>NC_047089.1:217713709-219211209 GCF_902459505.1 Geotrypetes seraphini | reverse complement strand
TAGGTATAGACATCCTTCAAGTCCAGAGAGCATAGTTGATCTTGTTCTTGAATCACAGAGTAGGTTGCCTAGGGAAGCAATACTGAACCTCTGTTTTGCCAGATATTTGTCTAGGACTAAAATAGGATGAAATTCCCCTGTCTTCTTGGTAACTAAGAAGTACTTGGAATAAAATCTCTTCCCAAAATGGAGAATTCCTTAATAAGCAATTCCTGGTGCTAAGAGCTTAAAATGAATGCTCTCGGTAGGAAATTTGGAGCGAACCTTTCAACTGAAGTGCATAGTTTACCCAAACTATTTTAGAACCCACTGGTCTGAGGTTACAAGGGGCCTCCTTCTGGGCTCTCTGCTGCTGTGGTTGGAGTGAGAACCCTGGTTATTTTTTTTTTTTTTTGGGTGGGGGGCGCAACAGGGAATTTATGCATTTGAGAATAGTAGGTTCTTTGCTGCTGTCAGAATACCTCCTGGATGTAGAGGAAGACACTTGATGTTGAGGAACATGGAGGCCCATTTGATGCTGATGCAAATCTAGTGTTCAATGCAGCTCCCAGAGCCATAGAGACTGATGCCTCCAATGCCAAAATTGATGGACTGGTCTTCTTGGCACTAAAGGAGAAATTAGATTCTTACCTGCTAATTTTCTTTCTTGTAGCCTGTAGACTGGTACAGTTCTTACAGATGGGTTATATCTCACTGTGACCAGCAGGTAGAGACTGAGACCAAAACTTGGTTGTAGTATATTAGCTGAATATACCAACCCAGTCTGCTGAATAGCCAAGCAGAATCTAGTACACAACTAACTTGGAACAATAAAAATATTCCGAACAGGAGGTCAAAACAGCAAAACAAATGCATAGATTCTCCTCGTTCAGAATCGTATCCAATTGGCGTTTGATTAGAGTTTTCATAAGTTTGCTCACTATCAATGTGAGATTCACCAGTCTGTAGTTCGCAGCCTCCGTCCTACAGACCGGTGAGTCTCACATCGATAGTGAGCAAACTTATGAAAACTCTAATCAAACGCCAATTGGATACGATTCTGAACGAGGAGAATCTACAGGATCCCCATCAACATGGATTTACAAAGGGAAGGTCCTGCCAATCCAATCTGATCAGCTTCTTTGACTGGGTGACAAGGAAGCTGGATATAGGGGAGTCCCTGGACATCGTGTACTTGGACTTCAACAAAGCATTTGATAGCGTCCCACACTGCAGGCAACCATCTCCAAAGAAGAGCATTCTGAAGTGGACACAAGTGAGCCCGAGCACATCCTACCACGTCTAGGGAAGCCGCCATCAACCTCAAGACTTGGAGGAAAACCTGCACCGAGGACACCAGAAGCAGGCGAATCTGAGATTGTAATTTGCTTACCAGGGCCTCTGGGAGGAAGACCTTCCCTAAGGAGGTGTTGAACAGAACCCCAAGGCACTCCATGCGATGAGAAGGTTCCAACCAACTCTTGGATAGGTTGACAACCCAGCCCAGCGACTGCAGAACTCCACCACCCGAGCCATGATCCAGGTGCTCTCCTGTAATGACTTTGCTCGAATCAACCAGTCAACATAAGAACATAAGATTTGCTGCTGTTGGGTCAGACCAGTGGTCCATCATGCCCAGCAATCCGCTCACGCGGTGGTCCTTAGGTCAAAGACCAGGTAGGGGATGAATCAGAATGCCCTCTTTGCGCAACACCACTGCTATGACCACCATAACCTTGGTGAACGTCCGCAGAGCTGTTGCCAGACCAAAGGGAAGTGCATAGAACTGAAAGTGCTGACCCAAGATCGCAAAGCAAAGAAAATGCTGATGGGAGGCCCGAATTGGTACAAGCAAGTAGGCCTCCGTCCAATCAAGATAAGTCAGAAACTGCCCCGGCTGAATCGCCAGAATGACAGACTGCAGAGTTTCCATGCGAAAAGATGGAACTTTGAGAGCCCTGTTGACCCCCTTCAAATCTAAGATGGGCTGAAAGGTTCCCTCTTTCTTGGGCACCACAAAGTAAATCGAGTACCCGCCAGTGCCACACTCCTACGGGGGCACTGGGACCACTGCTTAAAGATCCAGCAATCTTTGAAGGATCTAGTGAAAGGCCTGCTTCTTACACACCACCCGAGGGAGAAAATGATCTGGCAATGAACAGGCAAACTCCAGAGCATAACTGTCCCGAATCACCTCCAGGACCCACTGATCGGACGTGATCTCTGCCCACTTTGGATAAAAGTTGCACAATCAGGCACCCACCGGAACCAGAGTAGGCGCCGGCAAGAAGTCACTGGGTAGGACGGGCAGCGGAGGAAGTTCCAGCTCCCCAGCGGGCCCCACAAAAGGACTGCATGCGCTGAAAGAAATTGCTTCGGGGAGATCCAGAAGACTGAAAGGAAGTGGCCCCTCGATCAGGGTGGAGACAGCAGAAATTACGCCTCGAGCAGTGCCACCCCATGACATTGGCCTAGCGTGATCCTCAGGCAAAAGAGGCACTTTGGAATCTGTTAAGGTCTGAACCAACTTGGTCCAAATCCTCACCAAACAAAAAAGACCCCCTAAAGGGGAATTTCGTCAGCTTAGCTTTTGACGCCGCATTCACAAACCATGCCCAAAGCTACACGGTACGGAGGGCAGCCACTCCAAAAGCAATAGACTTGGCAGAAGCTCGCAAGAGGACATACATGGCCTCCGAGAGATAAGAAACACCCATCCCAATTTTGGCAACTTCCTGCTCTAATAAGTCCCAATTATCAGACTCACGGTCAAGGACATGCTTGGCCCAGCGAAAACACACCCAAGCAACCAGACCACCACACATAGCGTCTGGACCACCAGGGCAGTAACATCAAAACTCTGCTTAAGGAGGGACTCCAACTTACATTCCTTGGGGTCCCTCAAGGCAGCGTCGCCCTCTACAGGCACGGTATGCCACTTAACAATGGCCGAAACCACTGCGTCCACCACAGGTGACTTCAAGGCGTCCTAATCCCCCTCCAGGATGGGATAAAGGCAGGCCACAGAACGCGAAAAGCAAAAGGGCGCCTTCGGCACCTGCTACTGAGCAAGCATATCCCAAATATCCTGATGCATAGGGAAAGAGCGGGAAACAGAGCGGATCCACCTAAGCAAGGGGTCCACCATACGCCAGAGCTCTGACAAGGTGTCCTCAAACTTTAACACTGAAACCTGAAGAATTAGCTCATGAAGCTCGTCCCGCTGAAAAATGCTCACTACTGATGCATCCTCACCAGCAGGTGGGCGCGCAAATCCACCGCTGGCGGAATCCGATCCCCCAAGAGGATCCTGGAGATCTCCCCAAAGGTCCAGCTCCTGCTCCTCATTACAAAAATCCTCATCCCAAGAGACCCAAGGCCGCTTGTATGAGAGAGGAGTAGAGGGGGACAAAACCAGTGCTGTCTGGGGCTGGACCATAGAGGATGTCGAGGACAAAATACCCTCAAGACCTTCGCATTGGAAGCAGGACCTCCGGCCGCAAGCACATAAGCTTTGCAAAGTGCTAAAACAAAATCCAGGGGAAAAACCCCTGGCGGCCTCAAGGGACTCCCTGCCACAGCAGGGGCCAAGCACAGATCTGCCCCTGCCTCTCAAATATAGGGGGAAGTCACCTGAGGACACTGAAATAATGAAAGTGCTTCTTGCCAAAACTGGAGCTCCAGAGGCCTGTAGCGTCTGGGAAGCCTGAACTGTCCCAGCTGCTAAAGCAGGCAAGCCGGCAGCAGCGGTAAGGGAATCCCCAGCCACTTTGGTGGTACAGGAATCCTTTTTATCCTGACCGTTGGTGGCTGGGCAACTTCCACGTGGGCGTAGATGGATGCCCGGGCTTCCCCGCGATCTGCTGACGACTCGCAAGGCACTTGCGATGGGGTTCCCTGGCTGCCAACACCCGATGCCAATGAGGATCCCCCACCGCTCCGGCCTGTACATTGCTTGCACAGGCCAGCCGTGAGTGCCTCACATCTGGAGTGCAATGAGCACTTTTTCCCTTCCAAAATGCTCATTTTGTGCTTAAACACACCCTAGCTGTAAAAATAAGTGCTGGTTAGTTGAGAAAACAAAAAAAGACAGCAATTATAAAGGGAAATGAGCCCTTCAGACTGGTACTGCCTCAGGATTTTTTTTTTCCAGAACAGACTCCACCGGATCTCTAAGCCAGAGGCCTGACCGGGATCGGTGGCCAGGCTGACAGTTGAGGCACCTCTACAAAAATGTGGGGAGATGGAAGGGGGGAGGGACCTTGCACAAATCCCACCAGGTTTAACACCCCCCAAGATCAGACGGATCCCCAAACAGGACCCGTCCCAAGCTCCATCCAGGAGTCCAAATAAATTCCAACAGCCCTAACAGGGGGAGCCAAAATAGTCTTAAAACTCTGCTGGAGACTGAGAAAAGACTGGTTGGTATGGGGAGCCTCAGCTAATATACCACAACCAAGTTTTGGTCTCAGTCTCCACCTGCTGGTTACAGTGAGATATACCCCATCTGTAAGAACTGCACCATTCTATTAGGTGACAAAAAATGTGTTTGCACTATTACTCCCGACTTTAATACCTCTTTCTGATATCTGTGAACAAAGTACAAGAGGAGAGCTTATGCACTGCTGGGACCAATTATGGGGGTCTATGAGGGACATGGTTCTGTTGCACTTCTTAAAACCACTGGGAGTTTTGTGTGATATAATACAAAAATAGCCAAAAAGAAATCAAATGGCTCAATGTTGAAAAAGTACTCAAGGACGAAGAAAGCCTAGTGGGCTGCTGAAAAACAAGAAAACTTAAAAGTGCCAAAAAAACCTGACTAAATCTAAAAGGGAAGATGGGGAAACAACGGATCAATGTGAGAGACTTAAACACACCTGAGACACTGCAAAACCGCAATGAGGAAGGCAGGTGGGGATTGCAAAATGGGTCCACATTGCTCTATGGAAAAAAAGGACTACACTGATCCCACATGACGATGATGGGCAAGATGTGTGCACACACACAGTGGGATGCTTCCTAGCGTTTCTAGAGAACTCTGAGGAGCACTTACTACGCTAGGCTGCATCATATGACATCACCCATGAATAAGAATGCTGCTTATCCTTCTTGCTCTTGGAGAAGAATGAATAGAATCATATGAAAAGCTGTGCAAAATAACCTCTGCTAATTTAAAATGTGATGTTCGGTAGTACATTAAGTGATACTGGCTTGAGAGGGCTGGACGTAAAGGCATTGGGGAGCAGATGCCACCTCTGCTCCTGATCCACACTGTCCTAAGGCAGATAGGGCAGGATACATCCATTCAAAGAGCATCATGAAGCTGGTCTTTGCATTGAAGGCGAAAGCAATTCCTCTCAGATCTCTCACCAAACCAACAAGCGTCCTCTGGTAAGAAAGCAAACATCGAAAATATAAGCAACAGAAATATATATATCTATATAAAAACATGTCCCTGTCCTATCTATCTATCTATATACACAAAGTATATATACATACACGCACTTTAGATTCCCCATATTGCTGTGTTAAAACAACTTATGGCTGGAGCTGCTGGTACCCTAGAACAATTTGCTATGTCCTGCTCAAGACAAAGGTACAAATTTAGCAATGCAAACAGCTCCATCGCAGTTTCAACAGAGTTTATGTTAGAACAGTATAGTAGTCAAAGTACCCCTAAAGTCTACTGATTCCACACTACACAATCTTGGGAACCAAGGCCTGTAGGCTAGTGGCCATTGATTATAACTAAATCACATTTTGGAATCTGTAACCTTTCTATATCTTCATAGAAAGATCACAATTATGCCCCCATTTCCTGAGCTATTAAGATATTAATAATAATGGTGAAGGCACTGATAAGCTTCTTTCCTATACTCAAATAAGGAAAGCAAATCATTTACTGGATCAACCAATTTCCTGTGACTTGCAGCCTTATATTCCCAATGAAAAACTATCTCACAGGCAGGATTTAGTGAAAAATAAGCTGCCAGCAAAATAAGCTTTCAAATCCATTGAACATGAACTACTCTTCCTTTCTTGGAAGGTTCTACACCACCTCTTCATCTCCTTCCTCCTACATATTTGTTACAATATTCATATCATACAGCATTGCCTTCATGCAAAAAAAATGTACATCTTGTTGGTGCTATCCTTTTTTTCATTTTTGGGTAGACTTAAAAAAAAAAATATTTAAAAAATAGGTTAAATGCTATGTCATGCAGGTGCAGGGGAAGGCATACTCTCACAGCATGAGAGTCCCTGAGCACTTCTTTTCCTGTGTCCCAAGCTGAGGCTTCAATCTAGCTGCGCCTCCTGTAACATGGTTCTCACCTTCTTTCCCTGCTGTGGCTTGCATAGTTCATTGATTAACTGTTTGAACTGCATCATGTTCTGTTATCTGTGGAGTTCCACCTGGTTCAAAATGGCTGATTCATGAACTGTTAAGAGCCACACCACAGCACAGAGGCCTTGCTTTACTGCCTCCCCCCCCCTCTTTGTTCCCCTATGCGGAGGGCTGAAGATTAAGTGTCTTCCCCAAACATCCACACAAAGGAAGGCCAGTTAGAAGCTGGCAGCAGGGACTCACTTTTGCTTCTTGCTCATTGAACGTGTTGGTGCTGAACATCTGTGCCACAGCCTCAAAGGCAGCTGTGAGGGGCAGCATGAACTGCTCAAACTGATCTTCATCTTCTCCTGAGAGAAAGCAAATGATCATAATCAACATGCCTTTCCTTATTAAGATCAGAATTTACTATTAATATAGATTTAAAAAATACTGAGGCATCACTTCTTTCCTATACTGGTAACACAAAATATTTTACTACAGCCTTTTCCACAACGAACGGGATAGAATTATAAATGGCTGTAGATTCAGAGCATAAGACTGTTTGTCTATGCTAATTTCCTTTACATTCAACTACCAGGCTACTTATATATGTATAGTATGGTATAGTATCTTAATTTGAATATAAAAGACTGATCTGAATTTGAAACACCCTGTGATTCTCACACTTTAGTCACTTAGCTGGAAAAGATATATTTAAATGGTAAAATTGGTCAATTTTTCTTTTTTTTTAATTCTGCCATTCCAGTCCAGATGTGTATTATGCCTCCATACCAGCAGATGGCAGCAGAGAAAAATATCCAAGCTCACAATAGATGGTGCATAAGAACATAAGAATTGACATCCTGGGACAGACTGAAGTCCAGTATCTTGTTTCCAACAGTGGCCAACCCAGGTCCCAAGTACCTAACTAGATCTCAAGTAATAAAACAGTATGCTGCTTATCCTTAGAATAAGCAGTTGATTTCCCCAAGCCATCTCTATAATGGACTATGGACTACTCTCTTAGGAATTTATCCAAACCTGTTTTAATCCCCACTGATTTCACCACATTCTCTGGCAACAAATTCTAGAGTTTAATTACACATTGTGTGAAGAATTATTTTCTCTAGTTTCAAGTTTATTAAATTTTACTATACTGACTATCAGCAAGTATCTAGCCGGTTTACAAGTTAAAATAAGATAAAAGATAAAACTAATACAAAAAGAAGGGGATTGTGAACATTTAGACTTTAACTAGACATACTGGAAAGTGGTGGTAGGGAATAAAGAAATCTACTACTTAGTAGCTTCATTGCATGTCTCCTAGTCCTAGTATTTTTGGAAGAAGTAAACAAGCGATTCATATGTACCCTTTTCTACTCCACTCAGTATTTTATAGACCTCTATATCACATCACCCCTGAGCCATCTCTTCTCTAAGCTGAAGAACCCTAGCTGCTTTAGCCTTTCCTCATAGGTAAATCACCCATTCCTTTTATCAACACAGATTGCAGAGTGGAATCCATAAGGCTAGAAATTCCATGTGTGAAGGGAAGGAATATACAGGTAGGGTTATACTACTGTCCCCTGGGACAGAATGAGCAGATAGATGAAGAAATGTTTTCAAAGATTAGGAAAGCTGGCAAATTATGTGTTATGTTGACAGCTACTTCCTGGACTGTTCTTGAAGAGAGTGGTGTGTTTTGATTTAATTGATTTCAACTACCCCCAACACTGACCTGGATAAATGTTACATCAAGGAGTGCTAGGGAGGTAAAATTCCTGGACATTATAAATGACTGCTTCTTTGAGTAATTGGTCTAGGAACCAACAAGAGGGAGAGCTATTTTAGATTTGGTCCTTAGTAGAATGCAGGACATAGTATGGGAGGTAACTGTGTTGGGTCCGCTGGGAAACGGTGATATAACATGATCGAATTTGAGATGATGACTGGAGTGAGGTTGTAAAAGAAATTGCTGTAGTGGCATTTAATTTTTGCAAGGAGGACTATGATAAAATGAGGAAAATGGTTAGAAAGAAGATAAAAGGGCCTGTGGCAAAGGTCAGAAGTGTAAACCAGGTGTGGATGTTGTTTAAAAATACCATCGTGGAAGCCCAGTCCAGTTGTATTCCATGTATTAAAAAAAGGTGGAAAGAAGAGAAAACGAGAGCCAGAGTGGTTAAAAGGTGACGTGAAAGAGGCTATTACAGACAAGAAAACATCCTTTAAAGAATGGAAAAAGGATCCCAATGAAGAAAATAAGAAGAGATACAAGCACTGGCAAGTTAGATGCAAAGCACTAATAAAGAAAACTAAACAAGAGTATGAAGAACAACTTGCCAAAGAGGCAAAAACTCATAGTAACAATTCATTTTAGATATATCAAAAGCAAAAAAAAAAAAAAAAAAAGTGAGGAAATCTGTGGGACCGCTGGATGATCAAGGAATAAAAAGGTGTCCTCAGGAAGGATAAGGCCATAGCAAAGAGACTGAATTGATTCTTTGCTTCAGTCTTTATGGAAGAAGATGTAAGAAATCTTCCTGAATGGGAAATGGTTTTCAAGGGTGATGAGGAGGAGGAATTGGAAGAAATCACAGTAAACCTGGAAGACATACTAAGCCAAATCGACAAGTTAAAGAGTGATAAATCACCTGGACTGGATGGTATACATCCCAGAGTACTAAAAACTCAAATATGAAATTGATGACCTGCTGTTTGTGATCTGTAACCTGTCGCTAAAATTGTCTTAATACCTGAAGATTGGAAAGTGGCCAAAGTTACGCCAATTTTTAAAAAAGGGTTCCAGGGGAAATCCGGGAAATTAGACCGGTAAGCCTGACTCCAGTGCCAGGCAAAATGGTGAGAACAATTATAAAGAATAAAATTGTAGAACACATAGACAAACATGATTTAATGAGACAGAGTCAGCATGAGCCAAGGAAGATTTTGCCTCACCAATTTTCTTGGCTTCCTTGAAGGTGTGAATGAACATGTGTATCTACATTTTCAGAAAGCTTTTGATAAAGTTCCTCATGAGAGGCTCCTGAGAAAAATAAAGAATCATGGGATAGGTTGCAAAGTTTAGTTGTGGGGAGGGACATTAAGGTGGGCAGACTAGATGGGCCGTGGGCCCTTATCTGCCGTCTATTTCTATGTTTCTATGATTAGAAATTGGTTATCGGATAGAAACAGAGGGTAGGGTTAAATGGTTATTTTTCACAACGGAGGAGAGTAAACAGTGGCGTGCCACAGGGATCCGTACTGGGACCGGTGCTATTTAACTTATTTATAAATGATCTGGAAATTGGAATGATGAGTGAGATGATTAAATTTGCAGAGGACACTAAACACATGCAGAGTGTGAAAAACTGCATGTGAACCTTAGGAAATTGGAAGATTGGGCATCCAAGTGGCAGATGAAGATTAATGTAGACAAATGCAAAGTAATGCACATTGGGAAGAATAACCCAAATCAGAGTTACCAGATGCTAGGGTCCACATTGGGGGTTAGTGCCCAAGAAAAAGAACCGAGTGTCATTGCAGAACACCTCCGGCAATTGCCAACTACTCCTTAGCAAATGAGAAAATATTCTAACTATTCCTTAAGTACTTCTTAATATCTTAACAATATGTACTTCTTATTAGCATAACAATACTTATGTAATCCGCCTTGAACCGCAAGGTAAAGGCAGAATAGAAATCACTAATGTAATATAATACGATGAAACTTTCCATCCAATGTGTGGCGGTGGCCAAAAAAGCAAACCAGTTGCTAAGACTTATTTAAAAAGGGATGGTTAACAAGACTAAGAATGTTATAATGCCTCTGTATCACTCCACGGTGCAACCTCAACCTGGAGTATTACGTTCAATTCTATGGTGTGGCTGAACCTCGAAAACTATATGCAATTCTGGTTGCCATATCTAAAAAAAGATGTAGCAGAATTAGAAAAGGTGCAGAGAAAGGCAACAAAAATGATTAAAAGGATGAGAAAACATCCCTTTGAGGAAAGGCTAAAGCAGCTAAGGCTCTTCAGCTTAGAGAAGAGAGCTCAGGCGTGATATGATAAGAGGGCTATAAAGTACTGAGTGGCGTGAAAAGGGTGCAAGTGAAATGCTTGTTCACTCTTTTCAAAACTACTAAGACTAGGGGACGTGTGATGAAGCTACTAAGTAATAGATTTAAAACAAACTGGAGAAAATATTTCTTCATACAATGTGTAATTAAAATCTGGAATTTGTTGCCGGAGAATGTGGTGAAATCAGTGAGCTTAGCAAAGTTAAAAAAAAAGGCTTCGACAATTTCCTAAAAGAGAAGTCCATAGGCCATTATTGAGATGGCTTAGGGAAATCCACTGCTTATTCAAAGGATAAGCAGTATAAAAATGTATTACTTGGGATCTTGGTTAGCCACTGTTGGAAACAGGAAGTTAGGTTTGATGGACCTTTGGTCTGTCTCAGTATGGCAATTCTTATATTCTCCTGTGAACCGGAAAAATGGGAATGTGGAGATATGCCTCTGTCAAATCGAGGGAGGCAAGGAATTCCTCAGGCGCCACCACAGCAATGACTGAACGGTCTTCATGCGCAAGCATGGTACTTTCAGTGCAGCATTGACTGACTTGAGGTCCAGAATTGGCATTCAGTTGTCTGAGCCTTTCTTTAGCACTATGAAGTATCTGCCCAAACCCTTGTCCAAAACTGGCTTTATGGTGCGAAGATCCAGGCACCATTGCCCAAACTCGGAGCTCTCTCCAGCTGGCCGGCTGACCAGCCAGGGAATCTACAAAGAGGTCTGGAAGGGGAGCACAGAATTTGATCTTGTAACCTTCTTGAACAACCTACAGGACCCAATGATCAGCGCCTATGACCAGACGATCTAGTAAGCTGTCAGCCTGCTCCCTATCTGGGGGTGGGGATAACTACTGACCTGGTGTCATTGCGCTTTCTTGGAGGCTGCAAGAGCCAGAGGCTTGCTGACTTCTGTCCCTGCTGAACCGTCATGATCCCTGAAAGGACCTCTGCATCACTTGGCCTCCTGTGCAAGAATGGAATTGAGCGCTTCGAAATTTCCTGCGCCCTGAACTCTGAGCCAACCAGTGTTTGCTGTCTGACAAGGTCTTAAGGCGACGGACCGTAACGCTGGCCATCAGGTTGCTAGACCCGGAAGCCTGCTGAGGTTAAGCTTAGAAACCGAGTCTCCTTCCCCTTGTCTGATAGACATTTATTGGGTGGAGATAGAACAGGTTGACACCTTGCTCATGACTCTTATTATGTCAAATAATGTCTGCTACATAATTAACCCCAGAAAGGATCATCTGAAAGTTCTCATCTTCTTCCAAGGCTGGGAGCCTAAATAGCCAAGTGTAGCAAGTACGTGCCACAAAGGAAGCCAAGGCTGATGCTTTAATTCCTAAGTCTAAAGCTTCAAATTGCCTCTTGAGAACCACATCTATCTTGTGATCCTTCATCATCATACCTCCTTCACTAGGCAAGGAAGTCTGCTTGGTGATCTGTGCTACCAGCAACTCTACCTTTGGCTGAACAAACAGCTGTTGAAAATCCAGAGCCATGGGGTAAGAATAGGCCACAATCTTGGCCACTCACAAGGACCCCTCTGGAGACTCCCAGTGGTCAGTGGCTAGCTTCATTATGTCAGGATGCAAGGGAAAGAACATGGTCAGACCTGCTCATAATTGAACACTATGATGTGGAGGCTGGTGGAAACTCCAGCTGCAATTCACATAGCATATTAGCCATTATGCCTGGGAGCGCTGATGTCTTGAACAGCCACCACACCATGGGGTCTTTCCCCTGGTCCAGGACCACTACTGATTCTTGTCCACTGGTCTCATGCGGAGAACCAGACTCTGCAGGGAGACTGTGTTCTGCGACAAAAGAGCATGGAATTGGACCTTCCATTCTCCCAGTTGTCAGACTAGATAACCTGATTCAACTCTAGGTCCTTGTCTGCACATGGTGCGGGTCTCCACCACTATTGCGCCTCCAGCAGATGCTGGGGTACCCTGGCAGATTAAATAAGCATTCCACATCAGGCTCACAAAATCTGGGGTGAAACCTTGCATCATGCGCCTGCACTTAGCCAAATCTTCCTTCAGAAGTGTCTGGAAAGGGTCTCTTCCTCTGAGATTAACCTCCTGCAGATCCCCAGCCCTGGAGGACTCAGAGGAGGCTTAGTCCAAGGCTCCCACCCCTCCCCCTTATGCCCTCTGTTACATATCACACAGATGCTCCTTGGCTAACCATCCATCACAAACCTGGCATGACACAGGGGTAGAAAGGCCTGAGGGGTCCATTTCCATCAATTTTAAGCAAAATAGAGGGGTTTTGAGGCAGATGGAAGTTTTAGAAAAAAAAAAGGTTTAAAAATCCAAGATGGCTACCACCAGCAAATATGCCCCAAAAATGGTCCCAGGGGGCTCCCCTGAAGTTCAAAAACTACAGGAAGTGGGGTTTTGGAGGAGGGGGAACCCTAGCTTTGGTCCCAGAAACCCTCAAATTTGTCTTTTCCAGACCCCCCTCCCCCCATAGGCTATAATAGCCTTACTCATTCTGCCATGTGGTCTGCCTAATTGCCTCAGCTCAGAAGTGCAGCTGTTACAAATGGAGAACTCTGCCTCACAGATTTGCTCTACAAGTTTGGTCTTCAGGCTTGGACTAATGCCAGACTGAACTTTAATCCTCGAAAACTCTTGCCACGATGGGGGTGGGGGGTGGGGGAGGAGGACCACACAATCAGCCCACTATTAATCCCAGCCAAGCTGGGAAGGAGCCAAACAGCCTATGTTCAAGTTCCCAATAAATCAGGGATGCGAGCAGCTACTCAGGAAATAGCCCCCAAGCTTCAAAGGTATTACAACAGGCTGGCAAGACAGGTGTCCCTGAGAGCTGATCCTGCTAGCAAGTCTGCTTCTTCTCCCAGGCAGAGGTCCTAACAAAAGGAAACCTCTGGGTACTGAACCTCAAACTTAAAAATGCAGGAAAAAATCCCAAAATAATAAAATTGCAGAGCAGATCAGAAACACATCTGAGCAACCTGCTTGCAGAAGAAAAACTGAAGTGGGCAGGAGCAAGCCTACTGGGAAGGAAGTGGAGTTGAAAGAGGAGTGATATTCTGCAAGCAATTTGTGCGTTCAGATATATAGCCCTAATGTTCAGGACTACTAGACAGATTACACTAGAAATATGCTTTAATGTTTGATCTAAGGAAAGGAAACAAGATTGCTTAATCGTTGGCGACATGAACTTAAGATTTCCTCCCATCCTACCAGCCATTTCTTTTATAAGCATCTAGTGGGCAGAAAATCCTCATTTAAAGTGGCTCCTTATCATAGGTGCCTTGTTTCACCATAGAAGCATTTAGTAGGATTAATAATAGAGAAATCTCTCAGAATCACTACTTTGTGGTACTAATGGGCTGTTATAACATAAAAGAACTAAGGCACATTAATACCATGAGAACAACGATATTCTTCGTTACTGTTCCCTCTCTCTGGAACTCGGCACCAAACCAATTAAGGGAGGCTACGTCTCTAGATATTTTTAAATCCAACTTAAAAACATTCCTTTTTAAGGACACTTTTGAACCTTGACTGTCCTTCTAAGGACATGTTAAGACATCATTAGGTCCGGCCATCTGGCTGCCCTTTATTGTTTTCTTCCTTCTTCTATGATCCCTATTTGTTCTTTACTATCTAAATATTGTAGTTCTTTTCCCTTTTCCCTCTTGTTCCAGTTAGTCCATGTTTTTATATTTTGCATACGTCCTTTGCCTTTACATTTGTCGAGTTCGTTTTTGTTTCTGTTTTCCCCCCGTTTTTTATTATTAATCGTTGTAAAATTGTTATTTTAATTCTGTAAAACTGCTTTGAATTAGGATAAAGCGGGATATCAAATTTTAATAAACCTTGAAGAAATCAAGGTATAGTGTTACAAGTACAGTGCTCTATATTTTCTGTCCCTTGCAGGACTGAGTGCAATGATATTTTTGGTCACATCTAGTCTTACTTTTCTTGTGCTATGTTAGCCTGGTGATTGAGAGTCAAGAAATTTAATTTCTGAAAACTGTTAACAAGATAGACCAGGAAATGCAGAATAAAATTACCCAAGTCCACCATGAGAAGGCGTCCCAGTGCAGTGTAAAAAGTTGTCCGACACCTCATGTCGGTCAAGTTTGATTGATTGTTGATGCCCAGGAAGGAAAAGTGCTCACTCTGAACAAAAAAAAAA
This sequence comes from Geotrypetes seraphini, assembly GCF_902459505.1. NCBI lineage: Eukaryota > Metazoa > Chordata > Amphibia > Gymnophiona > Dermophiidae > Geotrypetes > Geotrypetes seraphini. The sequence continues at coordinate 219,196,649 of NC_047089.1, read as the reverse complement.
AAAAGGTACATATTAAATGAGGACAGCCAGTATGCATCATTGTAGGGATTATATAAATTAATATTCAAAAAGGGGTAAATTGCTACATTAAAGGGATGGTAGGTTGTCTTACCGTATGATTGTTCAGCATGAACTGTACTGCACTGAGTTTCACCAGTTTTCTAACACTGCTGTATGTATGAAGGAAGATAAGGAAAAAGGTGATAAAAGAGCACCAACTGCTTAGAGGAAAAATCAACCTCTCATTGATACACACAGAAATCATTGTGCTAGAGAGGCAGTTATGTCACGGTTAATTAAAAAAAGGGAACTCAGCCTCGTAACACATCTTCCTTTCTCATATTTTTCTGCTACTTACCTGTAACAAACAGGTTTCTGTACGAGGGATAAAATCAGGCACACAAACAAGTGACATCACCTGTACATGCCAGCAGACTAGCTCTCAGAGCTCAGAAAAACAGACTTGTTTCATGAGCTGCTACCTCAAGTCCCCAGTCTGTTGCAAAGCTTGGGAGTCAATACCATGAGATGATGGACAATCTGTGTATCTGATTTACCCTATGTTAAGCCTTGTTGCAGGTAGGCAATTTCATCTTCTCAATTGAAAAGCAGAGTGAATCAGCCACAAAAGTGAAGCAGCTCACAGCTAAGGGCTGTCCTATATGTGATTAAATCTTGAACTTTGTGAGAAATCCAGACAGGCAATTTGTGTGGGGGATGGGGGGAGCAGACTATTAATAAAACTGCTTGCATTGTTTCTTCAAAACGTATTGTCCAGATAGTGAGAGATAAAACTGTAAATAGATGACTACATTGCAGCTCTACATTTCTTCAATGGAAAGTAAGCACAGATGGACAATTGACTTTGCCAAAGTTCTAACTTGATGTGATTTCACAATACTACGTAGTTTGCAATCCTGCTAAGCAACAGCAGTAAGGATGAAGTCAGCTACCTAGTTTTTTCTTGGCCCCTGCAACTCCTAGTCTGTTATTAGCAAAGGATATAAAGAGTTGAATGGCATGGTGATATAGTTGTATTCCTTTTGTAAAAGTAAGCCAACAACACCTTTACAGCCTTTGCAAGCATGAGGTTCTGGAATGAAAATGGGAAGCACTATTAGACTTATTAAAGTGGTATTGGCCTTTCAAATCAAACAAGTAAAAACAAAGTAAGTTTGAATGATTACCCAATTGTGGATGAATAATAGATATGAGAAGAGAGCTTGCTGTCTGCTTACTCTTTGGGTCGAAGCTAAATGATACTAGGGAAAGAACTTTACAAGTCAGTTATTTCAGTTCTGCTGATTATCCAAGTTCAAAGAGATCCTATAGAACAGATGGTCTCTACTGATAAGAGGTATTCTGTGACATAATCCCCTCTTGATCTTGGACATTAAACAATATACTATAGGGCTTCCCTCAGTGTGTTCATGATAAGCCGTTATCTCGCTCAAATGCAACTTTATTGATGAAAGTTGGAATTATGAAGCAGGTTACTTAAAGAGAAGTGTCTGGAAATGTCTTGTTGTTGCTACACAGTGCCTGCAGAGGCCTGGAAGACAGGGAGAATCAAGACTAGCTTGGAACTGGAACAAAATACTGAAGCAAGATTGCAATGGCAGGTGTGAAGCAGGATCCAAGGACATGGACTGGAGAGCTGGACAAAAAAAAACAGGCACCACAAAGCAAATGTAAGGCCAAATTAAAACAGAGGTTCCGGTGGACATATCCCACAAGTTTGGGCTGCACCACCAGGGGCGTTTCCCCGATGTTCTCTATATACAGCAACTAATTAGGACATACCCTTTACTGGATCAGTGGAGGTCTAGTGTAAGAGTACCTAGCTCCCTAAAGGCCATATATCCCTAAATTTTTCTTGGCTTTGGATGTCTGGTGACTCAAGGGACACGTTTCTGGCCTCTTCTCTTTATGGCTGCAAGTTCAAACCCAGAGGAGAAGATGGGTTTGTTAAGACTGAAGTTGTATTTCCAGCTATTACGATATCATCCATTTCTTGTGAAAGATGGAGAGGTACAAATGAGCATTCATCAGCTATATTGTTAGTGCTAATGAATGGATGTGCAGATAAGATAATGAATCTTCCCTTGACCTTGAGTTATTGGTAAAGGAAGTTCTACTAAGTGAATCAGAGTCTGGATTGATAGTTGGAACCTACAAAAAATCCAGACTTGATGAGGTCAGAACAGGACTAGGAAGAATATGGAGGTAGTGTCCTAAAGCTCCGACCCCATTATATACAGAACATGTCAGACACCAATCTGTCATGGTTTGGTCTTCTGGAGTTCAACACTGGACATTTCTTATCTTCTAATGCAGACATCTATTGCAAAATTTGTGGAGTTCTAGGAAAATGATCCAGTTTGTCTCAATCATATTTTACACCCCTCAGAGGTATGTTGTTGACATAAGTATATGTCAAAAGATTATCTGGTTCAAGACCTTCAGCACCTCCCTGCAGAGTATGTAAAAGCTAGTCCCTTCTAGTCTGTTTTATAAAGGTGGTTAATAAATTCCAATAAACAAAAAAACATTGCTATGTGGTTGTTGATCTAGATTGAAATTCTCTTTCCTGATGTACATCGATGTTGGTGCCAAGAGCATTGAAGATTGCTCTTAGCTCTACAAACGATATAATTTTGACCAAGCATCCTGTGAAAGGATAGAATATGAGCTCTCCATCCTATTTTCAGGCACCCATGGCTGATACTACTCTGTACTGAAGCTGCTGGAATGGAAGGTTTGGAATAGAGTTGTTGCATCAGGGAAGCTCATTTTTGTTTGATAAGATAAAATTCATGCCAACTTGTCCCACTGGAACTTTAGTGTCGAATGGGGATGAAACTTGATTTACCGCCTTTCTGTAGTTACAATAAAAGCAATTAACATACTATACAAAGGTACTTATTTTGTATCTGGGGCAATGGAGAGTTAAGTGACTTGCCCAGAGTCACAGGATACTGCAGTGGGAATTGAACCCAGTTCCCCTGGTTCTTTTACCATTACTACTACTAATTATTTCTAAAGTATTACCAGTCACGCAGCAATGTACATTAAACATGAAAAAGATGGTCCCTGTTCAAAAGAGCTTACAATCTAATTATTAAAGACAGAGGACAAAGGTGAATTTATACATGATACTTAGGTAGGAATTACCAGGGACTTAAGAGGTGGCGGGGGTAGGATAGTAAGAGTGAATGACAACAGATATGGGTGCTTTACAAGTTGGCAGGGTAGGACTTAAAAACAGCTTTTAAAAAGTGGCCTTTCAGCCTGGACTCGAAGAATACCAGAGATGAGACTCAATGTACTGAGTCAAGCAGGTTGTTCCAGGCATATGGCGCTGCAAGGTAGAAGGGATAGAGTCAGGAATTGGCAGTGGTGGAGAAGGTGCCGACAAGAGAGACCTGACGAACAGAGTTGCTGGGGCAGAGTACAGGGAGAGACAAGAGGAGAGATACTGAGGAGCTGCAGAAGGAATACCATGTATATACTCAAATATAAGTCGATCCAAATATAAGTCAAGACCTCCATAGTAAAATGGGAGAGTACCTGAAGGAAGAGCTGTGGAGTGATGAGGAAAAAGCAAACATGCTAAACAAATACATCTGTTCTGTGTTCACGGAAGAAAATCCTGGAGAAGGACCGAGATTGTCTGGCAAAGTTATACATGAGAATGAAGTAGATACTGCACCATTCACGGAGGAAAGTGTTTATGAACAACTTGAAAAATTGAAGGTGGTTAAAGAAATAGGACCAGCCAGGATCCATCCCAGGATATTGAGGGAGCTCAGAGAGGTTCTGGCAGGTCCTTTTAAAGATTTGTTCAACAAATCTTTGGAGACGGTTCCTGGGGATTGGAGAAGAGCGGATGTGATGCCTGTCAATTCTCAAAAGTGGTTATAGAGATGAAGCAGGAACCTACAGGCCGGTAAGCCTCACTTCAGTTATTAGAAAAATAATGAAAGCGCTGCTGAAAGAAAGGATAGTGAAATTCCTAGAATCTAATGGGTTATAGGATCCGAGGCAACATTATTTACTTAAGGTAAATCATGCCAAACTAATCTGATAGAATTTTTTGATTGGGTGACCAGAGAATTGGATCAAAGATATATGCCAGATGTAATTTACTTAAATTTCAGCAAAGCCTTTGACACAGTTTCTCATAGGAGGCTCTTGAACAAACTTGACGGGCTGAAGTTAGGACCCAAAGTAATGAACTGATTAGAAACTGGTTGACGGACAAATGTGAGAGGATAGTGATTAATGGAATTCGCTCAGAGGAAGGAAAGGTTAGTGGAGTCCCTCAAGGATCGGTGCTGGAGCCGATCCTGTTCAATATGTTTGTGAGCAACATTGCCGAAGGGTTAGAAGGAAAGTTTTGCCTTTTTGTGGAGGATGCCAAGATTTCTAACAGTGTAGATACTGAGGAGAGAGTGGAAAACATGAAAAATGATCTGCAAAAGTTAGAGGAATAGTATAATATTATATTATTTTATAAATCGCTTTGTTCTTATTTGTAGTTTAAGCAGAATAGCAAGAGCTTTAATAAACGCAATATCTGGCAACTAAAATTCAATGTAAAGAAATGCATTTTGGGATTAGAAATTGGAAGGAGCCGTTATGTGCTGGGAAGTGAGAGGCTGATATGCATGGAAGGGGAGAGGGACCTTGGGGGTGATAGTGTCTGAAGATCTAAAAACAAAGAAACAGCATGACAAGCCGGAGGCTGTTGCCAGAAGGATGCTAGTTGTAAAGAGATAGGCATAACCAATAGAAGCAAGGTATTGATGTCCTTGTTTGGGTCATTCTGTTCAATTTTGGAGACTGTATCTGGCAAACGACATAAGACTTATGTCATTTGCCAGATACGGTCTCCAAAATTGAAGGTCCAGAGAAAGGCAACGAAAATGGTAGGAGGTCTGCACAAAAAGACGTACAAGAAGAGACTGGAAGCCCTGAATACGTATACTCTAAAGGAAAGGAGGGACGGGGGGATATGATTCAGATGTTCAACGTAGAACAAAATCTTTTCCAGAGAAAGGAAAATGGTAAAACCAGAGGGCATAATTTGAGATTGAGGCGTGGTAGACTCAAGAGTAAGGTTAGGACATTCTTCTTTATGGAGAGGGTGGATGATGCCTGGAATGCACTCCTGAGTGAGGTGGTGGAAAGGAAAACGGTGACAGAGTTCAAAAAAGCATGGGATGAACCCAGAGGATCTCTAATCAGAAAATAATTGTATACATTGAAGAACTAAGGCCAGTACTGGACAGACTTGCACAGCTGTGTCCCGTATATGGCCATTCAATTGAGGATGGTCTGGGGAGGACTTCGATGGCTGGGATGGTTTAGATGGTCTGAAGTGAGCTTTGATGAAGATTCCAGTAGATGGAACCTAAGCACAGTACTGGGCAGAACTCTGGGTTTCTGGCCCAGAAATATCTAAGAAAAAGAACAATTTAAATTGAATCATTAATTTATGGAGTGTATGGTTGGGCAGACTTGAAGGACCATTCGGGTCTTTATCTGCCATCATTTACTATTTAATATGCCACACACCAGTGCTGGAATAACACTGCTGATAGCCACACTAGAAAAGGATCCTCAGAATGCCACCCAAGCAATATAGCTCAGTGTGGCAGCACTCCTTATCAATCGATCCTTGAAACTATAGTGTGACCCCACAACTTACTTTATATTTTCATCATGTTTTTACTTTGTATCATTTTCTTATACTTTTATAATAGCTTAATGTAATAGCGTTTTAACTTAGTTTAAATAGCTGCTGCTGCACCAGCCCTGCCAACGCATTTCATTCCTTCATCAGGGTCGGGGATAATGCTGGAGCTGTGAAAAAAATCAGAAATTAATGCTATTACAAAACCATTAAGGTTCAGACCTATAATTGAAAACAACCATGTGTCTTACCCAGCCTGCAAACGCTGTGAACTTAACCTTACAAGAAAACGCCCTGGCTCATAAAATGGCTGCAGCGTTAACAGCGTTAATGTAAGAAAACTCCTAAGACGTCATTAACTCAACATCCAATCACCTGACAGGAATTCACTACCAGCCTCCCACAGACCAGCAAAAAAAGTTATTCAGCTAAAGTCATCAAATTGCTGGATTCAAACTTACTGGGTATATCATGTTCAATTTGAACATCCAGAGTAGCTCCCTTAAATTTAATAAGTGTTCTAGATTACCTCCCTCCCACCCTACTGTTACTGAATCTATAACTCTCCATTTCAAATCTTGTATATTATGTTAGGGGTTTTCCTACATTAGCATTGTTAACAACACCAGGCCATTTTATGAGCCACGGTATGAGCCACAATGGTTTCTTGTAAGGTTAAGTTCACAGCGTTTGTAGGCTGGGTAAGACACTTATGGGTTTGTTTTTTTTCAATTATAGGTCGGAACTTTAATGGCGGGACTGGTGCAGCAGCAGCAGCTACTGAAGCCAAGTTAAAAAAAAATTATGAAAATATAAAGTTGTGGGGTCACACTATAGTTGCAAGGATCGATGAGGAGTGCTGCCACACTGAGCTATATTCCTTGGGTGGCATTCTGAGGATCCTTTTCTAGTGTGGCTATCGGCAGTGTTACTCCAGCGCTGGTGTGTGGTATGTCAGTATTCTGATTATCTTCTGTTAATGCCACTTTGTTTGGACTATTTTAATTTGGCCATCAGTGTGTTGAGTTTCTCCATAAATCTATCTTCTCCAATTTTGCTCTGCCCACAGAAACTTTGTTGGCTTATTCTCACATGGATTTCTACTTTGCTTTAATCCAAACATGGCTGTTATATAAAAGGACTACTAAATTTTGGATTTGATTTATTTAAAAATTATTTATAGTCCGCCTATCCACAAATCTAATTTATACCACTGAACAAATAATCCAGCCATTAGGTCATTGACCAGTTCATTAATGCTGTCATTTTGTCTGTCTTGCTCACTGATGTCTCTCAAATATAACCCATGTCTAAGGATATCCTAGCAGTCTTGCTTTTCTTATGAACATTTTCAATATTGCTATGACGACACTATGTTGAAAACCTGTGAATGAGAAAATGAAACTAATGTGTTAGTATTAATATGGGTAAATAAGTAAAATAAATTGAAAATCGAGGCAGAGACAGCATTAATATGCAATGCAAACACAAACATATTTCAGTAATTTGTGTATTTTTGCAAAATTTCCTAAAAATTCCATGTAGGTAAAAGTCATAATTTTTAAAAGAACTAGTGAAAAAATGTTAGTTTCATGTAAAAAAAAAAAAAAAAATCAACAACTAGCTTTAAATGTTGTGTAATATATTATCTCCAAAACAGACACACCCTACTGGGCAAGTCTAAGTGTGCCGTGACAAAAAAAGTCTATGACATTGTCATTAACGGTAAAGTGGTACCCCTAGTTTTTTCCTTTTGAATAATGGTAGTTTTATAGTACATCAATGAAAAAAATAGGTCTTGGACAAGGGACTTCCAAAAAACAAAAAACCCCAGAAGAATGCTCAGGGTAATACTGTAGTTTATAGTTCCAAGTATGTACAGGGAACTCAACATGGCATCGTGTTTCAGTGCAAATGCGCCTGCCTCAGAGATCAAACTGCTCTGCACTAAGATACATGGAGAACAAAAGAAGTGTGACATATTTCTCCATTTTATCTTGGTACAGAGTGGATTGACCCCTGAAGCAGGCACATTTTTGCTGAAACACATTGCTGTGCCAGGTCCCCTATACATACAATAAACATTCTCCTGTTTTATTTGGAAGTCCCTTGTTCAGCACTACTTTTTTTTCCACTGATTTTCTCATCATGGGTTTCTTCTTCGGACTTTGTTTCTGGTTATAAGTTTTACAGTGCAAACATTTTTGAACATGCAAAAAAATCACTGGGTAGTCATGCTAAAAACCATGTTTAAAGATACCATCTATGTTTATGTGCCAAGTAGAACGAGATTAACAAATAAAGCTGAAAAATTTCACATTGAAATTCTAAGTAGTTGTTCAGAACACAACAAAAATCTCTAATTACTTTTTTTGCCTCACTTTGTATATAAATTTAGTTGGAGCCGTGAAGCAGGCATATTTATCAAAATACAGTCATATCAAAAGGACACTGTGGCCTGGATTCTATAAACGGTGGTCGGCAGCCACCTTAAAAGCGGACGCTGATCGTTTGTCAATCACATGACAGTGCTCATTACAGAGTCGCACCTAACTTAAAACTTAGGCACCTGTAATGTAGGCCAGGGTTTCAAGGCCTACAATTCCAGTGCCTACCTTTGACGTGAATCGCGCCTAATGCCACTTCCGGTGTTAGCCACACCTAAGTGGTGTTAGGCATTGTAAAATGCCTCTGTAGGCATGATTCTGGTGCCATTTTTTTTAGGTATCTACTTTTTTTTTTAATCCACTTTCAGTCGGTTTTAAACGGCATTTTCAACTTAAGTTAGGTGTTGGTAGGGCACCTAACTTAAGGCGCCATTTATAGAATCCGTGCCTGTATGAATAAGCCTGGTTGTTGCCTCACATTGCCTTCTGGCTGCCTCTGCCTTTTGAAGACAAACTTCCCTGCAATCGGTGCACAAAAGATGAGTGTTCTGCCACATCCACCATGACAGCTGTACTAGTAGTACCACAGACCCTTAAGAGGTGTCAGTTTTTGTAAGTCAATGACTCTTCATTGCTTTTATTGTTGAGAAATAGAACAAGATGGTATTGCAGATGGTGAGGAAATGGATTTTAGCATCTCAAGATGCATGAGAAACAAATCACTGCCTTGCCAAATCATAAAGGCAATTATAAATCCAAATAAATAAATGCTTGACTGGCAAAAATCACATTGAAGTGGTGATGACTAGTCTTGGAGGTCTTTCTGAACTGGTATCACTGACTGGAGAGCAGACTGGCTTGTTAAAAAATGTTTTTCTTAAATTACAAGAAATACTCCATGTTGATCTCAGGTAGAGCTGTTTTTTTGGTGGGCCACAAAGGAAGAACCAGGTAAAGACCCATCAGCTTCTGGGACCAAGATAAGCATTCTATATTCTAAAAAGTTTGGTGCAGAAAGAATTGGTGTTGAATATGCCCCTTATGCTGAAGGCAATGGAACCACCCCAGAATTTGTGCCAGTGAGCAAGTCTGTGCTATAGTTATTGCTGGTAAGATTTACTTTAAGGGTGCTCTCTGCACTATCATCTGTGCCACTGCATCTAAATTTGGCACTGAAGATCCCTACAGTGTTGTGGAATCAACTTGATTGGATGAATGCTCTTTATGGTGCAATTATTTTTCCTTCAAGGATTCACTCTTGGGAGTGGGATAACTTCTGATCGAGTATTGGCCTGCACCTCTTTCTCCCAATCTGGACTTCTTTATGGATGGTGTGTCATGGCATGGTCTTTATTTTATAAACCTTGAAATCTCATCCTCTCAGTACACCTATATGCAATGGAGGACAATTTGGAATATCATGGCCTTGTCCCACACACAAATAGGAAATGCTGTGCAAATTAATGGACATTTTCCCTGCAACAAGGGCATTTTAAATCTGTTGACTAAGTCAATTATAGTGAACAGTTGGCTAGCTAAATTAAACCAAACCTGGAACAGAAAAACATTTTTTTGTAAATGGTAGGGAGCACTGAGTGGACCAGATGGAGGGGGAGGGGGGGAAATACAAAAGCAGAATTACTAAAAGTCTTTAAAGGGACTTGTGAACAGCAGCTGTGTGAAAATTCCTGCAGATGTTGAGAAAAGACTTTTAGGTTTTTCTGAGCATTAAGGGAATTACTCTGTCAATACTGTCAGATGTTATCACTCATGTGTGCATATGATTCATCCTGCTTGTTGTGAATAAAGCAAAAAAATGCAGCTCTGCCCATACTTACACCAGAAGAATAGCAAATGCCTGCTTACTTTGGCTTGACAATTATGCTTGTAAGAAAATATTTTTGTTAAATTTTGTTACGATACTGCATTTTAGGAAATGTTTGGTTCATCAAGCTCCAAAATTCTTGCTAGAGGCTAGATCTCCCTCACATGGTGTGAGGAAGCACTATAAGAAGACTGACCCAGTTCTGGGTCTCTGTACTGGACATAAACTTGGCAAAGGATATCCAATAGACAAGTCATTCAACAACTGTAGTGTCTTGGAGGTGATGGGTTCACATCGACCCCAGTACTTCAGGTTGGTGATGCTGGTAAAAGAAAGGCACAAACTGCTGCTGAGTATTCACCACACTTTACTCCCCAAATAACAACAGTCCCCCATATTTATCATGAATATAAAGCTCCAAATCCAGGGCAACAAGCTAAGCCATACCTATTTTTACCCCACTGCATGCTATGAGATGTAGTTCTGCTTTTCTTAGGGAATGCAATAAGGAAATAAGAACTCTCTCTTTCTCTACATGCATTAGGGTAAAACCAGGACCAGGTCAGTTTGATCCCCTGGACCTAGGCATGGGTCATCTTGTTCCCCTGGACCTTATCCAAACGCTACCTCCCCCACCTCAGGGACACTGTTTAGAGTGCCCTCCTGAACTCATTACTCACTCCCCCATAGACACTATTCCTTCATTACTCACTCCCCCATAGACACTATTCTGTAACCTCATCATGAACTCATTACTCATAGACACTATTCCTTCATTACTCTGTAACCTCACCACCCCTTCCCTGGAGATATAACAATCCATGCCCTTACGTACATTTTCCCAATGAAAACGCTGAGGACCATGGTCTCATCATTCAAACCCAGAACTTCAGAAAGGCGGCGGTACAGCTGGAAAATTAAAAAAGAAAAGAAAGTATTGGGGCATTTTATTCTCTCTCAAGATAACTGTATTCCGAGACAGACAAAAAAGAGATTATGTACCTACCCTGGTAAGCTCTTTTCCAGTAAATAGGTGACACATTCTAGACAGATGGGTAGTATCCCCATGGCCACGTGCCATCTGTAGAAAGAATCCACTCTGGATTTTTTCTCTGTGCCTCTGTTGTACTTCACTGTGCTCTGTAGCTCCACCTACAGTTGGTACCCAAGCACTAAGAGCCACCAAATCAATGTGAAGTAGAGACACCCATAGCAATCAAGTTCATCAACAACCATTCTGCTCAAGAATTAACATTAGAACATCATGCACTGGGATAGGCGGAGGTGAGAAGACACAGCCAGCACTCTGCAAGACACTGCTAAGGGCGCCTAAAAGCCTGCGCTCAACCCCTGGTTAACAGTAGGTGAGACAACTTCAGGGATGGCTCTGAGCTCCAAAGAAATCTAAGCAGGCTGGCTAAGGGATTGGCCTGTCAGCTATAGACTGAAGTCTGTGTTCTTAATGCAGGCAAAGCTGAAGAAATGCTCCGAGCACAAGAATCCTGAAAAAAAGGACTAAAAACCCCATATAAAATAATAAAGAGGATAGAGCAAAATAACACACTCCTGCTGGCATGCATGCAGAAGGGAGAAACTGTAGGTGGAGCTAGAGAGCACAGTGAAGTAATACAGTAGAGGCAGAGAAATAATCTGGAGTGGATTCCTTCTGTAGATGGCACGTGGCCATGGGGATACTACCCATTTGGCTGGAATGTCTCATCTATTGCACTGGAAAAGAGACATTAATCATTATAACTGCATTTTACTCAGTACTTCTCTTTTTCCTACTATGTACAAAGAATGACAGCCTTACTCCAATGAATGGAAACAAAGCCACTGAAAGACAAAACAAAACAGTGTTTGCTAATAAGGGTCTGGTAGAGGTCACCCCTGAAGCACAGACATTCAGATTCTTTCATTCTCAGTGAGTTGGCCACAGGTAAGTATGGGAGGCTGATAGATCACTGACCTCATGATCTAACACCAATCTTTACACAAAGTAAGATATAAACAAGATATCCACCACACATCAGATTTCAGCATGTGTGCACATGCAAGCTGTGCTTTCAAACATGTAACATCAGTAGAGGTTTTCACTGCCTAGATAGAACAATATCTGTTTCTCCATTTCCTTCTTACATATTCTGGCACTCGTATCTTTTTACAACTGCAGGGGACTGAATAAACTTCCTGTTTGTAAATTAAAGATTACAATAAGCTGCAAGAAAAGACACTAAACTAAATTTATTGCCTCCACGTTGCATCGTTTTATTGGATTTACTTGATGGGGAAGGGAGCCTCAATATAGAGAAAGCAACACAGAGCCTAGAGGATATAGACTGACTTCTAAGAGAGAAGCCCGCAACAAAGGCAGCAGACAGCATCCACAGAAATGATTACCTTGGATGATTTCTGCACCTGGTCACCAATGTAAATCTTGCGGAACTGTTCAAAGAAGCTCAGCATTGCAAGTTCCAGTTTTTCATTCCCTGCCTGGGCCAGACGAGAGTCTGTCAGGTTCATCAGTTGCAAAACTCTGAGGGAAACAGAACCAAAAAGTTCACCATCAAGTGCCGAGAGGTGGAGTTACAGGCCTCCAGGGAACCAGATACTGAGAAAGAGCATCATAAGAAGCAGTGTGGGAAAGGGATTGTTTGTTTTGGAAAATTAGTGCAGGCTTGCTGGGACACAAGACAGTTGGCACAGACCCATGCAGTGGGATGAAGTGTCATGATATATAAGGATAGTAGAGATAAGGTCAGACAATGACACAATAATCCTCTGGTAACAGCCTCTTATGTCCTTACCGACAGACTAGTTCACCGTCCATTGCGTCCTGCTCATCTGTGCTTGCAAATGAAACTCTGCCACCAATCACTGCTCCAATGATGTATACCAGCCATGTCAAGCGACCTGCATGCAGTGAGTTCAATAAACACACAACATATCACAAAGGATACCATCTGCCTAGATTCTGGATGCCATCAAATCATAAATATCAAAGCTTAACTAATTTCCATCAAACAGTTTTCTTATGGGATGCTCTAACATGCTTCTATTCTGTGCATCTTATTTTGTGAGTGTGGAACAGGGTAGAGTGAGGGTGGTGGCAGTGTTTTTCACTGTGCTCACCTTCTTGTACAGCAATATCCATTGCACTAGAGCTGGCTGTCTGTAACAACTCCTGGTATGACTGGGCCGACTGATCAAACAGCTGCACCAAGAGGGCACAAGTCTTTTCGTACTCACAGCGGCCGATAGTAGACAGCTGATCTAACTGTTGCTGGACCAAACCTGTGTCATCCATAGGGTCTTCCAGGCCATCCCTACACAGAGTGGGAAATAATAGTCAAAACCATTCAAAATAAAAGCCAACTCTGATGTGTCTGCTCCCAATTCACCAGAGATATCTATGGTACCACCACCCTCCCTCATTACATTCCTCCTCTATGTCACCACCCCTGCATATTTTCTCTTGCTCAAGCCACATCAGGCGTTAAAACAACCCAAAGACTAATGAGGGAGAAGAGCAAACATGAGGTAGATCTGATCACATGCTACATTTTAAAAAGAAAGGTACTGACATTTTTAAATCCACATACTTGTCCTATAAACAGTACTCATTCAATACCCGCTATTTTTTTTTTTTTTCCAAAATCTTTATTCATTTTACAACTTACAAGTGTAACAGGAGAAAACATTTGAACTTAAAAACATCACTTGATTTTCTATTGCAGTCATCTTAAAGTAATGAAATTTATCCCCCCCTCCAACCCTACCATTTCGTATGCATTCACATATAATATAGTCTTTTCTATTAATCCAAATATTTAATAAAGAATATAACCTCCCCAACCCTACCCCCTCATTATCAATTGTATTATTAAGGGAAAAATGTTATCTACTCATTACAATAATCTGCTAATGGCCTCCAAACATCCTGAAATTTACTAAAATGTCCTTTCTGTGTGGCTAATGTTCTTTCCATTTTATATATATGGCACAAAGAATTTCCACCAGAAATTGTAGTTCAATCTACTCCAATTCTTCCAATTAAATGTAATTTGTTGAATGGTGACTCCAGTCATAATTAGCAAAAGTTTGTTATTTTTTGAGGATATTTGACTCTTTGCCCTCATTGACATGCCAAATAAAATAGTATCATATTCTCTAATAAACAATTTATTTGGCCCCATATTGATTTCCAGAAAGCCAAAATGAATGGACAATAGAATAATAGATGATCTAAAGTCCCAGCTTCGAGATTACTATCTAATTTTTGTAAACAAACAAAATTTGCCTTGTTGTTAAACCAGTCTTCCAATCTTAATTGTAGTTCATAAATACTTTTCTAAAATCAATGTTCTGTTCATATTCCTCTTCAAAAGTAACCATCAGTAATCCAGCTTTCAGCTAAAATTAAGATTGGAAGACTGTGGTTTAACAAGGCAAATTTTGCACAAGAAGGTTTATGAACAACGAATGAATGAACTTTTCCTAAGGGGATTGAAAGGGAAGGGAGAGTTTCATTGATATATGTTGGGTGATTGATAGAATGTATTTGTATTGTGTTAATATTATTATAAAAAAGTATACAGTATATTAAATTAACTTAATAAATGTTTGAAAAATTAATTTATTGGAGTCTTAGTAATAATGGGTATTGAATGAGTATATGATATATATAGATGACGCTATTTATATATTATAATTAGCTCTATTCTTAGGTGATTGGTGTGTCCTATAAACAGGGTACATTCCACTCTAGCTGTCCCACTTCTCTCATACCTGAGAATGATGTGCACAGATTCTAGCCGGGATGTGATGTAAGCTTTTGTGACCTCAGGTGTGTATGTTTCCAGCATATGCGGCTCTGTAGCTTTCACATATGGCACGGAGGCTGCAAGCCGCTGCCAGAGGCTCAGTAGATAATGCACACTGTTTGGGGCAAATTCCCAGTGCTGCAGGGAAGGAAATTATTGACAACAAGAAAAAAGTAAAGCACCTTTGGCGTGGTTCTTTTTCTTTGGCAAGGAGATGAACAAATGTAAAAATATCAAAATTAACATGAGTTGCCATACTGGTTCAGACCAAAAAGTTCATTCAACCTAGTATCCTATTTCTAACAGTGACCAAGTCACAAGTACCTAGCAGGCAGTGACTCTCCCTAGGTCTACCTTAATAATGGTCTATGGACTTAATCTCTAGTAATTTATCCAAACCTTTTTTAAAATATAGCTATGCTAACTGCTTTTGTCATATCCTGCGGCAATGAGTTCCAAAGCTTAACTTTGTGTTCAGTACAAGAAAATATGTTCTATTTGTTTTAAATGTACCCTCATTAAGTGTCCCCTAGTCTTTGTACTTTTTAAAAGAGTAAACAACTGATTCACAGTTACCTGTTCCACTCTTCTCAGGATTTTTTTATTTATCAATACATTTTTATTAAAGTATTCAATGTTATTGTACATTACAATACCAAAAGTACATGTACATTATCCATTCACAAACACCAACAATAGCATAATAAAGCAATGATCCAACCTGCCTCTAGAGACGGACACTGCAATAATGAACACTCGAAAAACTCTACATTAGTGTAACAGCAAAAATCCCCACCCACCTATCCCCCCCACTCCCCTATTAAACTTCCAATCTCACTTTGGAAGTGTCCCGTGGTCTCTTCAAGATGTCCCTTACTCCCCCCCTCCCCATTATTCTCCAGTAAACATTAGTCCAGAGATATTAGGTTTTTATTAAGTATTGTCCAGGATCACTTGTGTTGGTAATAAACACCTCCTCTCAGGATTTTATAGACTGTTGTCACCTCTCTCCTCAGCCATTTCTTCTACAAACTGAAGTGAAGAGCCCTAACCTTCATCATTTGAGAGGAATCACATTCCCTTTATCATTTTGGTCACCCTTCTCTGTACTCAATTCGACTGCATCTATTTTGAGCTGTAGCAACCAGAACTGCACACAATATGCAAGGTGTAGCCTCACCAACTAGCTTCCAAATACATGCATCAACCAATAGGTACAGGAGAAATATGGAAAGTTGAGGTTACTACTCCCATACCCCAAAGCTGGGCTGTGCAGGAGCTTAGGGAAGTTACCTGCAGACTGGTCACTGTAAAGTTGGCTATCAATCGGATCACCTCAGGATAATTTTCTACCTTCACCAGTTCTCCAAGTTGGTAATTGCTTTTCAACCGTGCCAGTAACCGGCAGAACTCATGGTAATTGTTTGGGTCCGACAGACTCTGAAGAAAGACATACAAGTGTTTAGCATCCACAGACAGATTCTGGTACCAGTTCTGTGGCAGATGAGAGTCCTTAAAATCACTGAAAGAAGTAGCCTGATGGTTACAGCAGCAGAACCTTGAAAGCCAAGTTTAAAATCCTTACTACTTCTACTTTGCAAGTCACTTCACTCTTCATTGTCTTCTCTACAAACTTAGCTTATAGGACCTCTTGGGCCACAGAATTGTAGCTAATTTATTGAGGCAATTTAATTAAAAAAAAAAAAAAAAAATCAGACTACAGACAAATTTGCCAATAATGATATTTCCGCTATAACATATGCCCTCTGGTTTCATAACAATATCGTGCAGGATGCTCTTATAAGTCAAAGGACACTTGACAACTCAAATAATTGCATACAAACACAACCCAAGAAGACTTACTATGTTGTATAATATATTTAATAACTAACATATAGCAAAGATACTTACCTGTAGCAGGTGTTCTCCAAGGACAACAGGCATATATTTGCAAATGAGGGTGCCATCATCCATGAAACCTGGTACGGACACTAAGTGCACTGTCACTTTACATCTTTAGGTAGTGCCCATACGACACATGTACTGGTACATTCCTGCCCGACATCAGCTTGCGAGACCATCAGGTCAGTAACAAAGCTAAGAAATTAGGGGAGGTGGGCAGGTTGTGAGAATATATGCCTGTTGCCCTCAGAGAAAACATATTACAGGTAAGTATCTTTGCTTTCTCCGAGGACAAGCAGGCATGATATTCTCAAATGTGAGATTCCCAAGCTCCAGGATCATGAGCATGGTAAAACCCAAGAGGGTCGGAGGGAGATTTGGCACTGAGGAAGTAAAAAGATTTTGAATAACTGCTTGTCCAAACTGACTGTCTCTTCTGGAGTTTTGTCCCCCGGGCACTGCACGTGCTCAGAGAAAAAAAAAAAAAATCTCTGAGCTATTGGAGAGCTTATCCGCAAATTGGGAGCTGTTGGGACAACACCCATATGTGGCTGACTCATCCTGCTTGTCCTAGGAGAAAAGTATGGATTGAGGACCAAGTGGTCACTTTTCAGATGTCCTTAAAAGATGCAAAGCAGAAATGAGCCACCAAGGCAGCCATAGCTTGGACACTGTGCACTGTTACATGGCCCTGTAGCATCAGCTCAGCCTGAGCATATGTGAAGAAGATACAGTCCGCTAGCCAATTGGAAATGCTTTTCTTGGTAACAGGAACTCCGATTAGAGAATGACATGGAGACAAACTTTGTCCCTGTCCCCAAGAGCTCTGTCCCCGTCCCTAAACTGTCTGATCCTATCCACATAAATCTCAAACAGTTTTGATTTTATATTGAAATAATTTTATTAAAGTATAAAAAGAAACAATATTCTATACACTTGTCATTTTATAAATCACAAATACAGAACAAGGATCAACAAAAGCCCTGTCTCCCCTCCCCCTCACAAATATTACCTCCACTATCGAGAAAACTGAACATGCCAAATTACTACAGAATGCTACATAGAAAAATCATGCTAACAGAATACCTCAGTCACAGGTGGCAGGAATAGTGTTAGGCGAGTGCAACAATGGCCCCAAGTCAGTTGGAAGCTAAAGAAGCAAAGCTTGGTAGTAAGCTTTGTGGTCCCCAGATAGGTCTAACACCAGCTCTGGTAGGATACACATTTCAAATCTGATATATTCTAATCACAAAATAGAAAATAAAATTATTTTTTCTACTTTTTGTTGTCTGGTCATTTTATTCCTCAAATCACATCGGTCTCATGCTCTGGTTTCAGTTTCCTTTTGTCTTCTCTAAGTTTCCAAGTTTATCAAAATGTTACTATCTTACTCCAAGGGTAAAAACTTTTGAGTAGCTTACAATCGAAAATCTTAGTTAACTAAAATTTAGTTACATAAAATCACTTATTACTTAAAATAAAGTTAAAAAGATACAATTATTCAAAAATAGAAAAAGTGATATATACATTGTGACCAGTCAGGCTCCGGGCCTGCCATGTTCCCTGTTAAAGCAAGAAGGCCAAAAAGGGGATTTCCAAGGCCAGCTCCCAGTACCAGTCTGACCAGCTGGATGATGCCACAGACCCAGAATGGGGGGATGGGGAAACCCTACACAGTCACTATCCTCCACACAGCAGAGCTAGAGACATAGATTTTAAACCTATTCCTGGGAATAGGGAGCAAGGCTACTGCCCTAATGTCCACCAGGGGAGCCAGAGAGAGACCCAGGGGAGATCCAGCTCAGCCAGGGTAGGGCTGAGCTGGATCTCCCCTCATGAAAAGCCAGCACACTTCTCCCTCTGTATCTACCGGGGTTAGGGGCAGAGCTGGCCCGTGAATATTAAAAAACCACGAATAATATTCGGGCTTGAGACCATTGGGTTGACAGGATTCAATGTGGGACTCTGAGATGAAGACATGCAAATGGAGTGATGTGCTGATACCGCATGACTGAGGCATAACATCTAACATGCAAAAATGCATTGAAAGCTGGAGATATTGATATTCTGCTTTGGTAGAAAAGCTCAACCCTGTGATCTCTTATGAACTCTAGCACCTGGTGAAGGATCAGAAGGTATACCACAGGATTCTTCTTTTGAATATTCTGGCAAATCCTCATCTGAATGGTTGGAAATGTCAGAGTCCTCAAAGTACTCCTTAGTAGGTGAATCAGGGAGTGCACGTCAAGAGGAGGGCCGACTGTGTGTCAAGGTGTAGATGATGGTCTGACCCAGGAAGTAACTCCTCTGTAAATGATGATGATGTATCCTTAGGCTGGGCTGGGCTGAGGTGGGCATGAAAGCCCTTTAATACTTGTGAAGACTATTTGCAGTAGCCCTGAAAGCTCATCTCAGCATATCCCAGATCTCCTCCTGGAGAGATAGTTCCGATACCAAAAAGACATCAGCTTGGAAGAAGTCTGCTGTATCGAATGTCAGGGTGTGGGAGACCTCAATTCAAAGTACGCTTATGAAGAGACATCAGCTGGATGGCAGGATAGTGGTCTTTGGTTCATTGACGCTTGAAAGGATGCAATTACATACCTAGAAGAGGAATAATGCTTGAGGCATAGATGAAGAAATATAGTCCTGCCTCTGTAAGAAGACTGATGCTTGACACTCTGGATGTGATGTACACTCAGTGTCAATGTCAACGCCTGTGTCATGGGAGATTGAGTGTTGGGTTCTGAGTCCCCTGCCATGCTTGATGTCAACGCCGTACCAAAATGTTTTTCTTTTTTTTTTTTTTTTAATTTCTTTATTCTTTTTCAAACTTACATCAAGTGCACAAAAAGAACAACATGAAATACTATCGTACAACACTTGAACATCATACATTATATTCTTAATATGTAAATTAATTAAAAACCCTCCCCCCTCCCATCTTTCTATACAATCATTAAAACTATCATTTCCTTCAAAATTTCAATTTTGCTACATCTTATCTTCCAATCTCCCCACCCCCCTATATTATCAAAGAAAAATGATGCCTATTCATTACAAAAATCAATCATCGGTCTCCATATCTTTAAAAAAATTTTATAACTTCCTTTCTGTATTGCAATTGCTCTTTCCATCTTGTAAATATGACACAGGGAATTCCACCAAAACGTATAATTGAGATTACTATAATTTTTCCAGTTGTTAGTAATATGTTGCATAGCAACACCCGTCATTATCATCAAAAGCTTATTGTTATGTGCTGATAATTGACTTTTTTTCCTCATAGACATACCGAACAGAACAGTATCATATGATATTTCCACATGATTTTCCAATAAGCAATTTATTTGAGACCAAATTGAATTCCAAAAATTCCTAATGCAGGGGCAATACCAAAATGTTTTTCAAACTGAAGTTTTTGGATTTTCAGTGACCTTTTTTGCATGTAGGAGCAGAAGTTACAGTGAATGTCCCAATGTTCAGGACTTGGACACTGGACACACTAATTATGTAGATCAGAACCTGAAATAGTCCCATTGCAATCAAGAACATTTCTTAAAGCCATTTGGTAGCCTCTTTGGCATGGACAGGAAATTGGCCGATGCTAAGGGCTCAATGGTCCGGGAAGCTTAAGTAACTAGAACGCTGAAAACAGTCAATGCTTCCAGGAGGAAAAAAGAACTTGGAATGGTTCAAAGATCAAAAAAATAAAAAGTTGATAAAAATGAACCAAAGTTGGGTAAAATTCTGGAACAGGATAAAAAGAATGAACTATAAGTAAAACAATGAAAAATAAGTACGGGAAGGCACAAAAGATCAGTAAAAGTAAAAGACATACCAAAGAGAAAACTGAAGACATCTCAGCTCCACAAGTTGTTGTCAGGCATGAAGGCACCAGCATGTGCGCAGTATGGGCACGGCGTAAAGATTTCAAGTGAGAGTGCACTTGGTAATGTCCGTACAGGGTTCCATGGATGACATCACCCACATATAAAGAATATCATGCCTGCTTGTCCTCAAATAAATAAAGCTAGATACATTAGTAAACATTTTCCAATAAGTCTTGAACTCACTCAATATCCCTGGTTGACTTTATACACTACCTTTTTAGGTCTACAACATCCTCACCTGTGGATTTTCCAGTATTCGCTTTACACCATCCACAAGATGAGACAAGAACTTAGCTCTCTCAGCATTGTTAAAAAGGGACCGGCGTACTGATGCTATCTGAACCAAGCATGATAAAACCTGAAAGGGATCACAAAGATTCCACTTTTAACAAATTATTTTGGTTTGAAGTACTTTAAAAGCATGTGATGTATAACTGCATCTGCCCAGGTCTATTCCCGATTTGGATTTTTACAAGCAAGTACTTTGTTGTTTTTTGATCAACAGCCGGATACATTCAAAGACACAGTTTTATTCTTGGTTCAGCAATAGTAGACAACGCACGTATCAAAGCTTTTTTGTGCATTATTCTGTGCTACTATGATCTGCTGCAGTGAGCTCTAACCAATTCAGATTCTCAGTGATGCTCAAAAAACACTGTAAATCAATCTGCTTCATTTTACTTTTTGGCATCTAGTAATATGATAGTACTACAGGTAGCAGGTTTCTTCCTCCCCCCTCCCAATGGCCACAAAAATCAGCTTAAAACTCCTCATAGACTTTCTCCCTGCTGCTGAGAGTCAGGGAGAAGTCCATACTGTCATGTAACGCTCTTTAGTAACCATTCTCGAAATCCATGTCAATCAGCGAAGTCAACTCGTGACTGAAGAATGAGAAGCACCAAGACTGTTTTCAACTCCTAACCCCCACTCACCATAAAATTACCTTTGTCCATCCTATCATTCTTTGCAACAAACTCCCCAACCCCCCTATATGTCCTATCTGTCCAAATTAGATTGTAAGCTCTTCTGAGAAGGGAATGTCTGTTGTATGTTGAATGTACAGTGCTGTGTACGTTTTTCAGCGATATAGAAATGATAAATAATAGTAGACTCTCGTACATAACAAGTCTCAATTAGAAAAGTGTTCAAGAATCCATTTGTGTTACAGGATACCAATAAGAAAGGTTATTGCCTTATCTCCTTTATGTTTTGTTTTATTTTATTTCTATATAAGACACCTAAACATACTGAAAACTCACCAGAGGTGAAAAGGAAGGAGGGATGGAATGATAGAGGTCAAAAAAAAGCTGCAGTGTTGAGGAATCCAAGAATGCTGGGAAAGGAAGAGAGAGACTTTAATACAGCCAACTCAGCATTATTTCACTGCAGCCAGTAAAGAGCTGCATTAAGTTTCCACATAACACTACTGAGCATAAATATTTTCATTAAGCCAAAAGGGACACAATTACAGCACAAGACATACTCCAACTCCTTACATTAGATTTATATTGCATGTACTTTATTTAGAGTTAAGAGATATATTTTACTTAATACTTCTTTCCTCATCATATATGGAAACAATGCCCACTGAATGGCAAACTTCTGATAAATGTCTCCTCTGAAGCAGAGGAATCCTGTCTTTGCTTGAGGCCTGAAAACATTATCTACAGGGTACAGCTGAACCTTCCTGGCCGGTAAGCTGACTACTAGCAATGAATATGCAGCAAATAAATCCTAAGGCTCCCATGAAGTGTGTAGGACTCAACAACATGCTCTCAGCAGTTCAGTTTCACATAAAGCACAACTGGGAGTAATATGAAGGCAGGGTAGATGGGGTGTCAGGTCAAAAGCGCGCCGGGACAAAGGCGCGCCCAGACAATTGAGCGCAGCGCGCGCCGCCGCGCCGCTCTAAGGAGAAATTAGGTTCTTATCTGCTAATTTACTTTCTTTTAGCTTCTCCAGACCAGTAGAGGTTAATCTTTACGAATGGGTATATATCCAATCATGACCAGCAGGTGGAGACTGAAAACAAAACTGTGGGACAGTATATAATATACTCCCTTCTCTATTTACATCAGTCTGCCGAATAGCCAAGCAGAACTAAGAACTGGAAAACAGAAAGAAAACAATACTCCGAACAGGAGAAACAAATAACATACCCAAATGCTGTTGGAAAATGCAGAGGAGAAATACCAGAAGGAAAATGTCCCCACAGCTCGCCAGCTAAGCCAGCCGAGCCACAGCTGCTGTTCTTTAATTCTCCCCAGCCCTAGAAAAATACTAGAACCCGCAGCAAAAAAACAAATACTGCCCGCGAAACAGCCCCAACAACAACAACAACAGACAGGGTGGGGACCTCTACTGGTCTGGAGAAGCTAAAAGAAAGTAAATTAGCAGGTAAGAACCTAATTTCTCCTTCTTTAGCACTCTCTAGACCAGTAGAGGTTAATCTTTACGAATGGGACGTACCAAAGCAGTCCCTCACACGGGCGGGACCCCCGAAGGGCTGACACCAGAACACACACACCGAACACCGCGTCCTGACGCGCCAGAACATCTACCCGAAAGAGTCTGACAAAGGAATACAAGGAAGACCAAACCGCAGCCTTACAATTGCCCACTGGAGGCACGAGCGACGACTCAGCCCAAGAAGCCGCCTGACCCCAAGTAGAATGAGCTTTGAGAAACTCCGGAACGGGCTGCTGCCCCAGAAGAGAAGCGGAAGCAATAGTCTCCTTGATCTAGCATGCAATAGTAGCCTTAGAAGCGCCAGCCCCCCTAAGAGGACCAATCAGAAGGACAAAGAGATGATTTTATTTCCTGATCTCCTGGGTCCGCTGCACATAAGAGCGAAGGACCCGACCAACATCCAACTCGCGCAGCTGTCTTTGCTCAGAAGAGCCCTCCCAACTACCCAAGACCGGGAGGACCACAGATTGATTGACATGAAAAGGAAAAACTACTTTCGGCAGAAAAAGAAGGGACAGGCCTTAAGACAACCTGCTCCCTAGAAAACTCCAAGAAGGGAGCCCTACAAGAGAAAACCTGTAGCTCAGAAACACGCCTAGCGGAAGAAATGTCCACCAAAAAGACCGTCTTCAGAGTAAGGTCCTTCAAAGAGCAGCCGCCCAATGGTTCGAAGGGCGGGTGCATCAGAATAGAGAGAACCAGACTGAGATTCCAAGAGGGAACAGAGGGCCGCACGGGAGGCCTAAGCACCTTGGCCGCCCGCAAAAAGCGAATCACATCAGGAATGGCTGTCAAACGCTGACCCGTCACAAATCCCCGAAAGGCTGACAAGGCCACAAGCTGAACCCGGAGAGAAGCCGAAGCCAGGCCTCTATCCAGGCCATCTTGCAAGAACTCTAGGATGTTAGGCACAGAAACGCGAAGATAGACCACTCCCCGCACCTGGCACCACCCCTCAAAGAAGTGCCAAATCCACACAGAAGCCTGAGAGGTAGAAATCCTCCAGGACCCCAAGAGTGTAGAAATCACCCTATCTGAATACCCCTTCTTACCAAGGCGACCCCTTTCAAAAACCAAGCCGTAAGACAGAAGGGAGACGGGTCGAACATGGGAATGGGACCCTGCGTCAGAAGGTCATCCAAGGGAGGCAGAGGAAGAGGATCCGCCACCAGAGTGTCACCAGATCTGCGTATCACGGATGTCGAGGCCAATCTGGAGCCACCAGAACCACAAGACCCGGATGGCGAACAATGCGGAGAAGAACTCTGCCCACTAATGGCCACGGAGGGAACATGCACAAAAGCCCCTCTGTTGGCCATGGTTGAACCAGAGCATCCAGACCCTCGGCCAGTCCATCCCTGCGACGACTGAAGAAGCGGAACACCTCGGCATTGCCACTTGTGGCCATCAGGTCCATCAGGGACTGACCCCAAGCCTGCATTATCAACTGAACAGCCACAGGGCTGAGACACCACTCTCTGTGATCTAAGATGTGACTGAGGAAGTTCGCCTGAACATTCTCCACCCCGGCCATGTGAGAGGCCGAGAGGTCCAGAAGGCGTGACTCCGCCCCAAAGCATGAGCCGAGCCGCCTCCTCCGCCACCTGAGCGCTCTTGGTGCCTCAACGATTGACATAAGCCACCGCTGTGGCATTGTCAGACCGGACTCTGACCGACTTGCCCATCAAGAGGGAGCGGAAGGCTAACAGCGCCAGAGGGACGGCTCTGGTCTCCAACATGTTGATCGACCAGGACGCCTCCTCCATGGACCAGGTGCCCTGAGCTGAGTGACCTAGACATTGAGCCCCCCCCAACCGAGGAGACTGGCATCCGTGAGAAGCACCATCCACTGCGATAGATCCAGACTCATCCTCTGGACCAGATGAGAGGTCTGGAGCCACCAAAGAAGACTGCAGTGCGCCAAGCCTCGCAGAGGGACAGGGACCTCCAAACTGAGCCTCTGGGGTGACCATCTACGGAGCAGAGCATACTGAAGAGACACATGTGGGTCCGCGCCCACCTCACAACATCCAGGAACGCTGCCATCGACCCCAAGACTTGGAGGAAATCCTGCGCCCGAGGACACCGGGATGCCAAAAGAAGGCGAATCTGAGATTGCAATTTGCTTACCCAGGCCTCTGGAAGGAAGACCTTCCCTAAGGAGGTGTCGAACAGAACCCCAAGGTACTCCAGATGCTGAGCGGGGACCAACTGACTCTTGGAAAGGTTGACCACCCAGCCCAGTGACCGGAGAAACTCAACCACCCGAGCCGTAACTCGGGCGCTCTCCTGCAACGACTTCGCCCAAAACAGCCAGGCCCAAGGGAAGCACACAGAACTGATAGCGCAGACCCAATATCGCAAAGCAAAGAAAGAGCTGAGGAGAGGCCCGAATGGAAACAGGCAAGTAGGCCTCCGCCAGAGCGAGAGAAGTCAGGAACTCCCCTGGCTGAACCGCCAGAAGGACAGACTGCAGTGTGTCCATGCGAATAAAAGGGAATTCTGAGAGTCCTGTTGACCTCAGTTTAAACCAAGGATGGGCCGAAAGGTCCCCTCCCTTTAGGGCCCCATAAAGGAAATGGCGTACCAGCCGATACCGCACTCCTGAGGGGACACTGGACAACTGCTTTGAGATCTAGCAAGCGCTGAAGGGTCTGGCGAAAGGCTAGCGTCTCCCATGCCACCTGACATGTAGAGGCTAGATATGATCCGGCAGAGAGCGGGCAAAATTCAAGTACATAACCGTCCCGCACCACCACCAGGACCCACTGATCGGACGTGATCTTGGCCCACTTGGGAAACAAGTTGCGAAGCCGGGCACCCACGGGAACCAAAGGGGGCGCCGGCAAAGAGACATCGCGCAGAACGGGCAGCAGGGGAACCGGGGGGGAACTCCCAGCCCCCCGACGGGCCCCCTGAAAAGACTGCATGCGCTAAGCCAACCGACCCCGGGAAAAAACCGGAAGCCTGGAAAGAAGCAGTCCCATGCCCCAGGCGAAACTTGCAAAATTCCCGCAGACGCCCCCGGGCAATGCCAACCCGAGATGCCGGGCGGGCACGGTCCTCAGGCAGACGGGGCACCTCAGAGTCCGTCAGAGTCTGAACCACCGGATCTAAGTCCTCTCTAAACAAAAAACAACCCCCGAAAGGGAAATTTTGGGAAGTTCAGTTTTGGACGCGGCAACCGCCGACCAAGCGCGAAGCCACAAGGTACAGCGTGCGGCCACCAAAAGTCCCAGACTTAGCAGCACCAAGTCACAAAGAACAACCGAGAGGAATGAGGCAGTCATCTCAAACTTCACCACCTCCTGATCAACTAAGGACCAGTCATCAGACTCACGATCCAGGACACGCTCAGACCACCGAAACACGGTGCGAGCCACCAGCCCCACACAAATAGCCGCCTGGACCCCCAAGGAAGAGACATCAAAATTATACTTAAGAAGTGTCTCTAACGTACGCTCCTCAGAGACCCTAAGAGCAGAACCGTCCATAACAGGCACGGTATGCCTCTTAGGAAGTGCAGAGACCACCGCGTCCCCCATTGGCGAAATTAAGGAAGCCCTATCCCCCTCCGGGATGGGATACCCTTGAGCCAAGGCGCACACCAAATGAAACGGCGCCCGTAGGCCACTGCGCCAACACAAAATCCCGAAAATCCTGACGCACAGGAAAAGAGCGGGAAACAGGACAGACCCCCTGAAGCAGAGGGGCCCCCATACGCGGGGTCTCCAGTGGCGCAACTTCAAAAATGCAGCACCAAGGAGACCTGCTACATCAGGTCTAAAAGCTCATCCCTCTGAATAAAAAGCGCACCACGGACGCATCTGCTCTGGAAGACGGGAAACCCGCCACCCCGCTGCCAGCGGGCGTCCCCTCTAGAGGATCCTGGAAGCCCGCCAAAGCAGCCAGGTCCTCAACCATGCCAACACGCTCCTCCGACCACCAATTCGCAATCCAAGCCCCCCCGCGGGCGCTTGGATGAGGGAGGAAGAAGAGGGGACGCCAAACGAAAAGAGGGAGGCAAAGCCATAGGGGGCGCGGAGGGAAACCACCCCCGAAACCCCCCAGGTGCACGTGGGACCCCCAATTGTCTGCACAAAGAAAGAAATTAAATTGGGGACAAAAAACCTCTGGGGGTCCCCAGGGACTCCCTGCCCCAGCAGGGGTCCCTGCTGAAACCTGCCCCTGTGTTTGCAATACAGGGGGAAGGTCACCTGAGGTTGCAGACAAAATGGAGGGGCCAGACAGAGAAAATGGCGAAGTTCCCGCCAAAAATGCTCCCTCCATGGCCTGTAGCGGCTGAGAAGACTGAACAGTCCCAGCCGCTAAAACAGGCAAGTCGGCATCAGCTGTCAAAAAATCAGCTGAGAGGGAATCCTTCGGGGAATCCCTCCGTGGGCGGTTGGGGAAGACCGGGCTTCCCCACTGCTCCCAGCCGACTCGCGAGGCACCATCGGCGGGGAGCTCTGGGCGCCTGCAGCCGCTGCCGACGGAGCTCCACCACCTCACCGGGCCAAACTACTGATTTCAGTCCGGCCGCGAGTGCCTCGCGGCTGGACCTAATTGTGTCCCACTCCCCCGGAGAAGGGCACAATTGCTCCATACACGACCTAGCTAGAAACAAAGTGCCAGTTAGAAGAAAAAATACAGTAAAAAACAGTAACCTGACAGGGAAGCAACCCTTCAGACCGGCACCACCTCAGGATTTTTTTTTTTTTTACAGAACAGACTCTACTGGCTCTCGAAGCAATATGCCTTGCTTGATTTAGGGGGCAAGGCTTACTGCTGAGGCTCCTCTAGAAAAATGTGGGGAGGTGGAGGAAGTGGGGGGAGGGACCCCGCTCGAGACTCGCCGGGTTTGACACCCCCGAGGTCGGACGGACCCCCAAACAGGGCCCGCCCAAGCTCCGTCCAGCCAAAAACAGGGACTAGAAACCCCCTAAACAAATTCCAACAGCCCTACCAAGGGAGATGGGTACAGATCACTCAACACCTGCTGGAGACTGAAAGAAGACTGATGTAAATAGAGAAGGGAGTATATTATATACTGTCCCACAGTTTTGTTTTCAGTCTCCACCTGCTGGTCATGATTGGATATATACCCATTCGTAAAGATTAACCTAGAAACATAGAAACATAGAAATAGACGGCAGATAAGGGCCAAGGCCCATCCAGTCTGCCCACCCTAATGTCCCTCCCCTACCATTGCCCTGTGAATAGATCCCTCCTCTTCTTTTGCCCTGTGAATAGATCCCACGTGACGATCCCATCTGGCCTTAAAATCAGGCACGCTGCTGGCCTCGATCACATGTAGTGGAAGACTATTCCAGCGATCAACCACCCTTTCTGTGAAAAAGAATTTCCTGGTGTCAGCTCGTAGTTTCCCTCCCCTAATTTTCCACGGATGCCCTCTTGTTGTCGTGGGACCCTTGAAGAGGAAGATATCTTCCTCCGTCTCTATGCGGCCCGAGAGATACTTGAACGTCTCGATCATGTCCCCCCTCTCTCTGCGCTCCTCGAGTGAGTATAGCTGCAATTTGTTTAACCGTTCCTCGTATGGGAGATCCTTGAGTCCTGAGACCATCCGAGTGGCCATTCTCTGAACCGACTCCAGTCTCAGCACATCCTTACGATAATGCGGTCTCCAGAATTGCACACAGTATTCCAGGTGGGGCCTCACCATGGATCTATACAATGGCATAATGACTTCCGGCTTTCGGCTGACGAAGCCTCTGCGTATGCAACCCATGACTTGTCTTGCTTTGGATGAAGCTTGCTCCACTTGATTGGCAGCCTTCATGTCCTCACTGACGATCACCCCTAGGTCACGTTCTGCTTCAGTTCTTGTAAGGATCTCGCCATTTAGGGTGTAAGTCTTGCATGGATTTTGGCTGCCCAGGTGCATAACTTTGCATTTTTTGGCATTGAAGCTGAGTTGCCAGGACCTAGACCAGCGCTCCAGTAGGAGTAGGTCGTGCATCATGTTGTCGGGCATTGAAACATCATCTATTGTGCATTTGCCCACTACATTACTTAGTTTGGCGTCATCGGCGAATAATGTTATTTTACCCCTAAGCCCTTCTGCCAAGTCCCTTATAAAGATGTTGAATAGGATTGGGCCCAAGACCGAGCCCTGTGGCACTCCACTGATCACCTCCGTCATTTTAGAGGGTGTGCCGTTCACCACCACCCTTTGAAGCCTACCTCCAAGCCAGTTCCCAACCCATTTCGTCAATGTGTCACCTAATCCTATAGAACTCATCTTGTTCAGCAACCTGCGGTGTGGTACGCTATCAAATGCTTTGCTAAAGTCCAGGTACACGATGTCCAGGGACTCCCCAATATCTAGCTTCCCCGTCACCCAGTCAAAGAAGCTGATCAAGTTGGATTGGCACGATCTCCCTTTTGTAAATCCATGTTGACGGGGATCCCGTAGATTCTCCTCATCTAGGATCTTATCCAATTGGTGTTTTATCAGAGTTTCCATTAGTTTGCATACTATCGATGTTAGACTTACTGGTCTGTAGTTTGCTGTCTCCATCTTGGAGCCTTTCTTGTGGAGTGGAATGACGTTAGCCGTCCTCCAGTCCGACGGAACGCTGCCTTTGCTAAGGGAGAGGTTGAAGAGCTTGGACAGTGGCTCCGCCAGGACATCACACAGCTCCCTTAGCACCCTGGGGTGTAGGTTGTCAGGCCCCATTGCCTTGTTAACCTTGAGCCTAGATAGCTCACTGTAGACACTGCTTGGCGTAAACTCGAAGCTACTGAACGGATCAACTGAGTCAACCCTTGTCTGTAGCTGAGGGCCAAGCCCCGGCGCTTCTCGGGTGAAGACTGAGCTGAAGTATTCATTTAATAGTTGGGCTTTTTCCGAATCCTTTTCCACATAGTCTCCGTCTGGTTTCCTAAGACGTACAATCCCGCTTGAGTTTTTGCTTCGGTCACTGATATACCTAAAGAAGGATTTATCTCCCTTCTTGATGTTTTTTGCCAGAGACTCCTCCATGAGAAACTTAGCCTCCCTGACTGCCTTTTTGACGGCTTTTGATTTGGTCAAGTAGTCTGCTCTAGAGACCTGTTTCCCTGATTGTTTGTAAGAGATGAATGCTTTTTTCTTCTCCTTGATAAGGGCCGAGATCTCTGTAGTGAACCACTTCGGCTTATTGTTCCTTCGTTGTTTACTTACTAATTTAACATAGCGGTTTGTCGCTTCCTGTATGGTGGTTTTCAAAGTTGACCACATTTCTTCCACGCTATCTGTTTCTGCTTGTTCTTGTAGCGCCTGGTGAACGAAGTCTCCCATTTCTTTGAAGTTTGTGTCCTTGAATTTGAGGATCTTGGTCAGTGTGGTAGATTTAGTGAAACCTTTCCTAAGATTGAACCATACCATGTTGTGGTCACTGGAGGCCAATGTGTCGCCCACCTCTACTGGTCTGGAGAGTGCTACTGGTCTGGAGAGTGCTAAAGAAATTACTGTGTTTAGTGCTCCGACGGTGGGGCGTGGGGGGGGGAACCCCCCCCACTTTACTTAATAGACATCGCGCCGCGTTGTGGGGGGTTGTAACCCCCCACATTTTACTGAAAACTTAACTTTTTCCCTGTTTTTAGGGAAAAAGTTCAGTTTACAGTAAAATGTGGAGGGTTACAACCCCCCAAACCCCCCATAACTCCTGCGCGATGTCTAATAAGTAAACTGGAGGGGGTTCTCCAACAAAACCCCCCGTGGGAGCCCCTAAAAACTGTAATTTAGAGCGGCGCGGCGGCGCTCAATTGTCGGCGCGCGCTTTTGTCTTTCACGCCGTTGTCTATGAACCGGTAGATGGCTTATGGGCAAGATCAGAGTGACAGGGAAAGTACTGGAATTTAAGAAATCTCATATTTTACAACTGTATTGATCATGAGGTGTGGTTGATGACCACAGGCAGGAACAGCTATTTATTTTAATACACACACTACTGCATTGTGCGTCGCTCTTCTAAGACAAAAGCAGCCATCCAGGAGACCGCACTGGACCATTGCCACTACAAAAGGTACTTGAGGGGGAGGGACACAGTGTATTTGGTCCATAAGACGCACCCCCTTTTGGGGGTGTGGAAAAAGTGCGTCTTATGGTCCAAAAAATACGGTAGTTAATAAAAGAGGTGGTCTTGTTTTCTCAGCATTTCCAGATTTATTTTCTGTAAGTCTCAGAGAATGTTTCATCTGTCAGTGACTAATATAGAGGCCTTGCATTTAAATTCTGGGACAGGTTCTGATTCAGGTTTCCTGTTCTCCAGGCTGAATGGTGATGCTGCCCACATGGTGGAGGAGATAAATCCAGGAATGCGCAGTCAGTATACAATATTGACACCAAGTTGCTGAACTTACAGCCCATGAATGCAGGGTTCTTTAAGAAGCCCCAACTGAACGTTGTACTTGCAATAACTACTAGATGAATTGGGAAGGAATATAGAACAGAGAAAATCTTTGGGTACTTGTGAATAAAAGTTCATGACAACAGGTCACAGTTTAGTGGAGCATAAGGAAACTCCTGCCTCCCCCCAACTCCCTCCAGAAATCTATCAGGATTTCACCTATCTATTAAATAAAAAAGCCTACATGTTCTCAATAGTTTCCTTCTGGTAAGTATATTTCCTATGTTACCCGGAGGCAATTTTGAAGGTTCAGCTTTGTCAACAGGAATGCAATCATTCCCAAATCTGCAAAATGAAAACATACATGTTCTTTACAGAAACCACCTACCCTGGATCTCTAGTACTCTCATACTGGTTCTTTATGTTTTCAGTATTTGTACATAATTTTCATTATCCATTACTACCTGATCTCCAGCTGGTAGGAATCTGCACAGTGCAGAGGTCATCTGAAGACTCATCCGTTGAGGTGCCGATGAAGTCAAAATTGAGGCAGTTGTGTGTGAGTTTGAGGAGCTGCATAAGCAGGCCGTGTTGAGACTCATCGTTCAAATTCAGTGTCTTCCCTGAAGCCTGAAATAAAAGACAAGAAAAGCAAGATAGCATGAAATGATGAAACACTCAAACTAAAGAGTGGCATGAATAATAGGTCAGAGATGTGATGAAGGGTAATGGAGAACAGCAGTATTCCAGGTATGAGGAAGAAGAGATGTCCTTTGATCCTCTTCTCTTTCAAAAAAAATTGTTATGAGGGCCCCTTTATATCTCCCAAATCCAGTACAAAAGAAATCATAGCATGGTTCCCCCTCCTCCACCATCACCATCACTTGCATTCTTTGTGGACATGTAGTACGTGATTGCCCAGCTAGTGGTGTCATCCATGATGATGCTGACCATAAAATGTTTTTTTAAAGCCCAGAAAAAAACTGTACACTTTCTAAGTAAGCAAGCTAGACTTTCTGTACAGTCTTCTGTTCCTCCTCTTACTTATACTATTTTTCTTCTAGGTACTTGTGATCTGTTTTGACCACTGTTGGAAGCAGGATACTGGGCTAGATGGACCATGGGTCTGACCCAGTATGGCTATTCTAATGTTTTGCTCATGCCACTCAGACAGGATTTTGTATTCCTAGCCAATTAATTTTGCTCAGTAGCAGATGTGCTTTCTTTTTTTAAAATTAATGAGGAAGGCACAGAGGAGAGACTATAAAAGACGTTTCTCCCTCTCTTCATTGTGATATCAGGTAAAAATCTCAGTTACAAAAAATACCCTCGATTTAGGCTCATAGTTTCTTTCCTACATCCATAATCTGCTTCTTCCCTACACCCACAATCTGTGCATCTGCAACAGCTGTCAAGTGGAAGAACATCCAACAATGATTTAATACAATTAGCACATCTTTTCAAGGATTTATTGGAATACAAAGAGGCAATGTGGCCATGTTTCAGCAAATGCCTGCATTTACAAAAACGTGAGTATAGATGTACATATATGTATATAGAACATCACTGTGACATACATAATGCTACAAAAACTTTATTAATATAAAACCACAAAAACATGAACAAAGGCATACTGGTCTATTTTATAATAAATTATCTAGTCATTTTGTTTTGACGTGATTGTTTTAGCGAGAACGAAACCTGTGAACAAAAAAACGAAGGCAAATTAAGACCATATGGTCTGTCCAGCCTGTCCATCCATGTCATCTATCATCACTTATTCTTCCCTAGAATAGAGTTAATATTTAAAAAAAAAAAAATCATTTTTATATATTGTATATTTCCATTACTTTTAAACATGTTATTACATTACATTAGTGATTTTTATTTTGCCATTACCTTGCGGTTCAAGGCAGATTACATATGAGGTTATCTGGACATTTCCAGAGGTGTTACAGAGTAGAGCGGGTTGTTTCAGGAGATTGAAATGCTTCCTGCGGTGTTAGTATGTCTTCATGGATTTCTTGAATAGCAGGGTTTTTATTTCTTTTTTGAAAATTCTGAAGTGATCAGTAGATTGGAGAGTTGGTGGTCTAGTTTTGCTACCTGTGTGGCCAGTAGGACATCATATAGTTTTTTTGGTTTGACGTCTCTGATTGGAGGGTGCGTGAAAGGTGTCTGGGTTCTCCTATGTCTGGTTCTAGCCAAATTTGCTCTTTCCCTTCAGCCCACATAGATGCCTCCAATCAACAACGCATCAGATGTATTTAACCTGGGGTTCCCGAAAGAGCTCTACCTCACCCATTTACTTTCTACCTCTTCTGTCTCACGCTAGTGCCATTGGAAGATAGTACCGGCTAACAGACACCACAAAAACTAGGCACATACAGAAATTTGCATTGCACCACTGGCATGGCCATCCACAGAGCATGGCAATGTAGACCTGAGCATGACAGTCAACTCTTCCTGCAATGAAAACCTCCCACACTGAAACTGTCAACAGAGTGCCAGATTACCAGGGATGGTACAGTGTCACGGGCTTGGTGCTAATCCATGGCTTCCTCTCAACACCAATGAAGACTACTATAATAAATGTGTCACCACATCAGATCCAGCTCCTGTATTCCTCCACAGTAAAAGCTTATGCCACAACATTTCTTACTACTTTGTACAGAATTCCACCTTTCTATCACTTCTAATTCAACCTTCACCCTAGTGTGCCAGACAGGTATAAGTGATTCCCTTCAAGGTTAGAGCCATACATTTCCTCTTTCAGCTCCCATTGTCTCATCCACTGTATGGCATATGCTTTCCTGTAAGGACACCATCCACAGTCTACACTCCGCTGTTGCATTCTCCACAGCCTAACTTCTTGCCAGGTACATCATCACTGAATTAGGATTCCTAAAGAGGATCCCTATGTCTCAGTTCCTGGGAATCTGATTTCTCTCAAATCTTCAGATTCCATCACTTTAGATATGTAAACATTACTTTGCTGAGAAATATGGTAACTTAGAACTTAAGACACGAGAGACTATGACTTCAATCTTAGTTTTTTTTTTCCCTTTAGTCTCAAACCTGTGGATTGTGCCTATTGGCCACTGGACAGAGACAGGGAAAAAAAAGTTGTGTGCACTTTTCCCAGTAAGGCACCATGCAGTCTTAGATACTCAGTATTTCAAATGAGCTATATTTCACTGGTAAAAAATTAAAAAAAAAAAGTCAAATTGCTAAAGAAAACAATGTTAAATCTGAAGAGAGTGACTGTGATAAAAGAGTGAGAAGAGCAATATTAAAGTATACTAAAGATGTTTAATAGCTGGAAATATATTAGGAAAGGCCTCTGGGTTGGGCAATCGAGACCAAAGGAAAGTTAGCAAGCAAAACCTAATTTCTCTTTCCTTGGTATCCTCACCAGGCTGGTCCAGAACATGTAGGATGTATCAAAGCAGTTCCCAAGATGGGTAGGACTCCAAAATCTCTGCTCAAATAATTTCAGTCCAAAATGCAGCATATAGTTGTGCTCCTACCTTGAGCTGACAATGCTTTGCAAATAAAAGAACAACTATAATCACTGATCTGCAGCTGTGAATTTGAAGTAATAGCTTGCAACTTTGCCCATGAGTTTGAAACACATCTGGTAGAAAGCTTTCAAACCTTAGAAGGTTGCTTCCTTTTGAAATTAAATATATATGCCAATGAAACATTACCTCAGCTAAGGGAAATTATAGTTGTACTGTATAAGTTTGTTTGCCTTACCTGAAACCTAGAGCTGGTGGGAAGGGGGGAGAGAGAGAGAGGGTGCTGGCCACCTAGGGTGGGGAGGTTGGAAGTAAAGAGAGATGGTGCTGGCCACTTGGGGTGGAGGGCTAAAAGGAAGGGATGACAGAGAAGGTGCTAGCCACATGGAGTGCAGCGGTAATGGTATTGGTGACTGGAAGGGAAGGAAGGGAAAAGAGAGAGTGCTGGCCACATAGGGTGGAGGGGGGGATAGTGGCAAGGGAAGACAGAAAGGGTGCTGACACCTTACAGACTGCCAGGGGTAGCTGGAGGCAGAGGAGGCATAAGAAGAGGGGACAGGAAGAAATTTTTCCTTAAGACTGGACCCTTGGGGGGGTGCTGGACCTGCAGGGAAAAGAGAGAAGGGAAGGTACAGAGATGGAAGATGGATGCTGAGCACAGATAAAGAAGAAAATATCAAATGGGCAGGAGACCCTGGCAAGCGAGTTAATAGAAGACAAACAGAAACCAGAGCCTGGGCCAACATGATTTGAATAATAAAATGACCAGACAACAAAAGATAGAAAATAAAATTATTTTTTTCTATTTTGTGATTAGAATATGTCAGATTTGAATTGTGTATCCTGCCAGAGTTGGTGATAGACAGAGCACGCAAGCTAAGACCTAACAGTCCATGACAGATCCGGTGTGGGGTTGGAGAGGGCAAACGGGGGTGGGGTGGGTGAAGCTATATCATAGAAAGAAAATCGAACTGAAAAATTGATTCAATTATCAAAATTCTTTTTTCTGAATTGGACATCTCTAATTTTAACTTGGTTCTCAGTCCACTCTTCTAACCATTATGCTACTCCTCCACTGCATATGGAAGAATGCCCATAGATCCTAAAGCTGCCACAGAGCCTGGTATCCCTTGCTACCACAGGGGGATTAGGAGAGTAGTTTCCCTTAATCCCTCCAGTGGAGAGTCACACAAAAGCGAAACTTACTGTAATTTGGATGTGATGAGTACCAGGTCTAAATATCAATGTTTATCTTTTTGGACATAAGTGTCCCTTCTCTTTCTGAAATTTGAGTTGGACATCTATATTTTGGCCTTTTCCTATTTCTGCCCAAAACATACTCAGTCATTCTTTCCATAAAATCGTACTTCATTTTTAGACGTCTGTAACCCAGCTTTATAAAATTAGGATTTGGACATCCATATAACATGAATGTCTAAATGCCAGTTTTCACATATCCAAAATATAAATAGAACTTCTAAAATAAGGGACATAATGCCCTATAGCGAAGGTGCACTACTTGCCAAGATTTGTCAAACTCTCAAGTATACTAAATCGAGAAGGTGATTCCAAGACTAAAAAAATGGATAAGATGTGCTCCTCAAGAACTACAGCCCTTGAAGAATGATTGCTGAAAAGTCAAGTCATATAAAAATGGAGACAGATTTTCTGCAGCAATATTTCTTCTACTGGAAAATGTTGAAATGTCTTAGAGAGATTAATGACTAACCAAAATCTTCACATTAGTTCAGTGCCACAGGAAAACTGTGTGAAGAGAATGTGAACCTCTGAAGTACCTAACTTAACACTGAAAGCAACTGGAATGCATACTAAAGTTTCCATGCATGTCTGGGCTAGAGAAATGGTTCCAGACTTTCAGAACAAGTCTATTTCCAGTAAGCAGAAAAGTATAGAATCTTGCTGTTGGCCCTTGTCACCATGGGGGTCCAAGAATCCTCTCCTACAACACTATTCTCTCCTTTGCTCTACTTACATCCTGTAAGGCACACCAAACCCCACCCCTGCCTGATCCCCAACATCTGCTATCTGTGCTTGATTTGCTGAACATCTTTGGCTTAAATCCTGCACACATGCCGACTTCGAACACTTCAAATTCCTGCTGACATACTTTCAGTCTGCCCTCTCACTTGCCAAACAAGAATACTACATCGGTTTAACTTACTCTTAGCTCTAATCCTCGCCATCTCTTTGGTACAAAGTGACCCCACCTCCAATTCCTCCTTCACTCTCCCCCCACCAGACGATGGTAGACTTCTACGACAAGGTTCACAAGATTCACCTTGCATTCTCAATCAGGTCACCTCCCTCTCCCCCACCCTCTCTTCCAGTTGTCCACTCTGCCAACCTCCCTTCAACCCCAGCTACCTATTTTTCCTTTTCTGAAATCACTGAAGAGAAAACGGAACATCTTCTCTCCACCTCCAAATCCTCTACCCTCAATTAAAACCGCTCTATTTGATAAATTCCTTGCCTAAGCAGAAGACCTGTCTCATGGATTCTTTCCCCATGTAACTCCAATTTATTATGTAACACCTTTTCTTCATGCATTCTATAATTCTCTGATTGTCCAGCCTTCTTTCAATGTGAACCGCCTAGAAGACTTAAGAGACTGGGGTTGTTCTCCCTTGAGAAAAGGAGACTACGAGGGGATATGATCGAGACATTCAAAATACTGAAAGGAATCGACAAAATAGAGCAGGAAAAAACGTTATTTACAATGTCCAATGTGGCACGGACAAGAGGACATGGGCTGAAGCTAAGGGGGGACAAGTTCAAGACAAATATCAGGAAGTTCTGCTTCACGCAACGAGTGGTGGACACCTGGAATGCTCTCCCAGAAGAGGTAATTGCGGAATCCACCATTCTAGGATTTAAGGGTAAAAAATGTAAGGTATTACATGTGGGGAGCAGAAACTCGAGGTACAACTATACAATGGGAGGGATATTATTAAATAAAAGTACCCAGGAAAGGGACTTGGGGGTATTGGTGGACATGACATTGAAGCCGACGGCACAGTGTGCAGCGGCCGCTAAGAGAGCGAATAGAATGCTTGGTATAATCAAAAAGGGTATTACAGCCAGAACGAAAGAGGTTATCCTGCCATTGTATCGGGCAATGGTGCGCCCGCATTTGGAGTACTGCGTCCAATATTGGTCGCCGTACCTTAAGAAGGATATGGCATTAGTCGAGAGGGTTCAGAGGAGAGCGACGCGTCTGATAAAAGGTATGGAAAACCTGTCATATGCTGAGAGATTGGAGAAGCTGGGTCTATTTTCCCTGGAGAAGAGAAGACTTAGAGGGGATATGATAGAGACTTATAAGATCATGAAGGGCATAGAGAGAGTGGAGAGGGACAGATTCTTCAAACTCTCGAATAATAAAAGAACAAGAGGGCACTCGGAAAAGTTGATAGGAGACAGATTCAAAACAAATACTAGGAAGTTCTTTTTTACCCAACGTGTGGTGGACACCTGGAATGCGCTTCCAGAGGACGTGATTGGGCAGAGTACGGTACTGGGCTTCAAGAAAGGATTAGACAAATTCCTACTGGAAAAGAAGATAGAGGGGTATAGATAGAAGATTACTGCACAGGTCCTGGACCTGCTGGGCCACCGCGTGAGCGGACTGCTGGGCACGATGGACCTCGGGTCTGACCCAGCAGAGGCATTTCTTATGTTCTTATGTTAGATGTACATCTCCTTATGAGTGGCATGAAGTGACATGGGTAGGGGTAGGCTAGATGCACTTCTCTTTATGAGAAGGGTGGAGCGATATGGGGACCAAAACTATGCCAGGGTACACCTGGCGGGGCCTCCGCGTGTGCGGATCGCTGGACTTGATGGACCTAGGGTCTGTTCCGGAGATGGCACTTCTTATGTTCTTATGTTCTAAGTCATTTGACTATGGCGGTATAGAAAAATAAAGTTATTATTTTTATTATTATTACTGATCCAATTCCCACCCATCCAATTGGCGTTCTCTCTCCATCATCTCTCCTATCTGTTACAACCTTAACCTATTACTCTCCACTGCAACTGTTCCTGATGTCTTCAAACTTGCCATAGTTACAACTCTCCTAAAAAACCCTCACTAGACTCCACATTAGAGCACGACACGGGAAAAAATTTGTCCCCCTCTCCACCCCGTCCCTGCGGACTCTGTCCCCATCCCTACCCCATCCCTGCGGACTATGTCCAAGTCCCTGCCCACATATAAAAAGGAAGTTAAGTTATAAGGAGGAACCTGGCGTCTAGCAAGCCTGTGTAGAGATCGACTCACTCTGCAAGGTGTGTGCCAGCACCAGGGAGGGAAGCCGGCTGGAGCCGCCGGACCTGTGAGCTAGGGGGATGTGGGCTTGAGCCGCCAGATCCGCGAGAGAGGGGGACATGGGCTGGAGCTGCAGACCTGTGAGCGAGAGGGGTGTGGGCCGGAGATGCCAGACCCATGAGCGAGGGGGGGGCATGGGCTGGAGCCACCAGACCCGCGAGCGAAGGGGTAGGATGGGCCAGAGGACCGCGAGTGAGGGGTGGCATGGGCTGGAGCCACTGGACCCGCGAGCGAGGTGCGGTGGGCTGGAGCCACCGGACTCACGAACGAGGGGGGTATGGCCTGGAGCCACTGAACCTGCGATGGGGAAAGGGATGGTGGGAAAATATGGGAGCTGTGGTAGGTAGGGTTCCCCGCAGGAACAAAGCTGTTTACCGCTCTGCGGAGAAGCAAAAAACTTTGTTCCTGCACCAGCAGTAAGCATATATAAATTTTACCTGTTCCTGTGGTTTTATTGCGCTTAGCCGCAGTAACGGGCCACCGTGTCATTCTCTACCCAACATGCCCTTCCAACTGTTGCTCCATCTCCCTCCTCCTTTTCTTTTCCAAGCTACCAGAATGTACTGTTCACTGCCATTGCCTGGATTTCCATTCATCTCAAGCTATTCTTGACCTACTTCAATCAGGTTTTCACCCATTCAAGTCCATGGAAACTGCCCTTGCTAAAGTCTCCAATGACCTGTTCCTGGCCAGATCCAATGGCTCTACTCTATCCTCATCCTTCTCAATCTATCTACCGCTTTCGATACTGTTGATTATCACATACTTCTCAATACACAATCCTTGTTGGAATTCCAAGGTTCTGTTCTTTCCTGGTTTTCATCTTATCTCTCCCATTGCACTTTAGTGTATGCAATGGTGGATCCTCCTCCACTGCTATCCCACTCTCAATCAGAGTAACTCAAGGCTCTGTCTTAGGACCTCTAATTTTCTCCATATATACTCACTCCCTTGGTGCACTGATCCCCTTCCCATGGTTTTCAGTATTATTCTGTGCTGATGATTCCCAGATCTATTTCTCCACAACAGAGATCTCTACAGGCCTGAGTCTTAGCCTGCCTATCCAACGTTGCCACCTGGATGCATCACTGCGATCTAAACTGAATATGACTAAAACTGAGCTCATCTTCCCGCCTAAACTCATTTTCCCTCTCTTCCCCATTCTCTATCTCTATGGATAGCACTCTCTTCCTCTCTGTCTCGTTAACTCGTAAACTTGGGGTCATCTTTGATTCCTTTCTCTCCTCCTCTGCTCAGATTCAATAAACTGCTAAAGCCTGTTGCTTCGTCCTCTATATTACCAAAATCCATCCTCTTCTTTCTGAACACTCTACGAAAACCGTTATCCATACTCTAATCGCTTAAATTACTGCAACTTGCTTCTCTCAGGTCTTCCACTCAACCATCTCTCTCCCCTTCAATCTGTGCACAATTCTGCTGCATATCTTATATTAAGAACTTAAGAATTGTCATATTAGAATAGATCAAAGCTCCATCAAGCCCAGTATCCTGTTTCCAACAGTGGCCAACCAAGGTCCCAAGTACCTAGCTAGATCCCAAGTAATAAAACAGATTTTATGCTGCTTATCCTACACATAAGCAGTTGATTTCCCCCAAGCCTTCTCAATAATGGCATATGGACTTCCCTCCCTGAGCTCGGGGCCGTGTCTGGAGGGCATATGAGCATGCGTGGACTTCGATGTGATGACTACACGCACATGCTTGATGGCTCTCTAGATGCGGCCTCGAGCTTAGGGAAGATAAGACGAGGTTCATATGGGGTTGGGGCATGGTTGTGGATGGAACAGGGAAGGGCCACATGTCCTATTTTTTGTGTGCCACAGAAAAACATTTGCTCCATTAGTGTGCCGGAGCTTAAAAAAAAAAAAAAAAGTTTGAAAGACACTACATTAGACAATCAAGGGGTACAAGGGAATCTCTAAGAGGACAAGCCCATAATGGAGGGACTAAATTATTTGCTTTGTTTTTTTTTTTTACTGTGGAGTATATATACCCATACCAGAATATTTAATGGTGATGATTCAAAGAACAATGAAATCTCAGTGAACCTGGAGGATGCAACAGAATAAAACCCCTTTGGATCAGAAGGCATACACCCCAGAACTCAAAAATGAAATTGCAGATCTATCGTCATTAAAACCTGACAATTGGAAGGTGGCTAATGTAATGCCAACTTTAGGAACAGGTTCTAAAAGTTATCCAGCAAACTGAAGACTGGACATCAGAGCTGGGCAAAATGGTGGAAACTATTGCAAAGATCAGCAAAATCATGGTTTAATGGGATACATTCACTATGGATTTAGCCAAATTAAGAAAGCCTTGTCTCACAATCTGAACTTTTCTGAAGGCATAAATATGTGGCTAAAGGTGGTTGACAAAGTCCCTCATGAGAGGCTTGTGAGGAACTTAAAAAGTCATGGACTAAGCTTTAATGTCTTGTTATGGATTAGGAACTGGTTTAAAAAAAAACACCTAACAGAGGCTAGGACTAAATAGTCAATTTTCTCAGTGGAGAAAGTTGAAGAGTGGAATGCCCCAGAAATCTATAGTGGTACAACTGGATGGTAGTACTTGCTCAGAATAATGCTGAAACTGTGAGTTCATTCCTTACCTGAAATAATCTTATTTACATGCAGATTAGAAAGCTTGTGTGGTCTTTATTAGCTGTAGCTTTTTGTTTATTTTGCAAATATATTTCTAAATTATCTCGAAATGGGATCATCAGATGAGATAATCAAATTTGCAGATGACATAATTATTCAAAGCTGTTAAATCACAAGCCAATTATGAGAAATTGAAAGGACCTTCCTTGTGAGACTTGAAGACTGGGAATCCAGATGGAAGATGACATTTAACTCTGAACAAGGGCAATGTAAATGTATATAGGGAAGACTGGAAGATTAGATTTTCACCTTTGACAATCTTCTGTTAGTCCCTGAAGGATTCAGTACGCTAGGTGTTCAATCCCTTCCCACAATCCAGGAGTTGCAGAAATCCAAACACTTTTCTGAGCACATGCTCCTCCCACCTTAGAGAGAATTAAAGCCCCCTGTAGTTCAGTCCCAAAGCCAAGCAACATACCTGAACAAATCCTTGACAAAGAAGGGGGTACTGGAGAAGCTTCCCAACAACATCAACAATTTGTAAACTGGTCTGCTCTGCAAAACATGACAATACGTAATAAACAGGCACAAAGACAAAAGAGAAAAATATTGAGGAACAATGTAGAACTAACCTGCTGTGTGCAACGAGCACCCACATGCGACAGCCTTCAGAAATGCATACTCACCGAAGTGGAAAACTTCCCACAGGATCTGTCAACTGGTTGGAAGATCCTGAAGCCTGGAAGGACAATAAGCAAGGCAGAAAGCAGGCAATTCAAAACAATTGAGAGGATGGGCCGTACTGAATCCTCCAGGGACTAACAGAATGTAGATTATTGAAGGTAAAAACCTAATCTTCCATTCTGTTATATCCTTTCCGGATTCAGTACACTAGGTGACGTACCAAAGCAATGCAAGCAACAAGGGAGGGACAGAAGAGCCTGCCCGCAACACTGAGGTCCCAAAAGTGGCATCAGAGCCAGCCACCCCATCCACCTGGAAAAAAACGGGTAAAGGTAGGAAGAGAGGACCAAGGAGCCGCAAATTTCATATGGAGAAAACACGCAAGACTCCATCCACGAAACATCAACACTGTCATGAGGTCATCCAGACCTT
This sequence comes from Geotrypetes seraphini, assembly GCF_902459505.1. NCBI lineage: Eukaryota > Metazoa > Chordata > Amphibia > Gymnophiona > Dermophiidae > Geotrypetes > Geotrypetes seraphini. Next base: position 219,153,686 of record NC_047089.1, on the reverse strand, counting down.
TCCCAAAAAGCAGCAGACCCTTGAAAGGAAGTTTGCTTAAAGTGGCCTTGAGGTCATTTGACGGCTTTCCTCTCTATGAAGCGCCTTGAAAAAGGAGAAACATCTGTGTCTCAATAACTAATTTAAGCTCTCTTTCAGCAACAGATAATGTGATTTGGTTTAATTTGTTATTGTATTATATTCACTCCTAATTCTTTAATCTTGGATCCAATGTTGAGGACTAGTGTGGGATTAAGTTGAAGATTCTATTACCTTTTATGTAGTTTTGGTTTATTTTCAAGTTTGGAAATAATTAATATGTTTTCTTGATCGCACTTTTCTGTACAAGATTATATGCTTGTTAAATAATCTGAAAAATTTATAAATAAATAAAATAAAAAAAAAAGTGGCCTTGAGGTAGCATCCCCAACCCAATGACGGATCCAATGAGGCTGGCAAACTGACACCACCTGCATAAGTGGTAAGAATTCGAATAAGATCATAAAGGGCACTCGCTACATAATCCACACCATCCATTTCCACTTCCGCGGAGGGCATGCTCCACAATCTTGTGTGACAGTCCCGTGCCGCAAAGAAGGCTGCTGCCGCCTTGATGCTTGATGAAGCCACTTCAAAAAGCTGTTTTTAATTTTTTTTTTAATATAAATATCCACTCTGCGATCCTGGGAGACCTTAAACACTACTCAATCACTAGGGAGGTCTGTGCACAGAGTACCCTGCGCCATGGTGGAATACACCTTAGGTTGCTCAAAAAATGCTGAAAAGCAGGAGCCAGCGGATAAAGCTTAGACGTAGCTTGAGAAAGCTGGAAAGAGCAATCTGGGGTATGCCATTGTTCTGTAACCAGACTAAGAAGCTGTAGATGGGATGGAAAAAGAGGACAGCACATAAGAAGGGTCCATGACTGAACACTGTGACATGGAAAGTGGAGATTCCAATTTCAGCTCTTTCAGAATTTGAGCACTAAAATGGTAGACAGAGCCATGCTTAAAAGATCTGCTGATGGAGGGGTCCTCACCCAAATCCGGACTCTCAGGGCGACTGTGTTGACTAACCCCAGCAAGGGTACCAGCTAGATCCAAAATAGAAGAAGTCGGGGGACAAAAGCAGCATAATATCCGAATGGCATAATGCAATTGAGCTCTATCATAGCCGGACAAGAGGGCTCCTGAAAAGGGATCTCTGCCACTGGCGCAACTGGTTTAGAATAAACAGATGTGCCCATCAGCTGCATCCAACAAGCTGGATCCAAAGAATACATTTTCTAGAGCAGCTGAAAAATAGTCTGGTGAAAATTCACACCTTGTCCACTGAAGGGCCCTGCTGAGGTGCTCACACCATGCCAAAAGAATCCCCAGACTCATAATGCAGGCATTTGGAGTCAAACTCCAGAATGGCCTCTGGGTGAGATTTTTTTCCCAAAATCATGGACCCAGCCATGGAGGACTTGAAGGAGGTGAAGCCTGAAGCTCCGGTTCCCTCCCCTAGTGCCCTACAGCATGCAGTACACAGTTACTGATCCGGCGCAATCAATGCACACATTCAAAAGATTAGGGGTGGGATTTTGAGGCAAAAATAAAACTTTGAAAAAAAGATCGATAAAAATCCAAGATGGCCACCACCAACAAATTTGCACCTAAAACAGCAAAAATAAAGAAAATCTGAAAATAAAAAATAGTGATTTGAGATTTGGGAAGGTGGGAAGACCTAAACCCTACTTATTTATTTATTTTATTTCAAATTATTTATAACCCGCTTATCCACAAATCTAAGCGAGGAACAAAATCACATACAAAATCACATTAAATAAAATAAACAAGTTCAAAACAGCAAAGCAAAGAAGAAACTCCAAAACTACCCTCAGAAACTTAAAAAAAAAATTAAAAAAGGAATTTTAGAGAGTTCCACAGACCACCGAAGCTCCCATAGGAAATAATGGAGGTGTACTTAAGTTTGTGAAGTGCCTGCCTACCAGCTCTGTTACACTGCAGCTGAATGGAGGAAAAGGATTTTCTGCCTCAGAAACTGCTCCAAATAATCTTTAGACTGCCAGTTGGACGAACACTGACTGTAACCTCCGTTCCCACGGATATTCTCCATGTGATTGGGGGCGGGAAATGCAGCCTGCACCCTGAAACCCGGAGGGAAATTTTACTCAGGATGCATACAGCCTGCGTTTAAACCCCTGACAGGTTCAGAGAGCAAGCAAACTCCCAGAATGGACCTCTAGTCTGAGAAGCATGGCACAAGCAGGCTGGTTCCACAGATCCACTGAAGCTTCTCTGTGAAGCAGCAGTCCAGCTCCGTGAGATTGCATCCTTTCCTCCGGCAGAGGACACCACACGGGGTCTCAAGGCACTTAAGCCACTGAAAAAAAGAACTTTAAGGGAAAAAAATAAGAAAAATATGCACAGCATATCCAAAAGACGAATTGCTTGCAGAAATTGAAAACTGCAGGGGGCTCTAACTCTTTCTCTAAGGTGAGAGGAGCATGTGCTCAGAAAAGTGTTTAGATTTCTGCAACTCCTAGATTACGGAGAGGGATTGAACACCTAGCGTACTAAATCTGGAAGGGACGCAACAGAATAATTCATACTTTAGCCACATAACGTAGGTCTGCATTAGGAGTCATCACCTAGGAAAAGGATGCAAGTGACAGCTTAGAAAATACTTTGAAATCCTACACGCAGTATACTGTAGCAACCAATAAAGCAAACAGAATTTAGGATTTATTAGGAAGGGAATAGAGAATATAAGTACATAACTATAACCATACTTGGCCAGTATACTGTTTCCAGCAGTCAATGAAAGTTGCAAGTACCTTGCTGGACCCCAAAAAGCAAGTTTCTATGCTGCTTACCCCTCAAGTCTATTTTTTTAAGTAGATTAAGGACTTTTCCTTCAGAAACTTGGCCAAATTATTTTAAAACCCAGCTGTGCCAACTACTTTTACCACATTTTCTGGTAATGAACTCGATTAGATGAGTAAAAAAATAGTTTCTTTTAAAATGGAAACTATCATAATGGCTCTATTGCTCTATAGTATGACGACTGCACCAATGCACCATGTGTTTTGTGTGCAATTCTGGTTGCTGCATCTCAAAAGACTTGGCAGAACTAGAAAAGATACAAAGAAAGGTTGACAAAATTTTAAAGGATGTGAAACGGCTAATAATAATAATCAGTTTATATACCGCAATGCCGTAAAGTTCTATGTGGTTTACAATAGTTAAAAAACAAAACAATAAAAGAAGTTGAATAGAACTAAAAAAGTTAAAAGCTAATAATTAGAAGGACAAAAAAAAGGGCTCTGCAGTTTTGAGAAAAGACTGCCACAGAGTGGAAGAATGGCCTAGTGGTTAGAGCTGCTGCCTCAGCACCCTGAGGTTGTGAGTTTGATCCCAGCCTGCTTCTTGTGATTCTTTGCAAGTCACTTAATACTCCATTGCCCCAGGTACAATTAGATTGTGAGTCTGCTGGGAGAGATAAAGAAAAAAAACTTAAGAGTACCCGATTACTATTCAATGTATTGTGAACTACTTTGGGTGAAATCACTTCATGAAAAGATGGTTAATAAAACCCAATAAATAAATATGCCAGAAGTCTATAAAATCATGAGTGCAGTAGAACAGCTAAAAGCAATCAGTTGCATACTCTTTCAAGAAGTACACAAGCACTAGGAGACATGGCATGAAATTACTAAGGAGCCTATTTAAAACACATTGAAGAATTTTATTTTCACTTTAGGCACAATTAAGCTCTGGAATTTGTTGAGAAAAGGATATAGTAAAAGCTGTTAGTGTAGCTGACATTGAAATGGATTGGCAAAGTTGTTGCAGGAAAAATCATTAACAAGGGAAAGCCACTGCTCAATCCTAATCGTAGGCAACATTCTGAAAGAAACTTGTGTCTTGACCTGGGACAACTATTAGAAACAGAACACCGAGCTTGAAGAAATCCATTTCTTGGACACCCATCTGATCCATCCTCTCCAAAGCCACAGATGAGCTCTCCTCCAAGGGATTTTTCCTATCCTGTTTTTGAAGTGTCAGCTCACCTTTTCTTCTGCTAAGTAACTGAACTGGACCCCAGACTAAGACACTAGGTGTACTTAGGGACCTGATTTGCCCATAGTATTGACTGTGCTCTGGAAAATTCTGCTCAAGACCCAAGATCTGGCAGACCCTAGTTTCTATCTTGCCCAAAAGAAGAAGACTAACCTTAAATACAGGGTCTTGTCTGCACCAGGCCACAACAAGCCCCGGCTCCCCCATCAATCTGTGATGGTTGAATCTGCCTTAAAAAAGTAAAGATCTCCTGGTCTCACTGTATTTCACCTCCTGAGAAAAATAAAAAAATATCTTAGATATCACTGCGAAGAAAATGCACCAAGCAGCAGGTACTTCTATTCATTACTAGAACAAGAACACACCAGCTCAAGGCACTATGCAAGTAACACCTCAGTCCCTCTGACAAGACACAGAAGAATGTGGAAAATACTTTATTCATTCTGCTTTTGATGCTTTCAAAACACTGTCCAGTGAAGCTGTGATAGCAACTTGTATCTGCAAAAGTACAAGGTTGAGAATTTCTTCCATTTAGGAAATGTGCATGAATTCAATGCAGACACCTTGTTTACTAGTGTCAATCTTTTGAGAAAGTCAGACATCAACTGTTTGATAAAAGAATCACTACACTACTCTTCAGGCCCTTTCTTCTGACATGACGACTCAACTGTGAAACACATTCTCAACATTCAAATTTAGATTTGCTGCTTTTATTCTCAAAGGCCGTTATTTTCATTTATAAACCCAGAGGATTAGACGTCCTCCCTATTACCTATCAAAGGGCTCCTCTTACCAACAATAAATGTCATGAAGCTTAAGCCAAGAGCCACCACTGCTACTCAATCCAAGACTTTCACTACCTTCTGATTATGTAGGTCATCCATAAGAGACCACCTCTATTATTTTTAGAAGCCTATTGCCAGATTGCAACAGAAAAGTGGGGATTGCACATCATAAAAATGGAACATTACATCATCATTGAACAACTGCACTCATCTATCACACAATTATTTTGCATATGAAAGTTCAGTAAACTCTACTGACAGCCCATGCAGTGAAATAATTCCCTTCTGCAATTCATAACCAGAGTTTCTTTTCCGGATACTTCCTAATCCCGGGGAGGGAAGGAGGGGGGAAAGGAGGGTCCAGTCAATATTAAATACATGCTGAGTTCTCTAAGATTTATTTCTAATCGCATCCCCTCCCCCCTTTTACTAAACCGTGATAGCAGTTATTAATACAGGGAGCTGCGCTGAATGCTCTGCGCTGCTCCTGATGCTCATAGAAACTCTATGATTATTTTTAGAGTATTGAAATGTGTAAGGAGATATGTATATCTGTTGTATGTCTGATTTCATTATTTTTTTAACCCCCCCCTTTTTTTTTTTACTAAACTGTGATAGCGGTTATTAGCACAGGAAGCTGTGCTGCTCCCGATGCTCAGAGTTCCTATGAGCGTCGGGAGCAGTGCGGAGTATTCAGCGTGGCTCCCTATGCTAATAATCACCATCGCAATTTAGTAAAAAAAAAAAAAAGAAGGGGGGGATTAAAATAAAATAAGATATACAACAGATATACACATCTCCTTACACATTTCAATACTCTTAAAATAATCATAAATTCCCATTAAGTTTGTTGGGTAATCTTATATTGACAAAATTAACCCCTCTACTGAATGCATTAACCATCCATCTCTAAGAATTAATAAAATGAATTGTCTTTACTTGCTTCCTAAAAGCAAATAAATTTAACCTTTGCTTAAGAGGACATAGTAACATATTCCAAATATGTCCCACTGAACATTCCATTGGGATCAATCAACAGCTTGGCTGATACATGAATAATGTGGTTGTAATTGGCAATGATACTGCCATTCACAAAACATTTTTAAAAAATCAATCTGATGGAAGGTGGCAGATGCATGCTAACATATAAGCATAAAAAAATAGGAGTAATCAGGTCCACTCTAATACAGTTGTACCTCGGTTTACGAGTGCACCGGTTTGCGAGTGTTTCGCAAGACAAGCAAAACATTTGCAAAATCGGCACCTCGGAAACCGAGCATGGCTCGATTTACGAGCGCCCCCCCGTGATCCATCACCCTCCCCCTGCGATTGGGCACCCCCCGCCGCTTCTTACAGTCATCTGGGCACCGGCACGTCCTGTGCTTGGTGCCGTGCCCGAAGATCGGCCTCCTCTTCTGCTAGGCCTTGAGCTCAAGGCCTGCGAGTTCATGTTCTGAACGTATATATATATATCTTGTGAAAATAACCAAATAAAGTGGAACCGGACCGATTGTTAGTTTTTAAATAGTACAATATACTTTATTTTATTTAGTATATAGCAGGAAACAAAAGACCTCATAGGGTGAAGCAAACCAAGTGTGTTCAATAGTGCTATAATCCACCACAATGTAATCACAGCTCAAAAAACCTATTTGTAGCTATATAAACGTGTACTTTAAGAAGCAAAAATGTAACAATTATCAAAATAACAGAATTATATAGCACTTATCTTAAATCATGCATGCTAGCTAGCTCCTGGAACTCTGCATCCAGACAGCAGAATCAGTACTACTGTCAAAGAGGGGGGGGGGGGGGGAAGCTAAAGTGAAATCAAACCCACCTGCAGTGAAGAGTAAACAACTTGTTGACCCTATTTATTATTCTGTGGTGGGGAGAAGGATGGCTTAGGTAGTGAACCGTGAGAAGTGACAGGAATTAGAGGATATTGCTCCCCAAGGTGTCAGTGAGCTTAGAGAGTCTCCCAGTGGATGATGTTAGATGTAGACTAGAAGAGTTAGAGAGGCAAGAGAGCTCAGCTCTTCAATTTGATGTTCATGAAGTAGGACCTGAAGGTGGTGAGGATTCATTAAGAACTACCACCCTGGGAATTTTGTACTGTTGTTGGGTCACACTATTGTATGCCTTGTGTTCTGTGTTTTCGGTACTGGTTGCTTTACTAATAAAAATTATTTAAAAAAAAAAAAAAAAGAAAGAAAGAAGGGTGACTAAGAGCTGTTGGCAGTCTCTTTGGAGGTGGGTATGTGTTTTGATCACCCCCCTTGAAGGCCGGAGCCTCCGAGGTTGACTTCTTCGCTGGCGCAGACCCTGAAGAAGGAAGAGGGGACTTACCCAGAGCCAAAGGCTTCGCAGCCGAACCGGTGCCCTTTGAGGTCGAAGTCTTCGCTGGGGCCGAGGTTGTCGAGGCTGGGGTCGACGTCTAGGCTGAGACCGGGGCCGAAACCAGGGCCTGCTCTTCTGCAAAAAGATCTGCCATGTGGGCCCAACGACAATGCAGGGCGCGCGACTGAAAAGTGGCACACCGGGGCAAGAGTCAGTCGGATGATCAGCCCCAAGGCACAAAATGCACCAACGATGAGGGTTGGTATTAGACAAGAGCCGACCATACTGGGTGCACTTTTTAAACCCGGTCAAAGGCCGGGACATAGAGAAAAAACAGGCCGCGGCTGATCGAGGCCAGGCGGCCACGGCAAACCGGGAACCCCTGGCTGCCGAACCGAACAAAAAACAACAAAATGCACGCAGACAAGAAAACAACGAGGCGCACAGCGACTCCGGTCGAAAAACAACGAAGCTGCTGTGCTAGAAAGGCACGATCACACGGAGAAAAAAGAAACGGGACTTTCTGGCTCCACGGAAAACTAGAAACTGAAGACCACGAGGAGGGGATGCGCCCTCTAGTGGAGCGGGAAGGCACACACATGCGTGATGCAGCACCAGCAAACTTGAAATCTTCAATCAAGTTTGCTTGAAAAGCTGTCCGCGTCGGGGCTCCGTGGATGACGTCACCCACATGTGAGAATATGCTGCCTGCTTGTCCTGGGATAATCTTCTTTATAACCCGCCCCACCCCCCACACAAAATGCAGATATAATTTGGGATGCCCCAAACTCACTAGAGTATACCCTGCCATAGTATATATGGTTTCCATATAGCTTGAAAGTGACCCATAGAGTCCTTTTTGATGGTAGTCAGTTTGGCCATTAAGTATAAAGAGTCCAATTTAGTGGGCACCTGTTCTTTGGTAGGTATCTCAACCTGCTTCCAAGCAGTCGCAATACACAACCGGGCTTCAGATACCACTGATGCAAACAGCTGATAGGCTTCATCGTCCAAAACAAAAAGTTGACCATTGAAGAGAAATGTTCTCATCTCCAGGAGTACAACTTGAGGAAGGTCTTGCGACAGTTGACCTATCATACCTCAAAACCGCTGGGCCTTAATACATTCCCACCAAATATGGGAAAAGGTGTCATTCATTGAACAGCCCCTCCAGCAAAAGCCGTCATCTTGTCCAAAAATGTGTTTAAGGCAAACAGGTATTTAGTACCACTGAAACAATATTTTATATCCATGTTCAATATAATTGTATAATATAATTGCAAAATAAACTTTTAGGATTTTCGCATACAAATCTTCCCAGCAACTAATTAAATATTCTTGTAAGCAGCTTCGTAAGAAGAGCGCCAACATTTATAAAACAGATTAGAGAAGCCATCTAGGCCTGGGGCCTTACACGTGGAAAGATGAGAAATAGCTTTCCACTGTAATAGGGGAAGAGAGGTAATTACAAGCACTGGGGGTCCAAAGTGGGAAGAGAAATCCCTGCCAAGTAGCTTTCTAACTCCAGGGAGGGAACTGCTTCCATGGGAGAGTAAAGTTGAATATAGAATTGAAAAAAACATGATGAATAGCATCTTCACCTGTAACCACCACACCATTCTAATCACACACCCACAGAATGATGCTCTTTCCTTGTTGTTTCTTAAGCTAATTCACCAACAATTGTCCCGCCTAATCTCTCAATTCAAAACATTCCCGTCAAACTTTCAAAATAGCCTCCAGTTCTAACTTTTTGAGCTTTCTCCTCCAAGCGTTAAGGTCTGCCAGCACCTCTACTCGCTGAGGGCAAGCTTTATGTAGTCTCTCCAATCTGCAAAGATCAAACCTAAGCCTAATGTTCACCTCATGCCGAGTCTGAAGCCAGAAACCATTGTGGGAAATACACATACCCCGCATATAGACTTTAAAGCATTTCCAAAGTGTGACAGAGGTAATATCACCAGTATCATTAATCGTAAAGAACTCCTTCAGATCCCCCTCCAGCAACGCCAAGTAACTAGGATCCTTTAGCAGTGAATTGAGCAAACGTTTTCCCAATGGTCCTGTGAAAAGTGAAATATATAACTTCATTGGTGAGTGGTCTGACCAAAGCCAAGGCTCTATTTGAACCTCCCAAACCTTGGAACAAAAACCCTGCTCCAAAAACCACAAATCTATCCAGGAATTTATTTATAATTATTTATAACCTGGCTATCCACAAATCTAAATAGTGTAAAACAGGAGAACAGATCAGATTAACCACTATCAATGAGATCCACAAAAAAGGTTAATCTATTGAAAACAACAAACCATTAATTATAATGGTGATCTTATAGTTTTAGAGTAAGTGAAGGAAAAGATCTCAGAGTTGCCACTCCCAGGATAATATTGTTATTGTCCAAAAGGGAATTGTGGCATGTGGTTTCTTTCATTGATCAAACCTTCATCCTTAATTCTTATATTGTATTAAATATTCAAAATATTTTTTATATAAAACATTGTTGTAAATATTACCACTCAAAACTGAATAACTCGTTATAGTTGAAGAGTACTTATCTAGTATTATCTAGTCTTATTTTTTATAGATTTTTTTCTTTTTTCAATCTTTTACTGTGCTAAAAATGCCTAAAGTGCAAACATTTCTTAAAGTGACTCGTGCTAATCCAGCTTATCGATATAAATAGGCTGTGCAAAATAGCAAGATAGCAAAAATAGATAAAGATTTTAAATAGGCTGTGCAAAATAGCAAAGATGAAACATCATGAATAGGCCTTAAACTGGCACTTATCTTTTTAACTTGATGTAGTAAATAACGGCGGATTCATCTAGCCGTAGGAAACCCGTGTATCAGCCGCTTACAGTTAATAAGTAGCAGCTACCTAACACCGAAGTCAGCAGGTAGGTGTCTCAGGAGCTCAAGACTCAGGCAGCTATTAGTTAAGGTGGCATCACTTCCACCCTAATTCCACTATCTTTTTTGATATGTGATAAGCAGAATTGCACACAATATTCTAGATGTGAGCACATCATGGAGCAATACAAAGGCATAATATTCTCAGTTTTGTTTTCCATTCATTTCTAATCCTAGCATTATATTTGCTTTCTAGTTGCTGCTGCACACTAAGCAGTGGGTTTCATTATAAAATGTATTTTTAAAAATCTTAATGAAAAGAAAAGCAAACCTAGACAATCCACCTCCAAAAAGGACCTTGCCTCTCTGGATTTCCAGCTGCATGACTTAATATTAAAAACTGAACTAAGGCCAGTTCTGGGCAGACTTGCACAGTCTGTGTCAGTATATGGCCGTTTGGTGGAGGATGGGCAAGAGAGGGCTTGAATGGCTGAGAGAGTGTAGACGGGTTAGAGTAGGTTTTAACGGAGATTTTGGCAGTTGGAACCCAAGCACAGTATCGGGTAGAGCTTTGGATTCTTGCCCAGAAATAGCTAAGAAGAAAAAATTTAAAAAAAATTTAAATTGAATCAGGTTGGGCAGACTGGATGGACCATTCGGGTATTTATCTGCCGTCATCTACTATGTTACTATATGTTACTATGTATAACTCAATCTCCCACAATCAACAGATATGCACCAACTTAGAGTTATGGGCATTCCTTTAGCAAATTTATATTCAGTATCATTTCTTGATACATGCAAGACTACTTGGTTCTCTGCCAATACGTTAATATCATACTATTGTGAGACTGGAAGACTGGGTGTCAAAATGGCAGATGATACTTAGGGATCCTTTTACAAAAGTGTGCTAGGGCCTTAACGAGCGCAATAGTGCGCGTTAAATTCCCGAGTGCGCTAGGTACTACCACCTCCTTTTTAGGAGGCGATAGATTTTCGGCTACCATGCGTTATAGCGCACCTTCGTAAAAGGAGCCCTTAATGTGAGCAAGTGCAAAGTGATGCATGTGGGAAAGAGGAACCCGAACTATAATGACGTGATACTGGGTTCTATATTAGGAATCACTGCCCAGGAAAAGGATCTAGGTGTCACTGTTGAGGATACATTGAAACCCTCAGCTCAATGTACAGCGGCGGCTAAGAAAGCATATAGAATGTTAGGAATTGTAAGTAAAGGAATGGAAAGCAAAGATGAAAATGTTATAATGCCCTTGTATCACTCTATGGTACAGCTGCAACTTGAATACTGTGTGCAGTTCTGGTCGCTGCATCACAAAAAAGATATAGCAGAATTAGAAAAGATACAAAGAAAGGTGACAAAAATGATAAAAGGTTTGGGATGACTTCCCTATGAGGAGAGGCTAATGCGGCTAGGGCTCTTCAGCTTGGAGAAGAGATGGCTCACGGGTGATATGATGGAGGTCTATAAAATATTGAGTGGAGTGGAAAGGGTAGATGTGAATCGCTTGTTCACTCTTTCTAAAAATACTAGGACTAGGGTGTATGCAATGAAGCTACTAAGTAGTAATTTAAAACAAACCAGAGAAAATAATTCTTCACACAATGTGTAATTAAAATCTGGAATTCGTTGCAAGAGAATGTGGTGAATTAAGTTAGCTTAGCGGGGTTTAAAAAAGGCTTGACTAATTTCATAAAAGAGAAAGTCCATAGGCCATTATTGAGATGGCTTGGAGAAACCCACTGCTTATTCCTGGGATAAGCAGCATAAAATCTGTTTTACTACTTGGGATCTGGGTTGGCCACTATTGGAAACAGGATACTAGGCTTGATTAACCTTCAGTATGACCCAGTATGGCAATTCTTATGTTCTTATTGCTTGGATAAACTTGTTGCAGCAGAAAGTCCTTTGGATAGGCTGCCCCTCGGAGCATCATCTTGTCAGAAATTTCAGTATTTCTTATTTTCTAACCCAGTTTGTGCACCTAGGGACAGTCATGACCTCAGAACTCTAATACAACATTCAGCTACAAAGTACCCTCATAGAAAACAGGATAAATGGTCAAAACACACAGCCAATCTCCTGGAAGCTAAAGCATGCCATATTATTCTTGGATGCCCAATTTCTACGCAACAATCTGACTAAAGGAATAGCACATGCTCAGAAAGCCCCTTGGAGGTTCGTGGTCATCCTCTTGGGTTTATGATCTATTCACCAGCTATTCTCAGATGGGCAGCTGAAAGCATTTTCAGAATTACAGTTGACATTTCATCGTTGCCCAAGGAACTATATAAATATCTGCAAACCTGACAGTCTGTGTACTCAGAATGGAGAGCAGTTACCCAGTGTTAAGATGCAACCACTAGAGCAGTGGCTTCCAATGTGCAGCCTTCGAACAGTTAGCTGAAATGCTCTTCAAATTCTGTAAATGCATTCATTTCAATCTTGCTCACTTGATTTAGTAACTACAAACTCTGGTGTCATTTATTTATTTATTGAGATTTATTAACTACCTTTATAATGAAATTTACCCAAAGTGGTGAATTTATGGAATTTGCTACTTTTGGCAATCCAAAAGAAAGTAATTTTTAAAAATATATTACATTTACATTTATTAACTTCTATTCCACCTTAACCTTTCAGTTCTAGGCAGATAACAATAAAGAAAATCAACTGGTCATTTCCAGGGAATAACAAGTTAAAATATAATATAATATAAAGAAACATAATAAAAGCAATCAAAGCTTGACATATTTCCTGAACAACATAGTTTTAATTTCCTTCTAAAAAACTATATAATCTGGCGTAGTAAGTAAAATTCTAATAACAGATTCTTCCAATTTTGTTGCCTGGAATGTTAATAAGCCTTCTAACATCTTCAAACTCTTTTTCCCTTTAATTAGAGGAGAAGTAAATGGGTTATGAATCACTGAAGTGTTGTAGAATCACTAATCGTATTAATTTTTAATATCCAGTCTGCACAAGTCAAGGTGGTTTACAAAATTAATAGTATATGTAAGCTTGAAATTTTTTAGTGACCTTCAGAGTAACTTCATCAAGTGTCCTCTAGTCTTTGTAATTTTTGATGGACTAAAAGATCAGTTCACTTGTACCCATTCTATACCACTCAGGATTTTGTAGACTTTAATCATATCTCTGCTCAGCCGTCTCTTTTCCAAGCTGAAGAGCCCCAACCTCTTTAGTGGGGAAAGCAGAGTCTGAGCCCTGACTTTCCCGGCTTTCAGCTTGCTCTTCTAACCTCTAGGCAGTTCTTTACTGTATAATATTTTCTCAATATATGTTTTTCCATATATTGAAATTCTATATACGACAACCCATTTTCTTGAAGAATCCCATTATATACTTGTGTATGTATTCTTATAAAAATATATAACCATCCACACTAACTAATAACTTCTGCAACCTCTTCTCTCCCTAAGAGATCCTCTATGAATGTCCCATGATTTCTTGAACTCACGATACTCATCTTCATTACCTCATATGGGAGAATGTTTTATGGAAAAGGTGGTGGATTATTAAAACAAAGTTGCTTACTTGGATGCAGAGCCTCAAAGACAGCCAAACCACAAAATAAAAAGTAAAACAAAAACTTTTTTTTTTTTTTGCCATATTCAAATAAATGTGAAATAAATGTTACCGCCTGTTCTCTTCATAGACATAGTAATTTAGAAACATGATGGCAGATAAAGGCCAAATGGCCCATCTAGTCGGCCATCTCCAGTAAACCATTATCTCTTTCTCTCTCCAAGAGATCCCACGTGCCTATCCCAGGCCCTCTTGAATTCAGACAGTCTCCGTTTCCACTACCTCTTCCAGGAGACTGTTCTGTGCATCTACCAGCCTTTCCGTAAAAAAGTATTTCCTCAGTGTGGAACTCTGAGCCATCATGAAGTTCTTATTCCTGCAGAAGAAAAGTCTAAAGGAAATCCATGAATGTATGATGCAAACACTGAGTGACAAATGCCCATCATACTCCACAGTGAAGAAGTTGTGTGCAAATTACAACATGGAGATTTTGAGACCGAAGATGCAGCAAGGTCTGGAAGGCCTCCTGAAATTGTTGACCATATCCATGACCTGATTTTGGCAGATCGGTGAATATCAGCTAAAACAATTGCTGAGACACTACAGATATCCAGGGAACGTGTTGGGTGTATAATCCACAAGTAGCTGGGTATGCAGAACAAGTGGCTGCCCAAATGTTTGAATGCTGACGAGAAACAACAAGTTGATTTTGCAGCATTTTCAGTGAGCTGGTGCCAACTTTTTGGAACGACTAGTTACTGTTGATGAAACATGGTTACACCATTATGATCCCGAGACCAATGTTCTCTCTAAACTTTGCGGCCGTGCACCTGATCAACCCCACTGCACAGCCAGTGGTGTCGGAGTCAACACATTCTGCCGCTACTGCTGTTGCTTTCCTGAAGCAGCAGCAAACTGAAACAGACTGGCAATAGGACCTTCCCTTACATACCTACAGCTGCCAGCTATCCCTGTCACCATTTCTTCTGGGGCAGAGCCAGTAGCCATAGATATGTACGAGAAGGTCCTGCAGCTGGTTTGTTTCAGTCTATCATTGCTGCTTCAGGAAAGCAGCAACAATGGTGGGAATACTAGGGGGTAGTCACTGGTGGAAGTGAGATGGGTGGGAGAGCGGGGAGGTAGATACTGATGGAAATGGGTGGAGCAGACACTGGTGGAAGAGGAGTGGAGAAAAGAAGGGGCAGGAGCTGTTGGAAATGGTTTGGGGAGGGAGGGGCAGAAGCTAGTGGATGCAGGGTGGATAGGAGAGAAGAGGCAAATACTAGTGGAAAAGAAGTGGGGGAGGGGGTTTGATTATCTAATGCTGCATATGCTTTTCAGCACTATAGAAATGATAAATAGTAGGAGGAGGAGGAGAGACACTTGTAGAAGTAGGTGGGAGGAGAGAGGGGACAGAAGCTGATGGAAATGATTTTGTGTGGGTATAGAGAGGAGGGAGATGATGGAACAGGGGAAGTGAAAGAGGAGATGCTGGATGGAAGGTGAGGTAGAGAAAGGGGGCAGATGTATGGAAGGGGAGAGATACAAAGAGGAGGGAAATATAGCTGTACCCTTCTCCTCCACTGCCAATTCCAAACTTCATTCCTTTCATTTAGCTACCCCCTATGCATGGAATAAATTATCCAAGGTTGTTCGGGAAACCCCTTCCCTTGTTTAAAAGCAGACTGAAAACCCATCTTTTTGATATAGCCTTCAATCTATAACCCTACTCCCCACTGCCCTTCAACCTGCTGTTCCCCTTAACTGTATCCATGACATCCCATTTGTCTTTCTTGTCTGTTTAGATGGCCTTCTTTGTGACTAGAAATAGTAGTAGTAGTAGTAGTGTTGTAATGACTATCCTTCAAGGGGTCAAACAGTTAATGCAGAAGACTACTGTAACTTGCTGGAGGCATTGAAAGAAAAAAAAAAAAAAAAGGAGAGGGAAGCTGCGGAAATGAGTTCTCTTTTTACAAGACAATGCACCTGCTCACAAGGCTGGCAAAACAATAGATGTTGTGACGCATTTGGGGTTTCAGTGCATAGACCATTCACTCTACTCACAAGATCTTGCTCCATCTATTTTGTTTCCAAACCTTAAAAAGAGTTTGAAAGGGTGACAATTTTCAAGTGCTTCAGAGGTGATTACAGCAATGGAGCAGTATTTCAGGGACCAGACAACAGAGTATTTTTTGGAAAGGGTTACAGAAAGTTCAGACATGATGTACCAAGTGTTTTGAACTTAGGGGTGAATATGTGGAATACCTTGCAAGTTTCATGGCTCCATATCATTCCCTTCTTGGTTGGACTGAGAACTTCAACACTCCCTTGTATAATCTTGTGTTGGAGGAATCATGGCGAACCAGGAAAGTTTTTACATTTATGGTTAACCATGCCCTATGTTAGGCAGCAGTGACATAGTAGAGCCAAACACTGCGCAGGCGAATGCAATGGCAAACCACTCCTACTCTTCCATGAAACATCACAGGGTGGATGCCTCACTGAGCGTGTTGCTATGTGTCAGTGGCATAATCCAACCATCCATCCATGCCCTATGGCAGGGGAGTCAAAGTCCCTCCTCGAGGGCCGCAATCCAGTCGGGTTTTCAGGATTTCCCCAATGAATATGCATGAGATCTATTAGCATACAATGAAAGCAGTTCATGCAAATAGATCTCATGCATATTCATTGCGGAAATCCTGAAAACCCGACTGGATTACGGCCCTCGAGGAGGGACTTTTGACACCCTTGCCCTATGGTAAAAGATTTCTGAGACAAAATTCAGTCTACTATCACTTCAGTTCATGCCTGAGATTTGTTTGTTTGTTTTATATGTTGCCTTCAAATATAGATAAAAGCAAACCTAAGGTTTTCTTCACTGTTTATCTGTGGCAAGGACAATTGCTTCTGAATGGAGAAGCTACTCTTTCCATAGCTAGATGGCGCCAGAGACTGCAATATGTTATACTTATGGAGAAGCTAATAGCTCTATATAAAAAACAAGAAAAATTCATTCAAGCACTCTTCAGAATGATTGTGGCAATACTTAGATTTTGCCGTAATATTTGGGGTGGAGGAGGGGGTTTCCTCAGATGTATGTTTTCTTTGCAAGTTTTTTGGTTGCACTTTGTTCTGTATTTTATGCCTACAGATGCTTAAGGGCTTAAATGGTATGTTTATTTATTCCTATATTTACTTTGCTTTTCCATTGTGCTTTGGTTAGATCAATATTTGTTTATGTAAAAAAAATCAGTAACATCTCTAAGTTAAAAAAGATGAAACAGAAAGAAAAAAAAAAGAAAAAAATCTTTTGAGTTTTATGTCTGTGATTTCTGTGCTCAGTGCCATATCATCATCCCTGGCTGAGTAAATCATTTACCCTGGTGTTAGCAAAGAACCCCCATTTCAAGTATGGAACCTACATTTACATTAACCACAATTTCCCATGTTAATATGCTACCCTAAGTTTCATCCACTCCCCCAACTGCATCATAATAGCTGTGTCTGTCTTTGGGACATTCAAAAATTCTTTGTGAGGGCAGGCTGTAGCTTTCCTACAGGGAAAAAAGGGTGAGAAAAACAGAATGCATTGTCATATGGGTCAGAGGAGAAAACAAGATGACTAGAAACCAGGGCATCTCACTCTCATGAAGACTGAGAAGCACTTCAGAGCCCTCTTTTGCCTCCTGTGTAGAGAAATGTCTGTTAATGATGCTTCTACCTGTTTCAGTAAATTGCAGGAGAGCGTGAAAATGTCAAACAGGGATGAGTCACGGAAAGATGATGCTATTTTCCTATGCTTGGTCAGAGGATGTGTGGTATCAGCCTACAAAGACAAATCAAAGGATAAATTAATATACAAAAAAGAATGACAATGTGTATACACAATACAGGTATCTACAAACATGAAACCCAAATGAAGTACTACTGTAAAATGAGGAGAGTGTGGCGCAGTGGTTAGAGCTACAGCCTCAGCACCTTGAGGTTGTGGGTTCAAACCCCGCGCTGCTCCTTCTGACCCTGAGCAAGTCACTTAATCCTCCACTGCCCCAGTTACATTTTGTGAGGCCCACCAGGACAGATAGGGAAAATGCTTGAAGTACTTGTATGTAAACCACTTTGAATGTAATTGTAAAACTACAAAAAGTCCCAATCCCTTTCCCTAATCATGAAAAGATTTTAAAGTGCTTGCTTTCATGCTGCATACTGGAACACAGATATATTAACAAAATATTTAACAAAAGAAGTCAAAATCTTGACAATTTGGATTTATAAAGTTTATTTAATGCACTCTGGAGTCAAGACTAACAGTTAATGCTTCAAATGCATATCTCTGGGATAGGCAAGACTAGACTATTTAGAGAGTTTGAGGACAGGAGATTCAGGAAAGTGCTGGAATTGAGAAGAGCGCCTTCCATCTCTGCCTGCAGTATTTACAAACTCCATCCCTCTCTCCCGGTATATCAACTAGCTCTGTTCAAAGTGAGGTGAGAGAGTTACTGGACAGGAGGTTCTGGAAAGTGTTGGAATTGAGAAAAGAGCCTTCCATCTCTGCCTGCAGTGTTTACAGATTTCACTTCCCTCACCCCGTACATCATCCAGCTCTGTTATAGTGTGAGGTATATTAGTTATGGGGAAACGAAGTGGATATGTGAAAATACTTGCATCTACATCAGTGATTAAAGGTCCTATGAACAAACATTTAACTGGAATTATTCAAACAGTACATACTTTTCGCCCTCTCTCTCTTCAGATTGGTTATCTCTAAGCCCTGACACTAGATCCACTCCACCCTGCCTGCAGATGTAAATATTCAGGTGGAGTCCATACCTAATGGGTTACAGGACAAACCGAATAGTGCAAAATCCCATTGCAGCATCATAAGGGTCGGATAACTTAGCTAAATTGCAACCGGTCAGTTTTGATACGGTTGAGATGGTTTCCACTCAAGATGTTCCCAAGGATGATATTTCCTTAAAAGATATCTGGCGAGTTGTCACCCAGACCAAAAATTTGCTTAAAGGGAAAGTAGCACAATTATGTACTTTTTCTAGTCAAGTTGTGTCTTCTATCTCTGTATTACAAGATGATATTACAAAAATTATACCTGCTAGTGAGTAGATACAAAAATCAAGTGAAAGTACTTCAATCAGTTAGTACAGGCCTGCACAACTCAAAAATGATTCGGGGCCGAAACGAAGTCGGAAAATGTAGCGAGTGCTGCAGGTATGGTCATGGCTCGAGGCAACTGGAAGTGCACAGACATTGCCATGGTGATAAAACGCACATGCGTGACATCATCACAATGACATCTGCGCATGCGCAGAGGACTTCCTGATGGACCCTGAGACGCCAGTAGGAGGTGCCAGCACGGAAGATGGCAGGAGAGAAGGAGAGGCACTGGCGGCGGCTGATAGCTTGAAGTAGTTGAGAAACACTGCTGTAGGCAAAGTACCCCCAACCACAGACCTCCCGAACTCTGCCCTAAACCCACCCAAGCTCTGCCCCAGATCCTGCCCCATTTACTAATTGTAATACAATTTTTTCCTTTCATTTTTCATATACACACAGCAAATATAAATTCTCAAAACTGACACATTTTGATCACTAATTGAAAATAAAATAATTTTTCCTACCTTTGTTGTCTGGTGATTTAATTATTTGGACTTCCTTCTGACTGTGCATCCAACATTTCTTTCACAATCCAGCCCCATCCCCTTTGGGTCCAGGTCTCTATCTCTTTTCCCTCTGCTTACCCTCCCCAGATCCAGTGTCAGTTCTCCTTTGTACCTACTACCACAACCTTTGTTCCAGGTCTTCCTCTCTCTCCTTCCTCTGTTATGATCTTCCATCTCTCTGTTCTTCCTCAGGGTCTCTCCCCCTCTGTCTCTTCTGCACCTTCCATAGTCCAACATCTGCCTCCTGTTTTTCCCCTTTGGTCCAGGCCTCTCTCTCTGTCATTCTTCTGCTTACAACCTCACCCATGTCCAGCATTTGTTCTCCTTTCTTCCAGGTCTTTCTCTGGTTCTCACTCCTTCCTTCCTTCCTTTCTCTCTCCCTGGTCCAGAATCTTTTCACCTCTCTGCAGTCTCTTTCTCTTCCCTCTATACACCCCCAAGTCCAACATCTGCCCCCCCTTTGTTTCAGGTTTCTCACTATATATATCTTCCTTCTGCTAACATTTTGAGTCCTCCCCTCTCTACCCCCTCTAGTCCAGCATCTGCATGTGGGCCTCAAGAAGTTGTGCGAGGGCGTCTTTGGGGAGATGTACAAGCACGAGGTCTTCCAAAAAACTAAGAGGTTGCTGTTCAGCCGTGCCCAGGCCTACATGGGTGGCATAGGGGGAAGAAGTAATGCCTGAGGCGCTGCAGAGGTGGCGTATTGCAGTGGTGGACTCGGTCTCCTGCTCAGACAGACTCGCATTGGCTGCGACGGCAAGTTACTGAGAGGCCCTATCTTCAAGTCTGTTTTCCCGCCCCTCCTCAAAGTCCTTTTCTCTCCCCCTCCCTCTCCCCTGTGTCCAGATTGAGCGACAGACGAGGGCCTTATCTTCTCTGCTTCCCCCGCCGCCAAGCTAATTACGGCAGCTCTTCTCTGGAGCGCCCATTTACATCCATTGTCCCTCAATCCTTGATGATCTTCTTAACATCTAGGAATTCCTTCAGATGATTAGGAGAGAAAAAAGTGTATTTAACTCCTAAGTACCTAACTAAGCATTTGCAGGGATATGCTAAAAGAAACGTTGCTCCCAAATCAATGTCTGTTGTCGCATAGAAAGAAATTCTTTCCT
This sequence comes from Geotrypetes seraphini, assembly GCF_902459505.1. NCBI lineage: Eukaryota > Metazoa > Chordata > Amphibia > Gymnophiona > Dermophiidae > Geotrypetes > Geotrypetes seraphini. The sequence continues at coordinate 219,133,288 of NC_047089.1, read as the reverse complement.
CCGTTCTTGTGTAATCTTAGCGACATCAGGATATAGCCATATTTTCTGTCCCCCAAATAGTTTTTGAGAGTTTTTGAAGAACAATTTCATAATCATATTTACGTCTTGCTCAAAAACAAACAATACTAAGAGTGTTGCTCTATCCGTATCAGACATTATTGTTTGTTCAAGTAGAGCAGTCACATTTGCAAAATCTATCACATTTATCTTTCCTCCTTTCTCTTTTTCACTCTCATTTTCGCCTTCTTCTCTTCCAGGCATCTTCTTATTTGGTAAAAATAAATTTTATTTATTGGAGGAATACAATTTGAAGAAACTTCTAAATTTTCAATTAAGTATCTTTTCAATAAATCAAAAGGCAACACACCTGGACTTTGTGGGAAATTTAAGAAACAGAGGTTCAAACGTCTATTAAAATTTTCAAATTGTTCTAATTTCTTATGAATAGAGGAACTATCTTTAATTGAAGCCACCTTGAATGTTGTAAATGTTGTATTTCCTCCTGCATCTGCTTAGCTTGTCCTGCATAATCTACTCTAATAGCTTCAACTGTTCCAGTCAACAAATCCAATTTCTCAGTTATTTTTGTTACCTCTTCAGTTGATTTTTCCACTTTCCCCTCCATCCGCTGAAGCAAGTGCAAGATGCTACTCATGGAGACCTTCGTCGGAGAGGATAGAGATTCCCATCTCTTGCTTATTTCCATCAGCCGTCCAGCCATTGACATTGTGCCCTCGCCGGGAGACCCCACGTCTCCACTTCTGGGAGCTTGTGTCGCTCGTCGCAGCGTCTCGGCGGTCGCCGGACATGGAGGCATAAAGGAACCCGGAGGAGATAAAGATGTTTCAGTGCCCAAAAGGGCAAGCGACTCCCTCAAATCGCCACCCAACGCCGAGCTCTCAACTCCGGTATATATAGGCACCAGAGGAGCCGAAAAGAAACGGTCCATAGTCTGCTGTATCTGGGTAGACGTCAGGGCTGGCGAGGAAGAAGCCCTGACCACCCTTTTCCTCTTAGTATGGGGCATCGAGGAAAAAAGGTATTATTTTTAATGAGGAAATGCAGGCTTGGAGAGAATTTCACAGCGTCTCTCGCAGCTCCTCTACATCGCCGCCATCTTGATCCGCCCCGCCCCCCCCAATTTATATGTTTTTATCATTCTCATTTGGAGAAATTTATATTGGAACATGAAAATAAGGGTAATTAAAACATAAAATGGATCTTAATGTTTATAGTTAGAATGCTAACTGGATTTCCATCAGGAATTATTTACTTTTAGTTTATCATTGCAAATCTCTCCTTGAAGTGAACTTTAAAATTAGTTTCTTTCTATTTGTAATATTTCTTGTAAAATATGTTTCACCATTGTTATTCTTTTCTTGTATATCTATACTTGATATGCATAATTTAAATTCCTAAAAAAAAAAAAAGGCTAGACTATTTAACATTTCCCACAGATCTCAGACAAGGAGTAACAAGTTATTACAACCACCAAATTTAACTCCCCCCTCCTTATGAAGCCTTGAGAAAGGGGGATTAGCTAGGTCAGGGGTAGGCAATTCCAGTCCTCAAGAACCACAGGCAGATCAGGTTTTCAGTATATCCACAATGAATATGTATGAGATGGATTTGCATGCACTGCCTCATTGAGATGCAAATCTATCTCATGCATATTTATTGTGGATATCCTGAAAACCTGACCTGCCTGTGGCTCTCGAGGACCGAACTTGCCTACCCTTGAGCTAGGTAAACAGAGGCACAGAACCATACAATAACTTCTCCAAGAGTAAGTTAAGGAAGCTGTAAACCCCAGGATTTCTTAATGCATTCAGCAGCAGAATATACTTTCAGTGGCTGTTTTTGAGTGCTAACTTTCAAAAATAATTTCTCAAAAATATGCTTATCAGACACAGTGTCAAGGAAATAAGGATAAAAGCAACACAACTTTGCTGGGTGCTGTTGGACTGGGTATGGAGATTAAAGATCCTCCCCATCTTTCTTCCCTTTACAAACAAGCCCTGTCCACCTCATATGGCTATGCTGTCACTGAAGGCAAAGAGCACACAGATGACGCAAGAATTGTGGATCATCTAACTGCAGACACTTGATGAAAACTAGCACACTCAAAATGGGCTTAGTGAGGGAAAAAGACAGAAAAACAAGACACATACTTAGATTAGGTACATGCTGCCACTTACTTGATTAATCTCATTGGTTAGCTGTGATAAAACGGTCACTCCTATGATGCAGTGCTCAACACTGTCCTAGAGGGAGAGAGTATGTTCCCACGGTAAGTTCAAATGAAGCTAGTATAATCTCATTATTATTAACTAGTTGCAAAGACTTTGGTTCCACTTAGAATTTCTTCCCTTTTCAAAATTTAAAAGTGACATGAAAGGTTTGGAACTGTGAATAGTGAGTGAAGTATAGCCTGAGGGTTAACTAGGGATCTCTGCTAACACCAAGAGATTCTTTTTTCCATTCTCATCCCACACACAAAATTGGTCAATCCTTTCTCCACTCTTACCTGTAAAAACCTTGTGACATCTACAATAACATTCCTGAATACATATTCATCCTTCTGGCAGTCGAACCAACCCAGCTTTGTAATTCGAGCATATAACTGAATAAGTGCTTGTGTTACAAAAGTGGCCAGTTTCGGTCTTGTGGCCAAATAGTTCAGGACATAGTTCCCTGAAAAACAACAAAAGCAGAAATTTGAAATAGGTCTTAATATATAGCTAACTGGAGGCATAAATGGTAAAAAAAGAAGTTAGGACTTACCTGATCATATGCTTTCATTTAGTCCTCCAGACTATTCCAGAACTTGTGGGAATAGTTATACCCATCAACCAGCAGGTGGAGATAGAGAATACAGAATTATACTGTGCTCTATAAGCCCTGTTGGCAGCCCCAGTCATCCAGTATTTGGATAACTAAGCAGTATGAAAAAGAGCTGAATCAACGCAACTTTTATCCTTCAAGAAAAACAAACCAAGAACTTAATACCATAGAAGGTAACTTCTCTGTGAGAGCAAGAAAATCAAGAAGCCCAGCAACAATGATGATCATTCTGCCTTCCCAGATCCAATATTCCAGAACTCGTGGGCTGTCCCTATTGCAGGACGGACATCGATGCTTCCAGACCCAAAGCTGATCTACCTATCACATCTACCTTATAATGCTTTGCAAACATATGCAGAGTCAATCACATTGCTGCCTTGCAGATGGTCACTAGAGAAACCGAAGTACTCTCCACCCATGATGCAGCCACCCACCTCATGGGAGTGATCTTGCAAGATTGCAGACCATTACTTCCCTGATAATATAAAAGTAGATGAATAATTTCCTTCAACCACGTTGCAATGGTGGGCTTTGAAGCTACCTGGCTCCTGGGTATGGCGGTATACAAAAATAAAGTTGTTATTATTATTATTATTATTGTTTGTCAAGAAGAACAAAAAGCCTATTGGATCTACAAAAACTTGGTGGTGACCTCTATGTATCTGAAAAGTATTCACTTCCTATCTACCAGACGCAATGAAGAATACTGACCACCACAGTCCTCCTTACAGAAAGATCCAGAGACTAACATGAAAAGATGAAATCACCTTGGGCAGAAAGGATGGCACTGGTCAAAGAGAAACTCCTGCCTATGTAAAGCATAAGAAAGAATCTTAGCAAGTGCAAGATCCTTCAGGAAAGTTTTCTTCATGGGCACCAAAAACATTTTTCAAATTCATGGTAGCAGCTTACCTTCACCATCAGGGTAACCTAGTGGTTAGTGTATAGGCCTGAGAACCGAGTTCGATTCCCACTGTAGCTTCTTGTGACTCTGGGCAAGTCACTTAAACCTTCATTGCCCTAGGTACAAAATAAGTACCTGTTGCATGTTGAAAGGCATTACCCTGAACTGAAAATGATGGCCCAAAATCACAAATTTCAGAAACTTCTAATGAGACCACCAGATTGGAATATTAAAATATGCCTCTTTGAGGTCGGAAGCTATTAGCTGATTGAACAGATGGGATACTTGCAAGCCTCAATTGAGCTTTTTGATATTGAGAATTGGGTCCTTCTTTATTGGGTACTTAGAAGTAAATGGATTTACTGCCCTGGCCTCATTCTTCCCAATAGATGGGTACAATAGTTTCTAGACAGAAAAGAGCATCTAAGGCAGATCTGTACAGCATCCTACCTGGCAGAACTCTGACAGAAGGCTTCTAAGAAAAGCGGATCAATCTGACGGCACAACTCTAGTCTGACGCCATATTTCAGGGGTAGGGAACTCCAGTCCTCAAGTGCCGTAGTCTAATCGGGTTTTCAGGATTTCCCCAATGAATATGCATTGAAAGCAGTGCATGCAAATAGATCTCATGCATATTCATTGGGAAAATCCTAAAAACCCGACTGGAATACAGCTCTTGAGGTCCGGAGTTCCCTACCCCTGCCATATCTGATGACCTCCTAAGACTCACTGGTCTGACGTGACTCTGGTTCGTTCCCCGAAAAATCTATGAAGATGGCCTCCAATTGCTACTCCTGGGGCATGGACCCGATTCCCATCATTGGGAGCTATGTGCAGCACTGAATGCTCACCCTGCTTGGGAACCTGACTTCTGTCTGTCTGAATGGAAGAAAGGTTCCCTGGATTGAAATTGAGACCTCTTTCCATATTACAGGCATCCTGGACAGAAGCACTTGCTGTCCTGAAACCTGGATCAGGAGGATACAGCTGAACAAGACTGATTTAGGCTTACTCTCTAGCAGACTTTGTAGCTTAAATTTCAACCAGCTCCTTAATCAAATTACTGACACTCTCACCACACAGTTATTTGCCTCTAAAGAGCAGCTTAACCAGCCGAGACATAGAAGCTGCATCAGCTGACCAATTCTTTAGCCACAGCCAAAGACATACTTTTGGCCAGTGTGCGGAGCAAATTGTAAATAGTGTCTGCCAAACATGCCAAACGTTTCCAGGTGGAAGGTGTGGGCCACATTAAGATTATCTGTATCCGGCTCCTGAGCAGAAGATTTCTAATGATACACAAGACACGCCTATGCTATGAAGAAACTGAAAATAGATGGCTGTAGCCCTAGAGAATCAATCTCCCAGGACTGCTTCAACACACTATGTTTCAGTCCTGCAGATCCATCAGTGCTATTCTACCTTTTAGAAACATAGAATATGACGGCAGAAAAAGGCCTTTGGTCCAACAAGTCTGCCCACTCAAATAACCCTCCCCCCTAAGTTCTTCTTTGAAGTGAACCCATATGTTGATCCCATTTGTTCTTAAAGTCAGTCACGTTATTGGCCTCAACTACCTGAAGTGGAAGATCATTACAACGGTCAACCACCCTTTCAGTGAAGAAGTACTTCCTAGTGTCACCATGAAATCTCCCGTCCCTGATTTTTAGCGGATGCCCTCTTGTTGCCCTAGGTCCTGTAAGGAAAAAGATGTCTACTTCCAACTCAATATGGCCAGTAACGTATTTGAACGTCTCTAACATGTCACCTCTCTCTCTGCGTTTCTCGAGAAAGTATAGCTGCAACTTACCCAGACGTCCTTCATATGGGACATTCTTGAGTCCTGAGACCATCTTGGTGGCCAACCGTTGAACCGATTCTATTCTCAGCACATCCTTCTGATAATGTGGCCTCCAAAATTGCACACAGTATTCCAGATGTGGTCTCACCATCGACTTGTACAGCGGCATTACTACTTCGGGCTTTCGGCTGACAAAACTTCTCCGGATGCAACCCAGCATTTGTCTAGCCTTGGATGAGGCTTTCTCCACTTGATTGGCTGTCTTCATATCTTCACTAATGATTATTGGCAGGTGGTTGTCTTTGTCACTGCAATCACCAGGGATTCCACCCTGGGAAGCTGGAGCTTCTTCTTCAGAACTAAAGTAAAGTTGGAAAAGCCAGCTCCCCAGAAATAATCTTGAATATCTGGATGTATGAGGAATGCCTTCAATTGACCACTGAAGTTCCAGTATAATGGAAGAGCTCTGGGACCCACCAGCCAAAGCTGATGGGTCTACAACAAACTAAACTAAATTAAACCTTGGGTTTGTATACTGCATCATCTCTACATTCGCAAAGCTTGACACGGTTAACAAGGGTTAGGGTAGAAAGGAACTCCAGTGAAAGGAAAAGACAAAATAACCAGGTTTTCAGATGTTTACGGAAGATTTGGAGGGAGCTCAGATTCCTAAGAGGGGAGGTAAGATTGTTCCAGAGCTCAGTGATTCTGAAAAGGAGGGAGGAACCTAGTTTTCCTATAAGGGAACAACAAAACCCGTCCCCCCCTCCCCTCCCCCCCCACTAAGGATTCACTAATTAGTGTGGCTTGTTTCTTATTTATTTATTCATTCATTTGTTTAGCCCGTCCTCCCAAAGGAGCCCAGAATGGGTTACAAGAGTACATTCACAGTATGAGCAGGAAAAACTATGACAGAAACTACAAACTTGGTGGACATAGAGGTATAAATTTCAGCTTTTACAGAATAGTCATAACATACAGATTTGGAAATAGACTTAGTGGACATAGAGTGTTTTAAAATTGCAGCATTTTCTGAAGAGACATATGGTGATTTAAATTACATCAGTTTCTGAATGGACAGCCTAACATAAAGGTAAAATAGCTTTGCAGGTTTGTGCATCATTGAAGTGTGGTGGGTTTTCAGTCCAGTGGTCAGATGAAAGGGTCAGTTAGGGATGCAGACATAAGCTAAGGAGCTGGGTTTGTAAAAAGGAATGTTTTCATGGCCTTCCTGAAGTTCCATAGACTGTTTAACGATCTGATAGATGGGGGATGACGTGCCATAATATGAGTATGAAATGTGAATAAGAGCGTTTCCGGGCTGTTTCAGATGTAAGTGAGCGTCCAGGTGGAATGGCTAGCCTTTTCTCTGCTTGGGATCTCAGTGATCGGTTGGGGACATAAATTTGTAGTTTTGTAATGTAATGTAATTTATTTCTTATATACCGCTACATCCGTTAGGTTCTAAGCGGTTTGAAGAAAATATACATTAAGATTATAAATGAGAAGTAAGAAGGTACTTAAAAAATTCCCTTACTGTCCCGAAGGCTCACAATCCAACTAAAGTACCTGGAAATTAATATGGTGCTATGTAGCTTGGTGTCATCTTGTGGAATGTCTTGAAAGCTAGAACCAGGGCTTTAAAGGCATATTGTTTTCGGATAGGAAGCCAGTGCATGGAAATTAATGCAGGGGTGACATGGTCAAGGAAGCCCAGGAGTTGGATTGCAGCGTTTTGCACACCTTGGAGACGTTTTTTGTGGGTAAGCCTACTAGTAGCGCGTTACAGTAATCTACGCGGGATAAAACAAATGCTTATAGTAGCTGGGCAAAATCGTTTTCTGAAAAGTAAGCACGGAGGCACTTTAAACATGAGGACACTAATTTTAATACATGGTCTGAGAGTGACAGGTTTGAGTCGAGAATCACTCCTTATGAAACAACCTAAGCACCTTCAGGTCAACGCTCCCCCCCCCCCCCCCATCCACAGGGAAAGCTTCTCCTCTTCTAGAGGTTCCCGCAGGAATGTTATCATAGAAATCACAGAGGCTTCATCTGAGAGAAGGAGATGGACTGTAAAGAATCAGAATTAGCAAGCTTAGGGGAGTCATTTTAGGTGCTGGAGGAGTGTCTGGGATGGGAACTGCAGAAGCCCTATCTGTGCCTGTTTGCCCTTTAAGCAAGAATGCCTGATGCATTAATAAGAAAAACACCAGTGAAAATAGTGTGTGTAGATCCAGCAGGTTCAGACTGCAAAAATGACTAAAATAGTGCCCGAGGACTGCCCATGCAATGCGAAAGAGCTCTGCTGGTTCTGACTGAAAATTCAAAATGACCATCTAACTCAAAGTCTCTTAAGAAGAACCATGGAAGTTTGTTGTCAAGTCTGGAGCTGTGGGAATGTACCTTGGGGCTTCTCTATATTTGAGCAAGCTTACACGACTTGCATGTCCCCAATGAAGTCCACCTGGCTTCACAGTGGGAGCACCACTTCTAGCCTGAAAGAAGCACCTCAAATCTCAAAAGACCACAGCCCTACAAGGGAACTGGATCCGGAAAGGAGGCGCCAAAGTAAGTCCTTGAGCAATCTGAACCTGGACAGTCACTTACCTCTATCAATTTATTTCCTCTCTTTGTGCTGTCCTCTCCCCAGAAGCACACTGGCAAACTGAGCTGTTAAAATGTCAGCTCAACTGGATCAGACCTGTTTGCCTTTGGTCTTGTATTTTATGCCACTTTTTTTGTTGTTGAAAGATTAAAGCCGAGATGAATAGAATAGGAGAGAAAGAGAAGGAGAAATCAGAGGTTAGGGGAAGGAGATATTGATTTAGAGACTTCTGGCTCCTTTGAGTTCTACTGGGACAAGCTGGCCAACCAGAGCAGGAGTCAAAAATTCCAGAAATTGAAGCTGCTATGTATCCTCATTCACCTGCTGAAGATAGAAAAATATGGAATGGCTGGGGTTGCCAACAAGGCTTATAGAGAATACAGAATGGTGATGTGTTCTCTCTGCCTATTGGTCAATGGGCATAACTATTTTCACAAGTTCTGGAATAGTCAGAAGGATGAAAAGGAACACAAAACAGTATTTTTGCTTTGCAACAACACGTTTTGTACTTACGAATGTCTATCCTTTGCTCCAGCGGCAGGGGGTTGTTGGTGCGGGACACAAGCTTCGTGAGGCATGTAGCTGCCAGTAGCTGAGAATAGGACGACTGTGGAAAATAAAGAACACAATTATGTGAGTTCTATAATGAAAACCTCCGTAAGGTGATGGCACAAAGCCTGGAACAAACTGCAGAGCCATTCAGAAAAAAAGCACCAATGACTTGTGCACAACTGCAATGGTTATTAAAGAAATGAAACAAATATACCCTATATAAAAATCACAACAGGCATGCTATACATTCTTGCTCTTCTTGGAATAGTGTCTGAAGAGGTTGCTTAGAATTTCCAGTTAATTCTGCTGCAGTATTGCTTGAAGGCTGCAGATGGCAGCAGCTAGGTATAAATGACTACTTTTTTTTTTTTTAAAGAGAATTAGCTACAGGAACTGTTAAAAATTATTCTTCAGTTTTTTACATTTTTAATGCTTTCCCGATTAAAATTTTCCTTAAGGTGGTTTGCAGAGCCAAAGATCATTTCATTTCATTAAGCTCTTAGTGACTAGTCAAACATCAAAATAAAGACATTAAAAACAAAGCAATCACAGGTGCTGATGACCATCTGCTTTTTCAGGCCTAGGCAACGATCCCTACCTTTTCTGGGGCCAAAAATATTACTGGTGCATTTTAACCAACTGGCACAAGCTTTTGCTTGATATTATTTGGGTCAAGGCTAGTAACATGGCCCCTTCAGGAAAGAGATGGTAGGGAGAACGAGAGGGCACTCTCTAAAGTTGAAAGGGGATAGATTCCGTACAAACGTAAGAAAGTTCTTCTTCACCCAGAGTGGTAGAAAACTGGAACGCTCTTCCGGAGTCTGTCATAGAGGAAAACACCCTCCAGGGTGTTAGACAAGTTCCTGATGAACAAGGACGTACGCTGATAGGGCTAGTCTCAGTTAGGGCGCTGATCTTTGACCCGAGGGCCGCCGCGTGAGCATGATAGACCACTGGTCTGACCCAGCAGCGGCTATTCTTATGTTCTTATGTCTACACCAAATGAATGTAAAGTAAAAATGTTCAGGAAACTGTGCCAAGGATCTCTCATTTCTTCTACAAACACCAGGTATTTTTAGGAATTCATGGAACACAGCAGCGCAGTAAGAAAGAAAAACTGCAATAGAAAATTAAGTTCTTACCTTTGCTAACCTTCTTTCTGTAAGTACCTGACGTAATCAGTACTGAAGTTGTTCAATCCATGCCCGCAAATCGGGAATTGCAGAAATCAACACAGTTTTCTTTCATCTGCTCCTCCTACCTATGTGAGAGAGACAGAAACTCCTACAGTCACGTCCAAAAGCTAACCAACCTTACTGGAACAAGGCATAAATACAGAAAAGGGGCATGAGAAACTTCACCATCAACCCAAGAACGTTCTGCTCTGCAAGTAATAAGAACATAATTAATAAACAGCCAACATGCAACACAGGCAAGAACAGAGGAACAACATGGAACTAACCTGCTATGTGCAACTAGCACCAACTGGAAACCTGCCACTGGTAAAGATATGTAGAGCAATTTCCCCACAGGGCCCATCTGCTGGCTGGAAGATATTCTGGCCTGTAAGGAGAAATAACCGAGGCAGAAAACGCAGGCGATTCACAGAACTGAGCATATAGAGGGTGGGGGGAGGACATACTGATTCCATCGGGGACTTACAGAAAGGACCTAATCTTCCATTCTATTAGGTCCCCACCAGAATCAGTACTGAAGGTGATGTACCAAAGCAATGGCATCATCTAGAGAAGAGACTGAAGAGTCTGCCCTCAACACCAAGGCCCCAAAGGCGGCGTCAGACTGAGCCACCACATCCACTTGGTAAAATCTTGTAAAGGTATGAAGAGAAGACAGTGGACACCCTGAAAATTTCGTTTGGGTGAATCGATGGAGACTCCGCTCACGACACTGTTACACCTCTTGTTGAGTGGGCTTTGAGAAAGATTGGCAGCTGTTTGCCATAAGCGATATAAGTCGACGAAATGGCCTTGCAAATCCAGCAGGCGATAAAGTCTTAAACGTCGGTCTACCTCGCCTAGACTGACCAGTCAGATGGTCAGAAAGCTGAAAATCAGTCTTCTCCAAGTAGTGGAGCAAGACTCTCCATAGGTCCAGTTTTTGCAAGATCCAATCCTTCCACTCTGACCCCGTTGGGGCGAAAGGCAGGTAAATGAACTTCCTGGCTGACATGGAAATCTAAGCCACTTTTAGCAGAAAGGAACAGTATGGAGAGAATCTCCCATTTATGTTCTTATGTTCTCTGCAAGAGAGAGCCTGCAGCTCTGAAATACGTCGTGCAGAGACAATCACCACTAGAAAAACTGGCTCAAAGGGGGCTTCCGTAAGCCCATTCAGCGCAACATTAAGATTCCAAGTAGGAAAAAGCTGGCGCAGAGGTGGCCGTAAACAAAGTACCGCCCTGAGAAATCTGGTCACATCCAGATGAGCCGTAAGTGAACTGGAACCACTGTGTGCTCAAATCACAAGAGACCAGCCATCTGAACCTTGAGGGAAGCCACTACTAAACTTTTTTCCAAACCTGCCTGGAGGAAAGCCAGAACTACCGGAATGGGAGCATGCAACGGCTCCATCTGGTCTTTGTCACACCACTGCTGGAAAGCTTTGCAAGCCTTGGCATAAGCTGCCATAGTTGAAGGTTTCTTGGACTTCAAAAGTGTTTGGATGACTATGTCAAAGTAGCCCCTCTGAATTAAGGCTGAGCGCTCAAGAGCCATGCCTTAAGATCAAAGCACTTGGAGTTCTCCATGGGAACCAGGCCTTGACTGAGCAGGTTGCAATGAAGAGGAAGCTTGAGCTTCTTGTCCCACTGAAGACGGACCAGATCCACATATCATGGACGATGAGGCCAGTTCAGAGCTACAAGAATCACCAATCTCGGATGAGACATTATCCTGCAGATAACCTGACCGACCAAGGGTCACGGAGGGAATATGCAAAGGAACTTGTGAGTTGGCCAGGGCTAAACCAATACATCTAAACCCAAACTTCCAGGATCTATTCTTCAACAGAAGAAACGCTTGACTTTCAAGTTCTTGGCTGAAGCTATCAAGTCTATCTGTGGCCTGCCCCAGCGCTGTACTATGAGACGGAAAGCTCTCTTTAAGAGAGACTACTCTCCCAGGTCTAGGACTTGGCGACTAAGACAGCGCTGTACACTGTAACATACAAGAAACGGGCCATGCTCAGATTCCGCGGAGAGAAAGTCTATCCAAACTCTTATCCTGATACATAAAAGGATCTGCCAACAGAAGACGAAGATGAGAGTCCACCCATTGAAGCAGAACAACTTCACCTGCCAATTGAGTACAACACCTACTGCCCAAGCTGTAGAGAAATACCCCCATCCTAATACTGACCAAAAGGACCCTCAGCGGCAATCCGGAAGAATGATCTGAAGCTCCAGAAAGGTAGCCTGACCCTGCTCAAGAGTAGAAGAATGAACAAGTACTGAGTCGCCTCTGAAGACCAGACTCCTAGAGCTGAGGATGGAAGCCACCGAGCCCCCCAACCCAACAGCCCGGGATGGTCGGTGGTCATGAGCTAGTCCAGCAAAGACCGAGGCATGCCTTGAAAAGAGAAATCGCGCTGAGCCACCAAATCATACAGAGCGATGCAGGAGGAGCATATCAAATAATTGGAGCCCTGAGATACCGGGAACCACCGGAACAAAAGTGACTACTGTAGCGTAAGAAGGGGAAAGCAAGCCGAAGTTCCCAGTGGAGTCAGCAATATGGATCCCAGAAACTATACAGAATCCCATACTCTTGGTCATGGTAAGTGAAGAAGAATACCAATCTGAGACCGAGACCCCACGCCCAAGTCTCCGGAAAGAAACACATGTCTCGCCTATATGAATAAAAATATCACCCCGATATACCTATAAATAGTACAGGAGAAAAGAGCGCTGTGCAAATTCGAAGATGCACGTGTAAAGAACTGAGGAAAAGATACCACCCTTTTCGTGTCAGTCAAATGGCCCGACTGGAAGTCGTCCGAATCAAGCAGGCAGTCAAGAAGAAATTAGATGAATCGCCTGGTAGCGCCAAAACGGTACCACCGCCCACATCACCTAAAACATTCGTGAAGCCTTGTGTAGGCGAAATGGCATGTGCCAAAACCGAAAGCGCTGCTCCAAGAGAGGCAGGCAAACCAAGTGCCGATTCGGAGTCCATAGAGAAAATGTAAATATACTCCCAGGTTGTCTGCAGAAATGTGTAACCCCGAGAAACTAATTCAGCAGAATGGGATCCAGCCTGCCCAATGCCCCCATCTCGGGCACCATGAAGTAAGTGGAACAACGTCCCTTAGTTTCCGAAGAACTACAAGAACTGTCCTGAGGACCAGTAACACTGAAAAGGGAAACACAAAACATAGAGACTCCAAGAACGAACTAGAAACCTGAGGATGCAAAGATGCAAGCATCCTGAAAAATCTTCACAGCCCCTGACCTGACATTATAGCGTCTTCTCCCTCATGAGAAAGCTGAAGAGTCATTGGAAGAAGTCAAGATCCCCTCAGAATGAAGTGCAGAAGGTCAGGGAATGGCAGGATGAAACTGTAGGATCTGCAAGAAGGTTCTACTAGGAAAAATCAAGTTTCACAATGTAAAGAGGAATATACTGGAACCATGAAAACAGTACTAACCCCATGCAACATGAGCGAAATACGTATGTCCTTTAAAGTGAATACGTACCAGACTCAATCAAGATGCTGCATCTACCGCCCCGTGGAAAACAGCATCCTTACAGGTATCAGACAAAGCTCACATCGCTAATGAGAGCTTCAGGGATGAGACTAACAGCCACATAGAGCGTGATCCTCCGTGGGTTTGAGAGAATAGGTAACTGGCTCCTGGTTAAAAGGAGCTGTACAGCCCTTCCTGTCTGGTTGGGGGGCCCGCCTAGTATGTGCCATGAGAAAATGGTGACAGGAGAAACCAGCGTGATAAGCATGGAAATCTGAAGTCCAGGCCCCCTCAGAAATAGAGAAAGAGAGTCCTGGCCGCAGGAAGATGCGCAGTGTCATTATGCCCATAGAGACAGCCCGAACTTGGAAACTGTTTGTATTACCTTTAGGCATATATATCCTGTGCCACTACTAGACACATGCAGCTCAGCACAGAGGCCCAAATAAGGACAGTTACCTACAGACAAAGGCTCAATCTGCAGGGACCCCAAGAGAGACAATGAGATACCTGTGTGAAATACAGGGCACTATCTTACTGCTGATCTCACCGTGCCGTGAGTTGCCGTATGTCGCTCCAATCCGGAGACAAACCGAGACTGGGTGACCTAGCACAGGTCAGAGTCTCACTGGTAAACCCCTTGAGTGCTAACCCCAGAGTCCGATTAAACAAGCAGCTTCCTTCAAGGGAGTACAGCAGGAACACAGACATAGACATATAAATCTGCCCAAGCTTGTCCCAAAGCTGGTGAAACACATACAACTTGTCTGAACCGGAAAGGAGAGAAGCCCCAGCATACCCTGACCAAAGTCAGCTGGAAATAAACTACCGGAACGCTGCAGCTTTCCCGCCATCGCCGAAGACCCGAGCGCACGCCTGCTTCTCACTGACATGTGGCCGCTGCATCAACGCTCCTAGAAACATAGTCGGATTCGAGCCCTGCAAAATTTACCCTGCTGCGGCTTGCATAGAAAGAAAATCAGACTCAGGGAATAACCAGAAGAACGGCCCACAGCGCCGGAAAAAACATGTCCCATCTCATGCTGCTATAAACCGGCACCTGCACAATCAGCTGCGCATAGCCGTGACAAACACCGATGAAAGAGAGCCTCAAAATAAACAGGATTACTATTGCTACACTGAAACCCAACAATGAGAACAAGTGCGAACATGAAATTGCACCGCTACTGCCACGCTGTAACCAACAAGGAATCCAAGCGCGTGCATGCAAAGGGCGGGAAATCCCGGCTCCCTCCATGGATTTCTAGTCATAAAACTTAGCCTCAATAAAATATCCATGCCTTAAACGTACGTTGACCGAACCCACATTACTAAGACTCCCAAACAGAACCTGAAGTTCAACAGACAGTAAAAAACCAGACATACTCACAAGCTTGTTGTTAGGGCCGGTTGAAGCCAGTTAAAACTAATTGATCAGCAGTAACTGAGCAGAATGGAGGAACTGTGGTCTCTTTTTTTTTTTTTTTTTATACAGAGAAGGGAAAGAAGAAAAAAATTGAGACCCAGTCAGACCCTCTATCACTGGAGAGAGGGTGAGGCAGGGACCTGGGGGGGCCCAGGTGTAACCCCTAAAGCCGGCACCGTTCAGTCGGACACACCTGTCTCACTAAAGAGAAAATCTCAACAGGAGAAATAGCATTGCCAGCTCACTGAACAGAAACCTCAACAGGAGAAAATAATTTTCCAGCCACAGCCAGAATTCAGGAGCTAGTTGAATAGCGACCTTTTCCTGCTGGGAGATAGAGAATACTGGATAAACAGAAGGAGTGCCAGCCAATAGGACCACCTGTTAATCAGTTTCTCTATCTCCGCCTGCTGGTAGATGTGGGCTATCCCATTGGTCTCTGGATTCATCTGCTGCTGTTGCTAGGGAAAAGGCTGCTGAAGAAGCTACACCAAAAAGCTTCTTTAAGATAATGTTCACTCTTCAATCCTGGGAATCTTTCAGCATCACTCCCCCATCACTAGGAAGGGCTAAGAGCTTGGTGACCTGAGCCACTGCCAAATCCACGTTAGGTTGGTCAAAAATCTGCTGAAATTCAGGAACTATAGGATAAAGCTTAGACATAGCTTCAGTCAGTCGGAAAGAACACTCAGGAGTATCCCACTGTTCTGTAACCAGGGCAGTGAGATCCGGATGTGCAGGAAAAAATATGTCAGAGCATTAGAGCAGCTCATGACACAACACTGCGATGTAGAGGGCTGACTCTCTAGCTTCAGTTCCTTCATGGCTTCTGTAATGAAATGGTGGATGGCCACCGACTTAAAGATCCTGCGAATGAAGGGTCCTCACTTGTATCAGGACTCTTCTCCTACTGAATCAGTCCGCAGAGAGCATCAGCATTATCCAGGGTGGAAGCAATGTCTGGCGATAAAAGAGGCATAGAATCTGTGCACCAGCTAAGGTGGTTTGGGTCCGTAAGAGCCTGGATAGAGTGGCCCTGAAATAGGAACCTCCAGCAAGGAAGTGACTGGTTTAGAGACGGGCAACATGTACGCAGCTGCAATGAATGCGCCGGATCCATATAATATGCTCTCCACAGGAGCTGGATAAATTCTGGAGTAAATGTATACCCCTGGACAAAGGCTGTGCCCCGCCGGATCCCTGGTGATGCCCATAAAGAGTCCCTGGACTCGATGCACCAAAAACGGCCACTGGGCAGGATTTTATGCCCATATCCAGGACTGTTAGCTCCCCAGCCCTGGAGGACCCGGTGTAGGTGAGGCCTGAAGCTCCCACTCCCTCCCCATGTGCGCTACAGCACAAGGGCACTCGTCTGCCAGTAAACCGGTGCAATTCAAACATAAACAACACATTAGGGGCTGAAGAGTCCACCCCTACTGATTTTATGCAAAATTGAGGGGTTTTGAGGCAGAAAATAAACTTTGTAAAAAAAGATCAATAAAATCCAAGAAGGCTGCTTCCAGCAAATTTGCGCATAAAATGGCCCTTAAAAACAATATGGAAAACAAAACAAAACACTGATTTGGGGGTTTGAAGGGGGAGACCTGAACCCGACCCCCAGAAACCTTTGAAATAACTTTGTTTTTGGACACCCCCCCCCCCCGGATTCTCTCATAGGATATAATGGAGGAATACCCACAGACTTTGAAGTGCCATGCCTGTCAGCTCTTTTCACTGCAGTTGAAGTGAGGGAAAGGATTTTCTGTCTCAGAATTGTTCCAGATGGTATGATCCTCAAGATATTCAGGCTGCCAGTCAAATGGACCCCAACCAAAAATGCCACCCCCTCGAAATCTCTTCACATAACTGGGGAGGCAGGAAAACGCAGCCTGTGCCCTGATAGTCTGAGGGTTGTTAGGATGCAAAGCAGCCTACACTTAAGCCTCTGACAAGATCAGAAGGCAAGTAAGCACCCAGAGGGATGGACCCCCAAGCCTGAAAGTTGGCACACAGCAGGCTGAGGCTGGACCCACAGTTCCACTTGAAACTTGCCCTGTGAAGCTGCAGTCCACTCTGCAGAAACTGCTTCCTTTCCATGGCAGAGAATCACTTCAAAATGGGTTTCACGGCATCAAAGTCACTGAAAAACAAACTTAAGATGACCAAAATAAAAAAAGCAGAGTAGATCAGAAAGACTTCTGCACAGTTTGCTTGCAGAATTGAAAATTGTAGGGGGCTCTGTCTCTCTCATATAGATAGGAGGAGCAGATGAAAGAAAACTGTGGATTTCTGCAAGTCCCGGTTCACAGGCATGGACTGAAAACCTTCAGTACCGATCTGGAGGGGACATAACAGAATTAACAATTAGAATTTAATTACTCGCCTTTTTCAAATATGAACTGAAGGCAAAGTACAACTGAGGCACTTTAGTACTTTGATTATATCACCAATTGTTTATACAGGATTAAGAGAGAAATATCACAATCCCTGAATTCTATCTCTCTTATAAATATTGTCTTAAAGAAAATTAAAAATCCATAGAGCTGTGGTTCTTGCTGTTTGAACACTTATTTCAATCTACTTTAGAATCTTTATCAATTACATTAAAGGAGGAAAAAGCCTCAGATCCCCATGTGCTACAGATAGTCAACTCAAGAAGCACACTAGAAAGGGAAAATCACCTCATTGACTAAAAACCTCCACTCTAGCCTGAGTCACTTGATGTTAAATGCTTGAAAAGACAGAAAACTTATATTTAGATAACTTTGTTTCTGTATAGTCTTCCTCAATTATACTTTCAAATCACTGTTTCAAATGACTGTCCAAATGTTATCAGACCCGCTTACTATAGTAGATTGAGAAACAATGACTTATCTGGCTCAGGCAGGATTAACTTGCTGAAACTTCAAAACGTTCTTCGTCTTTTGTAAAGTTCGTTGTCCCTGCCGTATGCCGGTTCCCCTTTACTCTGTGGATTTTGAATTTTCTTCAAGACAATATTTATAAGAGAGGTAGAATTTAGGGCACTTTAGTACTTTCCCTGCCAAAGGGAGCCTACAATCAAAAGTGCACCCAAGGCAATGGGGCAAATCATTCTCCCATATTGCAAGAAGCATCAGTGGGATCTGTACCCTGGCTTCTCTGGTTCTCAATTCACTGCTCTGATTGAGTAAATGTATTATGCTTGCAATAAATAACATCAACTTCTGACACCCACCAATCCGAACCACCAACTGCTTCTGTCTAACAGCCCCTGGAACAGTCTGCTTTCACTTACCATTTTCCTCCCTCAAGTTTAGAGTGCCCTCTACTCTTGTTTACTATTTCCACCCCCCCCCCTCTAATCCAGAACACTGGCTTTTCCATCACTTCACCGTTCCTTTCCCCCAAAAATATCTACAGAAGTTAGTTCTCACTCCTCCCCACTATGGAGAACTGTTTGCTCTCAGTTACTACAGACCCTCCTCCAAATTTCCTCTTTACCTTCTATAACACTAATCCCATTTTTTCACTTCTCTCCCTTCCATCAGCCCCCCCCCCCCATATGCCCGCATTGTAGCATCCAAATCTACGTACACTCCCTCGTTCCAGGAGAAGCTGGCACTTGCTCAAGCAGTCAGGGCTGGATGTGAACTCTACTAAGGCTTTCTCTGCCTGCAATCGGGTGGCCGTGTCCGTGCTTTCATACAGCTGCTTGCATAGGTTCTCCAGTTGGGCTAAGCTCTGCAATAGAAAACAGAGGGAATAAGTCAATCTGATCACTAGCATGCCTCTCTGAGACCACAGCACACATCTTCCAAAAACTTACCTTTCACTGCATCCTATCAATCACTGAAGTTTCCTCTCTCAGCTCAGCCTTGGTATAGCTTCTGGGTTTTCCTTGCCTATTCAATCTCCTCTACCTTTTCAATTTAATATATTCTTTGTCTTAAATATCCTGATCATTAGTGCTGAGAATGCTCCTCTCACTTCAGTTACAAAGTGACAAAAGGAAAAACAAAATACAGAAACAAACCAGCTTGGTCAATGTAAACTGCAGGAAATACAGGCAATTGCATCTGAATCATCCAAGATGATTTTGCTGTCTGATGATTACTATCAGTTACTGAATGAATGCCTTGAAAAAGGGCATGGCACAACAGATGGTCTCTCTTTACATGCATGTTAAGCACAAAGACCTAGGTATTCCTTCACAAGTTTGTTTCTAAATAATCAAGGTTACTAACTTGCCTCTGGACTGATCTATTTACTTTCAATGCTTCTTAATCTGAATAATTAGAGTGCTTAAAACATCTTTGCATATCATTAAACAATTACCAATACTACTTAAGTCAGAAGCTGCTCATACCGTTTGTAGAATGAGAAGAACAAGGTAATGGCAAAAACCACCTCTGAGAGCAAAATAAATTCAGGAACTTTAGAATAAAATTCATCTCTGGAGCAAACTTCAGTGCTCATTCCTGCAATCTCAGGCCTTACTGTGGTGTGGTATTAAATCTGTTCTCTACTGGGACAGTTGATTCAAAAAGATTATTTTCTTACCTTGATAATATCTTTTCCAATAGATAGAGATGGTAAGCTGAACTCTAGGGCAGTATTTCTCAACACTCGGTATGGGTACCCTTAGGGGTACGCGAGCCGCTTGTTGGGGGTATGCACCGCCACAGATATTGCCTGCCTGCCTCCAACTAAGCCACCTCTGGGGATCCCTCCTTCCTGCCTGCCCCCTCCATCAAAGTCAACCCAGCCCCCACTCTTCTCAGCTGGATCAGACCTCTCCCCAGTTCCCGATTCCCCCACCTACCAGCTAGAGGCACAACGAAGCCAGCCTCCTGCTATCTGCCTGCCCCAGAAGTGCTCTTTCTGCAGCATTCTGCCTATGCAGAACGCTGCAGAAAGAATACTTCTCAGGAAGGCAGGCAGGCAGACAGCGGGAGGCTGGCTTTGTTGCATCTCCAGCTGCCTGAAGATTTTAAAATACAGTGGTGAGGAACTGGTAGGTGGGGGAATCAGGAACTAGGGAGAGGTTGGATCCAGCTGAGAGGAGTGGGGGCTGGAGTTGGGAATAAAGGAAGGACAGATGCTGCACAGGGTGTGCGGGGGAGGGGGGGTGCTGCAGGGGCTGGGGGTTAGGAAGGGAGGGAAAGGGAGATGCTGCTGGTGAGTAAGGGAACAGGAAAAGAGAATTGTTGGATATAGGTGTGGAGTGAGAGGAAAAGACACGGTGTAAAAATCATATTCAATGCTAAAAAATATGATCATGTCTCACCCCTTCTTCACAAAGCCCATTGGCTTCCTGTTGAACACAGAATAAACTACAAAACCCTTTATTGACATTTAAAACTTGTTCAAGCAACCAATCTGAATTTATTAACAGTCTTATCATACCTTACTGTCCATCTAAAGCCCTTCGCTCAACGTCTCAAAATCTCATAACGATTCCCTCAAAAAAGCACATCAACACTATTAGATCTAACAATTTTGCTGTATACACCCCTTCTCTTTGGAACTCCATCCCTAACCATCTTCATCTAGAAATATCCATTTCTCATTTTAAAAACAAGTTAAAAACATTTTTATTTCAAGATGGTTCAGAATATGGCCATCCGTCTTACTTTCGGCCTGAAGAAATGGGGAACATGTTACCCCTTTCTATCAAAAGCTACATTGGCTGCCATTGGAATCCAGAGTTCTGTTCAAGTTCTCATGCATCTGCTACAAAACAGTATTTGGTATGTTACTGGGTTATCTCAATCCCCACTTTACTTTGAGTTATAACAATAAGAGCTCTCGAAGAATACATTTGTTTGCTTTTCCCTCAATAAAATTATGCCATTATAAAATGTTCTTTGAAAGAACCTTTTCTTTCCAGGCTGCCAAACTGAATTCATGCCTTGCCAAAATTGTGCAGGATGCCTCTTCTTATCTTGATTTTAGAAAGCAGATAAAAACTCAATTATTTAACAGGCTGGGTTCTTAACATATTTTATCATTATAACTTTTTTATTCTTTTTTAAGATTGTTGTACCCTTTTTGTATGTACTTTTCCTATATTGTATGCACATAACTTGTTAATTCTCAATGATTTGCATTGTTTGTATTACAATTAACTGTTGTGAACCGCTTAGAACTTTTTGGGTATGACAGTATAAAAAAAAATAAACTATTATTATCTAACTGCCCTTATCAGGGCTAAACTTTTTCTGATAATATTTATTCAGATCCCCCCCTAACGTATCTTTCCTTTTATGTTCACTTTCTTCTGATTATTGTAGTTCTTCCCATTTTTCCCTCTTGTTCTTGTTTGTCTTAAATTTGTGTATTATTTGTCCTACTAACTCCCCATAAGGTCTATTTTGTAAAGTTTTAACTTACATTTCTGTCTTTTTTGTAGAAATTTTTTTTTATTTGTAGACCGCTCAATCAAACTTCTGAGTGGTGTACAAGAAATTTTAATAAAACTTGAAACTTGCACATGGGGAAAGGAAGAAATAGGAAAATTGGGCATAGAGAGAAAGGTAAAAATGTATGAAGGAGAAAAGGATGAAAGGGAGAAATGTTGGATATGGTGGTGGAGAGGGAACAGAGGAACAGATGCTGCACATGATCCAGTGGATGAGAGGGAGAGAAATGTTGGATGTGGTAGTAGAACGAGTGGGAGAGATGCCTGGATCTCTCAAGACAGATGGAGATATAGAGATAGAGACAATAGGGGGTAGAGGACAGAGGAAGAAAAGTTGGACTCATGGAGGGACAGAGAGAGATGTTGGTTGGGGAAGGGAATGGGGTCCGGAGGAGATGAAACATGCAGAAAGAAAGAAATATTGGATGCATAGTCAGAAGGAAGTGTAACCAGAGACTCATGAAATCACCAGACAACAAAGGTAGGAAAAATGATTTTATTTTCAATTTAGTGATCAAAATGTGTCTGTTTTGAGAATTTAAATCTGCTGTCTGTATTTTGCACTAAATTGTTTATTTTTCTATAGTTGTTACTGAGTTGACATTGCATATTTTAAAGTCATCTGCCTTGATCTCTTTGAAACCCCCTCGAATATAAATGATTAAGATTTTCTCTGTGTAGCGTGTGCTTTGTGTTTTTTTTTAATTTTGTGGTTACCATTATGTATTATAAGATTATATTGTGTGTATATGAAAAATGGATGTAAGAAATTGCATTACAATTAGTACTATTATTATGGTGGTGAGGTCTGGGGCGGAGCTTGGGTGGGGTACTCGGCTGATATTTGTTAGACTTAAAGGTACTTAGCTTGAAGAAGTTGAGAAATACTGTTCTAGTGTACTCAATCCATTCTCACATACTGCAGAAAGTTGTCAATTATAGCTTCTGACCACCATCACCTTCTCCCTGGTCTCTGCTGCCCTCTTAAAAGCTTTAGAGTAAAAGACAGGAGATGGGGGGGGGACACGGGGAACTCCCCAAAACCAAGGTTCTGATCTGCTCATCAATAATAATAAAATGGTAAGCGCGCATGCGCACTCGAAAGTCGTGTTCCCTGTTCCGTTGCAACAGCACGAGTGCACATGCGCGCTTAACGTCACAGTCTCCTTTTTTTCAAGCCGCTGCTAGCGACGCGCCAGAGCTGGACCCCCCGTTGACCCTCCCACCGCTACAAAGCTGACAAACCCGGCATGAGCAGCAGCGTCGCAGGCACACTAAACGCTGTTTCGGGTCTTCTACTGGCCTAATTTCCTCTGACACGTCCCAGGGACGCGGCTGAGGAAATTAGGCCAGTAGAAGACCCGAAGCAGCGTTTACTGTGCCTGCGATGCTGCTGCTCCTGCCGGGTTTGTCAGCCCTGTAGCGGTGGGGGGTCAATGGGGGTTTCGGTTGTGCCGGGTCGGCGGCGGCGAAGGTGGGGGGGGAGTCAGGTAGGTGGAAGGAGAATGGGAGGGAGGCAGGCAGGCTGGCATCGGAGGAGGGGTGGGGGGGTTCAATGGAAGGCAGACAGGATGGTATGGGGGGGTTCCATGAAAACATGCTGCTCAGGGGGATGGGAGGCAAGCAAGCAGGCAGCAGACATGGGGGGGGGTTTCAGTGGAAGGGGAATGGGAAGCAGGCAGGCTGGCATCGGAAGGGGGGTGTGGGGTTCAATGGAAGGCAGACAGCCAGGATGGTATCGCGGAGGGGGGGGGTCCATGGAAACATGCTGCTCAGGGGAATGGGAGGCAGACTGGCATGGGGGAGGGTTCGGTGGAAGGGGGATGGGAGGCAGGCTGGCATTGGAGGGGGGTGGGGGTTCAATGGAAGGCAGGCACGCAGGATGGCATCGGGGGGGATTTCCATGGAAATATGCTGCTCAGGGGGATGGGAGGCAGGCAGACTGGCATTGGGGGGTTTCAATGGAAGGGTTATAGGAGGCAATGGAGGGGGTGGGGTGTTTTCAATGGAAGGCAGGCTGGCATCGGAGGGGGGGAGGAAGGAGGCACTAGGGGCACTAAGGACATAGAAAGGGCCACTATGGACATAGGAAGGAGGTAGATTCACAGACAGAAAAAATGACAGACAGGCAGCATGCAAGGAGAGAGAGAGACAAAGAAAAAAAATACCCAGACAGATAGACATCTACTCTAGCACCCGTTAATGTAATGGGCTTAAAGACTAGTATAACATATAAACAGTCAATAATGAAACTGTAATTTATAAATGAACAATGCTATTCAACAGTAAAACACATCAAATAAAAGCAACAGCTTGAATATTAGTGAAGCTCAATCAACTCTTGAGAAATTCTATTTACAAACTGAATCGGAAACAATAGTCTGTCTGGCACAGAAGTCTTAGCTACGGAGAGGACCATGAAGCTTAAGGCAGAAATAGGTACATCATAAATTACTGGGTGGGAGGTTCATACCATTCCTATCTACTGGAAAAGATATTATCAAGGTAAGAAGCTATAATCTTTTTCCAGTGCAATAGGAATTGTATACTGAACCATAGGGACGTACCCAAGCAGTTCCCAAAATTCCGGGTGGGATAAACATAGAAACATGATGGCAGGTAAAGGCCAAATAAACCATCCAGTCTGCCCATCCGCAGTAACCATTATCTCTTCCCAAGAGATCCCATGTGCCTATCAGAAGCCTTCTTGAATTCAGACATAGTCTCTGTCTCCACTACTTCTTCGGGAGACTGTTCCACGCATCTACCACCCTTTCTGTAAAAAAAATATTTCCTTAGATTACTCCTGAGCCTATCACCTCAACTTCATTCTATGCACTCTTATTCCAAAGCTTCCTTTCAAATGAGACTCGACTCATGCGCATTTACACCACGTAGGTATTTAAATGTCTCTATCATATTTCCCCTCTCCCGCCTTTCTTCCAAAGTATACATATTGAGATCTAAGTCTGTCCCCATATGCCTTATGACTAAGACCACGCCCCATTTTAGTAGCCTTCTTCTTGACTGACTCCAACCTTTTTATGTTTTTGAAGGTGCGGTCTCAAGAATTGCACACAATATTCTAAATGAAGTCTCACCAGTCTTATACAGTGGCATCAATACCTCCTTTTTCCTACTGGCCATAGCTATTCCTATGCATCCTAGCATTCTTCTAGCTCTCGCCATCACCTTTTCAACTTGCTCTCAGTACTGCAGGGATCCAATTGCAGAATCCTCCTGTGCTGCCATGTCTACCCTACAGAATTTAGTGAATGTGTGAAGGGAAGACCATGTAGTAGATCTACATATCTGCTCCGGCGGTATCACTCTAAATTCCGCCCTAGAGGAGGCCACTCCTTTTATCGAATGTGCTTTCAACAACACTGTTGGTTGTTTGCCACAGACAATGTATATAGAGATCACTGCCCGAATCCACCTGGACATGTTGGCCTTGGAAGTAAAGAATGACATGGTGACAAAATTCATCACAGTTCCCGTGCCCGCGGATAACCACGGGAAATAATCCCATGTCATTTTTAGTGTCTATTTCAGCCTCAGTCCTTCTACACCAGCATTCTTCAAAGCAAAGCTTGAGGGTCAGTGGTTGTAGCCATTCATACTCTGATTCTTCCCTCTCTCCTTAAAGAATGACATGAAGATTGTTTACCGCGGTTATCCACGGGAACGGTGATGAATTTTGTCACCGTGTCATTCTCTACTTGGAAGCTGGTCTGTTTTGCCTCAACTCTTTGGCTAGCACAAAAATGGTCTGACAGACAAAACTCATCAGTTACTTCCAGGTAACGCAAAATAACACTGCGGACATTCAGAAGCCTTAAAGCCTTGTCTTTCCTCTAGAACCTGTAGGTTGAAAGGCTGGAAGTCTGATTTCCTGGTTGATTTGAAATGCTGAAACAACTTTTGGCAAGGAGGTGGCTGCCTAGAAACAGAAGGAGTATGTCTCTGATGTAAAGGAGGTTGTTTAGTAGATCTCCTTGAAGAAAAAGATTTAGACTGCGCTTTATTTAAAGTATTTCAGTCTGCTCATGTTGAGCTAATTTTTGTGCAACAACCTCGCCAAAAAGCACCTTCCCTAGAGAGTGTCTGAGCCAAGCCAAGAGTCTCATAGCTACTGACATAGCGGACACTCTGTAAGACAGTTGAAAAGCATCAGACAATGATGTTTGGAAGATACGTTGCAGTCTGTAACAGAGTATGAATAGTCTGCTGAAAAATTAAAAATTCTGCTCAACAGCATAAAGTTTTGGTAAAGGCGACGTCCAAACTTGTCCATAGTAGGGCCTTCATGTCCTAGAGGCAATGAGGAAGGAACTCTGGAAGGAAAATATTTTTTGAGGGTTGAGTGGAAGTTGTGGAATATCCTGGAGTAGAGAAAATTCTGTAAAGCGAATTCATCTTCCCTGGAGCAACCTTGACAGATAAAGGTATCTCCCAATTTCTAAAAAGGATTTGTTTAAACAGTTCATCCAATGGCAATTTGAAGAGATCTTTGTAAGGTCCATGAAAGTTCAATATATTTTGAAATTCAGCATTAAATGAAGCATCAGTCTCCACTGACAGAGACAAATCTTTGCACAACTGGTTAATGTAAGTTGAAAAGGAGAATTCTTCAGGAGAAGATCTTCTTTTGGGAAGAGTTGGATCAACAGACTTAGGTTGAGAAGAGGAAAAACCACACTCTGAGTCAGACTTCGAATCACAGAAAACTTCTGGGGAAAAAATGTCTAGAAGTCCTGCGACATTTTCAGTACCGGTCCGGTGAAGAGGAGAAAGAGGATTGATGAACTTTCTGATGCTTCTTCAAAAAACGAAGGTTGACTAAAAGAGGAACTCCAATGTCTTGGTCTGGAATGCCTCACAGAAGAGGACTTATGGCCCAAAGTAGCAGCTCGAAGTCCCTAAGAAGAGCATTGTTGAGAAGAAGTAGAACTTCGATGCGAAGAACCATGCCTGGAGGAAGATCGGTGCCGAGAGATAGAACCATGGCGCCTCATAAAAGATCAGAGCAGCATTTCGATGCTCCATTGGATCGATGGTATTGGTACCTTGATGCCTCACAGTGGTATTATCAGGTTGGGTTGGTACCTAGGGAGTTCAGTGCGACTTATAAACAATGGCAATCTCCCTAAGAAAGAATTTATCGAGTTTCTCTCGAAAAGAGTATACCAGTAGCGATTGCTGAGCAGCCAGCACTGTAGGTGCAGCAGGTTGCTTCGGTATGGGTGACCTGGCAGAAGACACACCCAGTGTGGGAGAAACAACCTGTAGCTCAGCAGAATGATGATGACGTCTTTTGGTCTGCATCAAGAAGCTCAATGCTGTAAAGGCCTGCGACACCTGCTGAGCAGGATGTACCAGTACTGAAGGCTTACCAGCTGGTACTATTGGTGCAGCAGGTTGACTCGGAGAGGGTGACCTTGACGAGGATGCACACCTAGGAGGGGAGACAACCTGCAGATCCTTAGATTGATGTGTGGTCTGCAACAAGAGACTCAATGCTGTAAAGACCTGTGACGCTTGCTGGGAAGGGGATAACTCTGAAACTGGCTTCCCCGTTACTAGATTTCCCGGTGTCGAAGCCAATGTAGTATTTTTCAAAGGCAACGGCTCTGCAGTTTTTCCAATGTTCACAGCAGAGCCAAACAGCTTCCCTCATTATAAGACGGGCTTTAATGGAACGCTTTTGCAAGGTGGAGCACTTATTGCATGATTCAATTTGGTGATCAGGGCCCAAACACTGAAGACACCAATTATAGGGGTCGGTTATCGAAATAGGCCTCTTGTACCTGCAGCACTTTTTAAACCCTGTCGTAGGTTTTGGCATGGGAAAAATCTTATAGGTGAGATTAAACTCAAAATAAGTAACACAATGAAAATTATAATTGAGGACATCATAGCATTTGGATAGGTGTGACATTCAAATTTGTCCATAGTTTTCCCTTCCCTTCTAGGAGGTACGGTGGCATAAACCTTGGAAGGATGGGACTCTTTAAGGAGGACTCAACAAGCAGGGATTGATGAGATAACTGCGAGTTGTCAAACCCTTTGCGATGCACAGTTTTATACCTAGAGTCCAATTTTCCTGGAACAGCTGGTATGGAATAAGGTGTCTCCAGGCATCGACCAAAAGTCTGATTCAAAAGCTTATGAAGTGGAAGCTTAAGTGACTCTTCCGGAGGTTGAGGAAGATGCATGACTTTGAGGTACTCTTTAGAGCATTTGGAGCCAGTATCTAACTGAAGATCCAAGTCCACAGCCATCTGACGAAGAAAAGATGAGAAAGATAGCTGATTTGCCAGTGCTTTGTCTCGAGAAGGACTTGAGGATGTCTAGGCAGCCTGGGTCGAAGATGAAGCTTCGGCAGGAAAAAAGACATCAAAAGAATATGGAGACTTGGACGAAGCAATCGAAACCGCTGCATCTTTGAGGTTCGGCATTGAAGACCTCGAACGAGGAGTCGGTGGTCTAGTCGAAGTAGGGGTAAAGCGAGGCTTAGTTGAAGAAGGTCGTTCTTTAGAAGAAGAACCATGCCTGGAAGTATGCCTCGATCGTTGGTGAGAACTGTGTCTGGAAGCAGATCTCGAAGATCGAGGAGACTTCGCCTCGGAGACAGAAGCAGCCGATGCCATCAAAGAATGGATAGGACTGAAGGCTATA
Organism: Geotrypetes seraphini; assembly: GCF_902459505.1. Taxonomy (NCBI): domain Eukaryota; kingdom Metazoa; phylum Chordata; class Amphibia; order Gymnophiona; family Dermophiidae; genus Geotrypetes; species Geotrypetes seraphini. The sequence goes on along the minus strand of NC_047089.1, from coordinate 219,105,364 downwards.
GAGCGAAGCTCCAGAGGCTTGGTGGAGGAACCTCGATGCACTCCCAAAGACTCTGCTCCTTGTATAGAGTGTGAGGATTCCAGCCGAGGCACTTGCAAAGATTCTGCTCCTTGCTTTATGTGCTTGGATGCCAGACCAGACACTCTCAGAGACTCTGCTCCCTGCAAAGAGTGTGTAAGCTCAAACTGAGGAAGGGGAAGCGGCTCGACCTTGCGGGAGTCTGCTGAATGCTCAGGCTAGATGAGAGGAAGAAGCTTCAGTTCTATATTAGTAAGGAACTGAATAAATTGCTTCTCCAACATGGTCTGGAAAGAAGCCGGCAAGGATGGATCCGCATCTGAAACCGGACCAGCTGCTCTGGCTGGAGGTTCCACCGAGGCAGCGTGAGAGTGCTTCGACTTGAAAGTCTTAGGCATTTTAATCACTACCGCCGGAACTGTCTGCTGAGCTATCTGACCTGAGGAAACAGGAGAAGATACAACAGATGTCGAAGAAAGAGCCGCTGCAAACGACGAAGGTCTGATGAGGCTCGAGGTGGAAGCAGTAGAAGCAGGAGGAGCCTCGGTCGAAGAAGAGGCCGCCTTTGAAGTCGAGGGATCAGAGGAAGAATCCATCTCGAAAAGCTTATCCACCAAAATACAACGACGGTTGAAGGCTTGAGGTTGAAGCGTAGCACAGCGCAGGCACGACTTCGGATGATGTTTCGGCCCAAGGCACTTGAGGCAGCGACAGTGTGGGTCCGTAAGAGAAATAGCACGCTGACACTTGCTACACTTCTTGAAGTCCGTGGCAGGCTGGGACATAGAAGAAAAATAGCCGCCGCAAAATCGAAGCCCTCGGGATGCGGCCGTGCGGCCTGTCCCGGCAAAGGGACGGAAAATGAAAAAAAATTTTTTTTTTTTTAAACTAAAAATGAAAGAAATAAAATAAGAACAGCGATTCTTGAGGAAAAAAATACAAACCACGGTTCAGATAAGGCACGAAGTAACAAAGTTAAACGCAGAGAGTCAAAGATGGACTTCTCGGCTCCGTGGAAAACTGAGAACTGAGGAGACACGTCCTGCACTGGGTGGGAAGCCACTTGCGCATGCGCGGTGCGGTCGTCTCGAAACTTCGAGTTTCTTCAAGCAAGTCTGCTTGCGAGGCTTCCGCATCCGGGCTCCGTTGATGACGTCACCCATACGTGAGAATAGGCTGCCTGCTTGTCCTGGGATAAGAGATATATACTGGATGTATGTAAGGGGTAGCATGCTGACTATACTGTATATGGCAATTGTGTCAGGTTTCTAAACTATAAAGAACAGAAATGGATTTTTACTTTACAAACTAACTCCGCAAGGGCTAAATTTAGAAACAGAGTGGACAACTTTATTATAATATGATAGATTGTATAGGATATGTATAAGATCTGCTATGTTGATCAGAATAGTGAAAAGATGAAGTAAATAATAATAGTGGATAGTATGAAAACGTAGGATGCCCAATCAAATCTTTTGAAGGAACTGATGTCACAGTGCACTCTGAATAATAATATTTGAAATGACAACGCCATCTTGTCCTGGGAAAATAACAGGCTTGATGGTAGAGCACAATTCCGTAAGGTAAAAGAATGGTTAAATTTGCTATAATTAAGTTTGAAGATATAATATATTGATAATAACAAAGAGATAGAGTATAGTAATTTAATGTATCTTTTATGCTTAGGGGACAGCCTTGAAACAGCCGTGGAGATGAAACATGTCGGCAGGTCCCAAGCCGACAGAACTTTAATGTAAAATTTAAGTGCCTAAGTTTGGGGAGTTTTAAATATTGTCCTGAGCCGACAGACTTTTAATATAAAAGATAAGTGCCTAGATTTGGGGCATTTTAAATATTATTTAAATAATAAAGAGTAAAATACCTATATTAAGATTATGAGAAAGGGAAAAATATTTATATAAAAAAAGGATTGATAACAATCTGAGCAGTTTTTCTAAAAAAACAATGAAGGATCACTTGCTTGACTCTGAGGATTCTAAAAAGAGTGATGATCACCAAAAGTGCTTAAATTCAAATTTAATACGATTGCATATTTGTATGTGACTTACCCCCTCTTTTACGAAACTGCGATAGAAGTTTCTAGTGCAGGGGGAGCTGTGCTGAATGGCCCATGCTGCTCCTGATGCTCATAGGAACTCAATGAACATTGGGAGCAGCACGGGCCATTCAGCGCAGCTCCCCACACTAGAAACTGCTATCGCAGTTTTGTAAAATGAGGCCTTAGTTTAGATTTTGATTGCATTCAGAGAATATATTGCCAAAATTAGATACTTGTGAGAAAAAAATCAGGACCATACTGCTTGTGCTGGGGGAGTAGGAGGGATGCAGCTGAGGAACTTATTGTCTGTGTATGGCAGAGAAGGATTCCATAAAGCAAAAAGGGACATGTTTATGGCCATGATTTTATATATGGGTCACAATACTTATGGCCATGATTAAAAATGGGTGCTGTTCACTTTTGAGTTGAAAAATAAGCACAGAGAGCTACTTGGTAGCCATTTTCTGAGCACTATCACCATCACTGTCATAATAGTGGATGATTGTTTTTTATTATTTAATTTGTTTGATACATATTGAAAAATATATTGAATCTATGAGTGTTTCGGGACTTTTCAGTATTGGATTACAAATTAACCCGGGACTGAACATTTAGTTAATCCCTTGTTGAATACTGGTGATTATTAGCCTTATTAGTCAGAATCACCCTTTGGAGGGCGAGCAGGACTTCAATGAGAATTTAGATCTTACCTATTTATTTTATTTCCTTTAGTTCCACTAGACCAGTCCAGAACCTTTGGGTTATTAACCAGTAGATAAGAGACAGAGAAACAAAACAGTTCTCCATCTGCTGGTTGACGAACATAGCCCATAGGCTCTGGACTGGTCTAGTGAGGATGCTAAGAAAAGATGTGTTGCTTGCTTTTGTCCAAAATGACATGACTTCAAAGGAGTGTTCTGCACAGGGTTCAGAATGAAAAGCCGTCTTCCGTGGTAAGCATACAAAGCATGGATAAAACGGATGGGGCCAAAAGGGGACAGAAAGATAATAAAATCAGAGGAAATCAATTTGACCTTGACACAGACAATTGCTAACATAAGTCTGGCCAACTTATTGCTAATCTTTTGTTCTCAGATGCCTTGAAGCAGTTAAGGTCACATTCTTTATTTAAGAGGAGCGAACAACTGACCCAGATCATTCCTGAGCAATCTTCCTTTTTTCACATTACCAAAGGAGGAAACCATTCTTCCTAAACAAAAGGCTTCCTCTCTACCCCCAATCTTTTACCAATGTCAACAAAAGCTGAACAGGCATCTGTTACTACCTGTAGTTCCCTGTTTGCTGGCTGACCTCATAAACAAAAATTATCCCAGGCCACTCACCCAGTGATACCCTCATACCAGCAATCCCAACTTTGCCATTTCTATTTTAAAAAGAATGGCAGCTTTCTGCTTCCATACCAGCTTCTTTCTACTTGTGTGAATTACAGTACTGATCCTAATTTTATGGTGAAAGCACAGTTTAAGTAATCGGGATCTGCAACACTTGGGATACTGTAGGCGGTCACCTCAACAACTGCACACATCTGTCACAAGCAGTCCTCACCCATTCCTTATCTATTTATGCCAGAAAGATACTGAAAACTGATTAGAGCTAAACTATTACACACAACTGACCTGCCACACACTATTACTGCAGACAGACTGCTTTCTTCACACTGGTATTTTACAGAATACCCCTGCAATTGAAAATGATCATACAATCTAGAGAAGTTATGTCAAGCCAGGGTAGTTCTATGAACAGCAGAAAGCACAGACACAGAGAGAATGGTGAAAAGTGAGGACTACAACCTTTTAATCCCATATGGTTTCCAGCATATAGCTTCACTTACTTTAACGTAGGGTAGGAACGGGTAAACCCCCCCCCCCAAAAAAAAAAAAGAGTGGCATGTGTACTAAAGCAGTGGTTCCCAACCCTGTCCTGGAAGACCACCAGCCAGTCAGGTTTTCGGGATAGCCCTAATGAATATGCATGAAGGAGATTTGCATGCCTTTCACCTCCATTATATGCAAATCTCTCTCATGCATATTCATTAGGGTTATCCCAAAAACCTGACTGGCTGGTGGTCCTCCAGGACAGGGTTGGGAAACACTGTACTACAGAAGTTTTACAAAATTCTGACAGAACCCAAACCTAAACTTATGTTTTGCCTTTTAAAAGACACACATCAGTTCAAAAATTTTATAAAGTACATTATGGTGCTCATTTTCAAAGTACAAAGACTTATAAAGTTACATAGTAACTTTGTAAGTCTGTGGGCTTTGAAAATGAACCTCTATATGCCCCTAATCCATTTATGACATCAAACCCAAATAGCTCCACAGTACAGTGTTTATCTGACATCAACCTGCAGATAGCATAGACTAGCTACATCCTAGGCTTCTACAAATTGCTCTTGGAAGGAAAGGAAAAGACCAGAAAGGTAATTCTGATAACTCAGCAGGTATAATCAAACTTATCTGCCAGAATACAATGAAAATGTAGGTAAACTTAACTCCTGGGACTAGAAAAGCCCACAAAAAATACTCACCCCAGTATGCAACAAAAGACTGAAAAGGTATCAAGAACTAACTTCCAGCAAGTGATCTATTCCAAAAAAGGTATGAGAACTATTGTGCTGAATTTGTGAGGGATATGGAAATTCGTATACGTAGATGGAAATTTTCACTAGCAGGCCTACTAGAAGAACTGTGTTTGTTATTCACATTCATAAATACATTGCACATGCCCAATGGAAGCAAGAGCAAACAAAAAGTACAGATGTCGAAGTTTATGTGATCCTTTAGTCCAGCCTGGAACTGGTAGAAAACAGTGAGCAACTCCTTTTATATTATTAATGTGCAGCCCAGACTTTGAGTTGGCCTGGGTAGCTCAACTTTCAAGACTTGGAAAAATCAGGAATGTGAAAAAATATAGGATAGCTTACTAAGCAGAGGCAATTTTCATCCTTTGCACAGATGAAGGCCAAATGGGACCTTTAAAATAAATATTTACATATGGAACTCTGCAGCAAACATATAAGGAAACTTGGGACTTTAGGAAGCTGTATAGAATGTTTATGTAAATTCCCTCATCCTTTAAATAGTAACATAACATAACATGGTAGATGACGGCAGAAAAAGACCCAAATGGTCCATCCAGTCTGCCCAACCTGATTCAATCTAAAAATTAGATTTTTGCACTTTCATTTTTTTTTTTTTTTTTTTACTAGTTATCTATTTGGTAAAAATTGGGGAAAGAGGAACACCTGAGAACCTTGGCAAGAGATGGGGGCCAAAAATGTTTTGGAATTGTTCACAGGGTTATATGAAAAAGATCTCCAAAAAATAAAGTTTAACGATCTTGCATGGTGCAGGGAACAAATTGCAGGGAACAAATTGGGACTGTGGAAAGAGGATACCTGCATTAAGTGTAAAACACACATGGGAACGTTGCACTACGTAGTTGAGTTTCTCAAGCTCATACTGTGGGCCAAATCAATAATGACAATCGAGAATCTTTACAAATTTAAGAGAATGGAATTATAGAACACTGCTTCTGGAAGACAACCACTCCCTCCTGCAAGAACAAATGCCAGGTGTAGTTTAATATTGCATTAATGCTAATTTAAAAGAAAGTGGTTCTGCAGTTTTGGGTGGCAGAAGGGTGAAGGGCAGAGAATGCATGAAAGGCACTGTTTGAACTACAGACCAACAAACTTGCATACAAATTTGAGTGGCTTTTTTGGCCACAGAAGTCAACTTTTCAAAACCAAGCATGATAAACTCAATGGAGACTACCTTTCCCTGGACATAGAGTTTGCTCAGTATTGTGGGTGCTCAAGCACCAGACAGCTGGCTCCTATGTCTATGGCATGAATTCCAAATGCTAAGAATGGAGATAAAATTATTCCTACCTCTTCTCTATCCCGGGGAAAAATCACTAATGAAACTTGGAAGTATAGGACAGAATTAAAATAATGACGACCGACTGGATGAATTAAGAGTTGAATGTAGAGAGTTGCACGGGGACAGAAATCCCGCCCATCCCCGCAAGGATCCTCTCCATCCCCACCAGGATCCTCTCCGTCCCCAACCGTCCCCGTCAGGATCCTCTCCGTTCCCACCCATCCCCGCAAGGAATTACCTCCATCCCCGCCCGTCCCCATAAAAAGCAGCAATTACTTCTGACAGGATCATCAATTCCACAGTTTCTTTTGTGTTTGCACTACTGTTTTCCTTGTGGAAATCTCTTTGGTGGAACCCTTTTTTTGTTTTCTGCTCAGGTAATTAACTTATAAACCCCCACTTTTACTAAGGCTAATGTGTCCATTATATTATATGGACGAACCCTGCTTCCAAAGCCTTCCATCCCCGTGGGAGTCCCGCGGGACCCACGGGATTCCTGCGATCCCCGTTTCCGTGCAGACCTCTAGTTGAATGGTGTGGTGTGAAATGTGTGAGGTGCAACTGTAGGATACAATTGGTTAAAAGGAGCAGAAGTAACCAAACAGTTGCGGGAATTTACAAACTGAGCTGAAAAAGGAATATGATCTGATATACAGTATTCATTAGCAAGTACTACGGTTATATGCTTTGCTAGTGGCTTTGTAAATGAAGGTACTGCTGTTGACATACTGTTCATTTTAGGGTCAGTTTAGCCCCCTGCAAACTACAATAAAGATATGAATAGGGTATGAAAACAAGAATGGCTTTCTGGAATATATACCTAAAACAAAAGCATTGTTTCCTCAGCAGAAGGCAGGCTGGCAATGAAAGAAAGCTCATTTTTAGAATATACCTTCAAGTGCTACCTAATAAGGAATAGAAAAAGAAACTAGTTTCTGGAACTCCAGAATCTGTAGCCACAATAATGACAGAGTTTGAAAGTAAGATGCCTTACAGACAACCTGACCTGCACACATTAGTGTTCCCATACGCCTTATGACGAAGACCACATACATTTTATTAGCCTTCCTCTGGACCAACTCCATCCTTTTTATATCATTTTGAAAGTGCAGTCTCCAGATTGCACACAATATTCTAAATGAGGTCTCAACAGAGTCTTATACAGGGGCATAAATACCTCTTTTTTTCCTACTGGCCATTCCTCTCTCTATGCACCCTAGCATCCTTCTAGCTTTCACTGTCGCCTTTTCAACCCATTTGGCCACCTTAAGATCATCACATACTATCACTCCCAAGCTATGTTCCTTCTAAGCTGAGTACAGAATCAGGGTGGAATTGTCCCAATCAGAATGGTGCACAAAGAAAGTGTCTTTCAACTCATCTGATGAATCCAAATGCCTTTATTCATCCAAAGTCGCATAAATTCATTCAATAACTCAATGACCCGACATGTACATGTTTCGGCCTACCCGGCCTGCATCAGGAGTCTTGTGAGTCTTCGGGTGTGCAATGGAGTAGATGAAAAAAATATGTGCACAACCCAACTGAACACTGCTTCTGCACAAAATACGTAAAGCACTGCAAAATGACGCGGCCTAGCACGCAAGTAATGGATACTATTTTTGATAAATGAATATGGATACTATTTTTGATAAATTTCGATACACCTTCTAAGCTGAGCACATGAACAACTGCTCATACATTCTAGGAGCGTCATTCATAGATTTTATATGGTCATTCACAAAAATACTTGCAAATCTGAAAAATTGTTGCTCATACACAAAACATTTTTTAGAACTTGTCACTCATGTGAGAAAAAATTTGCACACACCTGGTCAATCCTTAGCAGGAGCACTGCATCCAAGTTCTGTTCCTCTTTCATGCACTAAAGTTCTTCACCCACTACATTGTGCCGTTCCTTGGGTTTCTGCAGCCCAAATGCATGACCTTGCACTTCTTAGCATTAAATCTTTGCTGCCAAATTTCAGATCATTCTTCAAGCTTCACTAGGTCCTTCCTCATATTATTCACACCATCAGGGGTGTCTACTTTATTGCAAATTTTGTTATCATCGGCAAAGAGGCAAATCTTACCAGTCATTCCTTCAGCAATATCGTTTACAAAAATGTTAAAAAGAACAGGGCCAAAAACAAAACCTCATCCTCAGAGTGATCTCCACTGATCATGATCCTCTGTCACCTTCCACTCAACCAGTTCCTGACCCAGTCTGTCAATTTGCACTCAGAGCACTCAGTTTATTTATTAGACAGCTATGTGGAACACTGTCAAAGGCTTTGCTAAGCACTAAATACACCACATCTAGCATGCTCCAATTCTCTGGTCACCCAGTCAAAGAAACTGATAAGATTTGTCTGACAAGACCTACCTCAAGTGAATCCATGTTGCCTCGGATCCTGTAATCACTGGATTCCAGAAACTGCACTATTCTCTGTTTTAAAAGCATTTCTATTAATTTACTTACCACAGACTTACCAGCCTGTAGTTCCTTACTCCCAGTTTTGTGGAGAGGGACCACATCCACCCTTCCCAAATCCTCTGGTACTACTCCCGACTCTAGAGAAGCATTGAAAAGGTCAGCCAGAGGAGCCACCAGAACTTCCCTAAGTTCCCTCAGTACCCTCAGATGTACACCATCCAGCCCCATTGCTTTATCAACCTTTAGTTTAGCACTCCTTACGAACACAATCCTTTGAAAATCAATCCAGGTCTACCATACCTCCAGCCCTATTTGCTTTTATTTTCTGCGGTCCTGCTCCCGGCACTTCAGTTGTAAACACAGAACAGAAATATTTGTTAAGCAATTCAGCCTTATCTTGCAATGTCACTTTTGCACTTCCTCCTATCACTAATATATCTAAATAATGTCTTGTCCTCCCCGTTTTACCGCGTCTGCTATTTTTTCTTCTATTTGCATCTTTGCTTTCCTTTCTCGACCAGCCTCTCTTAACTTTTCCAAATATTTTTGCCTGTCTTTCTTTCTGCAATCAATTTCTACCAAAGCTAGTGTAGTAATAAATAGGCAATTGAAAAACGAGTTGATGTCACATTTTAGGATAAAAACTAAGAAAGAATGGCAAAGGCTAGAAGCAATGCTAAAGTATTGCTATTAAGTAATTGTTGTTTTAATGTATTTGTTTGTTTGAAATTATGTATGTTTGCTGGAATCCACCTAGAAATGTTGATAGAGCGGAATATACATTTTTAAATAACTAAATAAAATCACTAAGGGAATGCACTGATGAACTGTCCAGTTTACATCTTCCATCCAATGGGGATGTTCTTTGATTAATGATGTAACCAACAAGGAAACCAAGCGCGTGCATGCAAAGGGCGGGAAGTCCCGGCTCCCTCCACGGATTTCTAGTCATAAAACTTAGCCTCAATAAAATATCCATACCTTAAATGTACAATGACCGAACCCACAGTACTAGGACTCCCAAACAGAACCTGAAGTTCAAACAACCATAAAAGCCAGACATACTCACAAGCTTGTTGTTAGGGCCGGTTGAAGCCAGTTTGCAGCAAAAGCATGGCAGAATGTAGCAACTGTGGTCTCTTTTTTTTTTTTTTACAGAGAAGGGAAAGAAGAAAAAAATTGAGACCCAGTCAGACCCTCTAGCAATTGAGGGAGGGTGAGGCAGGGACCTGAGGGGGCCCAGGTGTAACCCCTAAAGCCGGCACCGTTCAGCCAGACACCCCTGTCTCACTGAAGAGAAAATCTCAACAGGAGAACTAGCATTGCCAGCTCACTGAAGAGAAACCTCAACAGGAGAAACAGAATGGCAGTCTCACTGAAGAGAAACCTCAACAGGAGAAAATAAAGTTCCAGTCACAGCCAGAATTCAGAAGCTAGTTGAATAGCGACCTTTTCCTGCTGGGAGATAGAGAATACTGGATAAACAGGAGGAGTGCCAGCCAATAGGACCACCTGTTAATCAGTTTCTCTATCTCCGCCTGCTGGTAGATGTGAGCTATCCCATTGGATTCATCTGCTGCTGTTGCTAGGGAAAAAGGCAGCTCAACTTTGAAAAAGGCAGCTCATCTCGCCATGTTCAAGGTCTTGGAAATTTAGGAGCATGCAAGAATACCACATCAGCGAAGAGACTCTAGGATTTGCATATTGATGAAGCTCTATGAAAAGCTAAAAAAAAACCCAGAATAGATGCAATGAACATAGTCTGGTGAATCAAGAAACCTTCAAAGAACATCTCGTCCTTCTTTCTGATGTTCCTACCAATGATGCATTAGTCACAATGAAAATCAAAGACAGACAATTTCTATTCATGCAGAGGGGCAAGATGTTTCATCATGCAGCATGGCCGACAGTGACACTGTACTTGCAAAGGAGGAGGATTGAAAGAGTGTGAGAAAATTTAGTAAGTCTTTGCAGCCAAAGCAGAGGTAGAAAATGTTATTGTCAGTAGTTCTACAAACACAAACACCTCAAAATTTCTTGTGAAACACACTAAAATATCCTCAAAGTTTGGCTAAAACGCAAGAGAAAATATCCCAGTGGATATAAGGGAGAACGACGATCAAACCGGCACAACATTTGTGCCGCGATAACATGCAGTCTCCCCGTTGTTAAAAATTCTCTTTTGTGCTGGCATAAACAGTTTGAATACTGGTGCCTTTCCTGACGAAGCTCTTGTAGTTTGAGCGAAACAGAGATCTTCCGTCGTCATGTCTAGAAGCTAAGTACTTCAGAATTCCTATATTGTTGAATGAGAAAGTACTGTTTGATAAATGAGGATATCACCACGTTAACAACACTTAAGAATGATTTGAAAAATGTTGGATGCAGCTAATATGCAAATAAGCAAATAGGCAAATAAGATTTGCACAATATTTAATTGGTTTTTTTTTAAATAAAATAAGGACAAAATAATACCAGAAGAAATAATAATAATAAAAAATTAATAAAATAGTTTTTGTTAAAATAGAGAAATTAGGAGAATATACAGGACCAATGATAGCTCACCCTATGGCTACTGGCTCGTAATATACATCGAGCCTTTAGCTGTGAGCGCTTGAGATCCTTAAGTAGTTCTCCCTTATATCTACTGGGATATTTTCTCTTGCGTTTTAGCCAAACTTTGAGGATATTTTAGTAGTTCTACAAAACCAACTGTTTCTTCTCTCCCTCTAACTAATGGATTATACGATAACAAGAATATTGCTGAAGTTGACTCTGACAATTAACATAGTAACATAGTAACATAGTAGATGACGGCAGATAAAGACCCGAATGGTCCATCCAGTCTGCCCAACCTGATTCAATTTAAATTTTTTTTTTTTTTCCTTCTTAGCTATTTCTGGGCGAGAATCCAAAGCTCTACCCGGTACTGTGCCTGAGTTCCAACTGCCAAAATCTCCGTCAAGACCCACTCCAGCCCATCTACACCCTCCCAGCCATTGAAGCCCTCCCCAGCCCATCCTCCACCAAACGGCCATACACAGACACAGACCGTGCAAGTCTGCCCAGTTACTGGCCTAGTTCAATATTTAATATTATTTTCTGATTCTAAATCCTCTGTGTTCATCCCACGCTTCTTTGAACTCAGTCACAGTTTTACTCTCCACCACCTCTCTCGGGAGCGCATTCCAGGCATCCACCACCCTCTCCGTAAAGTAGAATTTCCTAACATTGCCCCTGAATCTACCACCCCTCAACCTCAAATTATGTCCTCTGGTTTTACCATTTTCCTTTCTCTGGAAAAGATTTTGTTCTACGTTAATACCCTTTAAGTATTTGAACGTCTGAATCATATCTCCCCTGTCTCTCCTTTCCTCTAGGGTATACATATTCAGGTCTTCCAGTCTCTCCTCATACGTCTTCTGGCGCAAGCCTCCTATCATTTTCGTCGCCCTCCTCTGGACCGCCTCAAGTCTTCTTACGTCTTTCGCCAGATACGGTCTCCAAAACTGAACACAATACTCCAAGTGGGGCCTCACCAATGACCTGTACAGGGGCATCAACACCTTCTTCCTTCTACTGACTACGCCTCTCTTTATACAGCCCAGAATCCTTCTGGCAGCAGCCACTGCCTTATCACACTGTTTTTTCACCTTTAGATCTTCGGACACTATCACCCCAAGGTCCCTCTCTCCGTCCGTGCATATCAGCTTCTCTCCTCCCAGCATATACGGTTCCTTCCTATTATTAATCCCCAAATGCATTACTCTGCATTTCTTTGCATTGAATTTTAGTTGCCAGGCATTAGACCATTCCTCTAACTTTTGCAGATCCTTTTTCATATTTTCCACTCCCTCTTCGGTGTCTACTCTGTTACAAATCTTGGTATCATCTGCAAAAAGGCACACTTTTCCTTCTAGCCCTTCAGCAATGTCACTTACATACATATTGAACAGGATTGGCCCCAGCACCGAACCCTGAGGGACTCCACTAGTCACCTTTCCTTCCTTCGAGCGACTTCCATTAACCACCACCCTCTGGCGTCTGTCCGATAGCCAGTTTCTGACCCAGTTCACCACTTTGGGTCCTAACTTCAGCCCTTCAAGTTTGTTCAACAGCCTCCTATGAGGAACTGTATCAAAGGCTTTGCTGAAATCCAAGTAAATTACATCTAGCATATGTCCTTGATCCAGCTCTCTGGTCACCCAATCAAAAAATTCAATCAGGTTCGTTTGGCACGATTTACCTTTTGTAAAGCCATGTTGCCTCGGATCCTGTAACCCATTAGATTCAAGGAAATACACTATCCTTTCTTTCAGCAACACTTCCATTATTTTTCCAACAACTGAAGTGAGGCTCACCGGCCTGTAGTTTCCTGCTTCATCCCTGTGACCACTTTTATGAATAGGGACCACATCCGCTCTCCTCCAATCCCCAGGAATCACTCCCGTCTCCAGAGATTTGTTGAACAAGTCTTTAATAGGACTCGCCAGAACCTCTCTGAGTTCCCTTAGTATCCTGGGATGGATCCCGTCTGGTCCCATCGCTTTGTCCACCTTCAGTTTTTCAAGTTGCTCATAAACACCCTTGTTTATTGTTCAAATTCAGATGCTGATTTTGAAGCCAGCAGACCCCTTCTTTCAATTCTCTGTCAAAACAGTCAAAGGTGAACATCCTTGCATATTCTCAAGTTACCAGAGCATTAGATCGTGTTAATTTGCTAGAAAGGGGTGACACAGTTATCATTGGTGCTGCTGCCAAAGCACTTGGCCATGATGTAAATGAAATGACATTGTCAAGAAGCTCACTCCGATGTTCACGTGCAAAAACTGTGAGGAAACAGCCACTCTGAATGATAAATTCCTTGAAGAAACAAAAGAAACTCCATTACTGCTGTGTTGGGATGGAAAACTCCTCTTGGATATTACTGGAAAAAATGGTTGACAGGATTGCAATACTTGTCATTGGCAATGAAGAAGAGAGGTTACTCAGAGTTCCAAAAATTAGCTGTGGAACTGGCAAACAGCAAGCTGAAGCCTGTCTTACAGTACTGGGTAAGTGGATTCTTCAGAAATGAATCTGGGAACCACGAGTAATAAGGCTGGAGCACAGGGACAGAAGAACACCAAGGGTGAGGGTTTGGGAACCTCAGCTAAATACCCTGCAGTAATTCTGGAAACTCTATTGGAGGCCATAAGGAGAATAGTTGAAAAGATGGATAAAACCTCTTCTGATATGTAGGTACTGGTTAATAAAGTGGACTCCTTTTCATTAAACATTGAAAAGGTGAAACAGGAGTGTTTTGATAAAACTGAATCTGAGACTGTCTCTTTGCTATAATTGCTACAATTATCAGAGAACAATCTTTAACCTCAAGGAAGACTGAGATGATTGAAAATCATAATCATCGCCTGAACTTGAGAGTATTGAACTTTCCAAAAATTCCTACTATGCCGCCGATTGGGCTCTTAAAAATATTTCTTATACAAAATTTGAAGTTTCCGGCTGACCAGATACCACCAATAAATAAATTGTTCTATTTGCCTGCCTCAAGGAAAAACTTTGAGACAAATGAATTACCTGCAATTGGATTACGTGTGTCAGATAGTTTACCTATTGACACTAATTTACAGAACTTAACGGCAGTGTTGGAAAGCTCGTATTCTGATATTAAAGAGAGAGCTACACTGATTGTTAGTTTTATATTTGAGCAAGATCTTAATTCTATAATGAGATTATTTTTCAAAAGCTCTGTTTCACAATTTTGTGATCAAAAAATTTAGTTATATCATGATGTAACAAAATTAACCCAAGAAATGCGCAAATTATTTCTTGCAATGAGAGATGAGACAAAGAAATTGGGTGCTACCTTTATGTTAACCTACCCCTGCAAGTGTATTATTAAATATATGGGTTTGAAATATATATTTTATGCGCCCCATCAGCTAAGATCCTTTTTGGACCTCAAGGGGTTTATCAGAGATGGAGTGTCTGGTTCAAATAATTAGTAACTAGGAGGTTTGACGTATTAAGCCTTTTCCTAAATAGTTTCCTGTAACTTATCTCTCAGTAATTTTGATTCCTCCTTTCCTTCTGTTTGTGGTCTAAGAAAGAGCTATTTCCATAAGACTGTTATTAGTTCTTAGTCTGTACTTAGATTTATTTTCATGTTGGATTATGGCTCTGTATTTCCTTAAACAAGTTGTTAAACTTGAAAAAAATAATTAATAAAAATAAAATTAAAAAAAAAAGAATATATCAGATTTGAAATATGTATCCTGCTAGAGCTGGTGTTAGACATAACTGGGGAATGCAAGCCCAGGCTGTGCTGCTCTAGCTTCCAGCTGGACAGGGGGTAGTTGCCCTCGTTACACTCTCCTAACACTATTCCTGTCATATGCGACTGCGGTAATTCTGTTAGCATGATTTTTCTGTGTAGCATTCTGTACTAATTTGGCTTATACAGTTTTTTCGATAGTGGAGGGGATATCTGTGAAGGGGAGGGGAGAAAGGGGTATCGTCGACAGAACTGAAAGAATCCTGGAGGGAGCTGAGATGGAAGAGACAGCAGTGATAGTCCACATCGGGACCAACGATGTCGCCAGAAGAGACTACAACCAAAATGCACTTACTGAACAGTTCAAGATCTTAGGAAGGAAACTGAAGATGAGAACCCAGAGGATAGCCTTCTCAGAGATCCTGCCAGTACCAAGGGCAGAAGCAAGGAGGCAGACGGAACTACAATCAATAAATGCGTGGATGAGGAGATGGTGTGTGGAAGAGGGTTTTCTCTTCGTGAGGAACTGGACAACATTCTGGGGCAAGAACAAGCTCTTCAAGAGAGATGGACTACATCTGAGCACGGCGGGGACTAGCCAACTAGCAAATAACATCAGAAGAGCAATTGAGCAAGCTTTAAACTAAGTAGAAGGGGAAAGCCAACAGTCTACCTGGTGTCGACGTTTCGGAAGACAGTATCCCAAGAAGATACTGAGTGGGAAAAAGGCTGGGAAGATGCAAATGGCAAACAACAGGAACTGAAAGAACAAGGAAGCCGGACGAAGCGAGAGGAGGATAGGAGGAGCGCACTACAAGGGGAAGTCAACATAGAACAGGATGAAGGGAAGGAACAAGAGGGGGGTCAATAGGAATATGCCACAAGGGGAAGACAAAAGAGACAAAAATCAGGAGTCAGCAAGTCAGGAAGGGGACAGAAAGAAAAATGAAGCACAAGAGAAAATAACAAGGAAGAATAAATACCAGGACTTGAACTGCATGTACACTAATGCAAGGAGCCTAAAAAAACAAAATGGGGGAATTAGAAGTCATGGCCAATAATGAGAGGCTAGATATCATAGGGATCACAGAAACATGGTGGAACGAGGAAAACAATTGGGACATAGTTCTGCCAGGGTTCAAGCTCTACCAAAGAGACAGGACATATCAGAAAGGAGGAGGAATCGCACTATACATCAAGGACACCATTAAATCAACCAGTGTGGACACAGCATTAACAAATGACCAACTGGAATCCCTATGGGTTAAAATACCAGGAAGGAATGGAACCGAGATAAAGATGGGACTGTACTACCATCCACCTGGGCAATCAAGATACCGTAATGGAAGCCGAATTGAGGCGGGAATGCAAGAACACTAACACCATAATTATGGGAGATTTCAACTATCCCGGGATAGACTGGAGTCTTGGAATTTCAAAATGCACAAAGGAAACGGAGTTCCTGGAGGCTGTACGAGACTGCTTCATGGAACAACTTGTCAAGGAAACATCGAGAGGGTCAGCGATTCTGGATCTAATCCTCAACGGGAGTGGAAGTAGTGGGATCTTTAGGCAACAGTGACCACAACATGATCCTATTCAAAGTGGAAGTAGGGTTACCAAAGGGAAAGAGAACCATTGCAACAACGTTTAACTTCAAGAAAGGGAACTATGATGCCATGAAACGAATGGTGAATGGTGAGAAAAAAACTCAAAAACAGCTCCAAGAGAGCGCAGACTGTGGAGCAAGCCTGGTCCTTATTCAAAGACACGGTAAACGAGGCGCAAAACCTGTATATACCCAGATTTAGAAAAAGATGCAAAAAGAATCAAGCAAAAGACCCAGCATGGATAACAACAGAAGTAAAGAAAGTGATAGGAGACAAGAAAAGGTAATTTCGGATGTGGAAAAAGGATCAAACCGAACAAAATTGGAAAGAGCACAAGAAGCAACAAAAAGAGTGTCACCAAGTGGTCAGAATAGCAAAGAAAGAATACGAGGAGAGACTAGCTAAAGAAGCACAAAATTTTAAACCATTCTTCCGATATGTGAAAGGAAAGCAGCCGGCGAGGGAAGAGGTGGGACCTCTGGATGAGGGCAACAGGAAGGGAGTGGTGAAGGAGGAAAAAGAGGTGGCTGACAGACTAAACACGTTCTTCTCGTCCATCTTTACAAGAGAAGACACATTCAACGTGCCGGAACTGGAAAAAATCTTCAGGGGAGTTCAAGAGGGAAAACTAACATGCATGGAGATAAGCCTTGAAGACGTACTCAAGCAGATAGATAGACTAAAAGCTGACAAATCTCCGGGCCCAGACGGAATCTACCCAAGTACACTGAAAGAGTTCAGAGACGAAACAGCGGAGTTACTGCAGCAGATTTGCAACCTAACCTTGAAAACAGGGGTAATTCCAGAGGACTGGAGGATAGCGAATGTTACACCTATCTTCAAAAAGGGAATCGAGGGGCGACCCAGGAAACTACAGACTGGTAATCTTAACCTCAGTTCCGGGAAAGATGGCCGAATCTTTGATCAAGGAAAGTATCAATGAGCATCTAGAAAATAATAATCTGATGAGAACAAGCCAGCATGGTTTCTGCAAAGGAAGATCATGCCAAACTAACCTACTGCATTTCTTCGAGGGGATAAGCGAGCACTTGGACAAGGGTGACCCCATAGACATTGTATATCTCGATTTCCAAAAAGCCTTTTGACAAGGTACTGAGGAAACTGTGGAGCCTTGGGGTGGTAGGGGACGTGCACAGATAGATCAGAAATTGGCTGGTGGATAGGAAACAGAGGGTAGAAGTAAAGGGACACTGCTCGGACTGGAAAAGGGTCACAAGTGGGGTCCCACAGTGGGGTCAGTGTTCAATATATTCATAAACAACCTGGAAACAGGGACAAAGTGCGAAGTTATAAAATTCGCGGATGACACAAAACTCTCCAGTAGAGTCAGAACTGTTGAGGATTGCAAAGAATTACAAGGAGACCTGAACAGACTGAGTGAGTGGGCAAAGAGATGGCAGATGAGCTTCAATGTAGAAAAATGTAAGGTCTTGCATGTGGGGAAGGGGAACCCAATGTACAGCTATACAATGGGAGGGAGGGTACTGGGGGAAGGCAGCCTAGAAAAAGACTTGGGGGTATTGGTGGATAGAACAATGAAGCCAGCGGTGCAATGTGCAGCAGCCTCAAAGGAAAGCGAACAGAATGTTGGGCATAATCAAAAAGGGTATCACTACCAGAACGAAGGAGGTTATTCTACCATTGTATCGAGCGATGGTTCACCCACATCTGGAGTACTGTGTCCAGTACTGGTCGCCGTACCTTAAGAAGGATATGGCGATTCTCGAGAGGGCCCAGAGAAGAGCGACAAGGATGATAAAGGGCATGGAAAACCTTTCGTATGCTGAAAGGTTGGAAAAGTTGGGGCTCTTTACCCTGGAGAAACGGAGACTTAGAGGGAACATGATAGAGACTTATAAAATCATGAAAGGCATAGAGAAGGTGGAGAAGAACAGATTCTTCAGGCTAACCGGGCCAACAAAAACAAGAGGGCATTCAGAAAAATTGAAAGCAGACAGATTCAAAACGAACGCTAGGAAGTTTTTCTTTACTCAGAGGGTAGTGGACACCTGGAATGCGCTCCCAGAGGAGGTGATAGGGCAGAGTACAATATTGGGCTTCAAAAAAGGATTGGATGACTTCTTGAAGGAGAAGGGGATTAAAGGGTATAGGAACAGGTACTAAATGAATAGGGGACGAATAATTTAGGTAAGGACCAATTACAGGTCACGGACTGGGAGGCCGCCGCGGGAGCGGACTGCTGGGCGTGAAGGACCCCTGGTCTGACCAGGCAGAGGCAATGCTTATGTGCTTGCTCTGTATTATTTGTGTTGATAAAATGACAGAATATTGTTTATTTTTATATTTTAATAAAATAAGTTCAATATAAAATCATAACTATTTGAGGCTTGTGCGGATGGGATCAGAGTTTGCAAGGACAGGCAGGGAAGGGGCGGGGATAAAGCTCATGGGGATGGAGCCAAACTTTGCTCCTGTGTCATTCACTATGTGCAGTGTTTGTGCTGCATTACCAACTCTCATAACTGCTGACAGACATGTATTTACTGTAAAGTAATGGAAAGAGAGAAAAAAAGTAAAAATGTCACTTCAGGACAGGAATATCAATCCACCAATAAAACACTGGAGAGAAAGATGAAAGCTTTTACCAGAAAAGTCAACAGGAGCACACAAGTGCCATAGAAAGAATGACAAACTTTGTATAATCAAGCAAAAGTTATCAATTGACTGCTACAACACTTGTGTACCATTGACCTGTTAGATAAGAGATGTAGTAAGAGTAGTGTGCATCTTAGAGAGAAAAAACAAAATTTATTTTATGCCTGATTGATTAGTTTAACAATTTTTTGTAGGGTGCAGTAGTAAACCAGACAGGCCCATCTGCTCAGTGCTAAATCTGATGAAATCAGTTTGGTCAGGCATTCTCATTATAGAAGCTTCAATAGAACCCCTTCTTTCAGTTTCTCCTCATTCAGAATATCAATCCTAATTCCAAATTAAGCATGTGCTTTTTAGCTCAAGCTGAACTGCAGATGCAGTGATACGACACTAGTCTTTGATAGCTGGCTTGTAAAGGGGAACATACAGAATTTAAACATGCTTGTGAAAGATACAGTAACAGTGTTGAGAGACTTCTGGGGTAAGGGGGGGTCTTGCATACTATATTAAATTTGAAAACCTGTACTATTTACCCCAAATGATCTACACCAGGGGTGTCCAACCTTTTGGCTTCCCTGGGCTGCATTGGCCGAAAAAGCACAGTTACTTACCGTAACAGGTGTTATCCAGGGACAGCAGGCATATATTCTCACATGTGGGTGACGTCATCTACGGAGCCCCAGCGCGGACAGCTTTTCAAGCAAACTTGATTGAAGTTTCAAGTTTGCTACACTGCACCACGCATGTGCATGCCTTCTTGCCCACTAGAGGGCGCATCCCCACCTCGTGGTCCTCAGTTCCATAACCAGCAAAGAAGCCATCCCCGGGGAGGTGGGCGGGTTGTGAGAATATATGCCTGCTGTCCCTGGATAACACCTGTTACGGTAAGTAACTGTGCTTTATCCCAGGACAAGCAGGCATGATATTCTCACATGTGGGTGACCTCCAAGCCAACCAAAAAAAAAAGGGCAGGTGGGAGGATGGCAATTTAGGAAAACAGGTTACGTAACACCGACTGGCCAAACCGGCCGTCGCTTCTGGACAAAGTGTCTAGACAGTAGTGGGAGGTGAACGTATGAACCGAAGACCAAGTGGCAGCTTTACATATGTCCTCCACAGGAGTAGACCGGAGGAAAGCAACAGAAGCTGCCATAGACCTGACCTTATGCCCCGTGACTCGACCATGGAGCGTGAGACCAGCCTGAGCGTAGCAAAAAGAAATACAAGTAGCCAGCCAGTTGGACAAGGTGCGCTTGGACACAGGATGTCCCAGTCGATTAGTATCAAAGGACAAAAACAATTGAGGAACCTTCCGATAAGACTTGGTACGTTGGAGATAAAAAGCCAACGCCCTCTTACAGTCCAGCGTGTGAAGCGCCGCCTCACCGGGATGAGAGTGGGGCTTTGGGAAGAACACCGGAAGGACAATAGACTGATTGAGGTGGAAATCAGACACAACCTTAGGTAAAAATTTAGGATGGGTGCGAAGAACCACCTTGTCATGATGGAACACAGTAAAGGGCGGGTCCGCAACCAAAGCCTGAAGCTCACTAATTCGACGAGCAGACGTGAGCGCAAGTAAAAAGATCACTTTCCAAGTGAGAAACTTAGGAAGAGACTTGTCAATTGGTTCAAAGGGAGGTTTCATCAGCTGAGCCAAGACCACATTCAGATCCCAAACTACAGGAGGAGGTTTCAGAGGAGGATTAACATTAACTAAACCCTTCATGAAACGAACCACCAGAGGATGAAGAGAGAGAGAACGACCCTCCAGATGCCGATGGAAGGCAGCAATAGCACTAAGATGCACCCGGATGGAAGTCGTCTTCAGCCCAGACTTGGACAAATGCAGCAAATATTCCAGAACTGAGGACACCGGAACCAAACTCGGGTCCAGATGGTGCGAGGCACACCAGGATGAAAATCTGGTCCACTTCTGGGAATAACAAAGCCGAGTCGAGGCCTTGCGCGAGGCATCCAACACCTCCCGGACCGCCGAAGTCAGGGGGAAAGGAACCAAGCCGTCAGATGTAATGACTGAAGATTGGGATGCAACAGCGAACCCCGACTCTGAGACAGCAGAGAGGGAAAAACTGGCAGAAGTAGAGGCTCCCTGGCACTGAGTTGAAGGAGCAGGGAAAACCAGTGCTGACGAGGCCAACGTGGCGCTATGAGAATCATAGTGGCTCTGGATGACTTGAGATGAACCAACGTCCTCGAGATCAGAGGAAAGGGAGGAAACTCATAAAGGAATCTCTCTCCCCAGTCGAGAAGGAAGGCATCTGCCTCGAGACGGTCCTGGGAGTAAATCCGGGAACAAAAGAGGGGCAGTTTGCGAGTCTCCGGGGAAGCAAAGAGATCCACCTGCGGGGTCCCCCAGCGGTCGAAGACCTCGCGTAGGACTCGGGAGTGTAGCGACCACTCGTGCGGTTGGAGAAGACGACTGAGTTTGTCTGCGAGACAATTCTCTTCTCCCTGGATGTAAACCGCACGTAGGAAGATGTTCTGGGAGATCGCCCATTCCCAAAGGCGCAGGGCTTCCTGGCACAGGGCCCAAGAAACCGTTCTCCCTTGTTTGTTTACATAATACATTGCCACCTGGTTGTCCGTGCGTACGAGGACTACCTGGTCGTGGAGCAGGTGGCAGAACGCTCGAGCCGCCAGAAAAATGGCACGAAGCTCCAACACATTGATGTGACAAAGACGGTCCTCCGCCGACCATAGACCCTGGGTCCGCAGACCGTCGAGATGAGCTCCCCCACGCGTACTCCGAGGAATCCATGGTCAGGACCTTGTGATGCGGCGGAACAAGAAAGAGCAAACCCCCTGAAAGATTGGAAGAGTTTGTCCACCAACGGAGCGAGCGTCTCAAAGAGGGAGTCACCCTTATCGGGCAAGAGAGGGGATCGCACTCCTGACGCCATTGGGAGGCCAAGGTCCACTGAGGAAGCCTCAGGCGCAATCGGGCGAACGGAGTGACATGGACCGTCGACGCCATGTGGCCCAGGAGCACCAACATGCGATGAGCAGAAACTGCGGGCATCAGCGAAACCTGTCGACTCAATCGAAGCAGTGCCTGCATCCGAGGAGGAGGAAGGAAGGAACGGAGGCGAACCGTGTCCAGCACGGCTCCGATAAACTGAAGGGATTGAGTCGGGCTCAACTGAGACTTGGGGAAGTTCACCTCGAACCCCAGACGTTGAAGGAAGATGATAATCTGTCGGGTCACTGAGATAACCCCCTCCCTGGTGGAGGCCTTCATCAGCCAATCGTCCAGGTAGGGAAAGACCTGCAGTCCCTGCGATCTCAGGGCTGCCGCAACCACCACCATACACTTCGTGAAGACTCGAGGGGACGAAGCCAGACCAAATGGGAGGACCCGATATTGAAGGTGCAAATCCCCCACCTGGAACCGTAAATACTTGCGGAAAGCGGGATGCACCGGAACATGAGTGTAGGCTTCCTTCAAGTCTAGGGAGCACATCCAATCCCCTTCCTCCAACAGAGGGTATAAAACCGGAAGTGACAACATCCGGAACTTCTCCCGGACCAGGAATTTGTTGAGCTTCCGGAGGTCCAAAATGGGGCGTAAGTCCCCTGTCTTCTTTGGGACCAAAAAGTAACGGGAGTAAAACCCCGTTCCCCGTTGTTCTGGGGGCACTGGTTCCACCGCCCGTAAGCTCAACAAGGCCCTGGCCTCCAGAAGGAGAAGGGGAAGTTGGCTGCGATTGCACGGACACATTCCGGGGGGATGGTCCGGCGGCGTGGCTGAGAAATTTAGCGAGTAGCCCTCGGAGATGATCCGGAGCACCCATGCGTCGGATGTTATCTCTGTCCAAGCCACAGAAAAGGACCTGAGACGGCCTCCGATTGGGAGGGGGGTCCCGTGATATTGCGGATGGGGCCCGCCCCCATCCGCATAGCCCGTCAAAAGGACGGGGCCGGCTTGGACGCTCCCTGCGCCGGAGGTTTCGGCTGGCCCCCTCTACCCTGTTGGGGAGGGCGCCGGGCCGGAGGTCGAGAAAATGCAGGAGTAGACTTCTGCGGGTATCTCCTCGGGGGCGGCCGGAAAGATTTCTGCGGTGGGGCACGAGGTTTAGCACGGACCAAAGAGGCTAAGGAGCGCTCCTGTTCCGACAAACGCTTGGTCGCCGCCTCCAAGGATTCATCAAATAATTCTGAACCCACGCATGGTAAATTGGCCAGGCGTTCCTGTAGGTTAGGATCCATATCGAGGGTACGGAGCCAGGCCAGCCGGTGCATAGCCACCGCAAAGGCCGACACCCTCGAAGCAAGCTCAAACGCGTCGTACACAGAGTGGAACAGGTACAGCCGCAATTGAGACAAGTTGGACATGAATGTGGCAAACCCCTCTCGATGGGAAGCAGGCATGACCTCCCGATACTGAGGTAAGTCCTTCACCATGCTACGCAAATAGGATGAAAACGTAAATGCGTAGTTGAGGACCCTGACGGCCATGAAGGAATTAGAATAGAGGCGACGACCAAACTTGTCCAGGGTCCTCCCCTCCCTTCCGGGCGGGACCGCCGCTGAGACTCTGGAGGGTTGAGTCTTTTTAAGTGCCGACTCCACAATCAACGACTGGTGGGAGAGTTGTGGCTTCTCGAACCCTTTAGATGGAATGGTCCGGTATTTGGACTCCATCTTAGACGGCACCGCAGTGATGGTAAGAGGGGAGTCCAAGTTCCTAAGGAAGGTTTGATGTAGGACCTTGTTCAGGGGAAGGCGAGGAGTTTCCCTCGGGGGAGTAGGAAGGTCCTGCTCCTCTAGGAACTCTTTGGTATATTGAGAACCCGCCATTAAGTCAAGCCCCAAGGCTTGTGCCATATCCTGCACGAACTTGGAGAAGGAGGATGTTCTGGCGGGCGGCGAGGGGGTTCGAGATCTCCCCGCCGAACAGAAGGGGGAAGCCTCGCGGGAATACCGCGGTTCCCTGCCAGACCCCGATCCCCAGGAGGTCACATCGAGCGACCTCGAAGGGGTCGGGGAACGCCTGCGCCCCGAAGAGCCCTTGGGGGAAACCCCGGGGGTCCGAGGCACCGAGGCACGCCCCCTCCGTCTCGGGGAGGAGTCTCTCGAACCCCCTCTCGCGGGGGAACGAAACAGGCTTGGGTTGTCGAGGCGGAGCTCCGAGACACGCAAGGTCTCGCCCTCGAGCGGCGAAGAGCGACCACGTCTCCGAGGAGAACCCCGAGAACGTTTGGGTTTCCTCGGACGACGCCTCGCCCGAGGCCGGCCCGAGGGCGAGGAGCCCCAGGAAGACCTCGAAGAAGAGGACGAGGATATCCTCCTGACCCGACGCACCTTGTCCCGAGGCTTAACGCTCTTCTCAGGCTGGGCCTCCGAGGTCGAAGTCGAGGGCAATGTCGGGGTCGAGGTCGGGGCCGGCCCGGCACCCGAAGTCGAGGGTACCGAGACCGAGGCCGCCGAGGCCTGGGCCATCGAGACTGGCGCAGTCGAAGCCGAAGCCTGCTGCAGTTGCTCGATGGCTCCCGACAGCTCCGAGGTAATCAATGCTCGGAGCAAGTCTTGGAAGGCCGGGATCCCCATCATGGCCGGTAGGTCCGAGGCCGGGGGGTGCTCCCTGGAGGGCGACCTCGGTCTCGAGTATTCCCTCGGGGCACTAGGTTTGCCAACCCTGGGCTGGGCCGAGGACGACCCTCCCGCTGTCGAGGAGCCCGAGGATGGCTTCTTCGCCGAACCTGGGGCTGAGGAGGGAAGCGGGGACTTACCCGAGGTAGGCTTGGTCGGAGCAGCAGGCTTCGATGAAGTCGAGGGACGCGGCTGGGGCGAGGATCCCGAGGCCGAGGTCGAGGCCGGGGCCGAAGCCGAGGCCGACGTCGAGGCTTTCCCCGCCGCGGAGTCGACCACGAAAAGCTCCGCCATCCTGGCTCGGCGTCGGCGGAGCGCTCTGGCCTGAAAAGTAGAGCACCTGTCGCAAGAGTCTGTCGGATGCTCAGGCCCTAAACAGAGCAAGCACCACCGGTGAGGATCGGTAATAGAAAGTAACCGATCACACCTGGTGCACTTCTTAAACCCCGTCAAGGGACGGGACATGAAAACCGACAAGGCCGGAACGAGCACGGCCAGCGGCCGCGGCTCACGGGGGCCCCTGGAGCCGGATCGAGAAAAAAACAAAGTCGGAGAAGTTTTTTTGTTTTTTTTTTAACAAAGACGACTGAAAAAGAAAGAAAAGCACAGCGACCGAGCGAAAATCACCCAGACGCGGTGACAGAAGGCAAGCTATCAGAGCTCAATTTCCACAGGGCTTCTGGCTCCGCGGAAAAAACTGAACTGAGGACCACGAGGTGGGGATGCGCCCTCTAGTGGGCAAGAAGGCATGCACATGCGTGGTGCAGTGTAGCAAACTTGAAACTTCAATCAAGTTTGCTTGAAAAGCTGTCCGCGCTGGGGCTCCGTAGATGACGTCACCCACATGTGAGAATATCATGCCTGCTTGTCCTGGGATAAAATTTTTTCTGGGACTGCATAAACACTAACACTAGATGATGAGCCAAAAAAAGATTGAGCAGGTCCCCAAGTTTGCAAATCACTAATATAGAAGATGTACGTATCAACTGCAATCTCTCTAAAACATGGAGAAACCCATCAGGCGTACCACAGGGGTCCCCACTATCCCCACTACTCTTCAATGTCTATATAGCTTCACTAGGTACGCAGCTGTCCCAACGAGGTATCAAAGTATTCAGTTACGCAGATGACTTCACAATCATCATCCCATTCATTGCGTCTCCCTCCGAAATCACCCCCAAAGCAACTGAAGCGCTAAACATGATGGAACAATGGACCACAGATTACAAATTGAAGCTCAATTCGGATAAAACTAAATTCTTTATAGCCTCGCCACAAACGCATAACATGACAAAATCTCTACACATTAACAATCTTGACTACCCCATTCAATCAACGATGAAGGTCCTAGGAGTAATACTAGACCAAAGTCTAACCATGAAAGACCATATAAACTCCCTAATCAAAAGAGGGTTTTTCACTCTCTGGAAACTTAGGTCCATCAAGGCGTACTTCCACACTTCAGCTTTCAGAATTCTAGTACAATCCCTAATACTGAGCCATCTGGATTATTGTAACATCACCCATCTGACAATCCCCCAGAAGCAAAAGAAAAGACTACAACTGATACAAAATGCAGCAGTCAGGATGATTTTCGGGCTAAAAAAATCCGACCACATAACCCCTTCCTACAGACTCCTACACTGGCTGCCGATGGAGGCACGCACGAAGTTCAAACTAGGATGTCTCTGCTTCAAAGTACTAAATGGGCTAACCCCTAAATACATCACAGACCTCTTCTCATTCCCAACCAACAGACACGAAAGAAAAACACACCTGAAATTTGTCTCCCCACCGGCCAGAGGATGCAAATATAAAAGATATCATCAACAACTGCTATCGTATCAAGCAGCAACATGGGGTAAAGACCTAGAAAAACTAATTGCACACACGAACAATTATGGAGAATTTAGGAAACACCTAAAAACTTACCTGTTCCTGAAATACCTAGACAACGAACCAGGCCATCAACCCCCCTTGTAACATCATCATATACCAGAACTTGTAAAATGTTAACCCTAACCCTACACACAAACTGTTGGTACTATTATTAATGATGACATTATCAGATGCACACTGTTATTCTCTTCAATTCGTTGTATGTACAGCTCTATTCATTGTATCTACAGCTATTATTTATTGTATTTACAGTTTCTATTTAATGTAAACCGCCTAGAAGTCGCAAGATTGCTGGCGGTATATAAGAATAAAGTTATTATTATTAATAATAAACCTTCATTAAAGGGAAACTGTGGAGAGGAACCCAAAAAAGGAGTAATACTTACCCTGACTGAGTGATCCTCCACTAACACCGTTGACAGTGAGAGCAGCCACAGTCTTCCGCATCCCCATTCTGATGAGCAGGCATGCAAGCTCCTGGTTCTCCCATTCACTTCTATTACAGCTACGGTGAGCCTCTTCAGAGGTGAGCCTCATCAGAGCGGGGATGCTGAGTCAGCTGTCAGCAGCGCACGTGGAGGATCGTTTAATCAGGGTAAATATTACTGCTTTTTTGGGCCTCCCACTTTGAGCTTAGGCTCCCTCAAAAGGAATATCTCCCCTATTGTAGCTAGTAGGGATCCCCAAGCCTCACTAACTGACAGCCACCTCCGACCCCTCCAACTTCCCAAGTTCTACAGCTGGCAGCAATATTGCAGAGCTGCTGTCTTCCCTCCTCCCTGCCCTCCCCCCCTCCCTTGGCTTTCATGTAGCATGAAAGCAGGGGCTGCTTGAGGATATTGCCATTGGCTGCAAAGCTTGGAGATTTTGAGTTGCCAGACTGGAGGAAGATATCTTCAGTTGGCAGGGCTTGGGAATCCCTACTAGTTCAAGTATTTATAAATTGCACTCAGGCAGGGAGAAACTTTGGTGCCCATCCACTAATTTTGGGCTCTAGTCCCATCCCCAAATCAGCTGTATTTGACTACGCCACTGAATACAAAAATAATTGTGATGCACATATCCCAAAGCTAACATATTCCAGTTAATAAATTCAAAATAAAACAATTTTTTCTACCTTGCTGTCTGGATGTTTTGTTTTCCCATCATCTTGGTCCCAGTTTCTCTAGCTATGTATTTGGGGGTTCTTTTTTTGTTTCATATATTCAATTTAATAAAATGGATTTACAATCCACCCTAATCAACAGATTCAAGGTGTATCACAAATTACAGGGATCAAAACCGTTCCAGTTATTATTATACATATAGTTTAATACAGATACATAAGAGAATGATTTTAATGGTAGACAAATAAAACGGACAAAGACAGTCCAATATTCCTTAAAAAAAAAAACAACAAACCCAAAACCCCTTGCAAGATCATTTTAAACATCAAATTTATAGCAAACAAGTATTTCTTCAAGAAATTTTATTATAAAACCATGACAGATCACCAATCAAGTTACTCGCCTGCAGTCAAATACTTTTTACAAAGCCAAGTTTTTAAATTACAGCAAAATGACATAGTTTTGATTGTTCCTAACAGTAACCGGGAGCAGGCTCTAAAGTTCAGTTCCCTTTCTAAGAAGTGAACGATGAACGTTTCAGCCTACAAATGATTTTGGAAGGTATGGTCTGTCTCAGTTCAACTGAGAAGCAAAGGATCCTAGATGGAACATAGATTGTTATAAAATTTTTCATATAGCTAGGACTAAGGCCATATTTAATTCATTTTCTATCCTGTTCTCCCCATATATTGTATGATCTTAAACATGAAGACCAAGATCTTGAATTCACTCTGAGCAAGAACAGGGAGCCAATGCATCTTAAATCAAGTAAGGAGTCACATGATAACATTTTCCATTTGGAATCAATTTAGCTGCTGCGTTCTGAATGGGGAGAGGACACTGCTGTGCTTATCCATGTAGGAACCAACGATGTGAGCAAACGGAAGTATGACAGGAAAGAGATGAAGGGCCAGCTCTGCTCACTCGGAAGAAAACTGAAGATCAGGGAGGTGAAGGTAGCTTTCTCCGAGATCCTCCCGGTATCAAGAGCGGATGGAAAGAGACAAGGGGAATTGCAAGCAATCAACACTTGGATGAGACGATGGTGCGAAGAGGAAGGCTTTGACTCTGTGCGCAACTGGACGGCGTTTTGGGGAAAAAGCAAGTACTACAGAAAGGACGGACTACACCTCAACAAGGAAGGAGTAAGAGTACTGGCAGGCAACATGAAGAGGGCCATCGAGAAGGCTTTAAACTAGAGAATGACATGGGGAAAAAATCTGTCCCCGTCACCGCCCCGTCCCACCGTTCCCTTCACCGCCCCGTCACCACCATTCCCTTCACCGCTCCGTCACCGCCATTCCCTTCACCGCTCCGACACCATCACCACCATCCCCTTCACCGCCCTGTCACTGCCATCCCATTCACCGCCCTGTCACCGTCCCCGCAGCATCCATATAAGACTTAGTACTGCAATATTTAGCTTATTCCTTTCTTATAAATCAAAGTTCTGGCTGCTGAACTAGAGAAAGAGATGTTCAGCTGGCAGGACTTTGTTTATAAATTTTTATCAACACAACTAATATACTACTTTATCCTAAAGCAAAAAATAAATAAATAAATAGAATTTTTTTTTCTACCTTTGTTGTCTGGTTTCTGCTTTCCACATCTTCTCATTCAATTCCTTCCATCCACTGTGTGTCTTCTCTCTGCGTCTTCCATTTGCTGTTACTATTTCTCTCCCTTCACCACCACCCCCAATTGGTCTAGCACCCATCTTCTTCCCTCCGCTCCCCCATAGTCTGGCATGTCTTCTTCCCTTCCAGCGTCTTCTCCCCACTCTGTCTTCCACATTTCCCTTCAAGGTCTGTTCCTCTCTACCCTCTTTCAATGCCTGTTCTATTCCTTTCTACCAACACCCTTCCCTTCTTCCTTCACCCTCTGTTCCTTTCTACCACCCTTCAGCTCCTCTCGCGTGGCTTATCTATCTACCTCCCTACTTAGTCCACTTATGATAGCTGATCTTGGATTCCCTTGCGATTAGCTCAACCGGACACTGGAGCAAAGAAAGAACCCCCCCCTCTCTCGGGAACCCTGGGCAGGCAAGCAAGCAGAAAGTGTGGGGATGCGGCCCACCTTACCCGAGTTTCCAGGAAGCAGAGAAGGATGCAACAATTCCTCCCATACCACAATTCTGAGGTTTTGATTTTTCCGTGAGGCAGGGCTGATCCCACCACTGAGCACATGGCCTCACATTTTGGCCCCATTTCCTTGCTCTTACTGATGAAAAGATCCTCAAAAGGTTTTTTTTCTCCTGGATGGTTAACTTTTTGAGGATCTTGTCAGTGTGGTTAACCATTTTAACTATTCTTACATTTTGGCCCCATTTCCTTGCTCTTACTGATGAAACCAAATGAGGCCCTGCATCCCTTCGCATCTTCCATGGACTGCCCTGTCTTCAGCATCTTCTCCTCTCCATCCTCCCACCCCCAGCACCCTTCACGCGGTCCAGCAGCTCCCTCCTGCCGGCCAGCCGTGGATTTCTCTCCCTCCCTTTCCTTCTCTTCTCTTGTTGAAACTGGCGATTTCTATAAGGCTATGCGCTGTATTACAGCCGAAGCCTTGAGGTCGCGCCGGGTTCCCTGCTAGAAAAGTCTCCTCCGATGCAACCGGAAACAGGAAGTTGCGTCAGAGGAGACTTTCCCAGCAGGCAACGCGATGCAACTTCAAGGCTCCGGCTGTAATACAGCACATGGCCTTATAGAAATCGTCAGTATCAACAAAAAGAGAAGGTAAGGGAAAAGGAGGGAGGGAGATGTATGGCCGGCAGGCTGGCAGGAGAGAGGGGGCTGCCGGATCAAACACTCTTCACCACGCGTTCACGCTCATTCACCGCCCTGTGCTAACCATTCACCGCTCCACGGGACAGTAAATGGCCTTGTCCCCGATCTCGCAATGACCTTTTTTTTTGGTCACTGTTTTGGCGGGTTACCCATGGCTAGCCGCGGGTAACAGCCACCGTGTCATTCTCTACTTTAACCTAAAGGAAAGCCGATAGTCGACCACCAGTCGATGGCCCAGGTGACAGAATGCCCCGAAGAAGGAACTATGGACAACTACTCAGACATGGGAGGGGACGACCACAAAGCAAATAAGGGAGACAAAGCAGGAGCAGAAAAGGATACTGTGAAAGAAACAGTAGAGACTGCTAAGCTTAGAAAGTCCAAGAAGGTAACACCGAACCAGCGGGCAGGCAGGAAATGAGGACAGGAGCCCGATCCTGCAGGGGCGTTGAGCCGTTTCCGCCCCCCCCCCCCCCCCCCCCGAGACCAGCGGGGGCCTATTCTTTAAAAGATAGCAGCGTGGAAGCTGCTTGTTTATGCTCTCCTCACCGAACGAGCGGGCAGGCAGGAAATGAGGACAGGAGACCGATCCTGCAGGGGTGTTGAGCCGTTTCCGCCCCCCCCCCCGAGACCAGCGGGGGCCTATTCTTTAAAAGAGAGCAGCGCCAACAGCGCTCAGCCGTTCGGCACACCTTTGTGAAGCGACACTCGTTGAAGCGACAAAACGTTATGATAAGTATCTCAATCCACTAAAATCGACCTCTATATACTGAACCTATCAATGCTGACAATCCTGTAGAATTTTGATAGTATCTCCAAAATAACCTGTATGCCTTCCATATAGCCTGATAAGTTGATAGTACTGTCTATCTCCAAAATAACCTGTATGTCTTCCATATAGCCTGATAAGTTGATAGTACTGTCTATCTCCAAAATAACCTGTATGTCTTCCATATAGCCTGATAAGTTGATAGTACTGTCTATCTCCAAAATAACTTGACAAGCATAGACAAACTGCTATAGCTGATACTCTTATATTCCATTGTTAGTTCTCCTTATTCCTACATAACATTGATAGCACTCCCCCGAACCAGCAGGGGCCCTCATAATTTAAAGAAAAGCTCCACATCTTACAACAGCGGGAAGAAAAACTTACCCAGCTCTGAACTCACTACTGAGGGTTACAGACGCAACAGGACAGAGGGGAAGAAACCCCCCTCCTCCCCCAACCTCCCTACACCTCCCAGAATCTCGCACCTCACACCAAGTACCAAACTGCAGATTCTCCTGCACCCTACACAAAAATCACTATGCCTCCCAGTTTTTCTACAAGCGTACTCCTCCATCTACTTCTCTTCCTACTCCTAACCAACAGAAAAACAGAAGGATATCATACATCCTCTATCCCAACCTTAACAGAATCCCATAGGTTCCCTCTACCTACCAGAAAACTATACTCGCCCAGAAACTTGATAGATTGCTCCTCACTCAACCATATCAGCATACCTACCAGCTGGGGAAAAAGACCACCCCCAAAACCAAAATCAGCAGACCACAACTATCATCCACAAACCAAAGAAAATCTCCTCCACCCAAACTGCACACCCACTCCCCAAACACTCAACACCTCATTATCCTGTGCATATATGAACATCAGATCAATAAGCACAAAAGCAGACCTTATTAAGGACTGGATAGTTAAAACACAACTAAGCTGCTTATCCCTATCCGAAACCTGGCTAACCTCGGAATCCGATCCCACCATCACAGAACTCTGCCCAACGGGTTACAAAATAGAACTGGTCTGCAGAAAAAAAAAAACGTGGTGGAGGTCTAGCCATCATACTCAAAAACAACATCAATATAAAGACCCTAGACAAGGATCACCTCTCTCACCTACGCTCTTCAATCTCTTTATTTCCTCCCTAGGAGCCACTTTAGATAACCTAAATGCCACATCCTTCAGCTATGCAGACGACATCACCATACTCCTCCCCTTCGACCCATCAGAGACCACCACCACAGCAAAGCTGGAAACAACCTTAGATACAGTGGAAAAATGGATGATGGATCACAAACTAAAACTAAACTCAGAAAAAACAAAATTCATTTTGCTCGAAAAGGCCAAAACTCCTACCATCACAGAACTGAAAATCAAAAATACCAAATACCCAATACAAACCGAACTAAAACTCCTAGGAGTTACAATAGACAGATATTGCACAATGCAGTCCCAAATCAACAAGATGACCCAGAAAGCTTTTCTAACCATGAGAAATCTACGTAAAATCAGAAAATTCTTCAACCCAGCACAATTCAGACTAATTGTCCAATCCCTAGTCTTAGTCTGCTGGACTATTGCAACTCCCTCTATCTTCCTTGTTCAGCCACTATGATAAAACAACTCCAGACCATACAAAACACCGCCCTCAGACTGATCTACTCACTTAGAAAATATGATCACATAACAACTGCCTTCTTAGACTCTCATTGGCTACCCATACAAGCACGAATTCAATTCAAATTCCACTGCCTATTATTCAAAGCGTTACACGGCTCTTCCCCCTCCTACCTAAACAACCGCTTAAACCAGATCTCCACCTCAAGACACAGAAGAACCCCGAACCCTTTTGCCTTCCTCCCACTCAAAGGCACACAACGCAAGAAAATATTTGACAACCTTCTGGCAACACAAGCAGCAAAACTCAACCATTCCATCTCCAATCTGCTGACAACAACGGACGACCTCAAAACATTCCGAAAAGAAATCAAAACCCTGCTTTTCAAAAAATTCATCCAAATATCTTAACCCCTCTTCACCTACCTCCAGATAATTCTCCCCCAAATAACTCCCCCCAAAACACCTTCCAAGTAAATAGACCCCTAAAATAGATTGTAATCTTACCACTCTAACTGTATTCTATTTGTTTATATCACACAGTTAGGCACTGTCAGTTTACTATCCAACCCGTAAGTTCCCCTAGGATTCTATCCAGCTATCTCTCCTCTGTTAAAAAATAAATAAATAAATTGTATCTCCACTGGAAAATGTCCAGTCAAATCTTTTGTAATCCGCCTTGAACTGCAAGGTATAGGCGGAATAGAAATCCGTAATGTAATGTAATGTAACAAAGGGAACTCAAATGTATGAATATGAATACTAGAAGGCTGAGAAACAAAATGGGAGAATTAGAGACAATAGCAAGACACGATGAACTGGAAATCATTGGCATAACAGAAACATGGTGTAATGATGAAAACAAATGGGACACAGTACTACAGAGATACAAACTATACAGAAGAGGAGGTATTGCCCTATATGTTCAGGATGGAGTAGAAACTGTTAGAGAAAGGACAAAGAAGCTGGAGTCCCTCTGGATCAAGATTCCTAGACACAATGGTGCAGACACAAAAATTGGCCTTTACTATCGACCCCCAGGACAGACGGAGGAGACAGACTCAGAAATGATAGAGGAAATTAAACAAGAATGTAAGACAGGTAATGTAATAATCATGGGAGACTTCAATTTCCCGGGGATAGAATGAAACCTGGGAACCTCGAACTGCGGCAAGGAGGCCAAGTTCCTGGAAGCGCTAGGGGACTGCTTCCTGGAACAAATGGTGGGAGAGCTGATGAGAGGAAACAGGACCGACAAAAGAAGTAGAAGTCACGGTCCCGCTGGGGATGAGCGATCACAACATGATCAACTTTAAACTTGATATCCTTAACCACGATCTTAAACTTTAAAAAGGGAAGATACAATAGCATGAGAGCCATGGTGAAACAACAGCTCAAGAAAAAGTTAAAACGGTAGATCAGGCATGGTCCCTGCTGAAAAATACTATCACGGAAGCACAAAATCTCTACATTCCGCGGGTTTCCAAAGAAAGGAAAACTAAAGGCAAAAGAGAACCAGCATGGCTTACTAGAGAGGTGAAGGAAGCCATAAAAGAAAAGAAGGACTCCTTTTAAAAAATGGAAACGCATGAAAACAACCGAAGCTTGGCACAAACACAAAGATGATCAGAAGAAATGTCACAAGGTGGTGAGGGATGCCAAAAAAGACTATGAGGAGAAAATAGCGCAAGAGGCCAAAAGTTTCATGCCCTTCTTTAGATACATAAAAGGAAAATAAAACCTGCAAAAGAGGCGGTGGGACCGCTGGATGACCAGGGAAGAAAAGGGTACATCAAGGAAGACCAACAAATTGCAGACAGACTAAATTCCTTCTTTGCGCTGTCTTTACGAAGGAGGACACCGCAACAATACCAGAAGCAGTGAAAGTGTTCAAAGGAGTAATAGAGGATAGCCTCACCACAGTAGAAGTGGACTTGGACCAGATAGACTACCAGATCGACAATCTTAAAAGCGACAAATCCCCTGGACCTGATGGAATTCACCCGAGAGTCTTAAAAGAACTGAAGGTTGAAATCGGAGAGCTTTTGCAAAAACTTGCCAGCCTCTCAATTAGAACTGGACAGATACCGGATGATTGGAAGATAGCGAATGTCACGCCAATTTTCAAAAAAGGATCAAGAGGAGAACTGGGCAGCTACAGACCTGTGAGTCTTACGTCTGTTCCCGGAAAGATGGTTGAAGCACTGATTAAAGATAGCATAATCCGGTACTTGGATACACACGACCTGATGAGAGCCAGTCAACATGGCTTCAGGAAAGGGAAATCATGTTTGATGAATTTACTTCAATTTTTTGAGACCGTGAACAAACAAATTGATAGTGGAGAACCGGTGGATATAATATACTTGGACTTCCAGAAAGCTTCGACAAGGTTCCACATGAAAGACTTCTCAGGAAACTACAAAGCCATGGAATATAGGGTGATATACTAAGATGGATAGGCAAATGGCTGGAGAACAGAAAGCAGAGAGTGGGCATAAATGGGAAGTTCTCAGACTGGGAGAAAGTGAGTAGCAGTGTGCCTCAGGGCTCGGTACTTGGGCCCATCTTATTTAATATTTTCATCAATGACCTAGAAGAAGGAACATCCAGTGAGATCATCAAGTTTGCAGACGACACAAAGCTATGCCGGGCAATCAGATCGCAGAAGGATAGCGAGGAACTCCAGAGTGACTTGTGTCAGTTAGAGAAATGGGCAGAGAAATGGCAGATGAAGTTTAATGTGGAAAAGTGCAAAGTAATGCATTTAGGCAGAAAGAACAAGGAACACGAGTATAGAATGTCAGGTGCAACTCTGGGTAAGAGCGAACAAGAAAAGGACCTGGGTGTACTGATAGATAGGACCCTGAAATCGTCAGCACAATGCGCGGCAGCAGCAAAGAAAGCAAATAGAATGTTAGGCATGATAAAGAAAGGAATCATGAGTAGATCGGAGAAAGTTATAATGCCACTTTATAGGGCAATGGTCAGACCATACTAGGAATACTGTGTCCAACATTGGTCTCCCAACCTAAAGAAGGATATAAAACTGCTGGAGAGGATGCAGAGACGAGCTACGAAGCTAATAAAAGGTATGGAGAACTTGGAATACGAGGAACGACTTAAGAAACTGGGATTGTTCTCCCTTGAGAAAAGGAGACTGCGAGGGGATATGATCAAGACTTTCAAAATACTGAAAGGAATCGACAAAATAGAGCAGGAAAAAAAATTATTTACAATGTCCAATGTGACACGGACAAGAGGACATGGACTGAAGCTAAGGGGGGACAAGTCCAGGACAAATATCAGGAAGTTCTGCTTCACGCAACGAGTGGTGGACTCCTGGAATGTTCTCCCAGAGGAGTTTATTGCGGAATCCACCGTTCTAGGATTTTAAAACCAGAAGTCACATCAGAAGCAAGGACTCCGGTGGCAGAGAGAAAGCCCAAACGGGTCTCTGATGCAGATTGGGGCAGCAAGGCTCTCTCCTTCCCGGCAGCAAGGCTCTGTCCTCTCCTCCCTGGCCAGGGAAAAGCGGTGGTAGCAAGGGGGCCAACGAATCGGTAAGTCCAATTTTTTTCAGTAACAAACCGATTCAAATCGATTCACCCAAAGTGAATCGGAGAATCGATGCGAATCGGGCAGCACTAATAAGAACCAAACTGAGAGGATTCAAGATAGTATTTCAGTCTCCTCAGTTATTTCAATTTATAAAAACATTTTTTAAATGGTTGCCCCCCGCCCCTGCACTGTTCCCATAAAGAGGCTGAGGTTTGCACATAGAATTCAAGTGACCCAACCGGGTCAAAAATTTGAATTTTGTTGTTAAAGTCCATAGAATGGACTGCAGACTTCAGAGCATACCCTGAAGAAAGCCACAGCATAATGGCTAAAACATTGATTTCTATCTGACAAAGACGCAGCGAGACCCGGAAACCTGCAACAAGCACAATGCCAGCTGTGGAAACCCTGAGAGAACATCACTGGGATGGAATCTGAAGAATCATCTGAAAACTATGTGCTTGGAGTAACAGAGGATAGAAACAGTCTTTCAAAGCATACAGAGATGGGGAGGGGGGGAGGAATCATTTACAGGATGTCGTGGTAAAGTTACCTCAAAAATGGAAGCCAACCAAACTTCTCACACTTATACATCCACAGCATGTATATACAGTTAGAACAATCTACCCAAACCAAAATATTAGACTGTCCTAACTGTAGAGTGCCAAATAGATGGCTTATATTGGCTAGCAATGCAACACCTGATAGCAGGAAGAAAGCAGCATATGGAAAATGCATGATACGATCACAAAAAGGTAAAAATTTGCAAAACAAGAAATAAAAATAAAGAATTAGTCAAGCAAACAAGGAAAAATATGAAATGCATAAACATGGCAGCAAATACAAAAAAAAACAAACCCTTCAGTTTTCACATGTTGATCAATACCTGAAACAGGAATGGTTTAAAATTCAGGGGTATCCAACCTGCGGCCCCGTGAAGTATTTTGTGCGGCCCCGGTCAAGAGCGATGCAGTGTTTTCCTCTGCTGCCCCTGGGTGTTTACCGTCTTGCCGGCTCCCTCCTCTGTCTTGCTGCTGCATTTGCACAGCCCCAGAAACATTTTTTTTCAGCCAATGTGGCACAGGAAAGCCAAAAGGTTGGACACCCCTGGTTTAAATGAACTTAAACCTCAAGATAATAGGCTGACAACAGCAGCACAGATCAGTGGACAATGGACAAGATGGTTTATAGCTAGCATTAAAAAGAAAAAAAAAGGGGGCAGCAAAATGGACAAAACCAGATTCTGTAGCAGAGAGCCAGAAAATGAGTTACACGTCTCATCAATGGGTGTGAAATGCCATATCAGAAGGAGGCTTGAAAGGAGGCTTGTATGCAGAAAGGAGGCTTGTATGCAGAAAGGTACAATAAAGTAAAACAGCTGGAATTCAAGTAAACACAAGCTCCTTAAA
Source organism: Geotrypetes seraphini (assembly GCF_902459505.1). NCBI lineage: Eukaryota > Metazoa > Chordata > Amphibia > Gymnophiona > Dermophiidae > Geotrypetes > Geotrypetes seraphini. The sequence goes on along the minus strand of NC_047089.1, from coordinate 219,067,649 downwards.
AAAACCTTCCCTGGACCCCAAGTGCCCTTCCAGTTACTCCCCCATCTCCCTCCTCCCTTTCTTATCCAAGCTGCTATTTACTGCCATTGTCTTGACTTTCTTTCATCTTGAGCTATTCTTGACCTGCTTCAATTGGGCTTTCGCCCTCTTTACTCTACAGAAGCTGCCTTTGCTAAATTCTCCAATGACCTGCTCCTGGCCAGATCCAAAGACCTCTATTCTAACCTCATTCTTCTTTATCTATCTGCTGCTTTTGACACTGCTGACCACCACCTACTATCAGTATGCTGTCCTCTCTTGGGTTTCAGGATGCTGTTATTTCTTGGTTTTCTTCCTAATCACACTTTTATCCCTACTTTACGAAACTGCGATAGCAGTTTCTAGCATGGGGAGCCACGTTGAGAGACCTGTACTGCTCCTGATGCTCATAGGAACTCAATGAGCGTCGGGAGCAGCATGGGCCATTCAGCGTGGCTCCCCTGTGCTAGAAACTGCTATTGCAGTTTAGTAAAAGGAGACCTTAGTGTATGCTCTGATGCATCTTCTTCCACCGCTATCAATCAGTGTACCCCAAGGCTCTGTCTTGGGACCTCTTCTATTCTCATTCCATGGTTTTAAGTGTAGCTAGAAATCAAAGCACCAAGGGAATAAGTATCACCTGTATGATGATGACTCATAAAATTTACATCTCTGTATCTAAACTAAACTAAAACTTAATTTTATAGACCAGGTCTTCAACCAAAAGGTGCTTGGCTTGGTTTACAATAATGTAAGTATAGTACATAAATATAAAAGAAGAATGTAATCTAGAATTTTCTTAGTATCAAGATGCCTAGGTTATATAAAGAAAGCAGAATATTAGTTGATACATGGAAAACCTTAAGATTGGTGAACAATTTAACATCTACTCCAATACATAAATCAACAAATCAAACTATATGGCTAAACTTCAAGATTCAAATTGGCGGAGTTAAAGTCATCTGGAAGCATAGGATGATGGCTGGTATACGGATTTTAGATGATGTTATATCTAATGGTAAACTGCTTGATTTTCCACAGTTGCAACATAAATTTGGTCTTGATAAATTACAAAGTTATAGATGGTTGCAACTGAAGCAGGCTATTCAGGCGGGGTTCCCTGAATGGAAAAACCTTAATAATCAATATAGTTTGGAATTCTTATGCTTTCAGGTGGACTTCCTGGGACACCAGGCCGCACAATGGTATAAATTGATATCTGGATTTATTAATAAAAAACCAAAAACTGGTCTGAGAGATATTTGGAGCATTGAGATAAAGCATCAAATTACTGCATCTCAATGGCCACGAATTTGGTCTTGGAGGATGAGATGTAAAATGTCAGCATCTATGAGACAAACTTGGTTTTTTTTTTGTTACATAGAGCATTCTGGACCCCTGTTCGTTTACAAAAATTAGATAGCTCTAAGTTGGCATTGTCATCTCGAGGCAGGGACTCTAGATCATTTATTATTCTATTGTCCATTAATTTTGGCTTTTTGGAAATCGATATGGGGCCAAATAAACTGTTTACTAAAAAATCCTGTGGCTCTATCATATGATACTATATTATTTGAAATGTCAATGAGGAAAAAAAGTCAAATTTCTTCAATTAATAATAAGTTATTACTTATGACAGGAGTAGCCATTCAACAAATTACATTTAATTGGAAAAATTGGAGCACACTTAATTACAGTATCTGGTGGAACTCTCTGTGTCATATATTTAAAATGGAAAGAATTTTAGCCACACAAAAAGGAAATTTTAATAAATTTCAGGAGGTTTGGGGGTCCATTATTAGAATTTTGTGATGAGTGAATATCATTTTTCCCATATTGGTACAATTGTAAAGTGTGGGAGGGGGGAGGGATCTCGGATCTGTTATTAAACGTTTAGGCAAACAAAAAAGATTATATAATATGTTATGAGATATATGTAATTACTTTTGAAATAGTGGGGTTGGGAGGTTGTATACATATTATAACTTAAGTTGTATATGAAAGTTAATCAAGTGATATTGTATAAGTTTAATTGATATTGTCTGATACACTTGTTGTAAGATGTAAAATGAATAAAGAATTTAGAATGGCTTAGTTTCCAAAGTGTTTAGTAAACAAGAAAGTTTTCTGAGCTTTCCGAAATAAAACAAAGGGGCTTAGACTTCTAAGTGAAAGCAGTAACTCATTCCAGAGCTCGGTTAGTTTGAAAATGAAAGAGTGGCTGAATCTCTTGAAAGTTCTATTTTTATCCCTAAGGGAAAGAAATGTAAGTTTTTAATTTATTTGAACTCCTAATGAGATGAGATCTGTGTACATTCCAATCTAAAGGAACCAAAGTAATAAAAATGCCAACCAGAATTTTAAATGCAATACAAACGCACTTAAATTGAACTCTAAGATACACTGGAAGCCAATGTAATTCCTTAAGCAATGAGTTAGGTGATCAAATTTACTCTTACCAAAAATGAGCTTGGCAGCAGTGCTCTTTATCAACTGAAGTCTCTGCTGACTGACCTTTGAGAGACCTTGGCAAGATAATTGACTGAACCAATACAGCGAAATGCTGCTGATGAAAGAGCGCTCTCACTCTTCTCAGGATACGGAGGCTAAAGAAACACTTTTTAATGAGAGAATTTAGCTGATCCTCAAATGTAAGAGATGAATCAATAACAATACCCAATATTAGCGAGGAAAACTCAATTTTCAGAGATTCTCCTCTAGGGTCACAGCTGAGGGAAGAGAATCTAACTTTGGACTGATCCATAAGAGTTTGGTCTTAGCAGCATTCAATTTCATCTGGACCATCATCGCCCAGGACCGAAGCTTAGCAATGCAATGGATAATATTGGGTATTAGATTAACAAGATCTGGGTCAATCTCAAGTAAGATGAAGATGTCATTGTCAGCATAGCTATCGCTACCATTCAGCATTTTTAGTTGGCATTACTTATGTCAGCGAAGGCCTATGGGAAATTATATCAATCTGACTCTGGCATGTGAATGCAGATAGACCTTGAGGGCAGGGAGACTGTTTAAAGTATCCCTGATTGATATGTTTTAAGTAGCCCTGATTGAATCATGACTAGCTAAAAGGTGTTAATGTCTGATTAAGAGGTGCTTAGGACAATGGGTCCAGGTGCACAGATCAAGAAGATAGGCTGCTTGAATGGGACAAAGAAGCCAGAGACTAATCCCATCTACCATGCCTGCAAGTATAACACCCTCCTTTATCAATTAAATTAACCATTGTTTCAAACAGTTTACAAATTCTAAACAGAAAGATACTGGGATATACAATAGTTTCTATATTCAGAATAAGATTCCAAGCTATAAAAGCCTCCTCTCTGCAAAACACAAATATCTCTCTATCAATCTATCTATCTATCTCTGGGCTCTTGGGTCTTGGCTCTCTTTTTCTCTCTTTCTGGCCAATCTCTGGAACCTGAAGCTTGGACCATCACCCCATCCCCCTTTTCTCTCTCTCTCTGCCTTTCTCTGGAACTTCACGCTTCCTTCTGGACTCTGTAAGGCAGGGAAACTGCTTTGCTCTCTACTTAATTGTAATGCTTCATTGTAATGCTTCAGAATATTGCTTTTCTGTAAGACTATTTCTATAATATATTCTTTATGCAATCACCTCTGGCTGTGCCTCTTTGATTCTACTTCCTGGTGAGTCATCTGTGAGGGAACTGAACCTGGGACCGGGTGTTTGTCAGGGTGCCTCTCAAATGACCCCACCAACCATATATTGTGGGGGCCACTAACAAACCTGACATTTATCAGCGAACGTCAATAGAGTTTCCTGAATATTCAAGTCATAATATTGCAAATTACTCACACAGATGTTAAATAAGATTGGAGACAATGGGGAGCCCTGGGGAACACTACAAAGGGCTCTCCAAGATTTTGAATTAGATCCTTCCATATTAACTAAGAATGGGAGGATAGAAATTTATTGAACCTGTCCAAGACAGTCTGATCAAGGCCAATGTCTGAGAGCAGGTAATGCAGAATATTATGATTGACTACGTCAAAAGCTGAAGACAAATCGAACTGAAGTAAGATAGCATGTTTCTTACAAGATTGTAACTGCTGGATCTTAGAAAGGAGAGACACCAAAAAAGTTTCTGTAATTCAGGCGGAACCCATGCTGGAAAGGTAAAAGGACTGAAATCTTCTCCAGGTAATTTGAGAGTTGACTGGCAATAATTGATTCCATAAATTTAGTTAGAAGAGGTATATTTGCAATCGGTCTATAGTAGGAAGTGACAGTTGGATCAAGGTCTGGTTTTTTCAAGAGAGAGATAAGGCTAATTATACCCATGTCATGTGAGAAATAACCTACAGGAATCCAGGCCAGACTGAGCTTCTTATCTTTCCTCCTAAACCCACCTCTCCTCTTCCTCCATTCTGGTGTATAATACTCTTATCCTCACTGCCTCATTAGTAGAGAATGACACAGGGACTCAATTTTCCTGTCCCGTCCCTGCAAGTTTTGTCGCTGTCCCTGTCCCATTCATAGAAACATAGAAACTGACGGCATAAAAGGACCACGGCCCATCTAGTCTGCCCACACTAATGACCCACCCCTACCTTCCTCTATGAAGAGAACCCACGTGCCAATCCCTTTTTGTCTTTCTGTAAGCTTTGCCTTAACCGCACAAACCTCAAACACTTATGATTTTAAAGTGTTTGAGGCTTGTGCAGATGAAGACAAAGCTTGCAGGAATGGGGCAAGGAGAGGGAAACTGAGTTCCTGTGAGGTTGGGGAAAGTTTTGTCCCCATGTCATTTTCTACTCGTTAGCTTACAATGTCATCTTCGACTCATCTCTCTTATTTAGAATCTCCTCCCTGGCATCTTGAAGACCTGTTTGGATTGATTACAGTTTAAGCGAATGCTAAAAACTCAGTTGTATATAGATGCCTTCCTCTGATGCTATGTGGAAGGGAGATGTTTAAAAGGATCCTGAATAACCTTAAAGTTCCTGTGAAATACACAAAATCCCTCAAAAAGGCAAAATCACAAGACAAAGGATCCTGAACCATGAATAATGCTCTTGATTCATTAACGGTTGATATTATGTAATCCTACTGTAATTCCCTGCCATTTTTAGTGGGTTAAATGTGTGTACTGAAAGTATTGTTATATGATGCTTTTTGAATCATTGTGAATGTTTTATGCTGTAAACCGTTTAGTTATAGGCAGTTAGGAAATTTTAGAAATAAATAAATAAGCTGCACAAATCCAAAGGACTGCTAAAGCCTACTATTTCTTTCTCTATATCATCGCCAAAATCTGACCTTTTCCTGTCTAATCACAGCACCAAACACTCTTACAACCTCTCACATAGACTATTGCAACCTGCTTCTCACAGGTCTTCCACTAAACTCTCTCCCCTCCAATCTGTTCAAAATTCTGCTTCACTGCTGCTATGCTTACATCACCCCTCTCCTCAAATCACTCCACTGGCTCCCTAACCGCTTACACATAAAATTCAAACTCTTCTTATTGACCTACAAAATGCATTCACTCTGCAGCTCTTCAGTCTTTCATCTCACTTATCTCTGCTTCTACTCCTCCCCGGGAACTCCTTTCATTGGGTAAGTCTCTCTTAACTGTACCTTTCACCTTTACTGCCAACTCCAGACTCTGTCCCTTCTATCTTGCTTTGCCATATGCCTGGAACAGACTTCCTGAGTTGGTATGTCAACCCCTAACTCCGACCTACCTGTAAAGTAGCCATGTCTATTTGTCACTCCCTCTGTAATTCCCTAACCCAACTTTCCTGTTTGTCTGTCTGTATGATTAGATTGTAAGTTCTGTCAAGCAGGAGCTGTCTCTTACATGGTTAGTATAAAATACAGTGCTGCATGTGGCTGGCAGCACTATAGAAGTGATAAGAAGTAGTAGTAATAAACAATACAGTATAGAAAAAAAAAAAAAAAACCAGTGATCATGACCCTAAGAATAAAGTTGTGACCATCTAGAACATTTTCATTTGCCACTGGTAAAAAGCCTGATAGAAGAAAACTGACCACTCTGGTAAAAGTAAACCACTACTAATAGTTTTCATTTTATTACACAGTAACATAGTAGATGACGGCAGATAAAGACCCGAATGATCCATCCAGTCTGCCCAACCTGATTCAATTTAAATTAAAAAAATGTTTCTTCTTAGCTATTTCTGGGCAAGAATCCAAAGCTCTACCCAGTAGTGTGCTTGGGTTCCAACTGCTGAAATCTCCGTCAAAACTTACTCCGGCCCACCTACACCCTCCCAGCCATTGAAGCCCTCGCTAGCCCATCCTCACCCAAACGGTCATATACTAACATAGACTGTGCAAGTCTGCCCAGTACTGGCCTTAGTTCAATATTTAATATTATTTTCTGATTCTAGATCCTCTGTGTTCATCCCACGCTTTTTTGAACTCTGTCACCGTTTTCTTCTCTCTCTCGGGAGCGCATTCCAGGCATCCACCACCCTCTCCGTAAAGTAGAATTTCCTAACATTGCTCTTGAATCTACCACCCCTCAACCTCAAATTATGTCCTCTGGTTTTACCATTTTCCTTTCTCTGGAAAAGATTTTGTTCTACATTAATACCCTTCAAGTATTTGAATATCTGAATCATATCTCCCCTGTCCCTCCTTTCCTCTAGTCTAGGGTATACATATTCAGGGCTTCCAGTCTCTCCTCATACATCTTCTTGCGCAAGCCTCCTATTATTTTCATAGCCCCCTCTGGTCCACTTGAAGTCTTCTTATATCCTTTGCCAGATACGGTCTCCAAAACTGAACACAATACTCCAAGTGGGGCCTCACCAATGACCTGTACAATACCTTCTTCCTTCTACTGGCTACACTTCTCTTTATACAGCCTAGCATCCTTCTGGCAGCAGCCTTGTCGCATTGTTTTTTCGTCTTTAGATCTTCGGACACTATCACACCAAGGTCCCTCTCCCCGTTCATGCATATCAGTGTCTCACCTCCCAGCATATACGGTTCCTTCCAATTATTAATCCCCAAATGCATTACTCTGGATTTCTTTGCATTGAATTTTAGTTGCCAGGCATTAGACCATTCCTCTAACTTTTGCAGATCCTTTTTCATATTTTCCACTCCCTCTTCGGTGTCTACTCTGTTACAAATCTTGGTATCATCTGCAAAAAGGCACACTTTTCCTTCTAACCCTTCAGCAATGTCACTCACAAACATATTGAACAGGATCGGCCCCCAGCACCGAACCCTGAGGGGCTCCACTACTCACCTTTCCTTCCTCCGAGCGACTTCCATTAACCACCACCCTCTGGCGTCTGTCCGACAGCCAGTTTCTAACCCAGTTCACCACTTTAAGTTTGTTCAACAGCCTCCTATGAGGAACCATATCAAAGGCTTTGCTGAAATCTAAGTAAATTACATCTAGCATATGTCCTCAATCCAGCTCTCCGGTCACCCAATCAAAAAATTCAATCATGTTCATTTGGCATGATTTACCTTTTGTAAAGCCATGTTGCCTTGGATCCTGTAACCCATTAGATTCAAGGAAGTACACTATTCTTTCTTTCAGCAACACTTCCATTATTTTTCCAACAACCGAAGTGAGGCTCACCGGCCTGTAGTTTCCCGCTTCATCCCTGTGACCACTTTTGTGAATAGGGACCACATCTGCTCTCCTCCAATCCCCGGGAACCATGCCCATCTCCAGAGATTTGTTGAACAAGTCTTTAATAGGACCTGCCAGAACCTCTCTGAGCTCCCTCAGTATCCTGGGATGGATCCCATCTGGTCCCATCGCTTTGTCCATCTTCAGTTTTTCAAGTTGCTCATAAACACTCTTCTGTGAACGGCGCAGAATCTACTCCATTTTCTCGTGTAACTTTGCCTTGTAGATAGAGGGAGTGACAAAGGTCATTAAGTACCAACAGATATAACCAGAAACCAAGAAACTGACAGAAAGATTACAAAATTGTCCCAGTTGCATTGGGGGGCCATTAGAATGATTAAAAAGAGCTTCCAAATTTACCTGGATATGGTGCATGTACATTATACTCCATGAGCTCCACAAGGAGGCATTATGACACAATGCAACTTTAGGATGTATTTCTTTTTGAAAATTTCCTATGAAATGTTTTAATAACTTTCAGGGATGTGATTATGTCTTTACAGTTCTTGTATAACTGCAAGAGTTATTAATAGTACTGAGCAGGATTATGGCAGGGATCATGCTAAGACATGTGATATGCCTCCATATTTTTTCTAGTTTGACTGTAAAGCAGGTTTTCTTTATTTGGTTGATAATTGTCTTCCTTTTTTGTGTTTCTGCTGAAAGCCATTTCCCTCTCTTTTTTTTTTTCAATTGTCCTTTGCTTATCTTCATTGCATGATTATTTTTATTAGTGAAGCAAAAATTTTCAATAAATTGCAAATTTAAAAAGATGCAATAGAAGTAAAATTTAAGAGACCAAAACCATACCTAACATATATTACTGTCACAAAATGTACAAAACATATCTATTTAGAGACACTACTCTGTAACAGTTACTAAGGCATATGAACATATCAAAAGGCCAAAATGTTTGAAACATCCAAGTACCGATTTTGTAAAGGCAGAAAAAGGACAACACTGCAGGAGGACAAATAGCAAGAGTTTTTCCTGGGGCCAAGATTAGGGAGGGCCTGAAATCTGGACATCCAAGAGCAATTACAGAAGGGGAAAAAATGTCCATGTTTAAAAAGGACATCTTTATTTAGACCTGTTTCAGGCATATCCAGGATACAAAGAGGTGCCCGGATTGAGTAGATGTCCACTGGAAGGATTAAGACATGATATCTCCTTAATCCTCCACTGCAGTATATGGCACACTAGTGTGCCCCGAAGGATTCAAGGTGTGACCCGAGATGCCGGCGAGGAGGAGAGGTGCCGGCTGACTGCTTACAGGACACGCCTCTCACGGTGTAATGGAGTTAGTCATCCGGCACCTGCGGCTCTCCTGGTGAGTCAGTCAGTCGGCCCCTCTCCTCCTTGCCAGTGCCTCTGCTCCTTTCCGTCACCTCTCTTTCTGCAGTACCCCCACCACCACCGGCGGTAATAGGAGGTTCAGGGCCTTAGATGTCAATGTGATGACATCATCGCATTGACATCCATATATTTTAAGGTACCCTCCAGCCACAGCCCCGAGATTAGCGTGCCAGCAGCTTAAGAAGTTGCGACACACTGCTCCAGTGGCTACTGTCTCCCTTCCTCTTCCCTGAAAGTGAAACCAAAAGGAGATATCATGTTCTATGACAGCTTCAGATATTATGGGCATTCTAAACAAAGCAGGAACAAGTCTGAGGAGTAGCCTAGTGGTTGGTAAAATGTAGTGTAAATCAAGGGACCTGGGTTCAAATCCCACTTCAGTTCCCCCCCCCCCCATTTTTGTAATCGAGTCTTCAAGAAACAGAAAATTATCTATTGTTATTTAAATATATAAGCCACCTGCAAGCCTAAAGGCTAAAGAAGTTGTGTGTATTCATGTACAGTACTTCTACTATTTATCATTTCTACAGTGCTAAAAGGCAATTGCAGCGCTGTACATTTTACAAGTAATAGCTATTCCCTGCTCAGAAGAGCTTACAATCTAATATGGGCAGACAGACAGGATTTATAGGGGTTGTGGAGTTTCTTGCAAAGAGAATGAAAGAATGGACATAGATCTCATATGGTGAGTGGGAGTTAGGAGTCGAAAGCAGCCTTGAAAAACTAGGCTTTTAGCTTGGATTTGAATACTGCTAGAGACGAAGCTTGGCCTAATGAGTCAGGCAGTCTGTTCAAGGCATGCAGCGCAGCAACATAGAAGGGACGGAGTCTGGAGTTGGCGGTGGAGGAGAAGGGTATGTTAGGAGGCTGGTTGAGAGGAAAAAAGTATTGAATCTTTAGGGTTGAAAAGACAGTAGAGGACAAAAGTGGGGGAAAGGTAGTGAATTCAAAAAGTGAGTGATGTAGTGGTAGGGTTCAGTGGCTTGGGGTGATGAAAGATTGAGAAAAGTCAGTATTAGGAAGAGGAGGTGGTGCACAGGAGTCATGATTGGGGGGGAGGGAGAATGAGTGGACAATGGACACCAGGTGCCTCCTTAATGGACAATGAGATTTATCCTAGATATGGGAGAGTTTCCTGGGCCTAGATCAGTGGTCTCAAACTCATGGCCTGCCAGGTACTATTTTGAGGCCCTTGGTATGTTTATCATAACCACAGAAGTAAAATAAAACAGTTTCTTGATCATATGTCTCTTTAGCTATAAATGATAATATTATTATTAAGACTTAACCAAAAGGAAAGATTTATAAACTATAAAGAGTTTTACCTCATGCAAAATTGTCATTTCTTTAATAAGACATTAACTATTTTTTCTGAGGCCCTCCGAGTACCTACAAATCCAAAATGTGGTCCTGCAAAGGGTTTGAGTTTGAGACCACTGGCCTGGATTGATGAGATTAGTCAGACTTGTTGTGAGGCAATAGTGGTGTGGTCAAAATTGCCTGAGCTAATGTCATAGGATGAAGGTGAGAAGTGGTTTGGAAGAGTAGACTTACCAGGGAGAGTTCACGTGCAAGAAGAATGGTTATGTGAGCACAGAGGATAAGAAGGTAGGGTTGAGAATGGGCAAAAATAAATTTGCTTGCATCTCCACAAAAGACAAAGAAGGAAGTCAACTATAAGCACCTTTATAAAAGAAGGCTCCAGAAGGGTTACTTTGGAGTTAATGAGTAGAAGGTAACAAAGCTTCTGTTGAAGCAAATTTCTGTGAGACAAGGAAGTTCTTGAGTGATCTGTAGAGTGCAGATCAAATTAGGAAATTAACAGAAAAACCAGGACAGCATTTATAGTTTACAAAGAGGCATGTGCAGGATTTTCATATAATTACAGAGTATAGAAAAGCATATTTACCAAGGTAGAGAGCAAGATGAGTACATTAATTTAGTGAGGCAGCTGAAATTCTCCACAAAAGACAGAAAAGGAAGTCAGCTATAAGTACCTTTTTAAAAGGAAGCTCCAGTCGGGGTCACTTTGGAGTTAATGAGCAGCTTGTGTTGAAGCAAATTTTTGGGAGACACTACTGCTACTATTTATTATTTCTACAGCACTAACAGATGCACGCAGAGCTGTATATTAAACATGCAAGAGACAAGTTCCTGTTCAAAAGAGCTTACAATCTAATTATGACAGACAAACGAGATAAAAGAGTGAATCTTTCCACAATGTTCAGGTAGGGAATTACATACGGAATGATGAGGCAGATAGGGTAGAGGACTATATAGGAATGACACAGGAGAAGTTATTGGGGTGATCTTTTTAAAAGGAGGCTCCAGAAAGGGTCACTTTGGAGTTTATGAGGAACAGGTTAACAAGCTTCTGTTAAGCAAATTTGTAGGAGACAAGGAAGTTATTAGGTGATCAAGGTAGAGAGAAGTATGAGTACATTAATTTAACCCCCACCCCTCTTTACGAAGCCACATTAGGCTTTTTTAATCACCAGCTGCAACCATATTAACTCTGATGCTCATAGACTTCCTATGAGCATAGGAGCTAATACTGCCACAGCTGGCAATATAAAATCCTATTGCAGCGTCGTAAAAGGGGGGAGGGGTCAGCGAGCTAGTTAATATGATATAGTAGGTATGTTGCTGTTGCTGGAGGGCTTACAATATAAAAAAAGTCAAGGTGGAATTTGAACCCGAGTTCTTTGATTCACAATCCACTGTACTAACCACTAGACTGCCCCTCTACAGACACTGGACATCTATGTAGCTAGTTTCAAAGAATGTTGTCATACTGATATCCATCTCCCCGATTTACTCCCATTCATAATTTAGACTTTCCAGTTTGTAAAATATATTTCTTTTTTTTGTGAGGAGAGAGAGAAAAGGGGACCAGCAGCAAAAGGAAAGCTGTGTGTGTATGTGTTGGGGGGGGGGGGGGGGATAAAGCACCTGGCACAATCAGATGTAGGGTTACCATATGACTCCAAAAAAAGGAGGACAGATTTAGACACCCAAGTTTTATTTCCACTGAAAGCAATGGAAGTAAGGAGAATGTATTGAGACATCTGTGTTTTACTTTCATTGAAACCTATGGAAGAAGTAAGGAGGACAGATTGAAAGGGATTGGGATTTGTAAACCGCCTTTTTGTAGTTTTACAACCACATTCAAAGCGATTTATATACAGGTAACAAAGTAAATGATGACAGATAAAGAACTGTGTGGTCCATCCAGTCTGACCAACAGTCACATTCATTTTCAAGGCAACAAACCAGCAAATACTCATTTTATTTTCTAAGTTTCAGTATAACATGCACACTCCCTCCCCGAGATAGGTAAGACCTGTACTCAAAACGAATTGAACGTAGTATAAAAAATACTTATGATTGCTCTTGATCCTTTTTGCCGCATATGGGATGGAGAATGTAGACATCTGTCTGACACTGCCCCATGCCTGGAATTGCCGTAACAGCTAACTCTAGGCCCCCCCCCCCCAACACACACACACAATCTGCCTTGCCATATACAAGATACAGACCATAGACGTCCATCCGGTATCATCTTCCTTCCCCACTGCTGAGCTTCTATTTAAGCACCATGCCTACGGATCATAAATGAAGATATAGTTTTTGATCTGTCAAGTTTTGTGTCAAAACTATCCTCTCTCTGTTTAAGAGATTTTTTGCGTTTATCCCATGCATGAATGAACTCCATCACTGTTTTTGACTCCACCAACTCCAGAGGGAGGGCATCCCAGGTATCCACCACCCCTCTCTATAAAGAAGTATTTCCTGACTTTACTCCTAAGTCAACCACCCCACAACCTAATACTATGTCCTCTAGTTTTACTACTTCTCCCTCTCTGAAATAGGTACTTCTAGCATTTTTTTCCCATCTCTCCTGGTGGGCTCACAATCTATCTAATGTACCTTGGGCAATGGAGGATTAAGTGATTTGCCCAAGGTCACAGGAGCAGTGCAAGGTTTGAACCCACAACCTGAGAGGGCTGAGGCTGTAGCTCTAACCAGTATGCCACACTCTTCTCAGACAATTGGATTTTATTTTCATTGAAAGTAAAACCCAGATGTCTCAATCAGCTCTCCTTTTTCTGGAGCCATATGATAACATCTAACCAGATGTAACCCAGAAGAGAAAACCTAAAACCAGGAGCTGACAAAGAGATGAAACCAGGAGCTCAGGAGACTCCATCCATCCACCTGCTAGAGATAAAGAATACTAACTGGCACAGAGGCATGCCATCCAATAACAAAGAATGCAGTTCAGTGATCTCTCTCTCCCCTCCCTCCACACACCTACTGGTACATGGACATAACCCATTTGTTTGGATTTGTACGCTGATTACAAGGAAATGTTTGTTCATGCTGATCCTTTCCAGTATATGGACATCCATCTCATGTATTTTAGAGCAGGAAATTTTGATATATTTCCACATTAAAATTACATGAGATGGACACCAGTTTAGGATGTTCTGACTTGGGACATCCTTTTGAAAATGCCTCCAACCACATCTTAAATTGCAAAAGTTCTATGACTAATGTTGCACTTTTGAACAAGACAGCTGACAAGACATGCTAAACTAGGAGGACTTTCTCAGATTCTCTAATACAGACTAGTCAGAATGATGATGCCTGAAACATCCTTGCACAAAAACATGATCAAATGGGGGCTACTTTAATGGTATGAACCAGTAAGTGTGGTGAATTGCTGACCGGGAGTCACCTATTTACTTGTGGACTTTTTCCAAAGGCTTGAACAACAGAGAAACTCGCTGCTGCAACACTATCCCTCTGTATACTGCCTAAATGTGTGTAATTAAAAGGCAAAGCAATTTTAATAAACATAATAAATAGAAAGATCCATGGCATAGGCACACTTCTAGAAAACATGAAACAACCTACCACTGCTATAACCACAGGTACAAAGAGGAGCTGAAACTCAGAATTTATCCTTTTCTGGAAGGGAAGAAGCGGGAAGAAGCATAATAGTCGCATCTCTAGAAGGTCTCAATAATGAAAAATGAAACAATACTTTCTGTAAGAAGCAACAAAGCTCAAATATTAGGGGCCATGATATGAAGCTGCCAAGAGAAAATACTGAAAAAGCATGAAGAAAATTATTTACTGAGAGGATAGTATCTGGATTACCTACCAGGAAGGTAAAAGTAACCAAAATCATGATGGAATTACACATGGTTATAAGACAGAAAGGGAGGATGATGCCAGGACAGTGTAGGTCTCTATTAGCAGCTCAGCTCTCTGACCTTATCAAAGCTTTGTTTGTATAAGTGGTTCCTGAGGACTAGAGCTCAGCAAATATGGAAAAGAAGGAGCAGGGAAAACCAAGCTGTTAGTTTTACCTCTGTAACAATTAAATTAATGGAATTCCATCTAAAATTGTGGATAGTGCAGTTTCTGGAATTTAATGTATTACAGGATCTGAGGCACCATAGTTTTATAGATGAATTTGATTTCTTTGGGTGACCAGAGAGCTGGATCAGAAGAAGATGCTAAATCTTTGTACCTGGATTTCAGCCAAGGCCTTTGACACAGTTCCATACAGGTAGCTTATAAACAAACTGGATACTCTTCCAAGTTATACATACACAGAAAGCAGGCCTCTTAAGATAGAAAAGAAGCTCTGGAATAGAGTCATGGAATGTGGATCAAAAGGGGGTAGAAAAGCACTGAAAAGTCTCCCAATAAAAAACAAACAAACAGAGCTAGTGAAATACAACATATGTACTCATATATTGCCTGTTGGATAGTTTGTCCACCATGCACACTGCAGTGCTTGGCCTTTAGTCATGTGGCAGCCACAAGGTTAGAAACATGGATGCTCCATTGCAAGATTGCACCATCAAAGAACATGCAGTAGAGCACTTTTTGGGGGCAGAGTTGAAATCTGTGGAAATTCACCACTTAGTATGGACATAGCACCATGAATCAACAAAAGGTTTATGATTGGGTAAAAATGTTTAAAGCAGGAAGAAGAACAGGTGTAACTAACAAAAGTCATTTTGGTTGCCCATCAACATCGCTCACACAAGAGCACATTGACAGGGTGGATGCCTTAATGAGAGACCAATGCACATTGACAGGGTAGATGCCTTAATGAGAGAAGACCAACAGATAATGTGTTTCAATTGGCTGCAAATTTAGATATCAGCTATGGATCTGCATTTGCTATAATGCATGGGATACAGGAAAGTCTGTGCACGATGGGTTCTCAAACAGCTTATCTTACTCATCCTTCAGGAAATCTCTCAAATCTTACCTCTATGATAAATTTCTCGAACCCCTCCCCCCCAAATAATCAAACTCTACCAGAATAACCAGAATGTAAAGTTACGGTTGAAATGGATTACTATACAAAGATAGTTCTATCTTTGCATAGTAATCCATTTCAACCGCATTATACGGTCTCTTGCATCGTATCCTGTTCTATAAGTCTCTCGCACTGTATTTTCACTGTATAAATATCTCCGCTGTATATGTACAGGCTCTTGCATTGTAAATCTGCTTTGTATCTTCGCTATATAAACACCCATGCTGAATATGTACAATCCCCTGCATTGTAAACTGCTCTCAACTGCATAGTACATTCCCTCGCATTGTATCTTCGCTGTGTATGTACAGTCTCTTGCATTGTAAACCGCTCTGAACTGTTTGTGGTATTGCGGTATACAAAAATAAAGTTATTATTATTATTATTGATCTGCACATGCAACAGCATGAGGAGGTTGTGACCCAGTTCCTGAGTATGCTGGAAAGAATTGTCACTGTCGATGAGACATAGGTGCATCACTGCGACCCAGAGAGCAAAAGGCAAAGCATGATGAAGTAAAGGAAGCAGTGCTCACCTGGCTTTGGGTGTAGTTGAAAAACTTCTCTGCAGAAATGCAGAAAGCTAGGTGAATGATAAAACACATGCATCCTCTTGCATAGGACTATGCGGAAAAGTGATATGCTCAATTGCTCACAGTTACTTCTATTAAAGCTGTTAAATGTATTTTGCCTTTACTTTTTGATTTACCCTCATAATTCAATGGCAATGTATCCAAATGGGTTAAGTTTTGCATGCCATGACAGTAATGAACTCACTCCTAAATCAAGGTGTATGGAGTATGATACCATCATCTCAAATTTTCTAAAAGCAGGATGAAGGGATTCTAAAGACTGGGCAATTGGTCTGGATGAGCAGACAAGATAGGCAATATGGTCTTTTTCAGTGGTCATGTTCTGTGTTTCTATAAAGCAGTAGGTATAGGCAGCTGGGCAAACCAGATGGAGAGTGTTGTCCTCAGCTACTAGATTACTATAGAAATGACAATTTGAAATATTATGTAACACGAACTACAAACACAATTTACAGAAAGGTCCTGATCCTCTCAGAGAATTGTAAATAAGATTTTCCCAGTGCCTTGAAATCCAGCTGGCCAAAGAAGCAGAAGCTCCAGTCTGGGAATCAAATCTAGAACTCCTGCCACTGGACTGGCCCACATCATTCTTTATGCCCAAAGTTAAATTTGCTTCTCTGCAGTATTTATATTTGTAGTTTATACATCTATAATCTCTTACCAACTTAAAGGCATTTTGATCTACAGTAAGAAACAAGTGCCTTTTCAGAAACTCAAAATATGGGATCATGATATTTTCCAGGTGAATTTCATCAGCATGCCACAAGCCTTTCAAGGAGAAAACTCAGAATACAAAAACAGATAAAAGAAATAAGAGCTCCACAGACAGCACAGCATGGAAAAAACCCTATATGCAAACACAACTCCTTACCAGAGGGAAGCAGCCTTCCGCGCCCCATCCTCTGGCTTAGTTCCCCAGAAGAGGCGCACGATAAGAGCTGCCGGGGACAGGACGAGGCCAGAGAGCACCGGCTTCAACCCTGCCTGCCAAGGCCTGCATACAGGCCCCCTCTGGTTCCCAGCTTAAGACAGCAGGAGTGAACAGCGTGAGCTGAGCTCCGGAGAGCAAAAAGTCCCCAACCTGGGCACTGTCTTACTGAAACGCCCAAACGCTCGGCCGTGCAGGAATCGCAGCGGCCGAGGCCCCTGGCTCCTTCCTCACACTCACCTGCACAGGATCCGCCATTTTCCTCCATTCATGCTCCTCTCTTACCGCCGCTCGCCATGACGCATGCGCGCGCAGCCCCTTCCTGCGCACTCTGCGTAACTCCGAGGCACACACTAGGGCTCGGCGGCCGCCCACCACCTTCCGGAATGCGCAGGCATCGTAAAACATGCGTTGCGTGAGCGAGCGGAGAGCGGGAGGGGGACTGGGCTTTGTTTACATGATCCTTAAAGGGGCCGCGCAGCGGGGGGAGAGCATTACGGGCAAGGGACGAGCGTGAAACCACTGTTTGGGAGTAACGGCGGGCTAGGAGAGCATTGGGGGCTGGGAAAGGTTATGTAGGACTCAAGAGAGAGGCGTGAAAGAGTATGAAGAGCTCTGGGAGTAGGCAAGAGAAACCTGGAGGAGAGTGGGTCTCAAATTGCAGGTAGGAATAGAATGTAAAATCCATTATCTCTAAACTAATGCATTCATGTTTCAGCTCTAAGGTGAAACAGACAGCAAGGAATGGGACGGGGATGCAGCCCAGCTCCAGCCGCAGGACCGAAGTCAAACAGCTGCCAAAGAGAAATCGGGGTGAAATGTAAGTGTAAACACATAAATAAAATGCCTTTCATATGCAGACGATCTAGTTATTTTATCTCTTATCTCACAGGTTTGGGAGAAGAGTCTACTCTATACCATCTAGAGACCTACTGCAAATAATGGCCCCCTACACAGTGCTGCCAAGTTGCCTTATTGTACTTGCATCATTTACATAGAAAACAGAGGAAAATGAAGTCTGGCTATCCATGCCATCTACTATCCCAACTACAGCGGGTAGATGGGATGAATGGTCAAAATGAGGACTAGCCAAATTGGCTCCCTACTGGAGCTGGGTAACTTGCCAGCTCTACCATGTAAATCTAGAAAAGACAAAATTTTGCTGGCTGTCAACTGGTTAAAGCGCTTGTTAAGGGCTAGACATTAATTTTCAGCAGCACTTAACTGGCTAAGGACTCCTTTTACAAAGGCGCGCTAGCCGCTACCGCCTCCTCTTGAGCAGACGGTAGTTTTTCGGGTAGCGCACACTAATCCGGTGCATGCGCTAAAAATGCTAGCGTACCTTTGTAAAAGGAGCCCTAAGTGTTGCTGAAATTCACCTAATTCAAAACTGGCTATGTGTTGAGTCAGCCCTTAAGCTGTGACATTTAGCACATAAATGAGACTGCATACTACTATTGCTTTGAATCATTTCTATAGCACTGAAAGGGGTACGCTGTGCTGTACATTTAACATTCAATAGACGGTCTACTCAGTTTGGACAGACAGGACATCTCAGGGTTGGGGTGTTTCTAGAAGAAGGAATGATACGATGAGTAAAGGCAACTGATGGTGAATGAGTTATGAGTTGAAAGCAGCTTCAAAAAAGTGGACTTTTAGCTTGGATTTGACTACTGCTAGAGACAGAGCATGACATATTGACTCTAGCAGCCTGTTCCAGGCATACAGCGTGGCAAGAAAGAAGGGACGGAGTCTGGAGTTAGTGGTGGAGGAGAAGGGTACAGTAAAGAGGAACGGAGTTGGGGGGGAGCATAGGGGAAGATAAGTGAGGAGAGATATTGAGGGGCTATAGAGTGAATGCACTTGTAAGTCTGTAAGAGGAGTTTCAACTGTATTTGGAAACGGATGAAGAGCCAATGAAGTGATTTGAGGAGAGGGGTAATGTGAGTGTGGCGGCTCTCACAGAATATGAGTCATACAGCAGCATTTTGAACGGATTGAAAGAGAGAAAGACGGTTGAATGGAAGGCCTGACGAGAAGTACGCTGCAGTAGTCTAAGCGAGAAGTGATGAGAGTGTGGATAAGGGTTTTGGTAGTGTACTCAAAGAGATCAGGTTTTGGTAATATTATAGAAAAGGAAGCAAAATGGGGATTTTTTTTTTAGCAGTTTGTTGTATCTGTGCGGAGGAGAGAGAAGAGTTGCAAGCTGAAAAGACAGGGATGATGAAAGTGTTATCCACAGAGATAGAGAATGGCGGGAGGGGTAGGTGGTTTTAGACAGAAAGATAAGGAGTTTGGTTTTAGCCATATTCAGTTTTAGATGGTGGTGAGACATCCATGTGGCAATGTTGGATAAGCAAGCTGAGACTCAGGCCTGAATTCCTGTAGAGATATTTGGTGTGGAGAGCTAGATCTGGGGATCTTCAGCATAGAGGTGAAATTAAAAACCATAGGAGGAGATCAGTGTACCGAGAGAAAGGGAATATATGGAGAAGAGGAGAGGGCCCAAGACAGACCCTTGAGGTACACCGATAGACAATGGGATAGCAGCGGAGAAGGCTCCATCGTTACATACATTGAAAGTATGATGGGAGAGATAGGAAGAAAACAGGAGAAAACAGAACCCTGAAATCCCAGCAAGGACAGCGTATTGAAGAGCAGGTGGTAATCAACAGTATCAAAGACAGTAGACAGATCAAGAAGAATGAGTACAGAGGCCATTGGATCTGGCCAGGAACAGGTTGTTAGAGGCTTTAGCAAGGGCAGTTTCTGTAGAGTGGAGAGGGTGAAAGTCTGATTGAAACGGGTCAAGAATATCTTGAGAAGAAAGAAAGTCCAGGCAGCGGCAGCGAGCAACACGTTCAAGTAGCTTGGATAGGAAGGGGAGGAGGGAGATGGGGAGTTAGGCTTTTTTATCGCCGGATTCGGCAGTATTAGCTCTGACGCTCATAGAATTCCTATGAGCGTTGGAGCTAATACTGCTGTGGCCGATGATAAAAAAGCCTAATGCGGCTTTGTAAAAGGGGGGGCGGGGGTTATGTGCTACCCCATGGCCAGCTCAAAAATAACTGGATATTTAAAGTCAAAGCCCGGACAAGGCCTGGTTGAATATCCAGTAACTCTTGTCAGCGATGAGCAAAACCTTCACCACCACGGGCTAAATATTCACCCTATGATTTATTTCAGATTTTGTATAAATAACTTGAAAGGTGAATGCAGCACAGACCATGGCACAGTAAAATGTGCAGTTATTGCAACAACACAGGACTTTACTGTGCAGTAGCTGCAAATTTAACTTGGTAACCATTGGAGGCATTTCTAGCAATTTCCTTTACAAGAGCCAAATTAACATTGCAGATAGGAGGCGCTGAGGGCAAGATTCTGTAATGGGCGCCTAAAAAAGTTAGGCGCCTGTTGCATGCCAGTCACACTTAGGCACCTAACTTAAAACAGAGTAGTGCCTAACTTAAAACAGAGTCGCGCCTAACTTAAAACTTAGGCACCTGTAATGTAGGCTTAGTGGCATCTAAGTCTTTCTCCACCCATAAACATTCCTACTTTGGTGTTAGGCACCAATAGGCGCTATGCAATCGGCGCCTGACTTGTAAAATCACACCTAAGAAGATAAGTGCCTATCTCCCAATTAATTTTATTTTATTTTTTCAATTATGAGATTGTTAAAGCTCATTATTGAAGCCAATCTACTAATTATTACTTTTTATTATTACTAATTATTATTATTTATACCCCCCTTTACAAAGCTGCAGCAAGGTTTTTAGCGCTGGCCGCGGCGGTAACAACTTCAACACTCAAAGGAATTCTGTGAGCATTGGAGTTGTTACTGCTGCGGTGGGGGTTAAGCACCTTTTATAGAATTTTCCCCTGAGTGCTTCTGCACTAACTCTAAGCCCAGCACTGCACGCTATTTAGGAGGTGGTAACTGCAAAATTGCCAATTAACAACGCATTATTTGCAGCATGCTAATCATAAAATTCGTTCTATGCCTGTTCTCTGCTTATCCAGTCTAAAAGCCAAAAAGAGAGGCAATATAACTCACAGCTGTTGAGTGACAAAAGAGAACATAAACAAACAAAAAGTCACTCCATATGTATTAATCAGAAAAAAAATCTAGAAATGTTCTTCTTTACTGTTTTTAGAAACTGTACTCAGAGACATGAAGGCTATAAAACCGCCTCACCACCCAATCATTGCATAGTTCAATACAGTGTCAGAAGAATGGTATATATCTCTCTAGTTGATTACGCAAAACCAAACAGGTTATAGCTTTATCATTTTGGGTATGAAACTCTAAAAAGAATACAACTTAGCTTTAGAAAATCGCTGGTTCCTAAAGCTAAGTTGTATTCTTTTTAGAGTTTCATACCCAAAATGATAAAGCTATAACCTGTTTGGTTTTGCGTAATCAACTAGAGAGATATATACCATTCTTCTGACACTGTATTGAACTATGCAATGATTGGGTGGTGAGGCGGTTTTATAGCCTTCATGTCTCTGAGCACAGTTCCTAAAAACAGTAAAGAAGAACATTTTTAGATTTTGTTCTCTGCTTATGGCACACCCTTCATCACAAAAAAGCACTCGGGGGCCCTTTTACTAAAACTTAGTGCACATTAACAGACATTAGCTTGCACTAAGTGTCACATGGCTCATAGGAAAAGTCCATAGTCTGTTATGGAGAGAGACAGGGGGGAAGCCACTGCTTGCACTGTATCGGTAGCATGGAATATTGCTACTCCTTGGGTTTTGGCCAGGTACTAGTGACCTGGATTGGCCACCATGAGAATGGGCTACTGGGCTTGATGGACCATTGGTCTGACCCAGTAAGGCTATTCTTATGGTCTTAGACGCATATCATTTAGCATACGCTCTCTGTTAGCATGTGCTAAGCTTTAGTAAAAAGGCCCCTTATCCAGTGGCGTAGTAAGGGGGGAACAATGGAGCGGTCTGCCCTGGGTGCGGTCTTCCTAAGGGCGTGGTACCATTCCTCCTCCTCCTCCCCGGCCCCTCTCCTTGCCACGCATGCGCCTCTTGCCTTCCCCCATACCTTTTTTACATCCCCCGGCATGAGGTTACTGCCCATGTTGGCATCGGCACCCTCTATGACGTCACTTCCAGGACCCACTCAAGCTCTTCCTCAGATCCCACCCCCTTTACTAATTGTAATGAAATTTTTTCCATTCATTTTTTATATACACACAATATACACAGCAGATATAAAGTCTCAAAACTGACACATTTCAATCACTGTATTGAAAATAAAATCATTTTCCCTACCTTTGTTGTCTGGTGACTTTATTTTTCTGTGCTTTTAACTATGTTTCCAGTGCCTTCTTATCCATTGACTGTTTTTCTCTCCGTCTTCATTTTGTGTCTTGCATTCATCTTTGGCTTTAACTTAACATTCAATTTTTCCGCTTTCTTTTCAAAATCTACCTTCCCTTCCTATCTCTCTCTCCTTCCCTCCCTATTTCCATGGTATGACATCTCTCACCTTCCCCCCCAGTGGTCCAACATATCTCTCATTCCTTTCCTCCCTTCCCAGTCTGGCATCTCTTTCCTTCCCTTCCCATAATCTGGCATCTCTTTCTACTACTATTATTATTATTTCTATAGCACTACCGGACTCCCCTCCTTCCCTTCCATTCCCTGGACTGATCTTTCTTCCTTCCTTTAGTCATCTCTCCTCCCTCCCAGTGTAACATTTCTCTTTCCCTTCCTCCTTTCTGGCTCCCCTCCCAGTCCAACATTTCTCCCTCCTTTCCACCAGTCCAACATTTTTTTCTCTCTTCCTTCTGTATGCTTCTCCTCTTGTCCTCCTTCCCTCCCCAAACCAACATCTCTCTCTCACTCCATGAGTCTAACTTTTCACTCTCTGCCCTCTCCCCCTTCCCCAGAGTGTAACATTGCTCCTTCCTTCCTTTCTATCCTCCAATCCATCTCGCCCTCCCCATGAGTCTAACACTTTCTGCCTCCTGCACACTTTCTCTCTCTGTCCTTGTCTCTTCCCTCAAGTGGCATCCCTCCTTCCCACCCCCAACCCAACATGCTCTCTCCCCATGCACCATCCCACCCTCTCCTTCAGTATGTAGCACCTTTCCTTTCCCTCCCTTTTTGCCAGGTCCAGCAGCACCTCTTTTCCCTTCCCTGCTCCCCTTGTTCAGCAGTACTCCTTCTCCCTTCCCTCCTTCCCTGTCCAGCATACCTCTCTAGGCTAGCGGCAGCTCACTGTGTGGTTTTAACTTACCCTCACAGCTGCTAGGATTAGTTTAGCCGCGGTTTCATCAGGCAGCCTCGGGGCTTTTGCTAGGCTGGCCCGCCTTGCATCATTGAAGTGGGTCGGCCTAGCAAAGGCCCCACAGCTGCCTGATGAAACCAAGTCTAAAGTAATGCTAGCGGCAGCTGTGTGACTAAGTTAACATCACACTGAGCTGCCGGGGGTGAGGACAGAAGCTGCCGGGACTCCTGTTTGCCTCTTCTCTGATTTTAAGTGTGCTGCAGCATACAGGAGCAGGAAGAGAGGCGCCGGCGTCAGCTGTCTTGCAACTTCCTGCCTTCTGCTACCAATACTCCTGCTTTCGTATTGGCAGCAGAAGGCAGGCAGTTCCAAGTTAGCTGATGCCTCTCTTCTTGCCCTGTTTGCCGTGGCACACTTCAAATCTCAGGAGGTACACTAGTGTGCTGCGGAACACAGTTTACGATACACTGGTGTAGAGGGTGAAATGTGTTTGAATAAGTTACACTTTTGGGCAACACAATGTGCTGATTGCTAGGATTTATCACTGGAGCTTTAAGGCCCAACCAGTCATTCCATGCAAACTGGTTGGTCAAAAACAGATTTAGCATACACCAAATGCTAAGAAGCCAATTATGGACTTTTCTTTTTTTAGCATATAGCATGTGCTAAATCCATTAGCTTAGTAAAAGAAGCCGTTTGTTTCTATTTTGTTTGAAATTGTAGCTATACTGTACATAATTTTGTGTATTTGTATATACAGCTATGTAAACACAATTTTTTTTAACTCCTAACACTGATATTCCAATGTAAATTCTCTTTCTGCTAGATTCTGATACATTGATAGCTACTGGTTTATGGTAGTTACAGGATGCCCATTACATAGGATTTCCTAGCTGGCATCCAGCTGTGGCCTGGGGAGAGAATAGAGGGACATTTTCTAACATTCCCAAATGCACATTGCTATAGAGCAGAGGTCTCAAAGTCCCTCAGGGCCGCAATCCAGTCGGGTTTCAGGATTTCCCCAATGAATATGCATGAGATCTATGTGCATGCACTGCTTTCAATGCATATTCATTGGGGAAATCCTGAAAACCCGACTGGACTGCGGCCCTCAAGGAGGGACTTTGAGATCCCTGCTATAGAGAGTAGTGCTTTCCAAACTTTTATCCATTATGACCCCATTATGACTTCCTGGGCAACTGATCCAACCTCTTGTAATGTATTCTGACCGTGAACTGAGTAGGTAAATGTGGAATAGAAAACCTGATTAACATAACATTTTTAACACTTAAAAATGTACGTAACCCCGGATGATGAAAGCAAAATAGCAGAAACTTCTTTTCCCATCCCCCCACCCCGACTTATCCAAAACATGAAGGCAGCAGCAGTAGCAGTAATGATGGCAGGACTTTGTATGTCAGTGTGCGTTCACAGACTGCATTCAGAGACTCCAGCAATCTGCTTGAGTTTCCAGTCTTAACAGGAAACCCACACAAGAGGAAGGGGCAAGGCCTGCATTGCCACTATTCAGTATGGGTCACAGAAATGGAGAGCCATAGGAGTAACATCAGCTAGATTTCTGTGACCTCATTTGAGAACCACTAGTATAGAAAGTGCTAGGTTCCTAGCAAGCAGTTATTGGGATGTACAGATGGGACAGTGCAGCACTGGAGGCAGGTCAGAAAGGAATGTTTAATTCATTTATTTGGTTATGTCAGTATGCTACTTGTTTTGTGAACAAAGGGTCAAGGAGCTATCAGAGGAGCTGACAATTATAAAACCAACAGTCTAAGCCCAGTCTCGTCTGTGGTCCTATTGATCTGGCCACACCTGCCTGTGCCACGAGCTTACATATCTGAGGAGTGATGTTGAGGTCCTGCATACACACACACTCTCCTTCTCTCTCTCTGCAGTGGTAGTGGGATACTGGATAAATAGGTGTAAATCCAGGACTACATCAACCCTATCCTGTAAATCTGGATCCAGTTGGCTGTCTTAGTTTAAAACAATATTAAATTAAGTAGTGTTTCAATCATTGCTTCCTTTTTTGACAGTGTTTGTGCTTTTCTTGCATTTTGCTTTATCTCATTTTTTTGCAGTTTTGTCTGCTTTCTGGCAGTTTCTTGAATCTGACCAAGCCTTTTGTCCTTCTCCAAACTGAGACTACATCTGTGAAGAGTGAGAGCAACAGAGATCCTCCCCTAAAATAAAGGAATGCTAGAGAAATCTGGAAAGAAAGCAAAGCTGCTAAGTGATGTCATTTGAGAAGGGAGATTTCAAGCCAGTCCTAGATTTTTAGCTATCCTATCCTGATGCATTATGGAAGGGCTTGACAAATATTGGATGCCAGGTCACCTTATCACCTGGAAATTGCAGTCTGGTGCCTGGGATTTCATACCCCAGAACTTTTTTTTCCCCACTACTTCTTTTGCAGAGCTGCCTTACAAACTGCATCTTCCAGCTCTGCACTGTGATTCGTCTCCGGACTTGAAACCATGAGACTTCCCAAACTTTCTGCAGTGCGGGTCTCAAGTTTATAAGAGAGGAATCGTGCTGCAGAGCCCGGAGATGCAGCTCTGTGAATATCAAGGTGAGGGCAATAGGTGGCAAACTCCCAAGCATATTAGTTGCCTGGGATGACTGTTGTAAGAGTGAGAATAAGACTGAGGTCCAGATTCTCAAAACTGTAACGCTGCTGCTAAACTGTTTTCCGATGGTTTAGTCTGCAGGCATTTTATTGACGAATTATCAAAATGGTTTACCTCTGTCCTCAGTGAGGTTTCTAGCAGTCTCCGACACTGACATGCAAAGGAGCTCTTCAACACTGAAATTAACACTCTGGTGGATTCTTAACAAATGCCGAGCCATTTTCTAAGAGCGGCGTTAGCTTTTGGCGACAAAACTCAGCGACTGGTCCAGGGGTGCTGGTGCAGTGACAGCACTGTTTAAAACTCTGGCATGGCAGTGTGGGAGACTGCTAGAAAGCCAAACGCCCCCCTCCCTCCCGCAGTGGGAGAGATGCCCATTCTCTCCCACCACAAACAACACCCCGCTGTAGTGGCGACTCGCCTCCAAGCAGCAGCAGAAATGCCCACTCTCTCCCGCCACAAACAACATCTCCACTGAAGTGGTGTCCCCCCCTCCCCAGCAACAGGAGAGATGCCCACTCTCTCCCGCTGCCAAACAACCCCCCCCCCGCCTCAGACCCCTCTCCCCCTTACCTTGAATTAGTTGGCTGACCGGAGGGATGTCTATTCCCTGCAGCCAGCTAGCCCACCTCTTCAAAATGGGAAGCACCGGGAAGGGGCCTAAGGCTCTGATTGGCTTGGACGCCCCATAGGAGGGGCCTTAGGCATCTGAGCCAATCAGAGCATTAGGCCCCTTCCCAGTGCTTCCCATTTTGAAGAGGTGGGCTAGCTGGCTGCAGGGAGTAGACATCTCTCCGGTCAGCCAACTAATTCAAGGTAAGGGGGAGAGGGGTCTGAGGCGGGGGGGGGGTTTGTTGTTTGGCAGCAGGAGAGAGTGGACATCTCTCCTGTTGCTGGGGAGGGGGGGACACCACTTCAGTGGAGATGTTGTTTGTGGCGGGAGAGAGTGGGCATTTCTGCTGCTGCTTGGAGGCTAGTCGCCACAGCATGCGAAGGCTGCTCCTACTCACCACTGGACCACTGGGGATTGTAAAAGGTATGCAGAGGAGGCAGGAGGGAGATAAAGGAAGGCACCGTCAGTTGAAACAGGATGCGAAAGAGATCCCTCGTGTCCCGGTGGTGGGCTGGACCATTGGGGATTTTAAAGGTATGCTGGGGAGGTGAGAGGCTTGGAAAAGGTTTTTTGAGCTGGCCGGAACAGAAGGGGCCTTATATGACCTGGGCCAATCAGAGCCTCAGGCCACTCCTCGGATGCACTGGGAAGGGGCCTAAGGCTCTGATTGGCTTGGAAGCCCCATAGGAGGGGCCTTAGGCATCTGAGCCAATCAGAGCATTAGGCCCCTTCCCAGTGCATCCGAGGAGTGGCCTGAGGCTCTGATTGGCCCAGGTCATATAAGGCTCCTTCTGTTCCGGCCAGCTCAAAAAACCTTTTCCAAGCCTCTCGCCTCCCCAGCATACCTTTAAAATCCCCAATGGTCCAGCCCACTACCGGGACAGGAGGGATCTCTTTCGCATCCTGTTTCAACTGACGGTGCCTTCCTTTATCTCCCTCCCGCCTCCTCTGCATACCTTTTACAATCCCCAGTGGTCCAGTGGTGAGTAGGAGCAGCCTTCGCACGCTACTGCCCCATGGAGAGCCACTAGTGATTGGCTGCTGTGAGTTCTCGTAGGCCTCATGGCAGCCAATCACTAGTAGCTCTTCAAGGGGCAGGAGCATGGGAAGGCTGCTTCTACTCTGGTTCACTGCTGCAACACTGGGGATTGTAAAAGGTACATCGAGGAGGTGGGAGGCTGAGTAAAAGTTTTCCGAGTTGACTGGGACAGGAGGCGTAAGGGATCCCTCCTGTCCCGGTTCACCGCTGGCCTACCAATGGGAGAGGCCTGCAACAGGTTCGGGAAGAGGGGTGGGTGGGCGCTGTCCTGAATATAAGCAGAGACCCCCATTTTGGGGTCATGTTTTTAGCCCCAAAATCTCGGCTTAAATTCGAGTATATACAGTATTTTGGCCAAACTAATGAATGAAAATAAAGTTTGTGCTTCCATTTATACAGTAAAACTGATGGAAAACATAAGTTATCAGGAGCATGCAACCCTTCAGAATTCTGCATCAGTGGAACAGGTGATGGCAGAAAGTGATCAGGAAGAAGGCTAAAGTATGAGCTTCGTGGCTGTCGGCAGCATCCAAGGTTAAAGCATTTCACAATCTGGGTGAATTATTGACTTTGCCTAACATTCCTGACTCACCATTGAATCATTCTGCAATGTATATCATCCTGGATCATTTCTGAATCTTCTGGCACAATATATTTTGCTACCACAGGAAACCCATCAATCACCATTGAAGACCAAACCTTGCCACAACAATGACTTTCTGATTCACAAGATCGGAACCATTTCCTTTATCTTTAACAACTGCCCAAAATTTGTTTCATGAAACCAGTCTCTCTGTATACGTTGTTTAGGATGAACACCGTCTTGAGGAATATGACATATGTATATTGGAACTAGACACCCTGCACATGTATAAATATCAGGCTGTGATTCACACAATATTGTAAGGATGACAAATAGTAATATAAGTTCACCAAATGGCAATGTATTTACGTGACAAATGGTAATGTATATTCGACATCCCGTTGTATTGTACTGTATTGTAAGTATGTCAAGTAGTAAGAAAGTATGTCAAATTGTACCCCATCTTGTCTGTACATTATTTATTTATTTATTTGATTCGATTTATATCCCATCCTCCCTAAGGAGCCCAGAACGGATTACATAACAGTTAGCAATAAGACACATAACAATTAACAACAATTAACATCCTCGACTATTGCAATATCATCTACCTTAACGCCACTAAGAAAACTACCAGAAGACTAAAAACAGTCCAAAATACCGCGGTGCGCCTCATCTTTGGCCTAAAGAAATGGGAACATGTCACCCCTTTCTATCACCAACTACACTGGCTACCATTTGAATCTAGAATTCTTTTTAAATTTGCATGCTTCTGCTACAAATCGGTTAACGGCTCCTCCCCAAGTTACATAAACACACACTTTAACCTCTACTGCAGCAACAGGACATCACGGAGAACTCAATTGTTCGCCTTCCCTTCGCCTAAACACTGCCCTCTCAAAAGATTCCTGGATAGAACTTTTGCCTTCCAGGCAGCCAAGTCGAACCCATGGCTAGCTCAGATGATACTCGAGGCCCCCACTTACCTATCATTCAGAAAACTACTAAAAACGTACCTTTTCAGCAAACACGACCCTTAATAACCCATTCACCTCACATGACACTTACCCCACCGCTGCCCCCTTCCTCCTTCACCAGTCCCTCCCTCCCCCACTCTCTACCTCCCCTACCTAGCTCGGTCAAACCTGCAATTTCTGTAATATTGATGTAAACCTGCCCTCTTTGCAGACAGTTAAGAATCGCTGTAACTTCACGGCTGACTGCGGCAAATCACTGTAATTTATCGTAATTCAGCCTGCAATTCTCTGTCAAAAATTCTTCCAATTATGCTGTAAATCTGCTTCTAATTTTGTAAACCTACTGCTAATTCTGTTGTAAATCTGCTATCCAACGCTGTAAATCTGCTTCTAATTTTGTAAATCTACCTCTAATTTTGTTGTAAATCTGCTATTCAATGCAGATCATTTGCTAATTGATGTAAACCGCCTAGAACTCACTGGGTATGGCGGTATATAAGAATAAAGAATAATAATAATAATAATAACAAGGAACAGAAGACTAAGGGCTAGATTCACTAAGCCCACCGATTAAGTTCCGAGCACTTAGCGACCCCTTTGCGACCCGATTTCCCTCCGATCCGATTCACTAACCTATGTCCCGATCATCCTCCGAACAGCGCATGCAAATGAGGGGGAACTACATTCAAATGTAGGCAGGCAACGATTCACTAAACTTTTCCAGGAACACCGACTCGGCTGGCTGATCCAAAAAGAAACGACTGGTGGGGACCAGTTGCTCACAACCTTTCCTGCTCTCTGCTAACTTCTGCCTTTCAGCCCCGACTTCTACCTTGCCGCCTGACTTCTCCTGCTCTCTGCCCTGACTCGCCACCCTGCTCTCTGGCCCGAATCTCCACCCCACTCTCGCCCCGAAATCCAAACTTCCCCCTGCTCTCTGCTGCCCAGACTGACTCTCCTGCTCTCTCTGCCCCCGATTCTCCTGCTCGCGCTGCCCTGGCCTGCAGTGAGCCCATGGTTTTAACCCGCAGGTTAAAACCACTGGTTCGCTGGGCTCGCTAAAAAGACAACAGTGCCGATTCTGTCAACGATGCCACCACCTGTCCAGTTGGTGCACAAGAATCATGTTACTGTCTTGAAAATATTCACTGATATGTACCAAGGTCACTCTTGTAAGTTGGTTGTGCCACTGCCAAGGTTTAGGACCACTCAGTTGGAGTATATATGTACCAGAAGAGTTACACTACAGCAGGCCCAATTGAATAGAGCAGACTGCCAGTTGAATGAGCCCCAGTTGCTTTCCCAATAGCAAATACGCCAAACCCACCGCTTCTTTTAAGCGGTCGGTTGGGGGCATGATTCTGATTGCCCTCATTTGCATGAGGGCGATTCATGGATCAGCCCCCCGGACACGGATCCGATCTGTGCCCTTAGTGAATCTAGGCCTAAGGTAATAGGGTACCGTGAGATGCATCTAGTTCAATTGTTCTGGATTAGCAGACACTTGGTGTCTGGATTAGCAGACACTTGGATCCTGAAGCATGCACAGGGAGATGCATGAAGTCAGAAGCATGTACAGTGAGAGAGCAAGTCGAACATCTATTAGGAATACAGTGGTTTGGGAGTAACAGTCTGAATGCTAGTTTGTCCTGATTTGTCAGCTGAACAGGTAGGTTTTTATTGCTTTTATAAAGCTCAAAAGTCCATAAAGGGATTTGATGTTAAGAGGTAGTTGATTCCAGTACTTTGGTAAGAAGTGAGAGTATGACCTTCGTCTGGCACTTTCTAGTTGGAAGCTCCGACCAGGGGGGTATTTGAAGACATGTTTCCTCCTGGGAGTGAAGGGGTCTGTTTAGGACGTAAGGTGGGAGTCTGGCTGATATGTAGCTGGGCGCCATGTTGTATAAGGACTTGAACTAAGTACTAAGCCTTTGAAGATGCAGTGTTTGGCTATGGGTAGCCAGTGGGCTGTGATGCTAGTGCATGGGATATTGAATCGTGGATGCAAAGGGGAAAGGCCTAAAGCCTTGATTGGCCCAGGCACCTAAGGCCCTTCCCATGGGAGTGGTCTTTGGTATCTGGCCAATCAGAGTCTTTGGCTATGGCGAGTGCATCCATAATGCACTGGGAAGAAGGCCTAAGACTCCAGTTGGCCCAGGTGCCTAAGACCCCAGGATGCACTGGGAGTGGCCTAAGACTCCTGCCAGGGGACTTCAAGGGGGGATCAAGGGTGGGGGGGAGGGATGAGGAATCCCTCCTGCCAGCTGAGTTGGCGATGGGGGCTTGGTTGGACGTTTTCTGCTGCAGCTGCTCAGCTGATTGCGGTAGGGGGATTCCCTTTCTGCGATCAGCTGATGGGAAGGGATCAGGCATGATTTTCTAACCGGTGCCTGTGACATGGGCACCAGTTAGAAAATCGGGCCTTAAGGTAGATCTATATAGGACGCCGGTGTGCGATTCTCAGCTGCTTAGGCAGCTGCAGAAACCAGCATCCTATACAGAATTTCCCCTAACGTACAAAAATGAGTTTTGTGTCAGGCGAACGTAATAACTAATAAATGCTGGCGCTGTCGTCTGGATATAGGAACACTGGATCATTTATTATTCTGTTGTCCTTTGATACTTAACTTATGGAAATCTATTTGGGGACATATTAATCTGATTCTAGAGACTATGGTTCCATTATCCTATGAAGTGGTGTTATGTGTGACGCTGTTATTTCCTAAATCTCTAGTGGACAAGCATAAAAACAGGTTATTAGGCATAATGACTAGGGTAGCCAGCCAAATGATTATAAAAAATTGGAAAACTTATGACTGACTGAATTTCACCTTCTGGTGGAATTCATTATACTTATGTTACCAATATGAGAAGATATTTTCTGATCATAAAGGCAATAATAAGTGGTTCAATCTGACATGGGGCCCATTGACTAATTTCATTGATTCTACTTGAATAGTTCATTATTCCTTTATTTCTAGTTATCAGTTGTACATCGGGGGGGGGAGGGAGGGATTGTTTTTTTCGAATTATATATATGGACAAAATATTGTATGGTTTACTTATTACATTGAGATTGGGGAGTTGAGGGGTGAAAATGTTTTTCATAAATATTATTGAAAGATGATAGTGTTGTTTTTCATGTAAACTGTATGAATATTTGTATGCATTGATTTTTAATTTAAAAATGAATAAAGATTTTTTTTTTTTTAAACAGTTTTGTGTATAGCCTATTCTTCTGTGCCCATTTGCCAATACTATAATAAAATAATTTTTTTTTTAAATGGAGTTTTGTGCATGAGCCGTGTACAAAGCCTTGCAGAGACTGCATGGCATATTTAAATCCACACTAATAAAGCTAGTAACCATTCAGCATTCAGAAGCGGAGAAGTAAGTGCACAAAAGATTAAAAGGCTGAGTGCAAGGGTCTGAGGAGGCGTGAAAAATTAATTAATTTCTCTCTGGTCAGTATTAGTGAGGATTTCATGCTTGTTTGTTCTCTCTACTGTGAACACATCCTTAAAGAGCATGGATGATAAAAAGAGACAGAACTGGGGGGGATGCTGGAACAAAGAGCAAAGGTACGGAAGTTCTGAGAATTGCATGTGAGCTTGAGGCTGTGCACAAACCTTTGTATCAGCACGTGGCATTGTATAAGCATGGGGATAGTCATTTGCTGAATGCTATTCTGCACATAAATATTGGTATTGCAAAAATTCTCTGAAGCATAGCATTTCAGCATGTGTGTGGATGTATACACATGCTGCTCTGTGTGCAAATTTCTGCAAAAGACATAGCTGCCACTAGCATAGACCCAGGTTCTCTTGGGCCCAGTGTGTTCTTCCCCACTGGCATACAGTTTTTGCATCAGGCCCATTTGGTTACTGCACTTGGGAGCAAACCTTAGACATTAGGGCACCATATGTTAGTGTCAGCACATGGCTCTATTGAAAGGTTTCTGCATCAGCCCCCAAATTTGCACCTGAGGCAATGGGGGATTAAGTGACTTACCCAAGATCACAGGGAGTATTAATGGGATTTTAATTCTGGCTTCTCCTGAGCCCAAACGTTTCTCATAACTGCTCTTAGGGTGTAGGAGGAAAATGGGGAGGGTTTGATCAGACAAGGATATACAGATACAGACTCTGATCTTTTTTGGGTGGGCACACAGTACTTTTTGAGAAAAATGCAAACACTGAGTTTGGATGATACCATTCACTAGATCACTTATATTGGAGATAGATGCACGCGTGTTCCTGAAGCATTATTAGATGGAGGATTGTGATTATTTAATGTAGGCTTTGATGCCCTCTGCTGGCCTTTTACTGAGTAACAAAGCCCTCGATTCTTTTTTTAGCTTATGCTATAGTTAAATTTGCATCCAAGATATTAGGTATTTTCTCTGCCCCTAGGCAGTGGGGTTTTAAATAACTGGCACAAGATCACAAGGAACAGCCATGGGATTTGGACCGGGCTTCCCTGGATGTGAACCTAGTGCTTTAAACGGTAGACTAGTCCTCTGGGCTCAGATTTTGAAAAAAATAAGAAATGTAAAATCAAGTTTGAGTATCAAGTTACCCAGATATGTTAAGGACAATAGTATTTTATTTGACACCTGGAAAACCTTGAAATTTATTAACAACTTAACAGATATTCCAGTAGAGAAAATCCATGTGTCAATCCTAATGGCTGAACTCCAAGATTCAAATTGGCGAGTCTAAGATCTTCTGGAAGCATTGGATGCAGGCAGGTATACATATACTAGATCAGGGGTCTCAAAGTCCCTCCTTGAGGGCCACAATCCAGTCGGGTTTTCAGGATTTCCTCAATGAATATGCATGAGATCTCTGTGCATGTACTGCTTTCAGTGCATATTCATTGGGGAAATCCTGAAAACCCGACTGGATTGCAGCCCTCAAGGAGGGACTTTGAGATCCCCGCACTAGATGATGTTTTATCAAATGGGAAAATGCTTGATTTTTCACGACTGCAACAATCATTCGGTATTTCAAAGTCTCAATTTATAAATGGTTGCAGTTGAAGCAAGCCATTCAGAAGGGGTTCCCTGATTGGCGAAATCTAAAAAATCAGTATAGCTTGCCGGTCCTATACTTCCAGACAGATTTCCTAGGGCATCAGGCCGCCCAGTGGTATAAATATCTGGTTATATGAATAAGAAACCAAAAACTAGTGTTCGAGACATTTGGAGCATTGAGATAAAGCAGCAGATTTCTACGTCTCAATGGCCACGAATTTGGACTTGGAGGATGAGATGTACGACGTCAGCACATATGAGACAAACTTCGGGTTTTTTGTTGTATAGAAGTTTTTGGACCCCTGTTAGATTACAAAAGTTAGATAGTTCAAAATCTAATGGATGTTGGCACTGTCATCTCGATATAGGGACACTTGATCATCTGCTGTTCTATTGTCCTTTGATACTCAACTTTTGGAAGTCAATATGGGAACAGATTAATACCATATTGAAGTCATCAATTCCATTGGCATATGATGTTGTCATATGTGGGATGATATTGCATCTCAAACCCTCATTGGACAGATATAAATGTCGGCTTTTCCTTATTATGACCGGGATAGCCATGCAAATGATTACTCGCAATTGGAAGAACTGGGATCGCCTTAGCTTTACTTTTTTGGTTGGCGAATTTATGCTTGTTATAAGTATGAGAAAATGAATGTTGACATGCTAGGGCATACTGAGATATTCAAATTAGTTTGGGGTTCATTGTAAGCAATCGACATAAGGTATTGTTGTAACATCTTTGTCACAGACTTTTTGTACCTGATATATTTTTGTTTTTAATTATATGGCAGTCTGTGACATAAACATTTTTTTTACAAGTCTCCTGCATCTCCAGAAACTAGTATTCCACTTTGTGTGTTTTCGGAATTTCGATTTTGTTGTGGAATACTGGCCCTTCCCATTTGACCTTGTGTTTGCTATACTTGAGGCTCCCAGGAGGAGAAAATGCCCAAGTCCTATCTAGGGAGCATATACATCTGTAAATCTTGGACTAGAACAACAAATAAAGGAGAAGAAGCTTCAGCTTGAGACAGTCTATCTTGAGGGTGAAGGATCTCCATGATCACAAGCTATGGGATGCTGCGGATTGTGAGTTATAGGACAGAAGGGTGCAGCAGCCGAGAACTGAGTGGTATGTGGGTTTCACAACTGGACTGGCAAGAGGTGCTGCAGGATAGGAATGATGTGCATTAACAGTTGTATGTGGAGGAAGAGGGTTTCAATATTAAAACAGCAGGGACGTATTAGAACAGGACCATAGTGAACTGACAGCTTTGTGTTTTGGGGGGTGGGTCTTAGATCTTGGCTAGCAGTGGATATTGCATCTTTGCCCTGCCATCTCATTTGTGCCCCAAACTAGGTTTAATTCTGTGGCGTGTATGAGACAGAAAGAGGATGTTCCCCTTTTATCTTCCACCTCCGCATCACTCTCAGACACGCAGGTGGCAAAGTTGAAATCGTTACCACCAAACACTTCAGCTTTTCCTGCCCACATGTCATATTTCCGGCTTTTGTCTCCCCCAGTTTGCACTCGAGTAAAAAAGCAGAAAATTAACTATTCTCGCTCTGATTCTAACATAACCAGCAGCTGTCAACTTGCCATTCATTCCCAACAAAATTCAAAGACTCTATGCTGTGTGACTGAGACCTGCCACCTGGATTGTTACTCAGGACAAGAACTTCCCTCTCCATGCCGCCTTCAGATGGTCTTATCTGGAGCAGAAATATTACAGTGTCACCTGTTCTTTCTGTTACTTTTGTGTCATGTGGTATCTGCGTTTCTCTGTCAGCCCTTGGCCATCTGCAGCCTTCTGCAAGTTACACAGGAAACTGAATGTGGTCAAGAAGAAGACGTTTTTTGTTTTTTTTTTTAGACTAGCACGTAGCATATATTATCTAGTGCAGGAGGCAGCGAAAGAAAGACTTGGAGAGAGACTGAGAAAGCAGACAGGGGAATGCCCATGAGCCCATGATCATGGAAGACATAGTTAAACAGGGATTACTGATCCTCCAGCAACAACACAAGTTTGGGAAGGTAAGATGGATTTTTCTGTCTGCAGGGGCATATGGTTAAGCCTTCAGGGGACTGAGTGAATCCCCAGTTCTGCTGTGACTGTCGGATTTGTTGGTTTTTTTTACAATTTTATTTTATTTTCGCAAAATACGAGAGGGTGTTCAATAATTTATCTACCTCGGTAGGAAAGGAAAGAGTTTTCAGTATAGTCCCCTGATAGCTCCATATACTTCATCCACTTTTCCTGCGATGACTTTAACCCCTTTGATAAGAATTCTTCTGTTTGACCTTCAAACCAGGGTGTCACAGCTTCCTTGACGTCTTCATCATTTGAAAATCACTGTCCATGGAGAGATTTCTTCAAAACTTTGTGCAGTAAATAATCTGAGGGCGCCAGATCAGGACAGTAGGGTGGATGGTTCAGCTGATGAAACCCACATTCTTGGATGGCAGCCTGTGATTTTCATGACATGTGCACCAGCGCATTGTCGTGAAGAAGCAGCATGCCTGCTATGAGTTTTTCTCATCTATTCTCCTTGATTGACTCCCGCAAAACGATCATTGTGTTGGCACAACTCTCCCCGGTTATGGGTGATAGACCCAAGTCTCATCAAATGATAAAAAAAAATTCACTTTGTCTTCATGGAGCATCTTCAAGTTCTCCTGACTGCACTGGAGCCTCATTGCCTTCTGACACTGCGTCAACATTCTTGGAACCCATCTTGCACTAACCTTGGACATGGCCAACTTTTCATGAATTATTTTCCAAACTGTACCCACTGAGATGCCCATTTCTTCAGCTATTCAGGAAACCTTAGTTTGTCTGTCTGACAAAATTAAATCCCTAGCTTTCTTGCATGTTTCTGTGGAAGTTGCTTCCACAGGCCATCCAGTGTGAGGATCATATTCAATGGACTCTACCTCATTTAAACTGCTTGCTCTAAAATTTTACTTTGTAGGATGATGGGGCAGATGCAGTCATATGTTCATGGATCTCTTTTGACTTTTTCCTTTCTTTTGTGAGAAATTTTATCACTGAACAGTGATCCAAATCTAGCAGTTTCTTACTTGATTCGCACGAGGACTCTTCTGACATCCTGTCTCTTGGAATGTTAGACTCGCATTGAGCCGCAGCTGTGCATGAGCAACCTTGAGACATGTAGCAACATGCACAGACTTCTTTCAACACTCTTGCTATGTTCATGTTCAGGGAGATAAATTATTGAACACCTCTCATATGTAGAATATTTTGTTTCCCTTCCCACCATGGGTCCTGCATATCACCTATTCTCACTCCCTCTCCCATTCTTTCAAGAGACAAGGACTTTCTTCTGGTCCTCTCCTCCCCACTCTTGTGGTTGTAGCACCTCTCCCTAGTCTAGTGCTTCACTCTTCTTCCCTGCCCACACACAGATGCATTTCCTCTCTCTCCACCACCTCCCCCACTCCCCATGAATCCAGCAACTTTTCTTCAGTCCTCCCTCATGGTCCTTCAGACCTGATTGATTGCTTTGCCAGAGTGGACAAACGCACTGCATGGGCTTGCCCCGAGTCCTTCACTTTGCCATATCTTACCCACACGTAAATAGGAAGTTGCAACAGTATGAGAATGAGGCAGAGTGAAGGAGGAAGTTTTACACCCCTGATGCAGCAAGAGCGAAACAGAGATTTCCCCGTCGGGTGGGCTGATTTTCCACAAGGCCCGGGTAGTGACGCTTGTGAGTAAACCTGAGTGGAGACAGCTGGAACTTCTTAGACAGCTAAGTTTTTCTATTTCCCTTGCTCAAATTGCAATATTTCTGACTTTGCCTCTGGATTGCAAACTTTTTCCACACAATGTTTGTATGTGAGATTTTGGCGTGCTGATTGTGAGGTGTTTTTTTGGGGGGGCTGCTACTGTGCCTCATTTTTTTCATCACTGTTTATAAACACCAGACGACAATTTATATTTTCTGTAACAGCCCCACAAACCTGGAATGCTCTTCCAATTTTTTTACGTAATGAACAAGACTTGGTAAAATTTAAAATCCAATTAAAAACATTTTTGTTTAATGATGCTTTTAATACTTAATTTAATAATATTCAAACCAATAATTCTAATATTTTGTACCATTCGTTTTAATGTTTCCCCTTTTGTGTTTTTCCTATGTATCTCTTTTATTTGACAAATGTATTTCATAAACCCCTCTTACCCAATGTAATGTAGTTTATATTATTCATTGTAAGTATTTAAAGTTTGTATTGTATGTTTTCTTTTAATCATTTTTTACTATGTACATCACTTTGAATTAGATAAAGCGATTAATCAAGAAAAATAATAAACTTGAAACTTGAACTTGATACAATGAAGACACATAAGTGGAGGGGTTTTTTAGCCATATGAAGCTTAACTGAGGCTTTTTCTCCACTTTTTTTCTGTCTTATATTTTTTTCATACTGTGGATGTATGTGTGATGTATGGGTGGCCTTGTAGTGTCCCATAAGACCCTTGAGTGTTCTACGTAGGGCGCATTTTGAGATAAATGGAGATTGTTTGTGTCCCTATCCTTAGTTTAGTTTGCAGAGTGAAGGACCCAGGCTGGTCCAGACAGCCTGTTCACGCCGCTGCTACTGACAATCAGGTTCAAATGACCTGTGAGGGGAGGGCATGGCTGTAAAGAGATACTGTACCTGCAGGCAAGAAGTCCGGCAGAAGGGTGAAGCACTGGACAGGGTGTTGGGGGTGGGGGGGGAGAGGGATAGTTGCTGGACCCACAGGAGGGAGGGAAAGGGGAAAGGGCAGGTGCTGTATGTGGGGGGAGGGGGATGGAACAGGAGAGATGCTTGACTATGGATGAGGGAATCAAGGAGAGAGGATGGAGATGTCAGATTATGGCCAGGCTGGGGAAAGGGGAAGATGCCAGAATATATTGTGTGTGTGTGTGAGAGAGAGATAGAAACATGATGGCAGATAGTCCATCCAGTCTACCCATCCACAGCATCCACTATCTCCTCTTCTCCCTATTGGCTAAGGCTCTTTACACCTGCATTGTGATGTCATAGAACTTTAGTAACATAGTAACATAGAAACATCATGGCAGATAAAGGCCAAATGGCCCATCCAGTCTGCCCATCCGCAGTAACCATTATCTCTTCCTCTCTCTAAGTTTTAAGTTTATTAGGATTTTATATACCGCCTATCAAGGTTATCTAAGCGGTTTTTACAATCAGGTACTCAAGCATTTTCCCCACATGCCTATCCCATGCTTTCTTGAATTCAGACACAGTCTCTGTCTCCACCACCTCTTCCGGGAGACTGTTCCACGCATCTACCACCCCTGTAAAAAAAGTATTTCCTTTGATTACTCCAGAGCCTATCACCTCTTAACTTCATCCTGTGCCCTCTCATTGCAGAGTTTCCTTTCAAATGAAAGAGACTCGACTTGTGCGCATTTACGCCACTTAGGTATGCTTAACTGCAGGGCTAGAGAGGGAGAGACAGGGGAGATGAGGAAATGTTTCTTTTTGTTCACTTAGGCCCTCTTTTATTAAGCCATGGTAGAGATTTCTACTGCAGCCCAGGGCACTAAATGTTCAGATGCTGTTCCAACGCTCCGGGCCGTAGTAGAAATCTTTACCATGGCTTAAAAGACTTAATGACAAGTGAGTAATTTGAATCATGCCCTCTTTTCTTATTCTTTTATTTTCTGTTTATCATGGATACTGTATATATTATCTTTTGTTCCTTTTCTGGTAAACATTTAAATGTTTAGTTTTGTGTATTCAAAATTTTACAATAAAATTTCATGGACCAAACCCCCCCCCCCCCCTCAGTTCACTCTAACAGCACAGTTCAGGCCAAAGTAGCAGGCTTCCAAATCCCACAATGCCCAGAGCTTAACTTCAAAACAAAACAGTCTTTAAAAGGTCTTTATCTTGCAGCACAAACCAAAACAGCAGCTCAAAGTCTCTTGTAAGCGGAACAAAGCTTCCAAAACAAGAGACTGAGGCTTGCCTATCCTGCAGCATTGTGTTGGCCAGTGAGTTTTCTGAAAGACTCCCAAAAACCTGCTATTAAACCTTACCCCCCCCCACCTCATCTCTTCTTCCCACTCTTCCAGGTAAGACTAGAATTTCTGGACTGTGTTTTTAAAGGATTCACTTCCCAGGTAGGGAAGTGGCTCCATATGGCTCCAGAAAAAGGACGGATTGAGACACCCATCGAAAGCAATGGAAGTAAAACCCAGGTGTCTCAATCTGTCCGCCTTTATTTTGGATTCCCAAGGCAAAACGGGGATAAATCAAACACTATAAACCCAAGTGTATAGTGCTATAAATAGATCAAGTGAATTAATATATCAAAATATTCACAGCATTTACTAAGTCACACTTAAGCTCAGAGAATCGTTACAAGGTAAAAACACCCTGTCAGCGAACTAGAAAGCCCACCTTTGAAAACGGCTCAAGTTCTCAATCAGTGCTTGTTATCAAATTTCTTAATACAGTAATCCCCTGATATTCGCGGGCGTTCCGTTCCAGGAATCCCAATGAATCTTGAAAAACCGCAAATACAGTTTTTCGTGGGGGGAGACTGGAGAGGGCAGCGGGAGAGACAGTAGAGATCAGCCAGAGCGGCGGCGAGTGAAGGAAACCACTCGCTGTATGCTCCGACCGCCTCTTCCTGCACTAAAGTCGGGCCTTACCAATCAGGAGCTGCGTGTCAAAGCAGCTCCTGATTGGTAAGGCCTGACTTTAGTGCAGGAATAGTCAGTCAGAGCATACAGCGAGTGATTTCCTTCACTTGTCGGCGCTCCGGCTGCTCTCTCCTGCCTCTCCAGCTGTTCTCTCCTGGTCAGTGGTTCACGGTCGGAAAATACTGCCTACCGCCGACCGCGAATGACCGGGGGAACACTGTATATTTAAATAGAAAGACAAAAAGTCAAGTCACCACATCAAAAAGTTAAAAAAATTTAAACTTAGCTGCATGTGAACGTATGATTAAGTACAAATGGATCTCAGGTCCTGACGCGTGTTGCAATCAGATCTTCAGAAGACCCTGATTGATGCAGGCAAAATAGCTCACATTTCTTTCTGTTTCTGTTCTCCCACTTCTCTTTCTGCTCAAGACGCTGACAGGGTGTTTTTACCTCGTAATGGTTCTCTGAGCACAATACAAGTGTGACCTAGTAAATATTGTGAATATTTTGATATATGCCCAGATCTTCTTTTTCTGGAGCCATATGGTAACTGTCTAGGGCAGTGTTCTTCAACCACCGGTCCATGGACCTGTGCCAGTCCACAGAAATTTCCTGCCAGTCCACAGGGCCAGCATGTGCATCAGGCCCAAAACAGTGTTCTTTAACCGCCGGTCCACAGTGCGATCGATGCGGCGTTATCTTCGAGTCAGCTCCCTCTTCCTCACTGATTCAATGCACAAAGCCAAGGGCAGTAGCTCCTACGGGCATCCTGCGCCTGAACCGGAAGCCTTCTCTCTGACGTTGCAACGTCAGAGGGAAGGCTTCCAGATGAGGCACAGGACGTTCAAGGTGCAATTAGTACTATTATAGGGGCGGGGTCTGGGGTGGAGATTGGGTAGAGATGGGCCACGACTTAGCCCAGTGTTCTTCAACAGCCGGTCCACGGACCGATGCCGGTCTACAGAATAATTCTTTTATTTCTGCCGGTCCATAGGTGTAAAAGGTTGAAAAACACTGGTCTAGGGAACCTGACTGAACTCTGCCTCCCAGGGAATCCTAATATTCCAGCCCAGCTTCTGCTCCCAAAGGACTCAACATTCTCCCCCCACTTGCAGAGAACAAAGCTTCAAGAAAGAACATAATATTCAGAGCTATTATTTACAGAGGGGGAAATTCTACAAATGGCGCTTACACTCTGGCACTGGTACGCGCCCTACCGGCACCTGTTAAGAAATGCCATTTAAAATGGTGAAAAATGTTAAAATTAAAGTGCTTACAAAAGCTGCACTGGAATCATGCCTCTGTAGGTGCTTTTAGGCCACCTAATGCCATTAGGGTTAATGTCCGGAGGAATAGCTTCTCTGTGTCCCTGTTGGAAACCCATCCCTCTTATTTATACCAGGGTTCTCAGGGTCACACATTCACTGCAAACCACCACAGCAGAGCCACCAGAGCTATGGACATTCTGACTAAATTGACTTGCTCCAGACTAAGCTACAGTCATGCAAGCTCTTGCCCCTCCTTTTCTGACACTCTCTTTCACATTCAGACACTAATGGGCTACTACCAATCCCTTCCCATAAGAACATACGCTCTTCTCTGGACCCTTTCGAGTAGTACCGTGTCCTTTTTCATGTACGGTGACCAGTGCTGGACGCAGTACTCCAGGTGAGGGCGCACCATGGCCCGGTACAGCGGCATGATAACCTTCTCCGATCTGTTTGTGATCCCCTTCTTTATCATTCTTAGCATTCTGTTTGCACTTTTCGCTGCCGCCACACATTGCAGATCTTCGCAGTCCCCCTGTGTTTTCACTACTCTGAATAACTTCATATCATCCGCAAAATTAATCACCTCGCTCGTCGTTCCTATGTACAGATCATTTATAAAGATGTTGAAGAGCACGGGTCCAAGCACCGAGCCCTGTGGCACCCCACTGGTGACGCTCTTCCAGTCCGAGTATTGTCCATTTACCCCTACTCTCTTTCCTATGCTCCAGCCAGTTTCTAATTCACGTGAGTATTTCACCCTCGATTTCATGGATCGCAATTTTCCGAAATAGTTCATGTGGAACTTTGTCGAATGCCTTCTGAAAATCCAGATATACAATGTCGACTGGGTCGCCCTTGTCTATCTGCCCGTTCACTCCCTCAAAAAAGTGCAGCAAGTTTGTCAGACAAGATCTGCCTTTGCTGAAACCATGCTGGCTGGTCCTCATCAGACCGTGTCCATTAAGGTGATCAATGATGCGGTCCTTTATCAGCGCTTCTATCATCTTTCCCAGTACCAAGGTCAGACTCACTGGTCTGTAGTTCCCCGGGTCTCCCCAAGAACCGTTTTTGAAGATCAGTGTAACATTTGCCACCTTCCAGTCCTCCAGAATCTTTCCCGTTTTAATCTACAGATTGGCTATTAGTTGAAGCAGTTCAGTTATGGCCCCTTTCAGTTCCTTGATGACCCTCGGATGGATGCCATCCGGTCCCAGGGGTTTATCGCTCTTGAGCCTATCAATCTGCCTGTATACCTCTTCTAAACTGACCGTTAACCCTGTTAGTTTCCCGTTTTCACTTCCAGCATATAGCCTGATGGGTTCCGGTATGCTGTGTATATCCTCTTCGGTAAATACAGACGCAAAAAAACGTGTTCAGTGTGTCTGCGATTGCTTTGTCCTCCTTTAGCGCTCCCTTTGTTCCTTGGTCATCCAACGGTCCCACCGCTTCCTTCGTGGGTCATTTCCCTTTAATATATCGAAAGAATGGCTTGAAGTTTTTTGCCTCCATGGCTATCCTCTCTTCTCTCTCGTCTCCCTCACACCAGTCACGATTCTATTCAAAAGTAAAGTGCAGAT
Source organism: Geotrypetes seraphini (assembly GCF_902459505.1). Lineage (NCBI taxonomy): Eukaryota > Metazoa > Chordata > Amphibia > Gymnophiona > Dermophiidae > Geotrypetes > Geotrypetes seraphini. Next base: position 219,024,047 of record NC_047089.1, on the reverse strand, counting down.
TATTTGTTTTACTGTATATATTTTTATTTTATACAGTACACTACAGTATTTTGTATTAAAGTTTTTGGATTGTGGAATGAATTGTCTGAGTTTCTATTATTCCCTATGGGGAAATTCGCTTTGATATATGAGTGCTTTGGATTACAAGCATGCTTCCAGAACGAATTATGTTCGCAAACCAAGGTTTTACTGTAACATGCTTTTTTCTACCTTTGTTGTCTGGACATTTTATTTTTCCATCATGTTGGTTCCAGTTTCTCTTTTCTGCTTTCCTGTCTGTCTTCTGCTATTTCTTCTAGCAGCTGCTGTTCATTTGTCTTTTCTCCTCTGTCACTTTGTTCCCTCACTACACATACCTTTCACAAATTAATCTCTCCTTTTTAGCTCTTTACTCCCTTGTTTTCTTTATTGCTTCTCTGTTCACTCAAATCTCTCTCCCTTCCTCTCCTCCACCCTCATATCCACCCTCTCTTCTTTCATCTTCTCTTCTTTGTGCCCCAATTCCAACATCTCTTTCTTTCTTTCTTCCTCTCTCTCCCTTCCTCTTCTGCAACTCCATATCCAATATTTCTCCCTCTCTTGTTCCTCTCTCCTTGTGTACCTCTCCCTCCTACCCCACCTCATGTCCAGCAATTCTTCCTTTCTCTTTCCCTACACCCAAAGCAGTATCTCTCCCTCCTACCCCATGTGCAGCAAATCTTCCTCTCTTCCCACACATCCCATGCAGCCTCTCTCCCTTCCACCCTATCCCATGACTAGAAATTCTCCCTCTCTTTTCCTCTATACCCAATGCATCATCTCTGCCTGTCATCCCATATCCAGCAAATCTCCCCCTCTCCCTCCCACCCCATCCCATGTCCAGCAATTCTCCTTTTCTCTTTTCCCACACCCCCTCTCATGTCCAGCAATTCTGCCTCTATTCCCCTACATCCAATGCAGCATCTCTCTCTCACAGCCCACATCCAACATATCTTCCTCTTCTCTCATATCTCATGGAGCCTCTTCCCTTCCCCCACACTGCATGCAGCTTCTCTCTCTCTCTCACATCCCACCCCACATCCAGAATTTAACCTTCTCTTACCTCCCACACATGCAGCACCTCTTTCCTTCTCTCCCAATCTGATTCTTGCCCCAGCCTTCACAAATTTTCCTATCAAAGAGTTGCCATCAGTGGTAGTGCTTCCCACATGCTGCCTGTGGCTAACCCAGAAGCCTGCCCTCTGCTGGGATCGATCAGACAAAAACAGAAGTTGTGACGGGGGTGGGGGGTGATAGCGGCAGAAGGGAGGCTTCCAGATTAGTTGCGGGCAGCACGTGGGAAGCGCTGCTGCTGTTGGCAACATGTTGATAGGAAAATTTGTGATTGGTGGTTAGAGACTGGGTGGGCCCAAGCTGAGATTGGGTGACTCTGCGTCCACCCAGGCCTGCCCATAGCCATGCCCCTTCCCCCAGGAACTGCTGCCCTAGACAATGGCAAAATTTCGCCAAGGGAGACCTTTGAAGTGCTGGGGCCCCAGGCAATTGCTTTGCTTGTTCTCTTCCCTTCCAACCAGCCCTGGCTGGATTCAAATGCAGGGACTACTGGGCTTTAACCCAGTAGCTGACCTCTAGCATAAGAGCCAGATACTAAGACAGGAACTGAAGCTAGGCTGTGCGACAGGAGTCACACTCAGACTGAAAAATTGATATTTTTATCGCAAAAGCAGGAAGCTCTGGTTGTCTTTCAGAAGCAACAGTGCTAAGTTTAGCACCTACCATAGGCTCTTCATTTCCTGCGTGTACTTTGTTACTATGTGATATCAGAGCTGTTGCATCTTACTATTGGTCTGGCAGTGGGCTAAATAGAGCCGGAGGACAGGGCACAATGTCAGAATGTCCCGGCAATTCCCATAGAGCAGAGGTGGGAAACATGGTCCTCCAGGGCCACAACCCAATCAGGTTTTCAGGATTTCCTCAATCAATATGCATGAGATTGATTTGCATGTGCTGCTTCCATTGTAGTGAGAAAAGCAAGAGAGGCTCTTTAGATCTGCAAATAGTGTAGAATGCAGAAAAACACCACCTCAGCAGATTCCAGAGTAAAGTTCTCACAGGGGACGTCCACAGATGGATCCAAAATTGGCTGGCGGATAGGAAGCAGAGGGTAGTAGTAAAAGGACACTACCCTGACTGGAAAGGGGTCATGAGTGGTGTCCCGCAGGGGTCAGTGCTGGGACCGCTGCTGTTCAATATATTCATTAACGATCTGGAAACGGGCACGAAGTGCAAAGTTATCAAGTTCGCGGACGATACAAAACTCTACAACAGGGTCAAAACTTTTGAGGAATGCAAAGAACTGCAGAACGACCTGAACAAACTGTGTGAGTGGGCAAAAAGATGGCAGATGAGCTTCAATGTGGAGAAATGTAAGGTCTTGCACATGGGGAAAGGGAACCCCATGTACAGCTATACGATGGGAGGAAGGAAGGGTGATGGGGAAAGGCACCCTAGAAAAAGACCTGGGGGTATTGGTGGATACAACAATGAAGCCAGCGGCGCAATGTGCAGCGGCCTCAAAGAAAGTGAACAGAATGCTGGGCATTATCAGAAAAGGTATCACTACCAGAACGAAGGAGGTTATCCTGCCATTGTATCGAGCAATGGTGTGACCACATCTGGAATACTGTGTCCAATACTGGTCACCGTACCTTAAGAAAGACATGGCGATACTTGAGAGGGTCCAGAGGAGAGCAACTAGGATGATAAAAGGAATGGAGAACTTTTCATATGCCGAAAGGTTAGACAAACTGGGGCTCTTTATCCTGGAAAAGCGGAGACTGAGAGGAGACATGATACAGACGTATAAAATCATGAAAGGCATAGAGGGGTAGATTCTTCAGACTAGCGGGGACAACAAAAACAAGAGGTCATCCAGAAAAACTGAGAGGGGACAGATTCAAAACGAATGCAAGGAAGTTTTTCTTCACTCAGAGGGTGGTGGACACCTGGAACATGCTTCCAAAGGAGGTAATAGGACAGAGTACAATACTGGGTTTCAAAAAGGGACTGGATGACTTCCTGGAAGCGAAAGGGATTGCAGGGTATAGATAGAAGGTTACTCTACAGGACAAAAGCAAAAAGCATATGTGAGTTTTAGGGTAGGAGCACTTTCAGGTCCTGGACCTGAGGGGCCGCTGCGTGAGCGGACTGCCGGAAACAATGGACCTCAGGTCTGACCCGACAGAGGCAATTCTTATGTTCTTATGACTGAGTTTGTGGCACACACTGGATTCTGTTTGTCTGCACAACAGCCTGTCTCTATATTGTGACAATAGTGGGCATACTCATTAATAAAGGTATTTCTTGTGAAACTTTAATCTGGGATCTGCTGTTTTTACTGCATTCTGCTTCCATTGTATGGAAATAGATCTCATTCATATTCATGTGTAAATCTCGAAAACACAACTGGTTTGTTTGTGGCCCTGAGGATGTGGTTGCCCACCCATACAGCCTTGGTCTTCACTTCAGTGGCATAGCTACAGGAGGGCCTGGATGGGCACAGGACCACCCATTCTTGTATCTGGGCCACCCAAGACAATTCAGCAGTGGCCACCCTGCTCCCCTCTCTCCCACATATGAATCCAGCATTTACCCCCATCTGCGGCCTGGCAACTTTCCCCTCTCTCTAAACCTCCCCCTTCCCGGCATACCTTGGTTCCTTTGTAGTTAGGGGCAGTGATGTGCATCCATTCTCTGTGCCCTGCAGGCTTCCCTCTGCTGCATCCCAGCTTTGCTGACATCATTTCCTCTCTGATGGGACGCAGCAGAGGGAAGCCTGCAGAACTGGCGCAGGCAGCAGATGTGTGTCACTGCCACCGCCTGTGAAAAAAAACTGAGGTACCACGTGCAGGGTGGTAGCACAAATGTCAGATCCAGGGGTGGCGGGGCTGCAAATGCAATGGAGAGGGAGCAAGATGCAGGATAAAGGAGAGGGAGTAGTTTTGGGAGGCCCACCCAATTTAACTGTGGGACCACCCAAAATAATAGGTCTGGCTACACTACTGCTTCACTCCCAGTCCTCAAGGACTGCCAATAGGTTGGGTTTTCAGTATATCCCCCATGAATCTGCATGAGAGAGATTTTCACATAATGATCCTGAAAACCTGACTCATTGGTGACTCTCAAGGACTGGGAGTGAAGACCAAGGCCACGAAGCAGTGCTTCTCAGTCCTATCTTGAAAGCACACGTTGCCAGTCAGGTTTTCAGGATCGCCACAATGAATATATGCATGAGATAAATTTGCATATATGCAGAGACCTGGTAGCGCTCTATAAATAATTAATATGAGTACTGCAGTAAATTGATCTCAAGTGCATTTCTTGTGGTGATTCTGAAAACTTGGGTTGGGAAACGCTGCCATAGAGAGAAAACAACCGGATCAGGACTAGACCGAGCCAGTCTTTCTTTTGCCCAGTTGCAGATATGAAATTGTAGTTTCAGCCTTCCCTAAGAAATTGGAACTACAAGCCAATAGATGTGATGGGAGTAAAACCAGAGTGAGCTAATCCTGGACCTCCTGACCTGGAGTTATCTGAGCATGGTCACTGGGTTTTTTTTTTTTCTTGTGTGTGTTTGTGTGGTGGGGAGTGGGGGGGTTAATGCAAATATAAGAATGTGTTTATTTGTCAATAGATTGGTTAACATAGGTTTACCAGACCTGTGACATTTCCTCTTTTTAGAAGACAGTCTGGGTGTCCTGGACGGATTTTTAAAATGCAGCACTTTGTCTGGGTTTTCAAGTTTGGGGCCATGTCTGGAGGGCCTCCGAACATGCACGGGTGTGACGCAATGACATCATACACATGCATATGATGTCATCGTGTCATACCCGCGCATGCTCGTTGGCCCTCCAGACATAGCTCCCAGCTCAAGAAGAAGAGGTTTGAGGGCAGGGTTGGGGCAAAGCAGGGAGTGACTTGGATAGAATGGGGCGGGGCTGGGTGGAAATGAGTGGGGCTGGGGGGCGGGGCCATGTGTCCGAATTCTAGTGTTTCAAAATCTGGTAACCCTAGGTTAACAATTAGCCCAGCTGCCCTCATCCACTGGGGCCTCTCATCGGAAGAAAACGTTTATTTCTTGTTTGTCTGTCTTGCCTGTTTAGATTGTAAGCTCTTTCGAGCAGGGACAGTTATCTTACTCTTTGTGACTCTGTACAGCGCTACAAGCATCTGGTAGCACTATAGAAATAATTAATAGTAGTAGTAGTAGTAGTATTTCCTGAATCAGTGCTATGCCTTTGAAATGTGGATCCGATCATATACTTGGGGGCCAATGCAACAAAGTGCACTAAGCTTTGTGCACAATTTTCTGCACCATTGTGGGCACTCTGTCTTAAAAAAGATTTTTGTGCACGAGCTAACTGTGCTCAAAGACTGTCTCTGACACCAGTGCACAGCTAATTTAAATCCCATTTTAACGAAGATATTAGCTGCTCATCACAGATGCGAAGAAGCGCATTGAAGACCAGAAGGCTGAGCCCACAAGGATTTCTAATGCTGGGGCTTCAATGCAAGGGCTGAGGAAGAATAAAAGATTATCTTGTTCTTGAGTGCTCAGCATTAAGAGTTTCTTCTCTTTACTGTGAACATACGAGGGGGTGCTGAAAAGTTCTCAGCCCAGCCAAGAAGAGAATGACGCACCGTAGATATGGTTTAATCAATGATCTGAACCAATGTCGAAACAGAATTTCGTTTCTGCAAATTGACACTTAACAAAATAAGATAACACTCTTTTCAGCTACAGTGGCAACATAACACTCAGAATTTAGGAAGTTGGTTGGTTGGGCTGAAAACTATTCAGCACCCCCTTGTAAGTGATAAAAATAAGCAAAGCATAGGGCAATCAAGCCATTATGACATCACTGATGAGGTTGGCTCTTATTGGTGGAATGAGGCATTATGACATCACAATCTCAGCTCTGTTCACCAAAGACTGAAAGTCTTCACACTACGAGGGGGGTGCTGAAAAGTTCTCAGCTCAGCCAAGACGAGAATGACCTAGATGTGGTTCAATCTATGACCTGAATAGAATTTCATTTGTGCAAATTGACACTTAACAAAATAAGATAACACTCTTTTCAGCTACAGTGGCAGCTCAGAATTTAGGAAGTTGGTTGTTTGGGCTGAGAACTAATCAGCATCCTTTTGTATGGTAGTTGCAACTATTTTCTGGCTTCCTTGAAGAGAATGGGCTAAAAAAAAAAAAATGAGACTGAGCTGAGGGGGTTGTGTGCTGGCAAAAAGCATACAGTGCTAGACTGCTGACAAACTGATGTTGCAAAAATTGAACTGGGATTCAGAGTTGAACACGTATACAATAGGGCAGTGTTTCTCAACTTCTTCAAGCCAAGTACCCCCTAAGCCTAACAAATACCAACTGAGTACCCCCGCTCAAGCCGACATGCTCCATCAGCAGCAACTCTGCGCAGGGACAGGCCAGGGCACGTGAAATGACTTAAATGCTGCACGTGGCCGGCTCACAAGCTTTCCCCCCGACGTCAATTTTGATGTCGGAGACAAGGTTCTGAGCCAGCCCTGGCACGTCTCTGCGTGGAGTTGCTGCTGCTGGAGAAGGGGTCATGCACTGGTCCCTCTAAAACAGGGGTGTCAAAGACCCTCCTCGAGGGCTGCAATCCAATCGGGTTTTCAGGATTTCCCCAACGAATATGCATGAGATCTATTTGCATGCACTGCTTTCATTATATGCTAATAGATCTCATGCATATTCATTGGGGAAATCCTGAAAACCCGATTGGATTGCAGCCCTCGAGGAGGGACTTTGACACCCCTGCTCTAAGATGAGCAAGAGTCCTTCAGCTGCATTGCCGCCAGTGGGGGGCACTGCTTCAATGCTGTATCTTCCATCACTAGGGACAGGCAAGTTTCCTGGAATTCTGCAGATTTTGCCTATCTCTCACTATTGAAAATGTGGTAGCGAAACAGCACCCTTTACTAGCAGGACTATAGGTGGAGGACTCCTGCTCAGCTTATAGGGAACAGTGGTCATGTAATGGAAATTTTGTCGCCCATGTTAAGTAGGTCCTCTGTTTCATGCAGAAAAATGTTCACATCTAGATGGTCCTTAGAGGGAACATAGCCGCAGACCTGTAAGCACATGTAGAAAAAGGAGGATGGATTGAGATATCTGTGTTTTACTTCCATTGAATGCAATGGAAGGAAAACCTGGATGTCTCAATCCGTCTTCCTTTTTCTGGAGGCATATGGTAACCCTATGCACATGTACCCTCCATTTTAGCCTGCATTTTTATGTGTAGTCTATTTTGCGTACTACATTGGGGAACACAATTGTTTCTTTACGCTTGTGTTAAGAAGCTGTGCACTGAGCTTAGCAACCGGATGCGAAAACTTTCATCTTCTTGATTTTCTCTTTCTCTCTGCCCTATTTGTTTCCAGAAATGGAAGAAGTATTGGGCGATTCTGTTCAAAGAAAGCAGCTGCTCCATTGCCCGCTTAGAGCTGTTTGAGGGCTGCAGTCCACCCGAAAAGGTGAAGAAACAAGACAGCAAGAAACTGATAAGGATGAGTGACTGTGTGTTTGTGGCAGAAGCAAGCGGGGAGAGCAGTCCCAAGGATACTTCGCCCTTCCTGCTGGAGACCACAGACAAGCTATACCTATTTGCTGCAGAGATCCCTGAACAGGTTGGCTGGATCAGCAGCCTGTGTGATTTGGCGTTCCCTGTGAGTGTCTCCTGGGTGTCTGGGGGGCAAAGAGATGCCAGTATAGGAATTAAATGCTAGAATATTAGTAACTTAGGAATACCTGTACTTTCCTAGGATCTGCCAAAATCATCACTATAGGAGCTATATTTCTCACCTCACAGTTTTGGACAATAAATTGCTTTGAAATGTACAGGCTTGAATGAGTACATCAAGTTCACCATGAAAATGTGGCAAAATTACACTTCATGTGAATTCTGAAGATGGATAATACCATTATTCGTAATAGAGAATGACACAGGGACAAATTTGTCCCTGTCCCCGCGGGATCTCAATATCTCCATCCCATTCCCATGAGTTCTGTCCCTGTCCCATTCCTACAAGTTTTGCCTTAACCCCAAAAGCCTCGGACACTTATGATTTTAAAGTGTTCGAGGCTTGCGCAGATGAGGACAGAGCTTTCAGGAATGGGGCAGGGACAGGGGCAGAGCTTGCGGGGATTGGGAAAATTTGCCCCATGTCATTTTCTAATTCTTAACATTACGATATAGGGAGAATCCATGTCACTATTATTGTTTTCTTTGGCATTAAGTCTACTCCATGCTCTTAACTATTTATTCTCTGAGTGAAAAAAATATTTCCTCCTATCGGTTTTAAAAGTATTTCCCTATAACTTCATCGAGTGCCCCCTAGTCTTTGCAATTTTTGACGTAGTGAAGAAAATCAATCCACTTGTACCCGTTCTACTCCACTGAGGATTTTGTAGACTTCAATCATATCTCCCCTCGACTGTCTCTTTTCCAAGCTGAAGAGCCCTAACCTTTTTAGTCTTTCGTCACCTTTATTGTGTAGCACTTGAGTGCTGGTGCCAATTTTGGAGTACCATTTACTGAATCCAGCCTAATGCGTCTACATTCTTAAACCTGGTCAAGCCTTCTTAGGAGCAGAAGGAATGAATTATGAACCACCAGCATGGCATGGTCCTAGTATACACTGTAATGTTGCTGTAGCAGTTGAACGTTGGGATCAAGACCCTGTAGGCACTGCGAGGAATGAAGAAGTCATGATTACCTGAAACATTCCCATGTCGATTAATAAAAAAGCTCAGTGCAAGAAAACTGGACATAATGGTCAAGGAGAAAAACACAAGAATTACTTCACTAATATAGCTGTCAGTGCCAAGAGACTACACTATGCAACCTATTTATTTATTTAATTTATTTTCCATCCCGTTCTCTTCAACAAGCTCAGAACAGGTTACAAGTTGAACATACATAATATATTACATTACATTACATTACAGATTTCTATTCCGCCATTACCTTTCGGTTCAAAGCGGATTACAAAAAGAGTTATGGAAGAAGGGTTACAACGTTAGATCAAAGAAGGTTTCCAAGAGAGGGAAAAGTAGGATCTGGGGTTAGGGAGGGGATGGTAAGAGGGGGGGGTTAAGCTTTATCATGGTATTAAGCTTTATTAAGGGATTTCTTGAAGAGTATAGTTTTTATTTCCTTTCTGAACATCTTGTAGTCTGGGGTTGTTGTCAATAAGTTGGAGACTTGGTTGTCTATCTTCGCTGCCTGAATGGCCAGTCATCCGTTGTATAGTTTTTCCGTTTTACTTCTTTGATTATATAATAGTCAAGATAGTTCACGGGTTAAACATATATAATGTACAATCTAAATTGTTGCAACGTGTCATGTTTATAATACAATGTGAACGTCCTAGTATGCCAAATACAGATGGTCAGGTTCCAATATACATTTCTCTTTTTAATAATAATAATAATAATTTTATTCTTATATACCGCCACAGCCATAATAGTTCGAGGTGGTTTACAATAAGAAGACAAATGGTAGTAGGCGAGGGATTATCTATATATATCTATGAAGAAAGTTCTGAAATACCTAGTGAAGTAATCACGAAGCAAAACAAAGTGATAGAAAGATACAGAAATATTCCCAATTGTATTGGGCACCACTGGCATGACTTAAAAACAATTTGGGATCCAAGATGGCCGTGGTATCCAGTTTATGAGAGAGACGCCGAGAATTGTTCCTGTTTCTCTACTAACTACCGCAATTAATAATGCCGAAAAGAAGGGGTAAAGGAGTCGGTGGAGCCTCCCGACGACCGGAGATCCCTTTGATGAGATTCTGCGGGCCTCACCGGAGGTATGGATTTGTCTGGGAATCGCCCGCTGTCGACGCCGGCGATGAGTGATGCCGTGGCGGATGACTTGGGGCTAGATGCTACTCTGAGCCCAGTCCATAGAGTTCCTCCCCCATGGCCACAGCAAGCAAGCTCTCCACAGGAAATGAGCACGTCCAAAGAGGCAGTGCTCCCACTGCGAGAGGCTGGTTTACCTTAGAGCTTGTCTTTGGAGTCAGTGGGGGAACTTGTGTCCCTGGAGCTACCTGTGGCTGGTAGATCAATGGAGGAGCCAGTACAAGGAATAATGGATATGAATCCGGCAGCACTACAAGACTTTTCTTTATTAGTAAAACCTGCTGAAGTTACTTTGGAGAATATTTGGGACTTAGCTGTAAACCTGGGGAAAACTTTTTCCCCAAAGGTTGAAGAGATAGAAGGAAAATTAAAAGTACAGCAAGAAGAAATTCTACAGATGAAACAAGAAATTAATCAAAGTAAAAGTGAGACTCAAAAAATGACTATAGAATTGAAAACAATAAAAAACTTTCAAGAGACACAAGTTAAAGATAGTAATAATATACAAAGAAAATTAGAAACTATTGAAAACTATAATGGTTTTAACAATTTGAGGATATTCAATTTTCCTAAAGATCCTTTGATAAATCCTCGAGATATGTTAAAGAGATATTTTCTGGATATTCTGAATGTCCCAGAACAATCATTACCTCCCTTTGTTAGGGTATATTATCTTCCAGAAAAAAAAAAAAGCCAGGAATAATCAGATCCAGAACAAAATTATAGAGACAAGCCCCTTAATGTTTTCAAATTATTGGAAACCTCTGAGGAGAAAATTGTGAAATCATCATCACTTCTGGTAACAGTTGCCTTAGCTCCTGATAAGGAATGGATATTGCGGTTATTTTTCAAAAACAAAACTAAAAAAATTTTTGAGGCACAAAATACTGATGTTTCCTGATGTCTCTAAAGACACCAAGAGAAGGCGAGAGTTCCTGCTGATGAGACCTGCAGTGACAGCTATAGGAGGAGTTTTCTTCTTACGATATCCCTGCAAGTGTATAATCAGATATAAATCCTTCAAATATGTTTTTTATGATCCATCCCAGCTGACTGGATTTCTGTCTCTTAAACGCCTTGATAAAGATTAGGTGACAGCAATTCTAATGAAGATAACCTCCCACCATTACAGGCTATTTGCTTTAACGTTGTTTTTTTTATTTATTTAAGTACTTCTATATTGTCATTTTCACTTGATTGAATCTTGGATCCCTATAATAGAGGACTTGAGAATGATAGGAATTATTGTTATTTTAAAATTTTTTTATTTAGGTTTCCTCTCTAATTCATACTATTTGTATATTTTATTTCTGCCATTCTTTCTGTTCAAGATGTGTATGCTTGGAAATGTAATTGAAAATTAAATAAAGAATTTAAAAAAAACAAAACAAAACACAATTTCAAAGCACACCTCACCTTTTAAGTTAGTGGGCAGTGATATTTATTATAAATATGTTAGATGGTTCGGGGGGGGGGGTTGTATGTGATTTGATGATTAAGTTTGTATTTTGTAAACTGCTTAGGTTTAAGCGGGTTAGAATTTTTTTTTAAAAATAAATCAATTGGTTGCCCATTTGGCAATTGTTAAGAAGAGCACCAGCTGTTCATTTGAAAGACTGAGATCATAAGCAACATACACTCTTCATTCCTGTTATGGTGCATGTAGAATTAACAAGCAAGCAAAAATGTAGAAAAATCCCTATGGAATAGTCACAAGTCCACTAGAAGTAGGGGTGAAGTTTGGAGCAAATGATCAGTGTATCCTTTGATGCACCATTCAAGACAGACCCTTCTTATTCTTCCAATGAATCTGTATTGCACCAAATCAATAGACCTGAGAGGGTTAGTGTTTCGGCTCTAATGAGCCTATTTCAAGTGTCACAATATACGCTTTGATCCCTGATGTAGGCTCGTTAGAGCCGAAACACAGACTGTGTCGGAACTATTCATTTGGTGCAATAGATTCATTGGAAGAATAAGAAAGGTTTATCTTGAGTGGTTCATCAAAGAATGCTTTGATCATGTGCCCCAAGTTTCATCCCTACTGCATGTGAAATTAACTCATTTGGAGATGCTGCCCTAGAGCCATTGGCAGATAACTGCGGGAAACAATCCCGTGTCATTATTTAGAGTCAATCTCAACCTCAGTTCTTCTACACCAGCATTCTTTAATGCAAGTTTTGAGGGTCAGTGGCTGTGCTCACTCATACTCTGATTCTTCCCTCTCTCCTTAAAGAATGACATGGAGATGGTTTCCCACGGTTATCTGCAGGGACGGGGGGAGGTGATGAATTTTGTCACCGTGTCATTCTCTAGGTAGGGTCAGTGCCAGAAGTTAAGGATCAGAACTGCTATGTGCTAGGTGATGTGAAGTTTGTGTGAGTCAATAACCACCTCTTTCATTTTTATTTTGTTTTTGCTTTTGTGTTGTTTCCTTTTTTTTTTTTTTTTTTTTACAGAGACAGGAGTGGAAAGGAAGAGGGAAGGATGCCCTTCCGAGCTCCTCACTCAGCATGGAGGATAATTCCTTGTACAGTGAAGGAATGACAGGTAGGATACACAAAGCAGCAGGGAGAGAAGCAATTGCAAACACTGCACAAAGCCAGCACTGGTATGTGGAAGCTGCTGAGTGATGCTGCTTTTTTTCTACATTGTGCCCCCAATGTATGGCAAATAAACACCCTTATATGTACTTTACAAAAGGCTCTGTGTTTGGCAGAGCCTTTTATGAAATGCATGGGAAATGTGAATGTCCTGACCTGAATGTCCCATTTCCCATGAGGTGCTTCTATGTAAAACGGGGCTTTAAGTATTTTTTAAAAAATGACATTTTGTCTACTGAAGAATAAGGTGGTGGAGGGTGGGATTAATTTTAATTATATAAAACTATAAGGTTATATTGGAGGGTGGGAGGGAGAAATTATATTATGAATTCAATGAATGTATGATTAATAAGTAATATTACAGTGTACAGTATATGTTTCTATTATAAATCACTTGTTGAAAGTCTGAAAATGAATAAAGAATTTTTAAAAATGACATAAAAGCACCTTATAGACTTACGAGGGGGTGCTGAAAAGTTCTCAGCCCAACCAAAACGGGAATGATGTGGAGCCATGACGTACTTTTGCAGCATCTAATAAGCAATAATCAGAACATTCAAATGCATAACATCGATATGACGCTAATGCTTTTCTATAATAAAACTTATCCTATAGCCGAGGAGTCAAATGTAGATATTAGGTGGTGATAAGATGGGTGGGTTTACACAGCCTTGGCTGGTTAAATTGTTATTCAGAATTTAACTGGCCGGAGGTTGCAGTGGCATAGTAAGGGTGAGTGGCACCTGGGGTGGTGCCCCTTCCCTTCCCCTCCGCCTGCGGCGCACACACCTCCTTCCCTTCCCCCGTACCTTTTTAACTTCTCCGGTGTGAGTAGCATGCCCACTGGCTGGTGGTCCTCCAGGACAGGGTTGGGAACCACTGGCCTAAAGTGTGCCCATGTGATCTCAGCATTGCACCTGCAGTGATCTATGCTTCACAGTCTATATGATCTCAATACTGTGTTTCCAGGGATCTGTGCTGCAGTGCCCACACGATTTCCATCCAGTGCTTGCAGTGATCTGTGTTGCAAAATCCCCTTGATTTCAGTGTGGTGCATACAGTGATTTACACTGCAGTGCCGATGTGATCTCAGCACTGCGCCAGAAGTGATCACATGATCTATGTGCAATGCATGCAGTGGTAGATACTGAGATTACTTACTTGATGTCACTACAGTGCTGGTCCATGTGCACTGTATGTAGTGACTCAGTTTAGTGCTACCACTTGAACAGAGAGTGGGGGGGCCAAGATGTCTCATATCTGGAATGGTTTTGTTTTTCAGTCATGAAGGAATTTAATGTGACGGTGAAAAAAACCTCAACCTCAGAGCGTTGTGGGTTCTGGGGTCCCTACATCTTGAAGACAGAGGCTGAGGCTCTCCAGCTCCATGAATTGAACACTGGGGACATCTGTGGCACATGGCCCTACAGATTTCTACGCAGATTTGGACGTGACAAGGTAATAGTCCCCTTATGTGTAGCGGAGAGGTCTAGGATCTGGAATTATGGAAAAAAGATCAATGGTTAAAGAAGGGGTTTTGAGAACAAAAAGGTTTTGAGTCCCCCCCCCCTCCCAGTCATAATTCCAGAACCACCTCAATGATTGATAGATATTACAACTGCAGGAACTTTAAGCTGTCTGAAGTCAATGCTCCTTAGCATTCCCTGCAGTGCCTCCTTCTGGGAAGGGCTGGAATTAGAGGAGCACACTTCATCCAGCATTGCTGCACAATTTGCTGTAATACCTCCAGAGACTTCGGTAACTCCCACACCATTGCTTATAATGCTACTTCCTGGGAGAGGCTGGGACTACAGGGGCCGTATTTAAGAAGACAAAAAAAAAGAGGACATATGGCTCTGCCCCTTGGCCTCACCCCTCCTCTAGGCAGTTAACTGAGGTCTTTTCTCCACTATGTACTAACTGGGATCTAAGGTATCAACGTACAGCTGCTGATGCTGGCTTATTCCCTGCTCTGTCCTGTCCCATTCACTAACCCCCCACTTAATCCCAGCCCTAGCCCTAGCCCTAAAATATCTCCTCACCTTGAGTGCCACTGTGGCACTGCAGGATCACATTCTTGGGTGCGGCAGCACAGACTGTCTTGTCTTTCCTTTTTCTTCTTCCCTCGGCCTTATGGTGTGTGCCATTGAGGGGCCAATGCTGCAGCAGGAATGATCCTAGTCAGCTGGTCCTCCCAGGGCTGGACTTGCTTACCTTCCCTCAGGCAGGCAGGCTCGGCAGATGATCAGAGTGAGGGCAGTGGCTCAGCTGCAGGACTCATTGGCCACTTCCAAAATCCCACAGGGGGAGTAGTGACAGAGTGACAGAGCAGGGGACGACAGAGAGACCGTGCAGCTTGCATTTTTTTTACTGGCATCTTCTTACAGGCTGCAGAGCATAAGCTAACCTCAGTCGGCACCACTGCACCATTCTCAACCCCTTCCTCTGGACTTCAGGTTTTCAGTATATTCACAATCAGTGGTATAGTGAGGGTGAGTGGTGCCCCACTCCCGCCCTCTATGCCCCCCCTGCTCCTTCCTGACCCCCCCTGCTACACACGTGCCCCCCCTTCCCCTGTATCTCTTTAATTTTCCCGGCACGAGCAGCATCATGAACTTGCTGCCTGCATTGTGTCTGCTCTCCCTCTGACATCACTTCCTAGGTGCGGACCAGGAAGTGACGTCAGAGAGAGCCGACACCGATGCGGGCAGCAAGTTCATGATGCTGCTCGTGCAGGGAAAATTAAAGAGGTATAAGGGAAGGGAAGGGGCGCACGTGCGTGACGGGAGGGGGGAAGGGGCTGATCGTCCCACCCTTTACTACGCCACTGTCCACAATGAATATGCATGATATTTGCATGCACTGCAAATCTAACTCATGCATATTCATTGTGGCTATCCTGAAAACCTGACTGGCTAGGTGTGCCCTGAGGACTGGGTTGAGAAGCCCTGCTCTAGGCTGCTTCCTATTGAGAGAGACTGGGATTGCAGGAGCTGTAGGCTCCCCCTCTGCCCATACCCTGAAATCCTGCACCACCTTCTACTGCTCTCCCTTTACTCCAGCTCTCATCAGTACAGTGTGCCCGAGCGTGAGAAAGAGGAATCTGTCATTCTCTGTATTTTTGTCTTTCCAGGTAACCTTTTCTTTCGAGGCAGGGCGCAGGTGTGCATCGGGAGAAGGGAACTTCGAATTTGAGACCAGGCAGGGGAATGAAATCTTCCAGGCCATTGAGTCGGCAATCGCAGCCCAGAGATGCAGTGGCAGGGAAAAGCCATTAAAAGACATTTACAGTACTGTGGCAAAACCGGGCACCGTCGGTGAAGAAAGAACAAAGGAGGCCAAAGAAGCGTCCTCAACCAACAACTGGCTGGAAGCACCAGGAGGCAGAAACCTCCACCCGACTGGGACCAGGTGCCTCTCCTTGAAGTCTAACCTGGAAAGCAAAATGGCTTCTTTCACATCTTTCAGTAGCTGCCCGATTTCCTCGGCCCATACCCTTCCGCTCAGGGAGAAAGTCTTGCAACCTCAGGACATACAGTGCTTGTACTCGGAACCACAGCTGCTGGCACCAAGAAACAGCAAAGACTCGAAGAAGAAAACTATGAAGCAGGACCAGGAGGCATATCTGGCAGAGTCAGAATATGCCGTGCCCTTTGATACTATTGCTAAATCACTAATGTCTACCAGCTTTGTCTCTTTCTTGTGTAGCCAAGAAGACCGCCAGCTTGCCCCTAAGCCTAGTGTCAACTCCTGTCTGAGCCCAGATGCCCTGTATGACAGCATCAATGAACTCCTCACCACAAGACAGCAACCGCCCACTGGTTCTAAGACCGAGAACATTTATGATGAACCAGAAGGGGTGGCTGGTCACATGGTCTATGATGAACCAGAGGATATTAGAAGTGAAGCGTGGAAGCTTCAGGCCACCAATCAGGAAATGGCAGGCCACGAATACCCCTATCACTCAGAACTGGACGACTATGCTGTGCCAAAGCCTGGCATGGAGAGCGTACATCCCAAAAAAGCAATCACTATACAAGGCAGGATGGAAGAGCAGGGAGATCAAGATTGGCTAGTGGAGCAAGAATATGATAATGTATTACAGTGTTTGAGGAAAAAAACTGGGTAGGGAGGAAGAGATGAGAGGTCCATGTAGCTCCAGTTCTTTACTGAATGGACACTGCTACAGACAGCATTAAAAAGTGATGAAAGGAGGCCTTCCCTCTAAGGCTTAAGGGACACACTGTGACTCACTCTGAAATACTTTCTCCAGTTTGAAGTAATCATATACAGTATTTTCTTTTTCCATATTGTAATTTCTTTGGTACACGTGCAAGATAAAGAGATTAGCTAGAGGGGAAAATGAATACACTTGATTCCTGTCTTACAGCACCCCTGTTATTCCAGTACAGAGGTTCCTCTCACATAGAGATCTGCCAATGCACCTCGTTCCTGCTCTGCCACAGCTCCTGCTATTTCAGTTGAGGTCTTCCCATAGCTCTGCTAAGACACCTCACTCTTGCATAGGTGTAGGAATAGGGAGACTGAGATGGCATTAAGAAAAGGAAGGCGAGATGGAGCAATCTTTCTCTCCCTCGCTCACACATGGGTGCACACCACACAACCCTACAAGCGTTCACCCTCTCACTTGTTCAGTGGAAGCTGCGGGAAAGTTTAGTTTATTAATATTTGATATATAGTACCGTACTTCAAAATACTCATATACATCAGAGTGCTTAACAAAATAGAAAATAAAATTCAACAACAGTTTTAACACGAATCGTTATGTGTATTACCCCCACCCCCTTTTATGAAGCCACATTAGGCTTTTTTATCGCCGGCCATGGCGGGAAAAACTCTGATGCTCATGTTTTTACTGCTGCGGCCAGCGATTAAAAGCACAATGCAGCTTCATAAAGGGGGGGGGGAGAGAGAGAGAGAGTTAATCTTCCATTTTTATTTTCTATTTTCTTTCTTGATCCTCCTTCAGTTTCTTTGCTGTTTTTATGTTCTTTTATTTAGGTTTTCAGTTGTCATTTCTTTAGTGTTTCTCCCTATTCTATTCTTTCAGCTGTTTCTGTAGATCTTTCCACTATTGCCAACTTAGTCCTTTTTCTTATTTCATTCTTTACTTCAATTTATTTTGTTTTTCTTTATCTTACCTGTACTTTTCTATTCTCCAAGGTCTCTTCCTTCCACTGCTTGGCTCCTGCTACTCTCATATACCACGTGCCTCTTTCCATCATTTCTCTTCTCCTGCACCCCTCTTTATCTCTCTCCTTACCATCCTTTTTCCCCTTTTCTCCCTCCTTTTCCATCTCCTCAACCTCTCCCTTCTTCCTTTTCCACCCTCATCTTTTCTTCTCCTTCTTTCCTTGCCTCCTCCGCCTTCCCTCCCTCCTTACTCTCACTTTCCCCATCTTTCCTTCCTCCTTCCCCTCCCCTTATGTTACTCTCACCCAGTTCTTCCCCTTCCCTTCTCTCCTCATGTCCTTCCCCTACTTCTCTCCTCACTTTTCTCTGTCTTTGCCGTAGCAACAGGCCATGAAGATTCAGCACAGTGCACAGTACTGCTGGTCCTTTGTCTCCCTCTTCCTCTTACGAGTACCCCTCTTTTTTTTTGCTGTGGCCCACTCTGGTAGGGAGAACAGAAAGCACAGAGTACTGCAGCTATGGTTGCCTGTTGCTCACAATTTCCAGCATTCATGGGCCCATTCAGCCCTGAGGCATTTGGGGAGCATTTCCCATTCCCCAAAACTCTGCTTGGGCACATCTACTCTGTTCTCCCCCCATCCCCTCCCCCCGCCCCATAGTTCTGTCAGTGATTGTCATTCCTGTCTTGCAGTACCCTGTGCTGGTTTATTATTAATATCCCCTACAGACAGCTCTTCCAATTAATATCACTTCTGCTCTGCAATATCCCCTGTTATTCAAATACTAATACCACCCAAGAGTTCTACTAAAACCCTCAAAGCCCCTCAATACAGCTCTTCCAATTCACTTCAGTTCTGTCCTGCAGCACTCCTGTTATTCTAGTACCGAGACCCCTCCCCCCAACTACAGCTCTTCCAATTCACCTGGCTCCTGTCCTGCATCATTCTTTGCTATTACAGTATTGACATCCACTTGAGCTGTGGCTGCTGGTTCTGTGCATTTGCCTGTTATATTGTCTGCAGGTCTGAGAATCTCCACAAGAGAGCAGCATTGCTTCAAAGACACACCTTTGGCTCCTGCTGAGAGAAATGAAATAAGTCTTTTATTTCACTCCGGATGTCTTATGTATAGGGCATCATAAAGCAGTGTTTTTCAACCTTTTTTGGGCAAAGGCACACTTGTTTCATGAAAAAAATCACGAGGCACACCACCATTAGAAAATGTTAAAAAATTTAACTCTGTGCCTATATTGACTATATATAAAGTAATTCTCTTGAATAGGAATCAAATAAACACAAAGAAAGTATTTTATAATTACTTTATTATGAAATATTAAGTAAACAGAATAGTGAAAAATTATAAAATACTTTATTCAGTGCGAAACCTGGGCCTGTTTGGCTGAACACAAAGCTGATATTCTGGCTGGAATCGAAGAAAGACACACACGTAGCTCTTCGTCAACAGCCGTTCCCTTCACCGCCCCGTCACCGTCACCGCCATCCCTTTCACCACCCCGTCACCGCCACTGCCATCCCATTCACCGCCCCGTCACCGTCCCCGCTGCATCCATATAAGCCTTAGTACTGTAATATTTAGCTTATTCCTTTCTTATAAATCAAAGCTCTGGCTGCTGAACTAGAGAAAGAGATGTTCAGCTGGCAGGGCTTTGTTTATAAATTTTTATCAACACAACTAATATACTATTTTATCCTAAAGCAAAAAATAAATAAATAAATATAATTTTTTTTTCTACCTTTGTTGTCTGGTTTCTGCTTTCCACATCTTCTCATTCAATTCCTTCCATCCACTGTGTGTCTTCTCTCTACGTTTTCCATTTGCTGTTACTGTGCCTCTCCCTTCACCCCCCCCCCCCCAATTGGTCTAGCACCCATCTTCTTCCCTCCGCTCCCCCATAGTCTGGCATCTGTCTTCTTCCCACTCTGTCTTCCACATTTCCCTTCGGGGTCTGTTCCTCTCCAGCCTCCTTCAATGTTTGTCCTATTCCTTTCCACCACCACCCTTCCCTCCCTCCTTTACCATCTGTTCCTTTCTACTACCCTTCAGCTCCTCTCACGTGGCTTATCTATCTACCTTCCTCCCTCTTATTTTCATGGCACGTTACAATGTAATTTGTGCAAGCCACTGGAGCCTGCGAGCTCGGTCCCTGTCCCATCCCCACAAACCATCTCGCTTCTGTGCTCCTATTTTCTCCATTTCTAATATCTCCCCTATGTATCTGTCATTGCCCCCCCCTGTGTCCATATACCATCCCCATGGCATGTTCCCTTTATGTCTCTGTCCCTATGCCCCATGCACATAATTTCCCCTCTTTCTGTTACCTTCCTGTGTCCAGATTTCCCCTATCTTCCTCTTCCATACCAGTGTGTCTCTTCTTTTCAACCCCATCTAGCTTTTTTCCCTCTTTCTTCCCCCCCCCTGCTTCTAGCATCTGGCTCACCTGCCTGTCCTTCCCTTTCTTTCCTGCTGTGGGTTTTTCTTTCCGTCTTCATCCCCTTGGCCCAGAATCCTTTTCCCTTTCACTCCCTCCTTCCAATTTGAGCCGGGAACACGAGCGATCGCACGGTCCCCGCAGCCACCACTCACCTGCCCAATCGATCCTACTGTTTAGCCAGCTCTCTCCCTTCGCCTCACCTTAGTTTGTAGGTTTTGTTTTTTGGCGACATGTACGCTTTCCCAAAGAGCCGCGCACGCGCGGCTGCTCAGTGTTCAATCTTCTGCTCTGCTGCAACTTCCTGTTTCCGGTTGCATCAGAGCAGAAGATCGAAACTGAACAGCAGCGGGGACCGGGGGAGTCTCATGGGAGCGCGTGTGGGACCCGGCCTGAGGCCTAATCAGTGTCTGCACCGTACGGCACACCAGGCAACATCTCGCGGCACACTAGTGTGCCGCGGAACAGCGGTTGAAAAACACTGTCATAAAGTGACAGTTGGGCTAAAAATGTCTAACAGAGGTTTGAAAGTAGCTTTATTTAATCCTATGTTCATTACAATTCCTAGTTCCTGTCATGTCTAACTAAGCCAGAATTAGTAGCTAATCATGTACTACTATAAAAAGAAAATAAAGTATATTTAGGGTGTGCTGTATTGATAGTAACATAGTAAATGACAGCAGATAAAGACCCGAATGGCCCATCTAATCTGAGGGCAGCTGGGCTCTGCTACAGCCTGCAATGGAGCCTTGTTCAGCCTCCAGCCTGGCCCCATTATGCCCCCACTCCCACAAAGCCTTGTCTTTCTTCTCCAACCTCGGGGCTGCATGCTCAGAGGCCTTCCAGATGTGGCCAGAGGTCGGGGCTTTTTGGAAAGTTCAGCCAGGCACCCAGACAGTTCTCTACAAAGAGCATATATCCGGTTTTCTCGGATGTCTGGTAACCCTAGGTTTAAAGTCTTTGTTATTGGGGCCATTGGCTCTGAGCAGACCCTTTCCTAGTGGATTCATTGTATAATGTAATGGCCTTAATGCCTGTTCTATTGCATACCCAACTATGAATGGGTGTGTTTGTGTATATGAGTGTTACAACCTAAGTCTGACTATGCATGTGTGTATATGTGCATGACAGCCTGAGTGTTCTCTGCCTGGGTCAGAAGTATCTTGTGTACACAGTTCAAAAAACATTAAGGCGCTTATTCAGAAGTACCATTTTGTGTTTTGGACATGCATATAAATAGGCATTTAGACACTGAAGCAAAATAAATGTTTAAGTTCTGAGTTTACAAAGTTGGGATATACAGTACACATCTAAAACTGAAGAGTGTGTAAATGGCATGAGGGTGTGGTCCGGGTGAGTTTAGATGAGGACTAGGGCAAGCCTAAAAATATGAATGTTTATATTACATTTCAGAAGGAGAGTGAATGTCAGCGTCGTAACAGAGCAATGCTGGGATTTACACGTACTACCCACTCTAGGACATTTAGGTTTCAGAAAAATGCTCCTGTCAAGCAACGCCCTACTATAAGGACTAGGGGAAGTTGCCTTCTTTAGCCTTTATTGGTTGATGTCCTGCTCGAAAGCTAAACTGGTGAGGGATTAGGGGCATAGCCACAAGGGGACCTTGGGGACCTGAGTCCCCCAATTTGTGTTTGGGACTCCTGACTGGAAGGGGTCCCCATGCCTCACCAGTGGACGTGCTCCTCCAATCGCGACTACTGCTGCCATACTGGGCCTTCTCCCCCCCCCCCCATTGCACATGCTCAATTTTCACAAAACTAAGAATGTGCAGGGGGCGGGGCTCTCCTGTGCATGCTCTGTTTTGTGTGTTTGTGGGGAAGGCCCAGCATGGGGGTGGCAAAGGTCGTAGGTGGGAACAGCATTTCTTATCAGCTCAAGTATGTGGGGATCATGGGTGGGACAAAGCGGTGGCAGGGCGAGGCAAAATTTTTTAAACCCCCCCCCCCCCCATCTTGTTCTCTGGCAGCCCTGAAATTCAAGCTCTGGCTATGTGCCTGTGAGAGATACCCAGCTCTGTGATAGCCTCAAGAAAAGTACATGTTTATGTTTCTAAAATGGCTGAAACATGGAACATTGCTACTATTTGGGTTTTTGCCAGGTACTTGTGACCTGCATTGGCTACCATGAGGATGGGCTACTGGGCTAGATGAACATTGGTCTGACCCAGTAAGGCTATTCTTATGTTCTTAACATTTATGTTGCTATTCCACAACTTATACATTTATATTCCAATTTTATTCGCCGATGTTTTAGGGATTTATTTTTCTAAAATGGATGTTCACTCCACATGTAACCAGTGCTTAAATGTCTATTTTTCCATGTGTTTCAGAACAGGCTTTAATCAGCAGATGATGCACTAAAATACTAGTGGAACTTGAGACGTTCTGAGCTGGACATCTCAGTTCCGATCTGTATATCCTTTCTAAAAAGCCGCTCTAGATACGCATTGGATATTTCAACATTCCTGGCAAAGCTGCAAATCTAATTTCTAAAAGGGTAACAGTGACTTTTTATGTACATTTGAATCTTTTGTATGTGTGTTTAAACAACTGAATGGATTTGAGAAATGGAAGATAATTTGCCATCACAAAATGGTATTCGTTGGACTGGTTAAAAAAAAAAAAAAAATCAAACAAATATGACCGTATTTATCTTCTCAAAGATAAGTGTCTGGTAATTGCACATCTTTGCTCCTTTTATCTTTTTCCTTTACATCCCAACACTGCTAACCCTGGCTGGACTCTAGTCTCCAGAAATACTGGAATATAATGAGACTAGTATTTTAGCCCGTTACATTAACGGGTGCTAGAATATATGTCTGTCTGTCTGTCTTTATTTCCGTCTCTCTCTCTCTCTCTCTGTCCTGCTGTCTTTCTTTCTGTCTGTCTCTGTCCCTGGCCCCCTTTGTCTGTCTGTCTGTCTTTCTGTGTCTCTCCCTGTCCCTGTGTCTTTCTTCTTTTCTTTCTGTCTCCCTTCCTCCCCCTGGTGGTAGAATATATGTCTGTCTTTCTTTCTGTTTCTCTCCATACCCCTGTCTTTTTCTTTCTGTCTCTCTTCCTCCCGCTGTCTTTCTTTCTGTCTCTCTCCACCCCTGGCCCCCTTTGTCTATCTGTCTTTCTGTCACTCTCCCTGCCCCTGTCCCTGTGTCTTTCTTCCTATCTCCTTCCCTACTTCCCTGGCCAGCAGCCGCAGCATTCCCTCTCCCTCTATTTACCGCGAGAGGAGCCTGCACGGACCTAACAGCCCGAGCCCCCAGCAGTGTAACTTCCCAGCGGCTCCTCTCACGATCGCCGCCTTCTCCAACGCAGGAGCGGCTCGTGAGAGGAGCCGCTGCAGCGTCTTTGAGAAGTTGAAAAAAACTTCGGCCCGTCTCCGTGCTCGGCTGCGGCGGGCTACAGCTGCAACGGCCTGCAGCCGCCGACAGCTGCTGCGGCCAACATCTGTCTTGCCGTATTTTTTTTTTTATTTGAAAGACGTGGCGGTGGCTCCTCTCATGATCCCCACCTGCGTCGAAAGTCCGACGCAGGCGGGGATCATGAGAGTAGCCACCGCTGCATCTTTCAAAGAACCGTAAGCCGCGCATGCGCACTTCCTATGGGTCGCTACAGCTCACGGAAAATGGACCCACACGATGGGAGTGCGCATGTGCGGCCTAGCGTTTTATTATATTAGATACCTCACAATGAGAAGATGGGCAATATATAAGGTGGCTTAGAATTATGCAAATAGAAATAGTGAGCTGATGATGACCTTTACATGGTTCTGTCTATCTCTGTAATGCATTGGACTTAATTACTGGAGACTCAATTGCATCCTTTTAAACCAACCACTCGTAGTAAACTCGTATTGGGACCAGCCTTCTGCCTCTGCTTTGTTTGTTTCTCTTTATGTGGCAGAATGTATACTTTTTTTTTTGGTTTAGTGTGTCTGTCAGTGCGTTTGCACATCTCTGTGATTATCTTATTCTCCGTCAGTTCCTTTTATCTTATTTAACTGTATGATCAACTTGCCTTGAGTTTAACCTCCCATCTGCTTATCCCAACAGACTCTGTACCACCCATATTGTCCTCATAGAATATCTGCACTCGGCCCCTCGGCTATATGATAAGCTGTAATACAGCCTTAGTGAGCTGTGAAACCTTTTTTAAAGAACCAAAAAAACGTTTTTGTTCATGAACTTTGGAGATCACACTGACCCCTTTTTCATTTCCCCGTATTGCTGTGTACATAGCATTCATGGTCTGTTGTCTACAAGGGGTTAATTAACATCTGTTATTCATCAGACACGGCTTTGGGAGCATCTAGTACAGGCTTGGGCTACCATGGACCATAACCCAGCCAGGTTTTTCAAGGTTTCCACAATGAATATGCACGAGATCTATTATTTCTTCATTTATTTGGATATATTAACTGCTTTTAAGAAGAGCTTCACCCAAGGCGGTGTACAGTAAGTACAGTTCAACATAACACTTACAGTTTTGTTAACAGCATAACTTTAAACTAATACAATGAATGAGGTAAACTCAAAATCAGCTAATTGAAACTTAATAATAGGACTACTATGAATCAGTTTCAGAAATATTCTTATAATACCCCTCCATTTACATACTGTGACAGGGAAGCTCCTGTCACAGTGAAAACTACTGCTAAAACTCCCCAGAATGCAGCACAGGGCTCTGTAAAACCCGGCATGGAGCCAGGACAGCTGGCTCAGCCAAAAGAATACAAGCCAAGGCAGGTCCCAGCACAGCTGAAGAGCCAATTAGGGAAGACTCTGAAAACCACTAATTGCCCCTATCACTCCTTTCCAGAGGTCAGGGAGAAACCTGAGACCAATTTAGAGAGGGGTGGAGTCAGACCCGGGAGTTTGCCTTATAGGCAAAGTAAGTTGGCAAACTTAAGGGGAGGAGGGAGGAGGAGAGAGTCTCTGATGAGAGAAGCCAAATCACTCAAGGAGTTTCCAGGTCACAGAGGGTGCCTAAATCCCAGCATGAGCGTATGGCAGGAAGCCAGCACCTAAGGAAAGGTGGTACAGCACTTGGGAGGTACAGTGACTGGCAGCTTAAACCCCAGAGAGAAAGGCTGGGAAATTATCCCCAGGGAAAGGCTGCAGGTATTTTGGCAGACTTGCAGAGAGGGGGATGGGAAGCACAGCCTGGGGGAAATGAGGAAACTTTAAGCCAGAGTTCCCATGAGGGTGAATGGGAAATGTGCAGTGTCCTGAGTGATAATATAAGTGAAGAGGACATGGACCTGGGGGACTCTCATGAAGAACGTTCTCCCATTGTTTACTTGTTTCACACGGAAGCCAGAGCAGGGCTGGCAAAGCTAATGAGGTGATAAAAACGTGTTAAGAAGATAAAGAGAGCTGAGAGGGGAAAAGGCTTAACACAAGCCGTGCTCAGCTAGTAAAGCCAGAAGGTGTTAAGGTCCAGAGAGATCAATGAATCCCAGTGGGGATACAAGCCAAGGAAGGCATTGAACTGATATAATATTTTGATGTTATAGTATTTTTGCTTTTGATAAGGAGGTGCAATCCAGCTCCTCAGTAAAACACTTGAGACTCACCTGGGCTGTAATATAATAGTGTGCAGGATGCACCCAAAGGACTGTAACCAACCAAGGTGAATGTTTTCTTTTTGCTTCTGTTTTCTTTTCTTTGTACTTTGGGACACTAATAAACCTGGTACTGTTTTTCAAGGAATCCGGTATCCGGGTCTTCCTTTCACCACCATATTAAAGGCGTACTAAAATTCTTGCTTGTGGTCCGGGCCGGTGTTTCCCACCTACTCAGGGATGGGCCCGGCCACAAGACCCTCCAATCAAAGAAGTCAAATGGAAAAAACTATACAATGGCCTCCTAGCCACCCAAGCAGCAAAACTAGATAACCAAATCTCCAATCTACTGATAACAACCCCAGACTACAAGATGTTCAGAAAAGAAATAAAAACTATACTATTCAAAAAAATCCCTGAATAAGTCTTAACACCACGAATACCCTCCTTCTTCCCATCTTCTTCCTGACTCACCGATACTACCTGATCTACTCTTTATCTTCACTAGAAACGACCAATGATCTTCTTTTGTAACCCACCTTCTATAACTCATTTGTAATCCTGGCTACCAATAAAAGCAAGATCCCAGTTCAAATTCTACTGTCTACTATACAAAGTAATACACGGAACAGCACCCAGCTACATAAACAACAGACTACACCGTAACCTCTCACACAGATTAAGGAGAACTCAGAGCCTATTCATTTACCCCCCTCTCAATGGAACACGACGAAAGAAACTATACAACAGCCTTTTAGCGACACAGGCAGCAAAGATCGATACTACCATCTCCAATCTACTGATCAAATCAATAGACATTAAAGTATTCCGAAAAGAAATCAAAACTCATCTCTTCAAAAAACACTTCCCATCATCATAACCTCACAATAGTATTAGAAAATACTCTCATGACCACCACCACCACCACCACCACCATAGCAACACTTCTGAATCCTGACTGTATTATTTCTATTCATCAAAACAACCTATCACTATCTACTATTTGCTTTCAATTTCTCCTGGAAATGTCCAGACTAACAATTGTAACTTGACACATTCTTGATTCTATGTACTGCAATGCTACTGGAAATGTCCAGTCTTCTAATTTGTAATCCGCTTAGAACCGCAAGGCACAAGCGGAATAGAAATCAATAATGTAATGTAATGTAATGTAATCCGCCTTGAACCGCAAGGTATTGGCGGAATAGAAATCTCTATTGTAATGTAATGTAATAACAGCACTGAAAATCAAATAAGAGAGCTATAAATCACTGTCAACATAATACTTATGAGATAACTAAAAAAGCACTCATGAGAACATTCAAATAACATAGATAGAACGCTAATGCTTTTCTAGAATACAGCTTATCATATAGCCGAGGAGCCAAGTGTATATATTCTGTGGGGACAACATAGGTCAAAGGACTCAAACTCGCGGCCTGCCAGGTACCTCTTTGAGGCCCTCGGTATGTTTATCATAATCACAAAAGTAAAATAAAACAGTTTCTTGATCATATGTCTCTTTAGCTATAAATTACAATATTATTATTAAGATAGCCAAAAAGAGAGATTTATAAACTATAAAGCATTTTACCTCATGCAAAATTGTCATTTCTTTAATAAGACATTAACTATTTTTTTCTGAGAACCACCAAGTACCTACAAATCCAAAATGTGGCCTTGCAAAAGGTTTGAGTTTGAGACCACTGACATAGGTGGTACAGAGTTTGTTGGGACAAACAGATGGGAGGTTAAAGTCAAGGCAAGTTGATCATACAGTTAAACAAGATAAAAGGAATTGATGGCCGGATTCTCAAAACTTACCGAGCCGTTAATGATGGTTACTAAACCGGTTCCAGCCGGTTTAGCGTGCCAGTATTTTACTGCCCGATTATCAGAACGGCTCACCGTGGTCTTTTCCGAGCTTCCTAGCAGCCTCCAACTCTGCCATCCAAATGTTGTAAAATGAGGTCATTATTATTAAAATGGTAGTAAAATGGACTCATTAATATTTAAATGAGCACTCTGGGTGATTCTCTATCATCGCTGGATGATTCTCTAAATGAAGCGCTGGTTTATGACGACCAAAAATTACCGGCTGGTCTGGGGGTGCCGGTACTGTGAAAAGCGCATCTCAGGCGTGTGTTTCTGGCTGTGGATCATGATAAAAATTTTTAAAAATCCACACTATTCACATAAATTATAGTAATACTAGTCTTTAAGCCCGTTACATTAACGGGTGCTAGAGATTCCTCGGCTTCCTCCCCTTCCCTTTCCGTCCCGTCAACCCCCTTGTTTCCCTTTGCACAGTCTCCCTGCTTCATCCGCTCATTCTCCTGCGCGGGCCACCGGAGCAGAGAGGACTGGGCAGAGGGGGCTGCCAGCCGGGGCCGGCGGAGAGGAGCTAGGCGGCTGGAGGAGTAGCAGCCTCCGTCCCGCCTTCGCCTCCCTGGATTTGCTAGAGCGGCCTGCAAGGTTCGCTACAGTGGCTGGCGAACCTCAGCAGGCTGCTTTGAAGAGGACCGGCAGTGGGAGGGAGCACTGGCACAGAAGCACAGCTCACGTCACCAGGACTCATGGATTTTCGACAGCGCATGCGCGCTTAGCCTTTTATTATTATGGATAGTGATGGGAAAAAATCTCAAAAGCACGCATCTCAAGCACATTTATTAAAGGCATGTCTTATACGCTCTTGTTGGAAGCTGACGATGGTGCCTCCCCTCCCTTTCTCTCCATCTAATAGCGCTGGCATGCCCATGAGTGACACAACAACGTAGGGTTAGCCGGTAGTTCTCCACTCCTCCTATCCACACATGAGACAGCCATGGGACGATAGAATGAAATGCTGCTACTATTTGGGCCTTTGCCAGGTACTTGTGACTTGGATTGGCCTCCATGAAGACGGGATACTGGGCTAGATGGACCATTGGTCTGACCCAGTAAGGCTATTCATATGTTCTTATGCCTCGTTCCATGGACTATTTTGTGCATATGCTGACCACTATCACCAGCAACTGATCTCATGTAAATTTGGCGACCCTCCGCAAACCACATTTGCATGCGCAGTTCTTTGGGAATGGCTGGTCTTTTCTGAATCGTTAGATTTACGGCTGCTACAGTGGCTTGTTGGATTTTACCAGTGATATTAGAGCATCCGGCCCTGGTTTAATTACAGGGTGTGTAGCAAGCTAGTCTAGGTGCAGAACGAGTATACACTCCCCCCTCCGTATTCGCGGGGGTTAGGAGCAGAGCCGGCCTGTGAATATGGAAAAACTATGAATAATATTTGGGCCAGTACTGCCCTTATCCCTGGCTTTCCACAACTATTTTTAGCCCTGTAAGACCCCCTTAAGCCTTACCTGGTGGTCTAGCGGGTTTTCAGGCAGGAGCAATCTTCCCATGCTCCTGCCCCATGCAGATTGCTCACAGGAAATGGCTGCCTTGAGCTCTCATAGTCTCTCGAGCCATTTCCTATGAGCAATCTGCACAGAGCAGGAGCGTGGGAAGATCGCTCCTGCCTGAAAATCCACTAGACCACCAGGTAAGACTTAAGGGGGGGGAGGGGTTACAGGGCTAAAAAAGCCTGAAAAATTAAAATTTATTTTGTGGTCAAAAATCGCGAATAACCAAATCCGTAGATACAGAATTCGCGAATACGGAGGGGGAAGTGTATAGTCAATTACCCTGGGTATTAAAGGCTTGGGTGACGAGCCAGGCATAGAATTTGCTTAGAATGGAAGCAGTACATGCAAATCTTGAAAACTCAATTGGGTTGGGGCCCTCGAGGACCATGGTCTCCTACCCCTGACCTAGTACGAGGTTAGTTTGAAAGCATGTAGTATGAAGAGAATAGAAACATGTAGCATGTTGGCGTGCAGGAGCATTTGGTGTGAGGTGAGTTTCGGAGCATGCAGTGTTCCTTCTAAGCTGTTGGACGGGTGGCATCTCCTGCCAGTGGCATGCATTCAGATGCAAGAGAACTGAAGCACACCGCATTGTTGTAATATGCATGGTGGACTCCCAAGCAGCTTATGGTATGCAATATGATTATTTGAGTGCATTCAGGATGATGCTTTTGGTGCAAATAGTCCATAAACTGCTTCATCTGTCATCTGTGAGATCTTGAAAGTCTGTATCCTATCCTGACGCCTGCTTTCTCTTTCGTTGGTCCTTTCCAAGATCTCTTAGTGAGGGAGATAAGTGCAGAGCGGTAAAGGTAGAGTACTTATCCTCCAGGTTAAAGTATGAGTAAGGCAAGTTCTCAAAGAGGCATTCTTCAGCCTTGATATGGCCAACTTGTGACTTGCACAGGACACTGTTCATTAGGGGGCTCCGGCATGGGCTGCCTACAAAGTCCGTGGCTAAAGAAGAGTCAGTTCCATTCCTTACCATCTCCTGATAAAGTCTGAGAGGCTGAGGACCTGCTGCTATCCTAGGGGCTTAAGAAGAGCTGTCGTTCCTGCCCTCTTCTACTCCCAAGATGGACATAGGGCCAAAGAGCTGCTTCCACTCTGCCTCCTGACTTGGCAACTGAACAGAAGAAAAGCTGTTCTGGGACTAGAAAAAGGCAAATTCATCCCCGCAGGAACTCAACTTCCCTGTCCCGTCCCTGTGAGTTTTGTCACTGTTCTTGTTTCAAGTTTAATAAAATTTTTGATTAATCGCTTAATCATATTTCTAGGCGATGAACATTTTAAAATTACAATATTTGGGGAACAATACAATACTTAGTAATATATTACGTCCAAGTGGACTAATAGACAGACTTAACAAACCATAAACACAAGGAAAAAGGGAAATGAAATACAAAATCATTAAAGGAAAGTAAGACAATCAGGGAAAAAACAAAAGTCAGGGAAAACAAAAAACCTTAATATTGTACAGTGGAATTAAAAATATAACCAGCGAACTAGTTAGCTAATTATCAAAAGCATCTTTAAAAAGAAAAGTTTTTAAATTACTCTTAAATTTCTCCAGATTGCGCTCTTCCCTTAAATAAATAGGGAGGGAATTCCAAATTTGAGGTGCAGTAACAGAAAAAATAAATTGCCGTCTTGTATTAATAACCCTAAGAGAAGGGATCATCAATAGATTTTGTTCATTGGATCTCAGTGTTCTATTTGGAATATAAGGGATTAATAATTTATAGATGAATGCTGGAGTTTTATAAAATAGGGATTTAAAAGTAAGTATGCATAATTTATATGTTATCCGGTGAGATATAGGAAGCCTAAGAAGAGGAGTTACATGGTCGAATTTCCTAGTTTTAGTTATAAGTTTAATGGAAGCATTTTGAATAATTTGTAAACGTTTAATTTCATTCAGAGAAATGCCCTTAAAAAGGGCATTACAATAATCAATTTTAGAGATCACCAAAGAGTGAATGAGAATATTAAGGGATTTTGAACATAAAAATTGTGAGAGTGAACGAATTTGGCGCAGCCTGTAAAAGGTTGTTTTAACAATATTACTAATGTGATCATGGAAAGTCAGCTTATGATCAAAAATCACCCCTAAAATTTTTATGTTGTTAACTGATTGTAGGGGGACATTTTTTTTATAAAAATAGAACAAACAAGTTTAGAACTATCTTTCCATGGAAAAAGCATCACATTAGTTTTGTTAATGTTAAGTGCCAATCTGTTAGTGTCCCTGTCCCATTCCTGCAAGTTCTGCCTTAACCGCACAAGCCTCGAACACTTATGATTTTAAAGTGTTTGAGGCTTGTGCAGATGAGGACAGAGCTTAGGCATTGGTGGAATGAGGCATTATGACATCACAGTCTGAGCTCTAGAATGTTGCTACTTATGATTTTAAAGTGCTTGAGGCTTGTGCAGATGAGGACAGAGCTTAGGCATTGGTGGAATGAGGGATTATGACATCACAGTCTGAGCTCTGGAATGTTGCTACTTATGATTTTAAAGTGCTTGAGGCTTGTGCAGATGAGGATGGAGCTTTAAGGAATGGGGCAGGGTGACGAGTCAAAGGCGCACGGGAAAATTGTGCGCTGACAAAGACACTCGGACAAATGCGTGCAGGATGTCAGCGTGCCGGATTAAAACTTAACTTTAAAGCTCTCCGAGAGTGTGTGTGTGTGTGTGTGTGAACCCCCCCACTTTACTTAGAAGTGTTGCCGCTGCTGTTGGGGGTGGGTGGTTCTTCCCCAAATACCCCCAATGGCAGCGGTGACACTTGTAAGTAAAGTGGTAAAGTGTGTGTGTGGGGTTTCCTCCCACACCCTCAGAGCGCTTTAAAGATAAGTTTTAATCCGGCATGCTGACGACCTGCGTGCATTTGTCTGAGAGGCTTTGTCGGCGCGCGGTTGTCCCATGCGCTTTAGTCTATGTACCATGGGGCAGGGACAGGAAAAGAACTCACTGGGCCAGGATGGGAAAATGAGTTCCTGCGGGGATGGGAAAAATTTGGGACCTCTGGAAGAGGTTTTGAAATCTAAGCAGTTTATTTTCAGAGCCCCTAAAGAGCTCTCCCAGAGTCCTGAATGAGTTCATACATTAAGGAACCAATATTCAAAAAACTGAGCGCCTAAGCTCCTTTTCAGCTCCTAAATTTGTACCCTATTTTCAGCCAAACTTAGGAGCCTAAAGGCCCCTTTTACAAAGCCTCAGTAGTATGTCCCAGTGAGGCAAATGCGATGCAACCCATAGGAATTGAATGGGCTGCGTCACATTTGCCGCATGGAACTCATTAC
This sequence comes from Geotrypetes seraphini, assembly GCF_902459505.1. Taxonomy (NCBI): domain Eukaryota; kingdom Metazoa; phylum Chordata; class Amphibia; order Gymnophiona; family Dermophiidae; genus Geotrypetes; species Geotrypetes seraphini. Next base: position 218,991,610 of record NC_047089.1, on the reverse strand, counting down.
CATAGCTTTGTAAAAGGGGCCCTAAGATTTTAGCCAAATATTAATCTTGGTTAAGCTTAATCTATTTGCCTAGATTTATAAACCTACAGTAAGTTATGAGCCTAGTGCTGAAAATCAGTGCTAAACTCCCAAGAATTTTCTCCATCCTAAAGCCACCCCTGATGCCACCCGCTTTTTGTGACCCTAAATTTAGGCGTTTAGTGATACTTGATTCTGAAAGCTATATATTGCACCCAAAATTGTATGCCGAAATTTGGCATGCATCAGGCGTATTCCATATTTACATGCACAACTTAATTGGAAAATAAGCAGTTAATTACATTACATTACATTAGTGATTTCTATTCCACCAATACCTTGCGGTTCAAGGCGGATTACATAAAAGTTTTCAGAGATTACATAAAGGTATACAGGAATAGCATAAGAGATGTCATAAGAGTTACATAAGAATTACCAAAGAATTGTCGCGATCTTAAGGTGGTAAGTGCTGGGTAATAAGAATTACCAAAGAGTTGTCAAGATCTTAAGGTGGTAAGTGTTGGGTAATAAGAATTAACAAAGAGTTGTCGAGATCTTAAAAGGTGGTAAGTGTTGGGTAATAAGAATTACCAAAGAGTTGTCAAGATCTTAAGGTGGTAAGTGTTGGGTAATAAAAATTACCAAAGAGTTGTCGAGATCATAAGGTGATAAATGTTGGGTAATAAGAATTACCAAAGAGTTGTCGAGATCTTAAGGTGATAAATGTTGGGTAATAAGAATTACCAAAGAGTTGTCGCGATCTTAAGGTGGTAAGTGCTGGGTAATAAGAATTACCAAAGAGTTGTCGAGATCTTAAGGTGGTAAGTGTTGGGTAATAAGAATTACCAAAGAGTTGTCGAGATCTTAAGGTGGTAAGTGTTGAGTAAATAGAGGCATTTTAGAATTAGTTGGGTAGTTAGAAGCATATTAGTGTATAATGAGGGTATAGAATGGGTAGGTGGGGTTTGGATAGGAACTGGTCGTGTTAGATATGTTTTATGTATTTTTTGAAGAGTAAGGTTTTAGTATCTTTCTTGAAGGTTTTGTAGTCTGTGGTTGATGATAACAGCATGGTGATTTGTCTGTCCAGTTTAGCTGCTTTGGTGGCTATTAGGTTGTCATATAATGGGGCACTAACTGGCAACAATTTAAATTTATGCGTGCATCTTTGTAGTCAGTATTCTATATGTGCATATAGTTTCACGTTTAAGTTTATTATATTTTGATATATTGCCTATTAAATTCTAAGGGCTCCTTTTACTAAGGTGCGCTAGCGTGTTGAGTGCGCACTATATTGCTGCACACGCTACGCACCAAAAACTAACGCCAGCTCAATGGAGGCGCTGCTTAGTAAAAGGAGCCCTAAGTGGTTTACATAAAAATTTTTACAAAAGTATAAATATAAGGGAAACTTACATGAACTATTAAAAAACAATTCAGAGATCAAGATGGTAAGAAGATACATCATATTAAAATGAAAGGACATGGGAAAGGAACAAGCCAAGAGGGTGGGATAAACCGAGAGAACAAGTAGGCATGGCCAGGGAGGGGCGTGGACAGGTCGGGGCTGTTCCTACAATTTATGCGTAGTGCCTAGTTTACGGGCGAGGATTTACAGCAGGTTTCAGTTGGTGTAAATCCTTGTGCCTAAAATCGGGCGCAGTTTCTAGCGCCAAGCGCTATCCTATAAATGGGAATCCTTCGGGTTACGGGGATCCCATAGGGATAACTCCTTGGGTCTCAGAGATCGGGGATCCTGCGGGGTTGGAGACAACTTGTCATCTTCTTTTGCTGCCTGCAGCACGCCACAAGTAGCCGCTGTACTGGGCCATGGTGCGCCCTCACCTGGAGTACTGTGTCCAGCACTGGTTGCCGTACATGAAGAAGGACACAGTACTACTCGAAAGGGTCCAGAGAAGAGCGGCTAAGATGGTTAAGGAGCTAGAGGAGTTGCCGTACAATGAAAGATTAGAGAAACTGGGCCTTTTCTTCCTCGAACAGAGGAGATTGAGAGGGGACATGATCGAAACATTCAAGGTACTGAAGGGAATAGACTTTGTAGATAAGGACAGGTTGTTCACCCTCTCCAAGGTAGAGAGAACGAGAGGGCACTCTATAAAGTTGAAAGGGGATAGATTCCGTACAAACGTAAGGAAGTTCTTCTTCACCCAGAGAGTAGTAGAAAACTGGAACGCTCTTCCGGAGTCTGTCATAGGGGAAAACACCCTCCAGGGATTCAAGACAAAGTTAGACAAGTTCCTGCTGAACCGGAACGTACTCAGGTAGGGCTAGTCTCAGTTAGGGCGCTGGTCTTTGACCAGAGGGCCGCCGCGTGAGCGGACTGCTGGGCACGATGGACCACTGGTCCGACCCAGCAGCGGCAATGCTTATGTTCTTATGACCTGGAAGTCTTCCCCCGACATCAGAGCTGACGTCGGAGGGAAGGCTTTGTGTCAGTCACGTGCAGCATGCAGGGCAGTGGGCCCTGCTCGCTGCACATGACTGATGTGAAGCCTTCCCTCTGAAGTCAGCTCTGACGTCAGGGGAAGACTTCCGCGTCGTGTGGCGTGCTGCAGGCAGGAAAAGAAGACGAGCCTTTCGGTTTGAGATGCCTCCAACCCCTGCTGTTACCGGTATCTGGACTCAAACGTGGGAGGCAATCCTGGGACACAGAGGGGAGAGGGGGGGAGGGAGTACGTTTATGGACACAGAAGGCATTGATTTGGGAGAGAGGATGGAGGAAGGGAGGGAAAAAGATGCTGAGGTGGGGGAGGGAGTAGAAATGGAGAATTGGGTATGGGTTTGTCAGTGAAAGGGAGAGATGGTCGTGTACACGGGGAATGGAAGAAAGAGGAGAATTTTTGGTCATAGGGAGGGAGTGAGGTACAGATGAGAGGGAAGAGAAAGATGAGAGGGAGAAATGCTGTGGTGGGAAGGGAATAGTGATCTTCTTTTACATTCCTTTTAATGTGCACATTTTACATATATAGCTTCCAAAAGACTGTGTCCGTTTCTCTGCATTTTGTAGATTCTGACTTGAGAGGCCCTGTTCTGTCATTGTACAAACAGTGATGACCTCTCCTGCTCCTTTTCCTCTCTTCCGGCTGTGAAGTAATATCCACTCAGAAAGAAGCATAAAACTTTAATAACGTTTTAGAAGATGGCTTTAAACGAATCCTTCTAGTGTCGTTATAATCAGGAAACCTTTTTCTTAATATTTAATCAAACCATGGCTCAGTGGCAGTTGAAATCACTCTTTCCACTTCTCAGTAGAGATGGGGACGGGACGGGGGGTGGGGGCTGGAGAGCAGCAGATCATATAGAGAGGTCGCTGATTCATCACCAGTGATCAGTTCTCTGATTTTTATACTGGAAACTTTCCCTGGATGTGGCTTCATCCATAATTTATACAGCTTGTTACAAGCTTTGCAGTAAATTATTGATAGATTCAGATAGATCGAAAGAGCTGGCATTAGAGCAGGACTTGTGTTCTGCGTCTGGGAGCAGTACCACCCAGACTCTGGGGTTTGAGAACTAGCCTAGGACATGAGCCACTCATACCGTGTCATTGACTCATTTCCCTCCGTGTTCGATATACAGTCCCATTGGGGAGCACTTTTTAGAGTCCATGTTGTTGTAGGCTATGTGGGCAGTTTAATACATGTCCATAAGGAAACTTTTCAAAGAGCATGCACCAGTCATTTTTTTTTTTTTTTATTAACATATGAAAAATGTGCACATTAAAAGTGTTTGTTTATGTTTATTAAAATCTTTATATACCGTATATCAGGGGTGTCCAACCTTTTGGCTTCACTGGGCCGCATTGGAAAAAAAAAAATGTTTCTGGGGCCGCACAAAAAACGCTGCAGCAAGACAGAGGAGGGAGCTGGCAAGACGGTAAACACCCAGGGGCAGCAGAGGAAAACACAAAATACTTCGACCGGGGCCACACAAAATACTTCACGGGGCCGCATGTGGCCCTCGGACCGCAGGTTGGACACCCCTGCCATATATACAGCCAAAAAAGGATCAAAACAGTTTACAATATAATTCAATCAAAATTAAGAAAAGAACTCCATTTAAATAGAAAAAAAAGTAACATTTCTAATAATATTATAGAACAATCTAAGGGGTCCTTATATTAAGGCGCGCTAATTGATTTAGCGTATGCTAAATCGGTTAGCGTGCCTTAATATAAGGATCCCTTAATTAATAAATGAAAATAAAAATGATCGTGAATATATAAATGCAGACAGAAGTCCCGAATTCACATCCCATCGGTTTAAAAAGGCCAGTTGGAAAAAATATGCCTTTAAATGCCTTTTAAAATTTGAGAAAAATTCTTCCTTTCTCAATTCTACAGGCAAACTATTCCATAAAATTGTGAACTAAATTTTTTAAAAAATGCGCAATTGCTAGTTGAGGCAAGATGAGCCTTTAGAATATGGGGTGCAACTACTCTGTTATCGTTCAATGATCTTCACTGCTATTTATGCAGCTGGTAGGCGCAGGGCAGAATAATATGCATACCTAGGTCTGATGTTAGGGTGGTGTAAACGAGGCAGTTGCCCTAGGCCCCCATACCGTAGGGGTCCCCAGGAGATGCAACCTGTTAGATGGTGGCCCCTTCCAAATTTCTGTCTGGGCACTGGTCAGGGTTGGCAACCGGATCTAGATCTGCTTGATCCGGTCCTGGGTTTAACCCACTGCATAGAGCAAACTCAAACCTTTGCAGGGCCACATTTTGGATTTGTAGGTACTTGAAGGGCCGCAGAAAAAATAGTTAATGTCTTATTAAAGAAATGACAACTTTGCATGAGGTAAAACTCTTTATAGTTTATAAATCTTTCCTTTTGGCTAAGTCTTAATAATAATATTGTAATTTATAGCTAAAGAGACATATGATCAAGAAACTGTTTTATTTTACTTTTGTGATTATGATAAACATACCAAGGGCCTCAAATTAGTACCTGGTGGGCCGCGAGTTTGAGACCACTGGCATAGAGGGAACATAAGAACAGCCATACTGGGTCATACCAATAGTCCATCTAACCTAGTCTCCTGTTTCCAACAGTGGCCAATTCAGGCCACAGTACCTGGCAGAAACCCAAATATTAGCAACATTCCATGCTATCGATTCAGGGTAAGTAGTAGCTTCCCCCTGCCTGTCTCTTTGCAGCCTTGCTTTTCATAGGAAACGTTGCTACAGAAGGCATGTATGATTGGGCATAAATGTATTATGCAATTTTGGTAACAGAAAGAATCTCCAAGTTTCTGGCATCGTTTACTTTTGTTTGAGATTTGGGAGGTTAGGCGTTCGTTTAGAACAGGAATCTCAAAGTCCCTCCTTGAGGACCGCAATCCAGTCGGGTTTTCAGGATTTCTCCAATGAATATGCATTGAAAGCAGTGCATGCACCTAGATCTCATGCATATTCAATGGGGAAATCCTGAAAACCTGACTGGATTGTGGCCCTCAAGGAAGGACTTTGAGACCCCTGGTCTAGAAGAACTTGTCTTTTTATGGAAGGTTGGGATCCGTATATTCAAAACCTTTCATCTAGAGCAAGATGGTGAATTCTCAATGATTTACGTTAAAGCTAAAGTTGTTTAAATTACATCCCAGTTCTTTATTTTTCTTTATTTTTGTCAACTTTCATCCGGGGAAGGGGGATTGATTATGGAATGGAAGGGAGGAAATGGGGGATTGGGATAGGGGGATTATGGTTTATTATATAAAATGTTTGATGGAAAGATAGAATTTTATATAATATTTGGATTGGATTAGAATTTTAATATTTGTGAATTATTTATTTGTAAAGAATCTCTTTCTGTATAATTTATATGTATTTTTACTTTATTCCTTTAATAAAATGTTTGAACATTTAGAATGAAGGGGGGGGCGGAAGGGGAGGGGATCGAGGGGGGGGTGTAGTAATGAATTGTTTAGGTCATATGGAAATTTATTTTAGAGGAATGATAGAAATATGTATGGAATATTATTATTGTGAATCTAATTGTAATGAATATCTCTTTGTATTATATTATTGTATATTTATTTGATTCCTTCAATAAAATGTTATAAATCAGGAAACGTTGCTATCAAAATTATTACCAAGTCCAAGAAGTGTGATCATGTCACCTCCCCCCTCTTCTGAAATCAGTTCACTGGCTTCCCATTACCCACAGAATAACTTACAAAATTGCTTTACTAACCTTCAAAACTCTAACATCAAATGTTCCCATCTTCATTGACAAACTTCTCATTCCCCACGCTCAACCAAGATTACTCAGATCTATAAATCAGCATCTATTACAGACATGGGCAACTCTAGTCCTCGAGGGACGGAATCCAATCGGGTTTTCAGGATTTCCCCAACGAATATGCATGAGATCTATTTGCATGCACTGCTTTCAATGCATATTCATTGGGAAATCCTGAAAAACCAATTGGATTCCAGCCCTCAAGGATCGGAGTTGCCCACCCCTGATCTACTATATGTTCCCTCACTAAAAAATATTAATATCCGACGTACAACGATATTTTCTGTAATTGCCCTCTCAATATAGAATTTGTTACCCTCTTTTCTTAGGGAAGAAAAAAATTTGCACAAATTCAAAGGGGCATTAAAACCTATTTTTTCAAAGATGCATTTGAGCAATAAACAACAAAGCAAACATGAAGAAGGAAAAAATGAGAGGGATAGGTTGGAAAGATTAAAGAATCAGATCAAAATAAAGACAATGTTTCAGGGACGAGGACGATTACTGGGTCAAAGAGAGAAGACATAGGGCCTGTTTTATGAAGCTGTGCTAGCGGCTGCCATGCGGCAAAGGCCCCGAAGCCCTTTAAATCTCTATGGGCTAGCGCGGCTTCGTAAAACAGGCCCTATGTCTTCTCTCTTTGACCCAGTAATCGTCCTCATCCCTGAAACATTGTCTTTGTTTTGATCTGATTCTTTAACCTTTCCAACCTATCCCTCTCATTTTTTCCCTCTTCATGTTTACTTTTCTGTGTCTATTGTAGTTGTACCATATTCCTTGTGTATCTGTGAGTCTGTCATTGTCCATGTCGTATGCTTTTAAATAAGGTTTTTTTTAGATTATAATTACATCCCCATTTTTATGTACAATGCTTAGAATCTGTGATAGGCGTTCAATCAAAATTTTAATAAACTTGAAAAGCAATACAGAAATTGAAAACCATACTGGATCAATCCCATTGAGCAAATCTGGACTGTCAAACAAATCTGGGAATTAGGGTTACCATATGGCTCCAGAAAAAGGAGGACGGATTGAAACATCTAGGCTTTATTTCTATTGAAACCAATGGAAGAAAAACCTGGATGTCTCAATCCATCCTCCTTTTTCTGGAGCCATATGGTAACCCTCTGGCAACCTTAGTCCCAGTATATTTAACGCTGGCCAAGTGCATACCTGGGGCTTCCAGCGGAGGATATCTTTAGTTGGCGGTGCTTGGGGATCCCTGTCAGCTATATTGAGGATGTGTATCATCTCTAGGTGGGTCTGAATTCAAAGTGGGCAAACCTCTGCACACCCGGCTCCACAGCACTGTGTCAATCAATGCAGAAATGAGATATGAGCTTGAGGTTTTAGAGGGAATTATAAAATCCTAAGCACATGGGAGGAATCAAGGTTTTTCTTCCCTCTCCCCAGGGTCTCCATCAAAGAGAAACAGTAGATGGGAAACCCCACCAAGAGGCCCCACAGAATTTGTTACGTAACACCCCCCCTCTAAAAAACCCAAGCCCATAACCCTGTTTTTGTCTGAATATGTATCAGGCAGATTAATTAAATTGATATATTTGCTGGTGGGAACAGTATCAGAGATTCAAGTTACTCAGTCCCAGGCTGGAGATTTGGGATACTTCTGAATTTCTGACCATCCCATCCTAGGGCATTATGGTACTTGCAAAACTGAATTCAAAGGACAGGAACAGGCATTACAAATTCCACACTGCTTTGGGATGTAATTACAAAACCAGGACTGGCCCCAAATCTTCTCCATTCATTTTTACATTGTATGTTCTGTTTGTTAGAAATCCTTCTAGCCACTTCTGCACTTTACTACTTATCCTTAGAAAGTTTAGGATCAGTAATAGGAGTTGATGGTCTCTACCGCAGTGTTTCTCAATTCGGTCCTGGAGAACCCCCTTGCCTGTCAGGTTTTCAGGATATCCACATTGAATTAGCATCAACTTGATTAGCATAAACTGCCTCCATTATATGCAAATGTCTTCCAGGCATATTTATTGTGGATATCTTGTAAACCTGACCGGCAAGGGGGTTCTCCAGGACCGAGTTGAAAAACACTGGTCTACTGCATCAAATGCACTAGCTTTTGCAGTTTATTTCTTTTGCTCATTTCTACTCACAATGAAAGCATATGTAGAAACCTGTAGTGGTTCTAATGAAATCCTGGATTTGAGCTGTGCATGATGTGTCTTGGAGCACATGCAAATACTGTAATAACTGCTCACAAAGAATTTGTTAGTTTGGGACCAGAGCAGGGACTGACGAAAGCCAGGAGACCGTAGGCAGATTTATCACACACTCTTCAGTCAATAAAGTAGATCACTCCAGGTTTGGTGTTCTGAGTCAACACATTTCATTATAAGTCTCTTTAGGCAAATAACTGGAAAAATAACAACAGCAGAAGCAGCAAATGTGGCAGAGGCAATTATTCAAACAACATTTACACAGTCTCTTAAGCTTTTTTCTATTCCTTTCTCAGTTTCTCTATCTTTAATTAATCTCTCCTTAACTTTCCCCTTTCATGAATTAAATAGATGATATATAATTAGTTCAAAAAGTTTTCATTTATAGTCTTTGTTAGGGGTGCTAAAAGACACAGGGATTCTGAGACTATTCAGGTGACTTGACCCTGGTTGGATTTGCATTGCTCCCCCATGATTTAATAGGGTTACCTTACCATATGGCGCCAGAAAAAGGAGGACGGATTGAGACATCCGGATTGTACTTCCATTGCTTTCAATCCTTCCTCCCTTTTCTGGAGCAATATGGTAACCCGAAAGATGTAGCTATAAGTTGTTCTTGTGTTGTCAGTCCTTTTGGGTAGTTCCAGGATCCTGAAGAGATGAAAGGAGGTCTCAGACACCCTGCTTCTCCCTTTCTCCTTTGCCCCAAGAATTGGAATAGTTGATTTCCTATCCCCATTGCCTCAGTGACAGTAGAGTTTAAGCGGCTGAGATTGCTATTGGATGCTTCTAGATATCTCCTACTAGTTCTTCTGGCTGGGATAGGCAAAACTGCTGAATCTAATTAGCTGGTGTTGAATTTGAAATAAGTATGCTAGAGTCCAGTCTGGAATAGCCTACAATATAGCTTTTGTTTTGAAATAAAATGCATCTACCTTGTCCATATACCCCACAAGCAGTAGCTTTACCAAATAACACCCCCCTTGGGGATTCCACTAATGGACTATCCCATAATGAACCTAGATATAATAGGATGGCAGACCAGAATGACTTAATAAGAGGACATTGCCACAATGCATGAGATAACGTATTCGGAGCTTTCTCACATTTAATACAAATGGGAGAATTAATTACCGGTAATCCTGCATGAAATGCTTGCACTTGTGAGAAATATGCCCTAAGTAAAATTCTATACGTACATGCCCTCCAAACATAGCCCTTAATAATTTTAGTCAATCGATGAATAGCTTGACTAAAATCTTAAAGTGATATTTGAGTCCCCAACTCATCACACCAGTTTGTATTATGCTATCATATGTTCTATTTGGAATTAAACTCCACCACCACTTATGTAACAAAGATACAGAGACTGGAACATCATTACATTGGTTAAAAAAATCGAGAAGCCTTTCACGAACACCCAAAGAAAGACCCAATCTTCGTATTTGACTAACATAATGTTCTAATTGCACGTATCCATATAATGACCTTGGTCCACTTCCAACCGTTAAGGAAAGGTCTGGAAATCTCCTTATCTTCCCAGTCTCATCCAAAATCTGAGCAATAAACCAAACCCCCTTATTTCCCCAAGATCAAAATATTACATTAGTCATTCCCAGGGTAAAATCTCCATTTCAAGTTTCAATTTCTTATACTGCCTAATCAAACCTTCTAGGCGGTGTATAAAAATGTTAAAACCGTCTATTAACTGAATAGGCAAAAAATCTGCTACACTTGGATGATACTCTCATAATTTCAACATTTTACTCCAAACTGATCTCAATGAAATCAAAATAGAATTACCCTTAAGATGATCTGGTAATCTTGACCTAGGCACTTGAATTAAATACAATAAATGAAATGGATGAAAAAAATATCTTGTCATAAGATATAGGAGTAAACAAATCATCCTCAAGAATCCAATCCCTTATATTTATTTATTTATTTATTTCGATTTCTATCCTGTTCTCCCAGAAGCTCAGAACGGATTACAAGTAGACATTCACAATCATTTGAAAACAGACTAGTCATGAAAACAAATAAGTTACAGTAGACAATAACAGAGCTTATTCTACAGACCAGACTGGTCATAGTGAAGAGTACTAGGAGAAGTATATTGAGGAGGCAGTTTTTAATGGCCCGATTGGCGGAAGAGGAAGGTCTTTACTGCTCTGCGGAAGGTCATTAGTGAGTCTAGCGACCTGATCTGTGTGGGTAGTCGGTTCCATAGCTGAGGTAGGGAATGGCTGTAGGATCTTTTGTACATTGTATTCATTCGGAGGGATCTCCCTGCAGGAATGCTGAGTCTTTGTTCTGCTTTGGAGTGGAGGGGGGCAGTTAGGGGTGTATAGGCGTAGCTTGGATGCTTTGTAGGCTGGGTTTTTTTGGTAGAATCTCTTGTATGTCCTGACCAGGCTTAACAAATATGCCCAACTATATATACGAAGATCTGGAAGTCCTAGTCCACCTCTCATCCCCGGTCCCAATAAAAATTCAAAAGATAATTTTGGTTTTTTACCTGCCCAACAAAATTTTGTAATAATTGTTCATAACTTCCACCAATCTCCATTATTTAATTCCAAAGGAAGCATCTGAAAAACATAACCATTTGGGAAATACAATAATTTTAAATAAAGCTACCCTACCCCCCAAAGATAATGGCAAATTCTGCCATTTTAGTAATTTTTGTTTAGTGTAATTGTGCAAAATAGGTACATTTACTTTACATATCATTCTAGGATCCACAGGTAAAAAAAATACTGAGATATTTAAATTGACTCTGTCCACTTTAATGGAAAATCTGAACCCCATTCTCTATTTAAGGTTTCATTAGTAGCTATAGCCTCAGATGTATCCATATTTAATTTAAATCCAGAAAAATCTCCAAATTCTGTGAAACTTTCTAATAATGTTTGCAAAGATAAACGAGGATTTGTTAAGTGTACTAAAATATCATCCGTAAATGCAGCTATTTTAAAGGTGGAAGCCCCTATAGTTACCCCCATAATGTCATTATTAGAAAGAATATCACGAATTAACGGATCCAAAGTTAAAATAAACAATAGTGGGGATAAAGTGCACCCCTGCATTGTCCCCTGAACCACAGAAAAAAATTCTTTAAAAATTCCATTTACACATACCCTAGCCTGTGTCTTCGAATATAAAGTCATAATAGCTGCTTGAAAAAAACCCGTAAAACCATATTTAGTCAAAACAGCAAAAAGAAACTCCCATCTGACCCTATCAAATGCTTTTTCAGCATCAAAACTAATAAGTAATGATGGAATATTCTTAAAATGAACCCATTCCAATGAAGACAAAATTGATCTGATATTCTTAACAGCTGTTCTTCCCTTAACAAACCCTTCTGAGGTTCTGCAATCAAATCAGGTAATATTTTAGCCAATCTATTACCCAGAATCTTAGCCAACAATTTTGCCTCATAACAGAGGAGAGAAATTGGTCTATAAGACCCTCTTAGGGTCCTTTCCAGATTTAGGAAAAACTATAATTTGAGATTGACGAAGAGTTTGTGGTAAAATTTGTTCTTTTTTTTTTTAGAAAAAAATTCTATTTATTTTCTTTTTCTTTGCTTTAGGATAAAGTAGTATATTAGTTGTGTTGATAAAAATTTATAAACAAAGCCCTGCCAGCTAAACATCTCTTTCTCTAGTTCAGCAGCCAGAACTTTGATTTATGTTTAAATGATTTTTATTATTCCAGCAGTAAGAAGCAAATACAAACAGTAGTACCATTCAGGAAATAACATTTTCAACAATATAATCAGTTCCCCTCCCATTCCCCCCCTCCCCTCCCCTCCCCAAGAATCCATGGCCAGTCCAACAGCTGAGAGTGGGAATAAAATCTTAAAGATTCAAAAGTCTACTGCGAGCACACGGTGTGAGGTCCTTCCAGAAGTGCTCCCACACCTGACAAAATTTGCGACCCAAGTCTCCCACCATGCGTCTCTCCAGTGTTGCGTGCACTATCATTAGGGATCTCCAATGTGCATATGACGGGGGATCACGGGAGAGCCAGTTGGTGAGGATGGCTTTTTTTTCCCATCAAAAGGGCTCTGGAGATAAATGCTGACATTCCCCTGGGTTTGGGCGAGGCTATATTATAAAATCCAAATAATGCCCTCGGTTGCGGAAGCCATCGCCTTCCCCAAAGCGATGTGGTATATAGGCCAAGATGTCTCCAAAACTGTTGGATTGCGGGGCAGGCCCAAAACATGTGACTCAAAGATGCGTGAGCCTGATTGCATTTCGGGCAAGAATGCGACGCAGTAATCCCCATCCGGGCTGCACGTTCCGGTGGAATGTAAAGTCTAAGAACAATTTTCAATTGCATTTCCCAGTGAGTAATATTGGGTGACACCTTCTGAATGTTCTTCAGGACCCGTTGTAACTGTTGAGCAGTCAACTGGCAATGCAAGTCCTCAGCCTAAAATTTGTTCTTTAATCTGATAATTAAACATGGAAACCAAAGAGGATGTAAGAGTTTGTCCCATTATCTTATAAAACTCAGCCCTAAATCCATCCAATCCCGGTGCTTTACATAATTGACTTTGTTGAATAGCTAATAACAATTCTTCCTCCCCAATAGGACAATTCAAATGAACTTGGACATCCTGCCCTATACAAGGTAAATTCAAGCTAGATAAGTATGTATCACTAAATAATCCTTCATCATGACTAGGAGCAAACAAGGACGAATAATAATCTTTAAATAATTTACCAATATCCTTCTCTTTTGTATAAATTTGTCCCAGGGAGGATTGGATTTGCAAAATTATAATGCAGCAACTAGCACCTTTAACTAAACGAGCCATCAAATCACCCGTCTTATTACCATGTTTGTATAACTTATATTGAAAATATTTAACTGATTTGATAGCTCGTTGATGCAATAACTCATTCAATTGATGTTGTACAGCTAATAAATTAGCATTATTATCTACCGTAGGACATCTGGCATGACAATGTCTAATTTGAATTAGTTGTTTTTCTAATCGGATAATAGCTCGATCTCGAGCTTTCTTTTTTTGGCTTGAATATGCGATGATTTTCCCCCTCAAAACTGCTTTTGCAGCTTCCCAAAATAGAGTAGGAGTTTCCCTATGTTGCTCATTATTAATTTGATAATTATTCCAACAGCTAAGAATATGTCATTTAAATTCTATGGCTTCGGTACATTTATTGTGTCAAAATTGCTATTGTGGTTTTGTAAAATGGGCCTTAGTTTTTCCAGCAGCATGAAGTTCATATTGTTTAAAGAGGTAAACCATATTCCACTAGAAAGTGTGATTAAGAAATTTTCCATTTTTACAATTTTTAAAAATTTGTTTTAATCCTATAGCATACAAGGATGGGACGAGTTCCCTATGAGGAAAAACTAAAGCGGCTAGAGCACTTCAGCTTGGAGAAGAGACGGCTCAGGGGTGATATGATAGAGGTCTATAAAATACTCATTGGAGTGGAGTAAACAAGTGTGAATCACTTGTTTACTCTTTGATAATACTAGGACTAGGGAGCCTGCAATGAAGCTACTAAGTATTAGATTTAAAATAAACCAGAGAAAATATTTCTTCACACAACGTGTAATTAAACTCTGGAATTTTGGAGAATGTGGTGAAATCAGTTAGCTTAGGGGGGGTGGGGTTAAAAAAGGTTTGGATAAATTCCTGTAAACCAGGTGTGGATGTTATTTAAAAATACTGTTGTGGAAGCCCAGACCAGATGTATTCCACGCAAAGGTGGAAAGAACAGGAAACGAGAGCCAGCGTGTTTAAAGGTGAAGTAAACGAGGCTATTAGAACATAAAAAACATCCTTTAAAGAATGAAAAAAAGATCCAAATGAAGAAAATAAGAAGAAACACAAGCACTGGCAAGTTAGATGCAAAGCATTAATAAAGACAGCTAAGAAAGAATAAGAAGAAAATTTGCAAAAGAGGCAACAACTCATAGCAATTTTTTTTAAGGCACATCAGAAGCAGAAAACCTGTGAGGGAATCTGTGGGACCTTTGGATGAGGATAAGGTCATAGCGGAAACACTGAATGAATTATTTGCTTTGGTCTTTATGGAAGAAGATGTAAGAGATCTACCTGAACAGGAAATGGTTTTCAAGGGTGAAGATGCAGAGGAACTGAAAGAAATCTCGGTGAATCTGGAAGATGTACTGAGCCAAATCGACAAGTTAAAAAGTGATAAATCGCCAGGACCGGATGGTATACCATACATCCCAGGGTATTAAAAGAACTAAAAAATGAAATTGCTGACCTGCTGTTATTGATCTTTAACCTGTCGCTAAAATCGTCTGTAGTACCTGAAGATTAGAGGTTGGCCAATGTTACGCCGATTTTAAAAAAGGGCTCCAGGGGAAATTACAGACTGGTAAGGCTCACTTCAGTGCTGAGCAAAATGGTAGAAATGATTATAAAAAATAAAATTGTGGAACACATAGACAAACATGATTTAATGAGATGGAGTCAGCATGGGTTCAGCCGAGGGAGATCTAGCCTCATAAATTTGCTTGACTTCTTTGAAGGTGAGCCGGTTGATATAGTGTATCTAGATTTTTAGAAAGCTTTTGATAAAGTTCCTCACGAGAGGCTCCTGAGAAAATTAAAGTCATGGGATAGGTGACAAAGTTCAGTTGAGGATTAGGAATTGGTTATTGGATAGAAAACAGAGGGTAGGGTTAAATGGTCATTTTTCTCAAAGGAGAAGAGTAAACAGTGGACTGGTGCTATTTAACTTATTTATAAATGATCTGGAAATTGAAAGGACGAGTGAGGTGATTAAATTTGCAGATGACACTAAACTATTTAAAGTTGTTAAAACGCATGCGGATTGTGAAAATTGAAGGCATACCTTAGGAAATTGGAAGACTGGGCGTTCAAATGGCAGATGAAATTTAATGTGGACAAATACAAAGTGATGCACATTGGGAAGAATAACCTGAATCACAGTTACCAGATGCTAGGGTCCACCTTGGGGATTAGCGCCCAAGAAAAGGATCTGGGTGTCATCGCAGACAATACGATGAAATCTTCCGCCCAAGGTGTGGCGGCGGCTAAAAAAGCAAATAGGATGCTAGGAATTATTTAAAAAGGGATGGTTAACAAGACTAAGAATGTTATAATGCCCCTGTATCGCTCCATGGTACGACCTCATCTGGAGTATTGCGTTCAGTTCAGGTCTTCTTATCTCAAGAAAGATATAGTTACGCTAGAAAAGGTTCAATGAAGGTCGACAAAGATGGTAAAGGGGATGGAACTCCTCTTGTATGAGGAAAAACTAAAACGGTTAGGGCTCTTCAGCTTGGAAAAGAGACAGATGAGGGGAGATATGATTGAAGTCTAGAAAATCCTGAGTGGAGTAGAACGGGTACAAGTGGATCGATTTTTCACTCTGTCAAAAATTACAAAGACTAGGGGACACTCGATGAAGTTACAGGGAAATACTTTTAAAACCAATTGGAGGAAATTTTTTTTTCACTCAGAGAATAGTTAAGTTCTGGAACGCATTGCCAGAGGATGTGGTAAAAGTCAATGTCTAGGGAAAAATCAGGAGTTCACCTCTCTCGCTTAGGGACCTCCCCAAACTACTCCCAGGCTCAAACATATATGCTCCTCTCTGTCTGAGGAGTGCTCCTATGATTCAGCAGGACTGCTGAGCCCAGTGCATCCTGGGAGCTGTAGTCTCTGCACTACTGGGCCAGTGCCCTCTGCTGCTCAGTGATAGAATGACAGCATTACTGAGGGAGAATCCCTGACTCTTTTACACCCTCTCAATAATAGCCTATGGACTTCCTTTTTAGGAACATAAGAACATAAGAAAAGCCTTACTGGGTGAGATCAATGGTCCATCAAGCCCGGTAGCCCGGGCATAGCTGGTTTTAAGATAGGTTTGGACAAGTTCCTGGAGGAAAGGTCCATAGTCTGTTTTTGAGAAAGACATGAGGAAGCCACTGCTTGCCCTGTATCGGTAGCATGGAATATTGCTATACCTTGGGTTTTGGCTAGGTACTAGTGACCTGGACGGGATACCGGGCTTGATGGACCATTGGTCTCACCCAGTAAGGCTTTTCTTATGTTCTTTATGTTCCTAAAAGGGAAGTCCATAGGCTATTATTGAGAGGATGTAAAAGAGTCAGGGATTCTCCCTCAGTAATGCTGTCATTCTATCATTGGGCAGCAGAGGGCACTGGCCCAGTAGTGCAGAGACTACAGCTCCCAGGATGCACTGGGCTCAGCAGTCCTGCTGAATCATAGGAGCACTCCTCAGACAGAGAGGAGCATATATGTTTGAGCCTGGGAGTAGTTTGGGGAGGTCCCTAAGTGAGAGAGGTGAACTCCTGATTTTTCCCTAGACATTGACTGAGGGCAGAGCTGTGGGAAAAGGACTGATGCCAGTACTTCTTGGCTGAGGTAAGCCAAGCTAACTTTCTTTAAAGTGTGAGGCAAACTAAAAAGAATAAAAAAGTGTTTTCTTCATATGAGACTGTGTTGTGTCCTAACCTTGCCTCTCCAGCACATGTGCTTACTTATCACATATGGTATTTCTCACTGTTTTTTTTAGCTTCTGCTGCAGAGAAGCTGAGCAAAGGTCTAGGACCTCAGTACAGAAAGGGTTTTTGGAACAGCCTGAGAGAAGCTCTGGCTGATAGAGAGGTGTAAATGTGCATGAGTCGAGTCTCTTTCATTTGAAAGGAAACGTTGCAATGAGAGGGCATATGATGAAGTTAAGAGGTGATAGACTCTGGAGTAATCTAAGGAAATACTTTTTACAGAAAGGGTGATAGATGAACGGTCCCTCCGAAGAGATGGTGGAGACAGTGACTGTCTGAATTCAAGAGAGCCTGGGATAGGCACTTGGGATCTCTCGGAGAGAGAAAGAGATAATGGTTACTGTGGATGGGCCATTTGGCCTTTATCTGCCATCATGTTTCTATGCATACAGAGTAGCAAGAGCCCAGCCGGCAGGTGTGCATTCTTTCTTTTTGGGTTTTGTTAAGAGAGAACAAAAAAAGTGCTTTTGTGTATGTACATTTCAAGCTGTGAGGAAGTGAGAGCTGTCTTAATTACCTCACTGATTACATCTGGAGCTAGCTACCAGGTCTCTACAGAGTGAGAGAAAAAAAAATAAACTGTTGTAGGAATAGGAACTGTTGGAAATCCTAGAGTGGATTTATTAGAAGGCAAGTACTACAGGCTGTGCAGGAGAAGTTGCAGCTGCCGCCAAAAGGAAACAAGTGTTTACTTTGGAAACTAACTGCTGCCTAAGTATGGAACGGAAGCAATGTGATTTCTGCACTGAAGTGCTGGTTTTAAAAGTCAGTACTCCAGACTATACTGGTGAGAGACCAGAAAAGGAAAATCCAAAATGGGAGTTTGGGATCTAGAGTGGCAGGACACTTGGCTGATCTTGCAACAGGGTCCTGGCAGGGTTAGAGGAGCACAAGAGATTAAGTGCCACCAAGAGGCAGTGAAGGGGCGAGCCAGTAGAGAGAAGCAGGTTTGAAACCCAGGAGAGTGGTGAAACAGAAACCAAAAGTCCCAAGGGAAAGGAGACCAGTGAGGGGCACCAGGTGGCAGGTGCTGAGGCTGTAGCTCTAACCACCGCACCACACACTCTCCTTATATCAGGGGTCTCAAAGTCCCTCCTTGAGGGCCGCAATCCAGTCGGGTTTTCAGGATTTCCCCAATGAATATGCATGAGATCTATGTGAATGCACTGCTTTCAATGCATATTCATTGGGGAAATCCTGAAAACCTGACTGGATTACGGCCCTCAAGGAGGAACTTTGAGATCTCTGCCTTATATATATGATCCCACTCTTCCTCCCACTAAAGAACAAGGACCTTCTACACCTCCCACTAGGCTTGCTAGCAATAGTCACTAAACTCAGTGACCCCCTGAAAAATTCTATACCACTGCTTTTGTTGGCAGAGGCATTTTTCAGGGGGGGGGGGGGTTCACACAAATTATGATCAGCAGAACCTGGCCTTACTACCAAACCTGAACGGCAGAATTTTCTGTAGTTTAAAATCCCCCCTCCCCCTCGAACAACTGCAATTGGTTAGATCCAACAATGATGTCAGTTTTGGGAGCCTGAAAGAACTGAGCGAGAAAGCTCTCCTAACAATTCTGTGGTCCCTAATGCCCTGAAGCAGCTTTATTGGTGAAACACTGACCACTGTTGGTAGGACATCCTTTAAAACAGTTCCCCTTCTTTTAATATTGTACACCACTTAGAAATTTTTTGATAAGCATTTGTATCAAATTTTAAATAAAACTTGAAGCATGAAACGTAAAAACTTTAAACTAAAGCTAAAACAGTTTTCTTGAAGAAATTTATCTTACATTTGAAAGATAAGTGGTTCTGATTTAATTGGTTAAAAGATAATTAGTTTTGAACTGGTTAAAAAAAATGTATTACTTTTTGAAACGCGATTTTTATGTGGCAGATTTTTAAGCCAATGAGGGTTAACCCAAAGTGTCTGTAAGAAATTTAACAATCCTGGATCGGATTCTGAGGCTTTTTATATCCCACATATCTGTTTATTCTTATTTTTGTGTTGATCTATGCTATGCATTATTTAATAGCCATAAAATTTTTTGTACTTAACTTCCACCCTGTGAAAATTCATTATAAAATTTTTTGGATATGATGATTCACTTTCTCCCAGCAGAGTTGCCAATTGGGTTGAAAAGAAGAATTTGTGAAGTTAAAGGATCATTTAATGTGAGTTTCAATGGCAGTCCAAACAATTTACAAGTGTATCTAAACAACTTGTAGAATATGGAAATGATTTTACCCTCTGCAAGGGTTAAATCACACCAAAGTCTGCTTGAGGTTTGGTCCTGAAGGGAATCATATAATTGAGGAAAAGATAAAACTCGAGAAAGACAAGACCATTGTTGATGAAATGTTGTGGAAGATAAAGACGGATAGGAATCCAATAAATATTGCATAGAGCATAGTTGACCATTTAATAAAATTTGACCATGAGACAAAGTACCAGCTTGTTGCCATTTTTTACTTTATACGCAGGGGTGTCCAATGTCGGTCCTCGAGGGCCGCAGTCCAGTCGGGTATTCAGGATTTCCTCAATGAATATGCATGAGATCTATTTGCATGCACTGCTTTCAATGCATATTCATTGGGGAAATCCTGAAAACCCGACTGGACTGCGGCCCTCGAGGACCGACATTGGACACCCCTGCAAGTTTATAGGTAACATTTTTTGTATGTAAGTCTAGGATTGTACCAAATAAACATCATTTTTACAACCTGAGAGATACATATGTTAGTTTGTCAAGAGAATTTATAGCAGTTTGAGTAGCATTTAATAAACTAAATTTCTTAGTCAAGGAAGGTAATGACAGAGAGCCAAAAGATGATATTGGTATAGGACAAGGGTAGGCAATTCCGGTCCTTGAGAGCCGGAGCCAGGACAGGTTTTCAGGATATCCACAATAAATATGCATGAGACAGATTTGCATCTCAAGGAGGCAGTGCATGCAAATCCATCTAATACATATGATACCCCTTATTCTAAGTACATAGCAGGCAGCTTTTAATGTATATACTCGAATATAAACTGAGATTTTGGGGCAAAAAAAAGGCCCAAAAATGTGGGTTTCAGTTTATATTTGGGTCAGCACTGACCCGGCCCCCTCCCGAACCTGTTTGCAGGCCTATGCCGAGCTTGTCCTGAGACCTGGTGGTCCAGCAGTGGCTGGGACAGGAGGGATCCTTCCCGCCTCCTGACCCAGCCCAATTCTAATTATTTTTATCTCCCTCCTGTCTCCCCCGCGTACCTTAAATATCCCTGGTGGTCCAGCGGTGAATCACATCAGGAGCGATCTTCCTTTGCTCCTGCTTGTGCAGAACCGCTAGCTAATTGGGACACTTAAGGTACGCTGGGGAGGCGGATAGGAGATAAAATAATTAGAATTGGTTGGGACAGGAGGTCGGAGGGATCCCTCCTGTCCCAGCCACCGCTGGACCATCAGGTCTCAAGGCAGGCCCAAAGGAGACCTGAAAGGCATCAGGAGGGAGGGGGGAAGGGTACAGATCCTGACAGGGAGGGAGGAGGGCTGGTTGCAGAGATGGGGAGAGGGGAGTGAGGGGGTTTGGATGCAAAGCAGCGAGGGAGAGGGAGCAGGGTGCAGAACCTGGCAGGGCAAGGCAAGGCACTGCACTTGAATATTAAAACCCCCTGGTTTATATTCGAGTTAACCTTTTTTGGAGTAAAAAAAAGGTTACCTCGGTTTATATTCGAGTATAAACGGTAGTTATTTTGGGTCTCATTTTTGCAATGTATTACTTCTTAAGCTGAGGGATGAGGTTCATCATGACCTGGCCCTTTGAGCAAATGTTTTTGGGTTTATAATTGAAGAATAAGAGAGTCAGTAGCATTTCTGGTGACTAATCATTTATACGTTTAATGTCTTACTGGTATAACAAGATATTCCACGGTGGGTGAGATCAAAGGTCCATTGAGCTCAGCATCCTATAGTACAATGACTAATCCAGGCCTCTATGCGGTAACCAACAGATCCCAAAGAAGAGTTCTATCCCTTGATATTCACTGCCATTGATAGGCAGTGGCTTTCCCAAGTCTACCTGATAAGTAACAAACCCTTTTCTAACCTAGCAACGGTAAATGTCTTTGACCACTGTGGTACAGAACTCTCACAGGAACCTTGCCACATCTCCATCTGCATACAGATTGCACTGTCATTAAGCAGCTGTCCCTAGCAAGCTCATTAAGGTGTGATAGGCAATTAAAGCTGCTTGTGTTTAATAAATATTGACGTGGCTTCACTCCCAGTGCACAGCTAAAAAATAAGCTTTGCTCAGGTCTTTACATTTATTAACTGCGGCCTTCACCCACGGAAAGCCCGAGCCCCTCCTTAATCCTGCTTAGTACAGCTAAATTGCTGCTATGGTATCCTTCTAACAACCTCTTCCACTGAACTGAGGGAGTGACTCGGTGCAGCACATCCTGACACAATGTCATCTGTCATATCATAGTGTACCAGGACATATACATGCTAGCACACCCATTTCATGGTATTATTTAAAACTGAGCTGTTCACAGGGTGACAAAATTCATCACCGTTCCCATCCCCGCGGATAACCGCGGGAAACCATCTTCATGTCATTCTTTAAGGAGAGAGGGAAGAATCAGAGTAATCAGAGTATGAATGGCCACAACCACTAACCCGCAAGCTTTGCTTTGAAGAATGCTGGTGTAGAAGGACTGAGGTTGAAACAGACACTACAGAATGACAGTCTCTGGTATCCAGAGCAGATATTGTGATGTCATAATGCCTCATTCCACCAGTGCCTAAGAGCCAATCACATCAGTGATGTCACAATGGCTTCATTATCCTTGGCTCACATAAGAATCAGAGTATGAATGGCCACAGCCACTGACCCGCAAGCTTTGCTTTGAAGAATGCTGGGGTAGAAGGACTGAGGTTGAAATAGACACTAGAAAATGATGTGGGATTATTTCCCGCAGTTATCCGCGGGGACGGGAACGGTGATGAATTTTGTCACCATGTCATTCTCTACTGTGAAATATCTTACCAAGTACTGTGCAATTTGCCTGAGGTATCCTGAAACTGATAGGAGGGAGAGGTGAATAGGTGGAAGGTAGGGGGCTCTCCAATAGATGTGAAAGACCCGCCCGTTTATATGTAGGAATTCAGCAAACTACAGAGAATATGCAGAGATTGGATGCTCCGGTGCCCTCAACAGAGAGCAGAGCACATGGGCCGAGAATACTAGAAATTCTTGTAAAACCAGGGACTGAAAAAAGCATACCTTAAATAACCAATTATGAAACTGGGGATAGTTTTCTATTTAGGCATTCAAGACTATATTGTAGGTAAAATATAGAGGGAGAGTGTGGCGTAGTGGTTAAAGCTACAGCCTCAGCTACAATCCCACGCTGCTCCTTGTGACACTGGGCAAGTCACTTAATCCCCCCATTGCCGCAGGTACATTAGATTGATTGTGAGCCCATGGGGACAGACAGGGAAAAATGCTTGAGTACCTGAATAAATGCATGTAAACTGTTCTGAGCTCCCCTGGGAGAACAGTATAGAAAATTGAATAAATAGTGTGAAAGGTTTCTGTCTCTGGTAACCAGAGCTGATACTGTGATGTCACAATGCCTCATTCCACCAATAAGAGCCAACCTCATCAGTGATGTCACAATGGCTTCATTGACCTTTACTTGGCTCACTAATACTACATTTTGATTTCTAGAGTGGCACAGCCTCAACACCCTGAGGTTGTGGGTTCAAATCCACGCTGTTCCTTGTGATCCTGGGCAAGTCACTTAATCCCCCCATTGCCCCAGGTACATTAGATTGATTGTGAGCCCATCGGGACAGACAGGGAAAAATGCTTGAGTACCTGAATAAAATGCATGTAAACTGTTCTGAGCTCCCCTGGGAGATCTGTATAGAAAATTGAATAAATAGTGTGAAAAGTTTCTGTCTCTGGTAACCAGAGCTGATACTGTGATGTCACAATGCCTCATTCCACCAATAAGAACCAACCTCATCAGTGATGTCACAATGGCTTCATTGACCTTTACTTGGCTCACTAATACTACATTTTGATTTCTAGAGTGGCACAGCCTCAACACCCTGAGGTTGTGGGTTCAAATCCACGCTGTTCCTTGTGACCCTGGGCAAGTCACTTAATCCCCACTTTGCCCCAGGTACATTAGATAGACTATGAGCCCACTGGGACAGACAGGGAAAACTGCTTGAGTACCTGAATAAAATGCATGTAAACTGTTCTGAGCTCCCCTGGGAGATCTGTATAGAAAATTGAATAAATAAAGAAATAAATAGGTGCTTGTGGAGGAGATCAGGTTGGATGGGGCTAGGGTTACCAGATTTACCCAGACACGTCCTCTTTCTAGAGGGCGCGTCTGGGTGTCCGGACGGCTTTTCAAACCCCGGCACTTTGTCCGGGTTTGGAAAAGCCTCCGCCTTGGGACCGCATCGGGAGGGCATCTGCGCACGCACGGATGCAATGCGGTGATGTCGCGCGCATGCGTGCATACGTGTGACATCGCGTTGCAGCGGCGTATGCACAGATGCCCTCCTGATATGGTCCCGAGGGGGCGGGGGAGAAGCTGGGGCAGAATGGGGTGTGACTTGGGTGTAATGTGGCGGGGTGTCAGGTCAAAAGCGCGCCGGGACAAAGGCGCGAGCAGACAATTGAGCACAGCGCAGAGGCGCGCGCCGAAGAAAATTACTGTTTTTAGGCCTCCGACAGGGGGGCGTGGGGGGGGAACCCCCCCACTTTACTTAATACAAATCGCGCCGCGTTGTGGGGGCGTTGTGGGGAGTTTGGGGGGTTGTAACCCCCAAAATTTTACTGAAAACTTCACTTTTTCCCTGTTTTTAGGGAAAAAGTTAAGGTTACAACCCCCCAAACCCCCCACAACGCCGGCGCGATTTGTAGTAAGTAAACTGGGGGTGCTCCCCAACAAAACCCCCCCGTCGGAGCCCCTACAAACAGTAATTTTCTTTGGTGCGCGCCTCCGTCTTGCGCTCAGTTGTCGGCGCGCGCCTTTGTCTTCCGCGTTGTTGTCTATGCGGGGCTGGGTGCAACTGGGGGGGGTGGGGCTACGGGTCCAGATTTTACAGGACTAAAATCTGGTAACCCTAGATCGAGAGCTCGGAGAGCAGTTACTCCGCTGCCACTCTTAAGATCAGGTGCTAGAGTTTGTGCCCTAGAGATGGCTGCAGAAAAGTTCAAGCTGATTTTCTTGCTAAGGCCGAGATATGGTTGGTATAATACCTCTTGTGGTAATGTAGCTACTAGCATAGTGTCTGCGATGGTTTGTGGCAATCTCAATTATATTTTTGGGACTGAAACCAGACGTAGTGAGCTGAGAGCCACACTGGCTGCATTTCGCTCCTGATAAATGGGATGGGAGTCCTGGTTCCTCCCCTTCTTCGACTACTCCTACCAGATGCACGTCTTTCTCCTTTTCACTTATCCTCCCAGAGCAGTGCTGACTTGCATCTTTTGTGGCCACGTACAAGCAAGCTCTTCATCCATTGACTGACCATTTATAAGCAGAGTTACCATATGGCTTCAAGAAAAGGAGAATGAATTGAGACATCTGGGTTTTATTTCCATTTCTGGGTGTACCAATAGATCATTTCCTGCCTTACTTATCTTTCCTTCACTCCATCTAAGGCTCTGTCACTTTATTTCTCTGTCTCCAGTTCATTTCTGAGGGAAGAGCAAACTTATCAGTCTGTAGTCCCCTTTTCCCCCCTTGGCATGCGCGTCTTCCTGGCCTTGTGCCAGTCTTACCAGCAATCAACTGCTGAACCAGTCGCCTCACTGCCAGCCAGCTGGGTTAGGTGATTTGCAAAAGAGTAAGAGTGCCTCTTGAGTCATTCTGTCCATATGCAGATGTTTGTGCATGCACAAACATCTAGTAGCAAAACCTGGAGATTTGGAGGGCATCAACAAGACCGACTTCAGAAATAGCAGGATAGGAGCTAGGCTGGGCCCTGCCGATCTGGAGGAACCCGTGGAAATAGTGCAGGTGCTAGGATGTTTGGATGTGGAGGGAGTAGAAGAAAGAGGGAAAGGGAGAGAGTGTAAGAGGCATGGAAAGGAAATGGGAGGAGGAGCCTGTGGCCTCTCTATCTGCCCTCACCATACATACCTCTCTGGGAACAAACTTCCAGCAATACTGGTCCCAAGGTATTAAATACCATAGACAAGTCTTCCGCCTTGCACCCAGATCCTAGCCCCCCTCAAGATTTTAATAATTAAACCATCATAGTTATCTTATTATCATCCCTCCCACAGTGATACTGTAAAAATACATAATTAGATATCATGCATTTAAATATTAATAGGTAAGAGCAGGGGTAGGCAATTCCGGTCTTCGAGAGCCACAGGCAGGGATAGTTTTCAGGATATCCACAATGAATATACATGAGATGGATTTGCATGCACTGCCTCCTTGAGAAGCAAATCTATCTCATATATATTTATTATGGATATGCTGAAAACCTGATTTGCCTGTGTCTCTCAAGGACCGGAATTGCCTACCCCAGGGTAAGAGCATGGATTAATGGAGCTGAGCTTCTGCAGTTGTGGGATCTACTTTGGTTTGACTGGAGCTGTTCTGCTCCCAGCAGCCTTATACTAGTTTTATGATATAGGTTTAAAGATGTATTACCTTTGTTCTCACTTCCTAGAACTTTAGTGCTACTGTCATTTCCTTCCGTGATGTACAAGCAATGCATTGTGTGTAATATAGTCTCGTGCATGCTGCAGCCACTCTTGCTTATCTGTATAAGTTTCACTGCTAGTGGTCTTTTCTCCTGTAATGACCATCCCTTTCTCTCAACTGAGCTTGTTTGTTTTTTTTTAATTTAAAAATCTTTATTGATTTTCCAAACAACAACAGTGCAAAATACAAATATAAATACATATAAGAAGAAGAAGAAAAGCACATTGATCTTACTGACATTTTCTCCTGTAAAGACCATCCCTATCTCTCAACTGAACTTGGATTCTTTGTCTCCCTGCTGTATTTTCTGGTCACTTCTACTATCTTTGCCCTGATAGGTCAGCAAAAGTATGGCCTCTCTCTGTAACCTGTTGTCAAACTTTGGTTCCTATTGGTCCCTTCACTCCCCCCCCCTTCCTTGTTGGCATTCATTTTGGACCTATGTGTCTGAGCTCAGACATGCTCCATTTTGTCTAGGAAGCACATGTGCTCCTCTCCTATCCCCTTGAAACTTGACTTTGTATCTTACTTGCATATTCAGCCACACGCATACCTCTGTGTCTCACGTCTGGAACCAGCTCAGTCTACTGGATGGCTCTTTGATTTTTTCCATATACTTCCTTCCCTTCAGTTTTCCATTTTCATATACTACTGCAACACTCTGAAGTCCCTTGCCCTGGGGCAACAAAGTTTTGAAAATCTACTAACTGTGAGTAAATCGGCTATATTTATTCAAATAAAGTATATTTCAGAAAAAGAAAAGAGACTTCCTATGTGTGCTGGTATGCAAGAGGTTAAGCCTTCTGGGGATTATGGTATATGTTTGGCTTAAGGGCCAGGATCAAGGGATAGGACTCTTAAGAGCCCAGGAACAGGAGTAGACTGTTTCTATTCCTAGTCTGCTTGATGGTTAAGCTGGTCCTATACTCCAGCCACACTGACAGATGCCCCACCATACACAAACAACCTTTCCGTATAACCCTCAAATTCACATTCCCCCAGATCTCCCTAAAGACACACACCTTTACCCTCCCAAAAGCTATAAGACAAGCCTGACCACAATGGTCCACCTAACAAACTCTCAGCACAGAACAGAAAGATAAGTGAGACCACAGACTATGAGAAATTCTGGCCTAATAGTTGCATTCACTTGTTGCTATAAGAATACATTACATACAGGACCAGCCTGATTCCCTAGGTAAGCTTTTAGATATCTGCCCCTGCCCATCTGAAGGTTGGCCCAAGTCCCTACTCCCTCATGAGCCAGTATCTCTCCTTCCCTTCCCTGTACCTCTTTGAGATATTCAGCATCTCCTGTTCTCTACCCCCTTCCTTATGCTCCACATGGGACTTAGCTTGCTCCTCCTCCTATATGTTTCTGCTGTGCCACCACCTATACCTGTCACACTAAACCCAACTCTCACAGACAATGCAGGGCCCTTAGTGTCAGAGCAAGCTCAATACCTGCTAAGCTCTGAACTTATGTTTAATGGCTATGAGTGCTGTGCTGATGTCACCCTATAAATTATGCTGCCTAATTTGCCTAGAGGTTTGGCCAGTTCTAATTGCCTTATATACTTGAATATAAACCTATCCAAATATAAATCTAGGTAACCCTATTTTCCCCCCCATAAGAGGAAAAAAAAGGTTAACTAGAATATAAACCAACGGTTCATATCCTAGTATGGTAATGCTCTCTCTTTCTATCTCCCAGCTCCCTAGCATGAATGATCTTACCTTCCTTAAGGTGTCCTGTTCTGGCCAGCTCCAGCCTGACAGCCCCAGCCTCATCCTGGAAGCAGCAATAGCCCCAGCCCCAGCCTGAAAGCAACAGCCCCAGCCTTTGCAGGCCTCTCTCTGGACTTAAGCCCTGGTGGTCTAGCAGTAATCTGGGGCAGGAGCGATCTTCCTGTGCTCGTGCCCTGTGCAGTCTCTGTTCAGAAAATGGCTGCCATAAGTTCCCGTGGCAACCTCTTCTGTGGGAATTCGTAGCAGCCATTTTCTGAACAGAGATGGCAAGGGGAAGGAGCATAGAAGAATCACTCTTGTCTGGACTCATTGCTGGACCATCGGGTATTGTGCTAAGTGCCATTCTAGTCAGCGCTGATATTTTTGGCACCATATATACGAGAATATAGAATATATCATAGAATATGGCCCTAAACAAATTGTGTGCATCAATGATAAAACAGCGCACAGTGGTCAGCTAGCACTTGCGTAAGTACTAGTTTTCTAGAAATTTAGACACCAGGTTATAGAGTGAAGGAGTCTATAGACAGTGGGTCAGATGGTGCATGTGAAGCCAAGGGTGCGTGGGTGACACTGGGTAGTTATTAAGGCCAGTCTCAGATTAGAAGGCAGGATTTATTTGGAGCGGTCACTTCAGACCATGGCACAGGGAGAGGGGGGAGCTTGGGGGCTGGGCAGTGTTCTGTAAGTCTGCAGAATCAGCGACCAACGCAGCCTGTGACATGACAATGATGTGCCTGTTTCGCAGAGCTTTGGCACGGGGGGGGAGGGGGGCCGGGTCTGCTCCTGCTGCCCCAGGCTCAGCTCGCCAGCACTGCACAGGATAGAAGGTACTGGCAGAAGCAGGGGCAGAGTATAATCAATCCATCCCTTTAAGTGGGTTTAAAAAAAGCTCCGTGCTGAGGTCAGGGAGATGGGCAGGCAGAGATTTATGGCATCCAGACTAGGCTGGTACACTGTCTCCTCCAGACTGAAATGCTTACATCCTGGAAAGATGAAGAAGCGGAAGATACATTCTGTCCTTGATCCATATGTACCTGGAAAGGAAAGTGATAAAGTGAACAAGAAAGAGAGTCTGGAAACCATTAGAACAGAAATCTGGGTGTCTGCACAGATCTACAGCCCCTGGGCTCTCCATCTTTCCTGTTGGTTTTCTTCTCTCAGGGAACTACAGCCAGTGTCGTAGTGAGGGTAGGTGGCACCACCCCACGCCCTCCTCTCTGTCCCCTCCACTCCTTCTGTGCCCTCCCTTCCCACCCCATACCTCTTTAAATCTTTGCCAGCACGAGCAGCTTCTCTGGCTTGCTGCTTGTGCTGGCATTGGCTTTTCCTCTGATGTCACTTCTTGGTCCCGTGACCCAGAAGTGATTTCAGAGGGAGCCAGGCCGGTACAAGCAGCAGGCTAGAGTAGTTGCTCATGCTGGGGAAGATCTTAAAGAGGCACGGGGGAGGGGTGGGGGGCAAGGAAGGGAGGTTGCGAGTGTGGCATGGAGGAGCCCAGGGTGGTCTGCCCCCCCTTAGTATGCCACTGACTAAAGCACCCAGGCCAAAAGTATTTATCAGCACCCTTTCATGCTCAAACGTATGACCATGAGCTCTCAACCCAGTCCTCCGGACACTTCTAACCAGTCAGGTTTTCGGGATGCCCACAATTTGCACACAATGCAGAAAGTACATGCAAATTTATCTGAAATATATTCATTGAGGATATTCTGGAAACCTGACTGGCTGGGGGGTGTCCTGAGGACTGGGTTGAGAATCCCTATCATAGTCTGACTCAAAAGGGCAGCATAGCGCCATCCCTCTCTCAGGGAATTTTGGTGCATGCAGTACACTGCTTGTCCACTCCAGGGCTAGGTAGGGGTGGAGACCACAGGCTCTTATCTTCTTATGGGAACTGCACTATTTTTGTGTACACCTATTTCTAAAATTACTGTTGCCCCATTTTGTGCTAGCAAATACACATGGCGTCTATATAGGTATTTTACAAAAGGTTCCATGTCTGGCAGAGCTTTTTGTAAAACACAAGGAGAAATGAGTGTGTCCCAGCCTTGACATCTTTATTCCCCTTTTCATGACCCATCTAAAATGAACTGTAAAGTGATTAAAAAATAATAAAAGATTAAATACAATTCCAAGATTCTGGTAATAGTCTGTATTGTCTCTCTCCCCTGACTGCAGTGAAGGGGAGGGGTGGCAAGAGATGTCTGTCTTGATTAGAAAGATGATTATGTTTATGTTATTAGCACTTGATATACTGCCTTTCAGGACATGCCAATTAAAGTGGTTTACATACAGTGACCTCCTCAACCTTACCCTGATCTACAGCTGTGAAGAGCAATGCATACAATCAGTTCTTAGAAATTATTGGGAGAGAGTGAGTCCAGAGCTCAAAACCTATATAAAATCATGGCATGAGCCATGGGGGAACGACGAGGAGTACTATGAAACTAACCACGGGGGAGTGGGGTGCAGTATCAGGCAGCTAGTCACACTTTCCCTATATTCTGAGGCCTAGGCCAAGAGACATGCTGTCTTGTTTTAAGAGTTTTAGCTACACCTTTACAAATATGAGTAAGTCTAGCCTTCTATTTGAAAGAACAAGGTTCTACATTCTTCAGAATAAAACCCTTGAGAGGAAGCCTTGGTTTTCCCAAAGACCTCTCAGCCTGACAGCGTCCCAGGGTTGCAACTGTCTATGGTCCTTTGCAGGCTAAAACAAACGTCCCCAGATGAACACAGGCAGGAAAATTATTTAAAACATTTTTTTTTTCTTTTCACAAACAAGAACTACCTTTCTCCAATCCATGAAATCTCTAGACAGGGCTACAGTGTTACAATTAATTAGGCCAAGTATGGGTTCTCAACAAAGTTATCATTTGAAATGTGACCAGATACTTGTGATCTGGATTGGCCACTGTTGGAGTAATGATACTGGGCTAGATGGAAAACTGGTCTGACCCAGTGTGGCTATTCTTATGGTCTTACGAGGGGCATTCAATAATTTATCTACCTGAGTATGAAAGAAAGTAGCAAAGATATTGAAACAAGTCTGTGCATGTTGTGACATGTCTCAAGGTTACTCATGCACAGTTGCGACTCCGTGCGAGTCTAACATTCCAAAAGACAGGATGTTAGGAGAGTCCTAGAGGAAAGGAGGGACAAGGGAGATATGATTCAGACGTTCAAATACTTGAAGGGTATTAACGTAGAACAAAATCTTTTCCAGAGAAAGGAAAATGGTAAAACTAGAGGACATAATTTGAGGTTGAGGGGTGGTAGATTCAAGAGCAATGTTAGGAAGTTCTACTTTACGGAGAGGGTGGTGGATGCCTGGAATGCGCTCCTGAGAGAGGTGGTGGAGAGTAAAACTGTGACTGAGTTCAAAGAAACGTGGGATGAACACAAAGGATCTAGAATCAGAAAATAAGATTAAATATTGAACTAAGGCCAGTACTGGGCAGACTTGCATGGTCTGTGTCTGTGTATGGCCGTTTGGTTGGGGATGGGCTGGGGAGGGCTTCATTGGCTGGGAGGGTGTAGATGGGCTGGAGTAGGTTTTAACGGAGATTTCGGCAGTAGGAACCCAAGCACAGTACCGGGTAGAGCTTTGGATTCTTGCCCAGAAATAGCTAAGAAAAAAAAGTAAA
This sequence comes from Geotrypetes seraphini, assembly GCF_902459505.1. Lineage (NCBI taxonomy): Eukaryota > Metazoa > Chordata > Amphibia > Gymnophiona > Dermophiidae > Geotrypetes > Geotrypetes seraphini. The sequence goes on along the minus strand of NC_047089.1, from coordinate 218,960,421 downwards.
AAAATTGAAAAATTAAAATTGAATCAGGTTGGGCAGACTGGATGGACCATTCGGGTCTTTATCTGCTGTCATCTACTATGTTATGTTACTATGTCTTTGTGTGAATCAAGTAAGAAACTGCTAGATTTGAAGCATCATTCAGTGATAAAATTTCTCGCCAAAGAAGATCCATGAACGCATGACTGCAGTTTATGGTGAGTCTATCCCATCATCCTACAAAGTAAAGATTGGGAGTAAGCAGTTGAAATGGGGTAGAGAGTCCATTGACGATGATCCTCACACTGGATGGCCTGTGGAAGCAACTTCCGCAGAAATATTGGAGAATATCAAGGATTTAATATTGTTAGACAGATGAATTAAGGTTTCCTTAATAGCTGAAGAAATGGGTATCTTGGCAGGTACAGTTTGGAAAATAATTCATGAAAAGTTGGCCATGTCTAAGGTTAGTGCAAGATGGGTTCCAAGAATGCTGATGCCACCATGTCAGGAGGCCATCAGGCTCCAGTGCTGTCAGGAGAACTTGGGGATGCTACATGAAGACCAAGTGCACTTTTTTTCATCATTTGGTGACTGGCGATGAGACTTGGGTCTATCACAGAGATCCTGAGTCCAAAATGGAGTCAATGCAGTAGAAGCACAAGTCATCCACCACCCCAAAAAAGTTCAAGACAGAAAAATCTGCAGGCAAAGTCATGGCAACTGTCTTCTGGAATGATGAAGACCTTTTGCTTCTAGAGTTCATACCACACAAGACAACCGTAACAACCAACACAATGATCACCCTTGCAGGAGTCAATCATGGAGAAAAGATGAGGAAAACTCACAGCAGCCATGCTGCTTCTTCACAACAATGCACTAGGGCACATGTCACGACAATCACAGGCTGCCATCCGAGAATGTGGGTTTCAGCAACCAAACCATCCACCCTACAGTCCTGACCTAGCTCCCTCAGATTATTTCCTGCTCCGAGTTTTGAAGACATCGCTCTGTGAAAACATCGCTCAAGTGATGACAACATCTGTGAAGACATCGCTCAAGTGATGACAAAGTCAAGGAAGCTGTGACATTCTGGTTTGAAGGTTAAAAAGTGGATGAAGTATATGGAGCTATCAGGGGACTATATTGAAAAATAAAACAAAAATTTTTTGAACACTCTTTTCTTTTCTGCTGAGATTGATAAATTATTGAACGCCCCTCATATGACCTTATTCTCCGCACCAAGAGGAGGCCAGAGGCAGGTCAGGTTCCTCACATTTGGAATGAACAGCAAAGTGGAGCTGCTCTGTGAAAGAGTTCATTTCTATTTCTGTGTCTATGAGATGAAAAAAATCCAAACCAAAATCCTTGGGCCCTTGCTTCACCTCGAAGGCTTCATTGGACTTCCAGAGTGCTGGAGGCCACATGTCTTTACACACAATAGTGAAGGGCCTTCATTTTGCTGATATAAGACTTCAGAGATAAGGGGCCAGAAGCATCTCTCTCACTGATTCTTTCTTCCCAAGTTACCGTGTATACAAATAGGCCTGAGAGAAACCCATAATTTCTGCATTAAAATTCACATGCACGCCATGTTCCTTCCATCTAATTCAATCACTTCTGTTCTCATTCAGTGCCAGAGTCCTAGTGGACATGTCTATCCACTTATTAAAAACCTATTACACTACCTCTATTAAGCTGCCTCCATAGATGAGCCATGCGACTCCTGAAGATGTAGTCCTACCTCATTAAATGGAGCCTAAGAAAAGGCCTCGATATGCACCCTGCTGCTTTGAGTTGTCTGAGAGAAATGAGTACCAGCAGCTGTCAAGAGCCAAAAATTATTATTAATTTCAGGTAAGACATTTGGTTTATGTTAACAATTCTCTGTGGCAATAAAAAGTGGGAGGGCCATGCATGCCAGGGGATGACTATGAATAAATCAGGCTGCTGGGGACCCGGGGGCCGCCTCTCAGAGCTGCAGGTACGTAATGACGTCCTCATGGTGAGAGGGGACTCTCATTTGCCCTTTTGATTTCTGGACAGCGTTTATGGCGATTGTTAAGCTAAGGCTGAAATCATGTTTGGCAGCTTAACTTCTGTTTGGTATCGGTAATCGTACTAGGCATTCTCATATGACAATTTCTACTCTTGTTGACGTTAACAGCATAGTAGAATAACGAATTTCTGACGCAGGCGCACATGCCGAAACGTGGCTGTGTTTATTTATTTATTTTAAAAATTTCTATACTGTCTAATTCCTAGGCGGTTTACAATATATCCACATACATAATAGCTAAAAGAGTACAAAAGAGGGGCAAATCATCAAGAATTTAAATGCGCAATGATTCCTCGAACAGGACGAGTCAGACCCTATAAAAAAAGCATTAATAAACAATTGTGTTTTGAGGAGTTTGATTTCTTCAGCGGTGAGGTTTTTTAAATTCATTAAGTTTTAAAACCACTTAACAGGGCAAAACATCAATTTATAAACAAACAATAAAAGCACATATAGATTACAAGTATACAAACAAAATTATTTTTACCCATCCCCTTCCAATCCTTAAATAACATAGATAATAAACATTTTACCCCCCTCCCACCCACCCTGGATGTGCATAGAATTACCAAATACCAATATAATATTCAAAACTATCTAACCTGATGCAATATATGATATCAATGGGCCCCAAATCAATTTAAATATACTACTATATCCTACCAATTCTGCATTTATTTTCTCATTCCTATATGTGGAACATAAGTTTGCCCACCAAAAAGAGAAGCTAAGACGATCAGCATTTTTCCAATTCTGCGTGATCATCTTCATTGCCACCCCAGTCATAATCATGAAAAGACGACACTTATAACAATCTATAGGGGGGTCTTATATGTAATGTCATCCCATATATAACTGTCTCATACATTAATGGAAATGATGACTCTAGTACTGCATTAATCTGTCCCCAAATTGATTTCCCAAAACCAAGTATCAATGGACAATGAAATAACATGATCCAACGTCTAAATGACAATGCCAGCATCTATTAGATTTAAACCTATCTAACCTATGTAGCCATCAGGAGTCCAAAAAGATCTATGTAACAGAAAAAAACCTGTGAGGTTTTATTGTGACTGATGAACCTTGTGCCTCTTATTGTGATTTATGAATAAACAGAATTGCCCTTCAGGCCTCTTTGGTTCTCCTTTTTTGGACCTCACAATATTTCCACTGATTGCCTAGGCTAATCAATTCTTGTGTCCAGAGCAGAATGTGGGAATTCATCTCGGGCAATTTAGGAAAAAAAAAAAATGTTTTAACAATGAGGCATATCTGGGCAAAACATGACACAGAGTGCTAAGTCAGAGAGGTATTGGAGTCATAGAGGTACAGCTGCTAGGTACCTCAAAAAATCTGGGATACAGGTCCACAGATCCTCTTGCTTCTCCCCTCCCCTTAAGATTTGGAAAATTGAAAAATATCACAATTGTCTCCTCCCTTAAACAATCCTGTAAAAGCACATTAGATAGTTTTTATTCTATACCGTACAATATCTGTATAAACCTGCCAGAGTCCTGCTGTAAATTATAGGCCTGATAGCAGAATCTGGAAAATAAATCTTCAACACCAATTTAAAATTTTCTTAAATAACCAAGAAGAGATTGCCCAGTGCATTTGTGGACTCTTCGGTGATGAAGACATTTGAAAAGCCAGATTTTATTATATCAACTCTAAAGAGCTAATGTGAAACTTTACAAATAAGACAATCTGAATCTATAACACAAACCAGCAAACTAAATCCACCAGTCTTAAACAGCACTACCCACCAAAACTCAAACAAAAGCAACCGAAAGTCAGCACTGCAAATATTACAGCAGGCCACCTTTAGAAAATCAAAGCAAGCCTACACATCCTACTACTACTTATCATTTCTATAGCGCTGCACTGTACATTAGAACATTCAAAACTCAGTCCCTGCTCAGAAGAGCTTACCATCTACTTAACAGACAAACATGACAAGTAGGGGGTTGGGGAGTTCATCAGGTTTGAGTGCCTTACAGTGAAACATAGAAACATAGAAATAGACGGCAGATAAGGGCCCACGGCCCATCTAGTCTGCCCACCTTAATGTCCCTCCCCTACCTTTGCCCTGTGAATAGATCCCATGTGCCGATCCCATTTGGCCTTAAAATCAGGCACGCTGCTGGCCTCAATCACCTGTAGTGGAAGACTATTCCAGCGATCAACCACTCTTTCAGTGAAAAAGAATTTCCTGGTGTCACCTCGTAGTTTCCCGCCCCTGATTTTCAACGGATGCCCTCTTGTTGTCGTGGGACCCTTGAAAAAGAAGATATCTTCCTCCGCCTCGATGCGGCCCGTAAGATACTTGAACATCTCGATCATGTCCCCCCTCTCTCTGCGCTCGAGCGAGTATAGCTGTAATTTGTCAAGCCGTTTTTCGTATGGTAGATCCTTGAGTCCCGAGACCATCCGGGTGGCCATTCTTTGCACCGACTCCAGTCTCAGCACATCCTTGCGATAATGCGGCCTCCAGAATTGCACACAGTATTCTAGGTGGGGCCTCACCATGGATCTATACAATGGCATAATGACTTCCGCCTTACGACTGACGAAACCCCTTCGTATGCAGCCCATGATTTGTCTTGCCTTGGACGAAGCCTGCTCCACTTGATTGGCAGACTTCATGTCCTCACTGACGATTATCCCCAAGTCTCGTTCTGCTACCGTTTTTGCTAAGATCTCGCCATTAAGGGTATAAGACTTGCATGGATTCTGGCTGCCCAGGTGCATAACTTTGCATTTTTTGGCATTGAAGTTGAGTTGCCATGTCCTAGACCATCGCTCCAGTAGGAGTAGGTCGTGCATCATGTTGTCGGGCACTGAATCTTCGTCTGTTGTGCATTTGCCCACTACATTACTCAGTTTGGCGTCATCGGCGAATAATGTTATTTTACCTCGAAGCCCTTCTGCCAAGTCTCTTATAAAGATGTTGAATAGGATTGGGCCCAAGACTGAGCCCTGTGGTACTCCACTAATCACCTCCGTCATTTCGGAGGGGGTGCCGTTCACCACCACCCTTTGGAGCCTACCTTCAAGCCAGCTCCCAACCCATTTCGTCAATGTGTCACCTAATCCTATAGAACTCATCTTGCTCAGTAACCTGCGGTGTGGTACGCTATCGAATGCTTTGCTAAAGTCCAGGTGAGTGGGGGTTAGGACAAGTAGGGGGTTGAGGAATTCATTGGCCATGAATAAGTTCCTTTCATTTCTGTGATCTAGCCCTCCCAGCAAAAGAACATCAATGGAATGCCCCTTCCTTCCATAACATAACATATAACTTCTATACCATATAACCTTGTAAGTTCTATGCGGTGAACAGGGTTAAAAAAACCATATAATCATTAAGGGTGATCATTATTTAGGAAACAAGTGTGTCTTCAATTGTTTTCGAAAATGGTGGTAGGCCTCTGAACTCAAGAACAAAGACTTCAAGTCCTTATCCCAAAGTGCTGCCTGAAAAGAAAGAAGACGATGATAAAACTTTTTATAATGACAACCTTTTATGGAAGGAAAGTTAAAGAGAGCATGAGATTTTCACGTACGTGTTGAATGGGCGATAGCGAATGAATCCACTAGATAACAGGGAGATAGACAAAATTAGACTTTATAACAAAGGTGGCCAAACTTAAATTTAACACGGGCCTCGACAGGTAACCAATGAAGTTCTCGATAGTAGGGGGACACATGATCGAAGTTCTGCAATCCGAAGATAAGACGAACCAAAAGTCAAGATAATACAAGGGTCAGAAAAACTGATTTATTAACTATCTATGAAGCAGAAGCCTCCCATCATCCCACAGGCTCAGCAGCCTTCAACACAATCCTACCCCTCCCTCCCTCCCACAAGGACAATGACAGAGAGCTTGGCCCCAACACAACACTGTCTGCTCTCACATACTGTAAATAACCATGCAGAGAAACCAATGAGATGGTCCAACCAACCGAGCAAAAAAGAAAACAAAGAAGGATCTAAAGCTCACGGAAAATTCTGAAGGAGCAGAACTGTAAGGGCAAATTAGAAGTGAGTCAAAGATCCCCAAAGACCGAAAAAATACTAAGACAATAAATTAAATAAATAAATAAAAACAATTCAAAGGGCTCAAAACAATCCACTTGAATAATGCAAGACACTTCCTCTGTGCCAACTGCATATGGTGTGATTGGCGCAAGAAAGTGCAGCCTGCATGCTTTGAAGAAGCTGACTGTGTCAGCACAAAGTAGAGGGGGTTGCAGGACAAACTCCAGCTCCTGCCTGGAGCAGCTCACAGGTGCATTGCAGCACAGGTCTGATTCGGGATATCTTTCTGGGAATAGGCCTTGTGTGCTAAGTGTTAACAATGCCCTTGCTTTCTTATCAACCTCTGCACTTCTGCCAGGTCCATGATCCAAGCGTATTTCTGGTACAGTGAAATTACACAGTTGATATTCAAAACTATTTAACTGGGCAAGAGAGGCTGCTGCCCAGTTAAATCACCTGTATAGGGATATCTATTGATATTCAGCAACATTTAACTGGTTAGTGCCTGAATTTCATCGCTAACCTCTAATTTAAAACCATAACCAGTGGTTTTGTGGGCGGTGCAGGGGCAGAGTTGGCACGTATATGATTAAGGGCTGAGATTCAGAGTTTGTGATAAGAGTGGATAGCGTAGCTGGTTTAAGAAGGGTTTGGACAATTTCCTGGAGGAAAAGTCCATAGTCTGTTATGGATCGGTAGCATGGAATGTTGCTACTCTTTGGGTTTTGGCCAGGTACTAGTGACCTGGATTAGCCACCGTGAGAACGGGCTACTGGGCTTGATGGACCTTTGGTCTGACCCAGTATGGCTGTTCTTATGCTCTTACATGTGCCAAGTATAGGACAATCAAGCCATTGTAACATCACTGATGAGGTTGGCACTGTGGAATGAGGCATTATGACATCACAGTCTCAACTCTAGAAAGTTGTTCTCATTGGGGTTCCGGAATCTTGGTATTCTTTGAGATGCTGGAATGTTGCTACTCTTTGGGTTTTGGCCAGGTACTAGTGACCTGGATTGGCCACCGTGAGAATGGGCTACGAGCTTGATGCATCATTGGTCTGACCCAGTAAGGCTAGTCTTATGTTCTTATGTTAAGTGCCTGAGTTTAACCAGAGAAATCAGAACACACAAAACTCAGTCCTATCTTTGTCTGATTTCACTTAGGCAGTCATAAACCTGTAAAGACTCCAGCTTTAGCAGGTCGCCTCCTGCACATGAGGCACAATCTCCTGCTGAGTGGCCTCCCCGTGCTGCAGCAGAAAACCTTCATGAATGATCATATCCCCATGCCACAGCAGCAGGTGATACAATTTTATGAAGGTTTTCTGTTTCTGCGGCATGGGGAGGCTGCTCCTTTTGACGCCAATTGACTATGTCAATGATGGACCAATGGTAGTTACAATCAAGATGGTTTACATATTATATACAGATACTTTTTTTTGTACCTGGGGCAATAGAGGTTTAAGTGATTTGCCCAGAATCACAAGGAACCACAGTGGGAATAGAACCCAGTTCCCTTAGGTCCCAGGTTAGTCATTCACTTCAGCCATGAAAAGGCCATTAGAGACTTTTGGAAGATGATGGCGCATTTACCTCACTTGCTTGTGGTAGAAACCTCTACTGCAGCTTTGTAAGGTTTGTAAGAAGATACCTGCTGTTCACTTGAGCAGTGATAAGGGAGAAAGTGCCCAGCGGTGACAGAGCCAGGGGGAAGGAAGGAGTCAAAGACAAGAGTGGAAGAGTAGATAATGAGAAGGGGAGATAGGAAGACAATTGGGGGAGAGAGAGGAAGAAATGCAGTGAGGCGAGAGAGGAGACAGAGAAAGGAATAGATGGAGAGGTGGGGGCTGGGGGGATGGAGAGTGATGACTGCTAGTGCCTGTTTGGGGCTTTGGATTTGATTTAGAAACTCTCAGGGCTCTAATTGATTTCACCTAACATAATATTCAGAAACAAATTCAGTTAAAAGAAAAGCAGATGTCCTTGTCAGCCGCCGAGGGCCTTCATGTGTTTGGAATCAGAAGATGAATGCCAGCTTGCATATGTGTATCTATAAGTATGCATGTGCACACAGAGAGCAGGTACATATGTATTCTACAGGAGACAATGTGCACCTGTGTTTCTGTATGAGAAAGCACATGTATTTGCAGGTCTCTTCAAGAGCATATATACCTGGTAACATATGATGACAGAGAAAGGCCACATAGCCCATGTAGTCTGCTCAGTAAGGTAGTAATTAGGGCCAAAAGGTGTCGGAGTACATATGCCTATGTGAGAATTTACTTCTATGTGAATGCATATCTCTGTGTGACACTATGGGGCTCTATACTCTATACACTTTTAAAGCAACATGATGATCTTTGTTTCTTATGGTATTCCTGATCCCTGATGGAAACTATTAGCAGCCAGACAAAATAGGCATAGCTTTATTCTTGAGGGATTCAAACAGGGATTGGACGGATTCCTGAGGGATAAAGGGATCGTGGGATACTGAGAGAGGTGCTGGGTATAGAAAGCTAACCAGGTAATAAGTATAGAAACCCAACCAGGTCGTGCATGTGCAAGACCGGAGGGTTAGGACTTCGATGGGAGGATAGGACTCAATGGGAAACCAAGGTGGCAAGGGGGCCCCTTCTAGTGATTCAGACAGGTCGTGACTTGTTTGGGCCGCCACGGGAGCGGACTGCTGGGCAGGATGGACCTATGGTCTGACCCGGCGGAGGCACTGCTTATGTTCTTATGTTCATACAAGGTATTTTTAAAACAATAGAATCCTGGATGAAGGATCATAGACTAAAACCAAACACAGAAAAACTGCGGATCCTATAAAATTGTTAAATCGATTTGTAACCTAAGAATTTTACTGTTTTTACTTTTTTTTATTCTGTATGCATGTATTTGATGATTTTACATTGTACCTATTTCTCTGATTGTCCAGCACTTCTTATTGTAAACCGCCTCGAACTATAATGGCTTTGGCGGTATATAAGAATAAATTATTATTATTTAAAAAAAAAAAAAGATGGCATAAACTGGCTGATTTTCGAAGCTGACTTTCTGGATGTCTTGCTAGGCTTCCTAGCCGCTGTACATCCAAAATTCAAGGAAGGCATGGTATGGGTGGACTTAGGCTTGGGCGTCTTGTGGCGATAATCGAACCTTCCCCGTGACGTCCTGGACAGAACTTATACTTTCAGAGATAGACCTGTTTTAAAAGCATTTAAGTATTAAAAAAATACCCAAATTGACCAGATGATCACTGGAGGGATTAAGTAATGACCCCCTCCACACTCGCCCATCGGTCACTGACCCCCTCCCACCCCAAATCTGAATGAAACAGCACATACCTGCCTCAAGAACAGCAGTGCCTGGTATGGGAAAGCCTAGTAGAGCATCACAAAGGTATCTTAAGTAGCCTGGTGGGTGGGCTAGTGATAAACCAAAAAGGCAAGTGAGATGGCCAAAGATTCGACCAACAGAACTATTTATTAATATCAAAGTCATAAAACTGGATATTCAGTTTCCTTCACTCTTCAATGTGGGTCTTATTGATCTCACTATTGATTGCACCTTTTTTTTAAAGTGCTAAACCTACCCATTTAGGCTTTTTCTATCCTATGATGGTTGCATGGATTCCTGATATGTAATATGCACCTCTATATGTATACAGTATATATAATTTTCTTGTTTTGATTTTAATTACTTTAAATGGGTATATTTTATCTTTGTTTTTATTCATGATGTTTGCATAATAAAATATATTTTTAAAATATAGAGTATGTACATCCATTTCTATATTTCTCAATTGATTTTTACTTTTAAGGATTTGACTGCATATGTTTATGTTTATTTTTTGTTTCGGTCATTAGATTTCCCTTCTCATGCAGTCAGTGGCGTAATGAGGGTGAGAGGCGCCTGGGTTAGTGGCACCCCTCCACAGCCCTCGTCTCTGCTCCCCCCCAGCTCCTTCCCCGATCCTGCCTGCTGCGTGCACCCCCTTACCTCTAGTTGAAGTTGTTGTTTGCAGCGGTCAACAATATCTTGATCCCGTCAGCTCTCCCTCTAACCTCACTTCCTATGTGCAGCACCTGGAAGTGACATCAGTGGAAGAGCTGACGGGATCACAAAGAACATGACTGCCGCAAACAACTTCTTCAACTAGAAGAATGGGGGAAGGGGGAACATGCGTAGAGGGCAGGAATGGGAAGAGGCGGGGGGCAGAGAGGAGCAGGGGTGTTGGCACCCCCCCCAACATGGCACCTGGGGAAGACCGCCCCCTCACCCCTTCCCTTTACTACGCTGCTGCATGCGGTATCCCTATTCCCTTTCCCTGCCCCCCCTGCAATGTTCTTGCTCCTCATTCCTGCTACCCCTCTCCTCATGCATGCTCCGTTTCCCCATTTCTGATTTTTCCCCTCCTCATGCAGTGCTTGGCATGTCTGTACATCTTCCAGTGCCTTCCCAACCCTTAGGCGGTTGTCTAAGGCAGCAGCTTTTTGGTGGCGACAAGATCGGATACCACTGCAGTCAAAGCAAAGCAGTATTCCTACTCCTGGCAGCCACATAAACTCAAAAGAACCACTAGCCCGAGAGTGGGAATTTCCAGAGAGCAAATTTACCCAGACAAAAGGCTTTTAGAAATTGCCCTCCTTAGGACTACACTTCTCCCTCCGTATAGCTAGAGCAGTGGTTCCCAAACCCTGTCCTGGGGGACCCTCAGCCAGTCAGGTTTTCAAGATATCCTAATGAATATGCATGAGAGAGATTTGCATACCTGTCGCTTCCATTATATGCAAATCTCTCTCATGCATATTCATTAGGGATATCTTGAAAACCCGACTGGCTGGGGGTCCCCCAGGACAGGGTTTGGGAACCATTGAGCTAGAGGATTAACATACAGGTCCTGAACCTGATGGGCTGCCACGTGAGCGGACTGCTGAGCGCGATGGACCTCTGGTCTTACCCAGCAGAGGCACTGCTTATGTCCTTATGTCCATAGGGGATTAACAGACCCGTGAATATAGAAAAATCGCGAATAACTTTTTCATATATTATTCGCTGTTTTCTATTAAAAACTAACTAAACTAAACTAAACTAAACCTTGGGTTTATATACCGCACCATCTCCACGAATGCGGAGCTCGGCACGGTTTACAGGAAGAAAGATGAGAGAGGAACTACAGTGGAGAGATTAAAGAGTTAGGTGTAAAGGGGGAAGGTGAGAGGCCTAAGAGGGGGGAAGTGTTACAGTTTTGAGAATAGCCAGGTTTTTAGGTGTTTGCGGAAGAGTTGGAGGGAGCTTGAGGTTCGGAGAGGGGAGGTGAGGTTATTCCAGATCTCAGTGATTCTAAAGGGGAGGGATGACCCAAGTTTGCCTACATGGGAAATACCTTTTATGGAAGGGAAGGATAGTTTAAAAATTTGGGAGGATCTGGAGGAAGTAGGGGTTGGGGAGTTCCAGGATAGAGGGATAACGGCAGGAAGGATGCCATGTAGGATCTTGTAGGCCAGACACGCACATTTGAAGTGGATCCTGGGGATTACTGGGAGCCAATGGAGCTTAGACAGGAGTGGTGAGACGTGATCAAATTTGCTTTTCGCGAAAACAAGCTTAGCTGCGGCGTTCTGAATCCGCTGAAGTCTGTGGAGGCTTTTCTTGGTTAGGCTGAGGTAGATAGAATTGCAATAATCCAATCTGGAGAGAATGATGGATTGTACTAGGACTGCGAAGTGTTTTTGGTGAAAATAGGGTCTGACTTTCCTTAGCATGTGAAGGCTGAAGAAACATTTCTTCACCAGGGATTGGAGATGTTCGTTGAAGGATAGAGAAGAGTCTAAGGTGACACCCAGAACTTTGCTTGAGAACTCGAGCTGTAATGGGGGGCCGGTGGACAATGGGATGGAGGAAGGTAGATGGTCTAATTTTTGGCCGAGCCAAAGGAGTTTTGTTTTAGACTCGTTTAGTTTCATATGCATTGTGAATGCCCAGGATTGGAGGTTCTTTATGCATGAGGATATGTTCGTGGAGAGGTTAGTGAGGTTCGAGTCGGTCTCAAGGAGGACGAGGATGTCATCAGCGTAAGTGTAAAGAGTTTCAAGGGGGGATAGTTGGAGTAGTTTCAGGGAGGACATGTAAATGTTAAAGAGGATTGGGGAGAGGGGTGAGCCTTGTGGGACACCACAAGTCGGGGTCCAGGGGGAGGATGAGGTGCCGCTCATGTTAACCATGTAAGAACGGGAGCGCAAGAATTTGGAGAACCAATCAAGAACTATGGAGCTAATGCCTATCTCGGAGAGTTGGAAAATTAGAATGTCGTGGTGAATATGGTGAAACCACGAATAACATGGTGGGAGACCTGGTCTGTTCCTGAAGGAGAGGCAAAACACGGTGAAGAAAGTGCCAGGAATTGGCGATTTTCTCAGTAAATGCTTGGAATCGGCAATTTCTCTATGCAAACTGATGTAATTTGGGCGGGGGGGGGGGGGGAGGAGCCAGCAAGCTAAAAACCGCGAATAATCGAAACTGCAATTGCTGAAACCGCGAAAATGGAGGGAGAAGTGTATATTACGAGACTAAAGCCTTAATATTTAAAAGTGTGATTGTTCTGTGAGGTATGCCATTGAGGTTATCATTACTGTTGCATTTGTCAAAATCTCAGGGTGGTATCTAGGTACCTTGAGGTTAACTGACGGCGACGCCAGCTTGAAGATTCCCCTAGGGCACCTAATTGGCACCCACCCTGCCTTCCTCCTCTTCATGTGGTCCTCCTCTACCCTCTTCCTGCATTCTCCCCTTCTCATGCACTCCCCCTACTCCCTCCTTTTTATACTCTTAGGACTCTTCTCCCTCCCCCTACTGAATCAGTCAAGCGCCTGCCTCACCTCTCAGTTTCTCTCTTCATTGCACAGAACCAGCTCTGTCTTATCACCCCATCCCATGTGAAGTTTGCCTTAGGTTGCTGCGGTTGGCAGGAAGCTAACATTTTGCATGTGGAACCTCCACCCTGTATGGAGTCCTGCTCTGGACTTTAGGGGAGTGAAGTAAGAAAGAGAGGAGACACCCACATGAAAGGTAATTGCTGACAGACAAGCAATTCCTTGATACATGAAGCCGGCCCCTACCCTGTGGCTTCTGCTGGCAGTGTGTGGTCTATGTATGGATTTATAGGCTTTTGGGGCATTGGGGTCACAGCATGGAGGTTTTCAAAAGTCATCATATACCCAGGGGGTAACAAAACCAGCACCTAAGGAGCTGCATTCTGTAGAGTAAGGCTTTGAGCTGATACCTCACTGTGGTTCACTCTGGTCCCAGCACCTCATGAATCAGGAAACGGGCTGAGTGGCAGGACCCCCCCCCCCCTTCTACCTCCTCCCCTGTAAATGACCATGAGGTCATAGGAGGCCATAAAAATGATGAACTGTGTAATCAAAACACAAAGGGCAGAAGCCAAATATTTAAGGAAATACAAGAGGGACGAAATCCAATACAGGAGAAGGATTCTGCGAGTCTCAGCACTCAAGCATATTAAAAACATTTTAGGTTTTATTGATATTGGAAGCCATTATTTGTTGTGCTATCCTCGGGTTAGATCTAATTACAGCTGACCTTTCACCGCCTCCCTCCACCTCCACTTAGCCATTAATTTCCAAGCGCTAAAAGCCAGACTCTGGTAATAGTGGACAGGGAGCTTTCTGCAGAGACATCTCAGTGTGGGCAGCAATACACATGAAAATACACAGGTTACGGAGTAGGGGATATGGACATAGTGAGACAGTACGTATTTAAATATCTATCCATATATTATGTTTCAAAACATCCATATTTCCTAGTATCTCTCTCTCTCTCTATGTGTTTGTGTGTATACTTTGGGATGTACACTTTGCTTTAAAAAGAATGTGGCCTTAGAGAGATCAATGTATTCTTGTTGGGATGTTTCAAATCTTGTTTTTATCTCTGTCTTTATTTTTACATCTTTTCTATTCATTAATTGTTTTTCCCAGGTACTTTAGCTAGATTGTGAGCCTTCGGGACAGTAAGGGAATTTCTAAGTACCTATCTTTACTTATCTTATTTTTATTATATCTTTAATGTATATTTTCTGTAAACCGCTTTGAACCTAACCTATAGCGGTATATAAGAAATAAAATTAAATAAAATTAAATATATGCACACACAGACACATTCATACAAATATAAACATGTATATGCATACATGGTATATCAAACTTTAATAAACCATACAGAGACACACATTTATATATGCACAGATTCACACACACAAACACATCTGTAGATACAGATATAGATAGATCTAAAGTCATGTGGGTGACAGTGTGCATAGTGTCATAGAGGTTGCAATGCGTTTTTATAGAATAGCCCGAGACCCCCGTGTCGATGGGCGTAAGATAACACGGGGCTGGCAGGCCTGTGTGTTGCCCATCGGCTGGGGCGGTCGGAGGGGCGGTGAGTTTGAGGGGCGGTACGATTGGCTGGGTAGGCAGGAGAATTTAAAATGATTGGAGGTAGTAGGAGCGCGCGGTGGGGGGGGGGGTGAATTGATAAAAGGCGAGACCGTGGAGGACTCAACCGTCGTGGGTCCTCCTGAGCCGGTTTTTCCCTCCCTCCCACCCCATGTTTTTCCGGTAGTTGGGAGTAGCTCGGGGGCGGATCTCCCGAGCTACTGGGTCATTGGGGCTCATCCGGTGATGAGCGGTGGGCCGGCGGGGTGCCGTGCCTGGTGGGTCAGGTGACCCGGATAATGGGGCATGAGGGACATGCCACCCCTCTGACCCTTGCTGGGGTGGCAGGGTCGAGGGCAATGAAGTCTATGGGTAGCTCGGGAGGAGCCCTGGGAGTTTATGTTAACTATGTTATAATTGAAATTATATTATGTTAAGTGTTATGATTAATAAATTGAGCTGCGGCTAATTACCAACAATTGTAGTCAGAGTGTTTTTTGGGGTAATGCTTGGGGAGTATGGGGAGGGAGAGTCAAGGTGTTGGGGTTATAGGGCAACAGTGGACGTGTCCAGATCCCGCTGTTAAGGCTCAAGTCTTTAGTTTCTTTCGGAACGTGAGGTAGTTCGGTTCAATTCTGCTGATTGTTTGGAGGTTGTTCCATATCTTACTGCCAATGTACGTAAGCATAGTGTTGAAAATACGTTTTTATCTGAGGCCTTTCGTTGAGGGGTGGTTCACCAGAAGCTTACTAAGATTTCTGGTCGAGTTGGACCATGATAAAGTGAATAGGTTTATGAGCGGTATGGCTGAGTTTCCATGAAGGATGTGGAAGATTATACAGGAGATTTTGATAATACAGGAGGAGATCAGTGATTGAGCCATATTCACGTCATTCTCTTCTTGGTTGGGCTAAGAACTTTTCAGCACCCTCTTGTACTGCACATTTTCAAAGAGGAACTTTGCTAATTATTGAAGAGCACCAATGAATGTAGTTGCACGCGTTAAAGGTGCTCACGTAGTTTGCCCCTGCCATTTTGCGTTGCAGGTGAGGGGGTGAAATAGCACATGGACACTTTCGGTTCTCACTGAGAGTTCCTCGACAAGTTTCTTTAGAGGTTTGGCTGTCAGTACTTCTTTCAGTAAGTTCCTAAAGGTCTTTTTCAAGACTACATGAAATAGAGATACCACTGTAATATCCTGTTATCCGTTTGGTATGTCCCCTGAGGAAGGCAGTGTTCTGCCGAAACCAGGATCCTAGTTGGGACTTCCCATAGGAACTTTCAATGAAATCCCTTGTGCTGTATTGTGACATCGGCTTTGCCTTTCTTTCGTTTTGCTTCAAAATGTTATTTGGGAGGGGGGGGGGGGGTAGGAGATGCAATTTGCGGATTATTAACTTTCCCAAACTGTTTCCTATACCTGCAATAGATATGTTTAAGCGTTATATAAACGAAGTTCTGAAAGTACCTGAGTCCTCTTACCCTCCTCTCTCTAAAATATATTATTTGCCTAGGAGAGTTAAGTCACAAAATCCTAACCAGCAGAATTTATCTGCTGATAGTTTAGATGTGTTTAATTTCCCGGAGAGGTCGGAAACTGAGACTCAAGTATCAGCGACTTTATTGGTACAGTTTGCTATTGATTCAGATAGAGAATGGATGCTAAAATTGTTTTTTTTCAAATACAAAGATATTTCCTTTTTGTCACATAATATAAGAGTGTAACCAGATGTTTCAAAATGTTATGGGTGCCCACTATCCTCTTAGGCTCCTGCTCATTGTGTCAAACAATGAATGAATCTCACAGAATGATAACCTTATCTGGCTCTGGCTCTTCTCAGACACAATCTTTCTGTCCCCGGAGCAAGGGCTGATGCAAAGGCTCTGGCAACCTAGGCAAATCAGCCTTGCGCTTACCCCCTTGACCTTACACCTTACTTGCTTGTCTTCTTCCTCTGCTTTAAAGCCAGCACCGCAAGTGCGTTCTAAATACCTGGTAGCAGGGTTAGTGCTTCCTGAATCTGATCGTGCAGCTTATAAGACACATCCACATCCAGGGTGGGCGGGAGGGGTTTGTACTAGAATTGTTTTGGGGAATTTTTAGATAGTTTCTTGTGGGAATTTATTTTCTTAATTAATAGGTGGGAGGGTGGGGGAAAATAGTTGTTTATTACTATATGCAAGTTTATTGTGCTTTTCTTGTAATATTATATGTACATGAATTATTTGTATGCAGAATTGTAGTTTGAAAATTTAATAAAGATTATAAAAAAAAAACCCCCAAAAAAACTGCAGTATCAGAAAATGCTGACTGTGCGTTTTGAAAGCACTCATGGAGGTAAGAATGGGAGGGAGCGGCTGGATGGGCCCCCACCAGCCTGACCAGTAGACTCAATTCTCTTTGGCTGCAGGATGTGGGGTCCCTACTTGACTAACTCTACTGATTATTATGCTACCCCCTACCAAATTCTGACGCTGTAGGCACCTGCCTAAGTGGGAGGGCTAGCCCTCTGTCTGAAGCACACCTGACCCCCGAATGCACTGCTTCCCACCACTAATTCTTACAGCCTATGCCAGGATTTAGGTTAAAATTCAGCTGCATGCACCAGTTTTCTACTTTCACTTGAGCAAGAAGGGTCATCAAAGTTTAATTAGAGCCCTACCATGGCAGTCAGTACCCAGTGCCGTAATAATTTTGTCCAGAAGGCATTTGTAATTAGAATTGTCTTTATTTTCTGCCTGAATCATATACCACTTCAGACCATTTCTGCTGGCAGAGCCATAAAGAAAGGAGATTTTGCCTGAAGCACGGAAGAGCAGGTGAACTCGGACACTTAGCTTGAACTCAGCCCAGCTGTTCTACTTTTTAACATCTGTTTGCAGCTGGTTTGGCAGACATTACACGAACACATGGTTCTAGATCAAGGCAATGCTGATGATATGATTTTCTTTCTGTTTGCAACTTACCAAGGGCTTCCGTTAAATAAGCTCTCCAAACAGTTTGGTGCAATGAAGGCACAGTTATCTGAGAACAGCCTTGCCTTCAGTTTAAGGAAAACCAAAGCTATGATAATTTGGTCGCTCTGAATTGATCTCTTTCCCGGAACATGTGAAAAGTCTTGATTCTACCATCCCGGTTTGTACTGAGGTCTGTTCTGTGGGATGCCAGATTGACAATGTGTCCCTGAATTATAAATGTGATTAAGAGTACATTTTATAAATTATGTCCTCTGTAGGATAGTTTTTTTTTTCAATAAATTCTTATTAATGTTTTTAACAAGAAGTAAACAATGTGCAAATCATTAAAGAACAGTTTCAACACAGCATATCAAACAATCCTCCCTTATCTTCCATCTCAAATCGATGATCTTTGCTCCTTTTCCTCCCTGCTCTATATAAGACCACAAAAACATAAGATTCCAAACTGGGATAAACCACAGGTCCATCAAACCCAGTATCCTGATTTCAACAGTGGTAAACCCAGGTCACAAGTACCTGGCAAAATACCAAGGAGTAAAACAGATTTTTTGCTGTTTAAGTATGCTAGGAATAAGCATTGGATTTCCCCAAGCCATCTCAAGAATGGCCTATGGACTTCTCTTTTAGGTTGGGCTGAGAACTTTTTAGCTCTCTAGTCCTAATACTTTCGGAAAGAGTAAACCCTCTCTTGCAGAGACACTTTGCCAATTGAGTTTGCAGGACCACACAGTGGCAAAGGAAGGGGTGGGGGTGAATTGCCCCGGGCGCCATTTTGGTGGGGGCGACAGCACCTCTCTGCCTCCCCCACACCATGCTTGCACTCTCCCTTCCCTGCCTCCACAGTATGTCTTTAAAAATCTTCGCCAGCGTGAGCAACTATTCTAGCCTGCTGCCGGTGCCGACCTGGCGCTCTCTGAAATGACTTCTGGGTCATGGGGCCTGGAAGTGACATCAGAGGAAATGCCAGCTTGAGCAGCAGGCCAGAGAAGCTGCTCACGCAGGCAAAGATTTAGAGGTACAGGGATGGGTTGGGAGGGCGCGAGTGTGGCGCATATAGCAGGCGGGTGGGAGGATTTGGAGAGGAGGTCGTGGGAGCGCCACTTGCTTTCACTACACCACTGGGACCACGCCAATAAATATGCACAAAATAGATTGGCATATGACGGTTTTGCTAAAAACTAATTTAGTCTATGCATATTCCTTGTAGTAGTCCTGGAACATGTGACTGGTTTAGGTGTTCACTGATCTCTGATTCTTCTCCTCCTTTGCTCTATAGTGCACTGATTTCTACTCCCTCCCTCCACTAAAGTGTGTAGATCTTGGATCTCTTTCCTCCCTGCTCTCTAATATTCTTCGTGATGAAGCAGAACCAGCTCATAATATAATATTCCATCCAGAGGTTCAGCGTCACTCAGGAGCTGAAGTCATTTAGCTTTTGCTCCAGAAAACCAGTGATTGAAAACATCTAATAATATATCTCCCTTCTAAATATATCTGTAAGTTGTGCCAAGGGCTTCATGCCTTTTTCACCTCAAAGGTTTGACCTTTTTCATATATTCATTCCTCCCTCAAAACCTCAGATCTAACCACAAGAACATCAGCAGTTCTGCCTCCAGCTGATACCATTCTATATCCACACGTTCCTCGAAGCACTTGTAAGTTGTAACCCTCTTTATAGAGGGCAAGAATGGAATTATTGGTTACTGTTGTTTGCTATGTGACATCAGCACACAGAAAGCTACCTGCTTGATGCAGAAGGGGGTTTAGCAGAAGTTAACCTGCATGGTAGACATGGGTGCACAGCATGTTATAAGGAATGAGAACGAGGTTATTAGCTATTCCATTCCGATGCAGAGAACTGCTGCAAAAGCCATCAAGCTGAACATAATGCAAGAGTCTGAACGTCAGGTCTGAGGATGCTTAAAGGGGTTAGTTTGCCTTTCTGCAGCAGTTGCATCATGGAAGAAAAGCTAATAGCTCCCAGACTCCTGATCCCCAACACTGAGATGACCCTCTGATCCTCTGAGCCCTCACTTGCTGATCTCCCCCTGCAGAATGGTGAAAACTTAACAAGAACTGTCGCAGAACGGGACCTGGGTGTAATCATTAGTGAAGATATGAAAATTGCCAATCAAGTGGAGAGAGCTTCAGCCAAGGCTAGACAAATGCTGAGTTGCATCCGAAGAAGTTTTGTCAGCCGAAAGCCTGAAGTTATAATGCAGTTGTACAGGTCCATGGTGAGACCTCATCTGGAGTACTGTGTTCAGTTTTGGAGGCCAAAAGGATGTGAAGAGAATGGAATCGGTTCAGTGAATGGCCTCTAAGATGGTCTCCCATATAAAGATCTTCCATATAAAGAACATCTAAGCAGGCTGCAGTTATATTCTCTCGAAGAACGCAGAGAGGGGAGACACGATAGAGACATTCAAATATCTTACATGCCGTAATGAGGTGGAAGAAGATATCTTTTTCCCTACGGGTCCCACGGCAACAAGAGGGCATCCGCTCAAACTCAAGGGTGGGTGGTTGATTGCTGGAATGGTCTTCCACGTTAGGTAGTTGAGGCCAGTAACGTGCTCGACTTCAAGGGATGGTGGGACAAACATGTGGGTTCACTCCGGGGAAATGCTTATGGGGAGGGTTCTTTGAGAGGGTTCTTTGATGGGCCGACGGCCCTTTTCTGCCGTCATACTCTGTTTCTATGTTTCCCCTATCTCTTCCAACCTCCCTACCTTAAAAAAATAGAAAATAAAGCCCTGGTGTCTACTGGACCTATCCCACAACCCTCTCCCCAATTGTCCTGGTTGGTACCCTCAAACTGCATGAGCCTTTCAGCCCCCCAAGATTCCTCATTCCCTATCTCCCTAAGATAAGCCCCAATCCTCCAATCCCCCCACATCCCCAATGGCCCTTGTGTTTAGTGGCATATCTTACACCCATTCCCCCAACAATGTGTTTAATAGACCATCCTATCCTGATCCTTCCCAAAATAGCCCTGGTGTCTATTGGCACCACAAAACCCCTCAGCCTCCCTAGTCCCCTTGGCATACCTCGAAAAAGAGGCAAGAATGATTCCCACACACTCTTGCCTTTGTGCCACCATCTATGCAAATGGCAGCATCTGAGTCCTGGGATGCACCATGTAGTGTCAGTCTGCTAAATAAGGACATTTGTACTGGGGAAGAAGAGCCTGGGATCTCAGCTCTGCTCGCATCTCAGGAGCCTGAAGAGAGTATATGGAGCAAAGTGGAGACTTCCATAAACCAAGCGTCTGGTGGGAAAAAAAAGCCCTGAATTCTGCCACCTGGAAGTTGCAGGAGCAGCATCTTGAAGGGGCAAAATCAAGACTCAAGTTCCAATCCCAGAGCCAACCCTGCCCATGAACAGCTGTGTCTTTTGCACATAGTTCCAATTTATGAATACTAGTGACGCATGCAAACACTTATGTTAATTCAGTAAACAAGACCCTTAACCGTCCCCCCCCCTCCTACAATAACACCTCGCCCCTCGCCCTGCTCTTCTCCTCCTTCATGATAGCTTCTCTCTTCCCTATCTTCTACACTTTTCCTTCATCATCTGTCAAGTTTGGTTAAAATTTGTTATAAATCTGATAAATTGTTGTAAATCTGCATGTCAATGCGGATCCTAATCTAATTGATGTGAAGCGCCTAGAACTCGCTGGGTATGGCGGTATATAAGAATAAAATTATTATTATTATTATTAAATTATTATTAATAAAAGTACAGCAATGAATTTCTGCATATGGACCTGTATTCCATTCAGGGCACCCTTTCCAATCCCATCTTTGATTTACAGTGGTGCCTCGCATAACGGACGCCTCGCACAGCGAACGCTGCGCACAACGAACTTTATGTCTTGATCCGTACAACGAACTTCGTTTCACACAACGAAGTCGCCCGAGCTGCATCCTTCCGCGCAGGCACTGCGCTTAACTGCCCTCTCTCCGCCTGGTTCCCTCTTGCCCCCCCGACTCCCCGACACGATCGGGGCAAGAGGGAGCTCAAGCCCTCTTGCCCCCCCCGACTCCCCGACACGATCGGGGCAAGAGGGAGCTCAAGCCCTCTTGCCCCCCCGACTCCCCGACACGATCGGGGCAAGAGGGAGCTCAAGCCCTCTTGCCCCCCCGACTCCCCGACACGATCGGGGCAAAAGGGAGCTCAAGCCCTCTTGCCCCCCCCCCGACTCCCCGACACGATCGGGGCAAAAGGGAGCCCAAGCCCTCTTGCCCCGCCGATTCCCCAACTCCCCGACAATATCGGGCCAGGAGGGAGCCCAAGTCCTCCTGGCCACGGCGACCCCCTAACCCCACCCTGCACTACATTACGGGCAGGAGGGATCCCAGGCCCTCCTGCCCTCGACGCAAACCCCCCCTCCCCCCAACGACCGCCCCCCCCAAGAACCTCCGACCGCCCCCCCAGCCGACCCGCGACCCCCCTGGCCGACCCCCACGACACCCCCAACCCCCTTCCCCGTACCTTTCTGTAGTTGGCCGGACAGACGGGAGCCAAACCCGCCTGTCCGGCAGGCAGCCATCGACGGAATGAGGCCGGATTGGCCCATCCGTCCCAAAGCTCCGCCTACTGGTGGGGCCTAAGGCGCCTGGGCCAATCAGAATAGGCCCGGGAGCCTTAGGTCCCTCCTGGGGGCGGGGCCTGAGGCACATGGGCCCAACCCGACCATGTGCCTCAGGCCCTGCCCCCAGGAGGGACCTAAGGCTCCCGGGCCTATTCTGATTGGCCCAGGCGCCTTAGGCCCCACCAGTAGGCGGAGCTTTGGGACGGATGGGCCAATCCGGCCTCATTCCGTCGATGGCTGCCTGCCGGACAGGCGGGTTTGGCTCCCGTCTGTCCGGCCAACTACAGAAAGGTACGGGGAAGGGGGTTGGGGGTGTCGTGGGGGTCGGCCAGGGGGGTCGCGGGTCGGCTGGGGGGGCGGTCGGAGGTTCTTGGGGGGGGCGGTCGTTGGGGGGAAGGGGGGTTTGCGTCGAGGGCAGGAGGGCCTGGGATCCCTCCTGCCCGTAATGTAGTGCAGGGTGGGGTTAGGGGGTCGCCGTGGCCAGGAGGACTTGGGCTCCCTCCTGGCCCGATATTGTCGGGGAGTTGGGGAATCGGCGGGGCAAGAGGGCTTGGGCTCCCTTTTGCCCCGATCGTGTCGGGGAGTCGGGGGGGGGCAAGAGGGCTTGAGCTCCCTTTTGCCCCGATCGTGTCGGGGAGTCGGGGGGGCAAGAGGGCTTGAGCTCCCTCTTGCCCCGATCGTGTCGGGGAGTCGGGGGGGCAAGAGGGCTTGAGCTCCCTCTTGCCCCGATCGTGTCGGGGAGTCGGGGGGGCAAGAGGGCTTGAGCTCCCTCTTGCCCCGATCGTGTCGGGGGTGCCAGGGACTACACGGAGTCACCCACCGTACCACCCGATTCGGGTAAGCGCAGGTATCGGTGGGTGGCTTATTTGCGGGGGGGTGCCTTATTTTACATTTTTTTTCTAAAAAGGGGGGGCTGTCTTATTTGATGGCCCTGCCTTATCATCGGGGAAACACGGTAGAAAAAAAAAAAATGAACAGTTAAGTCCCAGTTTTTGCCGCTGAGACTCTGCCCTCTCACTGTAAAATTAGACTCTACTTAGTCTGTCTTTAAATTTAAAAAATGTGTGTTGTTTTAAAAAACAATTATGTTTTTAGATGTATCTAAATAAAAATAATAACCAAAAATTTATCTTTTTTATGTCATCTTAGCATATTTTATGCTACAGAACGAATTATTTTTTTTAACATGTATTGTTATGGGAAAACGCGTTTCACACAACGAACGTTTCACATAACAAACTTGCTCCTGGAACGGATTAAGTTCGTTGTGTGAGGCACCACTGTATTGTGTGCCTCCCTGTGTCATGTAATCTCCCAAACCTTCCTGGATACTGACCTTCTGAACGCAGAGACCTTGGAAATTAAAGGAAACCAGCAATATGCAGGTGCTGCCTTATTATTGGAATAAGTGCATTTGTGATGAGCTTTTGAAATTTTAGATCCTTTCATCACTCACTAGGCCCTGATCCAATGGAGTCTGACTCTGGAAAGCTAGACACACAAACTTTGCAGAAGAGAGGAACTCACTGTAGACATGTGAGACTCTTGTCAACCTGATACCTGATGGAGGCATGCTATATGCTGTCCTGCAGCTCTCCATTTGCCTGACCACTGAACACATGATTTTGTTTCATGTGTGTTAGGATTTTCTGCTCAGTAAATTTACTGTATTCAGTGGCAGAGTAACTTGCACAGGGCCTCTTTTATCAACCCGTGGTAGAGCTTTTTAACTATGGGTCGACAAGTTAAATGCTTCAACACTCATTCAATTCTTATGAGCGTCGGAACATTTACCTCACTAATCTGCAGCAAAAACCTCTACCGCAATTTGATAAAAGGGGGCCACAATTATTTACCCACTGTAAGTGCCATGTTATGGAATTGCCCTTCATATGCCCATTCAACGGTAGACTTTCATGCTACTAGATTTTAAGTTCCGAGGCAGATATTTCTTCAGTAAGGCCCGGATTCTCTATACAACGCTGATATCGGTGGCCACCTAAAAAGCGGCCACCGATCACATGTCAATCTCATGACGGTGCTGTATAGAGAATTGCGCCTCCGGCAAAGATAGGCGCCGTAAATATAGGCCAGGGTTTTCAAGGCCTACGTTTGCGGCATTTCTCTGTCGTGAATCATGCCTCCTTAGGTGTTTGAGGCTGCCTAATACCACTTCCAGTGTTAGCCATGCCCACAGTGGCATTAGGCGGCCTAAAGCACTTGAGGGAGGCATGATTCTGCCGCTGATTTCTTAGGCGCCTGTAGGCACTTTGAAACTCAGTTAAAAACTTTGGGGTCCTTTTACTAAGGCGTGCTAACTGATTTAGCGCATGTTAATCGATTTAGCATGCGCTAAAGATTAGCACGTGCTATATGCTAAGGCACCCATAGAATATAATGGGCGCCTTAGCATTTAGCACACCCTCAATTGGTTAGTGCGCCTTAGTAAAAGGACCCCTTTGTTTCTATGGCATTTTTTACCGAGTTTGAGCGCCTAAATCAGCGCCGGTTAGAGAATCTGGGCCTGACCCCCCTCTTTTATTAAGGCGCGCTAACCAATTAGCGTGCGCTAATCCAATTAGCGCGTGCTAAACGCTAATGCATCTATAGACTAAGGCCCTTTTTTTTTTTTTTACTAAAGTGCGCTAACCGATTAGCGTGCACTAATCGAATTAGTGCGCGCTAAACGCTAACACGTGCGAGTTAGTCTGTGGACGCGTTAGCATTTACGCACGCTAATCGGTTAGAGCACCTTAGTAAAAGAGGGCCTAAGTGCATACGTATGGGGTGCTCAGTCTCTTGACTTCCATCCATGGGGTAACAAAAGAGAGGGCAGGGATGGAACATTTTTGATTTAATTTAATAATTCCAGGATTTATTATCCGCCTTTTCATTCTACAGAATGAACATTACATGGGCAAATTGCTTGCTCTTTGGCCTCTCTCACTTGGTAATCTTTCAGGACTTATTAGATGAACTTAGAGCTGTAGCTCCGGAGGGTTACCATTACCCTCCCTGCAGAAGAAGAAACTGAAGGTCTGAGGCAGAGATTAAGTTTTGTGGGAATTCTAGAGGGAAAAGGAGTTTCATTTGCGCCATAGTGATTTTCGGTATAACTCAAGTCTATCATTATTATTAAACCATCAGTTTTCACTCAATTTCCTTTAAATTCTTAATATGTGATCTTTCCTGGAAGAATTTCTCTCTCTTTGTCTCCTTCCTCCTTTATTGAGGACTATGTTAAAAAAAAGTATGGGTTACCTCTTTTTTGGTAATATATTGATCCAATAATGAAAATTGATTTATTTTTGTATTATTTTTTTGAATTATTATGATTACTAAAAGAAATATTGGATGTATTAATACCGTATATTGCCTGTTAAGCACAATTGTTGTTTATTTGAAAATTTAAATAAAGAATTATTAAAAAAAAAAAAAAAAAGTTTTGTGGGAATTGAGTTAGATTCACTGGAAATGGTGTGGTGACTGCCATTAGGGGGGGGGGGGGGAGAAACCCAATCTGAAATGGTCTCAAGCAGCGCAGCGGGCAATGAGACTGAAGATGGTGAGCTAGTCTTCATCGGTCAGCTCAGCTGCACATAAATTCAGGGCATTTATATGAGGTCAGCAGTGGTAACAGCTTGGATCAAACCATAGAATCATTTTACTAATTTTCCAAGTGGGATTGAAAGAGGATTTGAGAATTTGTTGGGTTGTTTTTTTTTTTTTTCCATCACTGTGGCAACTACTGGGAATTATAGATAGTGACCTCAGGCTCTTTTCAGATTCCTTAAGGGTGAGGCTTCAGTGCCTTTTTCCAGGGTCAGTAGTGTGCAGAGCCCTGTCCCTAAAATTGGCATAGGTCAGGCTTAATAAAGAAGAATAGGTTAGGTTATTTATTCTTGATACGAGGTGAGGGAGTAGATGGTACATGGCCAGGCTCCCGTAGGATCAGTTCCTCAGTGAGAATGAGCCACTTTAGTAGGGTTATCAGATATTATGGCAGTAAAATCTAGACCCCCTAGACCTGCCCCCAGGTCCGCCCAGTTCTACCATTCCCTGCCCCGTTACGCCCTAGCTCCGCCCTCAGCTCCGGCCCCGCTGCCAGTTCGTTGGGCAGGAAGGCATCCTGGTGCGATTTCTTTTCAAAAGCCGTACATAATGCCGGGTTATGAAAAGCCATGTGGACTCCCAGACTTGTCCTCAAAAGGAGGACATGTCTGGAGAAATCCGGATGTCTATTAACCCTACACTTTAAGGTAGGTGGAATTACACCCGCTGAGTCAGAGGGCTGGGCTTCAGGCAGAGAAGTGGTTAAATGCCCTGAAGCATAGGAGCCAGCTCTGTGGGTGCTTAAGTACCCCCGATATTGAGCCAAACTCTTTGACTGTGTACAGGGAGGGGTAATTTCCATTGGGTTTAGCACCCACAATCATTATGAAAGGTTGGCTCCTAGGCCCGGAGTCAATAGGTCTCTAAGGGAGGTTACACTACCCGAGGGAAGTGCCAGGGAAGGGAAGTAGCCAGAGCCAAGTATTTTCCTGGGGTGGAAACTGTAGGCACTTAAGTCAGCCTTTAGGACTTAATGATAGACATATAGTAGACTGCCGAGGTAGGAGAGAACCTTGTAGTGCATTTCTTTTTTTTAATCTTTATTCATTTTTAAACTTATAATAAGTGTGATAACATATCCATACAAATAACCATAAATATATCACTTAATAATCAACAATGATACATATAATATTCTCTTATCTCCCCCCCTCCCCATCCTTATCTATTATGTAATCAATACTTATACAACATGTAACAATAAAAATAAAAAGTGCATTTCTAAAGTCCAGAAGGGAGCTGAGGTGGCACAGAGGGCCAGATTCTGTGAACGACATCTACCTTTGTAGGCGTCTAGATGCGTCAATCACGCATTAGGCATTGTTAACAGAATTGCGCCTAGCAACGGTGCTTCTTGCAGTGCTATAGAAATGATAAGTAGTAGTAGTGGGCATCCCTTTTTAGACCAAGGTTTTCTTGGCCTAAACAGAGGAGCCGGTGCATTGATCTGAAAATGAATCAGATATCTTCTGAGACCACCCAAAACTCTGTCTCAGTATCAGCTCTTTTCCCTGTGGGAAAAATACCGTATTTGCCGGCGTATAGGACGACTGGGCGTATAAGACGACCCCCCAACTTTTAGTTAAAAAATAGAGTTTTGTGTTATACTCGCCGTATAAGACGACCCCTTCTTCCGCACACCTTCTCTACCGCCCCGGGTGCAGCACAGCCGGCCAGGTTCCCTTACTTTTGTGGCACTTCCCCCACCAACCGACAACAGCCCCGGTCCGACAAACCTCCCTGCCCTTAACCGCGAATCTAAATTACCTTCTTACATCTGCTGTAAGAAGGTAATTTAGATTCGCGGCTACAGGGCAGGGAGGATTGTCGGACCCGGGCTGTTATCGGTCGGTCGGGGAAGTGCCACAAAAGTAAGGGAACCTGGCCGGCTGTGCTGCAACCGGGGCGGGGCGGCCGCCCCTCTCTCTTGGTACCGCGAGGCTACTCTCCTTCTCCTTACCTGCCATGCCTGCAGCACAGAGCCGAACGGAAGTCTTCCCGACGTCAGCGCTGACGTCGGAGGGAGGGAGGGCTTTGTTTAAGCTTTGTTTAAGCCCTCCCTCCCCTCCGACGTCAGCGCTGACGTCGGGAAGACTTCCGTTCGGCTCTGTGCTGCAAGCAGAGAAGGTAGGGAGAAGAAGAGCCGCGCGACTGAGTACATCCAGCCCCGCAAGTAAGGGCATGTAAACTGTACCCGGCGTATAAGACGACCCCCAACTTTGGGGAGGATTTTAAGGTACTAAAAAGTCGTCTTATACGCCGGCAAATACGGTATGTGTTGTTGATAGGCATGCATCCTTTTCCCTGCAGAGGGCCCAGGGCTATTTCTAAAGCTGATTTTTTGTTTTTGTTTTTTTTTTGCTATTTCTTTGATCTCTATCATTATAGATTGCAATTATTTTTATGCTTGGATACCTATTCAATAGATCTCTTCACCCTCTTCCAGCCTTTTTATTTTTATTATTGAATAGAATTATTTCATGGACTGCTTTTTTTTCCAGTTAACACAAAACACTTTCATATATTTTACCTACTGGCACCTAAGGATGTCTAGCGATGCTTAACTTTCATATTTAGTAGGCACCTTGGGGTAGGCACCTATCTGAACGGTGACTAACCCCCTTCTGTTACTGAGGTACGCTAACCGATTAGCGCGTGCTAATCAAATTAGCATGTGCTAAACGTTAACACATCCGTAGACTAACATGCACATGTTAGCGTTTAGCGCACGCTAATTCGATTAGCACGCGCTAATCAGTTAGCGCACCTCAGTAACAGAGGGCCTAAAGCAGGGGTGTCCAACCTGCATCCCGAGGGCCACATGCAGTGAAGTATTTTGTGCGGCTCCGGTCGAGGGCGAAGCAGTGTTTTCCTCTGCTGCCCCTGGGTGTTTACCATCTTGCCGGCTCTCTCTTGCTGCAGCGTTTGCGCATTTGTGCGGCCCCAGAAACATTTTTTTCGGCCAGTGCGGCCCAGGGAAGCCAAAAGGTTGGACACCCCTGGGCTAAAGCTTTTTGGTGTATTTAAATAAAGTGTACTTTTTCCTTTGACTCCTTTGAGAGAGAGAGTGTGGGTGTGTCCATTCTGTCACAACCATCATTAACTGATGTGCAGATCAAAGCAGTTTACAAAATCAAACCAAAAGAGTAAGGAAGGAAATATGATATTTCATAAGAAAGATAAATCAATCAATCAATCGCACCAGGAAAGTTATAGAAAGAAAGATATCAGATAAAACGATACAGCCATTATCAGGTCCCCAACCCCTACTGCTCAAAGGCTGACTGAAAAAGACACATCTTCAATCAAGATTTTAAATCTACTAAGATATTTCTCTTTACATAAAACTCATGGGAGTTTTTGTCCATAACCCTGGATCCAAAAAGAAAAATGTACTCTCTTGTATTATAGAGCCTCGTCAAGGCTGGAGAGGGAAGAACCAGGTGGTGATCATTAAGAGGATGTAATGTTAGTGAAGATGGGCAAGAAATTGTCAGAGGCCAGAGAGTTAGGGGGAGGGAGATTTATCAGGCATTGCATTAAAAACAACTGAAATCACCCTAAGGAGAATGTGGAGGTTGGATATGAAGGAAAAGAGGCCAGAGAAGGGTCATTTGGGAAGTTTCTAATTTTGTTTCCCTGTTAGGGGGTAGTCTCATGAGATATGAGCTGATTTTGTCATGTTCCCCAGGACTCTACAGAGCCGGATGGAATACATGTATCTGCTTTAGGCATGGACATATTACCAAGAACCAATCAAGATACTTTAGAGTTCCATGTTAAGAGTTAATGCCCAGGAAATGATCTAGGCGTCATCGTTGAGGATGCGTTGAAACCCTCAGCTCAGTGTGCGGCAGTGTTGGCTAAGAAAGCAAATAGAACGTTAGGAATTATTAGGAAAGGAATGGAAAACAAAGATGAAAATGTTATAATGCCCTTATATTGCTCAAAGGTACCTCGCTCAAAGGACCTCGAATACTGTGTGCAATCCTGGTCGCTACATCTCTAAAAAGATATAGTGGAATTAGAAAAGGTGCAGAGAAGGGCAATGAAAATGATAAAAGGGATGGACGACTTCCCTATGAGGAAAAGCTAAAGCTGCTATGGCTCTTCAGCTTGGAGAAAAGATGGCTCAGGGATGATATGATAGAGATCTATAAAATACTGAGTTGAGTGGAAAGGGTAGATTTGAATCACTTGTTCACTCTTTCCAAAAATACTAGAACTAGAGGGCATATGATGAAGCTTCTAAGCAGCAGATTTAAAACAAATCGTAAAAAATACTTCTTCACATGATGTGTAATTAAACTCTGGAACTCGTTTTCAGAGAATGTGATGAAATCAGCTTAGCAGGGTTTAAAAAAGTTTTGGATAATTTCTTTAAAAATCCAAAGACCATTATCGATATGGCTTGGGGAAATCCACTGTTTATTCCTAGGATAATCAGAATAAAATCTGTCTTGCTACTTGGGATCTAGCTAGGTATTTGGGATCTGGGTTTGCCACTGATGGAAACTGATCTTGATGGACCTTCGGTCTGTCCCAGTACAGCAATTCTTATGTTCTTAAGTCCTTAGGCTTTGCAGCTCATACTTGTACTAGGTGTTCACAGCAGATCTATATGGCAGGCTGTCCATTAAAAAAAAATCATCCACTGTGTAAATCAGAAGCTTGGAAACGGCCAGTTCAGTTTAGTGGGCTGCGCTCAAGGCATATCTGAAATCTTAGCAGAGACTGAATGCATGGCATATCTGGGTGTATCTGGCATGCTACGCATTCCCCTCATTGGCTAGCTCAGTCTAGCAAGTGTGATTGACCATATGATGCACTGCTCATTAGTCTTGTTTTGTATAAATCTGAACTTGGACAGCTAGCCAGGATATATATGCTTGAGTACCTGAATAAATTAATGTCAACCGTTCTGAGCTCCCTTGGAAGAACGGTATAGAAAATTGAATAAAGAAATAAATAAAATATAAAGTGGTTTACTTTATTTAGCAAAACTGTGGCCATCTTTTCTTCTCCAAGACGGCTTCATGATTGTTATTGTAGAGGAGGTATCAAAAAAAAGAGCTTTAGGCTGGGGAAGGGAAAAAGGTAGGTTACAGACCTGAACCTCAGTCGCAGTTTATTTTTCGGTAGAGCCCTGGGGAAGGCGAGGCTTGTCCTGTCTGCAGAGCTGACTGCAAGATCAAAAATTACAGGGGACGTTTTGGTGAAGTTTGTGCAGTCTATGTAGGCGAGTAATAAAGGTCAGAAGAAAGCTGTATTACACAACATACAGCAAGCATATATATTTGAAGAGATATGTTTTCTGTTAGGAATTTAACATCTCTTTGCTATGCACATGACCTACAGAAGAGAGCTTTTCGGTCAGCCTGGGAGCACAGGCTGTTCTCCATAGATTAAACTCGGTAGCATCAAGTGTAAGTTAGGAATGAAATAATGGTAGGGCATGACTGTGTTTCCTGTTATTCTCTACGCCCTTTCTGCCTTCTGTGGCACAATGCTGACATTGCCGCTTCAGGTGAGCAGCAGAGATGCTGAGTGCTGAAAGAGCAGTGTGCTCTGAGATCTCGTTTGCAACACACACTGGCTCCGGCATGTTTTAGTCATAGAAAATGGCTGTTACAAAATTGCACAAGGTTTAAAAAGAAGATGCGCTAAAAGAGGGTGATATGATAAAGGTCTATAAAATAATGAGTGGCGTGGAAAGGGTAGATGTGAATCGCTTGTTCACTCTTTCCAAAAATACTAGGACTAAGTAGTAGATTTAAAACAAACCGGAGAAAATATTTAATCACACAACGTGTAATTAAACTCTGGAATTCGTTGCCAGAGAATGTGGCTTAGCAGGGTTTAAAAAAGTTTTGGCTCATTTCCTAAAAGAGACGTCCATAGACCATTATTGAGATGGCTTGGGGAAATCCACTGCTTATTCCTAGGATAAGCAACATAAAATCTGTTTTACTACTTGGGATCTAGCTAGGTACTTGGGACCTGGGTTGGCCACTGTTGGAAACAGGATGCTGGACTTGATGGACCTTCGGTCTATCCCAGTACGGCAGCTCTTATGTCCTTATGTGAGCCGAGTATAGGACAACCAAGCCATTGTGACATCACTGATGAATTTGGCTCTTAGGCATTGGTGGGATGAGGCTTTATGACATCACAATCTTAGCTCTGGAATATTGCCACTCTTTGGGTTTCTGCCTGGTACTTGGGACCTGGGTTGGCCATTGTTGAAAACAGGATATAGGACTTGATGGACCTTCAGTTTGTCCCAGTATGACAATTCTTATGTTCTTATTTTCTTAGAGGTCCTGATTCTATAAATGGCACTTAGATCGGCGGCATCTAGCCGAGTTCTACGGGGAACTCAAAATTGTTTAATTGGCGTGGTAATTAACCATACCATCAAAAGATATTTAAAAATTATTACGGTAATTACACTGGTCAACGAAAAAAAAGATTTTCTTTGCTACTGAGAACTTAAGAAGTGCTCTTAGTTAATTTAATGACGCTGATTTCAGATCTGTAATTGAAATTCAGCTAGCACGTCAGGTTTCTGAGATATACAACATGTTACTGATGTTTATAGACAGTTTGCCATATCGGCACAATGTTGCGAGAATGAACTGTGTCCCACCAAACTTGTGTTTAGGAGTTTACTCTGAAAACAAACACGAAGACAATAAGGAGACATGTTATAGCATATATTTATGCCTCTCTTAACTCACACAAAAGTGATGTCAGCATGTTCAGAAATGTTTGAGACACTTGCTTTTACGCTTGTACTGTACATTTGTCTCTCTTTGCAAGAACCAACAATAGTCTCCCATCATACTGGGATTGAACTTTCCCTGATATTTGCTCTCCATCACCTTGATATTTTGATGAAATCTTTCCCCATGCTCATCGCTGACATCACCTAGATTGGGTGAGAAGAAGTCAAGGTGAGAATGTAAGAAGTGCATTTTAAGTGACATTCTGGCACCCATTAGCTGATAGGCTGTCAGCATGTTCTTCACAAGCTCAGCATAATTCTCTGATTTGTGATTACCAAGAAAATTCTGAACAACCAGCACGAATGCTTCCCATGCTGCTGATTCAGCTGGGTTCAGCTTCTGTCTGAACGCATCATCAAGGATCAGTTCATGGATTTTGGGTCCAACAAAAACACCTTCTTTGATTTTGGCTTCACTTTTCGCGAAACCAAATGTACTTCTTAGGTGCATGAAACGCATCACCGTTTCTGTCCATCGCCTTGACAAAAATTTTCAGCAGACTGTGTTAATCTGGAATAGCAGACAGTGCAGTACACAAGAGCTGCCTACGCTTTATCTTGGCCGCCAACTTTACAGTCAAAATAATGCTTGTATGCACTTTGAAGTCTGTTGGACAGATTCTTTTGCTGATCTTGTGCAGTAAATTGTCCGCAGACATAACAGAAATTATCAGGATGGTTAACACAACCTCGTCTGTTCATAATAATTATAATATCTTAGACAAAAACAAACAAAATATAAAAATTCACAGGTAGAAAAAGCAGCACAATCACTTTTTAGTATAAACTTTCAAATTACTGGTATATGTGATCGATGAGCTGTCGTAAAATACCGACGCTTCACGGTAGCATTATTGACGAAAATGATATAAACACAAAATGACGCATAACTTAAAACCAGGTTGTGATAGATAAAAACTGTTTTCAGATGTGGAGTCAGCATGTGGCCCTTGTTGAGGTACAGGTGGCAGAACTCTAGTAGCAAAATGCTTGTTGATCAGTTATGAGTTCTGTGTGAAACGTGGTGAGGTGCCTACCTAAAATGTGGGTGTGTTTAGAGGCAGAAAATAGTCATGGTACATGAAAATCCTGGCCTAATAGACCGGTGCGTAACATTGTGATGCCTACCGGTGCTAAAGCCGAATTAGGTGCATGATTCTATAAATGGCGCCTGTGGTTGATTGACAGCTGTACTGAATGGCGCTGTTTATAGAATTAGCCCCAAATGATTGCAATCTGCACATAGGCTCACGGAGGCACACTTTGGGCAGAGGTGGGGCAGAGTACATGACTACTTTATAAAAATACTGGGAAAAATCAGATACCAGTGCTGTTCTATAAAGGGCACTCCAGGCTGATTGCCCTTTATACTCGTAGAATAATGTATAGCGCAAATTTGGGCACCATAGAAACATGATGGCACATAAAGGCTAAGTGGCCCATCGGCAGTAACCGTTATCTCTTCCTTTCTCTAAGAGATCCCACGTGCCTACCCCAAGCCTTTTACAGCTAAATATGGAATTCCTCAGGGATCCATTTTGTCACCATTGCTTTTTAATATTTTTCTGGCGCCCCTTTTGACGGTGGGCCAATCTATTGGCTTCACCGTATTTGCTTACGCGGGCGACGTGCAATTAATCCATCCTGTTGATCTTAATAATATTGAAGAGATAGCTTCCATTAATCATAAATTAGGAACAATCAAATCATGGTTAGACTCAAACAAACTGGCTCTAAACATTAATAAATCAAAACTCGTGATTTTTCCTCTTAAAGAAGGAACAACGCTTCGGGCCCCTCTGATGCTCGAATTGCTCCCTATCAAAATTGTTCCCACCCTGACACTATTAGGAGTTACCTTAGATAGTAAGTTTTCCTATCATTCTCATATTAGCACGGTCGTTCAGAAATGTTTCTATCGACTCAGGATGACACGTTCCCTTGCTAAGTTGCTCGAACCAGCCTCCTTAAACACAGTGATCCACACTTTAGTGATCGCTTGTATAGACTATTGTAACGCCCTATATAAGGGCATTACAAAAAAGAAAATTAGACGGCTTCAAATTGTGCAAAACACAGCTATTAAGATCATCTGCGGCGCAAAGAAATACGATCACGTCTCACCCTTGTTGATTAGCGCACTCTGGTTACCAGTTGAACATAGAATCAGTTATAAAATCCTGCTTTTAACATTTAAAACAAAATTAAATACCCAACCAGAATTTATTAACAGACTTCTAATACCTTACAATACTGCAAAAAAACCCTCCGTTCAACATCTCAGAATCTTCTTGTTATACCATCTTTAAAATTGATTAACACGCTGCGCTCCAATAATTTTGCCGTCACTGCCCCTACTCTCTGGAATTCATTGCCCACTTATTTGCGCAATGAGTCCGATCTAAAACAATTTAAAACAAAACTAAAAACATTCTTGTTCCAGGACGCCTTTGGATAAAAACTGTCCTTTTTAGGGACATTTTAGATTAAAATTGATAATTTTTCCCCTAACCTATTGTATTTTCCTTTTATGTTGCTCTTTTCTTTCACGATTGTAGTTCTTCCCCACTTTCCTATTGTTTGAATTAAGTCCATCTGTCTATCAGTGTTTTGTTATGACACTTGGTTTTTACCTAGTATCCCTTTTTTAACATGTATTTAAATAATTTTAGAGTGTACACCGCTTAGAATAATGATTAAGCGGTTTAAAAAGATTTTTAATTAACTTGAAACTTCTTGAATTCAGACACAGTCTCTTTCTCCACCACCTCTTCCGGGAGACTATTCCACGCATCTGCCACCCTGACTGTCATAAAGTGGAAGTTATGCGCTGAATTGGCGACTAACTTTTAACTCATTATATAGCACTAATCGTTAAGCCCGTTACATTAACGGGTGCTAGAATATATGTGTGTCTGTCTGTGTTTCTTTATCTCTCTCTCCTTGGCCGCTGTCTGTGTCCTTCTGTCTCCCCCCCCCCCCCCCGAGCAAAGCTGTCTGCCTCCAGCACACCTCTCCCCCCAAAGCAGCCCCCTTTCCCTCTCCCTAACTGTCTCTCCATGGCCCTCTTCTGTCTTCCCCCCAGAGCAAAGCTGTTTGCCCTAAGCACACCCCTACCCCCAAAAGCAGCCCCCTTTCCTTCTCCCTAACTGTCTCTCCATGGCCCCTTCTGTCTTCCTCCCAGTGCAAAACTGCCTGTCCCCAGCACACCCCTCCCCCAAAGTAGCCCCCTTTCCCTCTCCCTGTCTCTCCATGGTCCCTTCTATGTTCCACTCAGAGCAAACCTGTCTGTCCCCAGCACACCTCCCCCCCCAAAGCAGCCCCCTTTTCCCTCTCCCTATCTCTCCATGGTCCCTTCTGTCTCCCCCCCCAGCACACCCCTCCCCCAAAGCAGCCCCCTTTCTCTCTCCCTGTCTCTCCATGGCCCCTTCTGTTTCCCCTCAGCACACCCCTCCCCTCAAAGCAGCCCCCTTTCCCTCTCCCTCTGGCCCCCTGTATTAATTCCCCTGCTTACCCTCCCTGCATCCCGGCGTCTTCTGGCCTGCTCCAGGCCGCGATCGTGGTGGCCGGCCCCAGTGAACCTTAAAGGCCGCTCCCCAACCCGGAAGCACGCTCCCTACCGACGCGATCCCGTGCGTCAGAGGGAACGTGCCACCGAGACCGGAAAGCGGCCCGCGAGGCCCGCCAAAGCCGGCCATGATCGCAGGCTGCCCTGAAGAGAAGGATCAGCGACAGCAGCAGCGGTGAGCGAGGGCGGGAGGTGAGGTGCTTGCTTCCGGTTGGTGAGGAGTTTGCTTTGGATTGGTGAGTGAGGAGGGGAGTGGCCAGAGTGATCCCTGGCCACGTTCTAAAATGGAACGCGGCCACGGATCAGAAAACACGGCGCCAGGGATAAAAGAAAAAAAGAGTGGCTTATTAATAATTTGCAGGGATTAATAATAATAATAATTTTATTCTTATATACAGCCAAAGCCATAGTAGTTTGAGGCGGTTTACAACAAGAAGAGCTGGACAATCAGCGAAAATAATTACAATGAAGTCGTTGGATACATGTAGAGAGGGAGAAAGTCAGAGTAATAGACACAGTGTAGAGACATCGAGTACATGTAGGTAGAGTCCAGGGATAAGGCATTAAGAGTTCTTGGTTACAAATCGGTCAAATAGGTTTGTTTTAACTAGTTTTCTAAAGCTAAGATAGGATGAAGAGTGCTTAATGATGTTACCCGGCCAACCGTTCTGTTGGCCTGCCTGGAAAGCAAGAGTTCTGCCCAGGTATCTCTTGAATCAGCAGGCCTTTGTTGTTGGGTGGCTAAACATTTGTACTCTGCGTGTAGGCCTGGTGGAACAGTCCAGGTTAAAATGGGAAACCAGGTATATGGGGGGCCACTTGAAGTTAGATTCCTTGGTGGTGGTCTGAAGATCCCTGGTGGTCTGAAGGGTGGTCTGAAGATCCCCAGGCACTGTAAGCCAGTTCCTGGTGGGAAATAGTTGTAATGTTTATAAAATTAGGGCAGCAAAAAGGGTGATGGGATAATCGCGCACCAGACGCCAGCGCGCCGACAATTCGGCGGAAGACAGAAGCGCGCGGGGAAAAAAATAATTTTTAAAGAGCTCCGACTGGGGGTTTGGGGTGGCAACCCCCCCATTTTATTGGTTAGTGTTCGCGCTGCTGTTGCGTGGGGGCATGGGGGGTGAAACCCCCCACATTATAGAGAAAACGGAACTTTTCCCCCAAAAAATCTGAAAAAGTTCCGTTTTCGCTATAATGGAGATTTACAACTCCCCGAGCCCCCCTCCAACAGCAGCGCGAACACTAACCAATAAAGTGGGGAGGTTGCCACCCCAAAACCCCCGTCGGAGGTCTTTAAAAATTACTTTTTCCCCGCGCGCTTCTGTCTTGCGCCGAATTGTCAGCACTGGATTGTCAGCGCGCTGACGTCTTGCGCTCCACTGTCTATGAACCGCAAAAAGGTTGCCTTAGCTTTATTTACTTAGGGACCCTTTTACAAAGCTGCGGTAAGCACTGATCCATGCTGCGTGCAGCAGCAAGCGTACTGTGAGGCATGCTAAGGTGTCCCACGGTAATTTTGCCATGCGTGCATCCTACCCACGTGCTAAAAATATTTTTATTTTTTGGTGCAGGGGGTGTGTCTGGGTAGGGCTACCAGACGCCTAGATTTATTTGGACATGTCCTCTTTTCAGAGGACTGTTTGGGCGTCCGGACGGCTTTACAAAACCCGGCACTTTGGTAATATTGGGGGGAGGGGGGGGGCGAGTCTGGCGTACGTCTGATCGGGGCTGAGTCTGGCGTGCATCTGCGTATGCACAGATGAGATGCAGTGATGCCCCACGCATGTGTCAACACGTCGCATCTACGCATGCACAGATGAATTCCAGACCCGGCCCGGAGATGAGGTTTGCATGGGAGTTGGGAGACGGAACAGGGCGGATCGGGGTGGGCCTGAGGACGGACAGGATAATAATAATAATAATAATAACAGCTTTATTCTTCTATACCGCCACAATCTTGCGACCTCTAGGCGGGTCACAATCAAGAGAGCTGGACATTCAGCGAGTTACAATGTGCAGATAGTCAGAGGAAATACAGAGTGCAGAAACATGAAGGAAGCAAAATTATAGATATACAATTTGCTGAGCGAGAGTATAAGGTATACAGATTGGAAGAAATTTCCAAGTGGGCCTGTTAGGAGAAGGGCGTGCAATTCAAAAAGTACAGCGAGGGGTGTGTGAGGAACTGCAAAGGGACCTCGATAAGCTGGAGGACTGGGCAAACAAATGGCAAATGCGCTTTAACATAGATAAATGCAAGGTCATGCACATAGGGAAAAAGAACCCATTGTTCGAGTATAAAATGGGGAGGGGATTGCTGGGAGACACCGGACTTGAGAGAGACTTGGGTGTGCTAGTGGATCCATCCATGAAACCATCCGCACAGTGTGCAGCAGCCTCGAAGAAAGCCAACAGGATGCTGGGCATCATCAAGAGGGGCATAACAACCAGGACGCGGGAAGTCATCATGCCGCTGTATCGAGCGATGGTGCGCCCACATCTGGAATACTGCGTTCAATTTTGGTCGCCGCACCTCAAGAAGAACATGGCAGTTCTTGAGAGAGTCCAAAGGAGGGCAACGGAACTGGTAAGAGGGCTGGAAAACTGCCCATACGCCAAGAGGCTGGATAAACTGGGGCTCTTCTCTCTGGAAAAGAGGAGACTCAGGGGGGATATGATAGAGACCTTCAAAATACTTAGGGGCATAGAGAGGGTGGACAGGGACAGGTTCTTCAGACTGAAAGGGACAACAGGTACAAGGGGGCACTCAGAGAAACTGAAGTGGGATAGGTTCAAATCAAATGCAAGGAAGTTTTTCTTCACCCAAAAGGTCGTGGACACATGGAATGCGCTCCCGGAGGAAGTGATCCGGCAGAGTACAGTACAGGGATTCAAACAGGGATTGGACGGATTCCTGAGGGAAAAGGGGATCGTGGGGTACTGAGGGAGGTGCTGGGGTGTTGCATAAATATAGACAGCCCACCAGGTCGTGCAGGTGCAAGGCCGGAGGGTTAGGACTTTGATGGGAGATAGGACTTCGATGAGAAACCTAGGGGGCAAGGGGGCCCCTTCTGGTGATTAAGGCAGGTCTTGACCTGTTGGGCCGCCGCGGGGGCAGACTGCTGGCCGAGATGGACCTGTGGTCTGACCAGGCAAAGGCACTGCTTATGTTCTTATGTTCTTAATTACGATAATAACAATTTATATATGTCACAGAACCAAGAGTTCTATGTGTAATTCTGAAAGTACAGCGAAAATTACGATATGATAATAATAACAATTTGTATATATCACAGAACCAAGAGTTCTATGCGGACTTAAGAGGGGAAAGAGGAAAAGGGTAAGAGGGGAGAGAGGAAAAGGGTAAGAGGTCAGGAGGACTGTTATTGAGGAGAGAGAGAAGAGCAGGTCAGTTGTTTAGGTATTTCAGGAACAGGTATGTTTATAGGCGCTTCCTAAATTCCTCGTAGGTAGTGGGGGGGGGGGGGGCCACATGTCTTGCTTTACCAGATGCAAAATCTGGTAACCCCAATGTCCGGGGGCATAGAGTGGGCGTGTTCTGTGTTAATTGTGGTGCACTAACCGATGAGGGCAGGTTTAGAGCATGAGTCTCTACTGCCTACAAAATACGAGTAGGTGGTGGTAGGGGATGACATTCTAATGTGAACACTAGTGTGTGGCCATTATTGAAAAATTCAAAAAAATCAGCCATTTACCCCCAACAGTAAAAATGGCCTTAGAGCAGGGGTGGGCAAACTTTTTGACTCTTGGGCCACAATGGGTTCTTAAATTTGACAGAGGGGCCAGACCATGAGCATCCTTCTATCCCTCCATCCCCCTGTGCAGCAGAACCCTTGCCCAGCTTCCATCCTTCCCTTCCTCCCTCCCATCCCTCTTGCAGCAGAATCCTTGAGCATCCGCCCCCGCCGCGCAGCCGAACCCCCGCTGACCCTCCATCCTTCCCTCCCACCCAAACCCCGCTGACCGCGAGCCCTACATACCTCCCTCCAGAGCAGCATTGGGCCGGCAGCACTTTAAACAGGCTGCTTCGTGGCCTTCTCTCATCGGGGCCGTCCGTGTGCCATCGTCAGTGATGCGGCAGAGGGAATTCCCTGACAAGAGAAGGC
The DNA here is from genome assembly GCF_902459505.1 of Geotrypetes seraphini. Taxonomy (NCBI): domain Eukaryota; kingdom Metazoa; phylum Chordata; class Amphibia; order Gymnophiona; family Dermophiidae; genus Geotrypetes; species Geotrypetes seraphini. The sequence goes on along the minus strand of NC_047089.1, from coordinate 218,920,209 downwards.
CACGAAGCAGCCTGTTTAGGGTGCTGCTAGCCCAGCTCTGCTCTGGAGGGAGGTATGCAGGGCTCACGGTCGGCGAGGATTGGATGGTCAGCAGGCCTGATAAAAAAACTAAACGGGCTGGCTGTGGCCACGGGACGTAGTATGCCCATGTCTGCCTTAGAGTGTGGGAATGAGGGTGCACCAAGGCCATTTTTTTTTTTTTTTTTAACTGCTGTTTGGTGTAATGGCCCCTTAGTTATCCAGACATCGGTCTTGATTAGAACCAGCATTGAATATCTGGGTTTAATTCGGCCTGCTTTAAAAATGCAGACTGCCGTGAGCTGACTATTGGGAGGGAGGTTATCCCATTAAAAAAAATGTTCATATTAAAATATGCATACAATAGTGTCTGTGCTTTTCGTGAAAAATAAGTGTACTTATCTTGAGAGTCTCACAGCAGATAAGTCTGCTTTATGCCATCTGTTGCAATGTTTTCAATTAATAAATCATAGGACTCAAAGTCTTTCATATCATTGGTTTAGTGTTATATTGAACAAAATGCAGAGGTATGATCTGTTCACCTGGCATTGATGTTTTGCTGAAATTGACTGCTTCAGAAGTATTCTTCTAGAAGACCTAAACAGAAACACACAGGTTTAAAAAGAGGACATTTTCACTGTATTAAGTGTGGTGTACCGTCTTTATAAAATAGGTGCGTTTAAAAAAGCTTTTAGGTGCCCTGTTATGAGAATTCACCCTTTGGGTCTATTCTATGTAACCTTGAATTCTGCTTTACTGTTTTGACTGATATAAATTTCACTGGAAGTCTAGTCACATCTGTTTGCCCTTCTCTCCCTTCAGTTTTGACCCCTTATCTTTTAACTTTTCATTGTATGGGAAATTCTTCCCTCTGGTACTGTACTGAAGTCTGATAGACAACTGAATGCTAGAATACGCCTTTAGCTTCTTAAGTCTCTCTACAAATGGCAGGAAATATTTTGGTGGTCCTCCTTTGAGCTGTTCTCTTCTTATCAGTGTCATTTTATAGATGCGATCTTCAGAATTAAACATAGTTATCTAGGTGGGTTCTCAGCAGAAAGGTAATATTATTCTCCTTCAGGGCTTTCAGGTGGTATGTACAAGTAAAGGCATTTTTTTTTTTTTTACTACCTGTGATGGGTCCCTGAGCACTTGAGCTCTCAAGGTGGGTTCCCAAGTGGCCAGTTTGCGGCTGACCTGGCTGGTTTTCCTATGGTCAGGCTGGTTGCTGGCAAACCCTTAAAACTAGCTATATAAAAGTTGGCTTCTTGCTCCCTCAGCCCCCTTGCTTCCTACTCTTTGTCCTCAAAGTCTGGCAGCACTCTCTCCCTCCCTTTCCTGCCTCCCACTATCTGGTATCTCTCCTTCTCCCTCTTTCCTTCCTCTTCTCCTTCCAGGTTCCTGTGAGTCCAGCATCTCTTTTCCTCCATGGTCCTCTAAACATAGTGAGTCACCAGCAGCATGAAAGCATGCTGTGTCCGGCTGGTATTGGGGCCTTCTTTCTGCTGGGTCCCATCTCCTACGCAAATTTCTGTGATTGGGACCCAGTACAAAAAGTGATCATGAGGCTGACTGGAAACAGCTTGTCTTTATGCTGCCACTACCAGCAACTCACCAGGTTTTGAGGCCATGGTGGTAGGGAGAGGGAGATCGGGAGAAAGAGAGATGCTGGACCTGAAAGGGAGTAAAGGGATAAATTCCAGACCTTTTGGGGGAAGAGAGGGAGAGATGCCAGATTAGTGGGGGTAGAGGAGAGGGGAAGAAATGAGGAGAGATGCTGTACCTTCGGGGGAAGTAGAGCAAAGAGAGAGAGCGCAGACCAGGAACAGGGGAGAAAGCAAAGGGGAGAGATGCTAGACCTCAGGGAGGGGAAGTGAGAGGGGAGATGCTGGAGTCCTGGGGTGGGGGGAGGCAGAGGGAAAAACAGAGACTGGTTGGACTGAGGGTTGGGGGAAAATAGAGGGAGAGACACCGGACTAATGAAGGGTGGGAGGGGCAAGGGGAGAGAGAGGGAGAGATGCTATTCTTGGAGTGGTAGGTACAGGTGACGGGGAAGAGTGAAAGAATAAGCTGGACAAGGGGAGGGACAGGGACATAAGAACAAAAATGCTGGGCATGGAGGAAGCATAGTGAGACACAGGAAGGTAAGGCTGGACACAGGGGGAGGGATAGTGATACTGTGAGGGTAGATGTTGAACATGGGGGACGGTAGGGACAGGGACTTTGGGGAGAATCCAAGAAGAGAAATGGAAGAGGGGAAAAGAAGAGGAGCTGATGTGGTAAACTGGGGAAGAAAAAGGGACACAATGCACTGCCCCAAATACATTAGGTAGATTGTGAGCCCGCTGGGACAGATAGTACCTGAATATTAAAACCGCTTAGAAAACCTCCATTGATAGGCAGTACATAAAATGACTAATACACTTGGAAATTTCTAGGGACTGGTATATTGCAATACTGCCTTTTCATATGCTCAGTGCTGAGACTGTTTGAAGGGGGTGTGGCTACTGTGTGGATGGAATCACCTTCCCCCTCCCCCTAAGGTTGGTCTTATGTACAGTTCCCTCTAAGCTGAGCAGGAGTCCTCCACCCACAGTCTCACCAATAGAGGGTGCTGTTTTACTGTCACATTTTTCAATTGTGAGGGACAGGCAAGTTCTGCAGGACTCCAGGGAACATACCTGTCCTTAGCGACTGAAAATATTCCACCCCCTAGTGGTAGCAATGCAGCTGGAGGACACCTGCTCAGCTTAGAGGGAACACGGGTTTTTGAAAGTGGTACCACCAACTTTTTTTCCTAGAATAAAAAGCGTTGCTCTCCTCTTTCTACTAGCGATATCTGTCTGTGCACGTCTAAGTAGCTTTATCTTCTGTATTGTCTAGGGTTACCGTATGGCTCCAGAAAAAAGGAGGACGGATTGAGGCATCCAGGCTTTACTTCCTTTACTTTCGACTGAAGTAAAATCCAGATATCTAAGTCTGTTCTCTTTACTTCCATTACTTTCAATGGAAATAAAACCCGGATGTCTCAATCTATCCTCTTTTTTTCTGGAGCCATACGGTAACCCTAGTATTGTCACACTGGCTGGCTCCCTTGAGGTTGCCAGTGATGATTGCTCTCAGGCCTCTCTCCTAAGTGGTGACTGCTAGTTCTTTACCTCCAAAAAAACATTCGGGCCCTATATTTGTGAACGACTAAAACCTTTTCTGCTTTCAACTGCGACAGGATCTTTAGTTAGGAGGAAGGGAAAGACAGAAGTTAACTGGGTTCCTTGGTAGTGCACCAGACAATACACTGGTCGGAGCCTAGATGGGCCCTGGAGACCTCACCTGCCTGAAAAGGACTGTGGCAGCCCACTGATAAACGTCTCATCATCCTGGAGGGTTAAACTTTCTGGACTTTTATATTCATATCATGATATGGATTTCAGTGAATGATAGTTGTCAAACAAGTGATCTTCTCCCTATGTGGTATAGAATATAACCAAAACTAACTTGGCTAGCACCATTAGAATTATTTGTTAATGACATTGTTATAATGTGCTCCTTGTTGGAGCACGCATATTGTTGGCTTTGTATTTCATCTTTTATAAAATCAATAAAACTTTTTGAACTGAAAAAAAGAATTATTAAGGGGCATCCTCCATAGGGTTTACATCCATATCATGTGTTAATTGGCTCTTCAAAGCATGGGTTCCTATCTAATGGAGGAATGGCCTAATGGTTAGTGCAGTGGGCTGAGATCCTGGGGAACTGGGGTTTGGTTCCTGCTGCAGCTCTGGACAAGTCACTTAATCCTCCCCCCAGGTACAAAACTTAGATTGTGAACCCACTAGGGACAGAGAAAATACCTGCGTATAATGTGTATGGCACTGCATATGTCTAGTAGCACAATAGAAATGGTAAGTAGTAGAAGATAATAAATGTCACTATATCTCCATAAGGTGTATTCCCAGTTTATGGTAATCTGATTGGTATTCTAAGGGGATTTGCTCAATCAATCAAATATTTGATGGCTCAACAATTATGCACTCCTCCACTTTGCAAGAAAAATGTAGGATTCCTGGAGTGAAACATTTATCAATGCCTCCAACTTTGTCAGTGCGTGCAGACTTCAACAGTAAATTTCTCCACTTTGACAGGTAGTCCAGATATTTGAAATTAGGCCAGTGATGCCAACAGAGCTGAGAGATGACATAGAAGACACTCCATGATCAAATTTATCAAGCTCTTGGATAAAAGGAAACTTGAGCAAAGGATGTAAATATAGATTTTGAGATGGGACTCTTATTAGAAATTTTCCAGTTGTCCAACACTAATGCTAGTTCATGCAGTCGCTGCTTTTGTGGCGCACAGAAGAGTTTGGTCTCTTTGTAGACTATGTAGAATTCATTATTAAGCTCAAATTGTTGCTGGTACTACAGGATAGAACGGGGCACTATAATGCAGATGTTGTTTGAATGTAAACACATTTACCTATTTTTGATGAACGAGTGGAAAAACATCGGCCACATTCTATCAGTCCCTCCACACCTAACTCCAAAAGGAATATGGTGAAAGTGGTTAGCTTAGCAGGGTTTAAAAAAAGGTTTGGATAAGTTCCTAAAAGAGAAGTCCATGAGCTAAATATCGGCACTTAACCAGTTACGTGCCATCTGGCTGTACATACCTGGATATTTAATGTCAGTGCCAGATAATAAATCTGGCGGCTGCCGCCAGCTGAATATTTACCCTTTTTGGTTCAGATTTTATAAATGATGCCTATAATTAGGCATCTAAATTGATGTACCTAGCCGATCTAGGCACTTAATCAAAAGGCTTACTCGGTGCCAATAATTAATAATTAGCACTTTGTAATAGGCATAAATTGCACTTAATTGGATGGTAAGCACCTATCACTTTGAGGTTGGTGCCTACCAGAAAGTAGACCTGGTTAGGGGCAGATCAAGGGCATGCTTTTCATGTAAGCACCTGTTTTGGATTTAGGCACCCTCATTTAGGCAAAGAAAACCCTGGCATAAATAGAGTGCGCCTAAGGTTAGGATGCCTGTCGTCACTTAAGCCCACTTTGGGCACCACTAAGCATGATTCTACAAAGTGCTCTTAACTTTTATAGATTTGCACTTAAGTGCCACACTACTTAGGGCCTACACTTTAGGTGCCATTTACAGAATCAGGGTCCTTATATATAAATTTAAGCCTGCAATTCATCTGCCTAGATTTATGACCATCAATGCTAAGCTCCTAATGTCTTTTCCCCACCCTTAATTTGCCCCTGTTGCCACCCACTGTTACGCTCCTAAAGTTAGTGAAAGCCCCTGCAACGCTCTCTGGGTTTCAGCGCTTTCCTGACCCAATTCAGCAGCAAACTAGCTGATGGTCACAGCACTGGGTAGTAAGTGAAATTTCCCGGGGCTCAGAGTGAACTTCCTCCCAAATACTCCGCAGATGTTTAAAAACTTTGCAGATTCCCTGTGTATGTCTTCAGTGAATTTCTGGCAGGAAGAGATTTGAGGTCGAACTGAGGTATTACAATTTTTATTACACACAAAAGAAATAATAATAATAATAACAGCTTATATACCGCAATACCGTGAAGTTCTATGCGGTTTACAAAGATTAAGCACCCTAGACAATTAAAGTGCTTCTTACTTAAAAAAACAAATTAAAATAATTTCTTATACTCTAGTTAAAACCAGATTTAAAATCCTTTGAAGCGCAACAACTCCTTAAAACTAACTAAAATGTAAGTTTTAAAATCTTAACTGTAACATACAGGGCTCCTTTTACGAAGCCGCGTTAGCGGTTTAACGCGCGTAATGGCGTGCGCTAAACTGCCGGCCGCGCTAGCCGCTACCGCCTCCTCTTGAGCAGGCGGTAGTTTTTCGGCTAGCGCGGGGGTTAGCGCGTGACAAAAAGTCGCGTGCGATAAAGCCACGAACGCGGCTTCGTAAAAGGAGCCCAAAGTGTTTAACATGTATTTGTGTTCTCTACAGACCTCTTCACAACTTGCTTCTCTCCACAAGTGAACTATCAGATAAGTTTCTCTATTCTTTTCTTGAGCCCCTCCCCCCCCTTTTATAAAACCGTAGCGCGGTTTTTAATGCTGGCCGTGGTGGTAACAGCTCCGATGCTCATAGGAATTCTATAAGTCCTGGAGCTCTTACCAACGCAGCCAGCGCTAAAAGCATGCTGTGGTTTTGTTAAAGAGAGGGAGGAGTAAATTAGGTATTCTACTTCCTAACCAAATTTCAGAGGTATTCTATTACCCCTTTCCTTTATAAAGCCACACTAGCATTTTTAGCGCCGGCCACGGCGGTAACAGCTCGACAGTATGACGCAGGACCTACTCCTGCTGGAGCATTGGTCAAAGACTTGGCAACTAAGTTTCAATGCCAAAAAATGCAAGGTCATGCACCTTGGCGTCAAAAATCCATGCAGGACTTACACCCTAAATGGTGAGATCCTAGCAAGGACGGTAGCAGAACGTGACTTGGGGGGGTGATCATTAGCGAAGACATGAAGACTGGCAATCAAGTGGAGAAAGCTTCATCCAAGGCTAGACAAATCATGGGCTGTATCCTTAGAAGTTTCGTCAGGGAAGGTCGTGCCTAACGAACCTTCTGTACTTCTTTGAGGGAATAAGCAGTCGGGTGGACAATGGGGAGCCCATAGACATCATTTACCTCGACTTTCAAAAGGCTTTCGACAAGGTGCCACATGAAAGGCTACTTAAGAAGCTGTGGAACCACGGGGTGGGAGGGGATGTGCACAGATGGATCAAGCACTGGTTGTCGGGAAGACTGCAGAGGGTTGGAGTAAAGGGTCAATATTCTGACTGGCGGGGAGTCACGAGCGGTGTGCCACAGGGATCGGTGCTGGGGCCTTTACTCTTTAACATATTCATCAATGACCTGGAAAAGGAGGCAAAGTGTGAGGTTATAAAATTCGCAGACGATACCAAACTGTGCGGCAGAGTTACGACCAGGGAGGAGTGTGAGGACCTGCAAAGGGACCTGGACAAGCTGGAAGACTGGGCAAACAAATGGCAAATGCGCTTCAACGTGGACAAATGCAAGGTCATGCATATAGGGAAAAAGAACCCGTTGTTCAGCTACAAATTAGGGGGGGTATTGTTGGGAGACAGCAGACTAGAGAGAGACTTGGGTGTGTTGGTGGATGCATCACTGAAGCCATCTGCACAGTGCGCAGCAGCCTCGAAAAAAGCCAACAGGATGCTGGGCATCATAAAGAAGGGAATAGCAACCAGAACACGGGAAGTCATCATGCCTTTGTATCGAGCGATGGTACGTCCACATCTGGAGTACTGCGTTCAGTATTGGTCGCCGCACCTCAAGAGGGACATGGCGGTACTTGAGAGAGTCCAAAGGAGAGCAACGAAATTGGTAAGAGGGCTGGAACACTGCTCATACGCCGAGAGGCTGGATAGGCTAGGGCTCTTCTCTCTGGAGAAAAGGAGGCTCAGGGGAGACATGATAGAGACTTTCAAGATCATGAGGGGCATAGAGAAGGTGGATAGGGACAGATTCTTTAGACTGAAGGGGACAGCAAATACGAGGGGACATTCTGAAAAACTGAAGGGAGATAGGTTCAAAACAAATGCAAGGAAGTTTTTTTTCACCCAAAGGGTCGTGGACACTTGGAATGCGCTACCGGAGGAAGTGATCAGGCAGAATACGGTACAAGGATTCAAACAGGGATTGGATGGATTCCTGAGGGATAAAGGGATCGTGGGATACTGAGGGAGGAGCTGGGATGTAACACAAGTATAGGAAGTTAATCAGGTAATGAGTATAAACTAACCTGGTCGTGCATGTGCAAGACCGGAGGGCTAGGACTTCGATAGGAAGGCAGGACTTAAATGGGAAACCGAGGTGGCAAGGGAGCCCCTTCTGATGATTCAGACAGGTCTTGACCTGTTTTGGGCCGCCGCGGGAGCAGACTGCTGGGCGGGATGGACCTGTGGTCTGACCCGGCGGAGGCACTGCTTATGTTCTTATGTTCTTATGTTAGCCGTAAGCCCGAGGTCATAATGCCGTTGTACAGATCCATGGTGAGACCCCCATCTGGAATACTGTGTACAATTCTGGAGGCCGCATTATCAAAAAGATGTGCAGAGAGTTGAGTCGGTTCAGTGAATGGCCACCAGGATGGTCTCAGGTCTCAAGGATCTCCCGTATGAGGAACGACTGGGTAAGTTGCAGCTGTACTCACTCGAGGAACGCAGAGAGAGGGGAGACATGATCGAGACATTCAAATATGTCACAGGCCGTATCGAGGTGGAAGAGGATCTCTTTTTCCTTCAAGGACCCACGGCAACAAGAGGGCATCCGTTGAAAATCAGGGGTGGGAAATTTCATGGCGACACCAGAAAATATTTCTTCACCGAAAGGGTGGTTGATCGCTGGAATAATCTTCCACAACAGGTAATTGAGGCCAGCAGCATGCCAGATTTTAAGAAAAGATGGGATTGGCATGTGGGATCTTTTCATGGAGGTAGTTAGGGAGTGGGCCATTAGTGTGGGCAGACTCGATGGGCCGTGGCCCTTTTCTGCCGTCATGTTCTATGTTTCTATGACACTCAGGAATTCTATGAGCGTCAGAACTGTTAATGCAGCGGCTGGCGCTAAAAATGCTAACGCGGTTTTGTAAAGGAGGGGTTAATAACTTATTTGCTCTCTCTGCTCAGGTCTCCACATATGAACTTTGAATGTGTCAAAGAGGTAACTTTCCTTTTCCTTTAAAATGCTCTGAGAATTTTTGAAAATCAAATTCTTCAAACGTTGTCTCTTAAATCTTTCAAAATACCAAAAAAATGTATGAAAAGATAACACCCCCCCTCTCCCTGGGCTCTTCAGGCTTTCTTGCGGTGACTAGCAACTGTAAAACAGGAACATCCCGGAAACTGGAACCACTGAAGCAGCTGGAACTGGAACTGTAGATCTTCAGCACTGCACACCGCCAGGATGACAGGATCAGGCACTGGCATTCTATTCTGGCAAATATGTAGCTGTACTAGCTTTAATAATCAATCAAATAAAAATGTTGCCTCCCTCTGTATGGTGTCTAAAGTGTGACCTTCTTCCTCGGGTTCCTAATGTGTTGATAAATAACTTGTCAAAATATCAATCAAGGAGAATACTTTATTGAGTCAATAATACGAGTAAAATACTATAAAAATAAACAAAGGGCTCCTTTTACTAAGCTGTGATAGCGTTTTTAGCGCACGCAGCATTGTAGCGCCTGCTAAACCCACGCTACGCGGCTAGAACTAACGCCAGCTCAATGCTGGCGTTAGCGTCTAGCATGAGCGGCAATTCAGCAGCTTTGTAAAAGGCAGCCAAAGTCTATAATATCATGTTCATCTAGACGTGTGTGTAACTGAATCTAGGTCATGCCTAGATTGTCCCAACTAGGATCCCAGTTTCGGCATCTGTAGATGCCTTCATCAGGGGATGAATGGACAATCAACCTTCAGAGGAGTCAAATTGTCTTCAAGGTTTCCAAAACCGACGTCTTCCCCATCTTGTTCTATATCTTCATTAGCACTAACTTATCTCCGCGTTTTGATGTCATTTTCTATAGCATCGATCGAAAAGCTGCAGGTGGCGGCGGAACCTCAGCCTCCTCAGTCTACTAAAGAACATGCCCTGCGAAACCAGCGAACACTCCTCTGCTGGTTGATTGCCCATTCATTCCCTGATGAAGGTGTCTACGGATGCCGAAACTGGGATCCTAGTTGGGACAATCTAGGCATGACCTAGATTCAGTTACACTCACGTCTAGATGGACATGATATTATAGACTTTGTTTATTTTTATACTATTTTATTATTGACTCAATAAAGTATTCTCCTTGGTTGATATTTCGACATTAACTCATGGTAATCTAATATAATAAAACGCTAGCCGCGCATGCGCACTCCCATCTGCGTTTTCCGTTTTCCGTGCGCTGTAGGGCACCGCAGGTAGGAGTACGCATGTGCGCGAAGCTTTCTCTCTCCCCCCACCCCGAGGCGGATGTCGGCCGTGGCGGCTGTCGGCAGTTGCAGGCCGCGGCGGCCGAGCCCGGACGGCATTTAAAAATAAAACAGGCAAGTTTTTAAAGTCCTGAAAAGCCGTCGGCCGTGAAGTATGCAGGCGGCATACTTCACGGCCGATGGCTTTTCAAACCCCCCCCTGCACCGCCGCCGCTGTACGCTTTAAAACCCTCCACCCTCCACCCCCAGCTTTGTGGTTAAGGCCTGGCTTCTTCGGGCAGCAGCAGCGTTTAAAATTCACTGCCGTTGCCGGCTTCAGGCCTTCCTCTCTGGTGGGTCCTGCCTACTTCATGTTTTCATGAAGACAGGACCCGCCAGAGAGGAAGTCCTGAAGCCGGCAAAAGCAATTAATTATAAATGCTGCTGCTGCTTCTGCCCGATGAAGTTGAAGGAGGAAAGGGAGCAGAGGGGGAGAGAATGGTAGGACAAGGAGGTAAGGAGGAAGGTATAGGGGGGGAGAGGAAAGGCTGCACAGGGAAGTGGGGTGGGAGGGAAATGCTGCAGCACAGGGAAATGGAGGGGCAGAAAAAGGAAGGGAGGCGTACTGCTGGGCAGGGGGAGCAGGAAAAAGGGGTTGATGGACAGGGGAAGAGGTGCTGATGGACAGGGGGGGCAGAAAAATGAAGGGAGGCCTACTGCTGGACAGGGGGAGCAGGAAGGAGGTGATGATGGACAGGGGGGAGGTAAAACAAAGGGAGAAGGGCTGCTGCTGGATAAGGTGAGCAGTGATGGGGTGGTGGAGGACACAGGGGAAGTAAAAGGAAGGGAGAATGGACAGGGGGAGTAGGCAAGGGGTTGTAGTGGACATCCAAGGGGGGGAAAAAAAAAAAGAAAGACAGAAATACAGAAAGCGGCTAAGGAGAGAGAAAAAAAATAAAGACAGACACACACACATATATTCTAGCACCCGTTAATGTAACGGGCTATAAGACTAATTAATATATAAAATGGAAAATCAGTCATTTTACAGCTGCAGCAAAAATGGCCTTAGCATTTTGGAAAAACCTGCACAAGGGTGCGCTATAAAAGCGTGAAAGCTTAGTAAAAGCGCTATAAAATCTTAGTAAAGTGCTATAAAAGCTTAGTAAAAAGGACCCCTAAGATAGGAACATAAATCTTTGTAACATCAAGGCAAGGGAATACTCAATATAAATTACATGGAAATACTTTTAAAACAAATATGAGGAAATATTTTTTCACTCAACAAATAGGGTTCCTTTTACGAAGGTGCATCAGGGCCTTAACGCGTGGAATAGCGCGCGCTAAAATGCTGCGCGCGCTAGCTGCTACCGCCTCTTGAGCAGGTGGTAGTTATTCAGCCAGCGCGCGCTAATCCGGTGTGCGCGCTAAATACGCTAGCGCACCTTCGTAAAAGGAGTCCATAGTTGCGCTCTGGAACTCGTTGCCAGAAGATGTGATTACAGCGGTTGGCGCATCTGAGTTTAAAAAAGGTTTGGACAAATTCCTAGAGGAAAAAGTCCTTAGTCTGCTATTGCAACAGACGTGGTGAAAGCCACTGCTTGCCCTGGATCAGTAACATTAAAAAAAACAAAAAGTCATTCCATATGTATTGAATCAGAAAAAAAAAATCTAAAAATGTTCTTCTTTACTGTTTTTCGGAACTGTGCTCAGAGACACGAAGGCTATAAAACCGCCTCACCACCCAATCATTGCATAGTTCAATACAGTGTCAGAAGAATCTAATATAATAAAATGCTAGGCCGCGCATGCGCACTTCCTATGTGTGCGCCGGTTTTCCGTGAGCTGTAGCAACACATAGGAAGTGCGCATGCGCGGCTTACGGTCTGTCCTGTTGAAAGACGCAGCGGTGGCTATTCGCACGATCCCCGCCTGCGTTCCCTCCCTTCCTGTAAGTTGGCCGTTCCCGCCGCCGTCGCTCCAGTGCTCCATTACAGTAACTTTGCTGTCGCCGCCTCTCCGCTCTCTCTTCCTCCCCCCCCCGAGACGGATGTCGACCGCGGCGGCCCGAGTCGGATGTCGGCTGCGGCGGCACAAGAATGCAGGGTGGAAGAGGCGCTTGCGCTGGGTAGAAGAGGTGCTCGCGCCGGCGCAAACAGGTGGCTGAGGCCCGCAGCCAGTCTGGGAGAATAAGATGTGCATGATGAGCTCGCTGGCCAGAGAAGAGGCGCCCACTGTCCCCGCAGGAAAGGTTCCTCGGCCAAGAACACAGCAGCCCGGCCCGCCAACAGACCACCACGTGCCTGCATCAAAATCTTCAGCAAGACTGCTGGAAGGGGGCGGAGCTCCTCTTTTGAGTCTGCCCTGGCAGGGAGAAGAAGTACTACTAGACAGGGGGGATCAGGTAAGGGGTGCTGCTGGACAGGGGGGAGGTAATTCTAGCACCCGTTAATGTAACGGGCTAAAAAACTAGTGGTATATCTCTCTCTAGTTGATTACGCAAGACCAAGCAAGTTATAGCTTTATCATTTTGGGTATGAAACTCTAAAAAGAATAAAACTTAGCTTTAGAGAATCGCTGGTTCCGACGCGCACGTTTCGATACTGCGTCAGGGAACCGAAAAGCCACTGCTGAACCCTTCCAAAGAAGTGGGCGCTGGATAATGAGGAGGTACGAATTTTTGCAGTTAGCACCGGAGTTCTAACAATATATGAGACTTCATTGCCCACTTTTTTGGAAGGGTTCAGCAGTGGCTTTTCGGTTCCCTGACGCAGTATCGAAACGTGCGCGTCGGAACCAGCGATTCTCTAAAGCTAAGTTTTATTCTTTTTAGAGTTTCATACCCAAAATGACAAAGCTATAACCTGCTTGGTTTTGCGTAATCAACTAGAGAGATATATACCATGGTGTCAGGTCAAAAGCGCGCCGGGACAAAGGCACGTCCAGACAATTGAGCGCAGCGTGGAGGTGCGTGCCGCACAAAATTACTGTTTTTACGGCTCCGGTGGGGGGGGAACCCCCCCACACTTTACTTAATAGAGATCGCGCCGCGTTGTGGGGGGGCGTGGGGGGTTGTAACCCCCCACATTTTACTGAAAACTTCATTTTTTCCCTGTTTTTAGGGAAAAAGTTAAGTTTACAGTAAAATGTGGAGGGTTACAACCCCCCACACCCCCCACAACGCCGGCGCAATCTCTATTAAGTAAACTGGGGGGGGCTCCCCCCCAAAAACCCCCGTCGGAGCCCCTAAAAACTGTAATTTTCTTCGGCGCGCGCCTCCGTCTTGCGCTCAGTTGTCGGCGCGCGCCTTTGTCTTTCGCGGGGTTGTCTATGAACCATATACCATTCTTCTGACACTGTATTGAACTATGCAATGATTGGGTGGTGAGGCGGTTTTATAGCCTTCATGTCTGAGCACAGTTCCGAAAAACAGTAAAGAAGAACATTTTTAGATTTTTTTTTTCTGATTCAATACATATGGAGTGACTTTTTGTTTGTTTATGTTCTCTTTTGTCACTCAACAGCTTAGCACTGTGTGAGTTATATTGCCTCTCTTTTTGGTTTACCCTGGATCAGTAGCACGGAATGCTGCTACTATTTGGAATTCTGTATGGAATCTTGATACTCTTTGGGATTCTGGAATGCTGCTACTATTTGGGTTTCTGCCAGGTAATTGTGACCTGGCTTGGCCATTGTTGGAAACATGAGAGTGGGCTAGATGGACCATTTGTCTGACCCAGTATGGCAAGTCTTATGCTCTTCATCCCATGGCTACTATAGTGATACAGAAAATACTAAGCAATCGGAAAAAGTGTTTGAGAAACAATGTCCTTTCCTGGTGCAGCATTGCCCTTCTCTTCTACAAGTACGAATTAGCAGCAGCAGGTAAAAGTGGCAAACCGAAATCAAGTCAGCAAATCTCAAATCCACTGGAGAGAGATCTCAATGCTTTATGGGCCTCGAGGGCCCTTTTACAAAAGCTGCAGTGAGCACTACGGTGTGCTTACCATATCCCAAAAAAATGGCCTATTACGGGGCGTGCTGAGGCGTCCCGTGGTCAGTTTTAGATGTGTGCAGGTCTGCACTGCAGGCGGAGAGTGGGCGTGTTCTGTGCTAATTGGCGAGCCTGTAGGCATTGCCGCACACTGACATAAGAACATAAGAAGTTGCCTCCACTGGGTCAGACCAGAGATCCATCGCACCCAGTTGTCCGCTCCCGGCCCATCAGGTCTATGACCTATGAAGTGGTTCCTGACCATTTCTATAACCTACCTCTACTTCTATCTGTACCCCTCAATCCCCCTATCCTTTAGGAACCTATCTAAACCTTCCTTGAACCCCTGTAATGGGTTCTGGCCTATCAGCCAATTAGCGTAAGTTTAGCAAATGGACGGTAAGGACGCACGTGCTAACGGCCAGGCACTAATAGCACGTGACGAACAGAAAATGGGGGAGACAAATTCCCGCATATATATTAAGGGCAATATAAGAAATATGAAGATGTGAACAACACCCTTAATTCCTACAGTTTCTGAGGTGTATCAAAAGGAATTAAACATTGAATGCAAAGAGGGAAGGGCTGTGGCTCACTGTTTGAGCTGCTGCCTCTGCACCCAGCGCTGCTCCTCGTGACCCTGGGCAAGTCACTTAGGCCCAAATTCTGTAACCCGCTCCTAATGTTAGGCGCCTATTATGGAGGCGCCTGTCTAACTTGAAGAACAAGCTCAATTAAGCTTTTTAATCAGCAACAATTGGAACGGAGGCGCCTATCCCGAAAGAGCGATTCTGTCACAAGGCGCCTCTAAAAATTGAGGCGGCCTTCAAAAAACTAGGCGCTATGCATGGTAGGCGTGGGCGTGGCTTCGTGTTAGGCGCCTTGTCACAGAATCGCTGCTCTTAAGCTTGCGTAAGCGCTCGCATGGCCGCCTAACTTTTAGTTGTGCCTAGAGCCGGCCTATTTATTGGGCGCCTCCCAAATAGGCGCCGCTCAGCGCGATTCTCTAAACAGCACCCAATTTTACTTGAATCACGCTGAACGGTGCCTATATCGGCGCCTACCTTGTGGGCGCTTCTCATAGAATTTGCCCTTTAATCTTCCAGTGCCCACCGCTTTGAAATGCCAAAGTAACAGAAAGGCAGTATATAAGTCCCCATTCCCCTTCCCTTCAAGTGGACCCCAAGGCAGTCAAAGTGTTATTAGGCTCAAGGTATAATCATTGCAAACAAGGTTTTCTTTTTGCAAAATCCCCCAAAACACGAATAAAGTGAAAAAAATATGAAAGAGCTCTTTTTTTTACGTAGCTCGCCACGATCAGGGCTCCGACAGGGACCATGTTTCGACAGGGTTTCAAATGTAATTGAAGACATTTCCTAGCAGAGACATTTTTAAAAGATTGAAACGTTTTGGTCAACTGTTTGCATCGGGTACCCTGAAGCAGGTGTCGAAACATGGCCCACGTCGGAACCCCGATCTTGTCGAGCTACGTAAAAACAGGTCTTTCATTGGAAGCTTCGGTCCATGAGAGCGCATTTTGATGTTTCATCATTTAGAATTTTGGTACAATCTCCTCTATTAAGTCAACTTGATTACTGCAATATTGCCTACCTGGCAGTTTCTCAGAAGAATACGCAACGATTGCGAATGGAGCAAAATGCGGCGGCCAGGTTAATTTTCAGGTTGAAGAAATACGATCATGTAAGACCTTCCTATCGAGTGCTGCACTTGTTGCCGATGGAGGCGCGTGTGAAGTTTAAGTTTGGCTGTTTTTGTTTTAAGGTTTTATTTGGTTTAGCACCTAAATACATAACTGAGCTTTTTCTCTTTTGCAACCAACAGACATAAGAGAAGCTCACACCTGAATTTTGGTTTTCCGCCGGTTAGAAGATGTAAACGTAAAAAAACATCGTCAATATCTTTTTTCATATCAGGCAGCATTATGGGGCAAAGATCTACTTCTGCTTACTGATACTTATAGGGAATTTAGGAGACATCTAAAAACATATTTGTTTTTGAAGTACTTAGGTTGCTGATTTACAGAATTTTAACATGCAATAATCAGATCTTTTTAGGGTTTTTTTAGTTATTGGCTTTTACCTTTTTAGTTTTATTCAATTTGTTATATTTTTAACTATTGTAAACCACATAGACCTTTACGGCCCTGTGGTATATAAACTGTTATTATTATTATTATTTTGCTATGATTATAAGAAAACCTAAATCTGAGACTAGTAATAATTTTGCTGTCTCTGAGCACACTTAAAAACAGTGGCGCAGTAAGGGGGCGTGATAGCGTTGGCATCCCTCTTCCTCTCTGCCCCCTCTGCCCTCTCCGCCTCTTCCTGCTCCTCCCCTCACCACGCACATGTCCCCTTCCCTTCCCTCGTGCTTCTAGTTGTTCACCGCCTTGAGCAATAACGTCAACATGTTCCTCGCGACCGCGTCAGCTCCCTTTTCTATACCTTTCTAACTTCTCCGGCATCAGCTTCGGCGCTCTCTCTGACACCATTTCTGGGACCCATGCCTAGGAAGTGACATCGGAGAAAGTGCTGAAGGTACGGAGAAGGGGCGCGTGCATGCGACAGGGGGGGAGGCAGGGGAGAAGGTGACACCACTCCGGGCACTGCTTTCCTCCGCTACACCACTGAATGCACCCTCACCCATTGAATTGTAGCTCAATCCCAGCTTCCCTTGCACCATACACAGCTGCACTGCCCACACATAGCTCACTGTAACCCTATGTTCTTGTTGCTGTGTATACCCTGATTCCCCGAAAATAAGCCTTAGCATGATTTTTAAAGATGCGCCCTACCCCAAAAAAGATTGACCCCTGAAGCCCCCCCCCCAAATGTCCCTGATACTCCCCGATTCCATCCCTGAAACTAGTACTGCACGATTCGCTGAAAAAATTGGACTCGTCAATTTAGCGACCCCCCCCCACCCCGGTGAGACCTGACATACCTCCGCTCCGAGGTCTCCTAAAGCAGCAGCAGCGGCAGCGCTCTGAATGGGCTGCTTCGTGGTCTTTCCCACTGGGGCTTTCCCTCTGCTGCGTCACAGTGGGAGGGTCAGTAGGGGGTTTGCTGCACAGGGGAATGGGAGGGAGGGATAGAAAGATGCTGCAGAGGGAAGGCTTGGCCCCGGCGGGGAAGACCGCGAAGCAGCCCATTCAGAGTGCTGCAGCCGCCGGCCTAGGAGCGGAGGTAGGTCAGTCTCATGGTGGAAAGGTCGGTGGGGTTCTGCTGCACAGGGGGATGGGTGAGAGGGAAGGAAAGATGTTGCACATGGGGGGGGGGTACGGGACATAAAGGAAAGAGGAAGAATTGGGGTGGAGGAGAGGAAGGGAGAGATGATTGTTGTACATGAAAAAAATAAGACATCCCCGAAAATAAGTCCTGGTGCGTTTTTTGGACCCAAAATTAATATGACACTGTCTTATTTTCAGGGAAACCCAGTAGTTTCCCTGCATCTTAGATCGCCTTCTTCATTTTCTTAATGTCAGCCCTTCCAGGATTTAGGACCCTGGTTCTAACATAAAGTGCAGTGCTCAGTGGACTCCAAGGTTACCCCTACTACAGCCTCAGTGATCATCTCTCTGTTTATTGATTATTTCTTTATTTGGCTGCAGCTCAAGGTGAGTTACATTCAGGTACATTAAGTGTTTCCCTGTCCCTGGAGGGATTACAATTTAAGTTTGTATTTGAAGCAATGGAAGGTCAAGTGACTTAACCAAGATCGCAAGGAACAGCATTCGGTATTTGAACCAGGATTCCTTGGCTGTCAGTCTCCTCTACTCCAATTGTCCGCACCTGTTCTAGTGCCACCTTAAGGGAACATAAGAACATAAGAATAGACTTACTGGGTCAGACCAATGGTCTATCAAGCCCAGTAGCCCGTTCTCCCGGTGGCCAATCCAGGTCACTAGTACCTGGACAAAACCCAAGGAGTAGCAACATTTCATTCAGAATCCTACAGAATAGCAAGATTCTGGAATCCCAAAGAGTAACAAAAGATTCCAGAACCCCAAAGAGTAGCAACATTCGATGCAGGGCAAGCAATGGCTTCCCCCATGTCTTTTTCAATAACAGACTATGGACTTTTCCTCCAGGAACTTGTCCAAACCCTTCTTAAAACCAGCTACGTTATCCGCTCTTACAATATCCTCTGGCAACACGTTCCAGTGAATGGTACGCATAACTAGATGCTTGAGAAATATCTCTGGTAATGATTTTATTTTCACCTGCTTGTAGCTGATCCTACAATTGGCACTCTCCAATCTACAGCTGGAAGATGTATGCTCTACCATACTTACATAGACTTCTTTGCATGCTATTCTTTGGGTAACTTCTATCATTTCTAAATCTATCTGATTGCAGTCTATATTAGAAATCTTTTTCTTATAAAAGCTTTACACAAGCCAGGTTTTGTATTTTTTTATTTGACCAGTGCTTTCCTATGCTGTGTCTTGGTTCCTGAATACATGCACTAGCAGGCCATGTACAGCAGAGGGCAGCGACACACCAACTATTGCAAGCTCAGCACACATTAGGCCATACAATGAGTGAAGGTTGTGCAGTTTCATCACTTTCCTTCTACAAGAATTAAATCCACTGGGATTTCAGAAAGGCATCCTTTGTACACCCTGTGCTAGATGCAGCTTCTTAAAGCAGGGCTTGGCAGAGTGTGCTTTGCCCATGCATAGACTTCCTTCTTCCCTCGTTCACGGAGGGCTAGGGCCTTATTCACATTGCAGTTTACCTTTTTATTTAAACCGGTTTAACAGCCCCTAAACCAGTTGGCGTCTATATTGCTAGGCTGGTAAAATGAGTGGGTGTTGTCTTGATACTTTATCTCCAGAGAGGGTGTTCAGTCAACACACTGCAATCGCTATATGTAGGGTTACCAGATGTCCGGATTTTCACGGACATGTCCTCAAAAGGACCGGGAATCCGGGGATCCGGATGGCTTTTCAAAACCCAAAACTTTATCTGTGCCTGGGTAACATTTTCTGTCTGCACAGAGACAGAAGTTGTAACCTGAGCAGCAGCTTTGGTGATAGGATGTTTCCCAGCCATACTGTGGTGCAGAAATACTTACACCTGGAAGAATAAAGAAAGGGTAGACAAATCCTACCACAGTAATGCCCTGGTTGGCTGAAGAGCCTATAAATCAAAAAGCTCTGTCTTGGGGTGGGCGAGAGGGAATTAAATTAACACCAGAGCCTTTCCTCAACAGCCATTTGTGCCCTAATCTGATACTATGGCCTGAAATGCAACCTAAAATAGTAACCCCCCTCTTTTATAAAGCCGTGCTAGTGGCTGCCGCTCGGCAACAGCCCCGAAGCCCTTTATATCTCTATGGGCTTCGGGGCCGTTACCGCGCGGCAGCTTTGTAAAACAGGCCCTAATCTAGACTAAAACACTGTTTTGTATTAAATCCTAACAGAGACTCTAAAGGCTACACTATTGCCTAACTGATTTTGCTGAGCTAAAAAAAGAGAACTACAATGATATTACCTACTGAAACTCAAGTTTACCTTTCTCAGACAGTAGTTCACAGGTTGCTGTGAAAACTATCTTTAATACTGAGCCTCTACAACCTCTCTCTTAGAACCAGGCTTACTGAGGGTTAGGCACTAGGCCAGCATTTCTGCCTTCAAGGGTCAACTTCAAAAGCTAATAATAAAATTAAAAAAAAAATCAGTAAGATAGTCCAATAAAAAAGTATTCCTTTACGTTTTGATTTATTTCTATATATTTTACCAAACAAAACAACAATTATACGAGAAGCAGCTGCTGATGTTGGAAGCTGCTCCAGGCCTCTTATAAATTGCCTGTCCACTGCCTCCTCCTGGGCATTCAGCTGCTCCATCATCCTCTTCATGAGACCTTCTAAGGCCATGGTTCTGCGAAAACAAAGGAAACAACTCCAAGAGCGGATATCTTAATGGGTTCTTCCCCTACCCCTGGAGGTCGCTCCCCCTTTCCTAGGGTGCTGTACCTGTGTCCCCTGGGAGAGAACGCCTTCCCCAAGGGGACTGTAAGTTATACACCCAATTGGTGGTTTCACTAATCCCACCACTGCCACTGCTTGTAATGCTCCCACCCTGCCTACCGATAGCCGAGCCTCCTTTACTACCTACTGATAGGGTAGGCCGAGTCTCATAGTCTGTTTCCAGGTGCTCCACTTCTATGCCTGCTTGTTCCAAAGGACCTAGCAGCAGGCTCCCCTTTCTGTCAGGGTGAGAACATTCCAATCAGTGAACAGCTGATATGGTTTAGGCTGGCAGCTATACTGGTAGCGATTGAGAGCAAGAGTTTGAAAGTTAAGTAATGTGTTCTCTAATGCACAATTTACTATAAGAATTATGAAAATAGTTTAGCAACAATTAAGGTACTTGTTATTGCATAGGGAACAGAGGAAGAAGGAAGTTTTTTGAGCCAATGAGGAGGTTTCCCTTTCTAGTTTGCTTGCAAAGAAAAGTTCTGACCGCAAATGAGGATCTGAGGCTTTTTCCTCCTTTGAAATAATCATAGACATGCTCTGATGTGGAATCAGCTACAAGTTGTGTTCCCTTTACTGGTATGAATATTTAGTGATTAATGAGAAAGAATAAGAATATTTATTTGGGGAGAATATTGTGATTTTCTTCTCTCAACTGTCTGCATATTTTTTGCTTGCCCCAAGTTGATCCCCTATAATCTCTAGAGCCCCCTTCTAAGACCACTTCCAGAGTTGGGAGGCAGGAGTAATGGCCGCTCATTCCTGGGTCTGTGTCATCATCTTGGAAAATGGTGCTGCAGTGTCAATCTGCCTCATAAGGGAATTATTGCCTTATTTAGCAGATTTACCCCCAGGTGGTATGTCCTGATGCACTAAGCAAGATCAGATGCCGCCATTTTCCAAGATGGCAATGAAGAGGCAGGAGCAAGTAGGCATTTTCCTATCTTCTAATTCTGGAGATGTCTTGGGAAGGCTCCTGGAGAGAGGGATATTAGGTGAAGGTGTTGATTTGGCCCCTGAATAATTTTCTGTGGGGTCTAGGGATGAGAATTGGGAGGTGCATGGGGTCACTAGTGAGATATTCAGAGGTTGGAGGGTTGTAGATCCATAGAACACGTGGGCCACTAAGGATTATTTTTTAATGGGCTCAGAGGGCGGGGGATTGGGAGTGTCAGAGGTAGGGATCTGGAGTGTCAGGAGTGTCTGGGGAGGCCTATTGGGCCACTGCTACTACTAATCATTTCTATAACACTACTCTCTCTTAGATTTCATCGACTCATACTTGACTCCTAGCGACTTGATGAATTACAGATCTAAAAAGAAATTGTTTTTTTGCTAGTTCGGTAAGGTCCTCCAGCGTCATCCCTGCTAGTCTTATGCAACATTGAACATAAAATATGTATAAGACAAGTCCCTGTTCTACAGACCACACAACCTATTCAAGACAAACATAACCAATTGGGATGATATCATGGAAATGATTAAACTACACATAAGTAATGAAGAGGTGAATGGGGGATCAAGAAGATGGGCTTTTAGCCTAGATTTGAATATGGCCAGAGACAGAGCTTAAAGTAGTAGGGCATTTTTTCAGTAGGGGTAGAGGATAAGGGTTGGGGAACGCAGACTGTTTTTGTTTTAATTAAATATCTTCCTTCCCACTCATAATCTGTCAAGAGGGAAGATATTAACTTTTGATGTAATGCATGGTTTCACAATACTAAACTAGTGTATGCTGTTTATGTTGCGTCGGTCAATGACTTTCCAAAATGGAATGCTTGTAGTCAGCTTGTTTATGGGAAAAATTCAATAACTTAAGAATCACTAGCTGAAGATTCTCTCCCCCCCTCCCCTCTGCACTTCTCAGTCAAAATCTGTGTGCTCTCTCAATACAGAAAGATCTAGAATGTTCACTCAACTTTAATATCTGTGAGAGCCCAGTTTCCAGGAAGACCTGGAGCTCATCCTCCAGCAAAGACTCAGGGAGCCCAATTAAAGGCAGGTTATTCCTCTGTCCACCTTCTTCTCCAAGATTAGGGTCTGCTTATGCAGCTTGTCCTGCAACTGAGCCATGTTTCTGGCCTGGTCTTCCAGCGTCCTGGTATGCTGCCGATAGGCATTAAATTCCAGGTAAAGGCTATCTATTCTTTCTTGGGCCTCCTCTGTTCAATTATATATCTTCTGCAATTTTTTTTAAATCTAATGCTGTTTCCAATGCAGCGGTTGCCTCTGATGTCATCTCTGTTATCCACGCAAAGCTGACAGATGGGCCAGGAGGGCTGTGAGTGTTCACCATTTTAGAGTGTGCCATGTACTGCTCCTCCTTGTGGTTTGGAGGTCAATCCTGCTTGCTCTGTTGACCCAACAGGTCTAAACTGACATTCACTACACTCCCCACAATTCAGGTATTAGCTTCGACCTCAACAAAGTTGCAGAGAAAGCAGATAGGGTAAGGAGGAGCTCGGATTTTCAGCTACTGCACCTGTTCATGGCACTTTCACCACAGTTTTTAATGCAGCTGTAATTTGGCTGTCATTAGTTTGCTACCTTTGGGATTCATTGCTAAGTTACTTGGAGAGACCCCTCAGGAAAGAGACTTGGGAGTGCTGGTCAATAGGTCGATGAAGCCATCCACGCAATGTGCGGCGACGGCGAAAAGGGCGAATAGGATGCTAGGAATGAATAAGAAGGGGATCACGAACAGATCGGAGAAGGTTATCATGCCGCTGTACCGGGCCATGGTACGCCCTCACCTGGAATACTGCGTCCAGCACTGGTTGCCATACATGAAGAAGGACACGGTACTACTTGAAAGGGTCCAGAGAAGAGCAACTACAAAGGTTAAGGGGCTGGAGGAGTTGCTGTACAGTGAGAGATTAGAGAAACTGGGCCTCTTCTCCCTTGAAAAGAGGAGACTGAGAGGGGACATGATCGAAACATTCAAGATACTGAAGGGAATAGACTTAGTAGATAAAGACAGGTTGTTCACCCTCTCCAAGGTAGGGAGAACGAGAGGGCACTCTCTAAAGTTGAAAGGGGATAGATTCTGTACAAACGTAAGGAAGTTCTTCTTCACCCAGAGAGTGGTAAACAACTAGAACGCTGTTCTGGAGTCTGTTATAGATGAAAACACCCTCCAGGGATTCAAGACAAAGTTAGAAAAGTTCCTGCTGAACTGGAACATACGCAGGTAGGGCTGTTCTCAGTTAGGACACTGGTCTTTGACCTAGGGGCCACTGCGAGAGCGGACTGCTGGGCACGATGGACCACTGGTCTGACCCAGCAACGGCAATTCTTATGTTCAAAAAGAAATCAAA
Organism: Geotrypetes seraphini; assembly: GCF_902459505.1. NCBI lineage: Eukaryota > Metazoa > Chordata > Amphibia > Gymnophiona > Dermophiidae > Geotrypetes > Geotrypetes seraphini. The sequence goes on along the minus strand of NC_047089.1, from coordinate 218,896,895 downwards.
TGATTGCACTGGTTTACATTTAAATAAAAGGACTGATTTGTCTCTGCTCCTGATGAAGATTTCGAAATGGAGCTCGGTCGAGTGGCAACTGATTCCCTTTGGGACTCAGATAAGTTAGATCGCCTTTACGGTCTCAGTATTTTTACTTGATCACATTTAACGTATTGACTTTTTTCACGTTGAGTAAATTTTTTGCATCAATTTATTGGATAGTTTGGGGATTTACAACTTCATTTGGTTTTTCCTTGCTGAAACAACACTGTGTCTTTGAGAGAAGTTTTTATCACCTATATTTATTATAATCTATATATATAAAATCGGAGGTGTGTGTGTATGTGCCGCGATCACGCAAAACCGGCTTGACCGATTTGAACGAAACTTGGTATGCAGATCCCTCACTACCTGGGGTGATATGTTCTGGGGGTCTCTTCACCCAATAATTTATATGTTCTTGCTCCTGGAGGTGAAACTAAATATGTTGTTTCTAATCAAGTTTTGTGTTTGTTGTATTGTATTCATTTTGTCAAATATTTCACATTATAATTTGAATATTGTACTTTTCATAAAGCTGTAAAAAAATAATTTCATTCACCACTATAAAGTATCTTTATTAGAATCCATTTACAGTGTTATTGCTATAATTACATACCCGTGCAACGCTGGGGCATCAGCTAGTCTTAAATAAATAAGACTAAATGATGTACGGGGCAAAACTTATGTAGGCTTATTGCCTGGTGCTTGTCATCAATGAGTTGTTTGCCTGGGGTAAAGAGACTGAAAATGGAGTTCTCGGTTGCCCAGTACTGAAATCTTTATCTTAATCTCTGATATTGTGGCTCATTATAAACATCAGTATTTGTTTTCAGCAAGATTGAAATTTGGTTGCTAAATTCTTTTTTGGATTGTCATAGATATTTTGGCAAATTTAGGTTTTTTTTTTTCTGGGCGTATTATATTAATTTACTACACCGGGAGTATACATAGAAACATGACGGCAGATAAAGGCCAAATGGCCCATCTAGTCAGCTCATCCGCAGTAAGTATTATCTCCTCCTCTCCCTATTGGCTAAGGCTCTTAACATTTGCATCCCCTCTTCCTATAGGCTAAGGCTCTTTGCACCTGCATTGTGAGGTCATAGAGTTGCCCATCTGCAGTAACCATTATCTCTTTCTCTCTCCGAGAGATCCCACGTGCCTATCCCAGGCCCTCTTGATTTCAGACACGGTCTCTGTCTCCACCACCTATTCCGGGAGACTGTTCCATGCATCTACCACCCTTTCTGTAAATAAGTATTTCCTTAGATTATTCTGGAGCCTATCACCTATTAACCATCCTATGCCCTCTCATTGCAGAGTTTCCTTTCAAATGAGACTCGATTCATGCGCTTTTACATTATGCAGGTATTTAAACGTCTCTCAAGAACACTAGTGTAGTGACAATTAAACCAAAAATTCAAAAAATGTCACTCACCAGCAGTGGGTTACCACAATAACATCTAACATTAAGATATAAAACAGGTGGAGAAAAAGCCTCAAAAACTTATATCACGTAGCAATCTTTAATGATTTTCAGCTGGCGTACTTATTGTTATTGGCAAAAAACTCACACCCGTAAGTCAAAGTTAAAAGATCTAAAGAGGGAAAACCCCACTACTGTGCACAGTAATAATTTTTTAAGTTTTCAAATCATTTTAATACTTTTTAATCATTTTTATAAATAGTTTATAAATTATCAAGCTTCAAACTATAAAAAGCTGAAAAGGCAGAAGCAAGAGTAGTTTGCTGATGTTCCAGAGGTAGGTACGTACGTTTTTATTCCAATTTTTATGGCGATGTGAGGGGGGTCAGTGATCACTGGGGGAGTGTGTGGGGGTCTGTACTTTGTCCCTGCAGTGGTTATCTGGTTACTTTGGATACCTTCTGGGCACTTATACCTGTTTTTAGATTGTGTAAGTCACAACATATAAGTTCCGTCTAGGCAGTCTTGTTAAACTTTCGACAACTAAGACTAAGTCGGCCCACATCCCGCCCTAACCACTCCTCCAAAAATGCCCCTTTGAGCTCTGGATGCACAGTGGGATTCAGAGACCTAAAAAGTCTTTGGATACGTCTAAAACCCCGTTTTGATTGTCGGCACTTGGACAACCTGTCTTTTAGATTGTCCAAGTGCTGATTTGGGCGGGTTTTTAGATGTATTTCTGTTTCGATTATGTACCTCTTTATGTATGTGGATTCTGTGCAGGAGCTTTTAGGGTTTATCTGCATCAACATTCCAGAGTCAGATTGATATAATGTCCCATAGGTAGGGTTACCATATGGCTCCAGAAAAAGGAGTATATAAGTAATAGCAAGAGGAATATTTATGAGACACGCCTATATTATCCATTCGGATTCATGTCTCACCTGGAGAATGGTGATGTTATGAGATAAGTTTTCTACTACTAGTTTTTTTTGACTCTATTTATTAGTTGCTTTACTAGTAGTATTTAGTGGAGTTTTTCAGACCTGGGATGTTTTCTCCTATGCTGCTTTAAGTTGTGTACGGCAGGCATAGAGACCTCTTAACGAGGAAACTGAGGTCTTTTCTCCAATTTACTATATTAGCTTATCTCTAAACTATACTTCTCCATAGTAGTGAGTACCTATTGGAATATTTTTTTTGGTGGCGTGTTCCAGAAAAAGGAGGACATATTGAGACATCCGGGTTTTACTTCCATTTGTTTCAATAGGAGTAAAGACCAGATGTCTCTGTCTGTCCTCCTTACTTCCATTGCTTTCAGTAGAAGTAAAACCCGGATGTCTCAATCCATCCTCCTTTTTCTGGAGCCATATGGCAACCCTACCCATAGGCCTTTGCTGACATTGGTTAGGCCAACAGAAAATGCTGACAGCTAGCAATGTAAGGCTGGGTTGAGAACAACCTACATTATTTTCGACTTTCTAGTATTGCCCAGTCATATTTCAGGGAAGAGAGATACAGGCAGGAGAACCTATATTTTAAAAGTGCTTCATTTGTCCTGGTAGGAAGCTACTCTGCAGTCTACACTGGCTTTAGGATCTTTAAAGGGGAATTCAGAGTGACCCCTGCAGCTTGTTCAAGTCATTCCATCTCATCTCATTAATTTGGGAAGAGAGAGGGAGGCTTTGTGGGTAATCAAATTAGGCAAATGTTATGGGAAAGAAAATGGGCCTGTAAATAGCTTAAATGATGCCAGTGATCTGGAGATGAGACCCTTGCAAATGGTCTGTATAATATCCTGTAACTGGCTTGTTCAGCAGACAGTCTTTAGAGTTAGGATTAATGAGGTGTCTGATTAGGATAACAGCCACAGGAGGGTTTCTTAGGGTCTGTACCAGTCAGGAGACCTTGAAAACCTCACCAATTAGCCATGACAAGCCTAGGAGGCCCACTGCCAACTGTGCCAGGGCAGAGTAGAAGCCTGGAGCTTAGGGGATGAAGCTGCATTCCCCTCACTGACATATCCATATAGGAGAGCTTAATGTTTTGTTTCTCATGGCTTCTTACTTGTGGACAAAACCTGAATGAAGAGCTTCCTTATTACAGGGAAAAAAACCCAGGCTTCTTGTAGCCAGCACTTGGGCTTCCAGGCCCGTTCTTGTCTTGTCTGTGTGTGTCTCCTTCTTGTCTAATCAGTGTTCACCGCGGTGTCAAACTCGCGGCCCGCCAGGTAATATTTTGAGGCCCTCGGTATTTTTATCATAATCACAAAAGTAAAATAAAACAGTTTTTTGATCATATGTCTCTTTAGCTATAAATTTCAATATTATTATTAAGACTTAGCCAAAAGGAAAGATTTATAAACTATAAAGAGTTTTACCTCGTGCAAAATTGTCATTTCTTTAATAAGACATTAACTATTTTTTCTGAGGCCCTCCAAGTACCTACAAATCCAAAATGAGGCCCTGCAAAGGTTTTGAGTTTGAGACCATTGCTCTAAGCCTTGTGGAGTCCTCCAGCCTCATTCCTGCCTGTTGGGGACGATACTTCAATTCTGTGTTTTCAATCACTATGGCCAAGGCAGGCCCTCTGAAGTCCTGCAGAACTTGCTTGCCCCTTGCCATTGAAAACATGATTTCATAAACAGCGCCACCACTGGCAGGAATGTAGGTGGAGGACTTCCGCACAGCTTAGAGCAGTGTTTCTCAACTCAGTCCTGGAGTACCCTCCTTGCCAGTCAGGTTTTCAGGATATCCACAATGAATATGCATGAAAGAAATTTGTATATAATGGAGGCACTGTATGTAAATCGAGTTTAAGTATATTCATTGTGGATATCCTGAAAACCTGACTGGCAAAGGGGTACTCCTGACTGGCAAAGGGGTACTCAGGGGTACTCTGAGTTGAGAAACACTGGCTTAGAACTTTTTCTTAATGTCAGGCACCAATTTGCACGCTAAATTTATAGAACAGATGCACTTACTCTTGTGATTGGTGCCATAAATTGAAAGTTATATGTGCAAGCACTCAGTGCCATTCCATAAATTTAACAGATATGCTGCTTAGCATGTAAATGCAAGCAAGCCATACCTGTAGGTGGAGCATGGGTGCCTCGTGTGCATTCCACCTAGCAATGTGCACAAGTTATGGAATTCTATCAGTTGCTCATATTGCAGGGCGTACACCGGTGCGCCAACTTACGCCAGGTGTAAGAGTCATGCCTAACCTTTGGCATGCCAACTTGGATTTATGCTAGTATTCTATAGCACAGTGTCCCGCAAAATTTTCAGGCCGGCGGCACACTAAATGCAGTGCCCCGGCCAGAAGGCACCCGGAAGTTGACGCGATGATGTCACGCGCATGCGCGGAAGCCCTTCTTGCCGTGACCCCGCCGTTACAGGGATCCGGGAGGTGCAGGGAGAACGAGGAGAGATGCCGACCAGGAGGAGAGCCGTCCACGCCGGCTGACTTCCTACAGGACGTGCCTCTCGCCGCGAGGGGCATGTCCTGTAGGTAGGCAGCCGGCATGGGCGACTCTCCTCCTCGCCAGTGTGTCGCGGCACACCAGAAGTCTCAGGAGGCACACAGTTTGCGATACACTGCTCTAGTAGGTTAGGTGTGCCCTAACACCATCACAGAATTGGCGCTAAGTACGCCCCTCTAGGGTACCTTAATTTAGGCTCCACGTTAGAGACTTTTCACCTTGCTACGGTTATCTTTTTTTGTTCAGGTGATGTTTGCTTTTCTTTACCCTTAGCGACTGCCATTGCCCTTCGCCTGAAGCCCTTCCAGTGCGCAGCTCTCCGTTCTAAGGAGAGAAGGAATGGGAGCTTAAATTGCTCACTTGTCTGATGATCAGAAGACAGATTGACAAAGTAATTGCTGTGCTCATGCCCCGGTCTACCATTAGCTATGCCGTTTTTTTTCAGGGAACTTGGTCCTTGAGCTCCTCTCTCCTTTAGTCTCTCTCATTTTCTTCTGGTCTGTCTCTCCTTCTCCCCATCATAATATTCTTCCCCACTCCCTGTCTTCCTTGATTGGAGTTATTATGTTACATTGGATAACAGCTGATGAAATCTTTGTAATTTTGGAGCCTCTGGTCTTGAAGTTCACTGAAAATGAACTTGCATTGTTTTTCTTCCCGACCTTTGCTTCAGTCGTTTCCTATTTAGAGAGTGAGAGGCGCCCGGGGCGGTGGTGCCCCTCCCCCGACCTTGTCACCGCCCTTGCTCCTTCCCCGATCCAGCCCTCCACATGCGCACACCCCACTCTTTCCCCGAGGCAGTCAACAACCTGCTCCTCATGACCCCGTCGACTCTCCCGTTGACATCACTTCCTATGCGCGGTACCTGGAAGTGATGTCAGTGGGAGGAGCTGACGGGGTCACAAAGAGCACGTTGTTGACTGCCACGAACAACTTCAACTAGAGGTATGGGGGGAAGGGAATGGAGGCATGCGCGTGGAGGGGAGGAATGGGAAGAGGCGGGACGGAGAGGAAGTGGGGCGCCGGCGCCCCCACCAACATGGTGCTCTGGGCGGGCTACTCCCATCGCCCTTCCCTTACTAAACCCCTGATTGGTCACCAACCGTCTCTAATATTGGAGCAAAGAGAAATGCTGTGCTACTGAAATGAGTTACATTTGCTCTTAGACTATGTCCTGTCACGATTCTGTGTGGAAATCCCTCATTGGTAGGACTGGGAACAGAGGTGCTGTGGCTGCATATTCATCTCTCTCAGTTATGACTAGAGGGATCCTAGCTGGGATTAGAACTCAGACCACAAACAGCAGTCAGAGGAAGGTCCTCCATGAAGTTACTGCCAGTACCTAGGGCAATTCTCAAAACTTTAATGCGGTCGCTGAGCAGTTTTCCGTCGGTTTAGCCTGCACGCATTTTAGCGGCGGATTCTAAAAATGGATTATCTCTGAGGTTAGCGAGGTTTCTAGCAGTCTCCGGCAATGGCATGCAAATGGGCTCTTTAACAATGAAATGAGCCCTCCAGTGGATTCTTAAAAATCGCCGAGGCATTTTTGAAGAGCGGCGTCAGCTTTTGGCGACAAAAAGCAGCGACTGGGTGCCATTACAGTGCCAGCACTTCTATTTTGACTGTGGCTAATGAAAAAAAAAAAAGTGTATCTATATATTTTTAGTGAAGGGTAATAAAATCACGCTTCTTTTGCGTTTTGGGGAGAGACAGGCGTGTTTCATGCGCGCTTGTTAAAAGCCAACATTTCTTCTTCAGCGCGTGTATGATACCCTTGTCTTGTGTGTTTCTGGCTTTGGATCTTGATTAAATTTTACATTAAAAACAAATGACAAGATTTACCTGAATTATAGTAGCTTTTTTTTTTTTTTTTTGAGAAAAAGGCATGTTTTATGTGTGATTGAAAAAAGTTAACGTTACTTTTCCCCTCCTCTCTCTTCCATTCATCCAATAGTGCAGCAAGAGAGTGGGGGATTTTTAATGGCATTTTTTTGCGCATGTGCCCATCAGCACATGGGCACATGCAAAAGCAGGAAATCTTTGCTGCTGTCCTCCAATCTTATTTGCATGTGTGATTTTTTAAGAATGTGTCGGGTTTTTAGAATCGGGATCAAAACGGCTGCGGTAGAAGATCGTCGCTTTTTAACGCAGGTTTTTGAAAATCCTGCCCCTAGTCCAGGGGTGGGCAAACTTTTTGACTTGTGGGCCACAATGGGTTCTTAAATTTGACAGAGGGGCCGGACCAAGAGCCACTTCCACTTCCCGGGTGTCACTTCTGCTTCTGGATGGCGGCTCGACACGTGCGCGAGCACATGCGTCTTGCAGAGCTGTGGTCAGCCATGGGGGAGTTCCAGATATATCGGGTGTGCTTCTTCCGCTTCGTGCCCTCGGGGGTCTGCATTACTGAAGCTGCTCGGAGCGCATGGCTGTGGCCTGCCTGGATGACTCCATCGAGATCTTCAACCTGGCTGCCAAATTCGGCGGGCTGGATTAAAAAACTAAACAGCCTGGATATGGCCTGCGGGCTATAGTTTGCCCATGTCTGCCCTAGTCTGTTCTTTCCCATAAGACTTGCTATGATTATTATAATGCTCTCTCTCCTTGTGGCTAGTGCATGCCTCCGGGCTATAGCCAGGTTTTTAGGACAAGACTCTTCTGCATCCTTCTGTTGGGGAATCCCACATTTTTACACAGAACATCAGACCTGAGCATGAGTCCCTAGTCTGGGAGTTTTCCATGCATGGATGACCAAAGACCAAAGGACAGATCAATGCCAGCTGCTAAGGAGTGTCCCTGAGTTAATTGTCATGTATCTTGATAAATGAGGAAGTCTTGCAGGCCAAGTGAAAGAGACTGAGGCCTCTTTGGCAATGCTGGGCTTATCCAATTTGTTTCTAATATAGAAACAATTAGGTCTGCCAGACAGCATCTGGAAGACAGTAAACAAATGGAAGGCAATGTTAATTAGTCAGTGTGGGTGCTGTGAAATCATTGCAGGACTCCAGGGACAGGGCTCACTTATGACAGTCACAGAGCTGGCGCATTAGTATCTAACTCCCAGAGATACACATGTAGGTCCAGATTCTATAAACTGCACCTAACTTAGTTATTCAGTTAAGCTTAATTGGCACTGTTAAATTGAAAAACACCATTCAAAAGTAATTAAAAACCAATTAAAAAATTAATTAGATGATAGGTACCAAATTAGGTAGGTGCCTACCATTTCGAGGCGTCTACTTCGAGGAACATACCAGAAAGTAGGCATGCTTAGGGGCGGATTCTGGGTATGGCTTGACTAAGTTAGGCACCATAAGAACATAAGCAATGCCTCCACTGGGTCAGACTTGAGGTCCATCGTCCCAGCAGTCCGCTCACACGGCGGCCCAACAGGTCCAGGACCTGTGCAGTAATCCTCTATCTATACTCCTCTATCCCCTTTTCCAGCAGGAAATTGTCCAATCCTTTCTTAAACCCTAGTACCGTACTCTGCCCTATTACGTCCTCTGGAAGCGTATTCCAGGTGTCCACCACACGTTGGGTAAAGAAGAACTTCCTAGCATTCGTTTTGAATCTGTCTCCTTTCAACTTTTCCGAATGCCCTCTTGTTCTTTTATTTTTTGAAAGTTTGAAGAATCTGTCCCTCTCTACTCTTTCTATGCCCTTCATGATCTTGTAAGTCTCTATCATATCCCCTCTAAGTCTCCTCTTCTCCAGGGAAAAGAGACCCAGTTTCTCCAATCTCTCAGCGTATGAAAGGTTTTCCATCCCTTTTATCAGACGTGTCACTCTCCTCTGAACCCTCTCAAGTAATGCCATATCCTTCTTAAGGTACGGCAACCAATATTGGACGCAGTACTCCAGATGTGGACGCACCATTGCCCGATACAACGGCAGGATAACTTCTTTCATTCTGGTTGTAATACCCTTCTTGATTATATCTAGCATTCTATTCGCTCTCTTAGTGGCCGATGCACACTGTGCCGTCGGCTTCATTGTCATGTCCACCATTACCCCCAAGTCCCTTTCTTGGGTACTATCATTCAATAACATCCCTCCCATCGTATAGTTGTACCTCGGGTTTCTGCTTCCCACATGTAATACTTTACATTTCTCAATGTTGAACTTCATCTTCCATCTCGTCGCCCATTCCCCTAGTTTGTTCAAGTCCCTTTGCAATTCTTCACAGTCCTTTTTAGTCTGAGCTCCACTAAATAGTTTGGTGTCGTCCGCAAATTTTATTATCTCACACTTCGTCCCTGTTTCTAGATCATTTATGAATATATTAAATAGCAGCGGCCTGAGCACCGAGCCCTGCGGAACACCACTCGTGACCCTCCTCCAGTCCAGGTAGTGGCCCTTCACTCCTACCCTCTGTTTCCTACCCGCCAACCAGTTTCTGATCCATCTATGTATGTCTCCTTCCACCCCATGGTTCTTCAGTTTCCGGAGTAGACATTCATGAGGCACCTTGTCAAAGGCTTTTTGGAAATCTAGGTATATGATGTCTATGGGGTCTCCTCTGTCCATCCATTTGTTAATTCCTTCGAAGAAGTGCAATAAGTTAGTTAGGCACGATCTCCCTTTGCAGAAACCATGTTGGTTGGTTATCAGAAGTTCGTTTCTTTCAAAATGTTCATCGATGTTTTCTTTTATCAGTCCTAAAAGAGAAAGCCATAGGCCATTATTGAGATGGCCTGGGGAAATCCACTGCTTATTCCTAGGATAAGCAGCATAAAATCTATTTCATTACTTGGGATCTAGCTAGGTACTTGGGACCTGGGTTGGCCACTGTTGGAAACAGGATACTGGGCTTGATGGACTTTCAGTCTGTCCCAGTATGGCAACTCTTATGTTCTTATGTGAGCCAAGTAAAATTTTTATCATGAGCTACAGCCAGAAACACGTATCTGAGATGCACTTTTCACAGTACTGGGACCCCCCGGTCCAGCCGTTAATTTTTGGTCATTAAAAGCCAGCCCTTCACTTGGAGAATTACCCGGCGATGATAGAGAATTGTCTGGAGTGCTCATTTAAATATTAATGAGCCCATTTTACTACCATTTTAATGACCTCGTTGTACTACATTTGCATGGCAGAGTCGGAGGCTGCTAGAGAGCTCGGAAAAGACCACGGTGAGCCCTTCTGATAACTGGGCGGTAAAATACTGGCATGCTAAACCAGCTGGAACCAGTTTAGCGACCATCGTTAAAGGCACGGTAAGTTTGGAGCATCTGGCCCTCGGTCCTGGTATTCAGAGCAGCAGAGGGAGGGGATTCAGAACAAAGAAAGTGTTAAACCCAACAGTGTCTCGATCGGGTAAGCTCTCAAGTTTCCTTGTAGGCAGGTTAGGATTGCAGTCGACCAAAACGTTTGTTAGAGGCTTATTGCAATGTTTACTACCACCAACTCAACCAATTTTCTTCAAAGGCAACAAAATCGTGGAAATAGAGCAAGAAAACTTGACATTTCCCAGTGCTGAGTCAGCATTTCTAGGCCTTGGGCGGTGCACACTTGACTGCAGCTTGCACTGGGTCTGAGTCTCCCAGTATCACATGCAAATAAATCCACCTTTAATTCTCTCAGGGCTCAGGGAGGGAGGGAGTCAGAGGGGGCAAGAAGTTCTGGCGTCAGGGATAATGTCCTGGGGTAGCATCAGACTCCCATGGACAAGCATGCAGGATTGACAAGGGCAAAATACAGAGCAATCCAAGCAGATCTGAGCTTTTTAATGTAAACAGCTGCTGCTTATTTATATATATATTTTTTAAAAAAGGGATAATGGATATATATACAAGAATTAGACCACAGTCTAGACCAGTTCCAAAATCAATAATCTGAAACTAAGAGGAAAGATCAAAAATCAAGAACTATTTTAACTTCAAGAGAAGAGGGGAGGGGGGGGGGCAGAAAAAGACCCCCCAATACCATTTTGCTTTTCCCAACCAGTTTTAGGGAGATAAGGGCACAGAGTATGTTGTGTTTTGAAAGTGAATCAGATTCTGTAATCAGATGTTTTGATTTTTATAAACTAGGGGGTATTTGAAAAGGGGGTTTGGGGCTGAGTTACTTTTCAGACCAGTTTAACAAAGAGAGATAACTGAATTTGTTAATGTCTTCCTCTAGCCACCATCTCCAATTATACCAGAGGAGAAAATGAGTCCTAGGAACAGGAACATGTGCTGAGCTGGGCTATTTCTGACAGCATATGTGCGAGTATGTATGTTTATATGTAAGTAGCTCATTATTTCTCAGTAGGCAAATAATAAACTCTAACAAGCTGGTAGACTAGATGATCTTTTTCTGTAGCTCCAAAAATAGCCAGGTAGAAAATTTAGAGACCTCTGGTTTTAAAAAATCCAGTGTCTGAAAAATGATTACTAATATAAAGCACATGTGTACGCATTTCCTCACCACAGGCAACAGCTGTGCAAGCTTCCTCCCCCCCTACATAGACACAAAGGGCCTGATTCTAAAAACGGGTACCGATTGTAGGCAGTGGTAGGCGTCTAACGGACCAATCGGGATGCACGTTAAACCCCTCCCCCCAAAAAAATAAACGATGGGGCGAAGGACACCTACAATGTTGGCATTATTTGCACATGTACGGAGACGTCTAGGCACACCTACAGATGCCCAAGGCCAGCGTAGGCGTGGTTTACCACGGACGAGGCCTAGGCGCGAGCCAGACACCTTAAATGTAGGCCTGTACAATGCTGGCCTACAGTTAAGGCCTCTGTTGAAGAAAATAGACACGATTCTGGACACGGCGCCCACCGGTGATTGACACGTGGTAGACGCCCTTTTTGCAGGCGCCGTGTCCAGCATCAGGGCCCAAACCGCTCCGTCGTGGCACAGCTACAACTCAAGCGGCATTTGTGCATGCACACACAGCCCCACTATAGAACAGATAAAACACAAGTACACTTGTGCAAGACCTCCCTCCCCCCCCCCTCCGCCAGCACATACAGCCACAGTGTCCCGACATAGAACAGGCAGAGCAGAAGCAGCTGCAGTCTCTGGTGCTCCGTCAGTGTTTTGGCTCATCTGTTGTGATGTTCTCATCCATTAGCCACTCAAAGTGCGATGGAACTCTAATGGCTGGTATCACTGCGGGATGTACTTTAGTGACTCTAACATGATTTAATGAAAATATAAATTTTCACCGCTGCAGAACATTAGTAGGTCCAGACATTTGGGCAGTGGAAACCAGAATATGCCTGAATCAATGCCTGACACCGAGTGAAATGGTACGAATTATAAAGAGGGCCCCTATGTCTTCTCCTGATGCTCAGGGACAACATGGGGCATTTCCTCAAGCAACAGAACTGGGGGGATGGAACCACAAAAGAAGCTCAACCCTTTGGCATCACCCAAATGTCTGTTTGTGTGTGTTGTTGTACTTCAAAGAAAAATGGGGAGACCCAATGATCCACAGTGAAAACAATCCTCCGATGAAAACAAAAACAAAAAACTGTGGATACAGATATTCTGGAGATAATTTATTATATACTGACATATAAAAACATGAAAATTCAATGAAAAAAGTACAATGATAAAAAAATACAGTGGTAAAAATCCAACCGGACCCTACACGGTCCGTGTTTCGGTGAACACGCTTTCCTCAGGGGTCCAATGGTTTGCAAACTCACATATAAAGAATTGGACTGAAAACAATCTATTGTCTTTAAACATGTGAGCAAAGAACACCGCAGACCCACTGGGTTCTCTCTATAGCAGGGGTGTCCAACATTTTGGCTTCACTGGGCCACATTGGCCGGAAAACATGTTTCTGGGGATGCACAAACATGCAAACGCTGCAGCAAGACAGAGGAGGGAGCCAGCAAGACGGTAAACACCCAGGGGCAGCAGAGGAAAACACTGTATCGCCCTCGACCGGGGCCACACAAAATACTTCACGGGGCCGCATGTGGCATTCGGGCCTCAGGTTGGACACCCCTGCTCTATAGCGTATTTTTGCTACTTCAGCTTGTCTGCGGTGTTCTTTGCTCTCATGTTTAAAGACAATAGACTGTTTTCAGTCCAATTCTTTATATGTGAGTTTGAAAACCATTGGACCCCTGAGGAAGGCGTGTTCACCGAAACACGGACCGTGTAGGGTCTGGTTGGATTTTTACCACTGCTGTTGTACTTCGCCTTGTAAAAAGCAGATTATAAATAAACAAACCATAAGCCGTATCTCCCACTGTACTACCAGCAGAAAATTGAAACAGACTTAACTCGGGGGCTTGGGGTCTGTCTAGCACTTGCGCCTAGAGCAGCTCTGCCCCTCTAGGTGCCAGGAGAAAACCTGTGTCAAAGGAAAGGTCGGGGTCACTGCAGGGCCTGTGACCACATGCCAGATCACTGGCCCTGAGCAGATTTTATATAATTTGCTGCCACCGAAAGATCTTTAGCATGTCAGGTTAGGAAGCCTAAGAAAGAGGGAGACGGGATGTAGCTGCCTCTGGGCATGGCTTGGCAGGGGTGGGGAAAAGATGGGGATGCGTGGCAAGGAGAGAGGTGAGAGAGAAAAGGGGATGCGGGGCAAAGTATGAGAGCAGGAAAGAGGAAGATTCAGGGTAAGGAGAGGGTGAGGAAATAGAGAAGAATACAAGACAAGAGGGGAGAGAAGCAAAAGACCATGCAGGGCTAATAAGGGGTCAGAGAGAGGTGACTATAAGACACGGAGGGGTTGGGGAGAAAAAAGAATGGTAAGGCAAGCAGTGTGAGGGGGGGGGGAAGAGAAATAATGGTGAAAGAAAGCCAGTGTTAGAAAGTGCAGAGTGGTCAACGAGCACTAAAAAACTTTTACTCCCAATACAATAAACCAATGACATGCAAATTACCATGAGAAGGGGTGCCAGGTCCTTTGGGGGGGGGCCCAGCTTATGGTGACTGAGCCACAGTCCCATTGGAATAGCCCTGTAACTGGTGCCTGAGAGGAAATAATAGAGGCTATCACTACTTGTGACAGAAGAGGGTCTAGTTCCAATGCGATGAAGCAGCAGCAAATGGTAGGGAATAAAGGCTCAGGAGAGAATTTATTTTTGTGCACTTGTGTTCGGCACCACAATGAGTTCAGTCACAAGCCTACAACACCACGGGAAGGGCATGAGTTTTGATGTCACGGGGCACACCACTGCTTGCCCTGGATCGGTAGCACTCCTTGGTTTTGGCCAGGTACTAGTGACCTGGATTGGCCACCGTGAGAACGGGCTACTGGACATTAGTCTGACCCAGTATGGTTATTCTTATGTTCTTACGTGAGCCAAGTATAGGACAATCAAGCCATTGTGACATCACTGATGAGGTTGGCTCTGAGGCACTGTGGAATGAGGCATTATGACATCACAGTCTCAGCTCTGGAATGTTGCTCTCATTGGGGTTCCGGAATCTTGGTATTCTTTGAGATGCTGGAATGTTGCTACTCTTTGGGTTTTGGCCAGGCACTAGTGACCTGGATTGGCCACCGTGAGAATGAGCTACTGGGCTTGATGGACCATTGGTCTGACCCAGTAAGGCTATTCTTATATTCTTATAAATGTGCTGTCAGCAAGAACAGTGCCCATTTGTAACTTGTGGCAATAAGAGTTCTAAAGTGTCACTGCTTAACAGCTGTGAAGCGCATAGACTGTGATAAATATAAAGTTAAATAATTTAATAATTTAATTTAATAATTTACTGAGAAAATCTCAGTGTGGATTGATTAGCCGGCGGCAGACTGAAACAGGCTAAGATAACTTTAAGCGTGTTAGTCTATGGACACGTTAGCGTTTAATGCATGCTAATTCAATTAGCGTGTGCTAATCGGTTAGCGCACCTTAGTAAAAGAGGGGGTAAGTGATGTAAAAGCCCATAGTTTTTTTAAATTCTCATATCAAGAATAATTTAAAATTTAGCATTTTGCATGTGTTTTGCCTCCCACCGTTCTACTATTGATTTTCCCACACTAAAAAAATTGTAATTCACCAGGAGCAAACCACTGTACTAGAGAACATAAGAACATAAGAAGTTGCCTCCGCTGGGTCAGACTAGGGGTCTATCGCGCCCAGCAGTCTGCTCCTGCGGCGGCCCATCAGGGCCATGACCTGTAAGTGATCCTTTGACTAAACCTTTCAATCCCCAATATTCTTCTTTTATGATCCTATCTCTACCTTTATCTATATCCCTCAATCCCGTATCCTTCAGGAACTTGTCCAATCCCTCTTTGAATACCCTTAATGTACTCTGTCCCATCACAGCCTCCGGAAGCGCATTCCAGGTGTCCACCACCCTCTGAGTGAAGGATATTAAGCCTCCTGCATCATATCAAAGATGAAGATGCAGGGACAGCTTAACCTCCTAAACCAGTGGTTCCCAAACCTGGTCCTGGAGGCATCCCAGCCAATCAGGATATCCACCCTGAATATTCATGAGAAAGATTTGCATGGAGTGAAGGCAGTGCATGCAAATATCTCTCATGAATATTCATTGTGGATATTCTGAAAATCTGACTGGCTGGGGTGCCTCCAGGACCAGGTTTGGGAATCCCTGTCCTAACCATTCCAGGGGTGGGGAACGAGGGCCGCAATCCAGTCGGGTTTGTTCCCAATGAATATGCAGGAAATCTATTTGCATACAATGGAGGCCGTGCATGCAAACAGATCTCATGCATATTTCGTTGGGGAAATCCTGAAAACCAAACTGGATCCCGGCCCTCTTTCCCCATCCCTACTTTAGGCGAACTGGGCAGTCATCTAGGGGGGCAGCTTCTTGGGGGAAGGAAAGGGCAAGGAGCAGCTGCATTCAAGACAAAACAACTGATCCTATTAGCCTCCCAAATGCAAACAACTTTTACTTTTACTCTCCCCCCCCCAAATTAATTTTGAACTAGCCCATTTACCTGGATAAGTGGCTCTCAGAACTTGCTCTATTATTCAAATATATGCAAAGTATGAAGTTCATTTTACTCATGATGGTTCTTGAAAATATGATGGTGGGGGTTCCAACTTCCCAAGTTTATTTATCTAGATTTTCAGAAAGCTTTTGACCAAGTTCCTCACGAGAGGCTCCTGAGAAAATTAGAGTCATGGGATAGGAGGCAATGTTCAGTTGTGGATTAGGAATTGGTTATCAGACAGAAAACAGAGGGTAGGGTTAAATCAGGGGTGTCCAATGTCGGTCCTCGAGGGCCGCAATCCAGTCGGGTTTTCAGGATTTCCCCAATGAATATGCATTGAAAGCAGTGCATACACATAGATCTCATGCATATTCATTGGGGAAATCCTGAAAACCCGACTGGATTGCGGCCCTCGAGGACCGACATTGGACACCCCTGGGTTAAATGGTAATTTTTCTCAATGGAGGAGGCTAAACAGTGGAGTGCCGCAGAGGTCTGTACTGGGACTGGTGCTATTTAACTTATTTATAAATGATCTGGAAATTGGAACAAGTAAGGTTATTAAATCTGCAGATGACACTAAAATGTTCAAAGTTGTTAAAGTGCATGCGGATTGTGAAAAATTGCAGGCAGACCTTAGGAAATTGGAAGATTGGGCGTCCAAGTGGCAGATGAAATTTAATGTGGACAAATGCAAAGGGATGTACATTGGGAAGAATGATCCACCTTGGGGGTTAGCGCCCAAGAAAAGGATCTGGATGGCATAGTAGACAATAAAATGAAACCTTCCACCCAATGTGCGGTGGTGGCCAAAAAAAGCAAACAAGATGTTAGGAATTATTTTAAAAAAGGGATGGTTAACAAGACTAAGAATATTATAATGCCTCTGTATGGCTCCATGGTGTGACCTCACCTGGAGTATTTCATTCAATTCTGTTCTCCTTGTCTCAAGGATATAACGGCACTGGAAAAGGTTCAAAGAAGAGCAACCAAGATGATAAAAAGGTTAGGGCTCTTCAGTTTTCTAAAGTTCTGTCAAATTAGTTATTTCTGCCTTCTTCATAAAATTATTTGTTATCTTTTCACTAGTATAATCTTTTGTAAACTGCATAGAACTTACTGTTATGCGGTCTAGAAATTTGTTGTTATGTTATGTAATATGATTGAAGTCTACAAAATCCTGAGTGGAGTAGAATGGGTACAAGTGGATCAATTTTTCACTCTGTCAAAAATTACAAAGACTAGGGGACTCTCGATGAAATTACAGGGAAAGACTTTTAAAACCAATAGGAGGAAATTTTTTTTCACTCAGAGAATAGTTAAGCTCTGGAACGCGTTGCCAGAGGATGTGGTAAGAGCGGATAGCGTAGCTGGTTTTAAGAAAGGTTTTGGACAAGCTCCTGGAGGAAAAGTCCATAGTCTGTTATTGAGAAAGACATGGGAGAAACCACTGCTTGCCCTGTATTGGTAGCATGGAACATTGCTACACCTTGGGTTTGGGCCAGGTACTAGTGACCTGGATTGGCCACCATGAGAATGGGCTACTGGGCTTGATGGACCATTGGTCGGACCCAGAAACGCTATTCTTTTGCTGAAGAGAATGAAGTGCACATGATGGTAAATACGGTATTAGATAATTATCAAGATATGAAGGGGACCGATTAGATCGTGTCTTATAAACCAAAAGTAGAATATTATATGTTAAGCGGTATTTAATCAGCAACCAATGAGCAGACTTAAGTAATGGAGTAACATGATAAAATCTTTTTTTTTTTACCCCGTAATCATTTTTACTGAGGTATTCTGAACTAATTGAAGGCAACGTAAGTTCTTTTTCTTATGCCATAATATAAAGAATTGCAATAATCAAGTGTACCAATTACTAAAGAATGTACAAGAATATTAATAGCAGAAGGAAGTAAAAAGTGAGATATTGAACGAATAAGACGCAGTTTATAATAGCTTTGTTGTATTACGGTGGACATCTGTGTCCGAAGAGATAGGTTTGAATCAAAGGTAACACTTAAAATTTTCCAATGTTGATGAAAGTTGAATTGGGGTATTAGAACGTATCAATGGAGAAGAAAGTGACTGATTATCCTTTGTAGTAAAAAGCAAAGCTTTAGATTTTTGAGGATTCAGCGATAAATGGTTTGTATGTAACCATGAAGAAATCAAATTAAGTTTCTGATTAATTTCTTGCTTCTCATGCGGGTTTGTAGTATCATGATTGTTAAGTTTAATTACTTAAATCTTGGGGGACAAGGACTAAGGACTTCACAGTTAATGGAAGGAGGGGGTGGCAAAGCTGAAAGTTTGCCAAGGGCATATAAAAGCCCTTTCAACAACTCTGTGGGGATGCATAGCAGGAGAGGAGAGGGAGAAATATTTTATTTTTATTTATTCAATTTTCTATACCGCTCTCCCAGGGGAGCTCATAATGGTTTACCTGCATTTATTCAGGTACTCAAGCATTTTTCCCTGTCTGTCCCAGTGGGCTCACAATCTATCTAATGTACCTGGGACAATGGAGGGATTAAATGACTTGCCCAGGGTCACAAGGAGCAGCGTGGGTTTGAACCCACAACCTCAGGGTGCGGAGGCTGTAGCTTTAACCACTGCACCACACTCTCCCCTTGATGTTATACTTATGCCATTACTGGCACCACTACCACCAGCATCAGAAGGAAATTTTGCATTTCTGCTGCTCAAGTTGAGAGTGCTTTGCCAGAATTAGTTAGTCGCTCCAGAGAGAAAGAAAGAAAATAAAACTCACACATGCACAAAGAATTATGGGGGTAATAAAAAGATTTACTTTGTTTAGTAGTATAAATGCTACTCCTAGTCCTGTGTTTGCTGGTCTCCAAAGCACGATCATTTTGGTCTTGGAACTCCTTGGTAAGACCTAGAAGAACCTCTCACTTTTGGGTGTGGGGCTCTGGATTATAGATTAGTTTTGAATTAAGAGATTGGTTGGTTTAAGTGAGATGCTTTTGGTCATGTACTAGACGCATCTTCTTACCTTACCTTCTCAACCATTATGGCGAAAGCCATCTTCAGAAAAGCAAAAATTGGAGGAAGAGATCATTGGTTTCAAAGTTGGTGGTCGAAATATAAACAACCTGTGCTATGCAGATGATACAATGCTCAACACCAGCAGCAAAGACAACATGCTGTATCTACTGAGAAAGGTCAAAGCTGAAAGCCATAACATGGGATTAGAACCGAACATAAACATGACAAAGATCATGAACATGGAAAATGGTGAAGATTTTTGAACTTGAAGGTGATAGAATAGATGTTGTAAAAGATTTCAATCTCTTGGGCTGTTTCGTAAACAAAGAATCAACTAGTAGGGAAGAAATACTCTGCAGAATAGCACTTGGTTGCTCTTCAATGAAGGTTCGTGCCAAAATATTCAAAGGCAAGGAAATACTCCAAATGAAGATCAGACTTGTCCACACACTCATTTTCTCAGCGGTCAGTTATGGATGTGAATGCTGGACACTTCACAAACAAGACAGAAAGAAGATGGACTCATTTGAGCTTTGATGCTGGAGACGCCTTGTACTGCCAGAAGACCTAACAAATTGATTCTGGAAGAAATCAAACTGGCTATGTCACTCAAAGGCCAAATGATGAAGCTATGGCTTTCTGTCTTATTTTGGTCACTCTGCCAGAAGAGAACGATCAATGGAAAAGGACATCGTGTTTGGGAAGATTGACGGGACCAGGCGAAGAGGGCGACCTGCAATCAGATGCCTGGACACGTTAAAAACAACCATGGGGATGACGCTGGAAGACCTTACTGCACTAGCACAAAAACAATTTCTTTTTAGATCTGTAATAGAGAATGACACGGTGGCGGTTTACCCGCGGCCACCACATTTTAGCCGCGGGTCACCCGCCGAAAACGGGGAAGAAAACTAGCAGTCGCTGCGGCGACGGGGACAAGGCCATTCACCACCCGTGGGGCGGTGAATGGTCTTGTCCCCGCAGTGAGGCATGAAGGATCACGCGGCCCCCGCAGCTCACACCCGCCTGCCCAATCGATTCTAGTGTTTAGCCAGCTCTCTCCCTTCTCCTCACCTTACTTTGTAGATTTTCTTTTTCGGCGACCCGCACGCTATCAGAGAGCCGCGCACCGCTGCTGCTCAGTTTCGATCTTCTGCTCTGACGCAACCGGAAACAGGAAGTTGCAGCAGAGCAGAAGATTGAACACTGAGCAGCCGCGCGTGCGCGGCTCTTTGGGAAAGCGTGCAGGTCGCCGAAAAAGAAAACCTATAAACTAAGGTGAGGAGAAGGGAGAGAGCTGGCTAAACACTAGGATCGATTGGGCAGGCAGGTAGTGGCTGCGGGGACCGTGCGATCGCTAGTGTTCCCGGCTCAAATTGGAAGGAGGGAGTGAAAGGGAAAAGGATTCTGGGCCAAGGGGATGAAGATGGAAAGAAAAACCCACAGCAGGAAAGAAAGGGAAGGACAGGCAGGTGAGCCAGATGCTAGAAGCAGAGGGGGGTGGGGGAGGAAGAAAGAGGGAAAAAAAGCTAGATGGGGTTGAAAAGAAGAGACACACTGGTATGGAAGAGGAAGATAGGGGAAATCTGGACACAGGAAGGTAACAGAAAGAGGGGAAATTATGTGCATGGGGCATAGGGACAGAGACATAAAGGGGACATGCCATGGGGATGGTATATGGACACAGGGGGGGGGCAATGGCAGATACATAGGGGAGATATTAGAAATGGGGAAAATAGGAGCACAGAAGCGAGATGGTTTGTGGGGATGGGACAGGGACCGAGCTCGCAGGCTCCAGTGGCTTGCACAAATTACATTGTAACGTGCCATGAAAATAAGAGGGAGGAAGGTAGATAGATAGGCCACGCGAGAGGAGCTGAAGGGTGGTAGAAAGGAACAGATGGTAAAGGAGGGAGGGAAGGGTGGTGGTGGAAAGGAATAGGACAGACATTGAAGGAGGGTGGAGAGGAACAGACCCTGAAGGGAAATGTGGAAGACAGAATGGGAAGAAGACAGATGCCAGACTATGGGGGAGCGGAGGGAAGAAGATGGGTGCTAGACCAATTGGGGGGGGGGGAGTGAAGGGAGAGGCACAGTAACAGCAAATGGAAGACGCAGAGAGAAGACACACAGTGGATGGAAGGAATTGAATGAGAAGATGTGGAAAGCAGAAACCAGATAACAAAGGTAGAAAAAAAATTATATTTATTTTTTGCTTTAGTTGTGTTGATAAAAATTTATAAACAAAGCCCTGCCAGCTGAACATCTCTTTCTCTAGTTCAGCAGCAGGAACTTTGATTTATAAGAAAGGAATAAGCTAAATATTACAGTACTAAGGCTTATATGGATGCAGCGGGGACGGTGACGGGGCGGTGAATGGGATGGCAGTGGCGGTGACGAGGCGGTGAAAGGGATGGCGGTGACGGTGACGGGGCGGTGAAGGGAACGGCGGTGACGGGGCGGTGCAGAGGATGGTGGGCCAGTGACGGGGCGGTGACGGGGACAGATTTTTCCCCCGTGTCATTCTCTAATCTGTAATTCATCAAGTCGCTAGGACTCGAACATAAGACGATGCACCTAACTAACTACTCTTAACTAAAGATAGATCTGTGAATCGTTGCCTGATCCTTTCTGCAAATCTCTCTCCCTATGCTTTCTCAGGTGTAGAAAACTGGTTCTACACGGAAGAGTGTGAAACTTAGAGCTAACTTTATAAAAATATAAGAGGAGATGAAGGTGACTGCTGACATGTGGAATCTCTCCGCTCAAACTGCTGGTCTTACTATGGCATGGTGACCATTCCAGTGCTTGTTTTGCTGGGGCAAATCAATGGCTTCACATACACATCAAAGACAAAAAACATCCGGGAAGTTATAGAGATATGTTAATTTCGGGATCCGGAAGGTTCGCCCCCCACATTTCGCCCCCAGCAATTCGCCCCTCACATTTCGCCCCCCACATTTCGCCCCCAGACACATTTCGCCCCCACACATTTCGCCCCCACACATTTCGCCCCCCGGATGTTTTGCCCCCACACATTTCGCCCCCGCACATTTCGCCCCTGAGCGTTCCTCCGTTCTCTCTCTCTCACTCTAACTTTGTCTCCCTTCCCACCGGGCCGCCAGTCCCCACGCGGCCCGCGGCATGTGAGGAGGGAGTTGCGGCCCCTGGCCTGGGGGGGGGGGGAGGGAGAGGCCGGCCCGGAACGCTGTCGCAGCGCCAACGCGACCCGCGCCCTAGGAGGAAGGAGTCGCCGGCTCAGAGGTACAAAAAAACATGGGAGCATCTATTATCTCCTCCTCTCCTTAAGATACCAAGCACTGGAAATAAATAATAAATAAATGCCCTCCCCTCTCCCTGCATTTTATTAAGTGGCGGTAGAGGTGTCTACCGTGACCCAGAACATTAACTGCTCTGACGCTATTAGGGCTCCAGGTCACAGTTGAAACTTCTACCACAGCTTAGTAAAAGGAGGGAAAAAGATTTAACAGGGCAAAAGCCTCACCTGCCTAGTTGAATCACTTTGAATATTGACTCCATTATTTTGAGGAAAGCCAAGTCCAGCTCTAATGCATGTGGCACTCAGGGATATTGATGTAATCCTTCCCTCCCTAGCCAGTGATAGTAGCAGCAGAAATGACATCAGGCAGTGGCAAGACTGATGAAGTTCTGGGTTGTTTTGAGGTGAGCACTAACCTCATGCTGATGGCAGGCTGGTGGCTGATGTGGGGTGGTGGGGATTTCCTCTTTTGATTCATGCATGGTCTCACCACCGCGACTCCTCTCCAGCGGCGACTCCTCTCAAGCAGCCCCCCCCCACCCTTTACCCTGCCCCAGCCACACGAGGAGAGAGCCGGGAAGCAGGGCGCAGGGAAAGCGCGACGCTCCCAAGCAGAAGGTACGCCCGTGCGGGGCGGACCGCTCCTTTCCGCCCTCCCTTTTTTTTTTTTTTAAACATCGGGAGCCGAAGCGGGGTCCACCACCGCGACTCCTCTCCAGCGGCGACTCCTCTCAAGCAGCCCCCCCCACCCTTTACCCTGCCCCAGCCACACGAGGAGAGAGCCGGGAAGCAGGGCGCAGGGAAAGCGCGACGCTCCCAAGCAGAAGGTACGCCCGTGCGGGGCGGACCGCTCCTTTCCGCCCTCCCTTTTTTTTTTTTTAAACATCGGGAGCCGAAGCGGGGTCCACCACCGCGCACGGAAAGCCCGGACAACGTGCAGGGCCGAAAGGAAACATCAGGACTGCAGGTGTGTCCCCCTTCCCACTCCTCTTTTTGGGGGGGAGACCCTTTCCGACTGTCCTGCCAGCCCTGCAGCCCTGAAATCAACCTCCAAGGAACCAAGGGAGCGTCTCGGCGGGCTCTGGCAGGCCGCGGCTCAACAAGGGAGAGTCGGGGTGGGTGCGACTCTCTCTCTCTGCCTCCCCGGCTCTCTGCCGTGACCTGCTCTCTGCCTCCCCGGCTCTCCTAATCTCCGCCGTGACCTACTTTATGCCTCCCCCAACTCTCTCTCTGGCACCCCGGCTCTCCGCCACAACCTGCTCTCTGCCTCCCCGACTCTCTCTCTCTGGCTCCCCTATGAGCGTTGGAGCTAATACCGCAGTGGCCAGCGCTAAACTAGCCCAATGCGAAATGTGCAGTACACATAATCAGGGGCGAAATGTGCGGGGGCGAAATGTGTGGGGGCGAAACATCCGGGGGGCGAAATGTGCGGGGGCGAAATGTGTGGGGGCGAAACATCCGGGGGGCGAAATGTGCGGGGGCGAAATGTGAGGGGCGAATTGCTGGGGGCGAAATGTGGGGGGCGAAACTTCCGTGAACCGTTAATTTCTTTCTGATGTCGGTAATTTCCTTTCTCACAAGCAAACTTCTTGTTGTCTATGGTCAGAAGATGCCTGCTAGTTTCTGTGTGAAAGATGAGTTTCGCATGAAACTGCTTATGTTAGCAGAGAGAGAGAAATCATATGATGTGATTTTTGTTCAGGGTGTTTTCAGGCCTATAACAGTATTGCCATATTTCTGTTAATCTGGGGTTCACAGGGGACTCTTCACCTCCAGTTTCATGGAGGGCTGTACAGGTCTTTCTCCTTCCCCTTAACTCTTCCTCATTCTCCCCTTACTTCTATTTTCTTACACTTCGTCTTTCTTTGTTTCTATACCTTGGTGCTTCCTGAACTGTAGGTCACATCCTTAAATGAATGGTCATAAAATCTACAATTTTGATCACCACTGTGTCTAAAAGCAACAATAACCCCTCATAGAAACATAGAACATGATGGCCCATCTAGTCTGCCCACACTAATGGCTGACTCCCTAACTACCTCCATGAAGAGATCCCACATGCCAATCCCATCTTTTCTTAAAATCTGGCACGCTGCTTGCCTCAATTACCTGTTGTGGAAGATTATTCCAGCGATCAACCACCCTTTCGGTGAAGAAATATTTTCTGGTGTTGCCATGAAATTTCCCACCCCTGATTTTCAACGGATGCCCTCTTGTTGCCATGGATGCCCTCTTGTTGCTGCAGATGCCCTCTTGTTGCCGTGGGTCCCCAAAAAAAACAACAAACCAACCCAAGACATCACTGGCCCATGCAGGTTGACAGGATGCTGTAATAACCTTCCTAGACTCACTGGGAGAGAGGAACTAACCTGGGGCAGAGGCACAGCAAGAATGGAGGTAAGGGTATGGAGCTGAGTGAGATTGTTTAATGCTACAATGGGGTTGCATCGGGAAAATGTTTAGGGAACAGTGCTATAACAGTTCAAAGTTGCCACCTCGGGACAAGCTTTTCTATTTATAAGAACAGCTCTAAAGAGGAGTTAAAATTCAGACCATCTGCCAAACGCTTCCAGGCACAGTTCCAGGAAATCACTACAAATACTAGAAGAAGCAGTGAGGGAGAGTAATAGATATCTCCACAACTGGGGTGCAGTTACACCCAGTGCACAGCTGGACAGGGGGCTTGCTTCCTCCAGATGTAAGTGGGACATTATCAGTTCTGCTCGTTACATATCTCAATAAAACCAGTTTTCCCAATCACAACTGACCAGCAATAATTTTATCATGTATTTTCCAGCAAATTAAAGGTGTCTGTTAGGACCTACCGGCTATTCCAGTGAGCCTTCCACCAGCTCACTGGAGGGGGGGGGGGAACACTTCCCCATCCCTCCCAATGCAGAACTTCCTGATATTTGTCCTGAACTTGTCCCCCCCTAGCTTCATTCTGTGTCCTCTTGTCCGTGTCAAATTGGACAATGTAAATAATTTTTTCTGCTCTATTTTGTCGATTCCTTTCAGTATTTTGAAGGTCTCGATCATATCCCCTCGCAGTCTCCTTTTCTCAAGGGAGAACAATCCCAATCTCTTAAGTCTGATCACAGCAATCCATGCTGTGGTCATGTGACTTGACTACTGTAACACCCTCAGTGTTGTTCAAAGTACTAGGTCAAAGTACTTAAGTAAAAGTAGAAAAAAAAAGTATATTTTAGTACTTAAGTAAAAGTACACTGAAGAAGACATAAAAAAAAAAAAAAAAAAATTACTTGTGAAAGTAAAAAAAAAAAAAAAAAATTGCCTAACTAATTAAACCATGGAAAAGCTTCTTAATGCAGGCCGGTGAGGTAAGTGCTCTGATGCTCATAGGAATTGAACGAGCACTGGCACATTTACCTTGCTGACCCATGATAAGAAGCTCTTCTGTGGTTTAGTAAAAGGAGCGCATAATACTTTTTTTTGAGTAAAAAGTAAAAGTACCACAACTTAAAAAATACAATCATCGTTAACGTTTTTATCCCAACAACTTTGTTGTCTATAATTCCAACCACTTTACTTTTAGTAAAACTAACCCCCTGTTTTACTAAGGTGCACTAAGCGTTTTAGCGCGCGTTTAGCTTGCGCTAAATCTACGCCCGCGCTAACCACTAATGCATCCATAGACTAACACGCATGCGTTAGCGTTTAGCGTGTGGTTAGCGCGCACTAATATTTAGCCCACGCTAGAAAGCACCTGATCCAAGATGGCTGCGAGTGGCTGAATGTGGGAAGCGGCTCTTGAGCGTTCGGGGAAAATTTTGGAATTTTACCTTGTTTCTTCTTTCAGCTCGTCTGAAACTTTCTCTATGCCAAAAAGGAGGGGGGAGAAGTGCCGCAGGAGCCTTGCGGCGCCCTGAAAATCCCCCCATAATCACCATCGAGCAGCTCCTGAATTGGCTTCAAAGGGAGACAATGACATCAGGGAATCGCTCGCTGGATCCGGCGACGCAGAGTGACACCGCTAAAGGGATCCCTGGGCTAGAAGTCACGCTTAGCCCTGAAGTAAGAGATACTCCCCCTCCAACCACAGCGCACCAGCTCACTGCAGGAATCAGACACCTCCAATGAGATAGTGTCTGCAACCCGGGAGGCTCGTTTATCCGGGAGTTTGGAGACGGATATCACGAAAGACTTTCTGAGTCTTGAGAGAGATATGGCAGTTGAAACATCGAAGATGAGGGAGGAAAAACAAGACTTTGGGAGGTGAGACCAGTTCTTTCATGGTTGAAAAACCCACTGAAATTACTATGGAATCTCTTTGGGACTTAGTTATTAAATTAGGAAATACTTTGAATCCACAAATTAGAGAGGTGGAAAAGAAAATACTTAAACAAGAACTAAATGCAATACAATCAGAAATGACCTCAATTAAATCTAAGTTGGGGAAAAATGAAGTTGAAATAATTGAGGTCAAACAGGTACAGGAAATTGTGGTCAAAGACTGTTGTAAACCGTGTCGAGTTCTACGAACGTGGAGATGATGCGGTATACAAACCTAAGGATTAGATTAGATTAGATTAGATTAATATTAGGCGGAAACTGGAAATGATTGAAAATGGCTATCGAGCCAATAATTTGAGGTTCCTAAACTTCCCTAGGGTTTTCTCTATGTCCCCTAGAGAACTGTTAAAGAAATATTTCCTAGAAATTTTCTCAGTATCCGAGGAATTAATTCCACCTTTCACACAAGCATACTACCGGTATTTGCCTCTTAGAAATAAGGAGCAACAACTGGTTAACCAAGGACAACAGGAACCACAATTAGATATTTCCACTTTATTGGAAACTTCTACAAAAGATTTGGCCACACCAGCAACATTATTAGCGACTGTTGCATTGGCATCAGATAAGAACTGGATTATGAAGATGTTCTTTAAAAATAGAAGCAAAGAATTTCTGGGACAGAAAGTACAAATTTTTCCAGACCCAAAAATGGAGAAGGCAGTTTTTGTTATTGAAATCAGGTGTAACTTCAGTGGGGGGGGGGGGGGGGGGGGGAAGTTTTTTCTTAGGCTTCCCTGTAAATGTATTGTTCTTTATGGTTCAGATAAATATATTTTCTTTGATCCGACACACCTAACAAATTTTGTAGCTTTGAAACGTCTTGAGAAAAGTGGAACAACTGGAACAATAACTGATTCATGATTAGAATACTCCCTGTAACTTCAGTCACTTTTGATTTTCTTTTTAAATGGTTTCTTTCTTACTATTAATATCACTCTCTGAAAGTCTTGGATCACAGATAGATAATTGTGGACTATTGATTGCTCATTTGTAAGGGGAATATGTTATCTTTCCCCTTTCTATAAAATTATTTTCTTTTTTCTTGTTCCTAGTTACAATCATACTGTAAAAGATATTATGCTTGATAATTTTGTGTAAAATGATAAATAATAAAAAAAATAATAAAAAAAAGCATAGCACACCTTAGTAAAAGGAGCCCTAAATATTTGAAAATTACTGTTACTTCTCAGCTAAAAAGGTGTTCAACAATTACACTAGCAGATTGTTCAGTCTGATAAAAAGTTCCTTCAAATCATGCTACATTGCAATATTACTGATGTCTTCTGACTGAGTCTGCAGGTTTTGATCAAGAAAACCTCTGAAACTCTTGACTTCCATATAGCAAAGAATACTTTATCCTAAAAGGGAAGTCCATAAGCCAATATTGAGATGGCTTGAGGAAATCCACTGCTTATCCTTAGGAATATCCTTACAGTATTTCGGGAGTGTTATGCTAGGGTGCTTTATAGGGCTTATTATACCCAGGTGCAATTACATAAAACAGGGGGTATTTCCTCTCCTCTTTGTTTAAAATGTGGCAGGGCCCCAACACTTTTGTTCATTCTATGTGGGATTGTTGGACTATTTGTTCCTTGGAGGGGGGGGGGTCTATTACGCTTTACAAACAGTGTTTATATGCATGTGCCCTATCGGGCACAGTGGAGCAATTGATCCTGGATTTCCCGGGAGCTTTCAGCGGTTTGCCTAAAGGGGGTTCCTTCTGGTGTCGTAAGGTGTGTCTCCTTGCTCGTAAGTGTATTTTAAAGTCCTGGACGGTGTCTGAGCCGCCATCCTTTTGGGGATGGAGATCTAAGGTGCACAACCTGGCCTTGTGGGAGGCCCGTGAGGTGACGGGCTGCCCGCGCAGGCGGAGTTGTTTTTTACTCATCTGGGGAGCTTATTTTGCTTCTTTGTCCTCGAGAGGGCGTAGCCTCATTTAGAATACTATTTCCTAGGCGGTCTGCTGGTTCATGAGCTCTAGTTCGGGATTGGACACAGTTTTTTTTTTGTTTTGTTATGTGAGACACAGCTTTTGGTTGACCCAGGGGCCACAAGAGTACAGGCCTCTGGTGTTTTTGTCACCTACCGGTTGCCATCATTCTAGTTCTCATGGGGTGGTGGGGAGGGGGGGGGGTGTTATGTTTGGATGGGGATTGTGACCGGTCAGGCTCCGAGTCTGCCTGGGTCCCTGTGTTTTCATTAAAACCCACTGGGGGAGCCAGAGTGGAGCCCAGGGGAGATCAGGTGCAGGTAGAGTAGGGTGTGGCCTCTTTCCTTTAAAAGTCAATAGTTTGCTCTTGGTAAAGGAGGTGAGAGGAAGATAAGAGGCTTTTCTCCTAGCACAAGCAGGATGAGTCAGCCACATATGGGTGTTGTCCCAACAGCTCCCAATTTGCGGATAAGCTCTCCAATAGCTCAGAGAGATTTTTTTTTTTTTTTCTCTGAGCACGTGCAGTGCCCGGGCCCCTACCCATTTCCCCCTGCTTCCCCCTAATCCCCAGTCTTTAGTTTCTGCCCATTCCCATCGGTCAGATTTTCTACAGCTCTCCATTACAACTTTTCTACTCATCATCTTGAAGATGCCTGAATCATCTAAAGAAATGACTGGGATGCAGGAGAAGGATGAATGCACTGGATCCTCATGAACTGTGTGCCCACTGATTGGATCCGGTGCACGAGGTTTCCGTGTTGCTTGCATTGTGCGCACATGTCTCCACGTGCACGCAAGCTAAAGAATAGGGCACTGAGAGACTTCATGAAGAGAAGTGAGACCCGAGAATCTTCCTCCAGCAGCTATCCTCATTGGAATGCAGCAGCGGAGGATCCACAAGCTACAGCGGCAAGGAGCCTCCTGGATGCCCTGGCTCAGCTAATCCTCCCCTTGCACTCGGCCCGGCAGAGAAATCTCTCCCGGAGTCCCTGCATGCTGCCGCTTACAGCCAGCCTCTGCAGGCAGCCAATAGATGTCTCGCCAGACCGAGAGATCTCTCCCGAAGTCTCTGCATGCTACCGCATAAAACCAGCTTCTGCAGACAGCAGATCGGGGTTTTCACCCTCCAGACTGAGAGATATCCCCCGGAGTCCCTGCATGCTGCCGCGTACAGCCAGCCTCTGCAGTCAGCAGATCGGGGGTTTTCGCCCTCCAGACTGAGAGATCTCCCCCGGAGTCCCTGCATGCTGCCACGTACAGCCAGCCTCTGCAGTCAGCAGATCGGGGTTTTCGCCCTCCAGACTGAGAGATCTCCCCCGGAGTCCCTGCATGCTGCCGTGTACAGCCAGTCTCTGCAGGCAGCCGACCGGGGTTTCCTCCTCCAGCCCCAAAGGTAAGTCCTATCTGCTTGTTTTTGGGAAAACCTCTGATAATCTTTTGCAGCCCTGAGGGCTCTTCCCCACCCTCCTCCCAATCTGAACTTAAGGAGAAAGAAACTCCCATGCTTCTTTCCCTTGGGGGACCTGCAGACCTCTCCCACCGGCAGGAGACATGCTGCTCCAGAGTTCAGCTTGTACAGCAATCTCCCCACATTCTGAAAAAAAATAAAATAAAATAAACTCGATGCTTTTTCCCTCTTGGGGTCCTGCAGAGTCTGCAGTGCAGACCTCTCCCTTCCCGCCACCCCCCACCCCTCATGTCAGGAACGAGGAGTCTGCCTTTCACATTAGCCTTTCCGAGCTCAGACTGGGCAGGGTCTCAGCAACCAGCCATGATGGAAACCGCTGGCAACCAATTGCAACACAGGTTTTTCCTTCCTTCCTGGCAACAGGGGCAGTCCTGGGGAACTCTTCACAAAGCATGGTGCTCATGTCATCAGTGATGCGGCATGTCAGACCACGCCTCCCCAAAGGTGGGGGTTTGAAACTCCTCAGCCTAAAGAGCTGTTCACTGCATTTCAGATACCTGCTTTTCCACAGCTCACAGCCAGCAGGAGGGACTCTGCTACTATTTATGATTTCTATAGCACTGAAAGGCATATGCAGCACTGTACAGTTTAATATACAATAGGCAGTACAGCAGGAGAAGCCCACACAGGAGGCATCATCACTCCTCTTTCTCTGCCTCCAGGCACAGTGGGAAACGCAGCCAGGAGCACTGGCACAGATGAAGGGGTGCATCCTGCCCCCTCTCTGCAGGCTCACCCCCCCCCTCTCAAGAAGGACAGAGAATGTCGGCGGGGTACATGGAGTCACCCAACCAGTCAAGCAGCACATGAACCTGCGAACCACCAGGGGCGGGACCAACAGCAAAAGTTAATCCTCCTGCTGACCCAACTCCTCTCTCAGCGGGCAACACTCCTCCCAATGTCCCCCTTTAGAGGGAGCCACGCACAACAACATGGCGCGTTCCAGCGGCATGCCATGCAACGGAAGAACAAGCAGCATACCAGCCTCCAGCCACCCACAAGAATAAATAAATAAATTAATTAATTAATTTAACCCCCTCCCAAAAAAACCCACAAACGAGGATTTACCCCAAGTTTCTCCAG
Organism: Geotrypetes seraphini; assembly: GCF_902459505.1. NCBI lineage: Eukaryota > Metazoa > Chordata > Amphibia > Gymnophiona > Dermophiidae > Geotrypetes > Geotrypetes seraphini. The sequence continues at coordinate 218,865,980 of NC_047089.1, read as the reverse complement.
AAACTCATAGCCTTTCTCAAGATCCACATGGGTGGACCACCAGTACCCAACACAGATTACTACAATGCCTGAACTATGTCAGGCAGGCGGTGGCGATCCCATCCACAAGAACCTCCTGGACTGCAGAGACAAGATTTGGCAGACTCCCTCTTCAGGGCAACCAACATCAAGGAGACTGGGACTGAAGTACCAGAGCTTTCCGGCCCGGGGATTCGACAACCCGCAGCAGCCATACATGGACATTGCGGTAGCCTTGGCGCTTAAGAGAAACAGGACAGCATGAACCCCCCCCCCCTCCAATGCCCCGTCAGGGAAGGACCTGAAAAACCCTGATTCCAAGGGGAAAAAGACCTTCGAGGGCGCAATGCTGAGCTCACGAATTGCTGCGCTCCAGTTCCAGATGCGGCTTTATCAGGAGGCCATTGAGAGAAAATAAATAAAATAAAACAGGGACTCCAGCTCACCACTGAGCCAGTCCACACTGGCAGCAGTCTGTGCCCCTGCGCTCGCAACAGTAACATAACTACTACGCAAACAAGCACCGCCCGAGGGGCAGGGGCATCCAAGGGCAGCCCTGTTTGGGCCTTTTTGGGCCCCAGCAACCATGGTTCCCGTTCCGGCAAGGGATAGCGGTTCACCCACCTCTCCCCCTTCCGATCAGTGCAGTTCTCATAACACAACACGGGAGCCTTACCCTTCACCACGACCTGCGTTCCTTAGCCCTGACCGCATGGATGATGAGAGGGCGAACCTACAACAAGATGTGGAGCACATTCTTATGGCAGCCAGAAGACTTTCAACCAGAAAATGCTATGGGTTGAAATGGAGAAGGTTCCGCTACCGGTGCACAGACACGTAACGAGACCACTACAACTGCCCCATACTGGACATCCTGCAGTACATACTGAGCTTATCTCAGTGGGACCTAAAACCCACTTCCATCAAGGTCCACCTAAGTGCAATCGCGGCATACCACACTGGCCTAGACAACAAACTAGTGTCGAGGCATCCAGTAATCACAAAATTTCATGAAGGGACTGTCCAATCTGCACCCACTGGTCAGACCACCACCGCCTGGATGGGACCTCAACTTGGTGCCGCATCAGCTCACCTCGACCCCTTCAAACCTTTGGGGGAGGCAGATCCCGTATTCCTGGCCGGGAAAACCCTGACCTCCATCACGTCGGCCAGATGTATCAGCGAGATCCAGGCCCTGGTCCATCACCCCCTGACACACTCCTCCATGAGAACAGGGTGGTACCCAGAACCCACCCTCGATTCTTGCCGAAGATGGCTTCAGCGTGCCTCCCGGCACTCTGCATCCCCCCACAGGGAGACACACAGCCACCTCAGCGACACCTCCTGGACTGTGTGCGGGCCCTGACTATGCAACAGACCAGACAAGCCTCATTGTTCGTCTCCTACGACCAAAACAGACCAGGACTGCCAGCCACCAAACGCAGGCTCTCGCGCTGGATATCCAAGTGCATCCCCTTCACCTATAGAAGAGCGCAGCATCAACCGCAGGTGGGAGCCCACGCCCACCAGCGCAGAGCCATAGCCACCACAACGGCTCATCTGCACCACACACCAATAGGGGATATCTGCGATGCAGCCACTTGGTCCTCCATACACACCGTCACCAAGCACTACTGCCTTGACATAGCATTCCATGCTCCAAATGCATTCGGCCGAGCAGTCTTGGAAGTCGGCCGAGCAGTCTTGGAAGTGGCTCTTCCCTCCCGGGAGGGACAGCAACCACTAGCACAGCCTTGACAAACACTGATCAAGTAAGGGGTTATAAATATCGACAAACACTGATCAAGTAGGGTGTTATACATATTGATTAAGTAGGTCTTCCAGCACTCCTGTCTAGACTGAATGTGGAATATGTAAGTATGAATTCTCACATGCAAGTACAAATTGTCACTGATGACCAGTTGGTTTCTCACTGTTCATTGATTATTATTGACCAGTTTCACTGTTCTGTGAGTATTATTGCTCAGTTAACACAGCACTTTATCAAAAACTTTGTTTCCACAACTCCACCTGCTTCGCCTGGTTACCCTGCCCGGCTCGCCTCCATAGCCAGGCGAGGGATGCACAGAGCGCTAAAGCGCAGGTCCAGTCGGTACATCCCTAGGGAGTCACCCATATGTGGCTGACTCATCCTGCTTGTCCTAGGAGAAAGTGTAGTTACTTACCTGTAACGTAGGTTCTCCATGGAGAGCAGGATAGTCAGCCACACAACCCACCCGCCTCCCCATATGGCCAACCCGGCCACAGCTAGGAACATCCTGGGGATTAGGGGGAAGCAGGGGCAAAATGGGTAGGGCTCGGGCATGCCCAATGGGGCCCGGGCACTGCACGTGCTCAGAGAAAAAAAAAAAAAAAAATCTGAGCTATTGGAGAGCTTATCCGCAAATTGGGAGCTTTTGGGACAACACCCATATGTGGCTGACTATCCTGCTGTCCACGGAGAACCTACGTTACAGGTAAGTAACTACACTTTCCCAAGTAAGGCATGTCTGGCAAGCGAGGGCAGTGCCTTAGACCCAGGTGTGGAGGAAGCTGAGGTCCACACCACCTTTTGCAGCAGGAACCAGTGTGTATGTAATTATGCTGCAGGGAAAGCCATGAGGATTGGCAGCTCCTGCTTCTCAGCCTGTGCTGAATCATTGTGAGTTTGTTTTTTTCCTTTTATTTTTGTGGCTTGGTTCCTTTTCCTGCTCCTAGTCACTGACAAAGTCTTTTCTGTTCTGGACAATTGTTTGAAGCTAAGAGTGAGTGGGGAGAAGTTTGCCAACACCTGGGAGGGAAGTTTGAAAGCGGTTTTGTGTGCTTTTGAAGGCAAAATTAATGGACTCCTCTTTACCCAGCCCTGCTACAGTTTTCAGGCTGGAGACTTTTTTTTTTTTTTGTATATGTTTGCCTAGAGAATTGGAGTGAACAAGATTATCTCTGGAAACTGTTGAAAAAGCTATGAACTTACCTGAGTGCTGCTGAGGAGCAGACTTGGGAGAAAAGAAAATGTAATATAAAGCTGCTCTGTAAGAGTGCAGGACACAGAGAGAACTGTTTCTTGAGGAATACAAATCCTGAAGGCTGCCAGAGTTTTCCTCAGGCTTTATTTTGTTTCCAGTTGGGACATTGGTTGATTACTTTGAACTGTATGCCATTTTTGACTTTTATTTTGAACAAGTAAAATTTTCACATTTGCAATTCTATCCACTGTGTTTGAGTTTTTGATTAAGTTTTGTGGAAAACCTGCAGGGTGACTCCAGTCCAGGTCACATGCTGGTGTACTTTTGCTGGTAACCACTGAGAGCACTGTTGAGCCCTGGTCTAGGGCTGCAGTGTGGTTACAGGATGTGCTTTTGGGGGTTTTTGGGGGGGAGGGGTGTACTGTGCTGGACTTGTTCTGCCTTGTTGATTGTTCTAGATTCTGTTGATTGTATTCTCTCTTGTATTCATAATAAAAACAGATTTGAACATAATTGGTTACATTCATGTAGTACCCTCCCCCAGCTCAGGCAACATTTGTTTCTGAGGGAGATTACCCTTTTGGCCTCTTGTTCAATCTCGTCTTTAAAAAAAAAATTCTCAGTGCATTTCTTTATATTCCCAGAGCATTGTATTTCTTTCTCCTAAAGTGAGCTTCAGACTAACTTGTTTCATCAATTTATTTATATGGCCACTTTTCCTTGGTATCATGTGGTCACTCCTCACCAATGCTTCTGCTTTCCCACATGCTCCTGATGCTGACGGCACAAGTTCTCCCCACTTCCATCATCTGCCCCCTTCTCTTTCTACCTCCACCCCAGGCAATTCACTGAGGGGGCAGGATAGCACGATGGAAATGCCTGGGGTGGAGTGAGAGGGAGAAGGGGCAGATGATGGAAGTGGGGAGAACTTGTGCTGTTAGCGTCAGTCGCATATGGAAAAGCAGCAGCAGCAATAGTGAGGAGGTGAGGGGTCCTCACCTCCTCACCACTGCTGCTGCTTTCCCACATGCTGGGTGGGAGGCATATGCTGGATAGGGGGAAGAAGATAGAGTTAGTGAGATAGTGGAGGGGTGAAGGAAAGGGGTGGCAAGCTGTAAGTAGACACAGTGAAAAGAGGGAAACTGAGGACTGAATAGTATGAGAGAATTTAATTTAGATGGAGGCAGAAAATAGAGAAGGAAGGCCAGAGAAGAAAAAGAAAGGGAAGAGAGAGAAATGCCAAATAATGGGGAAGGAGACAGAGATATCAGATCTAAGTAGAGGAAATGAGAATAGAGAGATGATAAAACCACAGGAGAAGGGAAGGAGAGAGATGCCAGATGAGGGGAACAGAAAGGGTTCCGAGTTAAAGTCCTGGGCAAGGTGGGAAGGGAAGAAAAGGGGGATTTGTTCAGAGATGTTTGGGGCTTGCATAGAACTAAAACTGTACACTGGCACTGGTATGGTAATCTTTGAATTTGATATTAACAGAAAAAAAGAAATACAAGTAGAAATAAAGAATAAGAAAACAGGTAAATAAATGGGGATGGGGTATGGGCGGGGCAGGGGCGGGGTGTGGGCGGGACTAGGGCTAGGGGGCCCAGTGTACTTGTGTGCCTAGGGGCCCTCGAAGAATTAATTCTGTCCTGACTGCGGCAGCGGCAGGAAGGAGTGGGCATCTCTCCTGCTGCCGGTGGTGGGTGTGTTGGGTGGGTTGCTTTATGGCAGTGGCGGGAGGGAGTGGGCATCCCTTCCGCTACTGGGGGGGGTGTCAAGTGGGTCACTTGACAGTGGTGGGGGATAGATTGGGCACCCCCCCCACTTCCAGGGGTGTGTGTGTTGGATGAGTCATTTGATGGCAGCAGCTTGAAGGAGTGTTGCTGGAAGGGGTGTGTCTCAGGTGGGTTGCTTGATGGTGGTGGCAGGAAGGAGTAGGCTTCCCTCCCGCTGCTAGGGGTGTTTGTGTCAGGGGGTTGCTTGAGGGTGGCGGCGGGAGTGGGCATCCATTCTGCTGCTGGGGTTGTATGTGTCAGGAGGAGGGGGGTTGTTTTTATTGTGGTGGCGGGAGGGAGTGGGTATCCCTCCTACTGATCTTCGATTTGGGGTCTTTTTTAAAAATTTGTGGGTATATTCTGCGCATGTGCCGATCTCTGTTCCTAGTGATCGGCACATGCAAATTTAGCAACCCTCTGCAGCCCTTATTTGCATGCATTGTTTTTTTAAGAATGACTCAACTTTTTGAAATTGTTATTTTTTATTTTGAACATTTTTATTGTGAACATTAGAGAATTTTCCCCTCAGTGAAGGTAAATCGTTCAAAGACTGTTCTTCAAATCAAGTTTGAATAAAATTCCAGTTTGGTTTACTCATACATTGGACTAAGCTGTCTTTTACATCAGAAGGAGAGTGAAGCATTCGAGTGGGGCGAGTGAGACTTGAAGACTCTAGGCCTTCACAGACAGACCACTCAACTCTCTTTATGCTGATACAAATAATATGAGTTTTAATAATCAAATAGTAATAGCTTACAGGAATAAATCACACAGCATACAGAGTGATAGAGCATATACCAGGCTGGCCAGACTGATGGAGAACTTCCGATGAGTTCTGAATCCTTGGTTCAAGGAGCTTTCTTTTATATGATTCTGGCAGCTCTGGTCCACGTTGGTGCATGTTACATTTCACACTTTCATTGGTTAATCATATATATTATCTCATATATTAAACTATGGATTGGTTAATATAATTGAGTGATTCTGTGTCACGCCTTTTTCCATCTAATTCTACCCTCCTTTCCCCAAAAGTGTTCTCTTAATATATCAAGAACCTCCATCGAGCACCTGGGCCTAACGGTTTTCCAGTTCTGTGGTTAGCCTTTTTGTACACTTCTATCCATAGTTCGTCTTTCCTCTGGTGAAACTTTCATAAAGTTATCATGCTGCTTAAATTTTTAATCAGAAAAGGGAGCCCGAGAGCTTGTCTCGAAGGGCGAAAACTAACACGGGGCTGGGAGCCCTAAGTGCCCATGGGTAGGCTAGTTAGGGGTAGTAAAGTAGGAAGTCAGAGCCCTGGGGGAAGTCGGGTTGTGTTGAGTAAGCGCGCGATTGGTGGTTGCTAAGGGGCGTGGCTGAGAAAACTTTTTAAAGCCGGGACCTTGGAGGACTTCTTTTTTCCGAGTCCTCCAGGGCGGCTTTTTTCCCGCCCACCCACCCTTTATTGATGGCTTTAGTAGCTCGGGGAGGCGGGTCTCCCGAGCTACTGGGTGCTGGGGCTCATCCGGCGATGAGCGGTGGGCCGGCGGGGAGCCGTGCCCGGGGGTCTACTGAATAAGTTAATGGGGCATGAGGTCATGCCACCCTTCAGACTCTTGCTGTTCATGGCGGGGTCGGGGGAAACTTTGTTGATGGTTACACCGGATAGCTCGGGGGGAGCTGCTGATTTGTTATATGCAAGTTAATGCTTTTGGATGTTAATTTATGCAAATTATTTCTGGTTTGTTAATAAATTGAGCTGCGGCTATTTATACCAAATATGTGTGTGGTCTATTAGTTAGTTCAGGGAGAGGTGGGGTAGGAGTGTCTGGGGGGTAGTAGGAGCTATCCAGATCCCGTTGTTATTGTTTTTCTCTCTAACTACGCCCTCTGGTTGCCTTTGCTTCTAAGAAAAAGCAGAAGTGTCTCTCAGAGTTGACAATTTCTAGTCAGAGAGCCCATTTTGCTTTTTCAGCAACCATTTTAGGTCTTATCTGTACTGGCCTTGCTTTGGCCTGCTCCTGCTGTGACAGGGAAATTCTCGGGGGTCTTCACCTGAGCTTACAGGACTTTTCCTCCCCCTCCTCAGACTCCAGAGTTGCCCATCCTCCGGCCTACTGAATCTGTCTGGCCCTGGCCTACGCCCAAGCTCAAGTGTGGATTCTGGGCCCGAGTGACTGTAGTCACCAGTATTGTAGAAACAAACCCACAGACATTTGTATCTTTTTGTGAGCTCTGGTGTTGGACGGACGACCCACCCCCGACCCAATGAGCAGGCCGGCGCCTCATGCTGCGTGGCGGGGGGGCGAAAGACCAGGGCTAAACAGATAATAAATAAAATAAACCAATATTTCACACATATTTGTTCCCTTATGAGATTTATTTCACGTGTTCGTAGATGCCCCATACTCTAGATTTCCACTCATGTAGAGCATCTCTTCTAACTCCCTTTCCTCCAGCTCTCATCTGGGAGTTAAGCACAAGCCTCTCCTGTCTAGTTCTCTGCAGCAATTATCCTTATTCATTTTCAAATGAGGCTCACTTGGGATCCAAGTGATTGTTGGCAGAGTCCCTTTGATGATAGCATTATATACATACACAGTACAACAGGCCACAGCCGGAGCGTACCTCGGAGGGCAGCTAGCTGTGCCCCTCTCCGTAATCTCCCCATCATGTGCGATATATGCTCTCTTCCCTGCTGCTGGCACTGCACACGGGAGATAAACTTTCTAATATTAATATCTCTCCGTTGCATTGTTTCATGGATAGATGCTAACATTAATTAAAGATTCATTATGCTTTATTAAGTTCTGTAAAGCATTTAATTGTTCTATCCCTCCTACGCTCTTTACAGATCTTCTGTTCTCAATTCCTTAAACAGAGTTTTTATTCCTGTCCCACATATCAGAGATGTCCCGTCTTTCCAGATTAGCGTCTTGCCGCCTTGTCCCAGGAGATTTTCAAAATGACTCAGGGATCAGGGCTGGACCTGGCCAGGAGCTGGGTAGACAGAGCCACCATCTTAGGCTCCTTTTGAATCATAAACACTAGTTCTTCCTGATCCCAGCTTTCTTTTACTATAATTGTGTTTGCCATCATATCATGTACTATATTTATACTTCTAATTTCTCTGTGTATTAACTAGATTCAGACTAGGCATTTGCTGCTGGCCTAATGGGAAGGCTCGAGGGTGCCTAGCTAGTTAACTGACCATTGGCTGATATTCAAACCAATGGTGTAGCAAGGGTGAGAGGCACTCGTGGCGATGGCACCCCTCTCCTGCCCTTGTCTCCACCCCCCTGCTCCATCCCCGATCTCGCCTGCCGCATGCACCCCCCACTTCCCTTCCCCCATACCTCTAGTTCAGTGGTCTCAAACTCAAAACCTTTTCAGGGCCACATTTTGGATTTGTAGGTACTTGGAGGGCCTCAGAAAAATAGTTAATGTCTTTTTAAAGAAATGACAATTTTGCAAGAGGTAAAACTTTATAGGTTATAAATCTTTCCTTTTGGCTAAGTCTTAATAATAATATTGTCATTTATAGCTAAAGAGACATATGATCAAGGAATTGTTTTATTTTACTTTTGTGATTATCATAAACATACCGAGGGCCTCAAAATAGTACCTGGTGAGCCACATGTGGCCCCCAGGCCGCGAGTTTGAGGCCACTGCTCTAGTTGAAGCTGTTGGTAGCGGCAGTCGGCAATGTGCTCCTCGTAACCCTATCGGCTCTCCCTCTGACATCACTTCCTATGCATGGCACCTGGAAGTGACATCAGAGGGAGAGCCGTTAGGGTCACGAAGAGCACGTTGTTGACCACCTCGAACAACTTCTTCGACTAGAGGTATGAGGGAAGGGAAGGGGGGGCAGGGAGGTGTCAGCGCCTCCACCATGTTGCCTTGGGAGTACCACTTCCCTCGCCACCCCCTTACTACGCCACTGATGGGAACACACTGCACATGACCATGAATAGCGAAAATGGGTTACACTTATGCATGAATAAGCGAATCCTTGAATACAGAATGTACAGACAATGAGAACACACTTGTCAGTGGTGTGGTAAGGAGGGGTGAGGGGTGGTCCGCCCTGGGCGCCATCTTCCTAAGGTGCGGCACCCCTCCTGCTCTCCTTGCCTCACGCGCATGCCCCTTGCCTCCCCCCGTTCTTTTTTTTTTTACTTCCCCAGCGTGAGGCTGCTGCCTGTGTCGGCATCGGCGCGCACTCTGACGTCACTTCTGGGACCCGCGCCTAGGAAGTGACGCCAAAGGGCGAGCCCGCACCGACGTGGGCGCGCTGCTCATGCCAGTGATGTTAAAAAGGTACGGGGAAAAGGAAAGGGGATCGTGCGTGGCAGGGGAGCGGGCTGCCACCGCCCCGAGCACTGCTCACTCTTACGACGCCACTGCACACTGCAGAATCAGCCTGTTAAGTGTGCAGGAGTCTCAAAGTCCCTCCTTGAGGGCCACAATCCAGTCGGGTTGTCAGGATTTCCCTAATGAATATGCATGAGATCTATTTGCATGCACTGCTTTCAATGAATATTCATTGGAGAAATCCTGAAAACCCGACTGGATTGCGGCCCTCAAGGAGGGACTTTAAGATCCCTGGCGTAGAGCAATGTTCAAGGTTGACCCCAAAGTTACAGGCATCTTCCCTCATATTCTGTAGGAGAGGCTTGGCCAGGTTCATACATTCTGCTGTGGGATCGGTTTCACTGGAATAATGAACTAAGAAAAACACATAGCAGCATTAATAGCCATATTGGAGCAGCCCAGTATCCTGCTTCCAGCAGTGATCGATCTGGGGCAGGGATCTCAAAGTCCCTCCTTGAGGGCCGCAATCCAGTCGGGTTGTCAGGATTTCCCTAATGAATATGCATGAGATCTGTTTGCATGTACTGCTTTCAATGAATATTCATTGGAGAAATCCTGAAAACCCGACTGGATTGCGGCCCTCAAGGAGGGACTTTGAGATCCCTGATCTAGGGCTACATTCACTAAGCCCACCGATTAACTTCCAACCACTTAGCGACCCCTTTGTGACCTGATTTCCCTCCGACCCAATTCACTAACTTCTGTCCCAATTATCCTCCGATCTGCACATGCAAATGAGGGGGAATGGCGTTCAAATGCAGGCAGGCAGCGATTCACTTAAACAAAAAAAAAAAAAGGAGGGACATCGACTGGGCTGACTGATCAAAAATAAGGAACTGCTGAGGACCAGTCGCTCTGGTCATTTCTGACTGCCCTGCCTTCTGCCGCCCTGATCTCCTGTTCTCTGCCCCGATATCCTGCTCTCGTCCCAAATCTCTCCTGCCGCCCCGACTCTCCTGCCTTTCCCCACAGTGCAAGCCTGTGGTTTTAACCCGCAGGTTTAAAGCGGGTTAAAACCATGGGCTTGCAAAGAAAAAAAAAAGTAGGTTTCCTGCTCTGCCGGGCACAGAGGGCCAGCGCAGGCGCAGACCCTCTATGTTTCAGGGTGTTGTAGACTAGCGATCTGGGCGGTTGGTTGGGGGGCGTGATTCCGATCGCCCTCATTTGTATGAGGGCGATTCAAGAATAAGCCCCCCCCCCCCCCGGACACGGATCCGATCCATGCCCTTGGTGAATCTAGCCCAGACATGGGCATCTCCGGTCCTCGAGGGCCGCAATCCATTCGGGTTTTCAGGAGTTCCCCAATGAATATGCATCGAAAGCGGTGCATGCAAATAGATCTCATGCATATTCATTGAGGGAAATCCTGACAACCCGAATGGATTCCGGCCCTCGAAGACTGGAGTTGCCCGTGTCTGATCTAGCCCCTAGTCACAAGTACCTGGCAGAATCCCAAATAGCCCTCGAAGACTGGAGTTGCCCGTGTCTGATCTAGCCCCTAGTCACAAGTACCTGGCAGAATCCCAAATAGCCCTCGAAGACTGGAGTTGCCTGTGTCTGATCTAGCCCCTAGTCACAAGTACCTGGCAGAATCCCAAATAGCCGCAAGATTCCATACTACCTTCTCCCAGGAATTCCTGACAAGTAGAAGGAATAGAGAAAACATGTTTGCCAAGGGCAAAAGAGGACCAGATCGCAGTCACTGAATGTTTCCTTCCATCGCTGGCGTTCCCAGAGGCATTCATCTGTAAAGGATGCTTCCGTGCCTGCTCAGGGCTAGTCAAAGGTGAGCTAGGAGGCACTTTCCTTTCTATCACCTTCAGGAACCGCAGCTTTACAAATAAAAGTGCATTTGCTCAGGGGGGGTCAGAGCATGGAGGAGGCTGGAGATTTACCTGTGCCTCTCTGCTCAGCTACTGAGGAATGACTCCAGCTCTACGGAGACATCAATCGGGGGGAGGGGGAAGAGGCAGGAGCACCTTCTTCCCAAAGAGAGAGCAGCTCCCTGGGCTCTTTTAGTCTTTTGGTCCGGGAAAGGGTAAAACACGGACCTTCCGGACCTCGCGGATCTATTGGTCCTAAGGTCATCACAGGAGGATGAGAGCGACTCAAAGGACTCGTCGATTCGAAGCCCCGGAGAGTTCTCGAGGGGAAAAAAAACCTGCTGACGGTCAAGTTCAAAGTCTCTGACCTTTGCCAGAGGACAGTGATCAGAAGGGATGGCTCACCCTGGATGGGGGGGGGGGGTGACACTGGAACTAGTGCCTACGGGGGTTCCAGCCCCGCCTCTGCCTCTGCAAGGACCGTGAACTTTTCCCCCTAATCGCGTGGAGGGAGAGCGACTGAAACGGAAACGCAGCCGTCGGCAAAACCACGGCAGCTCCGGGCGAACTGCGGTATTCCGGGGGCATAAATCTTCGGGGTCAAAAATAATTTCCCCCCCCCCCCTCTTCTCGCATATAAGTTGGGAGACCTATGAAACCCTCGTTGTCTGTATACCGCGGTTTCTGCAGCGCTTTACCGTTTATACCGCTCGTTCCATACATACTACCGCGTGTTCTGCGGCGCTGTTCTTCGTATTCCGCGCGTCTCGAGGTCTTTACGCGGCTTCTCCGTTACTATTCGAAGACATTTCTGCGGGAAGCGATGGGTCAAAGGCCCGCTGCCGATTTTTTAATGGGACTGGACTGGAAGCGCCCTGAAAATGTTAGAATGACCCCCCTATCTTCAGAGTGTCCCTGGCCCTGGCCTCAAAGATGACCTCCTTCCCGGAAGAGCGTCCCCGATCCCCTAAGCGCCTCGGACTCTGCTTCAGAAAGTGACCAAGATCCCCCCATCCCTAACCCCCAAGGAGACTGTCTTCGACCCCATCCCCGAAAGGTGCCCAGATTCGGAAGCAGCAGCAATCTGTGGAGGGGGGCTCCGCGATTGTCCCCTCCCCCCACGTCGAGCCCGGGTAAGTGTTCCTGATCCCACCCCTGAAGAACGTCCCGGAAACTGCCCCGATTCTCTCAGAGGAGATGATCCGACCCCCCCCCCCCGTCCCACAGAATCTCCTTAATCCTTTTCCCTGGAGAGTGCCCTTACACTCCCTCTACCCGAGACTGCCCCCGATCCCCTCTTCGTAGACTGTTTCCAACGCTTTTCCCTCCTCCAGAGAGCGCACCCGAAACAAGCCCTCTCTCTCTCCGAGACTGTTCCGATCCACCATCGCTTCTGAAGAGTGCTTCGATCCCTCTCTAGAGAGTGACTCCGACCCCGTCGCCTGACACTCGCTCCGCGATCCCTCCTCCTGGCTGGAAGTGAGCTCCCGGATTTCTTACGCGCCGTCCAATTTACTCTTCTCTTCTCCCCTCCCACTCGCACTTGCCTGGCGAGTGTCCTCGTTCCCCCCTCACTGCCAGGAGAGTGCCCCCGACCCTCCCAGTGCCGCCGTAGCGGTCTCTCTCCCCACCCATTCTAGAGGCGGGCGATTTGCCTCCAGATCCCCGGGGAAGGAGGAGGAAAGCTGCAGAGACAGCAGCGATCTGAAGCGAAAAGAGAGAGACAAGCGCAGAGAAAAGAAATAAGAGAGGGGTGGGGGGAGGCACGAAGAGAGCGAGATGTGAAGGGGGTGGAGAGCACAAGGAAAGTTGCCTTCATTGGGAAGGGGCAGGTTGCGCGTTTGAGTCCGGGGAGGTCCAGCCCCTGCCCCCCTCCCTCGCTCCTGTCCGGATATACCGCGCTGCAGCCGGCCGGCATCGCGCAGGGAGCAGGTCTCCAGCCCTCGCTTCGTCTCTCCTCGGGGGTGAAAGATGCGGCCGAGGGGCAGCGGGACCCCGATCCTGCCCCCGTGCGAAAGCTGAAGGTGCCACTCTCCGGGATTTCTCTGCCCTGGATCTGGATTCCAAACCGCTGGATTTTTAACATGATCTTTGCAAACGTGCTCAGTGTCTGTCTCTTGCTGGGTGAGTAATCCGGGGGCCACCTCGTCGCTTTTTGGATTCGTGGGGGCTTTTACAGGATAGAGACCAAATCTATAATCTTGGATGCTGCCAGGCTGGAGAGATGCTGGACGGGTTTAGAGTCGGGCAAAGCAAAAAAATAAAATAAAACTTGATCTGCTGATGTACCGGGGCTGGGACATGTCTGGTGCTGAGAATTGCCCCCTAAAATTAAAGGGGTGCAAGGATGATTATTATTGGGGTGTTTTTTTTTTCCTTTTCCAATTGTGCTTGAAAGTTTCAGATAATTTCTTTTTAAGAATGGCTGAGGATGGAAACCAGTCCTTCCGGAGTTTGCACGGTCGGGATATAAACGGTGTATATTATGGAGTGATATCAAAGGTCCAGTATCCCCTCCCCCCCCCCTCACACTGCATCCAGTCAGCCCCGGAATTTGCTTTCTGCAGATTGGAAAGGTTCCGATGCCGGTTCGGCAAACGCCAGCCAGAACCCGAGAGCTGGGATTCATGTTTCTCAATTCTATTTTATCGATTTCTTCAAGTTACAACCCATATCTTCAGCTGGGATTCATTTCGACGTATTTCTTTGCAAAGCGCTAAACATTCCCGCCAAATACTTCGCAGTGTGAGGTTTCTGTTTCAGATTGTACTGGGAGAAAGGAAGCCGGGTTCTGTGGGTTAAAAAAGAAAGGAAGAACAGCGAAACGGGAACATTTGCCCTGAAAGTTTAGCTAATGGTCGAGGTGGGAGTGGAGGTGTAATAATTGCTGCATTACATTAACAAAGGCGCTGGTAGGATTTTGCAGTGACCAGGCTTTAACCTTTACTTGGGAATCATATACAATATCCCCTCGGATCCAATGGGGAGGCTTTAACCCTCCCTCCTCCCAAGAAAAAACAACCCAGCCAGGTATTAAAATGTTCCCGATTCCAATAGTGCGAAATCTTGAGACAGAACAGGAATAGTAACTACCATGGGATGGAGGCATGGAAAGATGAATCGAACCCCCTTTCCTGGTCTAATTTGCAGCGAAGCCTGGTGAAGAAAGGCACAAGGGCTTCTCGGGGGAGGGGGGGAAGGGGGGTTGTTACTGCAGCACTTAACCTCTGGCCTAAGGAGCAGCGGGGATGAAGCAGCTTTTAGACTCGAGGGGGGCTGCTGGAAAGGCAGGTATAGATGGCGGAGCTGGGCAACAAACGGTTTATGCCCGGGGGGGGGGGGGGCAGGGCGCGGGGAGAATTCCTTCCCCCTCCCCCCGACTTCTGCGTGCAAAATTCGAGCGAGACACTTGACCGAGTGCAGAACACAATATCGAATCTTTCTGAAATGTTTCCCTATTGCAGTTATCAAAGGTAAAGGTAGAACCACTAGGGGTCACTGTTGCCACTGGGCTGGTACAGGGGAGTTAAAATGTTCAATCCCTAAAAGGAAGGAAGAAAATGATTTCTTTCATCGCTGGACTATAGAAAAAGGGAAAAACTATTCTGGGAACAGACAGACTTAAAGATCTAAAATATCATTGACAAGAGTAGGGGGAGGCAGAAATTTGATAAAGATTTTTAAATACCTCCAAGGAATAGAGGCACAGGAGGAGGAGGGGCCATGGGATGAGGGTGAGAGGATTGATTTAGGAGTAACCTAAGGAAATATTTATTCACAGAAAGGGTGATGGATACCAACAGAGATAGACAAACAAAGTCAGATATGAAGAAAGTATGAGATAAGTGCAAAGATTCTCTGAGGGAGGGTAAGGGAGGTGAGGATGGGCAGATTGGATAGACATGGACTATATCTGTTAGTGTATTTTATGCTTTTTTTTGTAACTTAATATACATTTTTGTTCATTGTGTGCAATGTGAGGAGAGGAGGAGAGTTCAGAGGTTCTACTACCTTGCTTTCAGGGCAGTGTTGGGGTGCCCTAGGTGAATATTCAGCCTATTGCATCGCCCTTAATTAATTTTCAGGCCCATAACCTACACCTGCTAAGACCTCATGGGGGGAATTCTATATAGATCGCCGGAAGTTAGGCTCTGGGATGATCTGCACTAAACTAGAATTCTATGGAAGCCCTTCCAAGTGGAACAGCCATTATAAAATACTAACTTAGCACACATCTCATGCCTAACTTTGGGTGTGGCCATTGTTAGAGCAGCTTGCCTCAGCACCCTGAGGTTGACTAAGTTTGATTCCCACTGCAGCTGCTTGTGACTCTGGGCAAATCACTTAACACTTCATTGCCCTAGCTACAACATCAGTACCTGCCTAAAATATGTAAATCACACAGAAAAAGCAGTATATCACGTCCCATCCCCTTTACTCTTTATCCTTTATGCGCAAATGCAGATATAATTAAATTCTGGGAACACCTCTGACCCGCCCATGCCCCCTCCCACGGCCACACCCCCTTTGGAGTTGCATGCTATGCAAGTGTGGCAGGCATGTTATAGAACAGGTGCAGGGCTGCTCAGTTCCGGTCCTCGAGATCTACAGGCAGGCCAGGTTTTCAGGATATCCACAATGAACATGCACGAAAGAGATTTGCATACCAAGAGGGCAGTGCAGGCAAATCTCTCTCATGCATATTCATTGTGGATAGCCTGAAAACCTGGCCAGCCTGTAGATCTCGAGGACCGGAATTGAGCAGCCCTAGTAAGGTACAGATGTGTAAGTAATGCCTAATGACTGCCATTGAATGTTTGTTAACACCAATTATTAATTGTTATCACCAATTAATCCAACTACTTTGCATGCGGATCTTAAATCCATGCACCCAACTGAGCACCCAACTTTGGATACCCTATACAAAAATTCCCCCCTCATGTTTTTAAATATACCATCCTGCAGGTAAAGTATTCTTTGAGTTGTTGTGGCTGCCAGGATCTATTGTTTTACTTTCACTACAGCTGCTCTTGCCACCCTCTTCCCCCAAACCTGCTGCCCTAGGTGGCCCCCAGTCTTGCCTATGGTTGGGCAAGCCCTGCCTTTCTGTTCTTTACATGTCCCTTAGAAGAGCTTAATGAAAGGGGGATCACGCTGACCCAGTATTACCAATTGTTCTTGTATTCTTCATCCTTGTTTATTTTAAACTAAACTAAAGCTTAACTTTGTATACCGTGTCTCTTTAAAGTGAGCAAAGGAGCTGGTTTTCACGCCATCGAGGAGGAAAGTTATGCTCTGCCCCCTCTTCATTTCCCACACCATCTAGCTATGCTTAGGGGCTCATTTTCAAAGCACATAGACACTCCACATTCCCCAGCAATGAAGTTAGGGCTTTTCCCCTTACAAAGCACCATATGGTAGAATCTAAGATTGCATGACTCTGTGACCCACATGTGGATGTCTGTGCAGCTGTTCATAGATATAATGAGGGGACCGTGGGAATGTGTAGAGAAGGAGGAGTGGAAAGAGTACAAAATGACGTTGGCATGAAGGGGTTTTTAGGGATCTTTCCATACCACATCTATCCTACAATCTTTCTCCCAAACTCCCACTTCACCACCCCCTTCCACAAGCCCTCCCTAGTTCTTTAAGCCCTTCTATTTTCCAACACTATCCCATTCTCCTACATACTCTCTATCTCCACTTCACGTTCACCCATTTATCTCCCATCTACATTTATCCCCCTCTCCTTCCCCCTCCCTTCCCCCAGTATTCTCACCATTTCTCTATCCCCCCTCCTCTCACCCTTAGTCATTCCCCACCATGGCTGGCCCTATCATTTTGCACATGGCCCTACTTTTTCAGTCCTTACTAATTGAAGTAAACAAGGTCCTTGGGTTACCCCTGTTCCCCATCCTCTCTCTTCCTCCCATTTCTATAGGTCCACTGCCAACTGCACAGCCAGTGGGTGGAGGGAGGCTCCAGGGCAGAGAGAAACAGCAGGGAAAGGCTGCGCTACATGGAAAGTGGCAACTCTTTCAGATCCTTCCCGTGGCTTCTCTTTGTTGGACAATGGATCATAGTCTTTTCCCTGGATATTCATTTTCTGCGGGGCCTATGATCAGTCCAACAGATGCCTAGAGCTTTCCCACAAAGGCTTGCACTACCTTTTTTTCAGGGAGTCTTGGTTAGGTAAATGTATCCATCAAGCTACATCTTACTGTTCTTTTCGAAAATTAGTCAAGTCTACTCTGTTTGATAAATTCATTACCTAACTCAGGAGTTTTTTTTTAAGATTGTAACTTGTATTTTTATTGAGTGATTGTACTTCGCTGACTGCCCAGTTTCTCTTAGTGTAAACCGCCTAGAACTTCTGGTAATCACGGTATAAAAGAATAAAGTTGTTATTATTATTATTATTATTATTAATAATAATAATAATAATAATTTAATTCACAATTAAACATCCAGAAAAGGAGTACAGGACTTTACTAGTTGCAGCCCTTGCCTCTGCCAGCACAGAACAAAAGAAGTTATCTTGACGTTGTATTGGGTGATGGTGCACCCGCATCTGGAGTACTGCGTCCAATATTGGTCACCATACCTTAAGAAGGATATGGCGATACTCGAGAGGGTTCATAAAAGGTATGGGAAACCTTTCATATGCTGAAAGATTGGAGAAACTGGGGCTCTTTTCCCTGGAGAAGCGGAAGCTTAAAGGAGACATGATAGAGACTTACAAGATCATGAAGGGCATAGAGAAAGTGGAGAGGGATAGATTCTTCAAATTTTCGAAGACTACAAGAACGAGAGGGCATTCGGATAAATTAAGAGGAGACAGATTCAGAATCAATGCGCTTCCAGAGGGTGTGACAGGATAGTGTAGGGTATTGGGGTTCAAGAAGGGATTAGATAAATTCCTGAAGGAAAAGGGGATAGAAAGGTATAGATAGAGGATCATTATACGGGTCCTGGACCTGATGGGCCGCC
Source organism: Geotrypetes seraphini (assembly GCF_902459505.1). Classification (NCBI taxonomy): domain Eukaryota; kingdom Metazoa; phylum Chordata; class Amphibia; order Gymnophiona; family Dermophiidae; genus Geotrypetes; species Geotrypetes seraphini. The sequence goes on along the minus strand of NC_047089.1, from coordinate 218,848,058 downwards.
GTGTGAGCGGACTGCTGGGCATGATGGACTTCTGGTCTGACCCAGCAGAGAGGCACTGCTTATGTTCTTATGTTATGTTTATTGGCTTTTGATATACTGTCCTATCTTGGGTGGTGTACAATTTCTATCAGGTACTCTTAAGTATTTTCCCTCTCTGTCTCAGTAGGCTCACAATCTGGGGCAACGGAGGGTTAAGTGACTTTGCCCAGAATCACAAGGAGCCGTGCTGGGATCAGACCCATAACCTCAGGGTGCTAAGGCAGCAACTCTAAGGGTTTCCAGGCAGCCAGGACCCTCTCACAGATTTAGGAAAATGCAGGCGTGTGTTGCACCATCGACACAAAGACACGGAACAACCTCCCCACAACCATCAGATCTGATCCATACTACCTCACATTCCGAAAGAGGCTAAAGACCCAGAAAACTGACCCTTGAGCCTACAAATCACTTTACAACTGACCCTAGAGCCTAAAACCCGATACAATGGCAGGATAACTTCTTTTGTTCTGTGCTGGCAGAGGCAAGGGCTGCAACGTACACAATCAGCCACAAGACATTGGACTATAACGTCACCACCACCTTCTACCTCGTATCACCACTCATTAATCAGTACTAGGTCATCTCCCACCTCTCATACTGTTTCATAATGTATCACCTGTAGCATCTTTTGTACTGTACTAAACTGTATCTTTTTAAATTGCATTATACGTCGCCTTGAACCTATTTGGGCGACTCATAAATCTCAGATTCGATTCGATTAGGCATTTTAGTCAACTGCATATATCTGAGTAACTCTGCTTGTGAAAGGGTTGCGTCTCCGTCCTTCCCCCCATCCCCTTGCACAGAACAGAGGGCACAACCCACCTCTACTGCTCATAGTCTCCCTTTACTGAAAATTATCTTCTTGGCTGTCTCTCACTTGACAGACTCTAGTTTAGAAACGAGGTAGACGATTTTGTTTTATTTTAAAGAGAGGAGACAAAGACATACCGCACAGCGGTCTTTCTCTGTGAATGGAGGCCCTGGACAGTCACATGGGTGACATCCGTGGACCTGACTTGGTTTCGGTAGCACCAGCTAAGGTTAAAGCGCTGCCACAGCACGGCTCAGTAGATGGTGTACAAATGTGGCCAGCTCTGTCTACTGACTGATGAGCGTCTGTGGCTGGAGCTCTGCTCTGCCTGGGAATCAAGCCATGTGTACACTGGATAGTGGACAGTGAATCTGGTAGTCATTGCAGACTGCAGACCTCCTCCTCGGATTAGGGTTTTATTATCTGCAGATGTCTCACTGATGCTTATTTATTGCCAGCCTCAGATGTTCCTGTAAATTTCTCTCGGGCAGCATCCTATGTTGTGAGAAGGCAACAAACTCCTCCTCGGACCCTAGTCTTTTCTAGATGAAACCCATCCTAAGTGCTGCCTCTACAGCGAGGCACAATGGCTTTAGGCCAGGCAAGGAGCTAAAGCAGTTTTTGTAGGTTTTCTACTTCATTTGAATGAAATAAATGTGAAGGCCTGTGAGTTTGGAAGTATGTTCCATTCAGGGCTATTGTGGGTGAGGCGGTACGATGGGTTCTGGAACTGAAAGTTGCAGGGATTCTCATCCGGATACAAGAGTCGTGAGGAAAAGATGTCAGCCGTACAGCAGTGAGCAATCCAAAGCAAACTTTATTTTGTCAGCAGCGTAGACTGACAAAATAAAGTTTGCTTTGGATTGCCCACTGCTGTAGGGCTGACATCTTTCCCTCACGTATCTGGATTGTTCTCCCCATCGTAGAGGCCTCTCTGGCTTTTCTCTCCGGTAGGGATTCTCATGTCATTCTTGCTTTCCCTGAATTTTGTCATCTTTTGGAGGAGTGTGTGGCGCAGTGGTTGACGCTACAGCCTCAGTACCCTGGGGTTGTGGGTTCAAGCCCCGCGCTGCTCCTTGTGACCCTGGGCAAGTCACTTAATCCTCCAGAGCCCCAGGTACGTTAGATAGATTGTGAGCCCACCGGGACAGATAGGGAAAATGCTTGAGTACCTGATTGTAAAACCGCTTAGATAACCTTGATAGGCGGTATATAAAATCCTAATAAAACTTGAAAGACTTGAACAGAACAAGTCATTTCTATACCGCATAACCGGTAAGTTTGATGCGGTTTACAAAATTTAACAAATAATACAAACTAGAGAGAATTGATCAATTTGTGAACAAATGTGTCTTCAGTTGCTTTGGAACTCAATCACAAAGGTTTCAGTTGAATATGACTTGGGAGTGTCAGATGTCTAGTAAGAGGGTGGGGAATTATTATGTGTTTGTGTATGGGGTTTATTCGTTGTTTGTGTTGATTTTGGTTTGTATTGATGGTGGCTTTTTATTTTCAGTGGAGGCATGGCCTAGTGGTTAGAGCAGCTGCCTCAGTACCCTAAGGTTGTGTGGGTTTGATTCCCACTACAGTGCCTTGTGACTCTGGAAAGTCACTTAACCCTTCATCGCCCAAGTACAAAATAGAAACCACTTTGATCATAACTACACACAGAAAAAGTAGTATATGAGTCCAATTCCCTTTCCCCCCTTCTAGGAGAAATGCAGAATATCAAATAAAAGATATTTGAGCTTCACACACTTTACAGCACTGCATTGTGTAAGGGGGCTGTGCAGCATTTTTGTGAATAGAATTCAGTAGTTCTCTTTTAGTGGCAAGGAATGAGGAAGTAGGGGAGAAGACTCAGGAGTAATCTCTGGAAGTATTTCTTCATGGAGAGGGTGGTGGATGCATGGAATGAATGACCAACCATTAGAGATAATGGAGCCAGTTTCATAGCCAGAAAATGATTTTTGAATGGGCAAATGGGTGGAATGGGTAGGCATGAGGCATTTTCTTTCCAACCCCTGTACCCCTAATCACCACTGCCAGCCCAAAATATCTTGGCTGGCAGGGATCCTCAGCCTGAATGCCTGGGTCCCCAGAACACCATGACAGTCTTGGGCTGTGTTCCCAAATTCCAGTACCCGACCACCACCCGACCACCACCTGATGGGCCGCCGCGGGAGCGGACTGCTGGGCGCGATGGACCTCTGGTATGACCCAGTGGAGGCAACTTCTTATGTTCTTGGTTCTCGACATTGGTATACACTGCTTCTGAGTGGGCCTCACCTGTAAATAGATGGTCCCCCCTGTGACTGGATGGCTTGGCACTGGTGCAAAACTTCTGTGAGGGGGAGAAAGTGAGAAATGCTGAGAGGAGGTGAGGCTAGGTAGGTTTTTTATGTTAGCATACTAGGTGTTACTATAGTAAGAGACAGCCCACAGAAAGGATGAAGGCAGGATTTGCTGTTATGTCTCTTATAAAATTTGGTATGTAAAACACTGGGATGTAACCTGAAAACTCAGTAATGGCTAAAAAAGCTCCTTCCAGACATCTTGCCAGTTCTGGTATTAGGGGCCTTTGGTATCCATCTTATATCTACACACTAGCTGGTCCCAGATGGGGAAGTCTGCTTTTTCTTTCGCGTTAATAACGTGGATTCTGCTCTAACCACAGGTAGGTGAGAGGGGCCACTGGCTAGAGCAGAAAGCCCTTTCGGGTAGTTAACTTAGCAGGGTTTAAAAAAGGTTTGAACAATTTCCTAAAAGAAAGGTCCATATGCCATTAATAAGATGGATTTGGGGAAATCCACTGTTTATTACTAGGATATGCAGCATAAAATCTGTTTTACTCCTTGGGATCTTGCCAGGTATTTGTGACCTGGGTCGGCCACTGTTGGAGACATGGACCTTCGGTCTGTCCCAGTATGACAACTCTTATATTCTTATGAAATGCATGCATGTACCAGTGGGAGATGAAAATCCAGAAAGGGTCCTGCCCCCCCCCCCCCTCCTTTCATCCAGTTTGCAGGTGGGAAAAGAAGAGAAGGAAGAGGTGGTGGATGAAAAAAAGAGCAGGGAATTCAGCACAGCTGTGTCAAATTCTGTAAGGGGAACAGGAGACAGAATCAGCAACTCACATGACTCTTCCCCTAGCTCCGGACCTTCCAAGTCTGCCAAAGTCAGGCCCAGATTCTCAAAACTTTAACATCATTGCTAAACTGTTTTCCGGTTTGCCTGTATGCAGTTTAGCGGCAGATTATCAAAATGGATTATCGCTGTCTTTAACGAGATTTCTAGCAGTCTCTGACATGCAAATGGGCTCTTCAACATTGAAACGAGCCTTCTGGTGGATTCTTAAAAAATGCTATGGAGGATGATGTTCTGGATGCTCTCTGAGGAAGGCGAGTCCGCCGAAACACATCAATAAATAAGCATCATAAATATCCTCCTCCTTAGTTTCTTTTCGAGCTTTATCCTATGGCATCAGGAGTTGGAATTTTATTAAAGTATCTTCCGCTGCTGGTGGGGGGGTGGCAGCTTCTCGGTGCAGGGTTGAGGTGTGCCAGGAGGCAGAGTGAGGCAGGGCTGAATTCAGAAGCGTAGCCAGGTTTTGACATCAGGGGGAGCAGACCTTTTGTAAAACAGGTGCAGGTATAAGGCTGAAGGGCTCATCTGCAGAGGCGCCGTTCTATTCAAAATCTATTTGGGGGAGTAATAGCTCCCCTTGTGCCCCATCATGCTATGTCTTTGGCTGGCATGTCTCCTAAAATCTCCCTCTTGAATACTGGGCCACCTTGGCACTCCTCCCTCTTCCCCTCCCCCCACTGATCATGGCAAGAAGAGAAGGAGGACAGCAGTGGCAGGCCAGGCTGTGTCTTCATTCTCTGCTGCCCTGGGCCAGACAACGGATTTGACCCTAAGTTTCAAGTTTATGGAGATTTGATAAAAATCGCTTTTTTCATAGATTACAAAGCGATGAACAATAAAAAAAAATAAAAATGGGGGAGACAAACAATTTTTGGGGAATCACAGACGTACTTTCGACGAGAGGGAAATGGAGGGAGGAACTACAACTTGGTATAGGAAAGAGAACAGAGAAGGGATAAAACAGAGGGGCATTTATTTGATCAATGCTCGCCTGCTTCGAGTGGGAATATTGAATGGACTCCAAAGGCACTGCACAGCCACGCGGTTCAAATAATTGACAGCTAAAGACATTATATAACACAAGATATAGATCCTCATTGATTTGTATATAAAAAGAGAAAAGTTTTTAAAAAAATAATTTTTGGAAATATATCTTCTGATATATCTCAATATCTCACAGTTAGTCTTCTATATATTCATGAATAATATCATGAATATATAGAAGACTAACTGTAAGATATTGAGATATATCAGAAGATATATTTCCAAAAATTCTTTTTTAAAAAACTTTTCTCTTTTTATATACAAATCAATGAGGATCTATATCTTGTGTTATGAATGAGCTTTAATGAGAACATAAGAACTTAAGAAGTTGCCTCCGCTGAGGCAGACCGGAGGTCCATCTTGCCCAGCGGTCCGCTCCCGCGGCGGCCCATCAGGCCCTTTTGCCTGAGCATTGGTCCCTGACTAGCTTTATAACCTATCTCTACTCCTATTCCTGTAACTTACCTCTACTCCTATCCCTATAACCCATCTCTACACTTATCTATACCCCTCAATCCCTTTGTCCTCTAGGAACCTATCCAAGCCTTCCTTGAAGCCCTGTACAGTGCTCCTATCTACCACAGCCTCTGGAAGCACATTCCATGTATCCACCACCCTCTGGGTGAAAAAGAATTTCCTAGCGTTTGTTCTAAACCTGTCCCCTTTCAATTTCTCCGAGTGCCCCCTTGTACTTGTGGTCCCCTTTAGTTTGAAAAATCTGTCCCTGTCTACTTTCTCTATGCCTTTCAGGATCTTGAAGGTTTCTATCATGTCTCCCCTAAGTCTCCGCTTTTCCAGGGAGAACAGTCCTAACTGTTTCAATCTGTCAGTATATGAGAGCTTCTCCATACCCTTTATCAGCTTAGTTGCTCTTCTCTGGACTCCCTCAAGTACCGCCATGTCCTTTTTGAGGTACGGCGACCAGTACTGGACACAGTATTCCAGATGTGGCCGCACCATTGCACGATATAGTGGCAGGATGACTTCCTTCGACCTGGTGGTGATACCCTTTTTAATGATACCCAACATTTTGTTTGCTTTCTTCGAGGCTGCGGCGCACTGCGCTGATGCCTTCAGTGTTGTGTCAACCATCACTCCCAGGTCTCTTTCAAGGTTACTTACCCCAAGTAGTGATCCCCCCATTTTGTAGCTGAACATCGGGTTTTTTTTCCCCACATGCATGACCTTGCATTTCCCTATGTTGAAGCTCATTTGCCACTTTTTGGCCCACTCTTCCAGTGTCGTTAGATCCTTTTGGAGATCTTCGCAGTCTTCCATGGTTTTAACCCTGCTGTATAGTTTGGTGTCATCCGCAAATTTAATGACCTCACATTTTGTTCCCACCTCTAGGTCGTTTATGTAGACATTGAACAGGAGCGGTCCCAGCACTGACCCCTGCGGAACCCCACTCGTGACCCATTTCCAGTCTGAGTAGTGCCCTTTTATTCCAACCCTCTGCTTCCTGTCCGCCAGCCAGTTTTTGATCCATTGGTGGACCTCCCCTTGCACCCCGTGGTTCCATATCTTCTTAAGCAGTCTTTCGTGTGGTACCTTGTCGAAGGCTTTTTGGAAGTCAAGGTAAATGATGTCTATAGATTCCCCTTTATCTACCTGGCTGTTTACCCCCTCAAAGAAGTACAATAAGTTTGTAAGGCATGACCTACCCTTACAGAAGCCATGCTGACTCGACTCTAGCTGCCCATTGTTTTCAATGAGTTCACAGATGCTGTCCTTAACCAGCGCTTCCATCATCTTTCCTGGGACCGAGGTCAAGCTCACCGGCCTGTAGTTTCCTGGATCACCCCTTGAACCCTTCTTGAAGATGGGCGTGACATTCGCTATTTTCCAGTCCTCCGGGATCTCTCCAGTTTTTAGGGATAGGTTGAATATTTGTCGAAGTGGCTCTGCTATTTCGTTCCTTAGTTCCTTGAGTACCCTTGGGTGAATGCCGTCCGGACCCGGCGATTTGTCGCTCTTTAGCCTGTCTATCTGCCTGAATACATCCTCTTGGCTTACCTCTAATCTGACCAGCTTAACATCTCGGTCTCCATTTACGATCTCCTCAGGTTCCGGAATGTTGGTTGTGTCTTCCCTCGTAAAGACTGACGTGAAGAACTCATTTAACTTGTCTGCTATCTCTTTTTTATCTTTTACCACTCCCTTTCTGTCTCCATCATCTAAGGGTCCCACTTCCTCCCTAGCCGGTTGTTTCCCCTTAATGTACCTGAAGAATGATTTGAAGTTTTTTGCTTCTCCCGCCAGTCTCTCTTCGTATTCTCTTTTTGCTTTTCTAACCACTCGGTGGCACTCCCTTTGGTGTTCTTTGTGCTCCTTATGGTTTTCCTTTGTTCGGTCTTTTTTCCATATTTTGAACGATGATTTCTTGTCACTTATCGCCTTCTTCACTGCATTTGTTATCCACACCGTAAAAAGAAATAAGCGCCCAAAGATAAAACCTGAGGGCATAAAATCGAGAACTGCTTTCTCTTCTGTGTATCAACACAGACATCAGGAAAACCCCATACTTTCCCACCCCAAAACAACGTATCATTATTACAAAAATAAAGCCTCATCGCCCAGGGCTCCTTTTACGAAGCCGCGTTAGCGGCTTTATTGCATGCAACTTTTTAGCGCGCGCTAACCCCCGTGCTAGGCGGAAAACTACCGCCTGCTCAAGAGGAGGCAGTAGTGGCTAGCTCAGCTGGAAAATTAGCGCACGCTATTACGCGCATTAAACCACTAACGCGGTTTTGTAAAAGGAGCCCCCAGTCTTTATCAGACGCAAATGTCACTAAAAGTATAGTTCTTACTAATTCATCTTCTAAAGATGTTTCCAAAAGTTGTGTGACTTTCAAGTTGTCCATTAACAATTCTTCCTGTCCCAGAGCCTGTCGTTTTTTTTCCCTGGCAAAAAATATGTACGGGAGAAAGGAGGTACAATTTCTTTAGGAACCCCCAGTATTTCCATCAGATATTTCTTAAGCATTTCAAGGGGGCAATATTTTTTGATTGGGGAAAGTTGACAAAACGTAAATTCAACCTCCCATTTTTTTCCACTTTATTCCTCAGCCCCATTAATCCTTGTCCATACACCAAGGCACTAGATTTAACCTCCCTCAGATCTTGTTGAGTGTCCTCTATTTTTTTCTCCAGTTCAAAATTCTTTGCTTCCTGGGTGATTGTGCATGCTTTACAATCTTGCAAGGAAATAGCCACCAATGTCTTATTCCCTGAAAAAACTTTTTCCAAAGAGCCACTGCATCCCAGATAGAATCTAGTGTAACAAGGGTAGGTTTAATCATAGGAGTTAAAGAGAGCTCACCCCGTTCTGCTGCTGGTCAAATCTCTCAGTCCGGGAGCCTACTGGGTGCTGTCTCTCCACTCCTCCTACTGCACCTTCAAGTCCCAAGAGAAACTCGGGATCCGCTCCCATGGCAGCATGTGACCCTCCAGCATCTCTCTTCAAGCTCTGGTCACTCTCCTCTGTCGATGCAACACCAGCCGCTAAGCTTCCTGTTTCTCACGGTTCTATTGACTGCTCTGGGTGTTCCCCCATGCCTGGGTCAGAGGGCGGAAGTCTCTCCTCCGGGCTAAGCGTCGTGTCTAGCGTCAAATAGCCAAGTTTTTAAAACTCTCCAAAACATTATTATTACAATATCTAAATTCTACTGGTAAGCCATTCCACATTTTTGTTGCTGCAAAGAACACAGGAGACTGAAAAATCTCTTTAAACCTGGCTCCTTTAAATGATGGTCAATGCAAAGCCAGAAAATCTCTCAACCTTACAACATTATTACGGGTTGAAAAAATAATCAACAAAAGTATATATTCAGGAGCCATACCATGTAATATCTTGAAAATTAACACAAGTTTAACATACATTCTGGCATGAACAGGCAGCCAATGTTTGGGGTCTTAATCGGCAGTGGTGATGCACTGTCAATTTGGATAACTCTCCCCGTAAACCTCCCCTTTTACGAAACTGTGATAGCGGTTTTTAGCATAGGCCGGCGCACTGCTCCTGATGCTCCTATGAGCGTCAGGAGTGGCGCAGAGCATTCAGCGTGCCAGCCTATGCTAAAAACCGCTATTGCAGGGTGCTAACAACCACTTTCCCTCCAAGCCAGTGTCTCTCAAACTGTGTACCACAGCACAGTGGTGTGTCCTGAAGAGTTTTTTTGTTTTTTTTTAAATCTTTATTCATTTTTAAACTTATAATAAGTGTGATAACATATCCATACAAATAACCATAAATATATCACTTAATAATCAACAATGATTTATTTATTTAAAAAAATTTCTCACCCGCTTACACCTAAGTGGCTTACAAAACACAATCGTAGTGGGGTCCTTTTACTAAGGCGTGCAAGCCGTTTTAGCGCATGCTAAACGCTAAAGCGTCCATTATATTCTATGGATGTGTTAGCGTTTAGCGCGCGCTAAAACGGCTAGCGTGCCTTAGAAAAAGGACCCCAATATTAGGACATACATGCGATAACATATAAAAATGTAAATCTCCATAATTCCTCCACATACAATAACGTCGACGTCTCCATAAAGTATTAATATTCATTTGTTTAAACACCTCTACAAACAAAGTAGTTTTCAATACTTTCTTAAACTTTTGTAAATCCGGTAGTACTCTCAGTGGTCCAGGTGTGCCATGAGAGATTCCAGAATTTTACTTTATTTTTTAAAATTCCCTTCATAAGTATACACTAGACTAGAATAATAATAATAATAACTTTATTCTTCTATACTGCCACAATCTTGCGACTTCTAGGCGGTTTACAATCAAGAGAGCTGGACATTCAGCGAGTTACAATATACAGATAGTCAGAGGAAATACAGAGTGCAGAAACATTTAGGAAGCAGAATTATAGATATACAGTTTGCTGAGCGAGAGTATAAGGTATACAGATTGGAAGAAATTTCCAAGTGGGCCTGCTAGGAGAAGGCCATGCAATTCAAAAAGTACAGCGAAAATTACGATAATAACAATTTATATATGTCACAGAGCCAAGAGTTCTATGTGCAATTCTGAAAGTACAGCGAAAATTACAATATGATAATAATAACAATCCTATATAATAAAAGGCTAACTCGCGCATGCGCATTCCTATTTGTGTGCTTCCATGATCAGTAGTTCCGTGGCCGCAGGAATGCGCATGCGCGGACCCCAGGCTGGACATCCTGCTCTCCTGTTACCAGTGTTACAACGGCCGCTCAAAGTTTTTCGTGGTGACGGCTCCTCAATTTCGGCAGTCGGCCGCCGAGGGAGGCGGGGAAGGCAGCCGCTGCTCCCGGAATCCACTGTTGTTGCCGTTGCCGCCACCGTCTCCTCCCCGGCCTGGGTGCGCAGCGTGGGGAGCGGGGCAGCAACGGATGCAGCAGTAGTGGCGGCTCAGGGGGGGTGGTGATAGCGGCGATGCCGGCGGCAGTTCCCCCCGCGCAGAAAGTCTCCGGGTAGGTTCAGGGCGGCTGTATTTGGCTGTTTGTCGGAGCCCTATTACTTGCGCCTAGAGGACCGGCAGGAGAGTGGCGGTTGCGGTGGTGGTTTCACAATGGTGGCGCCGGCAGTTTGTCCACTGTTGGAGGTTTATTAAGGTCATCTTGCTGGAAGGGAGACATAAGAGAGATACCGAGTGTTGGGCTGGGAGGGGAGAGAAGCGATCTACCTCGGGTGATTCAGGCAGCAGTAGCGTTTACAATTTGCTGCTGTTACCGGCTTCAGGCCTTCTTCTCTGGCGGATCCTGCCTACTTCCTGTTTTCATGAAGACAGAACCCGCCAGAGAGGAATACCTGAAGCCGGCAACAGCAATTAATTGTGAATGCTGCTGCTGCTGCCAAGAGGAAAGGGAGCAGAGGGGGAGAGAATGGCTTGGAGGGAAGAAGACATGGCAGGGCATGGAGGGAAGGAGGAAGGTATGCCAGACCAAGGGAAAAGGAAGGGGGAAAGGAAGGAGGAGATGCCATATGGAACAGATAGAGAGAGAACAGACAATGGATGGAAAGAGAAGAGAGGGCAGTGAATGGAAGGGGCAAGACAGAGAGTGAATAGTAGATGGAATGGGTAGAGAGAGGGAGACAGATACTGAATGGAAGTGTGGGGGACAGGGGAAGCAGACGTTGGAAGGAAGTGGAGAGGAGAAAGAAAAAAGGTCACATGCAGGATTGAGGGAAGAGCATAGAGTTAGAAATAAAGATAGACAGACAGGGAGCCAGGGACAGACAGAAAGAATGACACAGACAGAGAGCGTCCAAGGAGAGAGACAAATTAAAACAAAAAACAGACATACAGACATCTATTCTAGCATCCGTTAATGGAGAGAGAGTCAGGGAGGAACTGGAGGGGGAGAGGGAAAAGGGGCTGCTTTCTAGCACCTGTTAATGTAACGGGCTTAAAGACTAGTTTGTATATATCACAGAACCAAAAGTTCTATGTGGACTTAAGAGGGGAGAGAGGAAAAGGGTAAGAGGTCGGGAGGACCGTTATTGAGGAGAGAGGGAAGAGCAGGTCAGTTGTTTAGGTATTTCAGGAACAGGTGTGTTTTTAGGCGCTTCCTAAATTCCTCGTAGGTAGTGGGCGAAAGCAGTTGATCTAGGTCTTTACCCCATAAGACATGTACGTTGCTTACACAAGAGTCTGTCAACGTTATGAGCGTGTGTGTGTGTGTCTGTAAGGATGCAAACGCCCAGACAAGCACCATTCTTGGACTTAATTGGTCCTTGAAAACTAACGCCAAGTAATTTTAGTTTTAGTTTATTTTTTATGCCGCAGTTCTCCTAACTTGAGCAACAAAGCAATCAAGGCTTTGTTACCATTTGGATCTTCTTATCGTTGTGAACTTGGATTTTCAACTCTGACAGAAATGAAATTGGAAAACAAAAGAGAACGACTGCAGACGATGGATGATGAAATGCGCGTTTGCTCGTCGACTATCGAGCCGTGGTTTGAGTTAATTTGCATTCAAAAACAAGCACATCCGTTGCATTGATAAAACAATTCTATTCTTGTTTCACCGTTGTTACCATTACCCATACATAGCTTAAAAAACTTTAAATAAATAACTCAGATTTAGGGGTCCTTTTATTAAAGTGCGCGCTAAATGCTGCGATGTCCATAGGAATATAATAGATGTCTTAGCACTCTACATCGGTTAGCGCACCTTAATAAAAGGACCTCTTAATTTTTTGTTGGTTTTGCAATTTTATAATTTCAATTATAATGTGCTGCGAGAAACATTTGGGTTAGGACAGTCTTTAACTTGTCCAAATTTTATCCAGTTTGTTGTCTGGATAGAAGCAACCAGTCATCTCAGAATCTGGATAATCAGGCCCAGATTCCGTAAAGGGCCCCCTGTCTCAGAAGCCGCCTAAGAGGCTTTTGAGAATCGCACACAGGTGGCCTAAGCTGCCTAACCACCATGACTCTCTAACTGGCACCCATTTTACAGGCGCCGGTTAGAGAATAGCATTGCTGCTGAGCTGCTCACTGTCTTCGTGGGGGGTACGGGTTCCCTGCCATGGCCGCTAAACTGATCACGGCAGGGAGATTCCTTTGCCGTGATCAGTTCAGCAGCTGTGTCTACTTGAAATGTAGGTGGGGCTAGGGAGGCGCCTAGGAGTGCGTAAGCCACTTACGGGCAAAACCACGCCTAGCCTTAGGTGAGCATAGGCGGCTCTATGTGCCTCCTTAGGCTTGCCGAGGCACCTACAATGTAGGCGGCCTGCCACGAGATTTAAAAAAAAAAAAAAAGTGTCCCAATTGACAGGTAGAGGGCGGTAACATAGAAACATAGAACATGACGGCAGAAAAGGGCCACGGCCCATCTAGTCTGCCCACACTAATGGCCCACCCCCTAACTACCTCCATGAAGAGATCCCACATGCCAATCCCATCTTTTTTATAAATCTGGCACGCTGCTTGTCTCAATTACCTGTTGTGGAAGATTATTCCAGCGGTCAACCACCCTTTCCAGCGGTCAACCACCAGAAATATTTTCTGGTGTCGCCATGAAATTTCCCACCCCTGCTTTTCAACGGATGCCCTCTAGTTGCCTTGGGTCATTTAAGGAAAAAGAGATCCTCTTCCTCCTCGATATGGCCTGTGACATATTTGAACATCTCGATCATGTCTCCCCTCTCTCTGCGTTCCTCGAGTGAGTACAGCTACAACTTACCCAGTTGTTCCTCATACGGGAGATCCTTGAGACCTGAGACCATCCTGGTAGCCATTCGCTGAACCGACTCAACTCTCCGCACATCTTTTTGATAATGCGGCCTCCAGAATTGTACACAGTATTCCAGATGGGGGTCTCACCATGGATCTGTACAACGGCATTATGACCTTGAGCTGACGAAACTTCTACGGATACAGCCCATGATTTGTCTAGCCCTGGATGAAGCTTTCTCCACTTGATTGGCAGTCTTCATGTCTTCGCTAATGATCACCCCCAAGTCACGTTCTGCGGTAGGCCGCCTAAAATCATGACGCCATTTATAGAATTTGCCCCTCAGTGTGGGCTACTGTCTGAACATGGTGATAAATATCCAGATTTAATTTAAACGCTGTGGCTGGCATTTTTTTAAAGAATACTGACTATATAATTTAAAATACTGTGCACTGAATTTTCAAAATTTGTATCATTTTAGCAGAGGTCTGAAATCAGGGGCAGTCCCTGAAAATCAGGGACATCTGGTAACCATAACTTTGAGTGATATTTTTATGGCTGTGTTCCTCTAGAGATGTCATGGGGATGCTGCTGCTGGAGGACCTTACTGGACTGTCACAAAACCAATTTCTTTTTAGGTCTGTGATTCATTAAGTTGCTAGGACGAGTCAATGGCACCCAACAACAGAAATTCCAAGTTGCCCTGTTCCAGGCTGGAGTCTTATTGGCCTCTCCTGTTTTTGAACTTATATCCCAAAGTGGTGTGGGGTTTGTATTATCTGATTCTTCCCATTGAAATCAGTGCTGCAGGCTCCATAATGGGCATACGATGAAGCTATTAAATAGTAGATTTAAAACAGACTGGAAAGAATATTTCTTCACACAACGTGTAATTTAAATCTGGAAATTGATGCCAGAGAATAAGGTGAAAGCAGTTAGCTTAGCAGGGTTTAAAAAAGGTTTGGCTAATTGTCTAAAAGAGGAGTCCTTAGGCCATTATTGAGATGGCTTGGGGAAATCCACAGCTTATTCCTAGGATAAGCAGCATAAAATCTGTTTTATTACTTGGGATCTAGCTAGGTATTTGGGACCTGGGTTGGCCACTGTTAGAAACAGGATGCTAGGCTTGATGGACCTTCAGTTTGTCCCAGTATGGCAATTCTTATGGTTTTATGGGGTGGTCAGAAAGGTGTGTGGAAATCTCCAGCATGGAACTGGGTAACTTGACATCTCTGTTCATCTCTCCTTTACAGAGCTGCCAAGTTACCCAGTTCCAGGAGGGAGAGATTTTGTCCAGTCCTGGATTTGTACTCACATCACAAAACAGTGCTGGATTAGTAATCTTTGCTCCTAATCAAGGTGGAGTTGTCATAAATCTAGGACTGGCTCAAAATCTCCCTCCTAGAACTGGGTAACTTGGCAGTTTTGCCTCTACAGTCAGTGAGAGGTGTGACTGCTAGATTCCTGCACTATCACTGTTCACTTTTTATGTTTATATTTTTGTTGTTGTTGTCCAGATGAGGTCCTACATTCCTGGGCTAGCCTCTCTTCTCAGACAGCCACCAGCTCTCAAGGATGGCGCACCCCAGTGGACTGTGTGCGAGCCAATGAACTGTGTATTGCAGAATCCAACTGCATTTCCCGTTATCGTACCCTGCGCCAGTGCTTGGTTGGCCGGGACAGGAACACCATGCTTACCAACAAGGAATGCCAGGCAGCGCTGGAGGTGCTGCAGGAAAGCCCCCTGTACGACTGCCGGTGCAAACGGGGCATGAAGAAAGAGCTCCTGTGTCTTCAGATCTACTGGAGTATTCATCTTGGAATGACTGAAGGTAAAAGGATGCCAGAAAATTGGGGGTAGGGGTAGGGAAGGGCTCATTGTCAGATGTCACTAAGGAGGAGTACATAGGGTTTCATTGCTAATGATAAGCACAATGTTTTATGCTAATCAGTCACTGTCATGGCTGTTTACCAAATTTACCAGGTTAAGTCTAGCAATGTCTACACAAGGGACGTATGAAAATTTGAGTTATTCTGGAGACCAGATCATAGTTGACTCAGCAAATTTCATGAGTCACCTCGGCAAAGGGAAAACATTATTTATTTATTTAAGTAATTTTTTTCTATCCTGTTGTCTCCAAAGAGCTCAGAACGGATTACTGGTTAAACATACATAATATGCAGTTAACAGGTTACAATTTGCCATAGTTACAATACAAGTTTTGCAATACTAGTTTGTATCCTAACGACACATACTAGGGATCTAACACCAGCATAAGTGGAGGGGCATAATCGAAAGTGTGCTTAAGTCTGAGGTTGGACGTTTTGTGTAAGATGACCACACACCCTGTAGGAAAAATGTCCATTTTCAAAGCTGCCAAACGTCTATCTTTTATTTTTGAAAATGAGCTAGGTATAAGTTTTGTTCCTTAGGACATCTACCTTTCTTGCCCATTTTCAAAAATAAAAACGTCCATGTGAAAAACACACAAAAGCAAATCTTGTAGACATACCCACCAACTACCTTGTCTGATCGCGGCAGAGGAATCCCCAGCAGCTGAGCCGAGTCGCATGCTACAAATGATGGGGCTTCCCCCTCCAAATGCATCTTGGGATGTAGTGAGAGGGGACGAAGGCCCTGATTGATTCAAAACGGTGATTTTGAGCCATTCGGGGCCTTTGGCCCCTCCCAGTGCATAAAACTAAGGTTTCTTAAAATGCTCTTTTCCCTTCTGATGCCTCTTCAAACTCGTTAATAAAGAAGCATGATTATGACTTCATGGATAACACAAAAAGAAAAACTGTGGAAACGATGATCTTGATTCCAAGTTTTATTCCAAGTTCTTCATCAAATTAATTGCACAATAAGTGCAGTAGAATGTCATCTCAAATATTACACAGAAAGAGATTGTGTGTATTATTTGAGATGACATACTACTGCACCTAATATACAAATTAATTTGACGAAGAACTTGGAATAAAACTTGGAATCAAGATCATCGTTTCCACCGTTTTTGTTTTTGTGTTTGCGTGTGCACTCTTTTTATCTCCACTATGGAAGTCTGTTTGGTGATCTTCTTGTTTTGCTTGTGACTTTATTGATGCCAGTAGGAGGAAGCGCAGTCCTGCTACGAGACTCTCATTTTGTCTTCAGGTTTTGATATCCCTTTCTATCTCTAATTTAAGTACATTCAAGTCTGCTTTAACCACGTATAGGGCAAATTTCTGTGGCTAGGTCCCTTTAATTTTTTTTTTTTTTTAAACTTTGCCTACATCTACGGCAAGGGTGTCAAAGTCCCTCCTCGAGGGCCGCAATCCAGTCGGGTTTTCAGGATTTCCCCAATGAATATGCATGAGATCTATTTGCATGCACTGCTTTAATTGTATGCTAATAGATCTCATGCATATTCATTGGGGAAATCCTGAAAACCCAACTGGATTGCAGCCCTCGAGGAGGGACTTTGACACCCCTGCTCCTCAGTGTATGTGATAAAGCATTTTGTGGCTATTTTCCCTTTTCCACACACAGCTGTGTGTTAGTTTTTTTTCAAAATATTTTTGGAAGGGCATGTCACGGGTGGGGAATGTGTTCTGATTAACCTGCGCTAACTGGATAATGCAGGGTTAATGCTGGAGCAATTAGGGGGGGAATTCATCAAGGGGCACAGCTGGTCCCATCAGACACGCCCATCCAGCAGACACAAGAGAAGTGGTTAAGTGCAGATGCTATCAGGGGGCCAGTCTCACAAATCATAGGGAGGCTAGCAGTGTCTTTCATAGTGTGGTTGTATCTGGTATCTCTGTCATAGGGTTGTGTGCAGTACTAAGGTTGCCAGATTTTACTCCTGTAAAATCTGGACCCATAGCCCTGCCCCCAGACCCACCCAGTTCCACCTAGCCCTGCCCCTTGATGCCCAAGTCACGCCCTGTCCCGCCCCCCAGCTTTACCTCCCCCAGCCCCTCAACCTGTTCTCGTCCTCGGGACCCTGTCAGTATGGCATCTGCACATGCATGGATGCAACATGATGATGTCACATCACCGTGTTGCATCAACGTTTGCGTGGATGCACTCCCGACACGGTCCTGAGGTGCAAGCTTTTCAAAACCCGGAAAAGTGAAAAGCTGTCCAGACGCCTGGACATGTCCTCTAAAACGAGGACATGTCTGGGTAAATCCAGGATGTCTGGTAAACGCTATGCAGTACCCCTCATAATAAGGCAGTGTGTATTGATCCTTCTACTGGGGCTGAGTGCAATGCTTTACACATTAGAGTTGTGTGCAGTAGGGCTATGCCCCTCAGCAGGGTAGTAGGCAGTGATTTACACAGTGTAATTGTTATCTGGTATCTCTGTCACAAGGGTGCGGGCAGTGCCTCTCACACTAGAGCCACGTGCAGTAGGGCTGTATCCAGTGCCTCTCAGCAAGGTAATATGCAGTGATTTCTACAGTGTGGTTATCTGGTATCTTTGTCATAAGGGTGCGCGTGCAGTGCCTCTCACTCTGGGGTCATGTGCAGTAGGGCTGTATCCACTATCCAGTGCCTCTCAGCAAGGTAATATGCAGTGATTTCTATAGTGTGGTTGTTGTCTGGTATTTTTGTCATAAGGGTGCGTGCAGTGTCTCTTACACTGGGGCCATGTGCAGTAGGGCTGTATCCACTATCCAGTGCCTCTCAGCAAGGTAATATGCAGTGATTTCTACAATGTGGTTGTTATCTGGTATCTCTGTCACAGGGATGTGGGCAGTGCCTCTCACACTAGAGCCACGTGCAGTAGGGCTGTATCCAGTGCCTCTCAGCAAGGTAATATGAAGTGATTTCTACAGTGTGGTTGTTATCTGGTATCTCTGTCACAAGGGTGCGGGCAGTGCCTCTCACACTAGAGCCACGTGCAGTAGGGCTGTATCCAGTGCCTCTCAGCAAGGTAATATGCAGTGATTTCTACAGTGTGGTTATCTGGTATCTTTGTCATAAGGGTGCGCGTGCAGTGCCTCTCACACTGGGGTCATGTGCAGTAGGGCTGTATCCACTATCCAGTGCCTCTCAGCAAGGTAATATGCAGTGATTTCTATAGTGTGGTTGTTGTCTGGTATTTTTGTCATAAGGGTGCGTGCAGTGCCTCTTACACTGGGGCCATGTGCAGTAGGGCTATATCCACTATCCAGTGCCTCTCAGCAAGGTAATATGCAGTGATTTCTACAATGTGGTTGTTATCTGGTATCTCTGTCACAAGGATGTGGGCAGTGCCTCTCACATTAGAGCCACGTGCAGTAGGGCTGTATCCAGTGCCTCTCAGCAAGGGAATATGAAGTGATTTTTACAGTGTGGTTGTTATCTGGTATCTCTGTCACAAAGGTGTGGGCAGTGCCTCTCACACTAGAGCCACGTGCAGTAGGGCTGTATCCAGTGCCTCTCAGCAAGGTAATATGAAGTGATTTCTACAGTGTGGTTGTTATCTGGTATCTTTGTCATAAGGGTGCGTGTGCAGTGCCTCTCACACTGGGGCCACATGCAGTAGGGCTGTATCCAGTGTCTTGTAGCAGGGTTATTTGCAGTGATTTCCACAGTGTGGTTGTTATCTGGTATCTCTGTCACAAGGGTGCGTGCAGTGCCTTTCAGCAGGGTAATATGCAGTGTCTCTCATAGTGGGGTTGGATCTGCCACCTCTGTCATAGGGTTGCATGTAGTGCCTTCGCACAGGGGTTCTGCTTTCCTTGCTAGGTGTATCCTGATTGCTATGCAGAGGTGCCGATATTGACAGCTCAGTTGTTGCCTGTGTTCATGCTAAATAGCTTATTGTTATTCATGAAATCCTACACGTTAAGCAGAAATGAATTGGAGGTGAAGGGAGGGCATGAACAGAGAAATATGCTCTTTATTTATTTGTTCAGCTCCATCTAAACTGACCCTTCTCTTTCCCACGGGATGAGAATGATTGCAGTGCTGGACATCAGCTCGAGACGAGAAGCGGCTGGATCATGGGCAGATAGAGGGTGTGAACAAGATTTGCCAACAGCTCATTAGTAGTATGGAAGAGTGAGAATCTCAGAGAGACGACCTCAGGCTGCGAATCTCTTTTGTGCATGAGCTCAATTGGTTTGCTTATGTCTAAGGTATCATATGCCAACTCTTCCCTTCCTATCCTTTCAAAGTCTCTTCTTTTTCTTCAATGCTGTACCTTTACTCCCTCTACTCTTTCTTTCTTCCATAAATTCATCTTCTCTCATTGTCTCTTTCTCACATATTCGTATGGCTCCTCCTACTTCCTCTGGTCATGATCTGTTCTCTGACCTCCATAGTTTTGCTTTCTCATTTCATTTCCATTTATCGGAGCATCCGAGAAAGGCCTACTTGTGTCTGCTGTGCATCTATCCCAGGGGTAGGGAACTCCGGTCCTCGAGAGCCGTATTCCAGTCGGGTTTTCAGGATTCCCCCAATGAATATGCATGAGATCTATGTGCAGGCACTGCTTTCAATGCATAGTCATTGCGGAAATCCTGAAAACCCGACTGGAATACGGCTCTCGAGGACCGGAGTTCCCTACCCCTGATCTATCCCAATTAATTTAGGAACCACCAGGACCCTATTCTCACCATTTATGTCTTTCTATATTCTTGCATTGCCAATGTCAACGCAAATTTTATTACAGAACTGGTGATGGTTTCGATAGTGATATTAATAATTGCGATGATAATGGCGGTTATTATATTGATACACCGATATTTCTGATGGCGCTTATAGTTCCGTACATAGCATTATAGTAACATGTTAGCAATGGTGAGGTGACAAAGAAGGTACTAGTGCCTTGTCGGTAATTATGGTAATGAGGGAGATACTGCCTTCATAGTGATTTTGCTAGTGATGTCTATACTGCTGCGAGGCAATACTAGTACTCCTAGTGATACTGTTAAAGATTTGTATGCTATTTGTGGTAACGCTGATAATGGTGGTGGTCAAGGAGGTATTAGTACTTGATATTACTGGGATACTAATGTTATTTATTCATTTTTCTATACGTTCTCTCAGGAGAGGTCAGAACAGTTTTACATGATTTTATTCAGGTACTCAAGCATTTTTCCCTGTATGTCCCGGTGGGTTCACAATCTATCTAATGTACCTGGGGCAATGGGAGGATTAAGTGATTTGCCCAGTTCACAAGGAGTATTGTGGGTTTGAACCCACAACCTCAGGGTGCTGAGGCTGTAGCTTTAACCACTATGCTACTCTATGTAGTAAAAGTGAGCCAAGTCTAGGACAATCAAGCTATTGTGACATCACTGATGAGGTTGGCTCTTAGGCATTGATGGAGTGAGGCATTATGAGGTCACAATGCTAGCTCTGGTTATCAGAGGCTGAAGCTTTTCACACTACAGTGGTACCTCGGTTTACGAGTGCACCGGTTTGCGAGTGTTTTGCAAGACGAGCAAAACATTTGCAAAATCGGTGCCTCGGAAACCGAGCATGGCTCGATTTACGAGCGCCCCCCCACAATCCGGCACCCCCCCCCCCCGCTGCAATCCGGCAACCCCCGCCGCGATTGGGCACCCCCCCCCCCCCCCGCCACTTTCTGAACATGAACTCGCAGGCCTTGAGCATGCTCAGATGCTCAAGGCCCAGCAGAAGAGGAGGCCGATCTTCGGGCACCGGCACCAAGCACAGGACATGCCGGAGCCGGTGCCCAGATGAGGGTAAGAAGCGGCGGAGGGTGCCCAATCGCGTCAGGGGGGTGATGGATTGTGGTGGTGGGGGTGCCCAATCGTGGCGGGGGGTGCCGGATCGTGGCGGGGGGAAGCCTAATCGTGCCGGATCGTGACAGGGGGGGGGAATCGCAGGGGGGGGCCTTATGGGGGAGCAATGCCGGTTCTCGTGGGAGGGGGAACGCATCAAAGCGAGTTTCCATTATTTCCTTTGGGGAAACTCGCTTTGATAAACGAGCATTTTGGATTACGAGCATGCTCCTGGAACGGATTATGCTCGTAATCCAAGGTACCACTGTATTTATGTATTCAATTTTCTATAATGGTCTCCCAGGGGAGCTCAGAACAGTTTACATGAATTTATTCATGTACTCAAGCATTTTTCCTTGTTTGTCCCGGCGGGCTCACAATCTATCTAATGTACCTAGGGCAATGGGGGGATTAAGTGATTTGCCCAGAGTCACAAGGAACAGTGTAGGTTTGAATCCACAGCCTCAGAGTGCTCAGGCTGTAGCTTTAAGCACTGCGCCACTCTAGAAATCAAAATATAGTAAAGGAAAGCCAAGCCATTGTGACATCACTGCTGAGGCTGGTTCTTAGGCATTGATGGAATGAAGCTTTATGACATCACTATCAGCTCTGGTTACCAGAGGCTGAAGCTTTTCACATTTCATTCATTCAGTTTTCTATACTGTTCTTCTAAGGGAGCTCAGAATGGTTTACATGGATTTATTCAGATACTCAAAGCATTTGCTCCTGTCTGTCCTGGCAGGCTCACAATCTATCTAATGTACCTGGGGCAATGGGGGGATGAAGTGACTTTCTCAGGATCACAAGGAGCAGCATGGGTTTGAACCCACAACCCCAGGGTGCTGAGGCTGTAGCTTTAATCAATGCTCCATACTGGTAATGATAGTGAAGGACATACTAGCAGTAATGTTGCTAGGGATATTGATACCACAGATGGATTGTAAGGTAGTGGTGAATAAGGTGCTAGTGATGTCGATGCAGTTGGTAATATTGCTAATGGTGGTGGTGAATGAGGTCCTGCTGCTACCTGTATTGATATCGCTAGGCATGTTGATACTACTGGTGGTAACCCTAGTAATGATTGTGACGAGGAGGTTCTAGGAATATTGATGGTACAGGATTACAGGGAAATACTTTTAAAACCAATTGGAGGAAAGTTTTTATCACTCAGAGAATAATTAAGCTCTGGAACGCGTTGCTAGAGGATGTGGTAAGAGCGGATAGCGTAGCTGGTTTTATATTTAAACATTTTTGTTGAAGGAACAAAAAAATACATTCATATAATATATAAAGATATTCCTTACAAATAAATTCATATATTTAAAAATTTCATTCCATATAATACATACTATCAAATAATATTATCATTCCTCCAATCATTTTATATTATAACCCATAATCCCTCATTATCACCCCCTCTCTCCCCTTCCCTACTCCCTCCCCTCCCTCCCCTTCCCCCCATTTCCTTTTTCCCCCTCCATCCCATTCCCCTTTCCCTCGTAGCTGGTTTTAAGAAAAGTTTGGACAAGTTCCTGGAGGAAAAGTCCATAGTCTGTTATTGAGAAAGATGGGGGGGGGGAGGAGAAGCCACTGCTTGCCCTGGATAGGTAGCATGGAATATTGCTTCTCTTTGGGGATTCTGCATGGAATGTTGCTACTCTTTGGGGATTCTACATGGAATGTTGCTACTCCTTGGGGATTCTGCATGGAATATTGCTACTCTTTGGGGATTCTGCATGGAATGTTGCTACTATTTGGGAATTCTGCATGGAATTTTGCTACTCCTTGAGGATTCTGCATGGAATGTTGCTACTATTTGGGGTTCCGGAATCTTGCTTACTCTGAGATAATGGAATATTGCTACACCTTGGGTTTTGGCCAGGTACTGGTGACCTGGATTGGCCACCGTGGGAACGGGCTACTGGGCTTGATGGACCATTGGTCTGACCCAGTGAGGCTATTCTTATGCTCTTATATTCTTATGAATATTGCTAGGAATATTGTTAGAAATATTGATTGTAATGATGATGGTAAACACTTTACTGATATTTGTAGTGATACTGTTAGGGGTGTTGATACTGCTGATGGTAACATTTTTTGTCGTATCAGCCAGTTTTATGGGGCAAGGATTTGGAACATTTCATCATATCCTCCAATTCTTACTTGGAATTTAGGAGGCATTTAAAGACATACTTGTTTTCTAAATATTATGGGTAACTAATTTTTAACCTAATCGTACATTTTAAATTTCATGGTCCTGTCTGCTACATACTTGGGTAACTAATTTTTAACCTAATTGTACACTTCTCCCTCTGTATAGCTGGGGGAGGAAGCGGGGGTTAGGGGCAGAACCGGCCCACGAATATTAAAAAACCGCAAATAATATTCAGGCCAGTTCTGTCCCTAACCCCCGCTTCCCCCCCAGCTATTTTAAGCCCTGTAAGTCCCCCCCTTAAGCCTTACCTGGTGGTCTAGCGGGTTTTCGGGGCAGGAGCGATCTTTCCCGTGCAGATCGCTCACAGGAAATGGCTGCCTTGAGCTCCCGTTGTCTCTCGAGCTATTTCATGTGAGTGATCTGCACGGGGCAGGAGCATGGGAAGATCGCTCCTGCCCCGAAAACCCACTAGACCACCAGGTATGGCTTAAGGGGGGGCTTACGGGGCTTAAAATAACCTGAAAAATTAAATGGGTTTTTTGGTTTAAAATCGCGAATAACCGAATCCGCGGATGCTGAAACCATGGACTTGGAGGGGGAAGTGTACATCTTACTTTTTGTGAACCGCATAGAACTTTATGGTCCTGCAGTATATAATGTTGATTGTTATATATTATATTATGTAACATGGTTAATGGTGGTAATGAAGGAGGTTCCACTGATCATAGTGATATTGCTAGGGCTGTTGATGTTACAGGTGGTAAACGCTGGTAATAGTGGTATTGAGGAGGTATTAGTACTTGTAGTGATATTGTTAGGGATATTGATGCTATTAACAGTGGTAGAATTGGTCATGGCGGTGATTGGGGATGTCGATGTTTATGCTGTTAACTAGTAATGATGTGGTTACAGATTTACTAACACTCTTGGTGACCTTAGAGATTTGGTACTACATTGATAAAATGGTGGTGGTTATTAGTATTCACACTGATGTTAATAATATTTATGTTGCTAACATTGGTAATGATGGTAGTACCCTTAGGGATGTTGATGCTACTGGTAGTGGCATTACTGGTAATGGGGGAGGGGGGGGGTTGGGGCAGGTACTAGTACTCATGGTAATAATGGACTTGTATATTTTTTTAAACATTTCCTATGCTGCCCATGGGGCTAAAAGTGCAGCTAGTAAGTGATGATGAATTTCCCTGGAGGTGTCTTGGGTCTGCTGTAGGTTATCTGTGGTTGAAAGAAAGTTGAGCTGTTATGAATAACATGAATTCTCGCCCTATGTAAAGTGAGAGATAAAAGAATACACACTGGATAATAAATCATATCAGAGCGCTGTGCTCTGCTCTAGATCTTATCACCGGGGTAAGCTGTAGTAACGCACTGCTTGGAAATTTAAAAGTATACAAAGATTGCCTCTAGGGGGTTATACTATTGAGATCTTGCTTCCTTTCTGTTAACCAACAGAGGAAGAGAGACCTAGAGAAAGAAAGGAGGAAGAGAACGAGAGGCTGGGTAGAGGAAACCTTTCCTATAGTGTCTTGGGGCTAGGAACAGGTAGGGTTACCATATGGCTCCAGAAACAAAAGAGGACGGATTGAGATATCCATTGCTTTCAATAGAAGTAAAACCCGGATTTCTCAATCCGTCCTTTTTTTCTGGAGCCATATGGTAACCCTACCCTACCCTAACATTAATAGAAAAGCTAAAGTCAAGAATTGGTAAGACAGGCCACGTGTGGGCAGAATCCCTAGATAAGCGGGAGGGGCTAGTACATTGACATCAGTATTGTGGGCAGGATCACTAACCGAGTACTACTACTACTACTAATCTTATTTTTATAGCATTGCTAGACATACACAGCGCTAGAGTTACCATATGGCTCCAGAAAAAGGAGGACGGATTGAACCATCCGGGTTTTACTTCCATTGCTTTCAGTGGAAGTAAAACCTGGATATCTCAATCCGTCCTCCTTTTTCTGGAGCCATATGGTAACCCTAGGAATAGGAGACCTTTCATGCGTAAGGCTGTGTCAGAAGGAAGCCAGCTCTATCCAGACTAGATTAGTGGGCCTCACTTTCTTATTATCACTGCTTTCCTGCATAGCTGATACTTTCTGTGCTGCCTCTGCAGACCTCACTGCATTACTGTCACCTGGGCACTGGATACATCTTTCAATTCTAGCATTTCGCTGGCCAGCTGCAACCCCTTTCAGACAAACCAGATAGTGGACAAGAGAGCCTGACTGATTGCCACTTGAAAATTAGCATAAAGGTGCTGTTCTTCTGCTGTCATGGGTCCTCCTTCCCAGCAGGGCCATCAGGAGACAAAGCCGGACCCAGGGCAATCAATCTTAAAGGGCCATCCCCCTGCACCATCGGCCAAAGGTAAAGTTCACCCCCCACCCCGTCTACTTTCACAAGTTTCTCAAGGGGTCACCAGAGGCAGTGACTCTCACACGCTACCTGCCGCTGACCCGGAAACTTCCCCTCTGCTGCATCAGGAAATTACATCAGAGGTGGGCGGGATGTGGAAGAGGGGAGATTTCCAGTCAGCTGCAGGCAGTATGTGAGAGTTGTTGCTGCTGCTGGCAACCCCTTGAGAGAGGCATAAGGGAAAGAGGGGAGGGTGATGCAGGATCGAGGAGCAACCCTATTAGGACATCTTTTTGTCAGTAGGGTCTGTCAATTGTAGAGGTAGATTTTTATTTTTTTTAACTTTACAAACCACTAATGACAAAATGATGCAGTTAAAAAAAAAAAAAATGTATTTATTAATTTGCAAATTTTACGTTCTGAATCTACAGCTATCTCCAGAAACTGCTTAAAATAAGTCTTTCCTACCAAATCACAGATGAAATATATAGAAATTAAGTAATACAGTATTTGAATACAAAAATAGTCTGAACTACATCTTTAGCCACATAATTATCTTTAAAATGTCACTTATTCAGCTAATTTAATATTATTTAACAAAATCCAGCAAAGAAGCCATATCTTGTTTGCTTCTGTTTTGGCTCATGAGCTCTTTGCTGACCATCTGACTCCCAATATAATGTTTCCTCCTCTCCTGATTGTACACATGACCAGCAGCCTCAGTTGTCATTTTTACACACCTTTCTACGGACTGGGCCTGTAATGGCCAGTCTAGAACCACCAAGGGCTTCCTCAGAATTGCCTTGATCTCTGCTGTTGTCATGGTACAGGTAAGAGAAGGCTCAGAGACTCTGGGTTAGTGTAGTTTCCTCAGTGTTGATGGATGGTGATTTCCTGGGTCTCACCCTGCTGTGTCTTCTCATCTCCTTCACCTCTGACCTTCAATATCTTCTCCAATGCATCTCTTCTCTCCTGTTCCTCTTCACTACACAACATAGTTTGCAGAACAGACTCACTGTAACCATACCAAGCTGACCTTCTCATTGTAGGCATGACTATCTTCCTTGCCTCCTCACACTGTTCTTTTACCGCCCTCCAGCCTTCCTCTCCGCTTGTGTTCTGTTGGAGGCCAGGTTCCTGAAGAAGGGCTCCTCCCGAAACCAGCGCGGTTGAACCTCTCCTCCTGGCGCGGTTTTTCCGTTTGTGTGACAGTTTTGGATAAGTATTGTTTCTTTTGGACATGTTTTTCACTTTTTGGTATGGTTTTTGACTTTGTTTGTGATTTTGCGTGAGTTTTTTGAGGGGGTTTGGCTGGCAGGGTTTGTGTGGGGGTCGCTCAGGTTGCTTGTGTTGAGTTTCATTTACTCACTTTGATTGTTGATTGGTTTGATTTCTGCACACACAGGGCGCTCGATGATGGTGTGCGGGTGGAGGCTTATGGCCTTGGCCCAGAAGTGAAGTGTCGGAGCTGTGCTCCTATCACTGAGGGTTCACACTGAGAGCGCCCTATAACATCATATAATGTGACATGTTCTTTGACATATTACACTATATTTGGTTTGCAAGTTGTGAGCCAAGTTAGGCACTTTGAGCTTCCCCCTCACAGACCTTGATGTGACTTGGTTGCCTTCCTTGTTTTTTCTAGTTTAGGATTTGTTTGGCAAATTAGGAGTGTGTTGTTGTTGACTTTTAGTAGTTGCGGCTGGAAGAGGGAATGCCTGACACCTTGTGCCCAATTTATTTTTTATATTGAATCCGTTTATCATGTAAGCCCCAACACAAAACTCTACAATCATTCTCGCTTTTCAGATTCTTACCTTTCAGGTTATGCTTGGAAATCCACATTCTCATGAATCTTAGAGCTGTGAGCCATCTGCTATGTGACACAAATCCTATTTCCAACAGAGCCAGATCCTTTGGCAAGATACCTGTTCTAGTCAAATCAGGATTTATTTCCAGTTCAGTAGCAGAATCCAGCATTTTCCTAGCGGGACCTGCTTAATGTCTTGCCATCTAACGCAGTCACCAAGTGCCTGAATGGTAGTTCGCCTGTGGTGCAGATTACAGATAATCCACCCTCACACTGGCTTCCTTTGTTGCTTCTCCTCAACATAATGCATCACTCCGCTCTCTCAACCAGTGTTTCATTACCAGGAATCACCTCCAATAGCTTGAAGAGTTTTTGTCTGTTCCTCTTTCTCTCAGCCATGCAACCAAATTGTCAGCAATTATTTCCGCACGAGTCTTGGCTTTTTTTGCTTTTGCAGGAACCAAATGCCACAGATATCTGCCTCCTGGCTCCATACAAACTGTGCGATGGTCCTCTTTCACCACACCTGGATGCATGTTGCCATTCTCTTTTACCTTTCACATGACCCTGCTTTCATCACAGCGACCATTAAAGAAAATGCAAGTGATGCCATTCTACTGCACTTCCTCCTCACACTGTACATCCAGTTTTTTCATGATTCTCACCTGAGCCCTCTTCACCTTGTTATGATCAATCATCAAAGCAGTATCAAAGTGAGTGATGAACCCTGTATCAATCCCGGCAGCAGTAACAATCTCTGCTATTCCTCTCAGGCCAGTTATGTCTTAAACCGGCAAGGGCTATGTTGGTTAAATCTAGGGTTACAAGATTTTCCATTTGGAAAATCCAGATCCCAAGACCAGGCCCACCCAGTTCCGCCCTGTCATGCCCCCCCCCCCCCCACTGCCTGGTCTCATCGAGCAAGACATCCTAGCGTGCGCGGATTCCCTCCAGCCTGACGTGATGTGGAGGAAAGGTTTTCAAAACCTGGAGAAAGTGCCGGGGAAATCCGGACGTTGTAATCCTAGTTAAATCCTCAGTATTATATTCTGGCCTCTTCTTTGCTTTCTCTAGACAACAGGAGCTTCCTCCATTGGGGTTTCCATGTCATGCAAATCTCCCTGTTCCGCTTCAAGCACTGATCTCTCCATCGTCTTTTGCTCTTCTGCTGTTCTTTTTTTTTAACTCCTCATCCTCCGCTTTTCTTCGTCCTTCTTCCTTTTCACCTGCCTTTCCTTCTGTAGTTCTCGTCTTCTGTTCTCAGAGAGGTCGGCTGGTCCAATCTGATGAGGTCCAACACTCCCAGATTTCTCTCTTTGACCTTTTATAAAGGCTAACTCAATCACAGGAATCATCTTTTCTCTGCTGCAGTCCCAAAGTATGTGTAGTCTTCTGAAACAGACATAATTGCATCCCACATCAGTAGGACTCTTTATGTCACACTTGCAGTTATGTATGTCCTTCACTGTGCTGAGTTTCCCCATAAATCTATCTTTTCTCTTCCGATTTTGCTCTGCCCACAGAAACATTGCTGGCTTGTTCCCTCATGGATTTCAACTTTCCTGTATTTTGGATTTGCTTTGTACCACTGCGCAAGTAATCCAGTTGTCAGGCCATTGACCAAGTTCATCAGTGCTGTAATTTCATCTGTCTTGATCCATTGATGTCTCTCAAACACAACCCTTATCTAATGAGATCCCTGACAAGTGGAGGTTCAGTTACAGGTAGTTTATCTGTCTGATCCAACCAAATTATGTAAACGAGTCCAAACGGGCAGCCTTGGTTTTCTTTTTGGAAATTTTCAGTATTAGATTATTGCTATGTGAACGCTATGTTGAAAACCCGTGAACGAGAAAATGAAATTAATGTGTTAGTGTTAACATGGGTAAATAACTCCCCGCACCCCCCCCCCCCCGTTTACAAAACTGCGAAAGTGGTTTTTAATGCAGGCTGGCGCGCTGAATGCTCTGTGCTGCTCCCAACACTCTTTGGAATTCTAGGAGTGTTGGGAGCAGCGCAGAGCATTCAGCGTGCCAGCCTGCGCTAAGAAACGCTTTCACGTTTTTATAATAGAGGGAGGGGAATTAAGGTAGACTGATAACTGAGGCATAAAAGGCTTTAATATGTAATGCAAACACATAAAAACTATTATCAGAGCACTTAAACATATTCAGTAATTTATGTATTTTTGCATAATTTCCTAGAAATTTCAGGTAGGTAAATAACATTTTACACAAAATTTAAAGCTAGTTATTGATTTTCCACATTAAATTATACCATTTTCCACTAGTGATTTTTTAAATTATGACTTCTCCAAAATTGATACACCCTAATTTATCAGGATCCTGTAAACCTAGACTCCAGTTCCAGAATAAAACCAGGACTGGTCCTGACTGGCATGGAGTTCTGTAGTCACTTCATGTACAAGAGATAAGAGAAGTGTTTCAGAAACAGACTATTAATTCACCCTTGGGTTGGATGCCTGAGCTATGGTTGGCTGTAGTTGTATATTCTGGACTTTTGATTTATTAAGCTTTCTTTCCATATAAACAGAATGGGGTAAAAATCTTTGTGAATGAAGTTCTCTGAAAATGTAAAAGGAAACTGTTATTCAAAAAGACCAAATATAGCTGTGTAAACCAGGGGTTTTCAATCCAGACCTAGGGGCATACACAGAGTAAGATTATTAAAACTCGCTTGAAAAATCCAGCGACTTGTTGTAGTGGGAGCGACGTTTATTTTATGGTTGATTCTCAGCATAATAGCATGCAAATTATATGCACGCTATTTGTGTGGAGAATCTCCGGTAAAGAGTGGGAGAATCTGTACCTAGCGATTGCTCAGAAGAGCTGTCACTAAGCACACCTCCTCCCTCCTGTCAAAACTGCTCTCCCTCCGCAGTCAACTGATTGCAGGTCGACCCATGTCCTGCTAGTTCAGCTGAATAACAGGCAGGGAGAGCAGCAGAAAGAAGAGAACCCTCCTTGCCAGCCCCTGCCTGGACGCCCCAGGACACTGACACAAGATCGGCAGCAGGGACGCCCATTCTGTCCTGCCGCTGTCACCGCCACCGGCCCCGACAGCCTCCCCCAACACTCCCAGCTGGAGGGATGCCCACTCCCTCCTACTGCTGCTGCCGCCACTGCTACCAGGCCCCAACAGCCCCCGCCGACACTCCTGACAGGAGGGATGCCCATTCCCTCCTGCCTCTGCTGTCACCACTGCCACAGGACCACAACAACCCTCCTTACACTTCTAGCAGGTGGGATTCCAACTCCCACCCACCGCAGGGTCCCCCCCCCCACGACACCTCCCAATATATCTTATACCATTCATCTGTGCATAAGATAAATTTGCAGGCACTCCCTCCTTTGGACGCAGATTTATCTTATTCATATTCATTGTGGATATCCTGAAATCCTGACTGACTAGGTGTGTCCTGAAGACTGGGTTGAGAACCCCTGGTATAAACTGAGGAACAGGGATATAAAATAACTACTTGAGGCCAGAGTGGGGATTTGAACTCAGGAGTGCTGCTGAGTTATAATTTGTAGACAAAAAGGAAGCAACACCGTGGAACTAGAGAGAAGGCGCTTGCAGTCTAAGGGCAGGGGCAAACCTTGAGGAGTTGGATTAGGGAGTGGAGCCTTGGCCTTTACTCCTAGTCCTCAATGGCCATCCCAGCCAGGTTTTCAGAATATCCCTTATAAATATGCATGAGAATGATTTGTATATAAAGGAGGTGGTGAGTGTGTGAATCGGTCTCTTGCGTGTTCATGAGGAATATCCTGAAAACCTGACCTGCTACCAGCCCTTGAAGACTGGGAGTGATTCCCTTTCCTCTGTCCTGCCTGGAAAGAAGGGACTGGAGCAGAACATCCCTACTGCTCTGAAGGCTGAAAAGAAGTGCTAGAACTGAGTTCCAGGCTGTTTCCCCAGAAATTAAGCCCTAGTTTTCACCTCTGCAACCTCATGTTGTTTTCTATCGAGAAAGAGTCATGAACAGTTAGATATACTCCTTTTCCTATAAAGTTCTTGTTTCATAGCCCTGTGATGTTCTTTCAAGGTCTCCACATGTGCACATATCAGTGTCTTACGTCCCTCTTTTCTGCATTTTAGCAGCATGCTACTCTGTGTGCACATTAGCATAGTGCCACATGCTCTCTTTGTAGATGTTCTATTGCTTTCCCTTTCTGTGCCTGTTCTCGTTGTGTGGCTCTGTTCATGTGCACGTTATACTGTGGTGCTTCACTGGCGTTGTGCAGATTAATACAGTGTTAACGCACTCAATCTCTGTATATGACTGCACCATGTTCCACTCTTTTTCTCTCTTCCTCTGTATTATCACAGTGCTGCTCTGACTGTGTGAACCTTTGTGTTTTGCAGCTCTGTTTGTGTGCATCTCTGTGTTCTGCTGCTCTGTGTGTATCTCTGTGCTCTGCTACTTTGTTTGGGGGTACCTCTGTGCACTGCAGCTCTGACTGTGTGCACGTCTGTGCTCTGCTGCTGTTTGTGTGCATGTCTGTGTTCTGATGCTCTGACTGCATGCATCTCTGTGCTGTGTTTGTGTGCACATCTGTGCTCTGCTGCTCTGACTGCTTGCATCTCTGTGCTGTGTTTGTGTGCACATCTGTGCTCTGCTGCTCTGACTGCTTGCATCTCTGTGCTGTGTTTGTGTGCCCATCTGTGCTCTGCTGCTCTGACTTCATTTATCTCTGTGCTCTGTGTGCACATCTGTGGACTGCTGTTTTGAGTGTGTGCATCTCTGTTCTGCTAGTATTTGTGTGCACCTCTCTGCTCTGCAAGCTCTGACTACACATCTGTGCTCTGCAGCTGTGTGCAAATCTGTGCTCTGTTATTGTGTGCACATCTGTGCTCTTCTGCTTTGTCTGTGCATGTCAGCATGTTGCTGCTCTGTCTATCTGTATGTCAGTGTGGTGCTCCTTTGCTGTTTACGTTAGCATGGTGATGATGACTTTTTCTAATTTTACATCACAGGGGAAGAGTTTTATGAAGCTTCGCCCTATGAGCCCCTCACCACTCGTCTTTCTGACATCTTCAGGCTGGCTTCAATCTTCTCAGGTAAGAATCGAATAAGGAAAATAGGTGTTCTTTCCCTTGTCTCCTGTCCCTGTGAAAGGGAATGGTACAAATGGGCAGTTCTGTTTTATATCACTTTCCTCATCAGAGAAAGTAGAAAGCAGAAGAATTCCAATAGTGAACACCTCAAATAGTTTAACGCGCCAAAGGTTTATAACAAGGTCGCTACAGATCCATTGGGATCCTGGTGCTCTCTCTCAGCACACAGGGTCCAGGTTGATGGTACTAGAAACTCTTGACAGAAAAAGAGGAGTCTTCCTTTGCCCAGCACAGCGAGAAGCAAAACAAAACAAAGGCATTTTATTGAAAGTATGTTCCCTGAGGAAGGTAGAATTCTGCCGAAACCAGGATCCTAGTTGGGACTTTCCATAGGAACTTTCAATAAAATCCCTTGTGTTGTATTGTGGCTTCACTAGAAACTCTTGGAAACGGATGAAATGTCTAGTTGCAAATGGGCAGCTGGTAGATGCAGTTAAAGAAAAAAGAAGGATGTGGCTTTTACCCTTCCAAGTTTCTCTCTCCTCTCACTTCTGTGTAGAATTCATGGCATGCAAATGAGGAAAACTGACACCTGCTTGAAGTGGAGTCTGTGTTAAGGCACTTTCCAATTTCTGCTTGCTTGGGGCAGCTGTGACGGTTGGTGTATCTGGAACCTCCTTTCATGCACAGCAATCTCTGTGATGAGATAGGGAATGGGAAATGAAGGGAAAGCCCACGGGAACTGCCTACTGAACAGAAGCCCAAGTGACTGCATGCAATGAGCAGCTCCAAATTTGCAGATAATGAGGCTGGGCCAGTGGGTGATAATAATAATAATAATAATAACAGTTTATATACCGCAGGACCGTGAAGTTCTATGCGGTTTTCAATGATTAAAAGATGGTACAACTTGAGTGGAATAAACAGAGTTAAGAGCTAGTGATTAACAGCTATTGATTAACAGTTATTTTGGAGTAAGAGTTGTACAGGTCAGCTGCCTAAATACTTCAGGAACAGATATGTTTTTAGGCGTTTCCTAAATTCCCCATATGTAGTAGGTGTAAGCAATTGATCTAGATCTTTACCCCATAATGCTGCCTGATTTGAGAAAAGGTGTTGATGATGTCTTTTAAATTTACATCCTCTAACTGGAGGTGAAACAAAGTTCAAGTGTGACCTTCTCTTATGTCTGTTGGCTGAGAAAGAGAAAAGGTCGGTTATATATTTAGGGGCTAGACCGAATAGTGCCTTAAAGCAAAAACAACCGAACTTAAACTTCACATGCATCTCCATCAGCAGCCAATGCAGTAGTCGGTAGTAAGGTGTTACGTGATCGGACTTCTTCAGTCTGAAAATAAGTTTGATCGCTGCATTTTGCACCAATTGTAATCGTTGCATATTCTTTTAGGCAATTGCCAAATAGGCAATATTACAGTAGTCAAGTTGACTTAGTACGAGGGATTGTACCAGAATTCTGAAAGCTGCCATGTCAAAATATGCTCTAATGGACCGAAACTTCCATAGAGTGAAAAAACACTTTCTGATTAAGAAGTCAACCTGGTCTTTCATGGTCCAATGTTACACCCAATACCTTCATAGTAGATTGAATAGGGTAACTAAGTTTATTGATGCAAAGTGATGTTTTGGCATCAAGCGGGTATGGGGAAGCTATGAAAAATTTTGTTTTTTCTGAGTTGAGTCTTAATCTGAATTCAGTCATCCACTGCTCCAACAGATTTAGTACTTCTGTTGCCTTGGGAGGAGCTTCCGAAAGAGAGTTAGCAAATGGGATGACGATCGTGAAGTCATCTGCGTAACTGAATAATTTTATCCCCAGCTGGGTCAATTGCGCTCCTAAGGAGGACATGTAAACATTGAAAAGCAGTTGGGAAAGTAGTGACCCCTGCGGTACGCCGGATGGATTGCTCCAGGTATCAGAGAGATCGTAGTTGAAATGTATTTGGTAGGTGCGTGACATAAGGAAACCCCGAAACCAGTTTAAGATCGCTTCCCTGATACCAATTGCATCTAAGCAGTGTAGTAGTCTCCCATGGCCCACCAAGTCAAAGGCAGAGCTCATATCGAATTGCATGATCAGGGCATTAAGGCCCTTACTGAACAAGAGGCGCAGATTATCTAAGATAGCTGCAATTACTGTCTCATTGCTGAACAAAGGTCTAAAACCAGATTGAGAAGAGAGATTGATAAGTGCAGTACTGTGCTGTTCCTGGAAAAGAGGTAGAAGGAAGGAAGGAGGGGCTGGGATTCTGCTCACAGCATGCTGAGGCTATTCTGAGGCAGAGACCAATGCTATCATGAGGAATCTCCGCAAGTAATGGAGGAGGCAACCTGCCTTCGACATATAGGTCTAGAAAAAGGAGGACGGATTGAAACTTCTGGGTTTTATTTCCATTGCTTTCAAAGGAAGTTAAACTTGGATGTCTCTATCCATTCTTCTTACTTCCATTGCTTGTGCCAGCTTGAGCTGTTCCTGTGATGTAACTTCCTGGTCCTGTGAACAGGAAGTTAGATCATAGGGAGGACTTGGGTAGGTTTACCAGACGTCTGGATTTCCCCGGACAGGTTTTGTCTGGGTTTTGAAAAGCCTCCTCACATCACGTCGGGCAGGGAGGAAGTCCATGCATGTGTGGACTTCCTCCATGCCCGACAAAAGCAGGCAGTGGGTGGGGCTAGGGCGGGGATAGGACGGGGCTGGGCAGGGAAGGGCAGAACTGGGCAGGCCTGTGGGCAGGTCTAGGGGTCTGGATTTTCCGATTGGAAAATCTGACAACCCTAGGCTTGGGGCCGGTGTGAGCAGTGGGTAAGAGTCCTTGCTTATGCTGCCAGTGATGAATAGAAGCATATAAGGTATCGGAGGGGGTGCAGTTCAGAGACTCCTCTCTATTGCTGGGGTTTTATGTGGAGAGGAGCGATGCCTGGAGTCTTCAGTTGGCAGGGCTTTTGGATCCCCCACCAGCCATACTGCTGCTGTACTGCAGGGTGCTGCCCCTGTAAAGTTGGCACCCAAGGCTCTCCAGCCCCAACATCCCCCTTACTATGCCATTGAAAGGACAGCATAGAAGGTGTCAGCTATGCTCCTGCTAGAGAATGACACGGTGGTTGTTACCCACCGCTAGCCGCGGGTAACCCACCGAAATGGTGACAAAACAAAAAAGGGTGAACGAGCATGCGGTCTGGCAGCCCCCTCTCTCCTGCCGGCCGGCCGGCCATGCATCTCCCTCCCTCCCTTTCCCTTACCTTCTCTTTGTGGCAATTTCTATAAGGCTATGCGTTGTATTGCAGCCGGAGCCTTGAAGTCGCATCGCGTGTGGCTGCTGGAAAGTCTCCTCTGATGCAACTTCCTGTTTCTGGTTGCATCAGAGGAGACTTTTCCAGCAGCCAACATGACGCGACTTCAAGGCTCTGGCTGCAATACAATGCATAGCCTTATAGAAATCGCCACGAAGATAAGGGAAGGGGAAGTGAGGGAAGGAGATGCATGGCTGGCCGGCGGAAGGGAGCTGCTGGACCGCGCAAAGGGTGCTGGGGGTGGGGGGATGGGAAGGAGACGACGCTGAAGCAGCCTGAAGGGAACTGGGGAAGAAAGAGAGGGCAGAAGATGCTGGGAAATGGGGAAGAGAGAGTAGGGAGAAGATGCTGGGAAATGGGGAAGAGAGAGTGGGGAGAAGACACTGGGAAATGGGGAAGAGACAATGGGGAGAAGATACTGGGAAATGGGGAAGAGAGAGTAGGGAGAAGATGTGGGCAATGGGGAAGAGAGAGTGGGGAGAATACGCTGGGGAAGAGAGAGTGGGGAGAATACGCTGGGGAAGAGAGAGTGGGAAGAAGACGTTGTGAAAGAGGATAGATTAAGAATATTTGAATCGCTATCCCCTTTTTACTCTTCCCTATCAATCTCCCCTCCCCACCTCCGTTCCCCAATCCCATCCACTTTAGTTAACTCCTTCTACTTAAAGAACAATCTTCTCTCTAGGTGTGCGGGGATGGGGTGGGGACGGGGACCGAACTTGACGGGACGGTGACAGAGACCAAGCCCACGGGGACGGGACGATGATGGGGGTGAGTTTGCAGGGACGGGGCGGAGACAGGGACAAATTTTTTCCCCGTTTCATTCTCTAAGAGTAACCTCACCTCCTGTCTCTTCTGCTGCTCCCTGGATCCATTAGAAAAAGATTTTACCCATTTAATGTGTTTGCAGTGCTAGTCCTGACTGAGAATGAGAATGGCTTTGTCTTATTATTTACATCCCACTAACGGAACCTTCTAAGCGGGGCACAATTCAATGTCAGAAATAATAGAACACCGCAGACTTTGTTTCAAATACTGGGCATAACTCTTCTCTTATTAACTTTATAATGAATATAAAACAGTCTCAGGCTCACAGCCAGTGCTCTTTAATCTATTTAAGGCCAGCGATAGGTAGTGGAGGTCTCCTTATCCTGAGAGTACTGCAAGGAGGCCAGTTTTAACAAAGCTAGACTGATGCTCCTTGAATTAATGCGCCTAAAGATGAGAAAGGGGGGGAATGCCTAATCCAGGTGCAAGAATGGATGCCTCAAATGCCACTTCTTACTCTGTGGTGCTACTTCCTTAGGGAGCTCCTATGCTCTGCTGGTTCAGGAAATCCAGGCAAATAAAACAGCTTGATGACTTGTGAGTAGGTGAAAGTATTTCTCTTATATTCCAACTGGGAATGTAACAGATAAGAGTTTTTATATTAACCTGAAGGAGAAGTTATCAGCCAGTGAAATCTTCAAAAGCAGAAAGAGCAATTTATTCTCCTGAATGTTAGAAAGAATGGGGCCAAAGATAGCAGCTTAATCTTCAAAGCTAGTGCTACACTCCTCCATGTTACAGATGTTGAAATGTTCTTCGGTAGTAGAAGTAGACATCTGGCCTCTGCTATACCCCATGTGCACCCTGCCAGGGCACCATCAAGTTCATGGAGGAACAGGCATGAGAAGCACACAATAGCCTTTATAACAGCACAAGGAAATCCCCAGCAAAGGGTTGTACTGGTACACCAGCCCTGTAACACTGACATGTCTGTCCAATAGGGTTCATGTAAGGTCAGCAGTTTGAGAACTGCAAATTCATCACAGAGAGGCAAAGAAAGGTTTGGTGGACCATAAATTTAGGGTCTCATAGCTCTGGATCCAATTAGTTTGGAAATGCTTTAGAGGAGAGGCCTAGTGGCTAGAACAATTGCCTCAGCACCTTGAGGTTGTGAGTTCAATTCCTACTGCAACTTCTTGTGACTAGAGAGTAATGCGAGGACAAAGATTTGTCCCCGTGGTGAAACACATTTTTCAACCCCTTCCCCTCACCATCCCCGCATCTCCCAGCTCAAAGCAGAAAGATGATTGTATGCAAATTTTATGGGCCTAAGCCATTGTAAATAAACATTTTAAGCCTATAGTGTGTGTGTGAGGGGTTGGCTTCTAACTTTTATTTTGATTGAAAGAACATCAATAAAAATACAGCTTGTGAAGCATACTGGGTTCTGCATTGTGCACAGAAAACCAAACATCAGCTCAGTACTAGTGACGGGATCCATCCCAGGATATTGAGGGAGTTCCGAGAGGTTCTGGCGGGTCCTCTTAAAGATTTGTTCAATAAATCTTTAGAGACGGGAGAGGTTCCGTGGAACTGGAGATGAGTGGATGTGGTCCCTCTTCACAAAAGTGGTTGCAGAGATGAAGCAGGAAATTACAGATCAGTAAGCCTCACTTTGGTTATTGGAAAAATAATGGAAACGTTGCTGAAGGAAAGGAAAGTGAAATTCTTAGATCTAATGGATTACAAGATCCGAGGCAACATAGGTTTACTAAAGATAAATCGTGCCAAACGAATCTGATTGAATTCTTTGACTGGGTGACCAGAGATAAGCACTGATAGAGAGAGGGACCTTGGGGTGATTGTGTCTGAGGATCTAAGACATTTAAACAGGAAAGGATGGTCGCGCGCGGCAGGGGGAAGAGTGGGAAGGGGGCGGAGAGGAGGAAGGATGCCGGCATCCCGAGCAAGATGGCGCCTGGGGAGGACCACCCCCCTTACTATACCACTGACAGTGTGGTCCTGGCGCCCGGGGAGGATGGCCCCCCTCATCACCCCCCTTACTATGCCACTGACAGTATGGTCCTGGCGCCCGGGGAGGACGGCCCCCCTCATCACCCCCCTTACTATGCCACTAACAGTATGGTCCTGGCACTTCCCTACCACCTCCACTGGAAGGCTATTTCAAGCATCCATCACCCTTTTTGTGAAGATTACTCTTGTGCCTATTTCCCTTTTACCTTCATTCTATGACCTCTTATTCCAAAGATACATTGCCTCTTTGGGGGTGGGTCATTTGGGTTCAGAACTGTATATTTTAGCTACCAAGATGGATGATTTGATTATGCAGCCCAAGGTGTATTACATGTACTGTATCATTAATGCTCATCCATCCCTTCTTGCCCCTCAGAGAATCTCTATTCATTTCCCCATGCCTTCTTGAATTCAAACACAGTATGCAGTGGCGTAGCGAGGGTGAGTGGCACCCGGGGCAGTGGGGGGGGGGGGAGGGTGAAGGGAGGAAGACTACAGATAGGTTGAGCTGCTGTAGGGTTACTAGATGCCCAGTTTCCCCAGACAGAAGTTGTTAAATTGAAAAGCTGCCTGGACTTCCGACAGATTACTCAAAAAAAGCACATGTCCGGGGAAATCTGGACATCTGGTACCCCTGCTTCTGGTGCGCCATTCTTCTCTGGACTGCTGTTACTCTGCATCTTTTAGAACTGGAGTGGGCAACCTTTAAACACTGAGGGATGTCAGCCTAGCAGCCTGAACATAAGAACATAAGAAGTTGCCTCCGCTGGGTCAGACCAGAGGTCCATTGCGCCCAGCAGCCCGCTCCTGCGGAGGCCCATCAGGTCCATGACCTGTAAGGTGATTTTTGTCTGAAACCCTTCATTCCCTGTTCCCTTCTATCTGTTAACCTTCTTAGTCCTACCTCTGTCCCTATCTGTATCCCTCAATCCCCGAGTCGTTCAGGAATTTATCCAATCCCTCCTTGAAACCCCGTAATGTACAGTGTAGTTACTTACCTGTAACGTAGGTTCTCCGTGGACAGCAGGATAGTCAGCCACATATGGGTGTCCGTAAATTGGGAGCTGTTTGGGACAACACCCATATGTGGCTGACTCATCCTGCTTGTCCTAGGAGAATCTGTCTTATCACATCCTCCGGAAGCGCATTCCAGGTGTCCACTACCCTCTGAGTGAAAAAGAATATTGCGTTGGTTCTGAACCTGTCCCCTTTCAACTTCTCCGAGTGCCCCCTTGTTCTTCTGGTTCCCAATAGGCTGAAGAATCTGTCCCTCTCCACCTTCTCTATGCCTTTCATGATCTTGTATGTTGGAACCTGACATGCACTTAGCTCCATAGACCTTCTGTGATAAATATGCAAATATTTAACTAAACAAACTGCTAGAGTGGCTATTCTGAACATACTTGTGAAATACAGTATTTAAATTCACCAAAACTCTGGTTAATTACACTTTTTGTGTGTACTTCCTATGGCACTCTCTAAAGTTAAAAGGGGATAGATTCTGTACAAACGTAAGGAAGTTTTCTTCACCCAGAGTGGTAGAAATCTGGAACGCTCTTCCGGAGGCTGTTATAGGGGAAAGCACCCTTCAGGGATTCAAGAAAAGGTTAGATAAGTTCCTGCTGGACCAGAACATACGCAGGTAAGGCTAGACTCAAATAGGGCACTGGTCTTTGACCTAAGGGCCGCCGCGTGAGCGGAATGCTGGGCACGATGGACCACTGGTCTGACCAAGCAGCGACAATTCTTATGGTACTGCAGCCCCACATAGAATTCAGCGGCGTACTGCAGGTTGCTCACCCCTGTTTTAGAAAAAAGCACCTCCAGAATTTTTGACACGCTGAGATGTGGTAATGCTCTGGATTTATCCTGTTGGTTTTGAACACAATTTGTGTAGCTGCCGTGCTGCTCTGCTTTGATACAGAGGAATAAGGGTTAACAAATAAGCTGTACCGAGACTTCTTTATTGGACTAATTTAATCAATTTGTGACAAATTTTCAAGAGCTCGGCTTCCTTTATCAGGTCTGTGCAGAATGAGCGATAGGTAAGCACAGAGTCGACGAAGGGAGTCCTTCTAAACCTCATCGGAAATGCATTTATTTACCTCGCAACTTGTTTGGTAACCTTTATTCTTACTAGATTTTGAAATAATGTCTATTATTTACACGCTGACATCCAGCTTAAAAGTGGAGCTACAGGGTACAGTGTCTCTGCCTTAAGAGCTTAGTTGTAGAGAGGGTAAATTGAGTCACTGAAGATCACACACACAACAGAACGGGAGAAGGGAAATAATTCTGTGGTCTTTGTGCTGTAATCATTTCCCCTCCCTGACGGCTCAGTATTCATCTTGCCGCAGTGAAAATGACCCCTCATTATGTTAAGAGAAGTATTTGGCTGCAGTATTGTACCTGTGTGAATTAGTGGTAGTGGTGGTGGTGATGGCAGTGGTAAGAGAAAGG
Organism: Geotrypetes seraphini; assembly: GCF_902459505.1. Classification (NCBI taxonomy): domain Eukaryota; kingdom Metazoa; phylum Chordata; class Amphibia; order Gymnophiona; family Dermophiidae; genus Geotrypetes; species Geotrypetes seraphini. The sequence continues at coordinate 218,807,115 of NC_047089.1, read as the reverse complement.
GATGGACAGCTACACAGAAAGGTTACAGCAGGCTTGTCCAACCTACAGGCCAGACTCCAGCCCACTAAGTGCTTTTTTGTGGGCCCTTGGAAGCCTGGCAATTTATTTCTGGCTCTTACAGAGGGGTTCCTGCTTCCCCACCATTACTCATCTCTCTGTAAGTAGACTTGAAACCATGAGACCAAGCCAAACCTCTGGTGTTATGCAGCTCAAGCTTGCAGAGAGCCAAATCATGGTGGGGAAGTAGGAATCCTTCTGCTTCTTCAGCAGCTGTAGAGACTTGGGTGAACCTTTAATTTTTTAGTTTTATTTTCTTTCACTGAAAAATCATGCAACTTAGTACATTCCTCTAGCACTTACACATCAATTGTAGACTCATAGGATTGCATAATGCACACATGCACATTTTTGGCTCGATATCAAGGATTCACATACATATCAAGGATTCATTCCATTCCCTTTAGATACACAAAGTAGTAATTTATCTCATGATATAGATTGTGCAGTGTTTATTATTAACTCTTTTTGTAGACGCCTGATGCAGGTGCTGTTTGCTGAAACACGGCTTGTGTTGGGTCAATAAAGATTTGTCCTGGTTCATCGAGGCCTGTTGTGGTTATTCCCGCTGGCATGATGGAGAGAGATAGTAGTAAAGAAGTGCTGGTTGTGGGTAGGAAGCTTTAGGGAATGGTGCGAAACCCGAAGGGAGTGGTGGAGAGCTAGCGGGGAATGGGAGGGGAAGCTGGATGTACAGGAGGTAGGGAGTGGGAGCGTGAGGACCAGGGCTGTAGCAAGGCAAATGTTCAGTCTTGTACCTGCCCCCCCCAATTAACACTTAGTACCTTGGGCCTGCTCCTTCTCCCACCGACAATCATAATCACATCATCACTTAAGACAGGGATCTCAAAGTCCCTCCTTGAGGTCCGCAATCCAGTCGGGTTTTCAGGATTTCCCCAATGAATATGCATTGAAAACATTGCATGCACATAGATCTCATGCATATTCATTGGGGAAATCATGAAAACCCGACTGGATTGTGGCACTCAAGGAGGGACTTTGAGACCCCTGACTTAAGAGATATTGCAATCATATGCTTTCATACCAGGCTGCAATCTAGGATAAGGATTTCAAATCTTTGCTATTTTCTTCAGTTTTTTATTTTCATTTTGGGAGACAGTTGAAAACTTATTTATTTTTTTAAATTCTTGGGATCTTAGTTCTTTATTCATTATTCGTTTTGTATTTAGTTTAATCCAGGGGTGTCCAATGTCGGTCCTCGAGGGCCGCAATCCAGTCGGGTTTTCAGGATTTCCCCAATGAATATGCATGAGATCTGTGTGCATGCACTGCTTTCAATGCATATTCATTGGGGAAATCCTGAAAACCCGACTGGATTGCGGCCCTCGAGGACCGACATTGGACACCCCTGGTTTAATCTTTGTGTAAACTGCATAGAACTTAAAGGTAATGTGGTCTAGAAATAGATTTTATGTTATGTTATGTTTCCTAGATTAATGTGGGTAAATGTATATCCTGTTATTTCTTTGAGTTTTTGTGGCTGCCAGGACCTACTGGTTTGTTTTAATGGCAGCTACTGAATGCCTTTGCACTAGAAGCTGCTGCCCTAGGTGGTTACTGTATTTCCCCGCATATAGGCCGCCCCAGTGTATAGGTAGTAAAAAATGCCTATACATGTTTTAAAACTCTTCGATAAGCCGCCCCATCTTATCTAAGAGTTTAAAAACCTATACATCCCTCCCCCCCCGGTAAATACCCTACCTCCGCCGGCTGCCTCCTGCAATGTCGCGGCCACGGTGTAGGGCAGGAGCGATCTTTTCAGCGTCCAGCCCGCCCCGCGCTGCTTCCTCAATGCCTGCGTCAGTTCTCGTGGGACTCGCAGGCATTGAGGAAGCAGCACGGGGCGGGCTGGACGCTGAAAAGATCGCTCCTGCCCTGCACCACGACCGCGCCATGGCAGGAGGCCAGCAAGGGTGCTATATTATTTAAAAAGGTACGGGGGATCTAGTAATGGGGCGGCTTATCTATGATGTCGTTAGATAGGCCACACCATATAAGGAAGCCGCACCCACTGTTTGGACTGCAAAACCCATATATAGGCTTCGGCCTATACTGTATATGGGGAAATACGGTACATAGTCCTGTCTACTAGTAGGGCCAGCACTCGAGGAGGCATCCCAAGTCCTCTAAATTTTCTTCACACTTCTACCTCTAACCCTCTGTTGTAGTTCCTTTCTTTTTCTCCTACTGTAAACCGCGTCGAGCTCTACGAACGTGGAGATGATGCGGTATACAAACCTAAGGATTAGAGTAGATTAGATTAGGAGAAGAAGATTTTATTTATTTATTCAATTTTCTATACTGTTCTCCCAGGGGAGCTCAGAACAGTTAGCATTAAATTATTCAGGCATTTTTCCCTGTCTGTCCTGGTGGGCTCACAATCTATCTAATGTACCTGGGGCACTAATGTACTAAGCTCACCAATCATGTCCCGACCAGTTTACGAGCATACCCCAACCCGATTCACTAACCTTCTGGCTGATCAGTCTCCCACCTGATCTGATCCACCCATGCAAATGAGGGGAGGGGAATGGCATGCGATTCACTAAACAGAAGAAGGAACACCGATTGAGCTTGCCGATACAAAAAGAAGCAACTGCTGAGGACCAGTTGCTTAGTGTCCCTGCTGACTCTCCTGCTCTCTGCCACCCTGAAATCCCAGTAAATCACCATGTATTCTGCAAAAAGCAAAGCGCAGTGCAGTGTGAGCCCGTAGTTTTAACCCGCGGGTTAAAAGTGTGTTCTGTTCCACAATCTGGCTGCACCTAGGCCAAATTGAAACGATTCCTTATTAATGTCCACTCATAGGGCCAGCTAAACTGCAGCTACCGCTCCCCCTTTGACCTCGCTTGTGCTAAGAGCTAGCGCAAATTGCATCTACGTGCATGCGTCTCGATCACTCTACAGCGATCCGTGGGATCACTGTAGGGCGTGCACCCGATCATATCATTTGCATGCTAAAGCTGTTGTGAATCGGTCGCTTGGCAAGTCTCGGCCACGGATCGCCCAACAACAGTGCGTTTAGTGAATCTAGGCCTAAGTGATTTACCCAGGGTCACAAGGAGCAGTGTGGTTTTGAACCCACAACCGCAGGGTGATGAGGCTGTAGCTTTAACCACGGTGCCACTCTAGAAATCAAAATGTAGTAAAAATGAGCCAAGTCTAGGACAATCAAGCCATTGTGACATCACTGATGAGGTTGGCTCTTAGGCATTGGTGGAATGAGGCATTGATGATGTCACAATACCAGCTCTGGTTATCAGAGGCTGAAACTTTTCACACTATTTATTTATTCAATTTTCTATACCGTTCTCCCAGAACAGTTTCATGAATTTATTTGGGTACTCATGCATTTTTTCCTGACGGGCTCACAATCTATCTAATGTACCTCGGGCAATGGGGGATTAGGTGACTTGCCAGGGTCACAAGGAGCAGCATGAGTTTGCACCCACAAACTCAGGGTGCTGAGTAGAGAATGACACAGGGAAAAAAAATCTGTCCCCGTCACTGCCCCATCACTGGACCACCGTCCCCTTCACCGCCCCGTTCCGGCCCCATCCCAGTCCCTACAGCATCCACCCTTTCCTCTCGCCACCTCACCGCCCTTCAGCGGCCCGAGAATCTCCCTCCCTCCCCCTTACCTTTGCGGCACGTTAGTAAAGAAACATACTGAAGCCAGCGGAGACTGCCTGCCTGTGCCTGCAGTCACGTGTGTGTGGGCGGAAGCTTCTCCTCTGACGCAACTGGAGAAGCGTCCACCCACACACACGTGACTGCAGGCAGGCAGGTTTCGCCGGCTTCAGTAAGTTTCTTTACTAAAGCGCCGCGAAGGTAAGGGAAAGGGAGGGATTGAGGGAGATAGATTTGGCGGTAGGGGGGGGTCGCGCACGATTGGTGACTGCGCGCCTTCCCTCCCTTAATTGCGGGGACAAGGCCATTCACCACTCCAAGGGGCGGTGGATGGCCTTGTCTCCGTGCCCGCAGTGAGCACTTCCCCCCCCCCCCACCATTTCGGCGGGTTACCTGCGGCTAGCCGCAGATAACTGCCACTGTGTCATTCTCTAGTGCTGAGGCTGCAGTTCTAACCACTGTGCTGCATTCTCAGACATGGTTCATTATAGTTCATTATTTATATTCTGCCTTCATACAAGGCGGATCACAACATTACATACATAATACAATACAAAAACGACATATAAAATATATTACAAAGCAATTGATGATAACAAAGACTCATCACAGAAAAGCACCTGGTATGGTAAAAGATAGCCTGGCAAACATCGACAGAGATGGCAAAACCTAGGGGTCCTTTTACTAAGGCGCGCTAAATGCTAATGTGCCCATAGACTATAATGGACACAGCCAATCAGATTTTCAGGACATCTACAATGAATATGCATGAGAAAGATCTGCATACAATGGAGGTAATGCATGCAAATTTATTTCACACAGATTCATTGTGGATATCCTGAAAACCTGACTGGCTGGGTATGTCCCGAGTACTGGGTTGAGAACCCCTGCTCTAGGCCAGTGTTTCTCAACTCGGTCCTGGAGTACCCCCTTGCCAGTCAGGTTTTCAGGGTATTCACAATGAATATGCATAAACTTGATTTTCATACACTGCCTCCATTATATGCAAATTTCTTTCATGCATATTCATTGTGGATATCCTGAAAACCTGACTGGCAAAGCGGTACTCCAGGAACGAGTTGAGAATCACTGCTTTAGGCAATGATGGAAGAGCACTGGTTGGAGGGCAAAAGGGGAATTGTAGAGAGTCTTACAGGTAGGGTTACCATATTTTGCAAAGTAAAATCCTGGATGTATGGCCTGGCCCCGGCCCATTCCGCCTCCAGACCCGCCCTGTTGCGCCCCCGGCCCCACAAATCCTTGTCTCTTCATTTGTGGCCTCCAAGCCGCATCTGGAAGGCCTCCGAGCATGCACGGATGCTTGTGATGTCATCTGCGCATGCTCAGAGTTCATCCAGACATGACTGGAGCTCGGGACTTTCCAAAACCTAGACAAACTACCAGGTTTCGGAAAGTCCGTCCCGACAACCGGACAGTCCTCTAAAAAGAGAACATGTCCGTGTTTCCCCGGATGTCTGGTAACCCTACCTACAGGAATCCTCTAGGTGGGGGGGAACTGTGGGAAATGCTAAAGGAGAATCCTTACCAAGCTTCTTATAAGGCAGAAAATACTGCTGCAGTCAGGCGACCCAGTTTGACTTTATAATAACACCTGAATCTTATGGAGCAATTCATCATTCTGACAACATTTCTGGCCTTTTTTTTCCTGTTTGTTTTGCTGATTATGGGAATTGGGAACAGATGCTGCCATTCACATTAGGCCCCATCCTAAACAGCAGGCTAAAATGCCTCCTGTTTGTTGCAGACTGGAAGAGCAGATTCTGTTATCCTTCTTACAGGCACCTGGGTTTAAAGTCATGAGATTTGCGCGGTGGTTACAGGGAAACATTTTTAAAACCAATAGGAAGAAATTTTTTTTCACTCAGAGAATAGTTAAGCTCTGGAACGCGTTGCCAGAGGATGTGGTAAGAGCGGATAGCGTAGATGGTTTTAAGAAAGGTTTGGACAAGTTCCTGGAGGAAAAGCACATAGTCTGTTATTGAGAAAGGCATGGGGGAAGCCATTGCTTGCCCTGGATCGCTAGCATGGAATGTTGCTACTATTTGGGTTTTGGCCAGGTACTAGTGACCTGGATTGGCCACCGTGAGAATGGGCTACTGGGCTTGATGGACCATTGGTCTGACTCAGTAAGGCTGTTCTTAGGTCCATGTTCTGTTGGAACTGGAATGTAGTTCTTAGCATGTGACAAGGGGGGGTTATGTATTCTGCACTCTTTTGGTTTGAATTGGACCATGTAGGCCGGTGATCTTGGGGGCAACACCATCACTTCTGATCCCATGACTTCAGTGTAATAATGCGATAACTGGGTAGCTTAGGAGAGGTGGCTTTTTTCATGCTTTAAAAGAACTCCCGAGGGCTGGAACTTCGATACTTCAGCCGCCACTGAGGGAACTGCTGAAATTTAAAAAAGCTGGGCGAGAGAAAGTTTTGACATTGATTGCTGAGATTGTCGCGGCTTTCTGGAGCTTGCACTTGGCATCCAGCTGTCTGCATGACTATAAACCTGAACATAGCACTTCACCAGTCAGCTTGCTCTTTTCCCACCTGAGTGGCATTCTGAAGGCTGCTCTTAAAATCCTTAGAGGTCACCTTGTGTATGTGTGTGTGTTTGGTTGTTGTATTAGTCCACTTGGATGGACTTTAGCAAATCACTCTTTTCATAACTCTCCATCAACCTTCACTGCCCCTGCAGTTACACTATCCGGCCCCCCCCCCCCCCCCAGCCGGGCTAAATAGTAATAGAGTAATGGTTAATGCATTTGATAGTATTCTCTTTGCCCTCCTGCAGTCACACTTCCCATTCTCCCTTGTTTTTTTGCAGTCACTCTCTTCATCATCCCTTCCCGCCTCTGCAGTCACACTTTCCACCCCCCCCCATCTCTGCAGTCACTCGTTCCATCATCCCCTCTGCCCCTGCAGTCACACTTTCCACACTGCCCCTGCCTCTGCAGTCATACTCTCTGTTCTCCTTCTCTGCCCCTGCAGTCACGGTTTCCACTCCCCTTCCTCATCCCAAGGCTTAAATACGCTCTCCATCACTTCCCTCCCTCTGCCCCAGATAACTCACTTACTCTTCCCCCTATCCAAATAATCCACTTACCTCTGTCTAAAGGCCTCCTTCCTCCACCATTCCTCTCACTTGACCCATGGAAGACAAGACTGCTTTCCCCCATGGCTGCTCCTGCTTGGACCACAGCTGCTTCAGCAGCGCCATACGTAATCCTCACTCGAACATCTCCAAAGTATATCACCTTTTAAGGACAGTGCCATATGTATACTTTGGGAGAGAGAAGATATGATTGAGACATTTAAATCTCTCTGCAGCATAAATGTACAGGAAGCAGGTCACTTTCCACTGAAAGGAAGCTCTGAAATGAGAGACCATATGATGAAGTTGAAGGGGGATACACGCCTAAGTAATCTAAGGAAATATTACTTTACGGAAAGGGCAATGGATGCATGGAATGACCTCGTGGTGGAGGCAGTAGAAACGAGGCCTATACCTGAATTCAAAAAAAACATGGGACAGCCACGTGGGATCTCTTTGAGGGGAAGAAGAGATAATGGATGGGCAGGCTGGATAAGCCATATGGCCTTTATCTGTCATCAGTTTCTATGTTTCTATAGGTATTATAAACTAAACTAAACTAAGCCTTAAGTTTATATACTGCATCATCTCCACATATACCACATCATCTCCACATATACCGCATCATCTCCACCTAGATCAGAAGAGTACCATGAGTATGATCCTGTTGTGGTGAATGTTTTTCCCTTGTGCTTGACTTGGCAATTTTTTTCATGTGTTCTAGTACAGTCTGCAGTGTGATATAGTGGAGGCACATGTTCATTTCTCTTCTAAGTCGGTGTATAAGAAGCTTGCTTTTCATTAATTCCTCTGCTTCAAATTAGGTGGTTATCAGAAGGCAGGAGTGGAGCAGGGACCATCTCTTTCAGTGGTTTTTAAAACATTTATGTTGTAGTTGGATCATGGCCTGTACAAGAGCGTTAATCTCCTCGACAGACCTTCAGCTCTGCATCCTGTTCAGTTACCTTTCAGACCTTTAGTTCCCCCTTCCCCTGAGAATTTGATAAATACACTGAACAATCATGGTCATCTCAACCCCACCCCTATCACAGAAAACCCGTAAAAATGCATCATTGAACATCAACTTTTGACTATTAAACCATGGGCTCCTTTTACAAAGGTGCGTTAGGGCCTTAACACGCGGAATAGCGCGCACTAGCCGCTACCGCCTCCTCTTGATCAGACGGTAGTTTTTCAGATAGCGTGCGCTAATCTGGTGCATGCGCTAAAAACGCTAGCGCACCTTTGTAAAAGGAGCCCAATGTTTCATATATAGTATATACTGTATATATGAATTAGTAGTCAAATGTTGATTCTTGGCAGTTTCCAAAAGCCATTTATTTATTTATTCAATTTTCTATACTGTTCTCCCAGGGGAGCTCAGAATGATATACATGAATTTATTCAGGTCCTCAAGCATTTTTCCCTGTCTGTCCCGGTAGGCTCACAATTTATCTAATGTACCTGGGACAATGGAGGGATTAAGTGACTTGTCCAGGATCACAAAGAGCAGCATGGGTTTGAACCCACAACCCCAGGGTGCTGAGGCTGTAGCTTTAACCACTGCACCACTCTAGAAATCAAAATGTAGTAAAGGAAAGTTAAGCCATTGGGAATTTTTCAAGTACCTTTCTTATTTCTAATCTTAATGTATATTTTCTGTAAACCGCTTAGAACCTAACGGATGTAGCGGTATATAAGAAATAAATTACATTACATTACATATCACTGCTGAGGCTGGTTCTTAGGCATTGATGGAATGAAGTATTATGACATCACTATCTGCTCTGGTTACCAGAGGCTGAAGCTTTTCACACTATTTATGTATTCAATTTTCTATACTGTTCTTCCAGGGGAGCTCAGAATAGTTTATATGAATTTATTCAGGTACTCAAGCAATTTTCCCTGTCTGTCCTGGTGGGCTCACAATCTATCTAATGTACCTGGTGCAATGGGGGAATTAAGTGACTTGTCCAGGGTCACAAGGAGCAGCGTGGGTTTGAACCTACAACCTCAGGGTGCTGAGGTTGTAGCTTTAACCACTGCGTCACACTCTCCCCCTATAAATGACTCTGTGGGGGCCTTGAACTCACAACCTTTGTATTGCTCCAACCAACTAGAAGTCCAATGCCCAGGTCATTGGGCCGTCTGAATATTCCTATCTGCCCTACTACTAAAAGAATGTACTGCTGGTTCTTCAGCTTGGAGTAGAATGAGGACTTCTTGTTTTGCTCTGACCACAGCTGTTTTTCCCTTCACCATGAAGCTGCCACCCTATTTAGCTGCCTATTCGGCTAATTGCTTGAAACAACCCTGAGGGTTTGCCCTGGGGTGTGTTTAATTTATAACATTTTACTGAAGGAAATAATATAATACAAAATATTTAATTTCAAATAGATTCACAATTATAATATTTACATACATATTTCTAGCATTCCTTCAAAATATATTTCCATATGACCCAAATCTACCCCCATACTGCTCCTCACCTCCCTTCCCCCTTCTTACCCCCTCCCCTTCCCCCCTCCCTTTTCCCCCTCCAATTCACATTGTATTGAAGTAATTAATAAAACTATAATATAAAATGAAATGTATTCCCCCCTCTTTTGAATGGAAGATGACACATATTACCAGGTATTACAAAGTTATAAATGTTTCCAAAGCTTCATTGTAAAATATTAACAATCATGCTTCGTGCTCCAGAGGAAAGATTTTGAATATATGGGTCCCAAATTAAAAAAACAACAACGTGTATGTCTTGGAAACTTACAAACATTCCTAACTTCAAATAAAATTAAACAATGAAGTTGATTCCTCCAATACCAAAAACTAGGAGGATCTTTCTGTAACCAATATTGCAAAATACATTTATGACCAATCATGCACGCCTTTTGAAATAAAATACATCTACCTTGACCATATACCCCACTAGCAGCAGTGTTTTTAAATGAAGAAGCAATCTTCCTGGGGATGTTTTTATGGCTGTTGCTTTTTTGCTTTAAAATATCTATCCCCCATCTCTTGGGCCACAGCACGTACAGTGATATTGTGTCATTTAGCTGCATATAATGAATTATGAATGTGAATGGCGAAAGCTGGCACTGTGAATGCAACCACTTCTGTCATTGGGTTCCTATATACAGATGTTTGAAAATGACCTTTTTTTTTTTTTTTTTTTACAAAAAGGGTGGTAGATGCGTGGAATAGGCTCCTAGTAGAGGTGGTGGAGACAAAGATTGTGTCTGAATTCAAGAAAGCATGGGCCAGGCACGTGGGTTATCTTAGGGAGAGGAGAAGATAGAGCAGGGGTAGGGAACTCTGGTCCTCGAGAGCCTTATTCCAGTCGGGTTTTCAGGATTTCCCCAATGAATATGCATGAGATCTATTTGCATGCACTGCTTTCAATGCATATTCATTGGGGAAATCCTGAAAACCCGACTGGAATACAGCTCTCGAGAACCGGAGTTCCCTACCCCTGAGATAGAGGATGCAGTGGATGGACCATTTGGCCTTGATCTGCCATCATATTTCTATGTTTCTATGGAAACTCTAGAAATGTTTTCTCTGATTCCAGTCAATTAAAGCATATTCTTGTTCAGAAAAATTAGTTTGAAGACAATTTCCACAGGTTTAGATAGTTAAAAAAGGGTTCTAACTGTATAAACAGCCTTGCCTTGAGTTTAACCTCCCATCTGTTATTCCAACGGACTCCATTCCACCCATCATAGATTGGATGGGCTATTTGACCTTTATCTGCCATCATGTTTCTATGTTTTTATGACCTTGTTGATAGAAACTATTGTGTAAGGGGAGTTAATTTTTTCTGTAGAGAAGCCGATTTTGAATCTTATTGAAGAACGGGACGCATTGAAAGAGCTGTAAAAATATTTGATATTCTCTTCTCTCTCAGCCCAAATCACAAATCTGTCATCAATATATCAGCAATATTTGAAGCGGTTAATGTTGATATTTATTAAACAAAGGTCTCGTCCAGTGTTACTGTGAAAAGGCTGGCGTACCCACGATCCATAGATAGATGCAGTTGTGAGTCACGATGAACTTGATTCATTTTGCAGTTCTGTATTGATGGTTCAGGTAGATGATGCCTTTAGAAATTTCACTTGCAGTTATTCCATCTGCATGGGGAATGCTGCTGCATAATGGTTCTTTAAATGTGTACGCCTAAATTTGTTTAAATTCGCTATACTGCCTTTCATTACAAAATGTCAAGATGGTTTACAAGTAAAATTACTTAAGAAAGGGAAAAGAACGCCATAGAACTTAACAGTAAGCGATAAGATCCAAGTAAGGCTGAGAGAGACTGGGCAAATGTCAGGTGCTCTTCGAACAAGTTACCCGGTTCCAAGAGGGAGATTTTAAGCCAGTTCTGGCTTTCTAACAAGCCTATCAATGGGTAGAATCAGGGACTATAATCTTATACTGCTTTGAGATACAATTTCAAAACCAGGAGTGGCCATAAGCTGTCCCTCCTGGAACTGGGTAACTTAGCATCTCTGATAGGAAATTGTTTGGCACATGTACTAGGAGTTTAAGAATCCACTCTATAGGTTTATATATTTCCTCTGTGAGTGTGCCAGTACCAGATATGATTGGTCTGCCAGATTTTATGAGGGGGCCGCTGAAAAGTTCTCCGCCCAACCAAGAAGAGAATGACATTGAAAGCGATGGAAGTAAAACCCGGCTGTCTCAATCTGTCTAACTTTTTCTGGAGCCATATGTTCACCCTAATCATACTTCTGTAACAAGAGATGATAAGGCTTCCTTTAGCAGAGTGCCCCTCCTCCCCCCAACCCAGAAACATGCTGGAGAGGGAGGTTAAGTAAGGCCCTAATTTTATAAGCCCTATTCGCATTTGATACATGTGTTAATAGGCACTTAAAAGTTTAACCTCCAAATGCCAAACTGGCAAAAGAAACTGGTCCCTGTGACAGCGTCAGGACAATAACCAGTCTTGATTCCAAAGTCACAAGGATAACAAATTGGGGCTGTCTCCTTCGTGATTCTGTACAGCACTGCATATGTCTGGTAGCGTTATAGAAATCATTAATAGTAGTAGTAGTAGTAGTATTTCTCTAATTTATAACATTTTATTGAAGGAAATAATATAATACAAAATATTTAATTTCAAATAGATTCACAATTATAATATTTACATTCATATTTCTCATTCCTTCAAAATATATTTCCATATGACCCAAATCTACCCCACTACTACCCCTCACCTCCCTTCTCCCCTTCCGCCCTCCCTTTTTTCCTCCAAATGGATGTTTATGCTGTAGGCACCCGGCGCGTAAACCTCCATTTATCCTGTTTTTTTCAGGTCAGGCTCTACTTCAGCAGATTCTGTTCTAAAATACCAGTGATACTTGGGATACCCTGGCCTGCATGTCTCAATTCCTACGTCTGTGACCTGTCTACAATGACACAGCAAATCAATTATCTCTTTAAACCTTTACTTACCATTCAATACTCCAGTTGGGACTACCGTAATAGAACATTTATTTATTTTAGTCCTTTTGTATCATCCTTACCTTTTGCTTTCCTATCACAAATTGTAGTTCCTCCCCCTACCCATATGTATTTTGTAAAACTTTTAACAATTTTTATTTTATACAGCTTATATTGTAAGCTGCTTAGACATGTGTGTGATTTGCGGGATATTGAAGAACAATAAACTTGAAACTTGATTATACCAAGAGGCATTTGCCCCAGGCTAGCTCTTTCCCCTCAAACTCGGATTGTTCCCTCTTTAAACTTTCATTACATCTGACTTTGTCTTGTTTGTTCTTAATACTCTTTTTCCTGCCCCCCTTTTGTATCTTGCCCTCCTGAAGGTCAATTGACTGGTTTTCTAAATTTTTACTGTCTCGTTCTTATTCAGTCAAAATTGAAGGTAATATTTCTAATTCCTGGCAGCCTCCTTGTGGGGTTCCCCAGGGCTCTCCGCTTTCCCCAATCTTGTTCAATCTTTATATGACTACTTTGAACACTTATAAGTTGTCAGCTTGGGAAACGCTTTTTACCTATGCAGATGATATCTTTATATTGATCGAGATTGATTCAAATATTACCAATTTAGTTTTTTAAATAAACCACTGTATTTCCAAACTTTAAGTTTGGGCTATGTCTGCCCAGATGAAGTTAAATGCAGCCCAAACTAAACTTTTGTGGTTAGGCCCAAAATTGGACTATGTTCCTTCCACTGTACTTCTGGATTCTGGGGCCTCCCTGCATATTGAATTTTCCTCCAAGATTTTTCCTTCATAATTTTGAGAATACTTTTTGACTCTTTTCTTACCTTTAAGGATCAAATAAACTCTCTGATTAAGAAATGCTGAGGAAGGTTAGATCTCTTTTCCATCAACATCATTTTTCTGTCTTGGTCCAATCAATTATACTATCTTGGCTAGATTATTGTAATGCTACTTATCTTGGCATCACAAAGATCTGTCTTCAAAGGCTAAAATTGATTCAGAATACCGCTGCGAAGTTGATTTATGGAAAAACCAAATTCGACCATGTGACTTCTTTGCTTTTGAGCCTCCATTGGCTCCCGGTTCATCTCAGAATTCAGATTAAATGCATAAGCATTATTTTCAAAATTTTATATTGTATTTTTATTCCTCTTGTTCCTCTTCTATGGAAGGTTTACATATTTTCCTGTGCAAGAGGCACTCAACAATTTAAACTTTCCCTCCCTTCAAGCAAAGGAATTAAAGGAGTCAAGAATTTCAGCCTTTCTTTGGCTTTTAAATTTCCCCAATAATGGCATGAACTTCCTTTAATTTTGAGATGTCCCAGTCCTTTCTAATCCTTCCGTAAATCTTTACAAACTTTTCTATTTGCTAAATATTTTGAAAATTAATCTCCTTGCAATTTTAGCATATTTTTATTTATTATTGTTAACCGTGTCGAGCTTCCTCTGGTTGATGACCCGGTATATAAAGCTAAGTTTTAGTTTAGTTTATAGTTTGTAGTCTATCAAAATATTGATATACCGTCATTTCTAATTGAATAGTTCAAAGCAGCTTACAAGTGTGAAAACAATATAAAATATCAGGAAAAGAATTCCATTAACTGATAGGAAAGAATCATTCAGTCTCAAAAGAAACAATGTGAAAAAAAAATGGTAGGGAAGGGGAGAGGAGGTAAGCTTTATGAAGTGCAACCATAAACTTGTATAAAAAATGGGTTTTCAATTTAATCTTAAACTCTTTAAAAGACAATTCAGGTCTAATATTAGGGGGAAGATCCTTCCAAAGTTTAGGGGATAAGAAAAAAGAATAAGAATTATGGGTAGATTTATAGTGCGCCTTCCTTGGAGGTGGAAGTACATCAGAGTGAGCATCGATGGACAGCGGTTGTTGGTACTAGGTGTATGGTATAGCAAGGGATGAGAGGTAGATTGGATTACCAACATGGAAAGCCTTATGCATAAGGCAAAGAATTTTAAAATTGGTAGCCGGTGAAGAAGTAGCTGAAAACAGGGTTACGCAATCATATTTCCAGGCTCTAAATAGGAGACGAGCCGAAGAGTTTCATAGAGTTAGGAGTCTTGTGAGTTGGCTCTTCTAGCTGTAGAAACTGAGTTGCAATAATCAAGTCTCGAGATGATGAATGCATGAATAAGGGCGTGCAGTGAAGAAAAGTCTAGATCAGGGTTGTCCAAACTGTGGCCTGAGGGCCATGCGGCCCCGTGAAGTATTTTGTGCGGCCCCTGTCAAGGGCGATGCAGTGTTTTCCTCTGCTGCCCCCGGGTGTTTACTGTCTTGCCGGCTCCCTCCTCTGTCTTGCTGCAGCATTTGCACGTTTGTGCGGCCCCAGAAAAATTATTTTCGGCCAATGCGGCCCAGGAAAGCCAAAAGGTTGGACACCCCTGGTCTAGATAATAGAGTGTAGTTCACACAAAGATAGAAAACTAAGGCCCTCTTTTACTAAGGTGCACTAAACATTTTAGCGCATGCTAAATCAATGCGTACACGAACCGCTAACGCGCCCATAGGATAACATGCACGCTGAAAAGCATAGCGCCTCTTGGTAAAAGAGGGGGGTAAGTTTAACAACTTGTGTGGCTCGCTGTGCGAAAGTGAGTCCAGAGTCAGAAATTATGCCCAAGTTGGCAAAGGCATATTAAAGAGATATGGAATAATTAAAATTTGGCCCAATATGTAATTGGTTTGGCCTTCTGTTGTTTATTTTTTGATTATCATTGTCTCTAGGCTGTAACCTGGGCTGCCCACTGTGTCTTCCCCTACTTCCTTCCCACTTTTTTCTGATTGCATATACAGTATTTAGATATTTCATTGATAGGCAGTATATCAAATAAAGACGCACTATGAACTTGATGGTGCTGTGAACTAATACAAAAGTATTGGAGATTGATCTTAAAACAAATTGGAGAAATTATAGGTCATGCTTTCAGTGGCGTACCTAGCATATGTGACACCCGGAGTCCATCATTTTTTGACACCCCCCCAACTGTATGAAAACATGATTTTTAGTAATAATCCACACGTCACACATGAGTACCTAGGAAAAGGCAGCATCTTACATACTGCAATGAGCAGTACAACGTCAATACACCCATTGTAAAACTAAACAAGCCAGACTAGTACAGATCAATCCTGCAGTCAATCCTAACAAAAAAACATGTCTTTCGAAAACACAGAACACAGAAAACACCTTCGCCTAGTATGGAATATGTAATCACAAACTAACCCTTCCGTTTTTACAAAACTGTAGTGTGGATTTTAGCTACGGAGGTAACAGCTCTGACGCTCATAGAATTCTGAGCATCAGAGCTACTACCACCACGGCTGGCGCTAAAAAACGCTCCACAGTTTTGTAAAAGGGGGGATAAAATAGAAATACATAGACAAAGGTTAAATTGAACCAGCAAGAAGCTTGACTCTGCATACAATGCTCCAAAGAAACAGTGACACATGTCTCCTAAAGCAATAAATAAATAGAAAATTTTTTTCTACCTTTGTCTTCTGTGGTTTCTGCTTTCCTCATCTTCTTGTAACTCTCTTCCTTCTATCCACTATCTGCCGTCTCTCTTCACCTATATGGCATCTTCTCTCCTTCTATGCCCCTTCCAGAAACTGTATGCCTCCCCTTCCATCTCTCCTTTCACCCCCTTTAGTCTGGCATCTCTCTCCTCTCTTTCCCTCTCCCACACCTCTCCTCTGCAATCCCTTTCCCTTTTTCCCTCATTTTCCTTTTAAATTTATTTTCTGCATCTGTCTAGATTACGTTCTTACTACCCTCTCATCAATGTCCTTTTTTACTGTCTACCTAAAGCTTGCCACCTCTTTCCCTCACCTCTCCAGTGTTTCCCTAACTTAATCCTTTTCTCCCCATCATGTGCCCTCCTTTTATTTATACCCTCCTTCCATCATGTACCCTCCTTCCATCTAGTACCTTCTCTTCTCTCTGTCCACTTCCATTCATCGTCTGCTCCCCTCTTTCTCTCCTCCCATTTTCTTCCTGCATTTGCTCCCCTATCTCTCCCATCTGCACTTCCATCCATCACAGGCTCCCCACTAACATCCAATGTCTGCCCTTTCTCTCTCCATCCACCCCTCTTCAATCAGCATCTGCCCCTTTTCTTTTCCTCCAATATCCTTCCTCCTTATGTCTCTCCCCTTTCTCTGTACATCAATTCCATCAGCACCACCCTGCCCACTTTTCTTTCCCTCCACCACTCTTCCATTCCAGCAGTCCTGCTCCTTTCTCTCCCTTCATGCAGCAAGGTCCCGCGATGACTGTAGCTGCCGACTGCCAGTCCACCCCACTCCGATGTACTTGCTCTGGAGCAGACTCGGCAGCCGCATGCTGGAAGGTCCCGTGATGACTCATCTGCTGACTCTGCTCCGGAAGAAGTAAGTTACGTTGGAGGGGGTGGACCCAGCAGACGCAGGGAGTTGCGGCAATGTCCCGCAATGACTGCGTCTGCTGGGTTCACCCCCTCCGACGTAACTTACTTCTTCCGGAGCAGAGCCAGCAGACGAGTCATCGCGGGACCTTCCTGCACCTCAGTGCGGCTGCCGATTCTGCTGCAGAGAAAGTAAGTCAGAGGTAACGTGACCATTTATTTTTTCATCAAAAGGGAACATCTATTAATTGACTGTGTATCCTTTCTTTCATTTCTTTCTTTCTGCACTCAGGCTCAACAATTGTCCCTTTCTATTCCTTCCCTCCCTCCCTCCTTCCTTCCCATGTCCTTAGTGTCCCCAGTGCCTCCTTCCCGTGTCCTTAGTGCCCCCAGTGCCTCTGTCCTGTGTCCTTAGTGCCCCCAGTGCCTCCGTCCTGTGTTCTTAGTGCCCCCAGTGCCTCCGTCCTGTGTCCATAGTGCCCCCAGTGCCTCCTTCCCGTGTCCATATTGCCCCCAGTGCCTCCTTCCTGTGTCCTTAGTGCCCCCAGTGCCTTCCAGATTTTGTCCACCCCCAAAGCCAGCCAGCCAGCCTGCCTGCCTACCTATTTCCCTCCCTCCCTGCTGTGCTAAAGCCAGCCAGATTGCCTGCCTACATCCTTCCCTCCCTGCCGTGAAAAAAAAATAAAGCCTCTCTTCTTCCTTTTCCCCGGTCCGCGCCGCTGCAGTCTTACCTCCCCGCTGCTGCTGCTAATCGCCAACAAGAAGTCTTCTTTCCGACGTCAATTCTGACGTCGGAGAGGACGTTCTGGACCAGCCAGGCAATGATTGGCTGGCCCAGAACGTCCTCTCCGACATCAGAATTGACGTCGGAAAGAAGACTTCTTGTCGGCAATTAGCAGCAGCAGCGGGGAGGTAAGACTAATGTGACCATTTATTTTTTTTCATCAAAACGGGACATCTATTAATATTCAGTTCTGCCCTAGCCGCCCCCTCAGCCCCGCCCCCAATTTCTTCCATTCATTTTCATGTATACACAATATCTTATTAATTCATAATGGTAAACATAAAATATATTAAAAAACCACAAAGCACACGGTATGCAGAGAAAATGTTAATTATCATTTACGAGTTTCAGGGATTTTTTCAAAAATGTCAAACAGATTACTTTAAAATATGCAATGTCACCTCAGTAACTATAGAAAAATAGACACATATAATACAAAATATAGACAGCGGATATAAATTCTCAAAACAGACACATTTTGATCACTAAATTGAAAATAAAATCATTTTTCCTACCTTTGTTGTCTGGTGATTTCATGAGTCTCTTGGTTGCACTTCCTTCTTCTGACTGTGCATCCAATCTTTCTTCCCTTCTTTCTTTTGCATCCAACATTTCTTTCACAATCCAGCCCCATCTCCTTTGGGTCCAGGTCTCTCTCTCTTTTCCCTCTATTACCCTCCCCTGATCCAGTGTCAGTTCTCCTTTGTACCGTTGTTCCAGGTCTCCCTTTCTCTCCCTCCCTCTCTGTCTGAACCTCCCATAGTCCTGCATCTTCCTCCTGTCTTTCCCCTTTCGTCCAGGCCTTTCTCTCTAGTCTTTCTAATCTACTTACAACACCCCCCCCTTTCTCTGCCTCTTTCTCTCCTTCTTTCCTTCCTCCCTCCCAGCAGATTTTAGCATATCTCCTCCCTTTTCCCCCTCAGATCCAGTATCTGTCTCCTTCCTCTTTCCTCCTCCTAGGTCTGGTATCTATCTCCTCCCCTTCCTCCCTGCTCTGGCATCTCTCTCTCCGTTCCATTCCTCCCTTTCTTCCCTGGTCTTCCTTCTCAATTTATTTTCTGTCTCTCTCTAAATTCTTTTTTTATCATTCAGTCCTCAATTTCCCTCTTTCACTGTGTCTACCTATAGCTTGCCACCTCTTTCCTTCACCCCTTCCAGTATCTAACTCTATCCTCGTTCCTCAATCCAACATGTGCCCTTTTTTCTTTCTCCTCCCCACTTCCTTCCAGCGTCTGATCCCCCTCTCCCCCCACTTCCATTCAGTGTCTGTCCCTCTCTCAACCCCTTCCATCTACTGTGCACCTTCTGTCTCGCCCTTTCCAGTCACTGCCCTCTCTGCCCTTTCCATCCAATGTCTGCCTTCTCTCTCTTCCATACAACATCTTCCTTCTTTCTATGCTCCTTTCATAACTATCTATCCTGTGCCCCTTCTCTCCTTTGTACATGATTGATTTCAGCTCTGCCACCTCTCCATTTTTTTCTCTCTGTCACCAACCCATCCCCTATGCTCTGGCATCTCTCTCTTCTCCTTTCTTTCCTTTGCACCCCACAGTCTGGTATCTTCCCTTCCCTGATTCTCTGGCATCTCTCTCCTTTCCTTTTCTTCCATCTTTCCCTCCCCCTCCATGCTCTGACATCTCCCCCTTCCTTTTCCCTTAGTCTGGCATACCTTCCTCCTTCCCTCCAAGCCATGGTATCTCCTTTCATTTCCTCCCTCATCTTCCTTCTCCCTCCAGCTGGGTACAGCAACACTCTCCCCTGCAGCTCTGGACTTCCCCACACCTGCTCCCCCCAAATTGCCATGCTTTGGTTCCTCTTCTTCCTTCCTCCCTCCCCCCCGTGGGACTCTGCGGCACCATCAGCTCTTACTCCCTCTAACGCCAGCCCTGAGGCTCTGGACTTCCCCACAACTGCTCCACTCCCCCCCCCCCCAGATCACTATTATTTTAAATGTTATGGCAGCCGCAGCACTGTATCCGTCAGAGGAGACTTCTAACCTCGGCCTGCCCCGGAACTCTTTCTGCAACAGTGACTTCCTGTTCCCGCCTAGGCGGGCGGCTGCTGCAGGAAGAGTTCCAGGGCAGGCCGTGGTTAGAAGTCTCCTCTGACGGATACAGCGCCGCGGCTGCCATAACATTTAAAATAATAGCGGGGAGGGGGGGGGGAGGAGCAGGTGTGGGGAAGTCCGGAGCTGCAGGGCCGACATTAGAGGCAGTGAGAACTGGACAGCTAATCGTCCAACGTCGCCTTCAAAACCGGGCTGGCTGTGCACCCCCCAAGGCGTGCACTCGGGGCGGATCACCCCCCCCCCGCCCCCTCCCTTGGTACGCCACTGCATGCTTGCCATCTTATGAGCAGGGTGTAACTTCAAAAGAGCAAACTTCATTCTGGAAAAAGAAAGTGTTTAGAGCAGGGGTGTCCAACCTTTTGGCTTCCCTGGGCCGCACTGGCCGAAAAAAATGTTTCTAGGGCCGCAAAAATGCGCAAACGCTGCAGGAAGACAGAGGAGGGAGCTGACAAGACGGTAAACACCCTGGGGCAGCAGAGGAAAACACTACATTGCCCTCGACCGGGGCCACACAAAATACTTCACGGGGCCGCAGGTTGGATATCCCTGGTTTAGAGAATTATCTACTTTTGGCAACCAGGCTACCTTTGGAAACTGAAACAAGTTCTACCCCTGATCTCTCCAATATGTTTCCCAATGTGTGGTGCACTTAAAAGGTGGACTGCTTTTCCCTATGTGATTCCTTTTTACTATTTGGTCTTTCGTGATCTGATGTGCTGAGCAGAATGTGTGAATGTAATACATACTGTAGTTTATGGCTTATTACTTACATTGTACCCCTTTCCAAATCGGAGTAACAAAAAATATTACATAGTTATAAAATACCCATACATTAAACCTAAAACATGCAAACACTACAATATACAACAAAATTAACAATTAACAATCTTACAAAAACAAAAAACATATCCAATTGTTTAGAAGGAGTCTTAGGGTTCCTTTTACTAAGGTGCGCTAGCGTTTTTAGCGCACGCAGGAAATTACCGCATGCTATGCTTCTAGAACTAATGCCAGCTCAATGCTGGCATTAAGGTCTAGCGCGCGCGTCAATGTACCGCGTGCTATTCTGCGTGTTACAGCCCTAACGCGGCTTAGTAAAAGGAGCCCTTAGTTTATCCTGTGTGTGATAAATAGCCATCAGAATTGTTCTTCTTTTGTCATTTATTCCTTTCTCATCTTACTCTGTTTCCTGGACAGGAATGGAACCCACGTCCTCCAAAAACAATCAGTGCCTGAATGCAGCCAAGGCTTGTAACCTAAATGACAACTGCAAAAAACTGAGATCTGGCTACATTTCTCTCTGCAACAAAGGCCCCACCAACTCCGAGTCCTGCAACCGCAGGAAGTGCCACAAGGCCCTGCGCCAGTTCTTCGACCGTGTATCGCATGAGTACACGTACCGGCTGCTCTTCTGCTCCTGCAAGGACCAGGCATGTGCTGAGCGGCGCCGGCAGACCATTGTGCCTGCTTGCTCGTATGAGGACAAGGAGAAGCCCAACTGCCTGGACTTGCGTAGCATGTGCAGGACGGACCAACTGTGCCGGTAATACCATATGTTTCTTATTGTTATCAGGGATCCAAGTGAGATTGTCTGTTCACCTCATGCTCTGGGACTCTCTCCCTCTCCCATGCTTTCTTCTCTCTGTCTTATTCTCCAGGGATTGCTTCCTTTGCTCCCTTCTTTCCTGTGTTTTAGTAGTAACTGGATGCCTCTTTCCATCTGCACTGTGGCTCTTGATTATCTCTTTCTCTCTTTATATGCCACACACATGCGAGTCTTTCACTCCCCACCTTGTGCTCTGTGGCGGTTCCTGGATGTCTCTCTCTCTCTCTCTTTCTTGTGCCCTGGAGCTTCTGGGTATCTCTTTTCCCCTGGCATCCTGTAGTATCTTGTTTTTTTGATGCTCCATGGTGTCTCTTTCCTGCTTCTCTCCCTCTCTCTTTATTTTCAAGGAATCCTTGGTCTCTCTTTCCCTTCTCTCTCTCTTCCATGTGTTCTGTATCTTTACCTCATTCCATGGTATAATATTGTCACATTCTTCTTCTGTCTCTCCTGCTCTGTAGCTATGGCTCATATTATTTGTGTGGCCTGATTGGGATTGACTAGGTTGGTCACAAATTGTCCTTGCCACAATGGCTCAGGATTCCTTCGTGTTTCAGGCTGACCTCTCCATAGCTCAGTGAAGCAGATTTGTAATTAAGGATGCAGGAAATTAGGGCATTTGAACAGTTAACGGTGATATGATGCATTTACCCCTCCCCCTTTCACTAAACCGCGATAACGGTTATTAGCACAGGGAGCTGCGCTGAATGCTCCGTGCTGCTTCCGACGCTCATAGAGTTCCTGTGAGCATCGGGAGCAGCATGGAGCATTTAGTATGGCTTCCTGCGCTAATAACCGTTATTGTGGTTTAGTAAAAGTGTGTGTGTGTGTGGGGAGGGGGGAATTTAGGTTGGAGTGTCTTAGTGAATTCCTGAACCCATAAACTCCACCCTGTCTCTTCACAATTCTAAGAAAAAAATTACAATTACCGTAATATGTATTCTTTGGAGAGGTGTAGCAAACTTGTAGAAGTGTTTAAGAGAGCTTCAAAGATTAACTACAGAATAGTTCAGGATTATATGTCATTCCCCTACATTAGTTATTTGGCAGGGTAAAATAAGAACATGAGAATACGTATAAGAGTTGCCATACTGGGACAGACCAAAGTCCATCAAGCCTAGTATCTATTTCCAAAAGTAGCCAACCCAGGTCACAAGTACCTGGCAAGATCCTAAAGAGTAAAACAGATTTCATGCTGCTTATCCTAGGAATAAGCAGTGGATTTCCCCAAGTCCATCTTAATAATGACTTATGGACTTCTCTTTTAGTAAATGATCTAAAGCGTGTATTTTTTTTTTTTTTTTTTTTTAAGCCCTGCTTTCACCACATTCTCTGGCAATGAATTCCAGAGTTTAATTACATGTTGAATAAAGAAATATTTTCTCTGGTTTGTTTTAAGTCTACTACGAGGGGCTGCTGAAAAGTTAGCCCAGCCAAGAAGATAATGACATGGATATGGTTCAATCAATGATCTGAAACAAAGTCAAAAACATAGAATTTCATTTCTGCAAATTTCACTTAATCAAATAAGATAACACTCTTTTCAGCTACAATGGCAAAATAACACCCAGAATTTAGGAAGTTGGTTGGTTGGGTTGAGAACCCCCTCGTGCTTAGTAGCTTCATTGCATGCCCCCTAGTCCTAGTAATTTTGAAAAGAGTAAACAAGTGAATTACATCTACCTGGAGCAATATGATTCAGTGAAAATGTTTTACAGTTCAGGAAATTGCTTAAAACATACTTCTTTGTCCAGGCTTTTAATTGATATTAGTAATCTATGCCTAGAAGTGAAATGGTGGAACCTGATCTAGAAGAAAAGTTAGTGTAGAATTCTGATTTCATTGCAGCAGGGCTAGAAGTTTAAGTGTGACTTTGTAAAGTCTGATGAATGGAGTTTTGTCTAATGATATTATGAATGTGAGATTGTGAGCTGCTTAGTTTATTAAGTGGACTAGAAATATTTTAAATAAATAAATACCCGTTCCACTCCACTCAGTATTTTATAGACCTCAGTTATATCTCCCTTGAGTCATCTTTTCTCCAGGCTGAAGAACCCTATCTGCTTTACCCTTTCCTCATAGGAAAGTTGTCCCATTCCCTTTAGCATTTTTGTTGCCCTTCTCTGTACCTTTCTGTAGGCTGTCAGTGACTCTGCAATGGGAATTCAGCTTGGGAAAAGATGTTAGATCTCTTTAATTAGTGACTCAGCAGAGGCAGAGGTATGGGGTCTCCTCCTCAGTGGCTTACAAAGGAAAATAGCTCAGCAGGTGGATAGGTGTAGGATCTCCTAGGTAAGTGATCTCAGCAGGGGGAGGGGATGGTAGCTTCTCCACTAGCAATTCAGCAGGGAAAGAGGTGGGGGTGTTCCCTTATCAATGACTCATTAGGAGAAAAGGTGTTAGATCTTTTTTCATTAGTGTCTCAGCAGTGGGAATGGTGTAGGGTTTCTCCCTCAGTGAGTCACCAGAGAAAGACATGTGGGAGTTCCCTTATTAGTGACTCAGCAGAGAGAGAGAGAGCTGTGGGGGTTCTCCACTAGACTAAGGGGGAAAGATGTGTTATACATTATCTCTTTCATGAGTGACTCAGCAAGGAAGAGGTGTTAGATCAGTGGTCTCAAACTCAAACCCTTTGCAGGGCCACATTTTGGATATGTAGGTACTTAGAGGGTTGCAGAAAAAAAATAGTTAATGTCTTATTAAAAAAATAACAATTTTGCTTGAGGTAAAACTCTTTATAGTTTATAAATCTTTTCTTTTGGCTAAGTCTTAATAATAATAATATTGTCATTTATAACTAAAGAAACATATGATCAAGAAACTATTTTATTTTACTTTTGTGATTATGATAAACATACGAGGGTCTCAAAATAGTACTTGGCAAGCTGCGAGTTTGAGACCATTGTGTTAGATCATTTTCATCTAACTCAAAAAAGAGAAGAGGTGATTTAGCAAGGGGATCTCATTAGAGACTCAGGACAGGGTGTGGAGGTGGAATATACTTGACTCATAGCTCAGCAGAAGAAGAGGTGTTGGACCGCTGAGGTATGTGATTTCCTTCAGTGGAGGTAGGGTATTCTCCATTTATAACTCAGCAGGTGGAAAGGTAATAGGGGGGTCCATTTTTGTTTAATATTTTTCTTGCACCTCTTATGACCCTCTGCTAAGGGTAGTGGTGAATGGCACCCCCTCCGAAATGACGGAGGTAATCAGTGGAGTGCCGTAGGGCTCGGTCCTGGGCCCGATCCTATTCAACATCTTTATAAGAGACTTGGCAGAAGGGCTGCGAGGTAAAATAACATTATTCGCCAATGACGCCAAACTAAGCAATGTAGTGGGCAAAAGCACAACAGACATAAATTCAATGTCCGACAACATGATGCACGACCTACTCCTACTGGAGCGCTGGTCTAGGTCCTGGCAACTCAGCTTCAATGCCAAAAAATGCAAAGTCATGCACCTGGGCAGCCAAAATCCATGCAAGACTTACACCCTTAATGGCGAGATCCTAACAAGAACTGAAGCAGAACGAGACTTAGGGGTGATCGTCAGTGAGAACATGAAGACTTCCAATCAAGTGGAGCAAGCTTCATCCAAGGCAAGGCAAATCATAGGTTGCATACGCAGGAGTTTCGTCAGCCGTAAGCCTGAAGTCATTATGCCATTGTATAGATCCATGGTGAGGCCCCACCTGGAATACTGTGTGCAATTCTGGAGGCCGCATTACCGTAAGGATGTGCTGAGACTGGAGTCGGTCCAGAGAATGGCCACCCGGATGGTCTCAGGACTCAAGGATCTCCCGTACGAGGAATGGCTGGATAAGTTGCAGCTGTACTCACTCAAGGAATGCAGAGAGAGGGGTGACATGATCGAAACATTCAAGTATCTCATGGGCCGCATCGAGGTGGAAGAAGATATCTTCTTTTTCAAGGGTCCCGCGGCAATAAGGGGGCATCCGTGGAAAATCAGGGGCGGGAAACTGCACGGGGACACCAGGAAATTCTTTTTCACTGAAAGGGTGGTTGATCGCTGGAATAGTCTTCCACTTCAGGTGATTGAGGCCAGCAGCGTGCCTGATTTTAAGGCCAAATGGGATAGACACGTGGGATCTATTCACAGAGAAAGGTAGGGGAGGGTCATTGGGGTGGGCAGACTAGATGGGCCGTGGCCCTTATATCTGCCGTCTATTTCTATTTTTCTATGTTTCATTAGCTTACGCAGATGACATTCAGCTCTTACATCCGCTTGATCCCACTAACTCCACGGAAACAATAGCAATCAATAGGAAACTTGAGAAGATTCACCAGTGGCTCAATGCTAACAGATTAGCCCTTAATGTTAATAAATCAAGCGTCATGTTCTTTCCTTTTGGACTGCCAGCGATAGATGTAGATGGGAAAGTTTAACCCTTAATAAAGTTCCCCCGACCTTGAGAAAAATTGGCGAAACGCGTTGGGAAGGGAAACCTGCAATGATAAAAGCTAAGTTCAATTGAAATAATAAGTTATTTTGGATATAAATAAAATTGAATAAATTTGGATATGAATAAAATTGAATGAATAAGAGTAAAGCTACAAAGTAAAGTTACAAAAGGAAAGCTATAAAGGGAATAATGAAGAATACCACTGCTACCAATTTCGAACAAAATGGTGGAATCTGAACTCCCAGATAGCTGTTCTTAGAGTGTTTAAGGACTGGATGAATTTGATATATAAGTGAGTCAGAGAAGTTGGGAAGATGGCTTTCCTTGGAAATTCCAAATTCCAAATTTGTTTTTCCAATTTCTATTAAGGGTACTTCTTTACAGTTGATAAGTAACATCAAAATCTTAGGGGTTTTCTTTCATGATAAACTAACCTATCATAATCACATTAGTAATATTGTTAAATCCACCTTTTACAGACTTCGTCAAATCCGTTCAGTATCTAAATTTCTATGTCCAAAATCTCTTAACATTCTAATTCACTCCCTGGTTATCTCAAAAACTGATTATTGCAATGCCCTACTCAAGGAATAGCTCAAAATGAAATTAGACGCTTACAGATCATTCAAAATGCCTCAATTAAACTTATAATGAAAGCAAGGAAATTTGATCACGTCACTCCCCTTCTTAAGAAAGGGCACTGGCTCCCAGTCGCGCATCGTATACAGTATAAATTAAGTCTGCTTACCTTCAAGTCTCTGTTATATAAAACTCCAGCTTTCATTTACAAATCATTGATTCCCTATACCCCAACCAGATCACTGAGGTCTATCGATCAACATTTATTAGTTACACTCTCACTTAAAGTTATTAATACACGGCGGCATTTTATTTTTTCTGTCACAGCTCCTCAAACATGGAACTCCCTCCCTATTTACCTAAGAGAAGAAAACAACTTAGATAAATTTAAGAGCAAACTAAAAAGCTTTCTTTTCAAAGATGCTTTTGATACTTAAAAAAACTTGACTAGAAGTTTCAGTTTTTTTCCATAACCTCTTTAAGGTTTATAAGAACATAACATAAGAACATAAGCAATGCCTCTGCTGGGTCAGGCCTGAGGTCCATCTTGCCCAGCAGTCCGCTCACACGGCGGCCCAACAGGTCCAGGACCTGAGCAGTAATCCTCTATTTATACCCTTCTATTCCCTTTTCCAGCAGGAAATTGTCCAAACCTTTCTTAAATTCCAGTACTGTACTCTGCCTTATAACGTCCTCTGGAAGCGCATTCCAGGTGTCCACCACACGTTGGGTAAAGAAGAACTTCCTGGCATTTGTATTGAATCTGTCCCCTTTCAACTTTTCCGAATGCCCTCTTGTTCTTTTATTTTTTGAAAGTTTGAAGAATCTGTCCCTCTCTACTCTCTCTATGCCCCTCATGATCGTTTATTCCCCCCTATTGTTTTGTATCATAATTGTCTTCTTTTCTATCAGCAATATGTATTTCTATACCCATTCTTTCCTCTCGTTTTTACTTTTTATACTGTTAGTCAATAACTTGTTATGTTTGTTAAGCGTCTATTTGTTTTGCTGCCCCCTTTATTATTTGTAATTTTAAAGATATGTACATCGCTTAGAAATTTGAGTAAGCGATTAATCAAATATACAATAAACTTGAAACTTAAACTTGAATAAACTTGAGAAGAGTTATGGGATCGCTTGTCAGTGACTCAGCATGGGGAGGTTTGCGGGATCTCCTTCATTAGTAACGGTTATGTGTACATTCGGGACAGGGCTGGGAACCTTTGGTCTAGGAGAGAAGCTTGGTTTCTTTTTTTTATAAACTCTGTTAGGAAGTGTATAGGAGACTGCTAAGCCTATTGTCATGTATAGTAAGAACATAAGACCAGCATTACTGAGTCAGACCAATGATCCATCTTGCCCAGTATCCCATCTCCATGGTGGCCAATCCAGGTCACAAGTATCTGGCAAAACCCGAAATAATAGCAACATTCCATGCTACCGATCCAGGGCAAGCAATGGCTTCCTCATGTCTGTCTCAATAGCAGACTATGGATTTTTCCTCCAGGAACTTGTCCAAACCTTTTTTTTAAAACCACCTACGTTTACCATTCTTAGCACATCATTTGGCAATGAGTTCCAGAGCTTAACTATTCTCTGAGTGAAAAAATATTTCCTCCTATTGGTTTTAAAAGTATCTCCCTGTAACTTTACCGAACGACCCCTAGTCTTTGTCATTTTTGATGGAGTAAAAAATCGATCCACTTGTACCCATTCTACACCACTTAGGATTTTGTAGACATCCATCATATCTCCCCTCAGCTGTCTCTTTTCTAAGTTTTGAAGAGCCTTAACTCCTTTAGTCTTTCCTCATACAAGAGGAGGTCCATCCTCTTTATCCTGATCGCTCTTCTTTGAGGTTACACCATGGAGTAATGCAGAGGCATTATAACATTCTTTGTCTTGTTAACCATCCCTTTTTTAAATAATTCCTAGCATCTTGTTTGCTTTTTTGGGCCGTCGCTGCCGCACATTGAGCAGAAGGTTTCATCGTATTGTCTGCAATGAACCCAGATCTTTTTTTTGGGCACTAACCCCCAAGGTGGACCCTAGGATCTGGTAACTATGATTTGAGTTATTCTTCCCAACGGGCATCACTTTGCATTTGTCCACGTTAAATTTCAACTGTCATTTGGACACCCGGTCTTCCAATTTCCTAAGGTTGGCCTGCAGTATATTAAGAATCTAGAAAAACCATAAACCAGGTGTTCTCTATCACGTTCTTTCTAGAGTGCAACATGCTGGTTCCCCAGGGCTCTGCTCTGCCAGACTGTGTCTGAAGAACCTGTGCATCATATGGCTTGCACATATTTTCATGCAGTAGAATTTAAGTGTTTTAGAAGCTGGGCTGGCACAGTTCATCTTGTACTCAGTGCCTCCAGCTTTTTGAAGACTGAATCTCGCTATAACACTGAATCAGTACAAGACTCTTTTATCAGGCCACCATGTACTGGGCATATTTTCCTTAGACGCAGAAAGTGGAGGAATTCTTTAGTGCATCAGGCTTTGGAGGAAGAGAAAAGATGCCTCTCCTCCCGAGTTTGTGTTTTTCATCAGAAAGAAATTTTAAGAGAGCAATAAAACATGCTTGGCAGTCTGCACCTGGCACTTTTATGCAACTCTTTGTTGCTTTGGACTAAGTATGTAACTTGAACAGATTCTGCAGACGAATATAGAGCTGCTGTTTCGAGGGAATTCATACAGCCTATTCTTGCCTGGTGCAAATGACGGGCACAGTGATTTTAAAGAGCCAGTGTAGTGGGAAATGAAACTGTGAAGATGGCGCGAAAAACCCACTTACCCTCCTGCTTCAAAATGCATGCAAACGCTCCTCTTTCTGATTCAGCGTAACCCAATTCCCCAGCTCAGCCTCTTCACCCCAGCAATGGGAAAGATGTAAGGGAAAAAGAATTAGGATTAATTCAGACTCCATCCCGGCCTGCTCCATTGTTTCTGTTGGTTCAGGTAGTCTTCATGTGTCCTCTCTGTATTTATTTCTCTCCCCTTCCCTCTGTCTCTCCCTATATATGTCCCGTCCCTGTCATTCTTTCCACCTCTCTTTCTGTCCCTTCCCCCAACATGTTCTCTTCTCTCTTCATGTTCAAAGTATCAGAATTAATTGTAGTCCCTTTGAGGGCTAGCACTGTCAAATTTGTTCACTAATTAGCATTAGAAAATGTTATATCTTTTTAATGAATTTTCCCGGACTGTGAAGAAATGATTAGTGTGGGGTCAGACTAGGCTCCTCTTTAGCCCTACAAAATCCTACTCGTTGTGAAAGGAAGCTTGGAGGATATGATGCTTTCTCATGAATGCTTTTGTCCAGTGCCTTGCACACTGCTACAACATATTTCTTGTTCTTCCTAACTGCCCTTCCATCCAGCATCTTCCCCTCCCCAGGTCTGCCTGTCTCCCCTAACAACTCTGCCATTCTTTTCCCTCCCAGGGGTGTAGCCATTAGGGGGGGGGGGTAGATGGGTGGAGGGGTCTGGGGACCTAGGCCCACCATTCATGGCAGAGGCTCCCTCAAATCGGTAAAGAAGCTTTCAATAAACCATAAACATATACTGTCTAGCATTCCCCCCACCCCCAAAAACTATGCAGTACTGTATCTCTCTGCTTTCCCTCCTCCCCATGGTCTGGCTTCTACTCTTGCTGACCTGGAAGCTTTCTTTTTGCATGATGCTGGATTGTGTAGAAAGAGAAAGACACACCAGACTGTGGGGAGAAGGGAAAGGAGGGAAACACTGAATCATAGGAAGTGGGAGAGGAAAAAAAATACACGTCTGCCTGCCAGGAGGGGGTATGGTAGAGGAATGCTGTCCCCCCCTCCAAATTTGAGGGCTGCCTAAATCCTTGTAATCCCTCCCTCCCATTGACCACCATCTCTTTCTCTCTTACCTCCTGTTTTCATAATTTGTTTTTATAGTCCCCCCCCCTCTGGTCTGCACTTTCTCATCTCTTTCATCCCTCCCCATCCCCACCCCTGAGTTAACTTAAAACAGCTCAAGGAGGTCCCACAGTTTGAACATCTCTTCCCCTTCTTTCCATCTCCATTGCTTCTCCTCACCTTCCTGGTCTCCTTTCAACATCCAAAAGTTCCTTTTCAGAGGGCCCCCGGTGCGGCGGCCATTCTCATAAGCTGCTGGCGGTTGCCCCAAAGCTTTCCCTCTGTTGCGATTTGCCCATGTGGAAACAGAAAGTTGCATCAGAAGAGGGGGGGGGGGGGCATTGTGGCAGAGGGAAAGCTTCAGGGCAGCTGCTGGCAGCTTGTATGAATAGCTGCCTTGCCAGAGCCCCTCTAAAAAGGAACATTTGGATGTTGAAAGGATACCAAGAAGGTGAGGGGAAGCGATGGACACGGACAGAAGGTGAAGAAATGTCCGGACTACAGAGCCCCCTGGAGCTCTGGGGCCCAGGGCATCTACCCTGTTTGCCCTCCCCTTACGTCGGCCCTGGGTACAACGAGAGGGGCTCCTTAAGTCTGTGTTACTATGAGTTGCTGGGAGAGGGGTTCCATCCGTCCATGTTAGCATCAGTACAGGGAGAGCGGCTCTCTCAACCTATGCTAGTATCAGGTGAAAGGACAGGGGCTCCCTCAGTCTGTTAGTATCAGGTATAGGGAGAGGGGCTCCTTTAGTCTGTGCTAGTATCAGTTGCTGGGAGAGGGGTTCCCTCCGTTTGTGTTAGCATCAGTACAGGGAGAGCGGCTCTCAATCTATGTTAGTATCAGGTGCAAGGAGAGGGGCTCCCTCAGTCTATGTTAGTGTCAGGTACTTGGAAATTAGCTTCTTCAGTTTATGTTAATGTCTGCTGTAGGGAGAGGGGCTCCCTTAGGCTATGTTGGTGTCAGAAACAGGGAGAGGGGTGCCCCAGTTTGTGTTAGTGTTATGGAAGAGGGGCTGCGTCCGTCTCTGTGCCAGTATTGGGCACATGGAGAGGAGCTCCCTTGTTCCTTACTAGTTTTAGACCCTAGGGGTCATATTCTATGAACAACGCTGTAAGTTAGGCGGCAGCAGGCGCACAACCTCTGCCTAACCTAATTGGTTTAATTGGCGCGGTAATTGACCACATTTAAAAACGATTAAAAGCTCATTAAAAAAAGGGGGGGGGGGGAGGCGCCGGGGGTGTCTACAGTATAGGCGCTAGGAATTGAGTCTATAGCAGGACGCCTAGTGGCACCTAACGCTTAAGTGGCCATGATTAGGCGCGATTCATTAAAAAACTTAAGACGCCTGCAATGTAGGCCAATAAAACGCTGTCCTTTATTGCAGGCGTCTAAGTTTTTCTTAGGCGTTGTTAGTGGTGTTTCTGTTAATGGCGCCTAAGCGTGTTTGATACACACCCGGCATCCATTTTTGTAGACGCTGCCCATTTAGGTGCCATCTGTAGAATCCAGCCCTAGATGTGCATTTCATTTAAACCTGAAACAGCAGGGACCCCCCCCCCCCAATTTTGAATTTTTCTGTGTCATCACTAGCGTGTGCACTATCAATGACATTGCTCTGAAATTTAAAAAAATGAAATAAACCCCCCCAACAAACAGTGGCTTGGTGAGAGGCGACCCTCCCCTGCCTTCATCTCCACCCTCTGTTCTTTCCCCCGCTCCCCATGCCATGTGCCCTCCCTTTCCTCTAGTTGAAGTTGTTGCTTGTACTGTGGTTAACAACATGCGCCTCGCGACCCCGTCGGCTCTCCCTCCAACGTCACTTCCTATGCGCGGCACCCGGAAGTGACGTCAGCGGGAGAGCCAATGGAGTTACAAGCACATTGTTGACTACCACGAGCAACAGTTTTAACAGAGGTTTGGGGAGAGGGAAGAGGAGGGGTGCGCGCATGGTGAGGGGAGGAGGGGGAAGAGGAGGAGGCGTGCTGGCACCCTCACCAGTATGGCGCCCGGGGCAGTCCGCTCCCCTCTCCCACCCCCTTACTAAGCCACTGAAAACAAACACTATTGTCCCATTCACCCTTATTAGGCAGAAAGAATGGGGCTCCTTCAAGCTGTGCTAGTGTCAGGCATGGGGGGAGGGGCTGCCTTCATCCATGGTAGTAACTACACTTACCCCTCCATATTCGCGGCGGTTATTTGTGGGTTTTCGATCGAAGGCGCCGCCCTCAAATTTACGTCACAGGAAACCGCTGCTCCCGGCGTTGCGCAGAGAAAATCGCTGCTCCCAGCTGCACTTTCTTCACTGGGACAGGTCAGGTTATTCACGGTTTCGGGTCTTTTTTGTGGGTTTTTTTTAATAGAAAAACCGTGAATAACATACAAAAAGTTATTCGCGGCTTTTCTCTTTCCGCTGCCTTGCCGTTCCCCTATCACCGCGAATGCGAAGGGGGAAGTGTAACTATAGGATAGTGGGAGAGATGGAGAGAAAAGATGGAGGAACCGAAAGAAAAGAAGTAGGAGACGGGGAGGGAGAGAGAGAGAGGGCGGCAGAGGTGGAGAGGCAGTGAAGTGGAAAAGCTTTTAATTTACAGTTAGTTTTTGAAGCTGAAAAATATGCCTTCACTGCTCGGTTTGCAGTTTCTAAGCTGGAACAGACAGGATTGATGTCACTTACAAAGAATATTTGCAAACCGCTTGCGACAGTGTGGCCATCTTTCATCTTGTGTAATAAGATGCCTAAAAAGATCACATCTGGGAAGCAGTGAATACTTTCTAAAGTAGGTAAGCACATGCAATAACAGGGGATCCAAGTCACTGAAGACTACGTGCACTAAATACAGTTGTTAAAAATGTGTAAAATGCTGTTGGCTGAATTTTGGGCCAACTCTGGAACAGCGATTGATGTTCCAAGAAGTTTGCATGCACATGATTTGCACGGAGGTTCGCCGTAATCCCGTCCGAGTGACTGTGAGAGTGGCTTTGACACATGCGCAGAGCTGGTTTAGGGAAGCCCGAACAGCTGAGTGGCAGGGGAAGCCCCAAAGCAGCCTGCTGCCACTCAGCTGTTGGGGCTTTTTTTTTATGGCACAGGTGTTGTGTATATGCTACATATGCATAATATCTGCCCCATTATAAAAAATACCCCAACCCCCCCATGATGCCTCCCTCCCCGAACAACCCTGGTATCAAAAAATCACCTGGAGGAATGTCCTTTCTCTCCTGCCATTGTGAATCTTGTCTACACTGACCCCCTCTCTTAAGGAGCCCTGACCCTCCCCTCTCCCCCAAAATTGGCAGGAGTGATGCCCCCCTCCCCTCCTTCTGCTGTGAACCAACCCCTCCCACACTGAACCCCCTGCGATTCCCCCCACCTGATCCCTCCCCTTCCCTGCTCCCCTTTCTAAAAAAAAATATATATATATCATCAAGAGAGATGCCCACTCCCTCCTTCCACCAGATGACTCCTGGCCCCTCCCTAAAACACCATCCAAACCTCCCCTGTACCTCAAAAATATATGACAACAGGAAGGATGTCCAGTCTGTCCTGCTTGCAGGCCCGTCACTCCAAAATGGTGGGCCTTCCCCTTCCCAATGTAGTGACGGACCTGCGAGCAGGACAGACTGGACATCCCTCCTGTTGTCATCTATTTTTGAGGTACAGGAGGGGAGGTTTGGGTGGTGTTTTGGGGAGGGGCCAGGAGTCATCTGGTGGCAGTAGGGAGTGGGCTTCCATCATGCTGTCATCTATTTTTGAGGTATGGGGGAGATTCAGGGGTGTGGGGGTAATTCAGG
Organism: Geotrypetes seraphini; assembly: GCF_902459505.1. Lineage (NCBI taxonomy): Eukaryota > Metazoa > Chordata > Amphibia > Gymnophiona > Dermophiidae > Geotrypetes > Geotrypetes seraphini. Next base: position 218,773,262 of record NC_047089.1, on the reverse strand, counting down.
GCCTGGGGGTGGCATCCGGTGGCAGGAAGGAGGAGGCATAGCTCCTGACAATTTTATTTTTTTTGTTACGAAGGGGAGTGAGGAAGAGGAGGGATCAGTTGGGGGACATGGCAGGGAGTAAGGGTGCGAGAGTAAGGGTGTTGGTTCATGGCGGCAAGAGGGAGTGGGCATCCCTCCTGCCGATTTTTTTATATCAGGGTTATTCGTCGGGGGGGGGGGGGAGGGGGTTGTTGGCATGGCACAACATTTTTTTTATGTGCACAACATCTGTGCCTATAGAAAAAAAATGAAAAACAAAACAGGGAGACCTGTCAGTAACTCAGGTACCAACATGTACACCTGTTGGGTGTTCCGGGTCGGTAATACCGATCCAATTCTGGCATACAAGATTAGAGCATTACTCAGATGCCTGGTTTTAATATTATTGACCTCATTTGCAAGCCAGAATCGAAGAATGTACGACCTCACGGAAAGCCACGCGGTGAGCCATTTTGTGCATAGGGTCAGCAAATCCGATCAGTCGCTAAACCAGTCAAACTGGTATAGTGACGATTGCTAAATGATCGAAGACTTAAGTGCATCTAGTCCTGAGGTTGGCTGAGCCTACTCTGGTTTTCCTCGTGGCCTAGTTAAAAAAACAAACAAATATAGAAGGTAATAGGTGCAGTGCGACAGCAAAACCAGGACTGACCCAGCTGGAATCACTGCGCACCCTGTGTGAGAAAGGTCTTTTCCAGAAATCCAATCATTATTCTGAGAAAGCAGGAAGAAACTCTTAGCTGGCTTCCCCTCTCCCTCAAGGCTAACCACACTCTTAACACAATAAGAAGTCAATTCTTGCTGAATAATTAAATAGATCCCTTTCATAAGTATTGACTTTAGTGTGACAGGAAGTCTATAGTGACTCAGGGTTTGCTTGTGTAAACACAATCTCCTGTTCGGCTTAGTTAGCAGTTCAGTGAAACAGAACAGTACTTCAATTAAATGCAAATCCTATCTACAAGATCTCCGTTCTTATGGACTATGAAATGAACAGGTGGGGGAGGGGAGCACTTACAGTACCTGGGTATTATCAGTTTAAGTCCACACCTGGGTCCTTCCTGAATGGTGCCCCCAGTGGCCAATACTGATTTGCCCTTGGTGGATAACCTGCAGTAAATGTGGTGGGCGTTTGCCAGATGCATGCGTGGCTTCTTGTGTGCATGTCCAGACCTAAAATAGAGGGGTCCGCGCACATTGGTGCCTGGAACAGTCTTCCGGAGTCATCACGTAGGCTCCGTTTCCAGCAGTATTCAAATCCAAGCTAAAAGTCCACTTTTTTCAAGGCTGTTTTCAACTCCTACCCACCATGTGATACTTATCATTCTCTGTGTAGTGCAGTGGTTAGAGCTACTAAACTAACCCAAATACTTGACTGGAGCTCTGGAGTCTCTGAGCCTTCTCTTATCTGTACCATGACACCCTGAGGTTGTGGGTTCGAATCCCGCACTGCTCCTTGTGACCCTGGGCAAGTCACTTAATCTCCATTGCCCCAGGTACATTAGATAAGAGTAGGAGTCCGCTGGGACAGTTAGGGAATAATGCTTAAGTACCTGAATAATTTGTAACCCGCATAGAATTGTAGGATGTGCGGAATATAAATTATTTAAAAACAAAATAGAGAACCAAATTAGATTGTAAGCTCTTTTGAGCAGGGACCATCTATTGCATATTAAAATGTACAGTGCTTCAAATGCCTTTCAGCGCTATAGAAGTATAAGTAGTAATCGGTGCTTGTTTTTCTGCATTTAAATATGAGCCTTTCCAAAATTGTTTGCACTTGAAATTTTTCAGAGACTCCTATTTAGGCGCAGAAGAACAGGTTCCAATGTGTGCCTTCACTTTCAGTTTTCTTTGGACACATACTTATTTGTTAATTACCAGCAGTAACACTCATATATGGACTATAGAAATCAGAACACCTACAGCCCTGCTATATGAAACTACATTGGCTGCTCATAACCACAAGGATCAAGTTTAAATTAGGCATCACTGCCTTTAAGATCCTGACAGGCAACGCCCCCAACTATTAAGCAGAGTTGTCCATCTTACTCCAGGGCGCTTCCAACAGATATTCCACCAGAAATCTTTTCCCACTTAAAATTCCCAGCTTGCAACAATATAAAGGCTGCCGGGCAAAATTACCTTATCCATAGGAGCCAGCTTTGTGGGTGCTTCAGCACCCCCAATGTTGAACTAACTCCTTGACTGTGTCCAAGGGGAGGTAATTTCCATTGGTATCAGCATCCCCAATCATTTTGAAAAGTTGGCTCCTATGACCTTATCCATCCAATATCAATTAGCAAAATGCTGGAACCAACTACCACACTACAGTTTTGTGACCACTATCTCAGATTCAAAAAATTTTTTAAAAGCATTTCTATACCAAGACAGGGAGCCAACCCTGAAGTAACTGAATGGTAATTGTAAAAGCCCATTTTCTAAACTGTCTAATGCAACTCCTGGCCCAATTTATAAAAAGCCATGTTAGGATTAAAGCAAAGTTGAAATCTATGTGGGAACAAGCCAGCAAAGGTTCTGTGGGCAGAGCAAAACTGGAGGAGAAAGACAGATTTATGGAGAAGCTTGACACACTGATGGACATACTTATCTGTAAGTAAGGCTTGTACTGATGTGGGATAAAATTTTGCCTGAGTCAGTGGAATAGTCATACTTTGTGACTACAGCAGAGAGAAGATGATTCCTGTAATTGAGTTAGCCTTTATAAAAGGTCAAAGCGAAAAGGTCGGGAGTGTTGGACCTCATGAGATTGGACCAGTTGACCTCCCTGGGACTAAAAAACAAGAACTACAGAAGAAAAGGCAGGCAAAAAGGAGGGAGGATGAAGAAAAGCAGAGAACGAAGAGTGAAAAAAGGGCAGCAGAAGAGCAAGAGACGATGGAGAGATCAGTGCTTGAAGTGGAACTGGGAGATTTGCATGACATGGTGGAAAACCCAATGGAGGAAGCTCCTGTTATCTAGAGAAAGCTAGGAAGAGGTCAGAATATAATGCTGAGGATTTAACCAACATAGCCCTTGCCGGTTTAAGACATACTGGACTGAGAGGAATAGCAGAGATTGTTACTGCTGCCGGGATTGATACAGGGTTCATCACTCACTTTGATACTCCTTTGATGATTGATCATAACAAGGTGAAGAGGGATCAGGCGAGATTCATGAGAAAACTGGATGTACAGTGTGAGGAGGAAGTGCAGTAGAATGGCATCACTTGCATTTTCTTTTATGGTCGCTGTGATGAAAGCAGGGTCATGTGAAAGGTAAAAGAGAATGGCAACATGCATCCAGGTGTGGTGAAAGAGGACCATCACACAGTTTGTATGGAGCCAGGAGGCAGATATCTGTGGCATTTGGTTCCTGCAAAAGCAACTAAAGCCAAGACTCGTGCGGAAATAATTGCTGACAATTTGGTTGCATGGCTGAGAGAAAGAGGAACAGACAAAAACTCTTCAAGCTACTGGAGGTGATTCCTGTAATGTAAACAACCGGTGTGGATTGTCTGTAACCTACACACAGGCGAGCTGCCATTGAGGGTGACGGGTCAAAAGTGTGCGAGGACAACCGAGCGCGGACAACTGAGCGCAGGGCTTAATCGCACCGAAGAAAATCCGTATTTTAAAGGGCTCTGACGGGGCACCCCCCTCGAGCTGCCTCACGCTGCCATGTTGAGGGGGTGGGGGGGGTGTAACCAGTGTTCCCTCTAAGCTGCGCTGGCGTGCGCAGGCGCACAAAATATTGCCTCGCAGCACACAATGTCACGTCACAGCGCACGGCGTACGGAGATGGCAGGCCGCGGCGAGAGGAGAATCGGGCGAGTTGGCGCTGGCGCCCAATATTTTTAGCGCACGGGGAAAAAATTTTGCTCACACCACCCACCCGCTTAGAGGGAGCACTGGGTGTAACCCCCACATTATACTGAAAACTTAACTTTTTCCCTAAAAAACAAGGAAAAAGTTAAGTTTCCAGTATAATGAGGGGGGTTACAACCCCCCAAACCCCCCACAACATCAGCGCGATCTCTATGAAGTAAAGTGTATGTGTGTGTGTGGGGGGGGGGGTTCCCCACCAACACCCCCCATCGGAGCTCTTTAAAATACGGTTTTTCTTCGGCGCGATGAAGTCCTGCGCTCAGTTGTTTGCGCGCCTTTGTCCTCGTGCACTTTAGACTATGAACTGCCATTGAGGCACTCGGTGACTAGTTTAGATGGCAAGACATTAAGCAACAACAAATGAGGCGAGTCCCATTGGGAAAATGCTGGCTTCTGCTACTGAACGGAAATAAATCTCGATTTGACTAAAATCTCTGTTGGCCTTGATCTTCCTCAGGGGATCCAAAACTTAAGCACACTGTATGCAGAGAACATTTTAATTAACTACTATTTATATTCTGCTTTTATCAGAGAGGTCAAGGCAAATAGAAATAACACAAATTGAACAAATTGAAATAAATAGAACAAATAGAAATAAATAGAACAAATAGAAATAGAAATAAAACAAATAGAAATTAAAGAAAAGATGGAAAATGAGGCACCTGTATAACTTTTTCTAATATTTTGTTAACCAAGTTGAGCCTTCCTGTTGGGATGAATTAGTATAAAAAAATCAAAGATTAGATTTAATGAATATCATTTTATTGGACTAATACATTTTTCAATCAGCTTTCAGAGGCCAAAACTTACTTCCTCAGGTCAATATGTTATACTGCAGTTATGGTATCCTGCCCTGACCTGAAGAAGTGAGATTTGGGGCTACTTTTACGAAGCTACGGTAGTGTTTTTAGCGTGCGCTGCAGATTAGCACACGCTAACCCCCGCGCTACACGGAAAAACTAACGCCAGCTCAATGGAGGCGTTAGCGTCTAGCGTGCACGGCAATTTAGCGCACGCTAAGCGCGCACTAAAACCACTAGCGCAGCTTAGTAAAAGGAGCCCTTGATCACTGAAAGTTAGTCAAAAATATATTAAAATTAGTCCAACAGAAAGATCACCTTGTTTCTATTCTCTATTTATCAATATTTATCAACACAGCTACAATACTACTTTATGCTAAGGAAAAAAGAAAAATGTCATTTTACTTTTGTTGTCTCTGATTTCTATGTTCCTCATCTTCTCTTTACTCTCTTTCTTCCATTCTGTGTCCCCCCCCCCCCCTTCCATATGGCATCTGCTCTCTTTCTATGCCGCTTCCATAAATTGTGTACCCTCTCTTCCTTTCATCCAGCCTGTTGTTCCCCTCTTTTTTACCCGATTCATTGCAGTTTTACTTTTCCATTTTTCTCTCTCCTTTCTCTTCCCCTCCCGCTCATGGGATGTCTCTGCTCTCCTTCCTGATTGGCATCCTGCAGTGAACCTCGACTGATCCCCCATGTACCGAATCAGGGAGCTATCACTGCAATCAAGCTGACAATATCCTAGTAAAAATTTTATAATCCACCCCTAAGAGGGAACTAGGGCAGTAAGACCCACAAAGCTCAGCGCCCCTCCCGAGTTTCAAGATATGTGTGATTACATATTCGCCCTGATTTGAATTCATTTCAATGCATTTCAATACAATTTGTGCTAATCTTCAGCATACAGATTAGCACACATGCTGGAGGGTTTTCTGCATTCTGTGCACATTAACGTGCATGCAGTTCTGGAACTAATCGCTCAGAGATGGCATTAGGTTTTGAGCACCTGGGCCTTAGACTATATCTGCCCTTCCTTTTTGGGTCACTATGTTGCCACAATCAGCCCAGTGTTCCCAACCCTTCCCTTCCTGGTTACCTTGGTATTACCACCAACCCTGGGTTCCCAGCTATTTCCCTCCAGGTCAGTCTGAGCTTCCCATCCCTTCCTAGTTGTCTTGCTTGCGCTGTCAGCCCTGGTCTCTCAGCTCATGCCCTCTGAGTCATCCTGCTGCCACCAGCCTAGGGTTGCCAGCCAGAGCTAAATGTACACATAAGCCAGACAAGCCCTTGGGGGTGCCATGCTTTATTGAAAAAACGAATAAACGTGGAAATAATGAAAATTACAATATAAAGTAATCATAATTATTATTTTTATTATTGACGATTCCTATTTTTTTTGTTTTTAATATTTGTTATTTACCATCTATGGAACCTAAAATATACTTCCTACTTAATGGGGGGAGAGGGGGGTCTTAAGTGTTATAGCATAGGGCCCACAATACACAGAAATCTAGCCTTGCTTCCATTCCTTCTTTGTCAATCAGCTGCTGTTGCCAGTCCTGGGCTCCCAGCTTTTCCCCCTTCCAACTGGCAGTGGAAGAGTGAATACAATTTTTCTAAGTTCCTGTATATTTGTGGAACTGATCCTGAGTAAATCTCCCACAGAGCCCTATAAGCTGAAAGAGATGAAAATTCAGCTCAGAAATTGATACCAATCTTATTCTTCTTAAGTTGTGATACCATATTTCACCCCAAGGGAAAACAAATTATGTAATTTCAGAGAAAGCAGCGGAAATGAGTTTTGATGTACAGAGAAGCTTTTCTCCTTCTCTTTGCTTGTCTTTCTCTTTCTTTCTGTTTAAGATCAGCGTATTATAAGCAAGTGAAACATGGACCCGGGCTTGGCTGTGTTTTCTCTCTTTTGCAGAAATAAGACTTGACTATGAAGTAGCAAATCCCTTGAGATCAGAGTTGCATATATGAGTGTCAGGGAAGAACCCTGTGGAGCAGAGGCATGATAAAACCCCCAACCTCTTTCTCGAGCAGGCAGATGCCCCAGAATCCCTTTAGTGTAAGGGCAGGATAACAGACCATCTCCCTCTGCATCTATGTTTAGCAAGGGTAGGTGTCATCATGTGCCTGGGCTGAGCGGTATTACCCTTTATATATTATCCCCAGGTGCCTGCTAAAACAAACACAACATAGTTAAAACCAGGGGTGCCCACGCTTTTTGGCTTGCGAGCTACTTTTAAAATGACCAAGTCAAAATGATCTACCAAGAATAAAATTTAAAAAAAAACCACAAAGCACACTACGCAGAAAAAAATGTTAATTATCATTTATATTTGGGGGTTTTTTAAAGAGGTCAAGGCAGATAAGAACATAAGAACATAAGCAGTGCCTCTGCTGGGTCAGACCAGAGGTCCATCATGCCCAGCAGTCCGATCACGCAGCGGCCCATCAGGTCCAGAAATCTGTATTTAACCCTCTAGCTATACCCATCTATCCCCTTTTCCTTCAGAAAATTGTCCAAACCCTTCTTGAACTCCAATACCGTACCTTGTCCTATCACGCCCTCTGGAAATGCATTCCAGGTGTCCACCACCCGTTGGGTGAAGAAGAACTTCCTAGCATTGGTTCTGAATCCGTCCCCTCTTAATTTTTCCGAGTGCCCTCTCGTTCTTGTAGTTTTCGAACGTTTGAAGAATCTGTCCCTCTCCACTTTCTCTATGCCGTTCATGATCTTGTAAGTCTCTATCATATTCCCTCTAAGACTCCGCTTCTCCAGGGAAAAGAGCCCCAGTTTCTCCAGTCTTTCAGCGTATGAAAGGTTTTCCATACCTTTTATCAAACGTGTCGTTCTCTTCTGAACCCTCTCGAGTATCGCCATATCCTTCTTTAGGTACGGCGACCAATATTGGACGCAGTACTCCAGATGCGTGCGCACCATCGCCAGATACAATGGCAGGATAACTTCTTTCATTCTGGTTGTAATACCCTTCTTGATTATACCTAGCATTCTATTCGCTTTCTTAGAGGCTGCTGCGCACTGTGCCGACGACTTCATTGTCTTGTCCACTATTACCCTCAGATGACTTTAAAATATGCAACTATACAAAAATAGACAAATATACCTCCTCCCTTTTTACTAAACTGCGATAGTGGTTTTTAGCGCAGGGAGCTGCGCTGAATGCCTTGCATTGCTCTTGACGCTCATAGGCTCTTTGCACTAAAATCCGCTACTGCGGTTTAGTAAAAGGGGGCCATAGTGCAAAATATAGACAGAAGATTTAAATTCTCAAAACAGACACATTTTGATCACTAAATTGAAAATAAAATCATTTTTCCTACCTTTCTTGTCTGGTGATTTCATGAGTCTCCGGTTGCACTTTCTTCTTCTGACTGTGCATCCAATATTTCTTCCCTTCTTTCTGCCTCCTGCATGCTTCGTCGCCTCCTCATTCCATTCCCCAACCAACATCTCTGTCCTTCCATGAGTCCAACTTTTTCTTCCTCTCTCCCTGCCCCCCTCCCCTTTCTTTCTTTCTGTCTGTCTCCTTGCCCCTTTCTTACTTACTTTCTCTCTCTGGCTTTCTACCTCCCTGCCTGACTTTCTGTCTCCCTGTTCTGCCTCCCTGACTTTTCTGTCTGTCTCCTTCTTCTGCCTCCCTGACTTTTCTGTCTGTCTCCCTGTTCTGCCTCCCTGTCTTTTCTGTCTCCCTGTCTGCCTCCCTGTCTTTTCTGTCTCCCTGTTCTGCCTCTCTGTCTTTCTGTCTCCCCTTTCTTTCTTCCAAAGCCATTGCTGGGGCTGTCATCTGAGAATAGGCCCTCAAGCCACCGCCGACTTCTGGGCCCCCAAGCCACCGCAGACGCAGCCATTGCCGAGTTCTTCATTTTCCGACGCTGCAACAGGCCAGCAGCCTTCTCCTTAACATCAATTCTGACGTTGGAGAAGAAGTTCCGGGCCAGCCAGGCAGCAATTGGCTGGCCTGGAACTTCCTCTCTGACGTCAGAATTGATGTCGAGGAGAACGCTTCTACAGGGAGAGCTTGGGGCGGCGGTGGGGGACGTAGGGGAGAGGAAGGCTGATCGGCCCGGTAGATCTCAAAGGCAACACGAGTCTATCATGGAGCCCAGGATGGGCTCCACGATCGACTCGCGTTTGCCTTTGAGATCTACCGGTCGATCGCGATTGACATATTGGGCACCCCTGGATAAAACGTTTCTAAATACTGTACTTTATTCACATATTCTTGACCAGGTCTTTCCCCAAGCCTCTCCTGGACTCCATTGATCTTCCAGCTCTTCCAGGTCCTCTCCCTGACACTTCCTTGGCCCTGTAGGTCCTCCCTGGCAACTCTCAGTGCCATCACCGGTCTCTGCTGGTTGCTACTGGCCCTGCCAGTCCCTCCGCTGGTTGCTCGCCAGACCTTTTGGCCAACGTTCTCTCGGGTCTGTCAGGCTGCATACTCTGGGCTCCTCTGGCAGTTTCCAGTGCCATTACTGGTCTCTCTGCTGGTTGCCGCTGGTCCTGCCGGTCCCTCTGCTGGTCTCTTGTCAGAACCCCTCAGCCTTAGACCTTGACTCCCCTGGCTGCTTTTTGTGGGGCCATCACTGGTCTGTACATTCCCTGGCCTCTTGGATCTCCAACTCTCTGGAAACTTCACCAGTCATCAAACCTGAGCCCTGCCTGGGCTCTAGGCTCTACCAGGTCCTCCGGCTATTTCTCCTTCTAGCCCTCTCAGTCATCTTATCCTGGATAGATGCACTGAGGACTTTCCCAGCCCCTCAGTTGTCTTCTCCTAGATACATGCACTGAGGACTCCTCTAGTTTTCTCCCAGCCAGTCTTTCTCTGAGAACTCCTTCCTAGAACTTACCGTAGTTCCTGTTCTTCATCTGCTCTGTAAGACCAGCCCAGTTACACACACCCCTAATCACTACTCATTTCATTAGTCTCTTTGACTACCACCAGGTCCTCTATCAATCATCAATCTTGAGGTACCCTCCAGGTCTCCTCCAAAGTCTGGCAGGCTGATCTACAGGCTTACCAAGGGCCAGGTCAGAAACCAGCAGTTCTCCCCTCAAGAACCACCTGGCTCCTAAAGATGTTTCTGCTATTCCTGGTTCTCAGCCTGGGAACTGTCTTTTTCAGCACCACAGCTTATTCAGAGTGAATGGACAGCTCCCAGCAGCACTTATGCAAATTAGCCCCTTCTTTTAGCTGCTCAGACTGCCTCTGGTAGAATGCCATTGACAGGGAAATTCACCCTACCACAGTAGGATAATAAACATTCACTGCTGCCCCTTTATTCCTATAAATCAAGAGCAGAACAAAACCTCTCCCCCCACACCAAGTAGAGAGTTGCATGGGGACAAAAATTTCACCCATCCCCAATGGAATCTAACCAATTCCCACTCAGACCTGCTAAGATCCATTCCATCCCACAATTAATCTCCTCTATCCCCACCCATATCTGCAGGAGTCTGTTGCTTTCTCCCACACCTAACAGCCTCCTATGTTTTTATGGATCATATGCACTATTTAACCAATGAATGTTCCAAGCTGTAGTCTGGTGTTCCAGCTGCCTTTCTAGACATTCCAAGCCCCAGTCTGGTGTTCAGTGGCCTCTCTCAATGCATTCCAAGCCTCATTCTGGAGTCACCAGAGATTTTTGCTACACACCCAGAGGACTCACATGGTAACATTTTCCATACCCTTAGGAATACCATGGGTTCCACAGGATTCTCACAGTTCCCATTCCTGTGCAGTTCTCTGCTCTGGAGTATGAGTAGAATAACAGATATGCTTCCTCCTCTGTATTGCTCTAAACCGCAGGGGCAGGACATCCCTCGTTTATTACACATGGTAGTAGAATAGACCCTGCAAATCCCTATGGAACAAAGGCAGGATAGGTTCTTGTCTTTCTTATCTTCTCCTTGTATCCCACTGGAGCTTGAGCAGTATGGACACCTTTCTGCTCCTTCCCCATCCCTCTAAATCAGAGACAGGGCAGACCTCCAGTGACTCCACTTCTGGCAGGCTAGACTTTGGTCTTTACTCCCAGTCCTCCAGAGCTGCCAAAGGGTCAGGTTTTTCAAGATATTCTTCATGAACTAGGCCTGAGGCAGATTTGCATGCCTATTAGATGCATTGTATGGAAATCTCTCTCATACAGATTCATTAGGGATATCCTGAAGACCTGATTTGTTGGCAGGTCTTGAGGACTGGGAGTGAAGACCACTGGGATAGACCTTCTCTCAAATACCATAAGGAGCAGAGGCAGCATAAGAACATAAGAATAGCTGTACTGGGTTAGACCAAAGGTCTATCAAGTCCAGTAGCCTATTCTCACAATGACCAATCCAGGTCACTAGTACCTGGCCAAAACCCAGAGTAGCAACATTCCATGCTACCAATCCAGGGCAAGCAGTGGCTTCCCCCATGTCTTTCTCAATAACAGACTTTGGACTTTTTCTCAAGGAAATTGTCCAAACCCTTCTTAAAACCAGCTACATTAACTACTCTTACCACAACCTCTGACAATGCGTTCCAGAGCTTAACTATTCTCTGAATGAAAAAATACAGTGCTACCTCGGGAATCCAAATGCCCTAGAACTTGGAATCCAAACTTTTTTTTAAATTAAATTTTGTCCTGGAATCCGAATGCTGCTTTGTAATCCGAACGTACGGGAACTGCAAGCGTTGCTCAGCCCAAAGCTTCCCCTCTGACGCAGCTTCCTGTTTCCGCCTGGGAGGGAAACTTTGGGCTGAGCACCGCTTGCAGTTGCCGTTGCTACCTATGCCGGTGGGGGCCCGATCTTGCTGTCTATGTCAGGGGGGCACTATCTTGCTGTTTCTGCCACCTGGGCCCAATCTTGTTGCCTGTGTTTACTGTTAAATTTATTGGACAATCTGAGTTCATGGGACCAAAGAACGGATGAATCCAGTTTCTATTATTTTCAATGGAAAAAATTGTCTTGGAACTCGAACGGGGCTCTGGAACTCAAATGGGGTTCTGGAACAGGTTAAGTTCGGATTCCAAGGTACCATTGTATTTCCTCCTATTGGTTTTAAAAGTATTTCCCTGTAACTTCATCGAGTGTCCCCTAGTCTTTGTCATTTTTGACGGAGTACAATATCAATCCACTTGTACCCATTCTACTCCACTCAGGATTTTGTAGACTTCAATCATATCTCTTTTCCAAGCTGAAGATCCCTAACCTTTTTAGTACTTCCTCAAACGAGAGGAGTTCCATCCCCTTTATCATCTTGGTCGCTCTTCTTTGAACCTTTTTTTAGTGCCGCAATATCTTTCTTGAGATAAGGAGACCAGAATTGAAAGCAATACTCCAGGTGAGGTCGCACCATGGAGCAATACCAGGGCATTATAACATTCTTTGCTCAGGGCTGTCTCAGCTAAAAAGAGAGTCTTGGCAGCACATCTGCCTTTTCCTGACTCCTCTTCAGATGTCTGAGAAAGGGTTGGGAGGGCTCCAGGGGCTGTACTAGACAGAGAACCAGTGATGTGTCAGCATTACACAAGTGCAGGCAAGGGCAGACTCCCACCTGCTGTGCGTGATCCTGCAGTTACTAAGCACTGCTGACAAAAGAAGCAACTCACAGTCGGTGGTCACCCTGTAAAACCAGCATGAAAAAAGGCAAGACTGCAGTGGTCTTTCAGCAGCAAAATGGTCCCATGGAGCTTCTTCCTTAGCAAACTGCAGTGTGCATGCTTAGTGAGGGCAGGAGCTTAATCTGTAAAGGAACATAGGCACCTACTTTCTTTTGCAGAATACTTCCCTAACTGAAATATATGTGCTTAAAAAAACAGGACGTGAGCGCTTACATTCGCTGTAGAGCTGGTATAAGTGTTGGTGTCTAAATGCCACTGGTTCACATGACACCAGCCTACATTGGAGTCTTGTTAGCTGTGCTGCTTGTTTGTAGCCTCTTAACTACTTGGATTTTTTTGTGACATATGTTTTTATTTTTAAGACAGCCAAGCATAGATGTTGGGACCGAGGGAGGGGGGGAGCACCATAGGGGACGTGGCCTCCCCCAACTACCTCCTCTTATGCTGCTGAAATTTTAAATCTTCGGCATGTAGCATATGTTCTACTTTCCTTTCCCCACCCCCTCCCAGGACCCTGCGTTACGACGTCTCTCTTCAGCTCCTGACTCCCCCACCTACCTCCTCTCTGGTCACCGTTAAATCTTCGGGTAGCTATCCTGCAGCCTCAACGAGATGAGCCTGCTGCTGTTGGCCTGCCCCGGAAGTCTTCATTCAGCAGCGACTTCATGTTCCTGCCTAGGTAGGCTTCTGCTGAATGAAAGGTTCCAGGGCAGGTCGACAGCAGCTGGCTCATCTTGTTGACGCTGTGTGGCGGCTGCCCAATAATTTAAAATAACAGCAATCAGGGAGGAGGTAGATGGGGGAGTTGGGCGCTGAAGAGAGAAGTCATGCCACAGGGGGAGAGGGGAGAAGAAGAACATATGCTGCATGTCACGGGCTGGGGCTAGGGGGTTGGTAAGACAGGAGTTGCATGGATGGGGGTGGGAAGGCAGGGAAGGAGCGCAGGCTGAGAGGGGGGTTGGGAAGAACAGATGCTGCATGGGTGGGGTGATGGGAAGGGAGGTAAAGAGATGCTGCCAGTGGGTGAGGGAAGAGAAAAAGAGAATTGTTGCACATAAGTGCATGGAATGGGAGGGAAAGAGAGATGGTATACATGGGGAGAGAAAGAAAGAGGGAGAATTGTTGGACATAATAGTGGAGGAGAGGAGGAGAAATGTTAAACTGGGAGGCAGGAGAGATGACTCAAAGAAGGGAGAGATGTCAGATTCTTGAGAAGGGTGATGGAAGGAGAGAGAGTTGTTAGATCACTGGAAGGGGAAGGAGAGATGCCAGACCAGGGAAGGGAGAAAGAGAAGGAGAGAGATACCAGACATAGGGGGTGGGGGGGGGGGGAGGGGATAGAGATGTCAGACCATGGGAGAGAGAGAGAGGGAGGAGAATATACGAAGAACTGAAATTGTTTGTATTGGACGTGAAAAACATCTTATGATGTTTCCATCAGAAATAGTCCTGGATGGTATTGTCATCATAGTCTCCAGTCTCTGTAAAAACTTGGGAGTTGTTTTGGACTCTACTTTATCCTTCAAACCTCAAATTAAAACAACTGTTTTTTAAAACTTTGTCTGCAATGTAGATTATTAGATTACCGTGGAAACACAACGTTCTTTTATTCAGTGAATCCTTATTAAAAACACTGTCCAAGAACATTGTGTTTCCACAGTTTTGTTTGTTTGGAATTGCTCTTCTTTTCCTGTGGAAATTTGGGTCTTCTCTTTTTGTTGCGATTATGAGATTACCTCTCAGATACAAACTTCTGATCTATGCTTAGTGCCATAGTGACTCCTCATTTTGATTACTGCAATTCACTTTATTTGGGTTTACCTAAATGTGTGATCCGGGCATTGCGGTTAGCACAGAATGCCACAGCTCGTATGGCTATGCATGCTTCTAAATTTGAACATGTTATACCTTTGCTGAATGAGCTCCACTGGCTAGCTATTGCTAGGCAGATTGAATTCAAAATTCTCTATGTGATCTTTATGGCCCTTAAAGACGATGGCCCATTAGTTGTTAGATCATTGTTTCATATATATCAACCAGCTAGGTCTTTACGTTCTCGGCACACATTGTGCCTGAAGGTGCCAGCTGTGAAAAATGTGAGACTAGTAAGTTCTCATCGATATTATGGAATGCTCTTCCAGTTGATGTACGGAAAGTTAACAGTCTGCTTCAATTTAGAAAGGTGGTGAAAACTATTTTATTCCAGAGACATTTTGTCTGACTAAGTCTTTGATTTTGCAGCATTTGATATATGGATGGCTATGTCAGGTTGAAAGGGTTATGATGATATATTGAGGTATGAGTGAACAGTATGTTTTGTGTATTTGTTTATATTTTATGTATGTTTTTACAGTGTGACTCACTCAGAATAGTAGGATGTAGCGCGTAATAATAAAAAAAAGAAGACCTCAACCTACTGCCTCTTCAGGAAAATGTTGAAAAGACATATCTCTTCTCTTTGTCATTCTTATGATTACCATCCAATTGTAGATCCAGAGCCTTACTGGGAAGAGCTGTGGCTCACTGGTTGAGCTGCTGCCTCCGCACCCAGAGGCTATGAGATCAAATCCTGGTCCTGCTCCTTGCGACCCTGGGCAGTTCCTTAATTCTCCAGTGCCCGCCACTTTGAAATGGCAAAGCGACAAAGAGGTGGTATACAAGTCCCTTTCCCCTTACTCCGTTTGCTTTGGAACTTCTGAAAAATCTTATTGTAAGCCGCAATGAATCCTTGTAGAAATTTAGTATGGTATGGCATTTTGGTTACTCTTCCTTTTCATTTTGGAGACAGTTATTGTTAAGACTCTCTCGAAACAGTCGCCTTCTTTGCAAAAAGGGCACACTGTTATCAGCAAACAAAAGGACACACACATGGGTTTTTTTTTCTTTCTGCTCGTTTTCATCTGTTAATGATACACAACAACATAGGGTAGGTTGATGACATTTCTCATGTTGTTGCAAGCAGTCCATTTGCTTTGGGCATTGGGAGGTTGGCTTTCAGCCCTGTTCTTCCACTATAGGACGTGTGCTCTTGCCTCTAGCACTGGAGTTTTGAGCACTGGGCTCTTGGTTTTTCAGACACATAGGACTGCCTCTGCCATTACAGGAGACTTAAGGACGCGTACAACAGGAGTCTCCAGGGCAGAATCCCCCTTAATGTTATATAGTGTATCGCAAATGAGATGCCAATTCGGTGAATAACTTGTGGCGCTCAAAAGGAAATTAAGTGCCAAAACAGCAGTTGCGTGCTTACTTGCACTTAGGCACCATTCGATAAAGGAAAGTATAAAATAAACTGAGTTGCGTGCTTAAGCGCTAACATTTAGGCGCTGTCTTTTACATGGTATAAATGATGGTGTCTAAGTGCTGCAAATAAAACAGGGGAAACAAAACCACAAACTCAAACGCAAAAAGACAAAGTGGAATTGTCCCAATCAGAATGGTGAGCACTAAAAAAAGTGTCCTTCAACTCATCTGATGAATACAAATATCTTTATTGGTTCAATATCTTGTATATATATCCAAAGACTCTGGATATATATTCAAGATATTGAACCAATAAAGATATTTGTGTTCATCACATGAGATGAAGGACACTTTTTTTAGTGCTCACCATTCTGATTGGGACAATTGCACTTTGTCTTTTTGGTGTCTAAGTGCTGGCACACGGATGTTGACTTGCGCTCTATTCTATAATGTAATCTTGGTGCCCTGATGCCGTACAAAATCCTAGCGCATGGCTTTTTGATTCCCGACATTTAACGCCCTTTATCGATTTGTCCCAAATATGTATTTCCTGTACCATAGTCACTTGGAGGGAGACTCCTGGATAGGCAGACAGATGTCCTTGCCTCAGATACTGAGACTCAAACTTCTCTCCTTGTGTTTGTTACAGGGCCAGACTTGCAGACTATCACACAAACTGTCAGATGTCCTTCCTGTCTGTTACCACCTGTCCACTGGATAACTACAGGGCCTGTCTGTCCTCCTATGCGGGACTGATAGGTGAGTGATAATGCACTGTCTGCGGACAGGGAGGGGCTGGTGGAAGGGTGATGTGCCTCTATCCTATAGGTTGGGAGGGGTGAGTGATATGGCTGTGTCTCATGGTGGGGGTGGGGTGATGAATGGGTAGTGTGGCACTATCCTGTAGTGGGGAGGGGTTGATGGATGGGCGATGTGGCTCTTTTCCATGGTTGGGAGGAGTTCATGGGTTGATGATACGGTTTGTTCCTCTATGGGAAAGGTGGGTGGTGTTGCACTGTCCCATAGATGGGGAGTAGTTGATGGGTGGGTGATGCGGCTCTGCCCCACAGTGGTTGACGGGTGGGTTGTGCGGCACTGTCCTATAAATGGGGAGGAGTTAATTGCTGAGTGATGTGGCTGTGTGCCATGATGGGGAGGGGTTGATGGGTGAGAGGTCTGGCTGTGTCCAATGGTGGGGAGAGGTTGATGTGACTCTGTCCCATGGTGGGAGGGTTGGTGGGTGGTGGTATGGCATTGTCCCATAGAAGGGAAGCGGTTGATGGGTAAATGGGGTGGCGTCCCATGATGGGAACAAGTTGATGGATGGGTGATGCAGCTTTGTCCCACAGTGGGAAGAGGATGATGGATGGGTGATGTGGAACTGTCCTACGGTGGAAAAGATTTGATGGGTGAGTGGCGTGGCACTGTCCCTCAGTGGGAAGAGGTTGATGGGTGGGTGATGCAGTGAAATGCTGTCTTTAATGAATCCCAGGTTGCTCTGTATTTTGGCTCCTTTCACTGCCTCTGACAGTCCTTGGCTTTGGTTCCCTGGATTCTGATTCTTTATTTTAACATGATTAGGTTTAACTACATTTTATTGAATTTGTTATAATACCATTATCCAGATGACATAAAACAATAAACAACACTGTAACTTTCACTGTGTCTGAATCATCATTTACAATCTATGCTCATCAATCATTTTACTCCCTCCCCATCCCAGCACAGCAGATGGAACATTGATTAAGGGTCCTGATTTTAAAATGTTTTTCCACTCCTCAGGATTTGATATCTCTCCAAACTACATTGACGCAAGCACCAGCAGCATCACAGTATCGCCCTGGTGCACATGCAAAGGAAGTGGCAACATGGAGGAAGAATGTGAGAAATTTGTACGGGACTTCACAGAGAACTCATGTCTCAGTAAGGAAAAAAATGAATGTACATAGCCTGCCCGTACAGAAATATCCTAAGGGTGACATGGCTGGGGAAGGCCTGCTATGGGGGAAGTTGTAGGGAATGTTGGATGATCACTGGCTATAGGGCAAGGGTGTCAAAGTCCCTCCTCAAGGGCTGCAATCCAGTCGGGTTTTCAGGATTTCCCCAATGAATATGCATGAGATCTATTTGCATGCACTGCTTTCATTTTTATCCCGTCCTCCCAGAAGCTCAGAACAGTTTACAAGTAAACATTCAAAATGGAGTGAATTGGACATACAAGATTATACAGTAGATTTAAATACTTGGACATACGAGACTGAGCAGCAGTTTAAATATAGGGACTATACAGCAAATTAAGAACAGTAGTTTAAATATAAGTAGTTTAGTTTAGATACGAGTTATTTGAGTATAGGCTGAGAGTGGACTATACAGAAATTTAGGCAGAAGATTAGAATGGAGAAAGAAGGGTAGAGGTGGGGTTTAAAGGGTTGGGTGTAGACTGAGGGGACTTTTAGTTGAAGAGGAGGGTCTTTACCATTTTCCGGAATGTCATTAGTGAGTTCTGTAGTCTGAGTTGAGGCGGGAGTTGGTTCCAGAGTTGGGGAATGAAGTGGCTGTAGGAGCGTTTGCGAGCGGTTTCTGAGAGAAGGGACCTTCCGGGGGGAATGCATAGGCGTATCTCTATTTCTGAGCGGAGGGTGCAGGTGGGGATGTATGGGTAGCTTGGATTTTATGTAGGAGGGGGTGGTGGCATAAAAATTATTTTGTGTGCTATTGCCAGGGCCTTGAATGCACAGCGTTGGCTAATTGGGAGCCACTGTTCAGCGCGGAGTGCTGGGGAGATGGGATCATGGTAGTTGAGGCTGTGTAGGAGGCGGATAGCTGCATTTTGGACCCGTTGGAGGCGCTTGAGATCTTTTTTGGTTATTCCATTAAATAGGGAGTTGCAGTAATCCATTCTTGAGAGGACATATGCGTAGAGGAGTTGGGCTAGGTTAGGTGTGGAGATGTAGGGTTTAATCCTTCTCAGTTGGCGGAGGTAGTAGAAGGAGTGCCAGGTTTTGAAAAGCCATCCGTACCCCAGGACATGTTCTCAAAAGGAGGACATGTCCAGGGAAATCCAGAAGTCTGGTAACCCTAGCCTTAATGGCATTAGCTCTAACACAGTTACAAATTCTCGCTGTAAGTCCTGCTGCTATCCATTTCAAAGTTAGCCAGATACTGGTCTTCTGAATATTACTGACTTACAAGTGCACTCACTCTGTAGCCCCTGAATATCTCTCCTCACTCATCTCCCCCTATGCTTCCCCCTGTGAACTTCGTTCATCGGGGAAGTCCCTCTTATCTGTACCCTTTACCTCCATTGCCAACTCCAGACTCCGTCCCTGCTTTCTTGCCGCGCCGTATGCCTGGAACAGGCTGCCAGAGTAAGCACGTATTCAAATCCAAGCCACTTTTTTTGAAGCCGCTTTCAACTCTTAACTCACTCACCGTCAGCTACCCTTACCCATCGTATCAATCCTTCTGCTAGAAACTCCCCAACCCTGAGATGTCCTGTTTGTCCAAATTAGATTGTAAGCTCTTCTGAGTAGGGACCATCTATTGAATATTAAATGTACAGTGTTGCGTATGCCTCTCAACGCTATAGAAATGAAAAATAGTAGTAGTAGTATTAGACCCTAAAAATCTAGTTCAGGCCATAACTTAGCCCTTTCAGGACCAAGGGACATATTTGTCCCATAACTTTAAAATCCTATAAATTTTGATTGGGATAGTCTACAGTTCTAAATTTGATATGTACGGATTCCATAGGATACTGCCTTTATGTAAACAAACTGGTTCCGACATTCATTCATTAGCGTCGTTGCCAGATTGACGAGAAGATTCACTTGCCACACTGTCCATAAGCCAGAAGTGTGATTTTTTTTAAAAAAAAAATAATGATATTTCACAAAAAAAATCAATTTTTTGGCATCTGCAAGCCCTTTTTACCATAAAAATGTCGTCAAAACCACAAAAATTGGCCTACGATCCTTATGGTCCTGAAAGGGTTAACAGCATCATATTAGACACCTATTCAATGATGATATCTTATAGCTGATGAAAAATTAGTCAAGCCTAACTAAAAAAGTGGTTTTTCAGCCTTTCTCCTCTGCTCGTAACCTCAGCGTTTTCTTGTACTCCGATCTCTATTTTCTATGCTCAGCTAACAGATTGTGAAAGCCTGTTGCTTGTATCTCTTCAATATCTCCAAAATTCACCCCTTCCTCTCGGAGTGCACTGCCCAGTCCCTTGTTCACACCCTTGTAACCTCATGCTTAGACTACTGCAATTATCTTCTAGCAGGTCTCCTGCTGAACCGCCTCTCTCCCCTGCAATCTGTGCAAAACTCTGCTGCACGACTTATCTTCTGCCAACCTCGCTGCACTCACTAGTGCGACTTATTTGCTTACCCAAAGATTTTAGGCTGTAAACTCAGGTCTTATTTAGAAAAGGATGCTTGCTTTCCAAGCAAGCAAACAACAGTCCTGGTTGGGTAACTATATCAGCAGAGCCAAGTTGTCCTATGGCGCTTTTAGAAAAGAAATCAAGACAATATTATTTGATAAATTCATTTCTTAATCTGTGCTTTTTATCTTTACTTTTTAAACATAACTAATCTTTTCCTATCAATTTTAAATTTTTAATGTCTTTTATACAACAAGCTGTATTCATTTTTTCTATTTTGTATTTCACTGATTGTCCAGTTTTGCTCTTTTGTGGAAACCGCCTAGAATTCTTTTGATTAAGGTGGTATAGGAAAATAAAGTTATGTTATGTTACCCCTCTCCTCAAATCACTTCACTGGCTCCCTATCCGCGTTTGCATACAGTTCAAACTCCTATTAGTAACCTAAAAAAGTGTTTATTCTGCAGCCCCTCAGTATTTCTCCTCCCTTGTCTCTCTTTACACGCATTTCCGAGAACTCCGTTCCTCAGATAAGTTGCTTTTATCTGCACGCTTCCCCTCCTCCACTGCCACTTTCAGACATCATTCCTTTCATCTCACTGCCCCGTATGCCTGGAACAAACTACCTGAGTCCATGTGTCACGCCTCATCCCCATCTCTTCCTCTCCTGCCTGGGCAATCCAACTACCTCTCCTGGCACTCCAATGTCTCAGGTTGCCCCTCTCTCGCCTGGGCGATCTGGCTCCCTGGCACTCCGGTGTCTCAAGCTGCCCCTATCCCGCCCGGGAGATCCGGCCCGCCAGCATTCCAGTCTCTCAAGCTGTCCCTATCTTGCCCGAGCAAGCCACTCTACCCAGCATCCCGGTGTCTCAAGCCCGCTGCGGCATACCTTTTAGGCAGCTGATCTCAGAAGGAAGGCTGTGGGGCCTGCACAAGCAGTATGTATTTGTCACGCTGCTCGCTGCCGGCAAAGATCGGCTCTCTCAAAGATATGTGGCAGAAGTGATATCAGGAGTTTTTAGCTGGTGGGGCTTGGGAATCACTCTATTTAGGAGGTGCATCAACAGTATTCTGTATAGTGATTATTAATTATTCAGGAAACAAGAAACAGGGAGAGACTCTCAGGACTGAAGTTTTTAAGCACTCTTCTGAAGATGCTTTGATGTTTCTGCCACTGGCCCTGAAGCAGTGAACTAAGAATAAAATTCACAAAACGCTGGCCGCGTCGGCACCTTATAGGCACCCAGGCCATGCTATTGGTGCCTAGGATTATGCATTATGGCATAGAAAAACATTAAAATGGAAGCAAGGTGCCAAAATGGCCCAAAAATGGCAGATTGGTGCTGGACTTCACTTATACATCCTGTTACGGCATAGCATCTAGTTGTTTCTCTGCAGATCTGAAAAGTGGGTGTAATGATGAGGGGTGGGTCAGGGAAGTTCCCTTAAAATGTGCGTAATGTTATACAATGGGGGGGGGAGGATCCATGCCCAACTTGCATGCCGTGATTTATTCCTGGTTTCAGTAGAAGTAAATGCTCATGCCCAGAGTTGAGTGCAGAATGATTCCAGCGATACGCACTATCCTGTAGAGGGTGCCCTTTAGAGGACACCACATAGTGCTGATATTTTGGCATCATGTACTGAATGTCTGGACATTTTTCAGAGTTTAAAACCTTTTTTTGCAGTTCTGTCTTTACCTCCTTGTTGCCTTCTGTCTGTGATTTCAAAGACTGGGGGGACACTCGACGAATTTGCAGGGAAATACTTTTAAAACCAATAGGAGGAAATAATTTTTTCACTCAAAGAATAGTTAAGCTCTGGAATGTGTTGCCAGAGGTTGTGGTAAAGGCGGATAGCTTAGCTGGTCTTAAGAAAAGTTTGGACAAGTCCATAGTCTGTTATTAAGACATGGGGAAGCTTCTGCTTGCTCTGGATCGGTAGCATAGAATATTGCTACTCCTTGGGTTTTGGCCAGGTACTAGTGACCTAGAACAGGCTACTGGGCTTGATGGACCTTTGGTCTGACCCACTATGGCTTGTCTTATGTTCTTATGAGCCTGCCTTACCTGTTCTATTGTAACTAGCAACATAGACTGTAGATAGGACCCAGCCAACAGGAAGGCAGTCGGGGCAGAGGTCTGGAAGGCAGCTCTAGTTCCAGAAGGGGAGGAGGTTATCTGGAGAAATAATTTTTTTGTGTGTACAAGGGAAGTGTGCATTATTGGGAGGCACTGGATGAATTAATTCCTTCCTAAAAAATGCTAGAGTGTATTTCTGTGGAAGCAGCAGCTTCAAAAGCTTCAGTACATACACTGATTCACTGCAACCTGCAATTAAGAAATTGAATCTTTCTCGCTGCCTTCCCCTTTCACCTTCTCTCCTGATCACAGGCAAACAGAAGAAAGTGAGCACGTACAGACATACCAACATACAAAAACACATGTACAGATATGCACCAACATGTATATTCCTCACATAAATATACAGATAACAGCGGAGTTGGCAAAAGCACAAAACCAACAGTAATGGTCACAAGGCTCTTGTATACACTTCTCCCTCCGTATTCGCTGTGATAGGGGATTAACAGAACCGCAAATACAGAAAAACCGTGAATAACTTTTTCATATGTTATTCGCTGTTTTCTATTAAAAACCATCGTGAATATGGTGAAACCGCGAATAACATGGTGGGAGATCTGGCCTGTTCCTGAAGGAGAGGCAAAACACTGTGAAGAAAGTGCCGGGAATCAGCGATTTCTCTCTGTAAAGGCTTGGAATCAGCGATTTCTCTATACAAGCTGATGTAATTTGGGGGGAGGAGCCAGCAAGCTAAAAACCGTGAATAATCGAAACCGCGATTGCTGAAACTGCGAATACGGAGGGAGAAGTATACTTAAACAAGGGCTGGACTTAGATCTGACATGAATCACGTCGTGGCTACAAAGCCTGCTTCAGGCGTCTAAACCTTGCACTTGGTGTCCTGCTAGTTCATCTTGCTGATGATCTGTAGTGCATTTTTTTAAAGACACAGTTTTAATCGTTTGTGCTCTCTTCAAGGATACTTCCGTTTGGACACAATGGGCTAGATTCACAAAGCAAACCGATTGTGTACCGATCAGTTTGCGACACCTTAGCGACCCCGGCCCAATTCACATTCCTGTCTTCCGACCATCCTCCGATCCGTGCATGCAAATGAGGGCAACGGCATGCAGAATAGGCAGGGACGCGATTCACTAAATATCAATGAGCTTTGTGATCATCGCTGGTTGGTTTTGTCCTTTTGTCAACCTTGTTGCTGTTGGTATTGCCGATCTATCTGTGGAAGTTTGATCTCTAGTTTTTCTGTTATTCACTTCTCACATAGACACACAGGGCACAATCCAGGCTCCAGAAGAAGCATCAAGCGAAACGGAACATCCATAGAGCTAGACACACGAGCGAATGCTTTGTAGAAGAATTAGAATTTTCTGCTAAGATCCAGTGTGTATTTGACCCCTGAGGCAGGCGTATTGTACGCTGAAACACAGTTCTGTATTGGGTCCACACTTTTGTGGATGGACTGAATAAATTTATGCTTTGCATGATCGCATTGATCTTCTCTACTTTTGGAAAAGCCATTGTCCTATCCCACTTCCATTTTGACACATACTCACACAGTAGCATACATATACACGCCAACCCCCCAACACAGGCACATATGCATTTATGTGGAGAGGGAAAGAATTCCATGAACCATGCTTTGCATGATTGCTTACCCTTCTTGTTAAGCCATCAAGTTACTGCAATATCCTGTGACCGAGAGCAGGATGTGACTCCAGGGTGCTGAAATGGAATGAACTGTTTGTATCATCCCAGTTATACTCTGATTTTTCTCTCACTCCAGGAAATGCGATACAGGCCTTTGGCAATGGTACTGATGTCACCATCATTCCAAAAACATCCTTGCCCCTGGCCACCGTCCCAGCCAAAACAGAGAAGAGCTCCATGTCTCCAGATGATGTTAATGACAGCAGCAGTGTCTACGACAACGTTATTACCACATGCGCCTCTGTTCAGGTACGTGGTACACAGACATGTCACACCATCTTATCATGAACTGCACATAGTAACAGATATACAGCAGCATAGTAGATGATCTAATCTAATCTAATCTAAACCTTAAGTTTATATACCGCATCATCTCCATGAGAATGGAGCTCGACACGGTTTTACAAGAACTTAAAATAGTGGGTAGAGAAGAAGAAAAAGGATTACATGAACTTATCCGTGTAGAAGGGGGGAGAGAAAGGGGGGAAGGATAGAGCTACAATTTGCTGAAAAGCCAGGTTGGCATGAAAAGGCCAATTGACTTTAGTAAGTTAATCCCTTTCCACGCGGTTAAGGTTATATCTTACCTGCCTGCAGCAGAGGGTGATCATTGAAAGAAATCACTCTGTATCCAGGACTGTTTTTGCTATCTTCCTCTATAGAACTCCATCATCTTGGGAAGTGGGAGCTGACAAGATCTCCTGTTGAGCTCTTACTGGTACCCCCCTGGCCTCCTAGGTTCTCTGCCAGACCAATTTGGCTCTGGGTTTCCACTAGAACTTCTCGTTATTACTATACATGTAGTTTGCCAGAGACTCTGCTCCTCATTAGATTGCATCATATGTCCATGCCCTATGCTAGTCTTCAGGCTTAATTTGTATGCAAAAAGGAAGTGGAACTGTAGAGCCAGAGGTAGAGGTGGGTGGACCAAGGGCAGAAACAATAGGAGAATGGGGACTGGATTAAAGGGTAAAGAGTCATGCATTTGATATACTAACTTTTTATGCTCGTGCAGGTACTTTTTTTTTTTTGTCCCCAGTGGGCTTTACATTCTAAGTTATGTACCTGGGGCAGTGGAGTGTTAAGTGACTTGCCCAGGGTCACAGGGAACTGCAGTGGAATCAAACCCAGTTCCTTAGCACTAACCAGCAGGTTACAGTGGGAACTGAACCTAGTTCCCCCAGGTTCTCAGTCCACTGCACTAACCATTAGGCTTCCCCCTCCATTTCTTGTAGAGAATGGCCATTCCATTTTCATTTGAGCCATATTGCTTAACTTCTGATTCTCTTCTATTCAATAATGACAATACTTCACATTCAGATCAAAACGATTCTAATTACTATTTGATATTATTAATGGTCTTGCCAAGGGATATCAGACCACCTCCGGAACACTCTAGTTCCTTAAGGGTTCAATTCCTCATACTTCCCAATATGGTATACCTATTGTGCTTTTTTTGCTTTTTGTATATATATATAATATATATATATATATATATATATATATATATATTTATATTATATATATATATATATATTTTATCTTTAGTATATTCTTTTTATCATTTAATATTTCTTTTTATATTCATTCTGTTTGTGCTTATTATTTACATATTTCATCCATTTTTAGTTCATTTCCATAAGTTAAATAAATAATTTTAAATGACTTAGCTTTTCAAACTTCTAAGTCTTGCATTCCCCTTTACCAATGCGTTTCTCTCGTTTCTTTATCAAGGCTGGGGAGCTGAAAACAGAGCATGCAAGAAAATCATAAAAATTTCAATTAAAAATACTTAAAACATCACTAACTATGCGCTGTGAAGATCTTAATCGCGGAAGGTATGCCATATTGGGAAGTATGAGGAATTGAACCCTTAAGGGAACTAGGAGTGTTCTGGAGGTGGTCTGATATCCCTTGGCAAGACCATTAATAATATCAAATAGTAATTAGAATCGTTTTGATCTGAATGTGAAGTATTGTCATTCCATTTTCAGCCAATAACTGAATCTTGTGGTCAAAATTCACCAACAGTTTTAGGGGAAATCAAAATGGTATGGCGTATACACTTTTCCCAATGTCGTTTCACTTCTAGAAGACAGTCCTTAAACATATCTTCCGGAATCGCCAAAAGTTGTTGCGTCAAATTTTTGCTTTATGTCTTCAATGGTGTTTGAATCGCTTTCCTTTCAGCATGGATTTATGTTTAGGAAACAAGAAGAGGTCAGCAGGGACCAAGTCAGAAGGTAAGGTGGCTGGGGAAGAACTGTCATCAAGTTTTTGAGCAAAATTCATGAAATTTGATGGCGGTATGAGTGGGTGCATTGTCATGATGTAGGAACCTTGACTTCTCCCTCCAAAATTCAGACCGCCTTCCTCCCGGAGTCATTTCAACACTTTCAGATAGTAATTTTGGTTTGTCCTTATGCAGAAATTCTAGTGAACAAATGCCGTGACCATCAAATAAAACTGTTAACATCATTTTGATGTTTGACCCGAACTTGCCAAGCTTTTTTTCGGTCTTGGCGATATTTGGTTCTTCACTCAGACAATAGAGCTTTGGTTTCCATGTCATACCGTAGACCCATGTCTCATCACCAGTTATCACTTTATCAAGAAATGTTTCATCTTCATTTGCCTGCTTCCTGCTAAAGAAAATTTCCAAGAAATCATGATGCGGTTGTTCTTTCTGGTTATCAGTCATCAACTGTGGGAACAAGCTTTTGCCGCAGTGCTAGACAGCCCCAACTTCTCTATTAGAATGTTTGTGACATTAACCAATGGAGATATTGCATTCCTCTGCCAATTCTCTAACAGTTAATTGCCGAATAGCATGCACAATAACCCTCATTTGATCAACATGATCATCAGTTGACATTTATGGTCTCCCAGTTTGCAAATTGTCTTCTACTGATTCATGACCACTTTTGAAGGGTGAATACCATGCAAAACACCTTCCACGACTCATGAAATGTTCCCCATAAGCCACTTTCAACATTTCATAAGTTTCTGTAGATAAAACAGAACTTCATGCTGTAGCACTGCTCTTTGAGGTTGCACAAGATGAAAAATAGCTGATCACGAAAACACACTTTCACAAAAACTGCTGTAGCTCAGAGACAAAAACAGATATCAACAAATGGAAAAAAGGAGGTTACTTGTGAGGTTTCAAGCTACTCAATGTCACCTTGCACATCTCAAAAGACCTTCCCATTAGCATGCAATTCAAACTGTCCTGGAACTTTTTGAACAGACCTCATATATAAATATATATATATATATATATATATGTGTGTGTGTGTTTTATGCAAGTGCTCACGTTTTTGGTAAAGTACATCCATCCATCACTGCTCTCCCAAACTATACCTCCTGGAATGTCTAGATGCAGATTGAGAATCAGCAAGTGCACTCTTTCTGTGTGCCAACTTTTCTACTGTGCAATTTCATAAGAGCCCTGTTCTACATATAAAATGCGCATTAAATGTGGAAAATATTTTTTAAAAACTATCGCTGCTTGCTTACATGTTCAGGTCAAAATAATGGTGGTTCATTAATCGCTAAAAAATGCCTGATCGCGTTGTGAAGTGAACAGTCTAGTGTAACCACCAAACCAACTTGAACATTTTCATTCTAAGAGGACAATTGTGATGCGGTGTTCTGCATTGGGAATCGGACCCCTGAGGCAAGCCCTCGTGTCCGAAACACGTGTCGGGTCTTGACTGCGAATGAAGATGTTGAGCAGCATAGGTCGCCTCTTTTGTTTTCCTGTGTAAAACATAGGCAACTGACCCTTTGGGAATGTTGTATGAAATCAGATCAAAAAGGAAGGCTATATTTGTGATTTAGAAACAGTTGTGCCAGAATATTGTCCCTTTTTATACTTTAATAAAAAGATGAAGTATAAAATAATAAGTGTTTGAGGTTTGCCCAAATGAGGGCAGAGCTTGCGGAGACAGAGATGGAGCCAGCGGGGACGGGATGAGGAATGGGGCAGAGCCTGCGGGGACAGGGTGGTGGTGGGTCCAAACAGAGATCCATCCTCTTGAAAATTAAGTACAGTACTCAGAAATGAATCAAATTTCAGGCAGAAGTTTCTGCTGCAGTAGAACATTGGGGGGGGAATTTGGAAAAACGTTGGGAGTCCCTTTTTTCTCCAGACACTGTCGTAAACCACACAAAATTTAATATTTGAGTTTAAGATGTACAGATGTGTTTTTTTATGGGATCATTCTGGGGTAATCGTGATTATTGAGCATAATTATCAAATCTCGGGGTGTAGGTGTCTGACTAAGGTGCACTAGGGCTTTAATGCAACGGAATAGTGCTTGCTACATTGCTGCATGCACTAGGACCTTGAGCTGACGTTGGTTCTAGAAGCGTAGCTCGCTGTAATTTCCTGGGTGCGTAAAAATGCTAGCGCACCTTAGTTTGTCTTCAAGGATTCAAGAAATCCTTGAAGACAAACATAACACTGCAAGACTCTTCCCAATTCTCTGAAACAACTCGCTCTTCTCTTCAAGTCCTCTGGAAATGGCCAGATAACTTCTTTTGTAATTCGCCCTTGAACCGTAAGGTATTGGCAGAATAGAAATCACTAATTGTAATGTAATGTAATAAGAATTGAGAATGGAACACAAAGCTGATGGTTTGCCTACAGTTCCTTATATCCTAGCACTTGCCCTGGCTATTAGAACATAAGAATTGCTGCTGCTGGGTCAGACCAGTGGTCCATTTGTGCCCAGCAGTCGCTCGCGTGGCAGCCCCTGGTCAAGACCAGTGTTCTAAAATGAGTCCAGGCCTCACCTGCATACGTCCCAGTTTAGCAGGAACTTGTCCAGCTTAGTCTTGAATCCCTGGAGGGTGTTTTCCCCTCCAACAGACTCCGGAAGAGCGTTCCAGCTCCTCCACCCACTCTCTGGGTAAAGAAGTGTCTGATATGGAGAGGATTTTATAATGAGTACAAACTTGAGGTTATATTTATTTGCTGTTGTGTTATGTGAGGGAGCTGTTTCCTAGTTTGATTGCGGTTGCTTTGTTTAAAAGGGTGTTAATTGTAAGTATTTTGGGAGTGAGAATGTGAGAGAAAAGTTGCAAAGCTGAGAAGGTTTATCTGAAGTAAGCAGCTGAAGTGCGAATCAACAATGGCCTTTCCAAGACCTGGTGTGATATGGATAAAAACCTCAGCTGCTGCTGAAGAAAGCTGATAAAAACTGGAGTTTATCTAACCTGTAAAAAGCAGCTTCTCAAAGTATAAAGCTAGAAGGATATAGGGCTCGATATTCCAAAAAAGCTGAGCTTCTTTTTTTTAAAAAAATTTGCAAATTTAATGATTACAATATCAGATGATACCAAGAAAAAAAAAAGGAATTCTTACACAAAATTAACAATGCTTATACATACAAACACCTTTCCAAGCCCACAACAAGTGGGAAGACATGCTAAAATTTCAACTAACAAAAATAAGAAGAAAACTACGAATTGGTTCTTGATTCAAGCTTGTGATATCTTAAACCAGTCCCTACTATTTGGGACTCTTACATCCTCCAATTTTTCTCAGTAGTGAAACATAAAAGAAAGAAAAACTCATTTCTGTTCTCGAACTATTAAGAATTGTTGCAATTGAATGGGATCCAAAATACATATTCAATGTCTTGTAATTTGTCAAGACATTTACATGGAAATTTTAGATAAAATGATGCCGCAAGAGCTAAAATTCTTGTTTTTAGTTTTAAAAATTATTTCCTTCTTAATTGCGTAGCTCTTGAGACATCGGGAAAAATTCTAACCAAATCTCCACAAAATTTTGTCAGCCTTTTTTTAAAGTAAAGTTTCATTATTAACTTTTATCTATTCACTCATGCATATTATTACCATAGTGGACCTACTCTGGATCACATCCTGACTATCCTGAAAATTCAAGTGGTTTAGGTATTTCAGTGAAAGCTAATTTTACTTGTCTGAGTAGAGGGTACACATATTCTGTGGAAGTAGCGGGAATAGTTTTCCCGCTATCACTTGATACTGGGTGAAGGGGGGGGAGTCCTTTCGAGGGGCTCATTGATGCACCCGATATGGGAGAGTTCATATCAAGTAAAGTTTGTGGAGGATTATCAGAAATGTCAAATGCCTGTCCATGGGACCGGATACAGCAGGTGTTGAACTCTTAGGCTTAATTTTCCTTTTCCCCATGATCTGACAGATTCGTATTATACGACCTGAATTCCTGCTCCTCGGCCTCCTCGTTGCTCCATAGGGGCTCCCAAGGGGCAAACCTGCCCCTTTGGGCACGCCCCTTTGGCCGCGCGGCTGCGGCTGCAACCGTGGCAGCGGTGTCCAATTTATGGAAATCAATAGAGACGGACCTGATGACGTCAGGGGTCCGTCTCTTCCAGTGCCTGCCCGATGGATCACCAACGAGCCCTGCCGCTGCTGCGGGAGACACGGGGCAGCAAAACAGAGTCTCCTCCGATGTCCCAATGTAAGTAAGTAGCAGCTCCCAGTAAACGGCGGCAGCGGTGTCCAATTTAAGGAAATCAATAGAGACGGACCCGATGACATCAGGGGTCCGTCTCTTCCAGTGCCTGCCCGATGGATCACCAATGAGCCCTGCCGCTGCTGCGGGAGACACGGGGCAGCAATAACAGAGTCTCCATCCGATGTCCCAATGTAAGTAAGTAGCAGCTCCCAGTAAACGGCGGCAGCGGTGTCCAATTTAAGGAAATCAATAGAGACGGACCGATGACATCAGGGGTCCGTCTCTTCCAGTGCTGCCCGATGGATCACCAATGAGCCCTGCCGCTGCTGCAGGAGACACGGGGGAAGCAAAACAGAGTCTCCTCCGATGTCCCAACGGTAAGTGAGTAGCAGCTCCCCAAGCTGAGCTTCTAATGTTGTGTCCTTTTTTCAGCTCAACTTAGGCTTCTAAGTTTTTCATCTGCAAATTCATCTTAATTTTAGGACCTGCCAATCATTTGTCTAGATTTAGGAGCCTAATTTGTGTGTCTAGTGCTGAAAATAAGCACTGAGGGGCCAGATTCAGCAAACGGCATCCAAAGTTAGATGCTGTTAAGATCCTGCGCTAAGCTTGTAGTCTATAAAGAGCACTCTGCACAGAGTACAGAAGACTCGCGTAGCTCACTTAACTTTGAGCATGAGGTCTTAATGCCTGACAAAGCTAGTGTAAATCCTTGTGACCAAATAATGACAGTTGGGACATGCAAATCCATGTATTATACCACTGTGCCTAATTTCTGGGAGCATCCCTGACCCATCCATGCTCCTCCTCATAGCCACACCCCCTTTGAGTTTTGTGTACTATGAAATTTAGGTGCTCATGCTATAGAATTGGGCATAGAGTTTGGGGGGGGGGGGGTCTGCCCTGGGCACCGTCTATGGGGGAGGTGCCAGCTCCCTTCCTACTCTCCGCCCCCTTCGCTCCTTTCCCCACATACCTCTTTAACATTCCCCCTAACCTGCTGCTCACGCTAGCGCAGCTCTTCCTCTGACTTCACGTCCTGGACCCCGCACCTAGGAAGTTACATCAGAGGAAGAGCCAATGCTGACATGAGCAGAGGTTAGGGTTGCTGCTAGTGCGTAGTATGTTAAAAAGTACGGCAGGGAAGGGGAAGGGTCACACGTACAATGGAAGATAGGAGGTGGGGAAGGAGTGGATAGAGGTGGGTGGCAGAAAAGATGGCAGGGGAGGGGACCACGGCCCCGGGTGCTTCTCACCCTTCTTACGCCCAATGCACAAATTTCAAGTGGGTAGCAAAAGCTCTTGCCTACTTAAATCACACTCAGTGGACTGTCTGCTGATATTCAGAAGCACATAACCTGGTAGTGCTGCTGCGGCCATTTTTGAAGTGGGCTGGAAAGGAACGTTTCGAGACCAGAGTTGGGGGAGGTGCTGGCAGCTATACAAGAGCTGGCAATATTCTGTGCCAGTGCCCACATAGCTAAGCAACCAAATAAGACCGCATAAATAGTAGTTTTAACTTTGGTACTCACCTGTGCAGGTGCTGGCAATTGAATCTGTTATACTTTGGAGGAAAGGTGGGAGAGGGGAGATATAATAGAGACGTTTAAATACTTACGTGGCATAAATGCAATGAGTCAAGTCTCATTTTGAATGGAAGCTCTGAAATGAGGGAGGATAGGATAAAGTTAACAGGTGATAGGCTCAGGTGTTATCTACGGAAATACTTTTTTACAGAAAGGGTTGTTGATGCGTGGACCGCGTCTCCCAAAAGAGGTGGTGGAGACAAGAGAATGTGTCCTGAATTCAAGAATTTGTTTTGAGGCAAAAACGTAAGACTAATAGTAAATATATTGAAAATACGTTTTTATCCGATTTAGTTATCAGCAGGGATTCATCCAGACCAAAAAACATACAAATACAGCTGACATACTAAAAATCAAAAAAAGATGAAAAGGAGAAAAATAAACCTCAATTGAGGGTCGTTGGGACTACACAAGTACCCAAACCATCCACTCATCATCACAGGTTTATAAAAAACTCCAAAACATGTATAAATAATCAATTCTCACATCTTTCATTCACACGAGGTCTTCTTTTTGTTATTTTTCACAGTCTTTTTTGTATATATGAAATTTTAGTTTATATGTCAAGCAATGAAAAAGGCCCGAATCCCAAGCTTAACCACATTAATTGGCGAGGACTACAGCTGAAAGTAATCAGTATAAGCAGTTTTTAGAGATATGTAGCATATATCTGAAATCGTGAAAAAATACACTCATCTGAAATCGAGGATTTTCACCAAAAGGCTTCCAATTCAAGATCCCGACAGAAAAGACTTTCTGTTTCGCCCGACGAGGGCTACTTCAGGGGAACAATATCAACTCCAATATCTCTCTGCTTCTAATTATCTGCTGGAAATAGAGCCGACTCCTCTCAAGACGGTACAGGGACTGAAAGACGCGCCCGGCTCGAATAAAACACGAACCGGGCGTCTTGACGTCATCACCTACGTGATGCACGATAGGTCAAACACACTCACTTCCAATTCGCTGCCAAACAAACCCCAATACGGAACATCTAAAATGAATTTTAAAGGAATGGTTGCCATTCATAAGCTGTATTCAAGCCCACTGGCTCTAAGGTTTGTAACCGGCTAATCCATTGTTGTTCCTTCTGCCATAGCATTCTTCTACTGTCTCCTCTTCTCTGAGTAGGGCGTAATTTCTCGATGACCCAACATTTTTAAGTTCTCAAATCTATGGCCAGATTGGATGCAATGAGCCACTATTGGGGCTGTTAATTTCCGAGTGTTCAAACAGCTTTTATGTTCTGTAATTCTAGTAGTTCTAGGAGTTCTAGGAATTCTAGGAATTCTAGGAATTCTAGGAATTCTAGGAATTCACAATATGTTCAAGATAACATACATACGAAGTTTTTGAGGGACCTTTGTGAAATTGCATTGAAAAATAATTATTTTATTTTCAATGGTGAATTCTTTAAGCAGCTGTCTGGAATAGCAATGGGTGCTTCATTCGCTCCAACAATCGCGAATTTGTATATGTCCTGGTTCGAAGAAACACTGATTTACACTATGCCAGAATTTCACCTTGTCTTTAAGTGGTGGAGATTTATCGATGATATTTTTATCATCTGGTTGGGGACTAAGCAACAACTTATAGAATTTAATGATAAAATGAATCAGTGTCATCATTCCATTAAATTCACCATGACATATAGTGTTGAGAACATCAGTTTTTTAGATGTGGAAATCTACATGAAAGATCAGCACATTGAAACTTCAGTCCATCGCAAAAAAACCGACAGAAATACGTTGCTTAAATTCAATAGCATGCATCCAATCCATCTTAAAAATAGCATTCCTTTTGCGCAGTTTCTCAGGTACCGTCGTATCTGTAATACTAAGGATAAATTCACACAAGAAGCAAAGATATTGGAACATAAATTATTGCTAAGAGATTATCCTAAAAACATAGTTAAACGAGCTAAAAAACGTGCGTTGTACAATCCTAGAGAAACATTGCTAGATTACAAAAGACCTCATTCAGATGATGTTATAATTCCATGTGTGATTAAACAAACTCGTATGTCATCACAGGTGATCAAGAAATATAAAAAACATCTTCCTCTATTAAAAACGCTTCCTTGTTTTGAAAACAAAAGATTCATTTTTTTCTCAATCAAGAAATAAAAACTTGAGTGACTTATTATGTCATACATCTAAGGAAGATTTTATAGAAGAAAATCCGGATAACATCCAGGGTCACAAACCTTGTGGACACTGTTCAAATTGTGACATAATGTTGAGTATTTCTAGTTTTATTAATCCCAGTGATGGCAAGAATATTGTTCTACATCAGACGTCCTCTTGCCAATCTATGAATATAATATATGCGATTCAATGTCCATGTGACCGTTTATATATAGGTCAAACATCAAGGACCTTAACTACTAGAATTACAGAACATAAAAGCTGTTTGAACACTCGGAAATTAACAGCCCCAATAGTGGCTCATTGCATCCAATCTGGCCATAGATTTGAGAACTTAAAATGTTGGGTCATCGAGAAATTACGCCCTACTCAGAGAAGAGGAGACAGTAGAAGAATGCTATGGCAGAAGGAACAACAATGGATTAGCCGGTTACAAACCTTAGAGCCAGTGGGCTTGAATACAGCTTATGAATGGCAACCATTCCTTTAAAATTCATTTTAGATGTTCCGTATTGGGGTTTGTTTGGCAGCGAATTGGAAGTGAGTGTGTTTGACCTATCGTGCATCACGTAGGTGATGACGTCAAGACACCCGGTTCGTGTTTTATTCGAGCCGGGCGCGTCTTTCAGTCCCTGTACCGTCTTGAGAGGAGTCGGCTCTATTTCCAGCAGATAATTAGAAGCAGAGAGATATTGGAGTTGATATTGTTCCCCTGAAGTAGCCCTCGTCGGGCGAAACAGAAAGTCTTTTCTGTCGGGATCTTGAATTGGAAGCCTTTTGGTGAAAATCCTCGATTTCAGATGAGTGTATTTTTTCACGATTTCAGATATATGCTGCATATCTCTAAAAACTGCTTATACTGATTACTTTCAGCTGTAGTCCTCGCCAATTAATGTGGTTAAGCTTGGGATTCGGGCCTTTTTCATTGCTTGACATATAAACTAAAATTTCATATATACAAAAAGACTGTGAAAAATAACAAAAAGAAGACCTCGTGTGAATGAAAGATGTGAGAATTGATTATTTATACATGTTTTGGAGTTTTTTATAAACCTGTGATGATGAGTGGATGGTTGGGTACTTGTGTAGTCCCAACGACCCTCAATTGAGGTTTATTTTTCTCCTTTTCATCTTTTTTGATTTTTAGTATGTCAGCTGTATTTGTATGTTTTTTGGTCTGGATGAATCCCTGCTGATAACTAAATCGGATAAAACGTATTTTCAATATATTTACTATTATTCTGAATTCAAGAAAACATGGGACAGGCACATGGGATCTCTTAGGAAGAGGAGGAGATAGTGGACGATGTAGATGAGCAGACTGGATGGGCCATTTGCCCTTTATCTGCCATCATGTTTTTATGTTTCTACCGGTATAGAGTCCATTGGAATAAATAGATGGGAGGCAAAACTCAAGGCAAGTTGTTTATAGAGTTAGAACCTTTTTTTTTAACTATCCATAACTTTGAAAACCTAAGAAACATTTCCTGTAGAAATTGACTTCAAACAAATTTTCTCAATAACAAAATGCTCTAATTGGCTGGAATCAGAGAAAACATATCTAGTATTTCCATATGTGATCAGCCATCTTCAGGGAAATTGAAGAGAGAAAAGAAACCTTTGGCTTCGGTGGCAGGAAAGCTCTTCTTTTTAATTCAGTTACTCTAGCCACATCTGGAAACAAAGTAACAGCCTGACCATGCAAAAGAATTAACATTTTTGGAAAATATGCTTTCAACACAGCCAATTTTTGTACTTCAGCCTGGAAAACTACAAGCAGTATAGTACGTTCATCAAATCCAGGACTTTAGATAAATCCAAACTGTCTGGAGTCCAAAGCATCCTGTTAATTCATCAGTTTAACTCCCTTGGATATTTGGAAAGCATTTACCACACCCAGAGAATCAGGGTGAGGAAACTGTAATATATCTTTAAAATACAGCTTCGATAATTCCTAGGGAAGAGTGTGTGTGTGTGTTTGGGGGGGGGGGGCTAAATAGTGAGTAAAAGGAGATTTCACAATTCTCCGTTTTTGGGCTCGGGACTTATTTTCCAGTGCTTATAATTTTGCATGAATAATCAACGTCACGGATGACACCGCTACAGACTTCAGCTTTGAAATTTGAGATTCAGTGTTTGCTAGGCGCTGTTCTGCTGCTTTAGCTTTCTTCTGCTCTGCCATCTTCTCTGAGGGGGTGCTGAAATGTTCTCAGCCCAACCAACCAACTTCCTAAATTTTGAGCATTATTTGCTACTGTAGCTGAAAAGAGTTGAGATTGTGATGTCATAGTGCCTCATTCCACCAATAAGAGCCAACCTCATTAGTGATGTCACAATGGCTTGATTGTCCTATACTTGACTCACTTTTCTTACATATGAGGGAGTCCTGAAAAGTTCTCAGCCCAATCAACCAACTTCCTAAATTCTGAGCGTTATTTTGCCACTGTAGCTGAAAGGAGTGTTATTTTATTTCATTAAGTGTCAAGTTACAGAAATGAAATTCTGTGTTTTGACATTGTTTCAGATCATCGATTGAATCATATCCACATCATTCTCTTCTTGGTTGGGCTGAGAACTTTTCAGCACCCCCTCGTAGTACCTTGAAAACTATTTTCTATCTTTATCACAGCTGCTAACACATCTTTTAAAATAACATCTGCACAAATAGAAGAAGACTGAACATCTGCTCCGACTGAATTCTTCTCAGGGACAGACAAAAGCAAAATGTCATCAGTCATAGAGATTAAAGGATTAGGAAAGGTATCTCCCTTTGAGTTCTCTACAACAGAGGAGATAAGGCCCATTCCTACCACAGACCTATGCCTATCCAATAAGGAAGCAGGTTGTAGGAGTGAGGTTTATTCATCCAACGATAGAGAAGAGAATGAGAGCCAGAAGGACTTGAGTATGCACAGATACTCAAAGCCCAGTCCAGCAAGCAGCACGATCTTCCGGCACCAGCACCTCCTATGGGTTGGTGCTGCGTGCCGGTGCCAGATGGGGATAAGGCTTCAGTTTGGGCAGGCGGGTGTTCACGAGGGGGGGGGGGGCGATGCTGGTTCACGGGGGTGGGGGTGGGGAATGTGGAAGCGCACCAGTGGTCTCGGGGGTGGGGTAGGGTCTTTTGGGATGCGGTGGGGTGGGGTGGAGCAGCGCCGGTGGCTGCAGGGGGGGGACAAGAGGGGCGGGGGGGGGGGGGAGGAGGTGGAACCAATCAAGCGAGTTTTCCTTACTTCCTGTGGGGAAACTCGCTTTGATATACGAGTAATTTGGTTTACGAGCATGCTTCTGGAACTAATTATGCTCATATGAAAAAGCCATAGCAACCCACTCCTTAGCAGCTCTTAGGGTCACGTCCTATCCCTTAGGACAGTGGTCTCCAACATGTGGCTCCAGGGCTGCATGCGGCCCTCAAACAGTTGGGCAAAATGCTTTCAAACCCAGTAAATGAATTAATTTGAATCTTGTCCACTTGATATAGCAACTACAAATAGTGTCTTAAGTATGTTACTCAGAAGTCTCATTTATGGAATTAGCTACTGTTGACAATCCAAAATAAAGTTAGTCTTTAGAAGATATCCTTGAAGTATTGTAGAATCAGTAGTATTATAGAATTAGTATTACTTTTTAATGTTTAATACCCGGTCTGAACAAATAGGTCAAGGCGGCTTACAAAATTAGTATTACAATATATGTAAGCTTGAAATCTTCTGATGGACCTCAGATCTTTCTCGTAGTCACACTGCAGTCCTTTACTTGAAAAAGGTTGGAGTCCACTGCCTTAAGGCACAAACCCATAGACATGTACCCAAGGCCGCATACTGTGGAAGCGCAGTCACTTAAGAAGCAGACTGGGCTTCCCAATCTGCAACTCACAGCCTAATTTAGATGTCCACGGTAGTGCCTGAACCTTATTCCACATACTCCTTGCTGGTAAGGAGCAACCCCATGAATAAAGGAGGTTTGATTGGAGTGTATGGACCGGGGCAAGTGGTGGGGCCATAGTGAGGGGAGACAAGAAGGGGAGATGCTGGAATGGGGTAGTAGAGAGAAGAGAGACAGGGAAGTGTTGGACTATGTGGGGAGGTGGAGAATGGGAAACATACTGAATCATTTTTGGTGGTGGGAATGAAGGAAGAGAGAAGAGAGAGTAGAGATGCTGGACATAGAGAAGAGTTAATGGGGAGACAGGAGGAGGATGGAGTAGGGTAGGGAAAGAAGGAGTTTGACACTGGCATGTACTATGGTAGGAGAAGAGGGTATCATTTAAAAAAAGGCTGGGGTTAAAATAAAGAGGCTGACACAGGGGCTGAGATGGGAGAAGGAAGCTGAGTGAGAGATGCAGGGGCTGGGGATTAAGTTGGGCAAAGGGGAATGATTTGGGGAGAAGGGTGTCAGGTGGCTGGAAATTGACACTGGGGCTGTAAGAAGAAAAATACTGTCAGGTGACAGTGGAAGAAGAGAGCTGATATGGGAGGACTGAGAATGAAGAGGAGGAAAGCAACTGTGTATTTGTGGTGGTGGTGGGGGGAGAAGCAAGGGCATATGCAGTAGAAGGTGGACATAGAGGATCAAGGGAATAGATGCTGATGGCAAGAAGTATATGCAGGGTAAATGAATAGTGGAGAAGGGGGAAAGTGGGCAGATACTGGGGAAGAAGGTGTAGAAGAGGCAGAGAATGGTTCCAAGAATGGGGAGAGGCAGGGTCAGTGGATGTCCGGGGAAGTGGAAGAGAGAAATGGGGAAGTAAAAGGGGCATGGGAGTCTGTATAAGGGAGTAAGAAATATGGAACTGGAGGTGGAGAAGGGATGAGTGACAGGGAAGGAGCTGTGAGTAGTGAGGGCATCAGAGGCTGAGGTAGATGGGGCTGCGTAAGTCAGGGTATGAGTACAGAGGATAGAAACGAAGTTTAGAAAGTGGCGTAAATGGGAGGACTAGAGAGAAATGTAGGAAGAAGAAGGAGAATAAAGACTGGAGGAATAAAAAAAAAAAGAGAAATGGAGAAAATAGATAAAACAGAGGGACCAATGAAGATGTAAGGGAAGAAGATAAGAAGCAAGGAACAAAAAAAAAACAAAAACCCAACAGAAAATGGAGATGAAATCTAATCTAATCTAATCTGGGATTTATGAGTCGCACTATGTCTAAATAGGTTCAAGGCGACTTAATTTAAGAGATACAGTTTAGTACAGTACAAGGGTTCTATAAGAGATACATTACAAGACAATTTGAGATGGTATAATATATGAAAAGAAAAACTAGTACTGTTTGAAGAGTGGTGCTGTGTGGTAGAAGGTGGAAATAATTTATAGTCCAAAGTCATGTGGATGATGGTGTGTGTAGTGACATAGAGGTTGCAAGGTACTCAGTAGACTCAATAGACAGTTTTCTGCAATGGATAGGGTGTTGAAGAAATAAGTCTTTAGTTTCTTTCGGAACGTGAGGTAGTTCAGTCCAGATCTGATGGTTGTAGGAGGTTCCATGTTTTTGTGCCGATATACGTAAACATAGTGTTGAAAATACATTTGTATCTGAGGCCTTTTGTTGAGGGGTAGCTTGTCCGAAAAGTACTATGATTTCTGGCCGAGGTGGACCATGAGGAAGTGAGTATGTTTATGAATGGCATGGCAGAGTTGCCGTGTAGGAAGTGGAAAATTATACAGGAGATTTTGACGTTTATTTGAGTAGTGATGGATAGCCAATGTAACTGTTTGGGATA
The DNA here is from genome assembly GCF_902459505.1 of Geotrypetes seraphini. NCBI lineage: Eukaryota > Metazoa > Chordata > Amphibia > Gymnophiona > Dermophiidae > Geotrypetes > Geotrypetes seraphini. The sequence goes on along the minus strand of NC_047089.1, from coordinate 218,733,535 downwards.
GGTCATATTTTTTAGCTTGAAAATAAGTTTAACTGCAGTGTTTTGGATTAGTTGTAATTTGTGAGTTAGTATTGTGTTGATGCCTGCATAGAGGGAGTTGCAGTAATCAAGCTGCGATAGAATTAGCATTTATACAAGTATGGTGAAATGTCGTTCATGGAAGTAGGTTCTTATGAGTCTCAGCTGTCTTATAGAAAATAAGATTTTCTTCCAGAGACAAGATTTGTGGTTCAAGGGATAGTGTGGAGTCCAGTATAACACCCAGTACCTTGGAGTATTCTTCTATGTCTAGTTTAGTTCCGAACAGTAGGATAATGCAATTGGGAGCTGTTTGTTGGGGGACATGGAACAATTTCCTGGAGGAAAAATCCTTAGTCTGTTATTGAGAAAGACATCGGGGAAGCCACTGCTTGCCCTGGATCGGTAGCATGGAATATTGCTACTCCTTGGGTTTTGGCCAAGTACTAGTGACCTGGATTGGCCACCGTGAGAACGGGCTTCTGGGCTTGATGGACCATTGGTCTGACCCAGTAAGGCTTTACTTATGTTCTTAAGAGGATTTTGGTTTTGGTTGTGTTCAGAGATCCTGGAAAAGGACTTAAGAAAATGTCAACAAGACGAAATGGTAAAGAAAAACCAGGACCAATCCAAATGGAAAAGACAAAGAAACAAATTATTTTCAGGGTATAGGAGGAAATATATTTATGTTTCTCTATCTTCAGTGTTCCACTGCTCAAAAGAATCTGTTTCTTGGGAGTTTCCATTTCATATTTTGTGTGCATATTTGCTTCTAATTTATGGTTTCTTTGTTCTATACTAGGTGATAGTTCATTTTCTATGTGTGAAAGATTCTGCCAGCGTATAGGTAGCTTCAGCATAGCAATCTATAGTAAAATGGGATGGAGGTCATGAGACAGAAACACTTTACAGTTTAAAGCTCTACCCTGATAAACAGATGAGAAAAGCCAACATCTCAGTTCTTTTGTGTGAGTTTCACAGTTTTCACTCGTACACTAGCAAATTGGTATCCTTCAAAGAACAAATGCCACATGAAAGGCTCCTTTTATCAAATAGTGGTAGAGCATTTTACCACAAGCCGGTGAGGTAAATGCTCCGACACTCATAGGAATTGAATGAGCATCAAAGCATTTACCTCGTCGACCTGCGGTACAAGGCTCTACCACGGCTTGATAAAAGGAGCCCAAAATATATTAAAAATGCATAAGAAAAATAACAAAATCTAATATATAAAGCAAATGCCACATAAAATATATAATAAAATCATGAAGAAAATATTTTTTAAAAAATCATATAACCAATAGAATTTCATGGATTCTATACTAAACTATATTAAGCAGTCAGAGGATAATTCTATGAGGCACCACATAGTTTTAGCCAGTAAGAAGCACATAAATGGCAGTTTTATGGCTTCTCTTCCACATGTAAATGACCTGTTACAGACTCCTGACTAATGGAAAATATGTGCTTTACTTTGATGAGGGGGGGGGGGGGGATAGTGTGTCTAAAACTACAGCCTCAGCACCCTGAGGTCGTGGGTCCAAACCTACGCTAGTCCTTGTGACCCTGGGCAAGGCCCCCAATCCCCCCATTGCCCCAGGTACATTAGATAGATTGTGAGCCCACCAAGACAGATGGGGAAAAATGTTTGAGTATCTGAATAAATTCATGTAAACTGTTCTGAGCTCCTCTGGGGGAACAGTATAGAAAATTGAATACATAAACAGTGTGAAAAGCTTCAGCCTCTGATAACCAGAGCTAGTATTGTGACATCATAATGCCTCATTCCACCAATGCCTGAGAGCCAACCTCATCAGTGATGTCACAAAGGCTTGATTGTCCTATACATGGTACACTTTTACTACATTTTGATTTCTAGAGTGGCACAGTGGTTAAAGCTACAGCATCAGTACCTGAGGTTGTGGGCTCAAACCCATGCTGTTCCTTGTGACTCTGGGCATGTCACTTAATTCCCCCATTGCCCCAGGTACAGACAGGGAAAAATGCTTGAGTACCAGAATAAATTCCTGTAAACCGTTCTGAGCTACCTTAGGAGAATCCTATATAATAAAATGCTAAGCGCGCATGCACACTCTTACCCCGTGTTCCCTGATCCCTGATCTGTCGGGCTGTGGCAGGTAAGAGTACGCATGCACGTGTCTAAGGACCGGCAGCAGGTAACACGCCGCGACACCCCCCGGCCGCTGACCCTAACCGGCACACCACTAACACGCCACAATTCCCCTCACCTCCCCCCGCCGACCCTACCCGACACACCAGAAACCCCCGTTGACCCTCCCAGCCAACCCTCCCAGTGCTAGACGGCTGACAAACCTCACAGCTCCAGCAGCATCCCAGGCACAGTAAACACGCTGCTTCGCGGTCTTCTACTGGCCTAATTTCCTCTGCCATGTCCCTGATGACATCAGGGACATTAGGAAATTAGGCCAGTAGAAGACCGCGAAGCAGCATGTTTACTGTGCCTGGGATGTTGCTGGAGCTGCGAGGTTTGATGGCTGTCTAGCGGTGGGAGGGTCAGCTGGGAGGGTCAATGGGGGTTTCTGGTGTGTCGGGTAGGGTCGGCGTGGGGGGGAGGGGTTTAAAAACATGCTAGTCAGGGGGATGGGAGGCAGGCTGGCATCGGGGAGGTGGGGGGGTTTCAATGGAAACATGCTGCTCAGGGGGATGGGAGGCAGGCAGGCATCGGGGGGGTTGGAGGGTTTCAATAGAAACATGCTGCTCAGGGGGATGGGAGGCAGGCAGGCTGGCATCGGGGGGGGGGTGGGGGGTTCAATGGAAACATGCTGTTCAGATGGATGGGAGGCAGGCAGGCAGGCTGGCATCGGGGTGGGGCGGGTGGGGTTTTTAATGGAAACATGCTGCTCAGGGGGATGGGAGGCAGACTGGCATCGGGGGGTTAAATGGAAACATGCTGCTCAGGTGGATGGGAGGCAGGCAGGCTGGCATCAGGGGTGGGGGTGGGACAAAGTCTGGAAGATAATGATGTGGACATAGGAAGGAGGCACTGGGGGCACTAAGGACATAGGAAGGAGGCACTGAGGGCACTAAGGACATAGGGAGAGACACAGACAGAAAAAATGACAGACAGGCAGCGTGCAAGGAGAGAGAGAGACAAAGAAAAAAAGAACCAGACAGACAGACATCTACTCTAGCACCCGTTAATGTAACGGGCTTAAAGACTAGTTGTATAGAAAACTGAATAAATAAATAGTGTGAAAGTTGCAGCCTCTGATAACCAGAGCTGGTATTGTGACATTATAATGTCTCATTCCACCAATGCCTAAGAGCCAATCTCATCAGTGATGTCACAATGGCTTGGTTGTCTGCTCTTTTACTAGGTTTTGATTTTGAGAGTGGCACAGTGGTTAAAGCTACAGCCTCAGCACCCAAAAGTTGTGGGTTCAAACCTACACTGCTTCTTGTGGCCCTGGGCAAGTCACATAATCCCCCCCATTGCCCCAGGTACATTAGATAGATTGTGAGTCCACCAGGATAGACAGGGGGAAAACGCTCTTCTCAAGGTGCTATTTGTTAATTATTGGTGCCAATTGAGCCTTTTAATTAATTGACCCCCCCCCCCTTTTATGAAGCTGTGTTAGTGTTTTTTATCGCCGGCTGTGGTGGTAAAAGCTCCCATGTTCATAGAATTCCTATCTATTTGAAGTCAAATTAATAAATTACTTGAGAACCCAGTGGTACTTTCATATGATACGATATTATTTGGTACATCAATGAGGAAAAAGAGTCAAATTTCCTCCAAAAATAGTAAACGTTTACTTATAATGACAGGAGTTGCCATTCAACAAATTACAAGAAATTGGAAAAATTATGATAGATTAAGTTAGTTTTTGGTGGAATTCACTATGTCATATTTTCAAAATGGAGAGGATATTAGCTATTCAGCAGGGACGTTATAAAAAATTCATTGATGTTTGGGAGCCATTAACAAATTATTGTAAGGATTGTTTATAATTAATAATTTATTTCTTCCCCTTTATTTATTGAAGCATAGGGTGGGGGGAGGGTGGGATTAATTTTAAATTATCTGAAATTATAAGAATATAATGGAGGGAGGGAGGGAGAAATAGTATTATGATTTCAATATATGTAAGATTAATAAGTTATATTAAAGTGAATATGATAGTATTATTATGAACTTGTTGAAAGTTTAAAAATGAATAAAGATTAAAAAAAAAGAATTCCTATGAGCATCAGAAAGCTTACCTGCGTGGATGACGATAAAAAACGCTAACGCGGCTTCATAAAAGGGGGGAAGGGTAAGTTAGACATCTAGATCAGCTAGGCGCAAGGATGTAGGCAGCTAACTTTAGGCATCATTTATAGAATCAGGGTACAGTTAAGTACTTGTAACCCGCCTTTATCCCAAGGCACGGAACACAACAACATACATAATTAAACTACATATATCACAATTTCCCATAAACAATTACACAATATATGGCACAGTTATTTACGGCAATTCAGAAAAATTCCCCAAACATATTAAAAATGAATTACCGATTAATAAAAACTACAAGTATCCTGATATGATTATAAAATAGATTAACAAACTCCAATTTCCAAACAGTAATACATATGAATTACATGACTTTCGTCTGATAAAATTATATGAGTCTCTGGATCCACAGGCAAACTGAAATGTAATGAAAAGGCCTTACAAATCTCATGTAAAAAGTTTTGATAGGTACAATTGAATTTAAATTGAATTGTAAAAAATAAAAAATAGACAGTTCAAATATTATTCAGAAAAGAAATTAAAATGAGAATAAATAGAAATTTAAAAATAATGATAGTTATAAAATACCAAATCTACAAAGATTTTAGAAGCCCTATTCATGATTTACACAAGCGTAAATACCAATATTTAGATATGTGCATTGCATACTTGGGTAAAAGATGATTTTGGAAAGCTGGTATTTACACATGGAAATCTGCACCAACTCCCTAATTGTATAAACGGTATGTGCAGTTAGGTATGCAATTGTGTTCCCAGTTATAGAAGAGGTTCATTAAGTGTGCAACTTGGGGCTCCTTTTATCAAGCTGCGGTAGGCGGTTAACGCGCGGAATACCGCGCGTTCAACCGCCGGCCGCGCTAGTCGCTAACGCCTCCATTGACGAGGCGTTAGTTTTTTGGTGTGCCGCAGGGGTTAGCGCGTGATGAAATGCCCGACACGCTAACCCCCGTAGCGCACCTTGATAAAAGGAGCCCTTGATTGAGTAATTGGAGCTTAATCCATATTAAGTGCTGATAATTGACCTTAAGTTTCAAGTTTATTGAGATTTTGATTTACACGCAATATCAAATATTTTCAATGCACATAACAAAAATTAAAATTGGGGAAATAAATGAATCATTTAAACAATAGACATAAAACATATCCATAGACAGTAAAGAATACATAAGGACTACTGGGATAAAATTACATTTGTTTAAAATAAAATAAAATTTAAAAAAAACAAACAAAAAAAAAACATTTAGGGAGGAACAACATCAGGAAATGTATAAATAGGGGACAAAAAGAAAAAAAAGATTATCTAATTTAAGAATCAAATGCATCTTTATAAAGGTAGCTTTTTTAATTCTTTTAAATTTTGCTAGAGAGGTTTCGGTGCGTAGAAAAATAGGAAGTTTGTTCCAGCACTAATTTGTAGCTATGTGTGTCACTGTCTTGAACCCCTTTAAAAAAATGTTTTCTTTTCTAATTTTTTGTATCCAGATGCAAAATAAACCAACTATATATCACAATTAGTTAACAAGCTCCCCACTACATACGTAAGGAGGTGACAGGCTGAAGAAACATATCATCAGAGAAATTATGTACATGTGATGTGAGAAAAACAAATCAAAATAAATCGGAAACAAACACAACCCCCAAATCCTTTTCCATTTTTGCCCCAGTGTAACCAGCATAGCTGGATCTTGGAATAATGTAATGATCCTCAAATCCCAGATACAAATCAATACACCTTATTTCTCTACTCAAGATAAGTACAGTATCCCAAACTTTGTGGAAGGGTAGCACTCAACCGTATTTGTAAGCAGTCAGTTTGGACATTAGTCATAAGAACATAAGAATTGCCGCTGCTGGGTCAGACCGGTGGTCCATCGTGCCCAGCAGTCCGCTCCCGCGGCAGCCCTTAGGTCAAAGACCAGTGCTCTAACTGAGTCTAGCCTCACCTGCGTACGTTCTGGTTCAGTAGGAACTTGTCTGACTTTGTCTTGAATCCCTGGAGGGTGTTTTCCCCTATAACAGCCTCCGGAAGAGCGTTCCAGTTTTCCACCACTCTCTGGGTGAAGAACTTCCTTACGTTTGTACGGAATCGATCCCCTTTTAACTGTAGAGAGTGCCCTCTTGTTCTCGCTACCTTGGAGAGAGTGAACAACCTGTCTTTATCCCTTCATTATCTTGAATGTTTCGATCATGTTCCCTCTCAGTCTCCTCTTTTCAAGGGAGAAGAGGCCCAGTTTCTCTAATCTCTCACTGTACGACAACTCCCCTTAACCATTTTGGTTGCTCTTCTCTGGACCCTTTCAAGTAGTACCGTGTCTTTCTTCAAATACGGCTACCAGTGCCGGACGCAGTATTCCAGGTGGGGGTGTACCATGACACGGTACAGCGGCATGATAACCTTCGCCGATCTGTTTGTGATCCCCTTAATCATTCCTAGCATTCAGTTCGCCCTTTTCGCCGCCACCAGACATTGCATGGATGGCTTCATCGACTTGTTGACCAGTACTCCCAAGTCTCTTTCCTGGGGGGTCTCTCTGAGTACTGCACTGGACATCCTGTACTCTTCTTTAAACTTTGCGCCCAATTTCTATGGTGCATATCTGCAAGGGGGCATGGCCAAGGGAGGGACATGGGCGGGTTTGGGTCATACCAAGCAATCACATACTCATTATATAGAATACTGTCAATTATGCGTGTGTCAGTTTTTAGGTGTGAGCATTTATACCCACTGGCATACCTTGTGGGGTGGAAACACGATGCGGAGCACCCCCTCCTAATGCCGGAGCACCCCCCTCTGCCAGATAATGAGAAAGTGCGTAGATTGGTCATGGGGTAGCGGGCTGCCTGTGCAAGGCCATGGGCTCTGATGGTCCCCTGCCCTGGAACAGGAAGTTGATGTCAGAGGGGGTGGGGCTGGAAGATTGCAGACCTGTGACCACTCCAGCACCTCCAAACTCCCTGCAGCCAGAGTGGGCCACCCTTCCGCTCTGACCTTAGTACACCACTGTTTATACCAGCCATCGATACTGAGTGAGTGCTTGTAACAAAATTTAAGCACTAAATTACTGCCTTAAACTAGCATTCTATAACCATGCAACCAGATAAATCTGGACTTCTGGTAACCCAATGCAGAGGAAATGAACATTTAGTGCCAACCCTCTGCAATTCACTGCCAGATGAGATTGAAGACCTGCTATCTTTCCTTTAGAAAAAAAAAAGTGAAGACTTACTGTAGTTATTTCTCGCATGTTCAATATGTGTGACTCCTGGGGGGGAGGGGGGGAGAGAGGGGGTGGAAAGGCCCCTTTCTGTGTTTGATTTTAGTGGTGGTGGTGGTGAAGTAATTTTGTGATATGTTTACAGTTTTTCTTTGCATGGCATATATATTTATCTTATGTCTGAACTATTTTGACTGATTTGTTTAAGGTCAGGGAAGTGATGTGCGAAAAATAAATTAAAAAAAAGTTTGTAATTAAGTCTTGTGTATAGATTCCTAATGGAAATATTTCAGGACTCTGTTTAACCAGAGTTTCCAAGCAGTCTCGTGTGGTGGTGTCTTATTGTTTCCATTTCTCTAATCAGATTTGATATTTTGGATGGTAATCCTTGGAAGATTGTTTTTTTAAAATAAGCAGCTTTTCATGCATGTGTGTGTGAGGAGGTTGTCTCAGTATGTTCCCGGCATGGTCTGTTTTCATATCAAAGTACCCGAGTTGAAACTTTGGGCTTCGTTTTGAGCTGCTATTGTGATACAAATATGCTTTTCTCAAACAAAAGTCTGCTATTTATACAGTCCCCTTGTGTTTCAGCCTTCTTGTCCATTTTCTGAACTCGATTGACTGTAATGTTCTGTGGTGCTGCGTGGGAACATATTCTTTGAATTACTGAACTTTTTTTTTCCATTCTGCCTTCCATGTGCTAATCACAGTTTGAATTGAGGGGTGGCTCTCCTTGCAGCATTTTCCACTAAGCTTAAAATTGACTCGGTGCTAGCTGTGGGCCCAAAAAAGGACTTTTGGGATAATATTCAGTCAGCTTCCACCTGGAATATTCAATGCTGCCCCCTTACCTGGTAAAGGTATTGACTATCTGGATAGTTGATGGCCTGCTGGGAGTTAACCAGGCACTGCTAATACACAGCGGTGGAGCATAAGAACATAAGCAATGCCTCCACTGGGTCAGACCCGAGGTCCATCGTGCCCAGCAGTCCGCTCACGCGACGGCCCAAAACAGGTCCAGGACCTGTGCAGTAGCCCTCTATCTATACCCTCTATCCCTTTTTCCAGCAGGAAATTGTCCAATCCTTTCTTGAAATCCAGTACCGTACTCTGTCCTATTACGCCCTCTGGAAGCGCATTCCAGGTGTCCACCACACGCTGGGTAAAGAAAAACTTCCACAGATAGATTACCCAATTAACCTAGTACAGCCATTTATTTATTTCGATTTCTATCCCGTTCTCCCAGAAGCTCAGAACGGGTTACAAGTAGACATTCACAATCGTTTGAAAACAGACTAGAAATGACAATAAATAGGTTACAGTAGACAATAACAGAGCTTATTCTAGAGACCAGACTGGTCATAGCGAAGAGTACTAGGAGAAGTATATTGAGGAGGCAGTTTTTAATGGCCCGATTGGCGGAAGAGGAAGATCTTTACTGCTCTGCGGAAGGTCATTAGTGAGTCTAGCGACCTGATCTGTGTGGGTAGTCGGTTCCATACCTGAGGTAGGAAATGACTGTAGGATCTTTTGTATGCCGTACTCATTCGGGGGGATCTCCCTGCGGGAATGCTGAGTCTTTGTTCTGCTTTGGAGTGGAGAGGGCGGTTAGGGGTGTATAGGCGTAGCTTGGATGCTATGTAGGCTGGGGTTTTTGGTAGAATCTCTTGTGTGTCATGACCAGGGCTTTGAAGATGCATCGCTTTTTGACTGGTAACCAGCGAGGTGCATAGAGCGCTGGAGTAATGGGGGTCATGGTAGCTGAGGTTGTATAGGAGTCGAATTGCTGAGTTCTGGACTTTTTGGAGGCGTTTTAGATCTCTTGCAGCGATGCCATTGAATAGGGAGTTGCAGTAGTCTAGTCTAGAGAGCCATTTTGCTGTCTTTAGTAACTGCATAACACCACCACCCCAGGCGCCGCTCACCCTTATTATGCTACTGGGAAGGAGACAGAAATGCCAGACCGTGGGGTGGAGTGGAAAGGGAGGAAAGGAGAAGAGAAGAGAGAGATGCCAGAGCATAGGGGAGGAGGTGGAGACAGAGAGAAAAATAGAGAGGGGGAGGGATGTGTGTGTGAAGCTGAAATGTCTCATGTACAAAGAAAAAACAGGGCATAAGGGGGGGGGGGGACAGAGGGCAGAGCCTGGGAGGGAGAGTGCAGAGTCTGACAGGGGAAGGAAGGAAGGAAGAGTGCTGGATGCAGAGCCTGACAGGGGAGGGGAGGAAGGAAGGAAGGGTGCTGGGTGCAGTGCCTGACAGGGGAGGGATGGAGGGAAGGGGGCTGGGTGCAGAGCCTGACAGGGCAGGACACTTGAATATTAAGTTGCTCGACTTATATTCGAGTCAATCATATTTTTAATTTTTTCCTCCTTTTGGGGAAAGGGGGGTCTCGACTTATATTTGAGTATATATGGTATGTGTTGGTAATACATTCTGAATTTGAAGGAACACAGGATCACATCGTTTATTAATTCATTTGATATATCGCTCTATAGTGGGAGCCATTAGAGCAGTTTACATAATACAAATATGATTGTCACACAAACATTAATGACCTCTGACCCAGGCACTTTGCTGAAATGTGATGACTCAACCTTGGGAGACCCGTTGTGCTTTTTTCATTTGGCCAGACACCACTGCTGGACATCACTAGCCATGATATGCAGGCTCTTTGGTTTTTGCACACAAGATGCCTCAAGGGACTCTGGTCTATCCCATGCTGAGTAGGACTCCTCCGCCTACAGCCCTGCCAGAAAGGTACTGTTTCACTGTCACTTATCCAAGAGTGAGGGATGGGCAAGCTCTGCAGGATTTCAGGGAACCCGCCTGTCCTTAGTGACTGAACACACAATATTGCAGCACCGCCGCCTACTGGCAGCAATGCAATTGGAGGACTCCTCAGCTTAGAGGGAACAGTGCCTAGGGCCCTGGGAGAAATATGACCCTTGGACACTAACTTTCAGTATTTCTTTTTTGTGCTGTAGGAGAATGGACCGAAGCTAAACAAGTCCAAAGATCAGAAGCAGAAACTGTGCTGCCTGGAGGTATGTCTTTGCCTGATGTGGATGTGTGAATATAATAAAAAGGGAACACCTGGTCCCGCCTCATTCCGCCCCAACCCCGCCCCCACATAAACCTCCCTGAGCTCAGGGCCGTGGCTGTGCATGTGTGGACGTGGATGCGATGATGTCACGCATACACATGTGTATGAAGTCATTGCGTCAACATCTGCGCATGCTCAGATGCCTCCAGACGCGGCCCCGAAGTCGGGGACTTCAAAAACCTAGACAAACTGACGGGTTTTGGAAATTCCTCTGGGCACCTGGACAGTCCTCTAAAAAAGAGGACATGTCCGGATTTTCCCAGACGTCTGATATCCCTAAACAAGACTCCTCCCAGTATGTGTGATTGTGTAGGAGAAATTAGGAGGCTGATAACCAGAGCGGTAGATGTCTTGACCTTTAGCCCTTTAGAATGGACTTTGTGGAATAATCCGCATGCAAAAGAAGCAACTTTAATCTTAAGATCAAAGGCCCATATTCACTAAGCAAACCGATCGTGTACCGATCGGTTTGTGAGCCCTTTACGACCAAATTTCCCTCCAACCCCATTCACTAAAGCCTGTAGCGATCTCCCATGCAAATTAGCAAAACCCCATGCAAAATAGCCAAGTGATTGATTCACTAACAACTGCTTGGCTATTTTGAATCGGGTTTTACTATTAGCAAATCTGACTGCTGCAGACCTGCCGGTAATTGAGTTACCGTCAGGTCTGCAGGTTTTTGACAGGCCTGCCTGTCTTTTTTATTCATTTTTTTCCATGGCACAGATATTTTGCCATATCTGGCCCATAAAAAAGAATTAATAAAAGACAGGCAGACCAGTTGTTACCTACGCTATTAATATAAGAAAAACCATGGAGGAAGCTTTGCCTTGAGTACTGCATGAGGAAATGTTTAATCAGAACTGTATTTACTGATTACATTTAGTGAAACACTATTTTATTTGCGGAAATGGCATTTAATATTGCCATGTGTGTGCATGTGCAAGTATATCTGTCCCATGCGTGATAAGCTGGGAATAGACAGTTTAACAAGATGTGCGTAGGGGTGTGTGTATGTGCAAATGTTTCTGTCTCAGGTGTGATAAGCTGGGAGTAGACAGTTTAACAAGTGTGTAATGTTTGTGTGTAGGAGCGAGTGTGTAGCTGTGTGAGCGCGCAAGTATTTCTGTCTAAGGTGTGATAAACTGGAGTAGACAGTTTAACAACATGTGTGCAGGGGTATGTGTGAAGGAGTGAGTGTGTGTTGGTGTGTATGTGTGGGTACATTCAAGTGTTTCTGTCTCAGGTATGATAAGCTGAGCGTAGACAGAAGAGTGTGTGGCAAAGTGGTTAGAGCTACAGCCTCAGCATCCTGACATTGGGGGTTCAAATCCCAGATCCACTCAAAAATTCAAATTATCCTTCCCCTCTTTAAAAGGCATATCCCATACAGGAAAACTTGGGACATCCCTCCTCTTCAGGATCACCGAGCTGTGGAACAGCTTTACTGCCCCTCTTCGGAGTACGACCTCCCTCCAACGCTTCCAAAAACATTTGACGACCTGGCTTTTCGCTAAAATGTAACTACTTTCTTTTTACTAAGCCCTTCTCCTTTCCATTGGAGTTCCTTTCTATATTAATTCCTGTAAACCGTGTCGAGCTCCACTTTTGTGGAGATGATGCGGTATATAAACTTAAGGTTTAGTTTAGTTTAGTTTGTGACCCTGGGCAAGTCACTTAATCCCCCCATTGTCTCTGGGAGTAGACAGTTTAACAACATGTGTGGGTAGGTTTGGGGGTGTGCAAGTGTTTCTGTCTCAGGAACTTATATGTATCACAAGGGCACTACAACAAGTGCCCAAAGAAGCAGAGCAACCAATAAAATGAAAAATGAGGAGGAAAAAGCCTCAGATCCCAACCTTCACCCTACAGAGACCGGTGACAGGTTTAGCAACATGTGTGTGAGTGTGTGCAAGTGTTTCTGTCCCGAGGGTTTCAAAAGGGGCCTGGATGACTTCTTGAAGGAGAAAGGGATTACAGGGTATAGATAGAGGGGTACTATACAGGGTACTTCAGGATTAGGGCATAAACAATTCAGGTGGTGGGAACTTACAGGTCAAGGACCTCGCGGGCCGCCGCGGGAGCGGGCTGCTGGGCACGATGGACCTCTGGTCTGACCCGGCAGAGGCAATACTTATGTTCTTATGTTTAGACAGTTTAATATCATGTGTGTGGACATATGCATGTTCATGCATAGGTGTCAGAACGGGGCCATGGCCTACCCAATATTTGGCGGTCAGAAGAGTCAGTTATGGTTTTACTCTCCCACCCACCTCCTCCCGGCTGCTGTCATTTTAAATCTGTGGGCAGCTGCCGCAGGGCGTTGCTGCAGAATGAAGACTTCCAGGGTAGGCCGGCTCGTTGATGCTGCGTGGCGGCTGTCTGAAGATTGTACATTAGAGTGACCAGGGTAGGTAGGTGGGGGAGGCGTTGCGCCGCAGATGACACTAAACAGTTCAAAGTTGTTAAAACGCATGCGGATTGTGAAAAATTGCAGGCGGACCTTAGGCAATTGAAAGTTTGGGCGTCCAAGTGGCAGATGAAATTTAATGTGGACAAATGCAAAGTGATGCACTTTGCGAAGAATAATCCGAGTCACAGTTATCGGATGCTAGGGTCCACCTTGGGGGTTAACGCTCAAGAAAAGGATCTGGGTGTCATCGTAAACAAGACGATGAAACCTTCCGCCCAATGTGCGGTGGCGGCCAAAAAAGCAAACGATGTTAGGAATTATTTATAAAAGGGATGGTTAACAAGCCTAAGAATGTTATAATGCCCCTGTATCGCTCCATGGTGCGACCTCATCTGGAGTATTGCGTTCAACTCTGGTCTCCTTATCTCAAGGAAGATATAGCGGTGTTAGAAAAGGTTCAAAGAAGAGCGACCAAGATGGTAAAGGGGATGGAACTCCTCTCGTATGAGGAAAGACTAAAACGGATAGGGCTCTTCAGCTTGGAAAAGAGATGGCTGAGGGGAGATATGATTGAAGTCAACAAAATCCTGAGTGGAGTAGAACGGGTACAAGTGGATCGATTTTTCACTCTGTCAAGACTAGGGGACACTCAATGACGTTGCAGGGAACTACTTTTAAAACCAACAGGAGGAAATACTTTTTTCACTCAGAGAATAGTTAAGCTCTGGAATGCGATGTGGTAAGAGCGGATAGCATAGCTTAGTTTAAGAAAGGTTTTGACAATTTCTTGGAGAAGTCCGTAGTCTGTTATTGAGACAGACATGGGGGAAGCTACTGCTTGCCCTGGATCGGTAACATGGAATGTTGCTACTCTTTGGGGTTTTGACAGGTACTAGTGATCTGGATTGGCCACCGTGAGAACGGGCTACTAGACTTGATGGACCATTGGTCTAACTTAGGGCTAGATTCACAAAGCAAACTGATCGTGTACCGATCAGTTTGCGACCCAATTTTACTCCGGCCCGATTCACTTACCTCTCTGCCAATCCGATTCGCGCATGCAAATGAGGGCAAAGTAGGCAGGGACGCGATTCACTAACCAAATTTTGCAAACCGACTGGGCTGGCCGATCAACCCAAGAAACGACTTCTGGGAACCAGTCACAAATGTCCTTTCCCACTCTCCAGCTCCATTGCCACCGTGCTCTCTGCCCTACTCTCTGCTGCCCCGATCTGCCTTTACTTTGCTGAAGCCCTGGTGGTGGTGGTGGGGGAGGGGGGAGAGCAGTGGCTGTTGGCCGCATTGCTTAGCTCCTCTCGTCACCCTGCTCTCTGCCCTTCTCCTGCCTTTCAGCCCCAACTGATCTCTGCCTCCTTCCCTGCAGTGCGAGCCCAAGTGTTTAAAGCAGGGCTTCACTGCAGGCTCGCACTGCAGGGAAGGCGGCAGAGAGCAGGAGAGTCAGGGCCAGTAAGTCACCGGGGATTGCCTTTCAAGACAACAGTTGAAGAATAGCAGGAAAGTCGGGCCCCCCAAATAAATACCCCCCCAAAAAAGCAGCAAAAACGAACACAAACGCATGCGCAGACCATCTGCAGGGAAAGCAGATGGTCTGCACATGCATCAGGATCGCACACTAACGATCCATGTCGGCAGATGGGGGCGTTCCTCCGATCGCTTCCATTAGAATATTTTTGGTTTCTGAATCCATCGGACCTGCCCGGATCGGACACGGATCGATCACGATTGGGCAGGTTGGTGAATCTAGCCCTTAGTAAGGCTATTCTTATGTTCTTATGACCCTGCTTGGTGCTAGGGTAGAGCTTTTGTGCCTCCCCCAAACAAAAGCACGTTTCGCTGCCTATGTGTGCATGCAGGTGAATGTGCCTGTCTCAGGTGTGATAAGCATGTAGCCGACAGTTGTAATAATGTGTGTATGTGTGTGTATATGCACATGCCAGTGTGTCTTTCTTGGGTGTGATAAACTGGAATTAGTTTAATAATGTGTGTGCACATGCATGTGTGTATATATATATATATATATATGGAAGTTTGTCTGTCCCAGGCATGATAAGCTGGTAAGTAGACAGTTTAATATCATGTGTGTGTGTATTTGTGTGCGTGCATCTGTCTCTGGCATGATAAACTGGGAGTAGACAATTTAATAATGTGCATGTGAGTGTATCTGCCCAGGCGTGATAAGCTGGTAAGTAGCCAATTTAATATCATGTGTGTGTGTGTATGTGTGTGCGTATGGGTATATCTGGCCCGGGCATAATAAGCTGGTAAGTAGATAGTTTAATATCATATGTGTGTGTGCGTGTATCTGTCTCTGGCGTGATAAACTGGGAGTAGACAGTTTAATAACATGTGCATGTGAGTGTATTTGTCCCAGGCTCGATAAGCTGGTGTCTCTCTCTCTTTCTGTTCCAGACTCAGCTGAGCACAGATATCATGCCTGACCTGAAGAGCCATGTGGATGAGAAGTCTTTTAGCATCCGACACTGCAGCTCCTGGCTGCTCCCAGTCATTCTGCTTTTCCCTCTGAAGCTGGCTTTATAAACTCAGACAACATTCAACCAAGAAAAAAAAAAAAAACACCCCACAAACACAATCCTTGCAAAAAATGTTGGCTGGAAAATGTGTTGTTTTCCTGGGTTGCATCTTGAGACCCACAGCGAGACTCAGTGAGAGTCTGTCCCTGGAAAGCAGAGACTAAGTGAACGTGGGGGCACCGAGGAGAGCAGCAAGACTCTAAGGTCTGAGATGAGGGAGGATTGAGAGAGCCAGCTGGGAGTTCACTACCCCAGGACTCTGCTTTTCTCACTAACTCTTTGTCCTTCACAACGTTTTAAGAAATATAAAAATGTAAAACTGTTCTCACATTGCTGATTGTCCTTGGAAATGCTGATTTCATGTTATTTTCCTGCACCCTTTGTTC
Source organism: Geotrypetes seraphini (assembly GCF_902459505.1). Lineage (NCBI taxonomy): Eukaryota > Metazoa > Chordata > Amphibia > Gymnophiona > Dermophiidae > Geotrypetes > Geotrypetes seraphini. Next base: position 218,717,569 of record NC_047089.1, on the reverse strand, counting down.
CTATGGAGCGGCTACTACCCTGTGAAAAGCTATGACTTTCTCTCTGCCTCTTCATATCCTCACCCATTGGTTCTCATCGCTCACTTTCTCTCACCCTTACTCCTTTCTTACCTGTCTGGCTCTATCTATCATCCCTTTCCCCCCACTCATCTGCCTGTGTTTCCTTCTTGTCTCTTACTCTTACTCGTACATCCATGAGTTTTCCTCCCTATTATTCTTATCTGTTTGCCCTTTTCTCTTACCCTCCCCTCAGTCTTTTCCCTCTGTGTTTGTTGGCTCCTCCCCCCTCACCTGTCATTCTGCTTCCCTCTCAGGCTCATCTGTCTGCCCCTGTCTTTCCCTTCCCCCATCTATTGCTTCCTCACTCCCATCCAATCACCCCCATCTCTCTGTTACCTGTCCTTTTCTGTACCTCTTTCCTCCCCTCATTGGTCCATCCCTGTCTCTCACTTCCTGCTTCCTCTTCCCTTCCATTTCATCATTCAAATTCTCCATCTATCTGTCTGTCCCCTCATCTATCACAACCTCATCTTCCTATCCCCTCACTTTCACCTGTCCTTTCCTGTTACACCCTCATTCTCACTTTTCTCCTTCCCCATCTATCCTGGTCTCTCCTTTCCTTTATCTTCCACCATATCCCTTGCTCTCTCTCACCTCTCAGTCTCACTTGTTCATTTCTTTTTCTCTTTCCATCTTCACTCTCATTCATCCCTGCCACTTTCTTCCCCATCAACATTCTGCCCTCCCAGTCTGTCTTCCTCTTCATTCTCATCCACCCTTCCTTCTCCTCTCATTTCTCCTTGTTTCTCTCTTTCCCCTCACTATCATGTCCCTCCCTGTCTTTTTCCCCTCACTCAGTACCCCTCTTCATGTTGGTCCTTCTCCTCTCACATACATCCATCTCGGTCTTTGTTCTCTTTTTTTTATTTTCTGGCTGTCAGACCAATGGTCCATCAAGTCCAGTAGCCCGTTCTCATGGTGGCCAATCCAGGTCACTAGTACTTGGCCAAAACCCAAGGAGTAGCAATATTCCATGCTAACAATATAGCGCAAGCAGTGGCTTCCCCCATGTCTTTCTCAATAACAGACTATGGACTTTTCCTCTAGGAACTTGTCTAAACCTTTCTTAAAACCAGCTACGCTATCTTCTTTTACCACATCCTCTGGCAACACGTTTCAGAGCTTAACTATTCTCTGAGTGAAAAAAAATTTCCTCCAATTGATTTTAAAAGTATTTCCCTTTAACTTCATCGAGTGTTGTCCTAGTTTTTGTCATTTTTGATGGAGTGAAAAATTGATCCACTTGTACCCATTTTGTAGACTTCAATCATATCTCCCCTCAGCTATCTCTTTTTCAAGCTGAAGAGCCCTAACCGTTTTAGTCTTTCCTCATATGAGAGGAGGTCCATCTATCACTCTTTGACTTTCTCTTCCCCCTTGTCTTCACGCCACCCTGACAGTCTCTTCCTCGTAATTGCCATCCATCCCTCTCTTTTTCTAATTTCCCCTTTTACCCATCCTTCTTCATTTTTCTCTCTTTCTTTCACACTTACGCATCCATGTTGGTCTCTCTTCCCTCTCACCCACCTCTCCTTGACTGACTCTTCCCTCTCACTCTTACTCTGCTGTTTCCCTCTCTCTTTTCCCTTCATTCCATCTGTCTCTCAAAACCTTTCCCCTTTCCTTCCCTGTGCTTCCTTTGATATTATACATGCGTGTGCATGTTTGCATGTCTGTGTGTATATCTGCACATACACAAACACGCACATGTGTATACTCATACATATTACTGTGTGTTTTTTCATTTCTATTTTTAACAAAACAAAAAGAAAATGTATTACTGTAAAGTTTATTTTTTTTTAAATAACGTTTCTAAGTAGAAGAAGTACCTACCCTGAGATGGTGATTCCTTGTCCACAAGCTGCTCCGTGCTGTTCTAGAGTCGGATTAATAAATGGAAAGAGAATTGAGTCCCTATGGCTCCCTCAGCTCTCTCATCCCTTGGCTAAGAATCTGCTTGGATCTCTGATTCCTGTGGTGCCTGGTTCCTGTGGCTCTTTGATTCCCTCAGCTCTCTCATCCCTTGGCTTTGTAAATCCCGTTGGATCTCTGATTCCTGCAGTGTCATGGCTCACTGATTCCCGTGGCTCTCTGATCCCTGTGGATTTGTATTCTCTGCAGCTCTTTGATCCCTACAGTCCCTGTGGTTTTGTGATCTCTTTGGCTCTTTGATCTTTGTTAAGGGCTCTGCAACTATGAAAGGCCATCTTCCTAGGCTTTCTTCTTATAAGAGGGTACCAATAATTCTGGAAGAGGCATGGACAGAAATGGTGAGACATGGGGGTAGGGTTTCCAGAGCTCCAGGTCATCAGGGAGAAGTCGAGTCAGTCCTAGTTTTCTACCCACTGCATTGTGTAATGTCTTCAGGACTGCTTCAACTTCTTACAGATAGGATTGCCCCAGCTGGGAAGAGACAACACATTCAATGCTATGGTTTCAAACTGAATCCAGATTCGTCCAACCAGTTTGATCCAGTCCTGGATTTACCCCATTATATGCAGGGACTTGTATTTCTGATTTCCCCATTGCATTTCCGAAGAAAAACAAGACTACAAGTCCCTGCATTCAATGGGGTAAACCCTGGACTAGATCAACACTGTCAGGCAAATCTGAATCCAGTTGGCAACCTTAGTGTACGCATAGCCTCTTCCACCATATACAGTCACTTCATGGCAGCTCCAGGGCTGAATGTGGCCCCCGAAGTTCTTCACTGAGGCCTTCAAACAGTTGGCTGAATTGTTCCTCAAGTCCTGCAAATCTGTTACAGTAAGTTCAATCTTGTTCACTCAGGCAGTGCATTAAGGCAGGGCAGGATTAACCAATAGGCCAAGTAGGCACGTGCCTAGGGCCCAAAATGGTCAGGGGGGCCCGATGAAGGAGAGCATCAACATTGTTTTTTCCAAACGACGATGGGCCCCTCCAGCATCGATTGGCAACGTGGGCCCCCCCCTCCGATTGGCAACACGGGCCCTCCCGATCAGCAATGCGGCCCCCCCCATTGACGGAAAGTAAGACAAGCAAGCAACGCAGGTAAGAAAGGCAACGGGAACTGTAATTTTGCAAGCGGTGCTATTTGCCCAAAGCTTCCCTCTGATGTAGCTTCCTGGGCGCATGGTGGGGTGGGGCGGGGCAAGGGGCCCAGTGTACTTGTGTGCCTAGGTGCCCTCGACAAATTAATCCTGCCCTGCATTAAGGCCCCCTTTTATCAAGCCATGTTAGGATTTTTTATCGCTAGCCCCTGCGGTAAAAGCTCAGAAAGTCATAGGAATTCTATGAGCTTTGGCGCTTTTACTGCAGTGGCTGGTGAAAAAAAACAAACCCTAACATGGCTTGATGAAAGGAGGCCTAAATGTCTGAAAATAAACTGCTGTAGGATGGGCACGGACAAAGGTTGGCGTAGGGCAGGTGTAGGACCTACTGTGCCTGTGCCCTACATGACCATAGGGCAGGTCAAAGGTTAGAAAATTGTGGAAACCACACCAAAGGTTTGCTAAAACACAGAAGTGTTCATGATGAAAACAGAATTTTCAATGATGTATTTAACTAGTGTAAGCTTGAAATCTTATAGTGGCTCTCGGAGCTTTCTCATATTCAGGTTGTAGCTCCTTTCCTTGAAAAAGGTTGGAGACCGCTGCACTACTGTCTCTGCAGACTCTGCTTTATTTTTTCTTTAATCTCTGTCTTACCCTTAATGTTGGAGTCTGTAGAATAGTTTATCATTTATTTATTTGTATCCTGCCTTTCCCGAAACGGGTCACAACAAATACACACGTAATCATCATCATGGCAACACACGTACAGCGAACAATTACAGACAATGAAAAAAAGTGGATTAAGCGACCAGCACTCTTTCATACAAGCAGAAGTACAAAATTCAAATTCCGTACTTCATTTTGCAAAAAAGGTTTTTATCAGTAATTTTTTTAAGTTCTGCAAATGTTTCTGCAGGCGGATGTATAACGAAAGCCTGTTCCAATCCCTGGGACCTATACTGTACATGAAAATATACTGTCCCTGGACACCTGCAACCTCAATTCTTTAACGGATGGAATGTATAAATCCGCACGGTCGACAGAACGCAGCTGCCGAAGCGGAACATGCGGCAAAATGCTCTCCACCAAATACTTAGGTACCAAATTATGCACACGGAGGTAAACCGTTAACAGCAATTTATAACAGATCCTGTATTTCAAGTTAAGCCAATATAATGTAACGTTTCAGTCTGAAACAAACAAACCAAAATTGCAGATATGTACAATGATGTAGGCGAATTTTATTGTGACAAGCAAACTATATATACAGGAGTGTGTGGCGCAGTGGTTGAAGCTACAGCCTCAGCACCCTGGGGTTGTGGGTTCAAACCCCGTGCTGCTCCTTGTGACCTTGGGCAAGTCACTTAATCCTCCAGAGCCCCAGGTACATTAGATAGATTGTGAGCCCACCGGGACAGATAGGGAAAATGCTTGAGTACCTGATTGTAAAACCGCTTAGATAACCTTGATAGGCGGTATATAAAATCCTAATAAACCTTGAAAACTTGAAACCTTTTTACCAAACGGGGGACCCAACACGGTCCGTGTTTCGGACAACCTTCATCAGGGGTCCTATTAGGTACAGATATAACATAAAACACAATATTAAAAATACAATTATATAAACAGTTGTAATAATAATAAAAATGAAAAGATAACAAATATTAAGAATAAGACAACAAGATGATCAATTTGACCATAGACTATAATATTAAGAAATTTAAAAGCACATGCTCACGCCTCCCCAGCTGAAACAACGTCCTATCGATTGAGTTTTGTGCCACTTGCAGTGCACATGAGGCCGAAGCGCGTATGCCCAGAAGTACAGATAGCAGAATTGTTTGCAGAACAGTTTTAAAAGTGCTGCCAGAGAGATATAGCCCAAGATTGCTCATCATTTGCAATTTTAAAAAAACACCTTACGAACCATTGCTTGAATGGCGTGTTATTCAGGTATGCAAGCATTTCTCCCTATCTGTCCTGGGGGGCTCATACTCTATCTAATGTACCTACGGCAATAGGGGATTAGGTGACTTGCCCAAGGTCACAAGGAGCAGCGTGGGATTTTAACCACTGTAGCTCTAACCACTGCACCACACACTGTTCTTTGATGATCTTCTGCTAGCTCTTCCCATTTGTCATCATTCCATTACGCATGTCTTCCAGGGCATGACCTTAAGCTTGAAGAGGTTCCCAGTGCCTTCTACCCCGCCTGCCCTAGTGTCATGGCAGCTCTGATATTGTTGGAAAGCAGGAAATGAGAATGCTCTGAGGCTTTATGTATTTATTTATTTGTAAGCGTTTCTGTTTTGTTGCCTTGAAAATTTACAGTAACTTACAAACATAACACATCCAAAATGATAACGACATATTCATACTAAATACAACCACATACAATAAATACATGTCAAACGAAGAAAAATGTATGTTAACCTACTGGCCAGCAGAGCAGCGAAACTGGACCGACAACTCATCGATCTGCTGACTTCGACCACACACTACAGAACCTTCAAAAAAGAAACAAAAACCCTACTCTTCAAAAAATTCATAAAACCAATGTAACACGACCAAACAGGTTACGAACACCTCCTACAATTACCAACTACTTCTTAGCAAAATAGAAAAGGTTCTAAATATTCCTTAAGTACTTCTTAATATCTTAACAATATGTACTTATTATTATCATAACAATTCTTATGTATAATCCGCCTTGAACTGCAAGGTAAAGGCGGAATAGAAATCACTAATGTAATGTAATGTAATTTCTCACCATCACAGTCACTTGAAATAAGATCTGCTCCCAGACAGTAAAAATTTGTTTATGTTTATTAAAATCTTTATATACCTCCTATACAGCCCAAAAAGATCAAAGCGGTTTACATCACAACTCAATCAAATTTGTGAAAAGAACTCCATTAAAAATAGAAAAGAAAATTAACTTTTCTAATACATATTATCGTATTACAACTAAAACTAATATATAAAGTATAAAAAATATATAAATACAAATTAAGTCAAATTAATACACATTAATGCAGACTGCAGTCCTGGATTCAATTACTCAATTTAAAAAGGGGCATTTGAAAAAAAATGTGCTTTTAGATGTCTTTTAAAACTTTGAAATGATTCTTCCTTTCTTTTTTTTTAATAATTCTTTATTCATTTTTAAAAATTACATTAAGTGTTAATATTTTCATTCACAGTAACAATAAATACATCACTTATAAACAATCATTGGTATATTACATATATTCTTATCCCTACCCCTCACCCATCCCTCCCAACCATATACTCCATTATTGTATGATATATGTAATAATAAAATACCCCCTCCCTACCTCATAAACTGATAAACATAAGGGAAATAATTTTACTTAATCCTGACAATATTTTGTTAATGGTTTCCACACATCCTGAAATTTCTTAAAATATCCCTTTTGTAAAGCAATAAATCTTTCCATTTTATAGATATGGCATAAAGAATTCCACCAAAAGTTATAATTTAATCTTCCTTTCTTAACTCTACTGGTAAATATCTCCAAACATTACTAAACATACACGTTAAAGCAAAGTAACTAAAAATCTGCTACCCATGCTCCCTCTAGAGCCATAGTCAGCTGTCAAATAAGTTCTACCCAGTAAAATTGGTTTTATAGTCTAAATCCACCACTGCTTTAAAAAGGCAAACAACGGAATGATAAGTCCCAGCTTTCAGAAATCTAATCATTATTGCTTTGCACTGGGCCCCTCAGTAGCTCATAAACCTGGAAGAATTTTGTACAGAAAAGGCTGGATTCCTGGCAGACACTTCTCGTCACCGCCTTAGGAATAGCAAGAAATGACATTTGAAATCCTTATCTCCTCCCTTCTTCCCTCCACAGCAACAGCTGAGCACACGGAGCCTTGAGTCCTGGTGAGACAGGAGGAGATGTAATTATAAACAGGTTTATTTTAAAAGTGGGGAAAATGCAGTAGGAGCTTTCAGAAACCTTTACGTTGGAGGCAAACTTCCCCAGGACTTTGCCAAGCGTTTTCCCTCCTTGTCCCTAATTCTAGGCCATTTCATACCAAAAGTTGCTGGAGAAGTGAGTGGTGCTTCCTTGTGGCAGCTTGCACTGGACTCACATAGTATGGCTGCACACAGGAAAACCACACAAATCTAGTAATAATACAAGGGCTTTTTTAAAAAAACTAATGTGCAGTTTTCTCTAAGCTGAGAGGGAGTCCAACAACTGCTTCAATATCATGTTTTCAATAAGAACATAAGAATTGCCATTCAGATCGAAGGTCCATCAAGCCCAGTATCCTGTTTCCAACAGTGGCGAATCCAGGTCCCAAGTACCTGGCAGAAACCCAAAGAGTGGCAACATTCCAGAGCTGAGATTGTGATGTCATAAAGCCTCATTCCACCAATGCCTAAGAGCCAAACTCATCAGTGATGTCAAAATGGCTTCATTGCCTATACTTGGCTCACATTAGAACATAAAAAACTGCCATACTAGGACAGACCGAAGGTCCATCAAGTCTAGTATGCTGTCTCCGACAGTGGCCAACCCGGGTCCCAAGTACCTAGCTAGATCCCCCAAATAGTAAAATAGATTCTACGCTGCTTGTCCTAGGAATAAGCAGTGGATTTCCCCAAGCCATCTCAATAATGGCCTATGGACTTCTCTTTTAGGAAATTATCCAAACCTTTTTTACACCCTGCTAAGCTAACTGATTTCACCACATTCTCCAGCAACGAATTCCAGAGTTTACATGTTGGAGTCCTGCAGAGCTTGCCTGTCCCTCACTATTACAAATGTGGCAGTGAAACTGCACCTCCCCCCCCCCCCCACTGGCAGAATTGTAGGTGGAGGACGCCTGCTCAGCTTAGAGGTAATAGTGAACTGCCTAGTATTTTTCAGGGCAGAAAAGTGCTATAAAAGAAGAAAGGCAACAAAACAGTCCTATAACGACAGATCCACATGGAACTACACTTATTAAAAAGCGCCTAAATGTTTCCATGTGGATTTGAAAAGAGGGCATAACGATGTGAGGGACGTGGGCAGGTCAGGGGCATTCCCTTAAAATACGGCAGTGTTACAGAATTCAGGGAATCCATGTCCAACTTGGCTGCTGGGATTTACGTCTGGTTTCAGCTGGTACAAATGCTTGCACTTAAAATTGGGTGTGGATTCTGGTGCTACGTTCTATTCTGTAACAATACCCATCCCAGGACGCCCTTTATAGAATACCATTCAGTGCCAATTTTTTTATGCCACTTCCTGAATCTAGCCCTTAATATGTTATAATACAGGATTATAAAAACCAACATAAGAACAGTAGATATCAATTAACCAAAAACACAAGCATTAATGTGGGACTATATAGCCATCACTGAATCTCATGTGAAGACTATTGTAATGATAATTAAACCCCTCCTTTTACAAAACTGTAGCGCGGTTTTAAGCACCAGTCACGGTGATAACAGCTCCGACGCTCATGGAATTTCTATGAGTGTTGGAGCTGTTACTGCCACAGCCAGCACTAAAAAGCAGTAAAATAGGGGTTGGGGTAGGCAGTGGCGTACCTAGGAGGGGGCGGGGGGGGCGGGCCGCCCCGGGTACCAGCCCTAAGGGGGTGTTCCCGGCCTTGCCGTTCAGTCCCCCGCCACCCCCGAAGGACCGCTCGCCCCCCTGGCCTCCCCGCACCACCTATGAACAGCCGCAGCAGGATCGCGAAGTCAGCGTCAGCATCCCTGCGCTGCTTCCTACGACGCGATCCCGCCCCTCCTCTGACGTCAGAGGAGGGGCGGGGACCGTGGCGCAGGAAGCAGCAGGGATCGCTGACGCTGACTTCGCGATCCTGCTGCGGCTGTTCATAGGTGGTGCGGGGAGGCCAGGGGGGCGAGCGGTCCTTCGGGGGTGGCGGGGGACTGAACGGCAAGGCCGGGAACACCCCCTTAGGGCTGGTACCCGACGCTGACTTCGCGATCCTGCTGCGGCTGTTCATAGGTGGTGCGGGGAGGCCAGGGGGGCGAGCGGTCCTTCGGGGTGGGTCGGGGCATCAGGCCTTCAGGGTGGGGCGGGCGGGCAGGCAAGCAGGCTTTCAAGGGGGAGGGGGTGACAGGCAGGCAGGCAGGCCTTCAAGGGGGGACAGGCCTTCGGGGGGGGGGGTGCAGACATTCAAGGGGTGCAGGCCTTCAAGGGGGGCAGGCAGGCCTTCAGGGGGGTGCAGACCTTCGGGGGGGGGGGGTGTAGGCCTTTGGGGGGGTGCAGACCTTCTAGGGGTGCAGGCCTTCAAGGGGGGAAAGGCAGGCAGGCCTTCAAGGGGGGGACAGGCCTACAAGGGGGGGGGGGCCGGCCTACAAGGGGGGGGACAGGCATACAAGGGGGGGGACAGGCCTTCAAGGGGGGGTGCAGGCCTTCAAGGGGGGTGCAGGCCTTCAAGGGGGAGACAGGCCTTCAAGGGGGGGAAAGGCAGGCAGGCAGGCCTTAAAGGGGGGACAGGCCTACAAGGGGGTGGGACAGGCCTTCAAGGGGGGGACAGGCCTTCGGGGGGGTGCAGACCTTCAAGGGGGGAAAGGCAGGCAGGCCTTCAAGGGGGGGACAGGCCTACAAGGGGGGGGACAGGCCTACAAGGGGGGGGACAGGCCTTCAAGGGGGGGTGCAGGCCTTCAAGGGGGGTGCAGGCCTTCAAGGGGGAGACAGGCCTTCAAGGGGGGGGAAAGGCAGGCAGGCAGGCCTTAAAGGGGGGACAGGCCTACAAGGGGGTGGGACAGGCCTTCAAGGGGGGGACAGGCCTTCGGGGGGGTGCAGACCTTCAAGGGAGTGCAGGCCTTCGGGGGGGGGGGTGCAGTCCTTCAGGGGTGGGGTTTAGGCCTTCAGGGGGGGACAGACCTTCGGGTGGGAGGTAAAGTCCTTCGGGGGGTGCAGGTCTTCAGGGGTGGGGTGTAGCCCTTCGGAGGGGGGACAGACCTTCGGGGGAGGGGGGTCCTGGTGTAAAAGTACACAGAGGGAGAGAGGGAAGGGGGGGTTCAAAGATACATGCATATGCCAGACTTTGGGGGTTAGAAATAATGGGTCTAAAAACAGAGGAGTGGGAGAGAGATGGTGCATAATGGGATTTAGGGAGGGAAGGAACAGAAAGGGAGAGAACTTGGAAACAGGGGATGGTGTGGAGGGGGGATAGAGATACTGGATAGGAGGATAGTTGGGAACAGAAAGGGAGAGATGGTGGATCCTGGGGTGGTGGGGAGTTGAGAAAAGGTGAATCTGTGGATGGAGACAAAAAAAAGGAAAGATGCCAGATCTCCGGGAGAGGGAAGGGAAACGGAAGGGGAGAACAGAGATGGCAGACGGATGGTTAGCACGGAGAAAGGAGACCCTGGCAAGCAAGACAACAAGAGCCTGGGACCAACAAGATTTGAATATTGATCAGAGAACAAAAGGTAGAAAAAATAATTTTATTTTCTGTTTTGTGATTACAATATGTTAGATTTGAAAAGTGTACATGAGACAGCTTGAAATGGGAACTTTTCTATTTTTGTGAATGGCAAGGCTGAGTTCAGTTAAAATATATGCTTTATAAGAAAATATAATAATGTGTTTTATAAAGTTTATAAGCATTGCTGGCATACTCGGTGAGGTGTTCCTAGTGTTGGTGGTGGTGGTAGCATGTCAGTGTGTTGAGAGGAAGAGGTAGTCTGGGAAATTCTGCTGAGCAAACTCTGGGCCCATTTCCACCCCCAGTTAGTCCACTCCACTCAACTGGTTCACACACTGAGTGGGTCTTTGGGTGTTATTTCTGGGTAGTTGTTTTAGAATCTCTTCCAGTGGTTTGTCAGTATCTCCTTCTGGTCCAAGGAAGGAAACTTTGTCAACCTTAGCATTGACCTTCAGAATATGTTTGTAACAGCGCTGCTTGTGTGGCATTAGGCTATGTAGTGATCGAAAGAAAAAAACAGACCTTTGCACATTTTTGCACTATATGGTGGGTGTATGAGGAGATTCATTTCCTGCACAGTTAAGTCCATTTTTTCTACTGAATAATAGTATAGGTACAATGAAAGTAAATAGCAAAAATGTTTGAGTAGATAATTAAGGAAATCTTTTTCATATTGCTTGCTTATGGACTGGGAAAAAAGACTGTTCAAGCAAATGTCTCCAGAACTGCTTTAATGGAAAAATGTGATTTTTTTTTTTTTTAAGTACTTTGTGAAATTTATTGTTGTTGTGAAATTTATTGTTATACTTTGTTTAAACTTAAAAAGCGGTGTCATTAACAGTGAATCTAATCGAAAAATCGATTCAACAGGGTGAATCGGATCGAATGAAATATTTTTCTCTGAATCAGGCAGCACTATTGGCTACCATGAGAATGGGCTACTGGGCATGATGGACCATTGGTGTGACCCAGTTAGGCTATTCTTATGTTATGTTCTCATCTGTAGGGGCCTTTGTTTTCACTTCTTATTTTAATGTATTTTTTTCCTGGGAACTTATCAGTGTTTTTTTATAATGGGAACAAAAATGGAAGAGAATTAATGTGTGTGGAATGGGGGGGGGGTAACTAATTTCTTCAGCTAAATAATTCAATCCACTTCAAACAGACATAGGAGAACTCACGCACCATTCACACACCCTCCAACCAAAAACGTCAAAAGAAAAAAACTGTTCGACAACCTCCTAGCCATTCGAGCTGCAACACTTGACCCCCAACTCTACAACCTATTGACCTCGACCACAAACTACAAAACCTTAAAAAAAGAAATAAAAACCCTTCTATTAAAAAAACACATAAAACCAAACTAACATAATCAGAACTGTCCCAAGCATCACCTGCAACTACTCCATATGTACTTCTGATGTCATGACAATTCAGACATAATTTATGTTATGTTATGTTTGGAATAATGGTTACATAAATGAGGTTCAATAAAAGAAAATTTTCTGTGGGAGCATTTGTTGGAACTTCTGTTATCCTGATTTCTTCTATCTGTGGGCTTTCTTTAGCTAACCTACTTATCTGGGGCTTTCCACTTCTGCAGCTGCCCTTTTCACGGTCCACTTTGCGCTTGCACTCTCTGGGGAGGGGGGGTTGGGTCTGGGCTTGGTGGGGTAGGTGTGTCTGGTAGTTTTGTCTGGGTGGTGGCTGGGTGTTTCTTGGGTGCTTGTTGTGCGGATTGGTGTGTCTGGTGAGCGGTCTGGGTGTTGTTGCTTGTGGGGGTTTTTTTCATTATAAAATATGGCTGAGGGTCTAGTCCGGCTTATTATTCTTGTGGGTTCTGGGGTGGGATTTGTTTGCTTGCCCCAAGTTTTGGCCTTTTGTTGTGTATTGCTATGCCTCTCATTGGCAATTTTCTCTTGGGAGAGGCTTGTTCATGCTTGTTGTTGCTGTTACTCTCATTCTGTGTTCTTTTTGATAATGTATAAGTTTCTGTACAGACCATGGTTGCTTGTCTGGACCTTTTGCCATTCTCAATAAAAATACTTTGGAAAAAAAAAAAAAAAGAAAATTTTCACTGCCTGTTTCTATTCTGACCATTTATTCCATTTCATGGTTATTGCAAAAAAAAAAAAAAAAAAAAAAATTTTACATGAGGGGGGGGGGTGTCAAAAAATGATGGGCCCCGGGTGCCACATACCCTAGGTACGCCACTGGGGGTAGGGGGGGTAAAGCAATAACATGGCCAATACAGTCCAAATAGGTTCATAGACAACGGCGCGAAAGACAAAAGTGCGCGCTGACAATTGAGCGCAGCGCGCACCGCCGCACTGCTCTAAATTACAGTTTTTAGCGGCTCCGACGGGGGGTTTTGTTGGGGAACCCCCCCAGTTTACTTAATAGACATCGCGCCGGCGTTATGGAGGGTTTGGGGGGTTGTAACCCTCCACATTTTACTGTAAACTGAACTTTTTCTCTAAAAACAGGGAAAAAGTGAAGTTTTCAGTAAAATGTGGGGGGTTACAACCCCCCACACCCCCCACAACGTGGCGCGATGTCTATTAAGTAAAGTGGGGGGGTCCCCCCCCCACGCCCCCCCCGTCGGAGCCCTAAAAACAGTAATTTAGAGCGGTGTGGCGGCGCGCGCAGCGTTCAATTGTCTGGCGCGCCTTTGTCCCGGCGCGCTTTTGACCTGACACCGTCCAAATAAGATAAGGAGGAAAAAGCCTCAGAGCCCTGTCACTTCTCTCCAGAGGGTCAATGGAATGTCATCGGCATAAAAAAAACCTCCTTTCTCATATTAATGGAATGTATACAATAGCCTTGTGCAATGCAAGAAATGCAATTCTTAAATCTATTGATTCATAAATATGAATAACATAAAGAAAGACCTGGTGAAGCTTGAAGAATGGTCTGAAATTTGGCAGCTAAAATTTAATGCTAAGAAATGCAAAGTCATGCATTTGGACTGCAAAAAAGCTGCGGGAACGGTACAGTTTCGGAGGTGAAGAACTTATGTGCACGACAGAAGAGCGGGTCTTGGGTGTGATTGTATGTGATGATCTTAAGGTAGCCAAACAGAAAAATTTTGAAAAAAAACCCCCATAACACGCTGTAACAGGCAATCTACTGCAAAACCCCTTTTAGCGGCCGAGCGGTAGCCTGTTTCGAGGTGTTTTAGTGAAAAGGGCCCCGCACTGCTCATAATAGTTCAAAGTGGATAACCAAAGACTTACAAAGTCATTTGCTACAATAAAACAAAGAAGAAAATCTATGATCTAAGACATTAAAGGAACACTTTTCTTTAAAGTCTTTCGATTATGACAAAAATGATAGATAATCAGTTAAAGGCCACAAAGAAACAGGAAGAGTGTCCAGATAGATGCTGCCAAATACAGAAGACAACAATTTTTCAGATTTCTACAAGGACTGTACAAATGTCACGATCGTTTACGGAGCAAATGGGTCAGGTAATGGTGAAGGTAAGTGAAAGTTTGACTGGGGAAAAGGTGGATGTCACCTGATCTTTCACAGGAAGAGACAGAGCATTTGTCAGATTTCAGTGGATACATAGCCAGAGTTAAAGTCAAGTGCACCCCCCTCCCCCACCCCCCAGGACAGTAATAAGTAACTAATGACATAACTTCCTGTGCTATGGCCTAGCTTACGCATTCTCATTCTTTGGTTATGCTGCCAATTTTTGCTGCATATAACCAGGGCCAGACATAAAAACATAAGTATCTTCATATTGGGTCAGAGCTAAGTTACTTCTAAGCCCAGTATTCTGTTTCTAACCGTGGCGTGACAAATGCACGCAGGACAATTGTGACCCATCAATTGTGCACACTGACAAGTACACACACAGCAATGGCGTACTGTCAATTGTGCTTCATACAGTGGATACTATTTTGTCTTTTTGAGGGTTACAAAGTAACCCTCTTTTTTGAGGGGTGGGAGTTGGGGGGAAGCCCCCCCCCCACTACACTTAAAATATTCACTTGGTATCTAGTGTTAGGATAAGGTTTAGATAAGGATTATGGGAACCATAATCCTCATCTAAACCTTACCCTAACACAGGGGTGTCAAAGTCCCTCCTCGAGGGCCGCAATCCAGTCGGGTTTTCAGGATTTCCCCAGTGAATATGCATGAGATCTATTTGCATGCACTGCTCTCATTGTATGCTAATAGATCTAATGCATATTCATTTGAGAAATCCTGAAAACCCAACTGGATTGCCGCCCTCGAGGAGAGACTTTGACACCCCTATCCTAACACTAGCACAATTGACGGCGCACCATTGTCCAGTGCGCATTTGTCAGTGTACCGTTTCCAACAGTGACGGGACAAAAGCGCGTGAGACTTCAGCACGCTGACATTGTAGCGCTGACAATTTTGCGCAAGACCCCAGTGTGCCGCCTAAAAAGTAACTTTTAAAGAGCTCCGACGGGGGAGTGTGGGGGGGGAACCTCCCCACTTTACTTCAGACTTCACGCTGCCGTTGGGGAGGGTGTGGGGGGTGCAACCCCCCCTCATTATACAGAAAACAACTTTTTCCTAAAAAGTCGGGAAAAAGTTAAGTTTACTCTATAATGGAGGGTTCCAAACCCCCCAAACCCTCCCCCAACGGCAGCGCGAAGAGTATGAAGTAAACTGGGGGGTTCCCTACTCACACCCTGTGTCGGAGCTCTTTAAAAGTCACTTTTTAGGCAGCGCGCTGGGGTCTTGTGCCGAATTGTCTGCGCTGCAATGTTGGCGTCCTGAAGTCTCGCGCGCGAATGACTATGAACCAACGGTAGTCAATACAAGTCACAAATATTTGCGGTCTTGCTAGAATAAAGTTATTATTATTATTATTTTATTTTATTTATTTAGATTTATATCCCGTCCTCCCAGTAGCTCAGAACGGTCTACAAGTAAACATACACAGTGGAAGTAATTAGACAAATAAGATATACAATAGGTTTAGATGCTTGGACATACAAGACTGTGCAGTATTTATCAGAGTACAAACAATTTTTCAGAGTACAGACAATTTATCAGAGTACAGACTAAGAGAGGACTATACTGAAATTTAGGGAGAAGTTAAATAGGGGAGAGAAGAGAGAGGTGGGGTTTAAGGGGGGGTGTAGACTGAGGGAGACCTTTAGTTGAAGAGGAGGGTCTTTACCATTTTACGGAATGTCAATAAAGAGTTCTGTTGCCTGAGTTGGGGGGGGGAGTTGATTCCAGAGATGTGGGATGAAGTGGCTGTAGGATCGTTTGCGGGCAGTTTCTGAGAGGAGGGAATGCATAGGCGTATTTCCGATTTTGAGCGGAGGGTGCGAGTGGGGGTGTAGATGGGAAGCTTGGATTTTATGTAGGAGGGGGTGGTGGCATAAATTCTCTTGTGGGCTACTGCTAGGGCCTTGAAAGCACAGCGCTGGCTAATTGGGAGCCAGTGTTCAGCGCGGAGTGCTGGGGAGACGGGATCATGGTAGTTGAGGTTGTGTAGGAGGCGGATAGCTGCATTTTGGACACGTTGGAGGCGTTTGAGATTATTTTTGGTTAGTCCATTAAATAGGGAGTTACAGTAATCCATTCTGGAGAGGACATATGCGTAGAGGAGTTGGGCGAGGTCAGGTGTGGAGATGTAGGGTTTGATCCTTTTCAGTTGGCGGAGGTAGTAGAAGGAGGTGGAGATTACTTGGGATATGTGGGCAGATAGGGATAGGTGTCCATCTAA
This sequence comes from Geotrypetes seraphini, assembly GCF_902459505.1. Classification (NCBI taxonomy): domain Eukaryota; kingdom Metazoa; phylum Chordata; class Amphibia; order Gymnophiona; family Dermophiidae; genus Geotrypetes; species Geotrypetes seraphini. Next base: position 218,701,327 of record NC_047089.1, on the reverse strand, counting down.
GGTTACTCCTAGGCTGCGTACCTGATCTGTTGCCGTTAGTAGAGTGGAGTCCCATGCTAGGGTAGGACGTGTGAATTTGGTGCTTTTTTTCCTGATCCATAAGAGTTCTGTTTTAGAGGCGTTTAGTTGAAGTTTGTTGTTTGACATCCAAGTTTTCATATCAGAGAGGCAATGTTGGAGGTTAGTACAGGGGTCTCAAAGTCCCTCCTTGAGGTCCGCAATCCAGTCGGGTTTTCAGGATTTCCCCAATGAATATGCATGAGATCTATGTGCATGCACTGCTTTCAATGCATATTCATTGGGGAAATCCTGAAAACCTGACTGGATTGCGGCCCTCAAGGAGGGACTTTGAGATCCCTGTAAGCTAGTACTACTGGCTACTGTTGTTAATAGAATACTGGGCTTGATGGACCTTCAGTCTGTCCCAGAAAGGCAGTGCTTATGTTCTTATGCCTATCCTTTCTTACTGACATTGATTTACAAGTCCTGAGAAATCACAGCCAAGAAACAGCGGTGAAAGTAGTATGAATGAAATCTGGAATAGAATGACCCCAGGTCATGAGGGATAAGTTGAGTGCACATTTGCAGCAGGGCAAGGAAGTATGACACAGAGGACAACCTCTCCCATCCTACACAGGTGTGTTCCAGGTTGTCGGGCAGCCTGACGATTGAATTGGGAGAGAAGTGTAGTTTCCCTGGCACACATCTTCAAACATATTTCCTCCACCCTCCGTGCAATGTAAATTGCTGGCTGCCCGCTAGGGGTATATCCAAAGTACAAGAAATTTGCTGAACCCTGCTACAGGCGAGATTAATGTGATGCCAGCTTCCTCCTAATTGCATTGGGCTGATAAGAATTATGAATTCAGCTCACTGTTGATATCACTCCATGCCACACAATTAGATTCATTCTGGCAATCTGCACTCAACTAATACCTGCTCTAGACTAATTGAGGAAAGAGCGAGGGGAGGAAGTGAAGAAAATGAAGAGACCAGGGGTGGGGTTCAGGGGTTGCCAATTCATTGCCTTTAAGCCTGCGACAGAAAAATTATGTGTACATATGTTGGACACATGGTAACACCCATACAGAAATATTAAAACTAGCAGCAGCATAATCTTTCACAAAGCATTAGTTATTCAGTTACCTTAAAGTCTACAAATAAAGATGTCAAATCTTTTATTTACTTGCTTCCTGCTTGGATTGGTAATGAAGGTCAGGCAGGCTGGCAATGAGTTTCAATGTCTGCATTAGGAAGTCTAGAGACAGAGGAAAACCAAGAGCAATCAGGGGTGACAGCGGTAAATAACAATCAAGAAGTGAAAAGGGAATTCATTGCCGGAGAATGTGGTGAAATCAGTTAGCTTTAAAAAAGGTTTGGGTAGTTTCCTAAAAGAGAAGTCCATAGGCCATTATTGAGATGGCTTGGGGAAATCCACTGCTTATTTCTAGGATAAGCAGCATAAAATCTATTTTACTCCTTGGGATCTTGCCAGGTATTTATGATCTGGGTTGGCCAGGATACTGGGCTTGATGGACCTTCGGTCTGTCCTAGTATGGCAGTTCTTATGTGGGTCAAGTATAGGACAATCAAGCCATTGTGCCATCACTGATGGGTATGGCTCTTAGGCATTGGTGGAATGAGGCTTTATGACATCACAATCTCAGCTCTGGAATGTTGCTACTATTTGGGTTTCTGCCAAGTACTTGGGATCTGGGTTGGCCACTGTTGGAAACAGGATGATGGGCTTGACAGACTTTTGGTCTGTCCCAGTATGACAATTCTTATGTTCTTAATGATTGGGGGATGCTAATAGGGGACTGTATTTGGCATGACATGGGAAGTATCAACAACATATCTCTTGTCATTGCATGCTGTTAAAAGCCAAAAAATGCTTTTTTTATTTGCTGATAATGGTGCACACTTTTTTTTTGAAAGAGGGCACACTGGTCTAGGGGTATGATTCTTTCTGTGGGTTTGAGAGGCCCTGGGTTCAAATTCCAGATTAGCTTCTTGTTTTCCAGGGCAGCTTTCAAAGTGGCAGAGGGGCATTCTGGGATTCCAATTAGACTTAAAGTAATAGTCATGGCCAATTGGTTAAGGGGATGGATTCGAAATCCATTCCATTAGAGTCTCCCCACCGCAGTTCAAATCCTGCTGACTATAGGGCTGCTCATTTCTCTTTGGGTTTCTGTCAGCTACTTGTGATCTGGACTGGCCACCGTGGAAACAGGAGACTGGGCTAGACGGGCCCTTGGTCTGACCCAATGTGGCAATTATGTTCGAAGGCAGTGTGCCGCAAACTTTTTAAAGCTGCGGCACACTAAACGCAGGCCCGCAGCTGGAGGGCATCCGGATGTGCGCGGATGTCGATGTGATGGTGACACGTACACAAGTAACGTCATCACGCAGACGTTCACGCATATGCAGAGGTGCTCCAGCCGAGGCCCTGAGACTCCGATTGCCACCGGTGCTGGGGTTCTAGAGAGGTAGACGTGCAGATATGTTGATCGCGGGAATAATCTGTTGATCGCTGGAATAATCTGTTGATCTCTGGAATAATCTGTTGATCGCTGGAATAATCTGTTGACCGCTGGAATAATCTGTTGATCTCTGGAATAATCTGTTGATCGCTGGAATAATCTGTTGATCTCTGGAATAATCTGTTGATCGCTGGAATAATCTGTTGACCGCTGGAATAATCTTCCACAACAGGTAATTGAGGCCAGCAGCGTGCCAGATGTTAAGAAAAGATGGGATTGGCATGTGGGATCTCTTCATGGAAGTAGTTAGGGGGTGGGCCATTAGTGTGGGCAGATTAGATGGGCCGTGGCCCTTTTTTGCCGTCATGTTCTATGTTTCTATAGCAGGAGAGGCACAGGCAACGGCTGACTGCCTATAGGATGTGCCTTGCACCGCAATTGGTACATCCTGTAAGCAGTCAGCCGGCACTGGCGCCTCTCCTCCTCAGGAGTCTCATGGCACACCTGGAATCTGCCTCAGCACACTGCTATAGAATTGGGGGCGGGGGAGGGGGAGCTAATTTAGGCCACCTCTTTGGCTCAGCTACAAATCTCCACACTTTAGCTTGTGAAATCATGGGTTTGACTCCTGGGAAAACCTCAGAGAAGGCCAATTACAGCCTGCAGCCTCACCAAATATTCAATGCTGGGCTATGTTCAGACACCAACACTGTATATCCAGGCATATGTGTCGGCTAACATGTAAGCAGTTAAGTGCAATATTCAGCACTGAACCACATAAGGTGAACTGTATAAAGATAGGCATGTGCTATATGTAGTCCTAGTACTGCAGTTACTGTAAGCGGTTAAACGCTGAATATTGGCACTAAACTGTTGATTCTGCCCCTAGACCACCCGTAAATTGGTCCGTTTCAGCTTGGGCGCTAAGGCCCTGATGCTATTAAAAAAATGTCCACAGTTAGGTACCTAGATTGGCGCACCTAATGCATAGCAGGGGTTTTAGCACTGGCAGAGCGGTACCTGCTCCGACGCTCATAGGAGTTCTATGAGCGTCGGAGAAGATACCGCCGCTGCCGGCGCTAAAACCCGCGCTACGCGTTAGTACAGGAGGGGGGGGGTTAATTTTTTAAAATTGGCTTAATTGGCACTGATAATTGAAAGCACCATTAATAACCAGTTAAAATGATTAAAAAAATTAATTTGCTGGTAGGTGCCTACCACTTCAATGGAGGCGTCTTCACCAAGGCATCCACCAGCAAGTAGGTATAGTTAGTGGCAGATTCGGGGCAGAGTTTGGACATGGATTGAGTTAGGCACTGGCATTTTAGGCCAAGAAAACCCTGGCTTAAACTAGCGCCTAAGGCACAGCTAGGCATGATTCTACAAATGGTGACTAACTTTGTAGTAACTGGGTATATCTATTCATCAATGGGCTTTTCTAGGCGTCTACTGAGTTAGGTGCCATTTATAGAATCTGGCCCTAACTGCGGATATTCAGTGCTGCTGAATATCTGTAGTTAGTCCTGGACAGGCAATTTAAATGGACAGTAGCCTCTCCTGGATTTTCAAATTACTTTGAATATTGATCCCCTTGCTTTCACTGCCTGGCTTAGCTCAGCTGTAGGACCCATGCCAAATTTCTTTCTTTGTCCCAGTAAAAAGTGTTCGGATTGGGTACATCTATGTGGGGAGTGTGTGGTGCAGTGGTTAGAGCCACAGCCTCAGCACTCTGAAGCTGTGGGTTCAAATCCCATGTTGCTCCTTGTGACCCTGGGCAAATCACTCAATCCCCCAGGTACATTAGATAAATTGTGAGCCCACCAGGACAGACAGGGAAAAATGCTCAAGTACCTGAATGTAAACGTTTTTATACCACTTAGGCTGTAAGTGGTATAGAAATGCTTAAATAATAATAATAATAATCAATGAGAGAAAAAGCAGCAGAGAGTGTTTGCTTCTTACATTCTCCCCTGCATAATATTATCACACTAAGTTCTCATATCCTCTGGTGGTCTATATAATTTTCATTTGATTTAGTTTACTTTGGCTTGCAGAGGAAAAAGATATTAAGGGTCCTGATGGCTAGAACATTGATTAGCTTGAGGCTAAGCAATAAATAATATTAAATCCAAAGCAAAGTCTAACAGCAGAAGTTTACATGGAAATTTACACAAATAATCTGCAAGTTCAGACAGGTCAAAATCAGGTCCACATGGATAAAACTTGGAGTATGAAATAAAAATAAACATCTCAATATTCAGATACCATGCTCGGAGATCTATCAAATGCTTGTGCAGCATCCGAATGTAGTATGCTGAAAATTCAGTGCCACTCAGTGGTGTAGCTGGGATTGAATATGCTCCAGCTGGAAAATTTAAGGTGGAACACTCATACTACCATCTCTCCCTAGATCAGTGGTCTCAAACTCAAAACCCTTTGCAGGGCCACATTTTGGATTTGTGAGTACTTGGAGGGCCGCAAAAAAATAGTTAATGTCTTATTAAAGAAATGACAATTTTGCATGAGGTAAAACTCTTTATAGTTTATAAATCTTCCCCCCCCCCAAAGGCCTGCATGTTCCCCCCTTCTTTGCAGCATCCTCCAGCTTCCCCCCTGGCCAGCCTGTCTTAGTTTCAGCCTGCAGAGAGGATCGCCGGTGCTGTAGTGTTCCTTGCAAGCTGCCACCAGTCTCCGCAGCACGTTCAGGGGCAGGATCGCGGCAGAGGGAACGTGCTGCTGAGAACGATGGCAGCCTGCAAGGATCGCTACAGCACCGGCAATCCTCACTGCAGGCTGCGGTAATTATCTGAAGGTAAGAGCGGGAGGCCGGGGCGAAGCTGGAGGATGCTGCAAAGAGCGGGCAGCACTAGTACAGACAGCACTAATACTGACCACGGGCCACAAAATAGTACCTGGCGGGCCACATGTGGTCCCCGGGCCGCAGGTTTCAGAACACTGCCCTAGCTGGTAGTATGAGTTAGAGCTGTGTTAGAGAGGGCAGGGTGCCTTTAGACTGAGGGAAGACTCTGGGGCAGGTTGTAGGTAGCAGGTGTGAAGCTCTGCTTCTGCTGGTGACCTTTATCAGATAAATTTGATGGTAGACATGGGGGGGGGGGGGTGTTGACAGAAAAGGAGAGATGCCAGATGATAGGAAAAGGGGTGGTGATGGAGGAGAACTGTAACTTGGTAGTCAGTCACCACATGTATTAAAGGACTGGAAGAATAATCAGGCTTTCACCTGCTTCCTGAATTAGAGGTAGTCTTCAGTTAGGCATAGTTAAGGTTACCAGACATCCGGAAAAATCCGGACATAGCCTCTTTTTAGAGGCCTATCCGGGCTCCCAGACGAACTTTCAAAAACCCAGCATTTGTCCAGGTTTTGGAAATCCCCGATGAGCTCCGCCCGCATCTGGTGGACCTCTGAGCATGATGTCACAAATATCCGCACGTGCTCCAGGCCCTCCGGAAGAGAGGAGGCTTTGTGGGGGTGGGGCTTTAGAGTGGAATGGGGCAAGGCTGAAGGCAGAACTGGGTGAGGCTGGGGCAAATTGGGGTGGGGCTGGAGACAGGGCAGGGCGGGGTCATGTATCCAGGGTTTCCCAGAGAAAAATATAACCCTAGGCCTAGCCCTTCTGTGAGAGAGTTTCAAGACTTGCTGGTAGATATGAGATTGCATGATTTCTTTTGATAAGTGAACGGATAGTGAAGCTCCTTCAGAGGACTGTAGAAACCTCAAAGGTGTGTAGAAGGCTAACTTATTCTTCAAGCATAACTTTCAGAATACCTGTTACTCTCCATTATATGCAGATCTCTATCATGCATATTCATTAGGGATATCCTAAAAACTCAGCTGTCTGGTGGTCCACAGGACAGTTTTGAGAACTGCTATAAAGAATAATAGGCACCTACATTCCCTTCAGTGGTGTAGCAAGGGGGGGGCCATCCACCCCAGGCACCATCTTGGTAGGGACACCGACACCCATCCTTCTTTCTGCCCATGCTCCTTCTCACACCTCCCCCTGCCACACTTGTACCTTCACTTCCTCCTCCTCACCGTACCTCTAGCTCTTTACCAGCATGAGCAGGAACTCCAACCTGCTGCTCGTGCCAGTGTCAGCTCTACCTCTGATATCACTTCCAGGTCCCATGCCTAGGAAGTGACATCAGAGGGAGAGCCAACACCAATGCAGGCAGCAAGTTAGAAACATAGAGAGATGACGGCAGAAAAGGGCTATAGCCCATCAAGTCTGCCCACTCTACTGACCCACCCCGATAAGTCTAGATGCTAGTGATTCATCCTACGTAGGGATCCCACGTACATGCCCCATTTACTTTTAAAGTCAAGCACGCCGGTGGCCTCGACCACCTGCACCGGAAGCTTATTCCAGTGATCTACCACCCTTTCCACGAAAAAATACTTCCTGGTGTCACTACTAAATTTCCCTCCTGAGTTTAAGCGGATGCCCTCTTGTGGTCGAGGGTCCTTTGGGGAAGAGGATGACATCTTCCACCTCGACACGTCCTGTGATGTATTTAAATGTCTCAATCATGTCCCCTCTCTCCCTGCGTTCCTCTAGAGTGTAGAGCCGCAGTCTGCTCAGTCTCTCTTCGTATGAGAGACCCTTGAACCCCAAGATCATCCTAGTGGCCATCCGCTGAACCGACTCGATTCTAATCATGTCTTTACGGTAATGTGGCCTCCAGAACTGCACACAGTATTCCAGATGAGGTCTCACCATGGTTTTATACAGCGGCATTATGACTTCTGGTTTCCGACTGACGAAACTTCTATTGATACATCCCATCATTTGCCTTGCCTTGGATGTGGCCTTCTCTACCTGCTTGGCAGCCTTCATGTCTGCACTGATGATTACTCCCAAATCTCGTTCTACTGAGGTCGTGGCTAATGTTTCTCCATTTAAGGTGTAAGTTCTGCACGAATTTCTGCTACCGAGGTGCATGACCTTACATTTCATAGCATTGAAGCCTAGCTGCCATGTCGAGGACCAGTTTTCCAACGTATGAAGGTCCTGTGTCATACTATCCTGTAAAAAGCTTTCACTTACTATGTTGCACAGTTTTGCATCGTCGGCGAATAACGTTACTTTACCCTGAAGCCCTCGTGTCAAGTCCCTTATGAATATGTTAAAAAGGAGAGGACCCAGGACCGAGCCCTGCGGCACTCCGCTGGTCACCTCTGATGTTTCAGAGAGGGTACCATTGCCCATCACCCTCTGAAGTCTACCACTCAGCCAATCATTGACCCATGCAGTTATCGTCTCACCCAACCCCATTGATTTCATCTTATTTAGTAGCCTGCGGTGTGGGACGCTGTCAAAAGCTTTGCTGAAATCCAAGTATACTATGTCCAGAGACTCTCCTGAGTCCAACTTTCCTGTTACCCAATCAAAGAAGCTGATGAGGTTGGATTGACACGACCTACCCTTAGTGAATCCATGTTGACTAGGATACCTAAGATTCCCCTCATCCAAGATCGTGTCCAACTTACGTTTAATTAGTGTTTCCATGAGTTTACATACTATCGATGTGAGACTCACTGGTCGGTAATTCGCAGCCTCTGCCCTGCAACCCTTTTTATGCAGAAGAACAACATTCGCTGTTTTCCAATCCAGGGGGACTCTCCCCTTCTTTAGGGAGAGATTGAAGAGCATGGCTAATGGTTCCGCCAGGACCTCGCACAGCTCTCTGAGCACTCTTGGGTGCAATTCGTCTGGACCCATGGTGACGCTCGCACTGGGAAAGTTAAAGAGGTTACAGGGGAAGAGAAGGGGTGTGCACGTATGGCAGGGAAGGAGTGGGAGGCGAAGAAGAGGGCAGGGGAGGGGCAGCACCACACCAGGCGCCTCTCACCCCCGCTCTGCCACTGATTCCCATATAGAATGAGTTCCTACCAGGCAGCCATAGAATTATCCCTTTAAGGCCACAGACTTAAGGGGTCCTTTCACTAAGGTATGCTAATGGATTTAGCACATACTAATGTTTAGCGTGTTCTAAATGCCATACAGCCCCTAGGAATATAATGGGATGCATGTCATTTAGCGTATGCTAATTCTTAGTGCACCTTAGTAAAAAGATTCCTTAGTAAATTACAAAAATCAATGAGTATCAAATGCACAAATTTTTAATGGAATTCATATCTTTACGTGCTGTCATAGAATGAAGTGTAGAACATTTTTCATGTTTTTCTAAACTTTATACCATTTTCACCAACTTAAAGTCCATTAATTTTGCTGCCTTCACATATCTTCTCTTGAAATCTTCAAAGGTTCTTTCATGCTTGGCACCCTCATCTGTGTGGAGCAAAATAAATTACACAAAAGAGAGAAAACCACAATCTTTATCTTCTTTCTTCAGCTTGTAACTGGAAATAGGCATGTTTTTTTGCTGCATATATACGAGCGAGTCTGGTGCATATATATGAGCGAGTCTGCTGCTAGGAATAGTGTAGTTGCTTTTCCCTAGATGAGGCTTCCTTAGCAGAGGTTGCATGTGGAGGGCAGGCTCCGGGGCCCCAGTGGCATTGTGGGTCAGAGCTGTTGCTCTGATTGCACACCCTAACGCCAACCTTGCTGATAGGTCAGGGACCAGTTTCCAGGAGACTCCTGGGTTTCACCACCCGAGGTAGCACATTCTCCATTGAGTAGTTCAGAGATTCTCATGAGTAGAATGGACTGGCATCACCATTATTAATAATAATAATAATAGCATTATTTATATCCCGTCATATCTTTCAATTCAAGACGGTTTACAACCAGAGAGGCTGCATGAATTGCTGCCAGGCATTCCAAAAGTTTATCAAGATCCACTAAGTCAAAGGCGCAACTCAAATCAAAGAACACTGGATCCCTTGCTTAACATTGTGCTGTACATTGGTCGGACATGATGGCCCTAAATCCCAATAAGGTAAATAGGAATTATAATCACCAATGGGGGAAGAGAGGACAGTTCCATAGCCTTCATACTGCATACCTAGCACTAATTCTATAATGGAATCTGGGTGTCAAGATTCTGTTATAGAATACTAATATAAGTAGGCATCAATTTACCTAAAGATCTTAACCCTTGTTTTTCTCAATAGTAAAAAGCCTTTTCAATTTTCCCAGGAACAAAGGAAGGCGTATATCTTATAAAAAATTTTTTTTCGATAATCCATCAATTTAGCTCTTATCTTTATCCATAATGTTAAAATATGTTGTATAATAGGATTAGTATTAAAAGCTAATTTTCTCAAATTCTCACTGGGCAACCATGGAATCACCCATAGAGGAATTCCATCAATTAAATTTTGTTCCATGATTACCCAGCTCTTTTGAGTCCCCAGCCCAATGACGGATCCAAAGAGTCTGGCGTGCTGACATAACATAAGCTGAGACCTTACTGAGAACACTTATGAGATCATAAAGCGCATCCGGCACATAATCCACACTGTCCATCACCATGAGGGGGAGGGGGGCAAGCATCCACCTCCACAGATGGGACACAGAACAATCTTGAGTGACAAGTACATGCTGCCGCAGCCATGGTATTTCAAGAAGCCACCTCAAAAGGCTTGTTCAAGATAATGTGCATGCTGCGATCCTGGGAGACATTAAGCATTGCCCCCCCCCCCCCATTGCTAGGGAGGACTGTGTGCTGGGTAACCTGCGCCACGGCGAAAGCCACCTGAGGCTGCTCAAAACTGTTGAACCGCAAGAGCAGTGGATAAAGTGTAGCCAGAGCTTCAGAGAGCCGGAAAACGCTTTCTGTGGTATCCCACTGCTCTGTTACCAGACAGTATAGGTGGGATGGAAAAAAAGAGGACATTAGAACATATTCATTGGGGAAATCCTGAAAACCCGACTGGATTCCGGCCCTCGAGGACCGGAGTTGCCCACCCCTGGTCTAGGGGTAGAAAGTAGGTGTATTCTATACTAATCGGTTAGTGCAGTGGTGAACACTGAGAGGAAGAAGGCTGAGAATCCAAGTTAAGCTCTTTCAGGGCAACAGCATGAAATAGTGGACAGAGATAGACCTAAAAAGTCTGCGGATAGTGGGGTCCTCATTCAAAATCAGACACTCCGAGGTATTATGCTGACTAGTAAGGTATCATGAGCATCCAAAAGAGAAACGGTGTCAGGAGCTAGTATAGGCATAATATCAGCGACAACTAATGCAATTGAGAACTGACGTAGCTGGAAGAGAGGACTCCCGCACAGTGACCTCCGACACCAGAGTGACCAGCCTGGAAGAAGGTGACACGCCCACCGGCTGCGTCAAATGAGCCGGGTCCAAAAAACATGCTCTCCAAATGAGCTGAAGAAAATTCACACCCCATGGTCACTGCGGACTCCAGCTGAGTCCCCAGACTTGGAACGCAGACATTTGGCACCAGGGTTCAGAATGGCCAGTGGGTGAAATATGGACTCAGGCCTGGAGGACCTCAGCCCTGGAGGACCTAGAGGAGGTGAAGCCTGAAGCTCTTGCCCCTCCCCCCCAGTGTGCTGAAACACACGGTACACGAACGCTGTTCCGGCACCGATTCAGCGCAATTTATACATGCAGTCAAAAGATTAGGAGCTGAAGAATCCATCCCAATTGATTTGCAACAAAATCAAAGGGTTTTGAGGCAGAAATCAAGGTTTGAAAAAAAGATTGATCAAAATCTAAAATGGCCACTGCCAGCGAATTTACGCCAATTTGCTTTTACCAGTTTTCATCCGTTTTTGACCTTTTCCATTCCTTAAACGAATTCTTCTTGTCTCTGATCGCTTCCTTCACCGTTACAGTGAGCCACGCCGGTTCCATGTTCTTTTTCCTCTTGGATCCCTTGTTGATACGCGGGATATATAGATTTTGCGCTTCGGTGACTGTGTCCTTAAAAAGGGACCAAGCTTGCTCTAGCGATTGTACAGTGCTTATCCTCTTCTTAATCTTCTTCCCCACCATGAGTCTCATCGCTTCGTAATTTCCTTTTCGGAAGTTCAGTGCCGTGGCCGTCGTTCTGGATCGATGTTTTGCCCCTGTGTCCAGTATATTCAGTATGAATGTCCACAAGGTTATTAGTTAGATGGAAGTGATCAATTAATTAAGGAGAAGCCACATGAGCTTTTGTGATTTGTGTGATTCCTTTTTGGGACTTCGCCCTATTAGACTCTATTTTTAACAAAGGATTTACTTCACATTTTTTTTGCTGTTACAGTCCAGTAGGAGGTAATGAAACACTGAGCGGTTTTCATGGTGGCTAAATGGACTTCAGGAGGGAGTTGGCTGGATTCTTCACTGCTTCTTGCCAAGTAGGCTAATAATGTAAAGCAATGCAGTTAGTGCTGAATTAAAATATACTCCCGCTGAGACACACTTAGGTACTTTCCACTGCCTCAGCACTCCAGGCTAAATTCTGGAGGGCTTTCTTTTCTCCTCCCAAACCATTCTTCTTATCAGATTCATATAAATATGCTGGTATGACAACTTTACAAGTGTTGCTAAACTAATACATTTATAGGTTAAGTTAAAAAAGGCAAAGGGAACTTGTACACTGCCTTTTTGTTCGGTTGGCATTTCAAAGTGGTGGGCACTGGAGTTAATTTACAAAGTAGTAGTACAAAAATTTTTTACAGAAAGGACAATAAGAATAATTCCCCGGTCTGGTCTGCATTGTCCCTGGTCAGGTGACATTTCTTGTCCAGTGGCAGATACAACATATTTTCTGCTTCAGCTGTTTCTCCTCTTTTCCCCAAGATTATATAGTTCTCACTGCAGCAACCTGTGACTGAGCAAGTAACTTAGGGGTTCTTTTACTAAGCTATGCTAAGCACTAATGTGTAGGGTTTTCAGATTTTCCTTTTGGAAAATCCGGACCCCCCTAGACCCGTCCCCCAGGCCCACCCAGTTCCACCCATCCCTGCCCCTTCACACCCCCAATCGCACCCTAGCCCCACCCCCTGCTGCCTGCTCTCATTGGGCAGGAGGATATCCGTGCATGCACAGATGCGTCGCGATGATGTCATGCATTCGCACGCGTGCGCGTATGCCCTACTATCCTATGGCGATTTGATAGAAGCAATTCAAAACCCGGACAAAGTACATACCACAGGTTAAAAAGCATTGTCGCAGGGCATGCTTAGACATCATGAGATAGATTTTGGGATTGGCACACTCTACTAACACATTAAAAAACAGAATCCATTTTTTTAGTGCAGGGGTAGGCAACTCCGGTCCTCGAGGTCCAGAATCTAGTCGGGTTTTCAGGATTTCCCCAATGAATATGCATTGAAAGCTGTGCATGCAATTAGATCTTATGAATATTCATTGGGGAAATCCTGAAAACCCAACTGGATTCTGGCCCTCGAGGATTGGAGTTGCCCACCCCTGGTCTAGGGGTAGAAAGTAGGTGTATTCTGTACTAATCAGTTAGTGCAGTGGTCTCAAACTCACAGCCCGCCAGGTACTATTTTACGGCCCGATGTCTGTACTAGTGCTGCCTGCTCTATGCAGCGTCCTCTGGCTTCCCTTCTAGCCTCCCGCTCTTACCTTCAGATAATTACCGCAGGCTGCAGAGAGGATTACCGGTGCTGTAGCAATCCTTGCAGGCTGCCGTCATCCTCAGCAGCACGTTCCCTCTGCCGCGATCCTGCCCCTGACGTCAGAGGAGGGGCGGGACCGCAGCAAAGGGAACATGCTGCGGAGGCCGATGGCAGCCTGCAAGGAACGCTAAAGCACCGGTGATCCTCTCTGCAGGCTGCTGTAATTAGCTGAAACTAAGACAAGTAGGCCAGGGGAGAAGCTGGAGGATGCTGCAAAGAAGGGGGGGACCATGCAGGCCTTCAGTGGGTGGTGTATGATTTATAAACTATAAAGAGTTTTGGGTTAGTGTAACTGCTTTGCCATATGCTGATTAGCGCGTGGTTAGTGTGTGAGCAGTGGCATAGTAAGGGTAGGGGTGCCCAGGGCAGTGGAGCCCCTCTTGCTCCTTCCCCACCCCCGTCTTGCATGTATCCAGTGGCGTAGTGAGGGTGAGAGGTGTCTAGGGGGTGGCATCCCCCTTCACCCTCTTCTCTGCCCCACCGCTCCTTCACCCCCCCCCCACTCTGCCGCATGCGCTCCCCTTCCCTTCCCCTGTACGTTTAGCTTCCCTGGCACGAGCAGAATCTCTAATTTGCTGCCCATGCCAGTGTCGGCTCTGCCTCTTACGTCGCTTCCTAGTTGCGGGTCCCAGAAGTGACGTCAGAGAGCGCCGAAGCCGACGGGAGCAGCAACTTCGTGGCTGTTTGCGCCAAAGATGAAAGGGTACAGGGGGAAAGGGAAGGGGCATGCATGCACGGCATTGGGGAGGAGAACAGGAGAGGTGCCAGCACCCCGAGGAAGACGGCACTATAGTAGGTTTAGATTCTCTCGTAGACTCTGAAGTAGGGGATAGAGATCATAGAACCTACTGCCAGAATACACCATTATGTCTTCAAACTCAAGACTAGATCAGCTCTGGTTTCGAGTGGATTTTAAAAGAACTTTTTGTAAACAGCCACAGTCTGTTCCTTCGGAAGCAATCAGGCTGAGAAAAGATGTGAGATTCTTTTCCCCAGCCTGTCTGGAAATAGGTTTGTCACATTAGACTACAAAATTCATCCACTGTTGGCCTGAAATTTTCCAGATATAAATCCTTAACAGTGATGTCAGATTGCAGGCCAGAAGTGCTCCTTTTCTCTCCAAGCAGATATATCACTGAGGAAGGATAAGCACCAAGAGAAAGATGGCCAGGACATTCCTATCCCTCTTTTCTACCTTTCAGGAACAGACAAGTAAGCAAGTAAAACTTGAGCTCTTCATTTGAAATTCAGCAACACCCTCTGTGGTTTCCATCTCTTAACCAATGAGACAGGGGAAGAGGTCACATCTCCAGCCATGCGGGGAAATCTAGAGACACATATAAATTAAACAAACCAAACACTCTAGCATTACGAAAAAATTCAAAATTAGGCCAACACTTAGGCCCATATTCTATAAACCTACTGGTGCCTAACTTAAGTGGCCAAGTTGTTTAAAAGCAACCTTAAAATTGTTTAAAACCAAAAAACGTAGGTGCCTACAAAACCAGTGCCTAGATTGTGTTTACAGCGGTGCCTATGGATGCCGAAGGTTGAAGTAGGCATGGATAACGCTAGAAATGACCTTAGGCGCTGCCAAAGAAGCAATTCATGTCAAACATAAGCACCGGAAATGTAGGCCTCGAATATTCTGGCCTAAATTTCCGGCGCCTATGTATGTTTGAGGTAGCCGCAATTCTGCAAATGGCACCGTTGCATGGTTGACGTGCAATTGGTGGCCGTCTTTTAAGCAGCCACTAATACCGGCGCCCTTTGTAGAATTGGCCCCTGAATCCCTGTTGTCTGTTTGTGACACAATCACAGAAGTATAGGGTTGGCTGCAATTTACATTGGAGTCTTTTTACTAAGAGCTCCTTTTACAAAGGCGTGCTAGCAGCTACCGCCTCCTTTTAAGCAGGTGGTAATTTTTCAGCTAGCGCTAATCTTGTGCGTGCGCTAAAAATGCTAGCGCGCCTTAGTAAAAGGAGCCCTAAGTTGTGGTACAAATAGGCCTTATTGCACCCTTTCTTACACACTAAGGCAATTTATACCATGGCTGTAAACCTCCCAATTTTTTATTTTTTTCCATTTCAGGCCATGCGCTAATGTTTCCATTAGCATGCAGCCATTTCATAAATTACCAAGGGAGAGGCGTTCTATACAGAATCGGACCTACACTAACCTTGATTCTGAAACCACCTGCCCCCCCCCCTCCGACGATCGCCGGCAGGAGGGTACCCAACCCCTCCTGCTGGAGGATACCCCCCGACACTCCCGATTGCCAGCAGGAGGGTGCCCAACCCTTCCAGCCGGAGGACGCCCCTCCTGTCCGGACCCCCCCTACCGTTGAAATGAGGCAGGCCCGCCCCTTTACTGCCCATCCCCGCTAAGCCTAAGGCCTGATTGGCCCAGGCTCCTAGAGTGCTCATGTGCTATGTCTGCATTATCTGGTTTGCATGCAGTAGTCAGAATGTGCTAGCCAGAGAGCTCAGGAATGTCCATCGACACACCTCCCTCCAAAGATGTTTCCTTAGAACTAGTTAACACTCATAATATAGAAACATAGAAAAAGACGGCAGATAAGGGCCGCGGCCCATCTAGTCTGCCCACCCTAATGACCCTCCCCTATTTAACTCTGTGTAGAGATCCCACTGACAATCCCATTTCTTCTTAAAATCAGGCACGCTGCTTGCTTCAATCACCTGAAGTGGAAGTTTATTCCAGTGATCAACCACTCTTTCGGTGAAAAAGTATTTCCTGGTGTCGCCGTGCAATTTTCCGCCCCTGATTTTCCATGGATGTCCTCTTTTCGACGTCAGACCTTTGAAAAAGATATCTTCTTCTACCTCGATACGGCCCGTGAGGTATTTGAACGTCTCGATCATGTCTCCCCTCTCTCTGCGTTCCTCGAGTGAGTATAGCCGTAATATATCCAGCCGTTCCTCGTACGGGAGATCCTTGAGTCCCGAGACCATCCGGGTGGCCATTCGCTGGACTGACTCAAGCCTCAGTACATCCTTGCAGTAATGAGGCCTCCAGAATTGTACGCAGTATTCCAGATGGGGCCTCACCATGGATCTATACAACGGCATAATGACTTCAGGCTTACGGCTGACGAAACTCCTATGTATACATCCTATGATCTGCTTAGCCTTAGATGAAGCCCGCTCCACTTGATTGGCAGGGAAATTGCCATAAAATGCTTTAAAGCGTTTCATGGCAAGCCTTTTCTCATGCACTAAGGGGCTTTAGTAAAAGGACCCCTTGGATTATAAGCCCTCTGGGAACATGGAAACACCTGCTGTACCTCAATACAACTTGCTGTGAAAAAGATGTGAGCTAAATCTAAAAAGAAAAAAAATAAATTTTGCATCACAGAAACCTTTAGGCAGGACTGAAATTTCTGCCTTTTGCTAATAGTCACCTGAGAAGCTCCATTAGCATGGAGAGACAGTCCAGCCAATATTCAAACCACAGGAGGCAGGCCGGCTAGCTCCCATGGTCAGGCCATTTCCGGTGACCGGCATTGACTATCCGTTTTATTTTTGGCTGGCTCAAACTTAATCGTCTAAGTCATGTATCTAATGTGGGACAGGCACATGGGATCTCTTAGGGACAGGAAGAGATGGTGGATGCTGCGGATGGGCAGACTGGCAGGGCCTTTATCTGCTGTCATGTTTCTATGTCAGTTTTTTTCAAGCGCTAGCCAGTTAAGTTATAGCGGCCAAAGATGGGACTGCTAATTTGTGTAGCCCCATTTGGCCATTAAACTTTACTGATCAGTGCTGAAAACTAGCAGTTATTGCACGATATAGCCTGTTAAATTTTAGCCACTCGCCATGAACATTCAGTGGAGATAACCAGTTATCTCATGCTGAATATTTGGATTTAGCCAGCTAAGCCTTATTTAACTGGCCGGTGCTGTTTCAGGCTGGTTAAATAATGCTGTACATTGGCTGAAGTGTCAGAACTGTCTTAGGTTTGAGGAGGTGTCCTTGCACAGGAGACATAAGACTGTCTTTGTCACAGGGTCTATAGAGGGTTACATCATAGAAGACTGTGCTGTGATGGCTGCCCACAGAAGGGGAATAGAACTGTAAAAGCTCTCCTTCAGGGCTGTGAGAACACTGGTGCTCCTTTTGTAGAGCACCACCATCAGTGATACCGCAGTCTTCAGCGCTGACATCTCTGACCTCGGCTTCGTTGATGGAGAATGCCCTCTCTGTTAGCCCAGCTATCATGCCCCAGGGAATTCAGCTTCTTGGCCCTGCTGAGACTGAGAGAGATTGTTCTCTCAGGGTTTCCGCAGCTGAGAGAGATTGTTTGGGGGAGCAAAGTCCGGCCACGGCCATGATCAAGGCACTGGTTATATAACCCTGAGGACTCCAAACAGTGCTTACAATGGGTAACTGTGTTCCTCCATTTCTGGCAGTCCCCCACACAGCTTTTCACTTTTCTTTGGTGAGTATAATGTAAATGTCCTTCTTGCTAGATGTGCAATCCCTGCAGATGGAAATAACGCTGCAGACATTGGCTTTAATGCTTTCATGAAGGCCTCTGTCTCCTTGTTTTCAAGGAGGAGGCCCTGAAGCTCATCTGAAACTGTGGGCCGACCAAGCATGGGGCCTGACCATTTGTCCTTAGGCTGGTACACACGGGCACAAGTATCAGGAAGTGGTAAACATTCCTTTGCTGCCCCTATGAACTTATTTCCTATGCTTTCTGGCAGAACTGACCTGGAATGTAGGGAGCTTCTCCTAGCACTGAGGCCATACAGGGCTAGGAATAAAGATTTATACCTGAGTCTTACCAGGGCATTAGCTAGCTTTGATCCTACTCTACAACTGCAGGGAAGAGACCACACAGAGTTCCATCTGAGGTAATAGAAGATTGGCACATTGAGGCAGATTTTTAGAAAGAATGTACAAACTGGATTTGAGACATGCTAATTAGGACAAGTCTTATTTCCACATGTGTATATATCTGCCACTCTAGAAACTTACGTGTCAGTGCTTCCCCACAGAGCCTAATATATATATTTTGCCAGTATTAAGTTCAACTTTAGGTTCACTTTATTCGTAATATGCCACCAACTAGAATACCAGCTAAATGGTTTACTGTGGCAAGACTAATAAAACAGGTAAAATCAGAGAAACTTACATTATATAGTTAAAGTTAGAGGGGAAAACTGAATTTGTGACTGAAATTCACTGCAGGATTTTCGTAGAGACCAAAGCTGAAACTGACACCGTGAGCACTCCTGAAAGTTGTCCCTCCTGGCTCCCTTGTCAGAAAGCCGGCCCACGGCCAAAAATACCACCTTCTCATTACCCGTAGGCTCTCGCCAGGCCTTGGTGGTGGAACACTCTTTTTCCTTAAGTGTTTTTGCAAATGTGTGGTTGAGCTAAATAAAGTCTGTCAAGGTCAAAGATATATTTTTTGAACCATCACAGCATTCCTCTTCCATTAGCAGCAGGAAAATAATCTCTAGTTCTCTGGATAGAAGCTCTGCCATTTGAGCATTTAATGTAAACCTAGTATGATTATTGTTATTGCATAATCAGAATTTTTTCTCCCCTTTTCCTGGAATTTTCCTTGTTGCACTACCCCCACATATTGTGAACTTTATGGTTTGATTTTTTTTTTCTCTCTGTATTTCATTGCTTCTAGATTTCTGTACAAGTAATTACATGCTTATTGTATTTTTAAAAATTGCATACATAAAAAGTTAAAAAAATGAAGCCCTGGTGGGCAGGAGCCATTTACACATTTGCTAGGATTAAATATTTCTTTAGCAAAGGTAGCAGCCATTTTAATTTTTTTTGTTCCCTATGTTTTGACTCCACAAATATGAAAACTCCTTCCTTCCATCGGGTCATTCTAGATGTTTCTATCTAGATCAGTGTCTCTCAAAATTTCTCGAGCTGGGGCACCCAGAAGTGCACAGATGTCACTGTGATTACATCACACACATGCGTGACATCATCACGTCAACGTCTGCGCATGTGCAGAGGCCCTCCAGATGGGCCCTGAGATGCCACTAGGGGGTGCCAGCAAGGAAGAGGGCCAGAGAGAAGGAGAGGCACTGGCGCTAGCTGATTGCCTACAGCAGTGTTTCTCAACTACTTCAAGCTAAGTACCCCCTAGATCTAACAAATATCAACCGAGTACCCCAACCACAGACCTCCCTAGGCCCACTCAAGCTCTGTCCCAGATCCCACCCCCTTTACTAACTGTAATGAAATTTTTTCCATTCATTTTTCATATACACACAATATACACAGCAGATATAAATTCTCAAAACTGACACATTTCAATCACTTTATTGAAAATAAAATCATTTTACCTACCGGCGATCCTCTGCAGGCTGCTGTAATTAGCTTTAAAGGTGAGACCGGGAGGCCAGGGGGGAAGCTGGAGGATGCTAGAGAGAAGGGGGAAACATATAGGCCTTCGGCGAATCGGGCAGCGCTGGCGCCATACCGAATAGGGAAGTCAGCCGGCAGGCGCCTCTGTTCCTTCTCAGTGTGCTGCAACACAAGTGGAGTCTCAGGAGGCACACTAATGTGCCCCGACATACTGTTTGAGCTACACTAATCTAGATGTGTAGGGGTTGTCGCTCCCACATGGTGGAATGCTCTTCCGTGGTGCCTGTGTCTGGTTCATAGACAAAACCGCGGAAGACAAAGGCGCGCGCCGACAACTGAGCGCAAGATGGAGGCGCGCGCCGAAGAAAATGACAGTTTTTAGGGGCTCCGACGGGGGTTTTTGTTGGGGAGCCCCCCCCACTTTACTTAATCAGATCGCGGCAGCATTGTGGGTGGTTTGGGGGGTTGTAACCCCCCTCATTATACTGTAAACTTAACTTTTTCCCTGTTTTTAGGGAAAAAGTGAAGTTTTTAGTAAAATGTGGGGGGTTACAACCCCCCAAACCCCCCACAACACGGCGCGATCTGTATAAAGTAAAGTGGGGGGGGTTCCCCCCCCACACACCCCCGTCGGAGCCCCTAAAAACAGTTATTTCCTTCGGTGCACGCCTCCGCGCTGCGCTCAGTTGTCGGCGCGCGCCTTTGTCTTCCGCGGTTTTGACCTGACACCCCTGTGTCTTGCGCAGTCACTCACCAACTTCAGATCTCAGCTAAAAGAAGAATACTTTTCTCTGGCTTTTGTGCCTAATACTGCCTGATTCCTAATTTTACTTTCACATAGGGTTATCATATGGCTCCAGAAAAAGGAGGACGGATTGAGCTCCATGCTCTCTTTCCCTTCTTGTGACTAAGTAAACTTTCCTTCTCCTATTTCCTTTCGTATCTTGTTTGTGTCATTTGATATTGTGCCTTCCCTTTCCTCTCTATTCGTTTTAGCTATTGTACGCTATTTTTAAAAAAAATAATTTATATTCTGCATATCCTACAATTCTATGCAGATTACAAATTATTCAGGTACTCAAGCATGATTCCCTAACTGTCCTGGTGGGCTCCCACTCGATCTAATATACCTGGGGCAATGGGGATTAAGTGACTTGCCCAGGGTCACAAGGAGCAGTGTGGGATTTGAACCCACAACCTCAGGGTGCCAAGGCTGTACACTTCTCCCTCCGTATTCACGGTTTCAGCATTCGCGGTTTTGATTATTCACGGTTTTTAGCTTGCCGGCTCCTCCCCCCAAATTACATCAGCTTGCATAGAGAAATCGTTGATTCCAAGCGTTTACAGAGAAAAATTGCCGATTCCTAGCACTTTCTTCACCGTGTTTTGCCTCTCCTTGAGGAGCAGGCCAGGTCTCCCACCATGTTATTCGCGGTTTCACCACATTCACAATGGTTTTTAATAGAAAACAGCGAATAACATGTGAAAAAGTTATTTGCGGTTTTTCTGTATTTGCGGTTCTGTTAATCCCCTATCACAGCAAATACGGAGGGAGAAGTGTAGTGCTAACCGCTATACCACACACGCCCACACACTTGTGGTATATATCAAATAAACTGAACTTGTACCATAATGTCCACCCTGTTCCCCTTTCTGCTGATGTCACTGTCTAAAGCTCTACTCCCTACCCTTCAACCTTTCCCAGGTGTCTGCATTCTCTCCTGATTAGGAAATACTGTGGTTTGTGGGGTGGAAAATGTATTCCTTAATCAGGCCTCATCGCCTCAGTGTCCTGTTTTATGATTGTAATTTACCTTCTGAGGCTTGTTCCTGCCGCAGAGTGCTCTCCGAGGTGAAATTCTAGATTTTCAAGCTGAGCGATTAACGGGATGAGGCTGCTACACGCTTTCTTTTTTTGTATTGTTGTCAGCGGAATTAGCAAGACAGTAATTATAAAACATGACTTTGCCCTTGGTAGATAAGATCTCTGCACACAAATTCTATGGATAACTCTTACTCTGTATTCTACCTGTGCACCTAGCAGAGTCTCATGGACTGGTGGCCCCCTCACCTCCTCAACCATTTGCCACAAGACATCAGCGACTAGGGGCCTGGTATAGATTTTCAACAGGTGTGAGAAAATTTTTAAAAAATTCAGCGTGAGGCATGCGAATCGGCACATGTTCATGCTCTGGAATTTCATGGACATCTCCCCAAAGTGGACAGATCTCAACTGGACAGAATGGATGAATTATTGGCTTTTTATTTACAGTGCTAAGCTACCCTGAAAGGAATGGGCTTGTGAAGGTGGTGAGAGAGGAGGCCCAGGAGAGAAATTTGTAAGGGAGTCTCAAAGCCTGCCAGTAAGTTGTTCCTTCTTCATTTCAGACAGGCTTGGGAATTCCTGTGGCACAGAGGCCCAGATGCCCACAGCTATTGCCCTGGCAGTATCTTTCTCACCCATGCCAGCCCTGGCCTGAGGAAGTGGTGAAAGAGGGTTAATGGGAGATTAGATAGGGAGAAAAACAGAAGGAGATGGAGGCAAGGGAGGGAATAAGCAACAGAGGGGGCGCTGGGGTTGGTAAGGGATATGAGGCAAATTAAGAGAATGGTGGAAATGGGAGACTAGATATTCAGCACTTCTCAAAGGACCCTCGAACACAAGAACCTCATGCCCCCACGTGAACCTCATGTCTCCTTGCCTGAGCTCAGGGCCGTGTCTGGAGGACCTCTGCGCATGCGTGGGCATCAGCGCGATGACATTAGGTGCATGCACGCATACATGTGATGTCATTGCGTTGATGTCCGTGCACGTGCAGAGGCCCTCCAGAGGCAGCCCCGAGCTTGGGGGGCATTGCAAAATGTGGACAATCTGCCGGATTCTGGAAATCCCTCCGGGCACCCAGACAGTCCTCTAAAAAGAAAACATGTCCAGGTTTTCCTGGACATCTGGCAACCCTAGTCGTAGCAGGTTAAGTGCTAAATACTGCACTTAACCGGCTATGTTTTAGCCCTATATCTGAGTATTCAGTGCCAGAGCCCAGATTGGCATTGAATTTCTGGGTTTAACATCAGCAGTGGTCAGCATAACACTGATCGCTGCCAGCTGATTATTGGTAGGGTTACCAGATTTTCTGCCTGGAAAATCCAGACTAGAGAGTTGCGCGGGGACAGAAATCCCAACCATCCCCGCCCGTCTCCGCCAGGATTCTCTCCGTCCCCACCCGTCCCCGTCAGGATCCTCTCCGTTCTCACCCGTCCCCGCCAGGATCCTCTCTGTCCCCACCCGTCCCCGCCAGGATCCTCTCCTTCCCCACCCGTTCCCATCAGGATCCTCTCTGTCCCCACTCATCCCCGTCAGGATTCTCTCCGTCCCCACCCATCCCCGCCAGGATCCTCTCCGTCCCCGCCAGGATCCTTTCCGTCCCCACCCGTCCTCGTCAGGATCCTCTCCGTCCCCACCCGTCCCCGCCAGGATCCTTTCCGTCCCCACCCATCCCTGTCAGGACCCTCTCCGTCCCCACCCGACCCGCCAGAATCCTCTCCGTCCCCACCCGTCCCCGCCAGGATCCTTTCCGTCCCCACCCGTCCCTGTCAGGATCCTCTCTGTACCCACCCGTCCCCGTCAGGATCCTCTCCATCCCCACCCATCCCCGCCAGGATCCTCTCCGTCCCCACCCATCCCCGCAAGGAATTACCTCCATCCCCGCCCGTCCCCATAAAAAGCAGCAATTACTTCTGACAGGATCATCAATTCCACAGTTTCTTTTGTGTTTGCGCTGCTATTTTCCTTGTGGAATCTCTTTGGTGGAACCCTTTTTTGTTTTCTGTTCAAGTAATTAACTTATAAACCCTCTCTTTTACTAAGGCTGACGTGTCCATTATATTATATGGACGAACCCTGCTTCCAAAGCCGCAGGACCTGCGGGATTCCTGTGATCCCCATTCCCATGCAGACCTCTAATCCAGACCCCTAAACCTGCCTCCAGGCTCGCCCAGTCCCATCCATCCCTTCCCCGTCCGCCCCGTCTGCCCCGTCACGCCCCGGTTCCGCCCCAGCCCTGCCTCCCGCTGCCTGCTCTCTTCGGGCAGGACATCCGCGTATGCGCGGATACGACGCAATGATGTCACGCGCACATCCGGACGCCCTCCTGCCCGAAGGAAAGTTTTTCAAAACCCGGACAAAGTGCCGGGTTTTGAAAAGCATGTCCTCAAAAGGAGGATATGTCCAGCGAAATCCAGACGTCTGGTAACCCTAATTATTGGTCCCTAGATGTTTATTAGGTTCCCTTTAGAGAAGGAAGGCCACCTCCCTATCATTTATTTTTTTTTTTATATAAGTCTCAAATTTCTAGGGATCAGCTACAGCTGGGATTTTCACAGATCAACCCATGTTGTAAGCCTGGCTGGATGGTCTAAGCCAGTGTTTCTCTCAACTCGGTCCTGGAGTACCCTCTCGCCAGTCCGGTTTTCAAGATATCCACCATGAATGTGCATGAAAGACATTTGCATGTAATGGAGGCAGTGTATGCAAATCAGGTTTATGCAAATTCAGTGTGGATATTCTGAAAACCTGACTGGCAAGGGGGTACTCCAGCACCGATTTGAGAAACACTGGTCTAAGCCTTAGAAGGTTCTGGGTTGAGGCTCCAGACCCTTTGGAGAGGTGGGTTTAAATTAATTGCTGTTTGAGATGAGGAATAGCCTAATGATTAGTGCAAGGGTTCAATTTTCACTGCAGTTCCTTGTGACTATAAGGAAGTCACTTAACCCTTCATTGCCCAAGGTTTAAAAAAAAACCCACAAAAAACTTACGTTGACTTTTACTAAACTATGGTAGAGATTCTTACCGTGGGCCGGTGAGTAAGTGCTCCGATGCTCATAAGAATTGAATAAGTATCAGGGCTTTTACCTTGTTGGCCTGCGGTGAAAAGCTCTACTGTGGTTTAGTAAATGGAGCCCTTGATCAAGACCCCATTAGGGGCAGAGAAAGTACCAGTATATAATAGGTTAACTGCTTTGGTTGTATCCCTGAAAAATGGTAATTAAATGCATTGCCCCCTACCCCTAGTGCTTTGATACTACTATAGAGCAGGGACCAAGCATATTCCTCCTTCAAGAGGGTGCTGAGAAAAGTTCTCAGCCCAAACTAAGAAGAGAATGACATGGATATGGTTCAATCAATGATCCGGAACAATGTCAAAATAAAGAATTTCGTTTCTGCAAATTGGCACTTAACGAAATACGAAAACACTCTTTTCAGCTACAGTGGCAAAAAAACGCTGAAAATTCAGGAAGGTTGGTTGGGCTGAGATCTTTTCAGTACCCCCTCGTATTGCTGCAAGGAAGGTAGAGTAATAAAACCCACACATACACGGGATGTGATTTTTTAGTTTTCACCTAAAAAATGCATGTGGTTTGTAGTATATGTGTGTCCAAATCCTCATAACTCTGAAAGAGCTCTAGCAAATTTGCAGTCTGGCGCTATATGGAACCAGTGGCGTAATAAGGGGGCACTGGTCTACCTCGGGCACCATCTTGGAGGGACCGGTCTGCACCAGGGACCGTCTTGGCGGAGGCGACACCACCCATCCTCCTCTTCGCCTACCCGCTACCGCACACGTGTGCCCCTTATCTTCCCCGCACTTCTATAACGTTCCCGGCGCAAGCAGCAAACCCAACTTGTCGCTTGCACCAGCGCTGGCTCTCTCTCTGACGTGACTTCCTGGACCTGCAGGAAGTGATGTTAGAAGAAGAGCCGACGCTGGCGTGAGCAGCAGATTGGGGGTTGCTGCTCGAGCCAGGAACGTTAAAGAGGTACGGGGAAGGGAAGGGGGCACACGTGTGTGGCAGGAGAGGGCAGGGAAGGAGCGGATGGGGGGTGGGGGCAGAGAAGAGGGTAGGGGAGGGGCAACTCTCATCCTCGCTACACCACTGTATGGAACAGCATCAAAGCAATACCATGGGAGTAGCCAAACCCCCCCCCCCCCAACAACTCCCCAAATGCTCAATGGTAAAGGTATGCAAATGATATGCATGCTGTTTCACAGAAAGGGGAAGGAACATACCTGCTGTATGGACATACAATATAACTAGTTGGGCTTTCTGCATAAATACACTATATTTATTAAATAACTCAAATCATAGCACCATATTACATAGTAAACAAAATGAATGAATCCATATTGCACTTCCAATTGATAAAATCTGTTTTGTCCACCTAGGCAGCAGCCTGGTGGAAGAAAACCAGGAGCTTGTCCTCAGACCTTTTCTAAATAAAGCCAACCTGTTGCACGCTCAGATCTAGTGATCAATACTTTTTGACAGTTCCTTCTCTTAAAATCATTAGTACACGTCGACAGTATATTTTTTCCGTCACCACAAACCTGGAATTCCTTGCCCATTTATCTAAGAGAAGAACGTCTTATAAATAGATTTAAAAGCAAGTTAAAGTGCTTTCTTTTTAAAGATGCCTTTGACTGATTTTAGTTTTATTTCTAAAATTTAGTCTGCCCTTTTGAATTTTATATTCCGTTGTTTTGATTTACCCCCTCCTGATGTTTAATCCATTTGTTTCTTTTCTTTTAAAAATTGTATTTCTTACCCTTTTTCCCTTTTTGTAATGTATGTCTTGTTTGTTGAGTACTGTTTATGTGTTTGTTCCCCCTGAAAGTTGTAAAGTTTTTTTTAAATTATGTTCATCGCTTTGAAATATGATTAAGCGAATAATCAAATTTTAAATAAATCTTGAAACCTTGAATCTTGTTTTATTGCATTTCTCCAATGCTCTAACAAGCGCTTGCTGGTTCTTAGACAAAGATGATAAAATGCTTTCTTGTTCCAATTCAGACTGTATCCAGCCAGCCCGACGTAGCACTACGTTTCGCTATTACAGGGCCATCAGGAACTGAAGCTGTAGCAGGTTTTCAACTTCATTGCTTCTTCGATTCATCATAGAATAGCAACTGCACGAGTTCACAAGCCCACTCTCCTCTCAGAATCAGCTTTTTGGATCCGTTCTGAGGCACCTATCAAGATTTTTGTGGTCTGCTCCACCAGAGCTTCTCTCTGCCACATCATCAGTGACATGGCAGAGGGAAGGCCCTGAGGGGCTACAAGAAGTAGAGTGCTCTCTCATTGTCGGCAGCCTTAACTCACTGCTCTGCTGCCGTTGGGCCTTGGCAGGACTTGGCAGAGAGGAAAGCCCAACAACGGCAGAACAGTGAAGTTCCCAGACCATGACACCGACCTCGGGAGCATCTCCTTATGATCTGCACCAGGGGTGGACCGCCCCCTCCCACACACCTTCCCTTGGTACACCACTGCCTTCTCCCTTTTGCTATGATGTGGCTTGGAATTGTGTCATTTGGTTTCAAGATTTGCTTATTGCCTCTAAGGAGGCAGGGAAAGGCTCCAGCGCTGGTTCCCCAGTTGAACATAAGAATAGCCATACTGGGTCAGACCAAATGTCCATCAAGCCCAGTAGCCCATTCTCACGTTGGCCAATCCAAGTCGCTAGTACCTGACCAAAACCCAAGGAGTAGTAACATTCTATGCTATAGATCCAGGCTAAGCAGTGGCTTGACCCATGTCTTTCTCAATAACAGGCTATAAGAATATAAGTTGGATCGAATGTTACTCCAGTGAGAGGAGAGCATGCACACAAGACTGAACATGGGTGTGTCCAAAGGAATCCTTTTGTCTGCTACTTATATCCAAAACGTTAGAGAAATACTCTCTTCAACCTCCTCAACGCTACCTTGAAGCTGACGGTATGTTTCTAGCGTTAAGGCAGGGTTGGGTTTTTTTTGCGTGCTGCTTCTCTGAGCATTGGATAGGAACAGCTAATGACCTAACTCACATCAGTTTGACTACATCTCTATCTGTGGCCATCTTTGGTACGCTCATTGTGCCCTCTGAGCATTCTACGCACCCTAATGCAGACTCTAATCGCCTCTAGCGCTGGCATTAGCTTTTGAGCACTGGCCTGTTTGTGTGGAGGTAAGTTTTTGGAGAGAGATTAATCACATGTGTGTGGGGGGGGGAGGGGGCCTTGAACTGAGGCTCTGTAGAATGTCACACTGTTTTGATTCGATTTGCTCTTTATAAAGTTTCACATTTTACCAAGTTTCCAAGTCTTCCCACTCAGTTTCCATAACATGGAAGAAATGTTTAGCAGAGAGTCCCCAGGACACTCCCAGTCACGCGGCTTCTCTTGATGTAGCTCAGCGCTTATTATTCTGAACCAGCTCTAAATTTAGAAGCCCTCACGGTGATGATCCAAACCCCTCATTATGAGATCTAACCTGCCATTCTGCAGTCTATTAATGTTCCCAGGTCTCCCCAGGCTTTGGTCTGTGCACTGTGCATGGAAATCAAGCAGACTTGCACAGATAGTGCATCTGTGCCCTGCCGCTATTATCTAGATAGAGTTACTGTGCTGTTACCTAAGTACTGCACAATAAATACATAACTACCCAAATCCAGAAACACTGCTACTTATTCATTGACAGACGATCTAGAAATTGATACGACGAGTGAGGTGATTAAATTTGCAGACGATACTAAGTTATTCAGAGTAGTGAAGACGCAGGAGGATTGTGAAGATCTGCAACGTGACATAAACACGCTCGAGAAATGGGTTGCGACATGGCAAATGAGGTTCAACATGGATAAGTGTAAGGTGATGCATGTCGGTAAGAAAAATCTTATACACGAATCCAGGATGTCCGGAGCGTTACTTGGAGAGAAGTAGGGAAGGGCTTGATGCTGGACATTATGAGAGGGTGGGGGTAATGCTGGACATGGAGGAAGGGCCTTGAGCCACCCCTTGATGGGGGGAAGGCACATTGCTGAAGGTTCACCTAGGGTGTCATGGGTACATTTATAATGGCACTGCCACAGTTTTGTGGGTTTTTAAAAACATTTTTGGTGTCCTAGAGATTGAAGTCCTCACAGCATCAACTTCACTAGTTCTCTGCTCAAACCAACCAAACTAAGCATACATATAGATATTACACACTGGGGAATGTCAGCTGTCTTATTGAGGGGAGTGTGGTGCAGTGGTTAAAGCTACCGCCTTGGAACCCCAAGGTTGTGGGTTCAAACCCATGCTGCTCCTTGTGACCCTGGGTAAGTCACTTAATTCCCCTGTTACCCCAGGTACATTAGATAGATTGTAGGCCCAATGGGCAGACATGCTTGAATACCTGAATAAATTAATGTAAACCATTCTGAGCTCTCTTGGGAGAATGGTATATAAAATTGAATAAATATATATTGGTGAAACACACCTAAAAGTAAAATGGAGTTAATTATACTAAGCCTAAGATGAAAAATTTCAGCCACTTGAAATTTGAAATGATTTTGGGCTACACTCAAACTCATTCAATAGATTTTTAAAAAGGTCGAAAGATCAAGTTGGAGTGAGTCATGGTGTCCCTGTGGCTTCGGAGAAGGCTTAAAACGCAGACAAAAAGCAAAAGACAGGTAAAGGAGACATGCTTTGTGGTTACACCCGTGATCCAGCCCTCACCCATGGGAAGTTCCTCATCCATTGGAAAATCCTCCCAGCTCCCAAGAGAGCCATTGCACATTTGAGCCCATACTGTTTTCAAGTTTATTATTTCTTTGATATACCGGCTATCAAAAAAGTATCTAGATGTTTTTTTGTTGTTACATAGAAGTTTTTGGACCCCTGTTTGTTTACAGAAATTAGATAGTTCTAAATCAAATAGATGCTGGCACTGTAATCTTGAGATTGGGACACTGGATCATCTGCGCTTTTGTTGTTCGTTAATACTTACCTTCTGGCGTTCTATTTGGGGTCATATTAATATAAAGCCTATTAATATAAAGGTAAAGCCTGTGTTAGACAAATATAAAAGTCGTCTTTTATTGATTTTGACAGCAATAGCCATTCAAATGATCCCAAGAAATTGGAAATGTTGTGACAGACTTAATTATACATTCTGGGGGGCGAGCGTATGCAATACATATAAATATGAAAGAATGAACGCGGAATCCTTAGGTTTGAGTATTGCATTTAACAAAATATGGAGCCCATTGACTGCATTTGTTAACAAACATTAAGGATAATGAGAGATGTTATGCGATAAAGTTTGGTCATGTACATAAACATGAGCAACTCTGGGCGCCTTTAACTGAATTTTGCGAATCCTAGTGGATATAAGTCTCTATTCCCATTGACAGCTGTTACATTTATGATTCCTTACTTCATGATTATTTTACTTATTGTACTTGCGTTTCTAATGCTTCATTCTGTGTTATAACATGTACTGCAGACTGTTTACTGTACTTGTTTTATACACTGACTCTGCTTGTACTGCTATTTTATTGTTTGTTATATAAAACCAATAAACATTTCGAACTTAAAAAAAAAAAAAAAAAAGGATAATGTAATTTTTGTTTTTCTTTCTCAGGTTTCTTTACACATCCAGGGTGAGGGGGGGGAGAGGAGGGATACTTTGAGGGGTTAAAATATATGAGTATATTATTGTAATAAAAATGATTTAATGTATTAATAATTGGATGATAGGGGGGGGGAAATGGTTGTTTCATTTATATTTTGTGTATTAAGGTGCATTTTATGCAAGCTTTTAAATGTTATATTATCTGTAATGTACTGCCAATGTCTGAAAATTCAAAAAAGTTTTAAAAAAAAATGATTCTGGGACTGTGATTCCACTATCTTATGATATGGTAATTTGTGGGACATTATTATACCCTAAGCCACTACATAATAAATATAAAAATAGATTGTTGGGAATCATGACTGGAATAGCCATCCAAATGATCACAAAAAATTGAAAAAACTATGATCGTCTAAATTTTACTTTTCGGTGGCACACGTTATGTTTGAGTTATAGGTTCGAGAGAACGCTTTTTGATCAAAGGGGTGACAATAAATTATTTAAATTGACATGGGGGTCTGTTGACTAATTTTATTAATAATTGAATGATACTTCCCTATACTTTTGTTCATTCCTTGCACATCCAGGGAGGGGGTGGGGGGAAGGGTGGAAGAAAGTGTATTGGGATTGTTGTAAAAGATGGATGTAATATTATTTGATTACTTGATTATATTGAAATAAGGGGGAGGGGGAAAATAATTTGTATGGCATTTATTGAAAGTTGTAAATGTCTTTAAGATATTTTGTAATGTACTCCTGTATAACACTGTTTAAGTTTGAAAATGAATACAGAATTACAAAAAAATATCTAGACAGTTTACAATTAATAAAAAGCATTCAAATAAAAATACAGTATAAACAATTAAAATTGACAAAAAAAGCAATTAAAATGTGAAAAAAGAAAAAAAAAAGACCAAGGGGGACTAACATGACACAAAGGAAGGAACAAGAGATAGTAAAAAATACATCGAGATTAATAAAAAAATTAAAAAAAAATAACTTTATTCTTTTATACTGCTATAACCAAAAGTTCTAGGCAGTTTACACTAAAAAGAGAGCTGGACAATCAGCGAAATACAATAGTACAGTAAAAATGCAAGTATATTCTAAGATACAGTTTCAATATAAAATTCTCATTAAGTAATAAACTTATCAAACAGAGTGGTCTTAATTAATTTCCGAAAAGAGCAATAAGATAACATAGCTTGTTGAATACATTTACCTAGCCAAGATTGTTGTCTACCAGCTTGAAAAGCTAGGGTCCTATCTAATAAGGTCTTATATCTGCACCCATTAATTTTTGAATAAGCAAATAAGTAAAAATTTCTAGTTTGCCCTGATGGTCTATACCAGGGGTAGGCAATTCTGGTCCTTGAGAGCCGGTGCCAGGTCAGGTTTTCAGGATATCCACAATGAATATGTATGAGATGGATTTGCATGCACTGCCTCCTTGAGATGCAAATCTATCTCATGCATATTTATTGTGGATATCCTGAAAACCTGACTTGGCTCCGGCTCTCGAGGACCGGAATTGCCTACCCCTGGTCTATACAATAGAAAATGAGAAAAAAGATAAGCTGGAGACAATCCCGATATCAGCTTAAAGCAGATACAGGAAAATCTGAATAGTGGAGGGGGAAAGGAGGAGCCATTTGGGAGGGTTTCGCTTTAAGAAAAGCGTTTTGGTGAAAAGAGCCTGAAATTGAGTCTTAAACAGAGAGGGGAGTAAAGGTTCTAGTATTAGGAATTTGAAAGCATCCATAAAGAGGTGGGGGCGGGAAATGGATTTCTCAGTCAAGTCGGAGCACTAGCTGAGCCGCAAGCACTAGATATTCCAGCCTACAAGGAAACTCTGCTCTCTGGAGGAACAAATTCGATGTAGCCCAAAAGCAATCAAATTATGCTAATATAATTTCTGTCAAACTCATATTAACAGACAAAGATAAAAATTGACAACAATTTCCAAAGGTAAAAGTAGCTTTCTGAGCCTGTGTGTGCAGGAGAGCCTGTCAAGATCCTCCGAGCTCTGCTCCAGTTCCGTTACTGCATTGCACGGCTTCAAGGTTTTGACCCCTTCTGGTGGGGGCCACAGATGAGAATTCCGGGGTGAGACATGGTGAGAAAAATCACAGCTAGCAAAAAAATAAAACAAAAACCCCTCCAGTAACAAAAGCGCTGCATTGCAGGGGGTGTGTACGAGGGGGTCCTGCCTTCAAGTCTAGTATTGAAATTGTATGTGTAAACTGTGAGGCCATTCTGTGGTTTCCCTGAGCAGATGTTTATATGAAGAACTGATTTTAAAATAAGATTTTGCTGTTTAAAGCTTGCTTTGTTCACCACATAGGACAGTTTTGGATAATGCAGTGTATAACTCTAAATAAATAAACAGTTATTCTGCACAAGGACCTACAAACGCTTACTTTGTGTCTTCAGTCCCTCCACAACCTCTCCTCCCTTCCCTTTCTCATCCCATCTTCCAATTAGAGGTCTGCACGGGAACGGGGATGCGGGAATCCTGCGGGCCCTGCAGGGGTCCCGCAGGAATCCCTCCATAACCCACGGGGACCCCCCTCTGACCCACGGGACTCCCACGGGGACCCCCCTCCAGCCAACGGGACTCCCATGGGGATGGAAGGCTTTGGAAGAAGGGTTCGTCCATATAATATAATGGACACATCAGCCTTAGTAAAAGAGGGGGGTTTATAAGTTAATTACCTGAACAGAAAACAAAAAAAGGGTTCCACCAAAGAGATTCCACAAGGAAAACAGCAAAAGAAACTGTGCAATTGATGATCCTGTCAGAAGTAATTGCTGCTTTTTATGGGGACGGGCAGGGATGGAGGTAATTGCTTGCGGGGATGGGTGGGGACGGAGAGGATCCTGACGGGGACGGGTGGGGACAGAGAGGATCCTGATGGGGACGGGTGGGGATGGGTGGGATTTCTGTCCCCGCGCAACTCTCTACTTCCAATCCCCTCTCCTCCCCGCTTTCTTTCCTCCCTTTCATCTCCCTTCATCCTTACCTATGCCCCACCTTCCCTTTCAGCCTCTTGTATATTTCATCCGTTGTTAGCTAACAGCCAAGTACATAAGAACATAAGAATTGCCATATGGGACAAACCAAAGGTCCATCAAGCCCAGTATCCTGTTTCCAACCGTGGCCAACCCATGTCACAAGTACCTGTCAAGATCCCAAAGAGTAACTCTCCATTCACAAGCAGCACACACATGTACACACATTAGTATATTTCTTTATGGCAATGTTTATTTCATAGGTGTCGGAATGGGGGAGGCCAGAGGCGCCTTGGCCTCCCCAAAGACTGGCGGTTGGAGGAGTCAATTATTGGCAACTCTACTCCCCCGCCTACACCCTTCCGGTTACTGAAATTTTAAAGTCTTCGGGCAGCTGCCGTGCAGCATCAATGCGTATCGCTGCAGAATGAATATTCTTGGGGCAGGCCTGCTCGTTGATGCTGTGTAGTGGCTGTCTGAAGACATAAAAGTAATAGTGACCGGGAGGAGGTGGGTGGGGGAGCTGGGAGCTGGAGAGAGCTGTGCTGCAGGATCCTGGGCCCCCCCCCAACAAAAAAGCACTGCGTTGCCTATGGTTTATTTAGTGTTTTGCATACTGCCATTCCCATCAGGGCTATGGAATTGGAGTCGGAAGCATTATTGGGTTGACTTGGAATTGGAGTTGGAAGAGTCAGTAAATAAATAATAACTTACAACATTATAATATGGCAAATTTGTCACTGTAATCTTTATATAATAATAATAATAATTATCATTATAATTACCGGTACATTAGGTTCAGAACAGAAAAGGAGAGTGTGGTGTAGTGGTTAGAGCTACAGCCTCAGCACCCTGAGGTTGTGGGTTCAAATCCCACGCTGCTCCTTGTGATCCTGGGCATATCACTTAATCCTCTACTGTCCCAGGTACAATAGATAGATTGTGAGACCCCCCCCAGGACAGATAGGGAAAATGCTTGAAGTACCTGTATGTAAACTGCTTTGAGTGTGGTTGTAAAACTGCAAAAAGGTAGTATGCAAGTTTCTTTCTCTGATGTCATAATGCCTCATTCCACCAATGCCTAAGAGCCAGCCTTATCAGTGATGTCACAATGGCTTCATTGTTTTATACTTGGCTCACTTCTGATATTGCATTGGAGGAGAGTGTGGTGCAGTGTTAGAGCTACAGCCTCAGCACCCTGAGGTTGTGGGTTCAAACCCCACGCTGCTCCCTGTGAACTTGGGCGAGTCACTTAATCCTCCACTGCCCCAGGTACATTAGATAGATTGTGAGCCCACCAGGACAGAAAGGGAAAATGCTTGAAGCACTTGTATGTAAACTGCTTTGAGTATGGTTGTAAAACTACAGAGGCGGCCTACAAATCCCAATCCCTTTCCCTGATGTCATAATGCCTCATTCCACCAATAAAAGCCAACCTCATCAATGATGTCACAATGGCTTCACTGTTCTATAGTTGGCTCATTTCTGATATTGTATTGGAGGAGAGTGTGGCACAGTGGTTAGAGCTACAGCTTCGATACCCTGAGGTTGTGGATTCAAACCCCATGCTACTTAATCCTCCACTGCCCCAGATACATTAGATAGATTGTGAAATGCTTGAAGCACTGTATGTAAACCATTGAGTGTGTTTATAAAACTACAAAAAGGCGGTATGCGAGTCCCAATACCTTTCCCTCATTATTGTTAAGAGTTGGAGTCAGAGTCAAAGGTTTGGTGTACTGACTCCACAGCCCTGATCCCCACGAATCACAGCAGTTTACCATTTCAAGTTTCAACTCAGGATGAAAAATAATAAAGGTCAGAAAGTTTAGTACAGTATAATAAAAAGAAACCTGAAGTTCAAGCCCTGGCCAAAAGCCCAACTGAGTAACCCAGATTCACCACAAAATGCAAAGTAACTAAACATCCTTAAGACTAGGGGAATGACACAGGCCTTTAACCCCACTTTGAACTTTGGAAGGAAGATTCAAGGCAAGATATATTCTCTTCGGATACAGAACTGAAGAAAAATATGAACGTAGACACTTCTCAAACCGCAAGACAGAAGGAGTAATTTATATAGTAATTTGCCCATGTGGACTACTTTATGTTGGAAAGACAGACAATTCAAATTAAGGATTATTGAGCATAGGAGTACAGTTAACTATAAATCTGCAGAGAAACCATTGGTAGAACATTGTATACAGAATAGTCATACTTGTAATAAATTGCATTTTGTCGTTATCAGTAAACCCACTGTATTGCGGAGAGGTGGGGACCTGGATCGATTATTACAGGAAGAACCAAAAGGTTATTTTTAGATTTAAAACTGTGACTCCTCTTCCTTTTTTGCCAGTGGGTTGAGGTGGGATTTTGGGGGGTGGGGGTGGTAGGGGGGTGTCAGAGTTGGGGGAGGGTGGGTGTGGTTCTTTTTGGGATGAGGAATGGCTGGGTCCAGGCTATAAGAACACAGGCTCGGACTCTATATGTTTTCTTGGTTTTCCTTGTTGGTTGTTTGGTACTGGTTATGTATTGAAAATTGTGATCTCTGCTTATTGCATGTATTTTGTCTCTTGAATAAACAGTTATACAAAAAAAAAATCAAGAAGAGGACTTATCTGTTGGGGATTTTTTTTTTAAATTGTCACGGAAATTTTAGGCCCTCTTTTACAAAGGCACACTAAGCATTGTAGCGCAGATTTAGCGCGTGCTGAATCAACCTCCATAACCCTCCATGTTTAGCGCTAACCGCTAACATGTCCTTAGGATACCATGCACGCATTAGCGTTCAGTGCGTGTTTAGCAAGTGATAATATTTAGCGTGCACTAAAAAGCATAGTGCACCTTTGTAAAAGAGGGGGGGGCTAGTGGATCAAAGTTGTACATGACCTTCAGTATATGCATTTCATTTGTTCTTATTTATTTATGATATACTAGCTGATGCCCCGGCGTTGCACGGGTATTTAATTATAGCAATAACACTGTAAATGGATTCAAATAAAGATACTTTATAGTGGTGAATGAAATTATTGTTTTACAGCTTAATAAAAAGTACAATATTCAAATTATAATGTGAAATATTTGACAAAATGAATACAATACAACTAACGCAAAACGTGATTATAAACAACATTTTTAGTTTCACCTCCAGGAGCAAGAACATAGAAATTGTTGGGTGAACCCACCCTTGAGCAAGCAACATAGAGTTGTGGGCCGAGAGACCCCCAGAACATATCACCCCAGGTAGTGAGGGATCTGCATACCAAGTTTCGTTCAAATCGGTCAAGCCGTTTTTGAATTACTGTGAGAATGGCAGCTTTTTACACTTTTTCCATTGACATGAAAGGGTGATATCTGATTTTCTGTTTGTAGCTCCGCCCACGTGTGCAGGTGGGCCGCGAGACCCCCAGAACATATCAGCCCAGGTAGTGAGGGACCTGCATACAAAGTTTCGTTCAAATCGGTCAAGCCGTTTTTGAATTACAGTGAGAATGGCAGATTTTTACATTTTTTCCATTGACATGAATGGGTGAAATATGATTTTCTGTTTGTAGCTCCGCCCACGTGTGCAGGTTGGCCGCGAGACCCCCAGAACATATCACCCCAGGTAGTGAGGGATCTGCATACCAAGTTTCGTTAAAATCGGTCAAGCCGTTTTTGAATTACTGTGAGAATGGCAGCTTTTTACATTTTTTCCATTGACATGAATGGGTGAAATCAGATGTTATGTTTGTAGCTCCGCCCACGTGTGCAGGTGGGCCGCGAGACCCCCAGAACATATCACCCCAGGTAGTGAGGGATCTGCATACCAAGTTTCGTTCAAATCGGTCTAGCCGTTGTTGAATTACAGTGAGAATGGCAGCTTTTTACAGTTTTTCCATTGATATGAATGGGTGAAATCTGATTTTCTGGTTGTAGCTCCGCCCACGTGTGCAGGTGGGCCACGAGACCCCCAGAACATATCACCCCAGGTTGTGAGGGATCTGCATACCAAGTTTCGTTCAAATCGGTCAAGCCGTTTTTGAATTACAGTGAGAATGGCAGCTTTTTACATTTTTTCCATTGATATGAATGGGTGAAATCTGATTTTCTGGTTGTAGCTCCGCCCACGTGTGCAGGTGGGCCACGAGACCCCCAGAACATATCACCCCAGGTAGTGAGGGATCTGCATACCAAGTTTCGATCAAATCGGTCAAGCCGTTTTTGAATTACTGTGAGAATGGCAGCTTTTTACATTTTTTCCATTGACATGAATGGGTGAAATCTGAGTTTATGTTTGTAACTCCGCCCACGTGTGCAGGTGGGCCGCGAGACCCCCAGAACATATCACCCCAGGTAGTGAGGGATCTGCATACCAAGTTTCGTTCAAATCGGTCAAGCCGTTTTTGAATTACAGTGAGAATGGCAGCTTTTTACATTTTTTCTATTGACATGAATGGGTGAAATCTGATGTTCTGGTTGTAGCTCCGCCCACGTGTGCAGGTGGG
This sequence comes from Geotrypetes seraphini, assembly GCF_902459505.1. Classification (NCBI taxonomy): domain Eukaryota; kingdom Metazoa; phylum Chordata; class Amphibia; order Gymnophiona; family Dermophiidae; genus Geotrypetes; species Geotrypetes seraphini. Next base: position 218,663,964 of record NC_047089.1, on the reverse strand, counting down.
CCGCGAGACCCCCAGAACATATCACCCCAGGTAGTGAGGGATCTGCATACCAAGTTTCGTTCAAATCGGTCAAGCAGTTTTTTAAATACTGTGAGAATGGCAGCTTTTTACATTTTTTCCATTGACATGAATGGGTGAAATCTGATATTCTGTTTGTATCTCCGCCCACGTGTGCAGGAGGGCCGCGAGACCCCCAGAACATATCACCCCAGGTAGTGAGGGATCTGCATACCAAGTTTCGTTCAAATCGGTCAAGCCGGTTTTGATTTACTGTGAGAATGGCAGCTGTTTACATTTTTTCCATTGACATGAATGGGTGAAATATGATTTTCTGTTTGTAGCTCCGCCCACGTGTGCAGGTGGGCCGCGAGACCCCCAGAACTTATCACACCAGGTAGTGAGGGATCTGCATACCAAGTATCGTTCAAATCGGTCTAGCCGTTGTTGAATTACTGTGAGAATGGGGGGGAGGGGAGGAAGGAGCCAGCAAACTAAAACTGTGAATAATCGAAACTACGAATGCTGAAACCGCGAATACAGAGGGAGAAGTGTAACTGTTTTACACATGATTCCATGAAACAGAGGGGATTTCTTTTTTAAGTTTTTCAGTTGTTTTAGTAAAATAACCTGTAACCCTTCCGCCAAGTACATAAGAGCACTTCCTGGTTAGAAGGGAGGGCTAATTTGCTGGTGACACTGTAGAGATTTGCTGCTGGATTGAGAGTCAATATGTGCAGCAAGTAATCTCTACTACTAATCATCATCATTTCTATGATGCTACTAGATATACGTAGCGCTGTACAGTAAACAAAGAGTCCCTTCTCAGTAGAGCTTACAATCTAATTAAAACGGAGAAACAGGATGAGTTAGGGAGTTTCTCAGAGAGGGAATGAAAAAACAGTCAGTACTAGAGAATGATACGGGAACACATTTTTCCCATCCCCACGACTTCTTTTCTCGCCCCTGCCCCATTCCTGCAAGCTCTGTCCTCATCTGTACAAGTCTTAAACACTTTAAAATCATAAGTGTTCGAGGCTTGTGCAGTTAAGGCAGAGTTCACAGGAATGGGGCAGGACCAAGGACAGCGAAAAAAACTCATGTGGATGGGACAGGGAGATTGAGTTCTTGCGGGGGCGGAGACAAATTTGTCCCCATGCCATTCTCTAGTGGGTGCTTTACAAGTGAGTGGGAGTTAGGAGTTAAAAGCAATCTCAAAAACGTGGTTTTTTTTAGGCTGGGTTTGAAAACTACCAGAGACAGTAAACTCATAAAGTGATGACTTTAGAGAACATTGCATTTACATTGCTGATTGTTAAAATATATCTTTTAGGCTGCAATTGCTTTGTTGCCCATAGAGAGAAGTATGTATTATGATTAAACCTCTCTAGGTAGGTATTTTTTTGTTGAAAGAGAATAGGTTATATCAGTGTGCTTCAATCTTTAGACACCTATGGACCGGCGGAAATAAAATAGTTATTTTGTGGACCGGCCACCGGTCCGCAGACCGGCAGTTGAAGAACACTGGGCTAAGTCGTGGGCCAGACCCCGTCCATCTCCACCCCAGACCCCACCCCCATAATAGTACTAATTGTAACACCATTTTCCCCATTCATTTTTCATATATATACACACACAATATAATCGTATTAACAACACATAATGGTTAACCACAAAATTAAACTACACAAAGCACACTGTATGCTTCTCAATATTCATTCCTACCAGAATACAGATAACCCCATGCAAATACAGGACCAAAAACTAAAAGTACTAATACATACAAAGAGACTCTGCATGCAGTACAACCTCAGAGGAAAAGAAACAAATGCATTTCTTCCTGAACAGACAGCAGATGTAAATCAATCACTAAATTAAAAAATAAAATCATTCCCCCTTCTATTGTTGTCTCCCTCCCTCCATGCTGTGCCTTACCTTCTGGCCTACCCCCCACCCCCACCCCTGTGTTATCTTCAGACTGGCTCCCTCTTCCTCAGTGCTAGAGTGCACAAAGCCATGGGCAGCGGCTTCCCGTGTGTCCCGCACCTCATCTGGAAGCCTTCCCTCTGACATTGTAACGTCAGGGAGAAGGCTTCCGGTTCAGGTGCAGGACGCGCGTAGGAGCTTCTGCCCACGACATTGTGCACTGCAGCACTGAGGAAGAGGGAGCCGGCCCGAAGACAACGCCGCATTGATTGCACCATGAACTGGCGGCTGAGGAGCACTGTCTGGAGCCCGATGGACATGCCAGCCCTGTGGACTGGCTGGAAATTTCTGCATACCAGCGGTTGAAGAATACTGGATTATATGGTTAAATCTCTTGTATCCAATAAGTAATAGTTTTTATTGCTTGTTTATAAAGAGCTGCTTTACATTGCTTTACATTACACTTTTTGACTGCTACTGTTTTTTTAAATCTAGAGAGAGGTAGTTTAAGGCAGTGTTTCTCAACACGTACTACATATACCCTTAGGGGTACACGGGCCGCTTGTTGGGGGTACGTGGCCTGGCCGCTGCGGAGGATATTCCTGCATGTCTGTAGAAGCCGCCGGTGGGGACCTCACCTCCCTGCCCACCCTCAAAGCTGACCCAGTTCTTCTTTGAGCTGCACTTGCTCCTTCAGTCTTCAGTGGCACTCCTTGCAGGGATGGCGCAGACAGCGATTTCCATGCTGCATGTAAGTAGCTGACCCGGAAACCTTCTCTCGGATGTCATGAAATCACCAGCCAACAAAGGTAGGAAAAATGATTTTATTTTCAATTTAGTGATCAAAATGTGTCCATTTTGAGAATATATATTTATATTTTGAGAATTTATGTCTATATTTTGCACTATATTTGTTTATTTTTCTATAGTTGTTACTCAGGTGACATTGCATATTTTAAAGTCATCTGCCTTAACCTCTTTGAAACCCCCCAATATACAATGTGCTTTGTGGTTTTTTAAAAAAAATTTTGTGGTTGCCATTATGTATATTGCGTGTATATAAAAAAATAGATGGAAGTAATTACACTACAATTAGTACTATTATTATTGGGGTGGGGTCAGGGACAGAGCTTGTGCGCGGGGGTACTCGGTTGATTATTTCTTAGACTTAGGGGGTACTTGGCTTGAAGAAGTTGAGAAACACTGGTTTAAGGCAGTGGTGTAGTAAGGGATCGCAAATCGATTGGTACACGATCGGTTTGCTTTGTGAATCTAGCCCTGTGTATGTTTGTTGAGTTGAATGTTTTGGTATCTATATGTCCTGTGTCTTCTTTACATATTGTGCCCTGCCTTGAGAGTCTTTCCAAATATAAATCTAGTAAGTGAGTAAATAAGGCACTGATATGATGGATTGGAATCCCAAAATCACAGCACCAAACTAAAAAAAAAAAAAAAAAAAAGCAGAGTGACTTGTTTTCTCCAAGCAAGCTCAAGAAAGGTGGGGAACAGAAAGCAGCGATCATTCTGCAAAAGAACAGGCCAACATACTATCAAAATACCCTGCTAATCATTATGGAACAGTCTGTGCACAAGACTTAAATATTTGCATAATTCAATTGATATTTTGAGGCTAAATTTATGTGCGTGTTTTAATTCATTATTCAATTTAATTATGAATGTTTGGAGACTCGTAATTTCTTTTCTTCCAGGAGTAGATTGTTTTATATATACAGATGTCTGAGTTATTAATTTAATGATTTCATAATAGCAAGTCATTCCTCTGAGTAATAGAAGCTGCCGTGTGATGTCTGTGCATACACAGCTCTGGCTCACGTGACAGTCAGTATTTTGACAGCGTGCATATGTGCACACGGGGCTTTGGCTTAGAGAGTTGCGTGGGGACAGAAATCCTACCCATCCCCACCCGTCCCCGCCAGGATCCTCTCCGTCCCCACCCGTCCCCGCAAGGAATTACCTCCATCCCCGCCCGTCCCCATAAAAAGCAGCAACTACTTCTGACAGGATCATCAATTCCACAGTTTCTTTTGTCTTTGCACTGCTGTTTTCCTTGTGGAATCTCTTTGGTGGAACCCTTTTTTTGTTTTCTGTTCAGGTAATTAACTTATAAACCCCCTCTTTTACTAAGGCTGACGTGTCCATTATATTATATGGACGAACCCTGCTTCCAAAGCCTTCCATCCCCGTTGGCTAGAGGGGGGTCCCCGTGGGAGTCCCGTGGACCAGAGGGGGGTCCCTGTGGGAGTCCCGTGGGTTAGGGGGGGATCCCGCGGGATTCCCTTGATCCCTGTTCCTGTGCAGACCTCTACTCTGGCTTCCATGTCTTGCATTGAGAAAATGATGTGCGTGTTCGCCAAAGCACAATTGGAGAAAAGAAAGTTGTGGAAGAGTAGCCTAATGTTTAGAGCAGTGGGCAGAGAGTCCTGCTCCCACAGCAGCTCCTTATGACCTTGGGCAAGTCATTTAAACCTCTCTACAAACCTGGGGGCTCAAAGCCCTAGCGCTAAGCCAAAAGTGCTGCATACTAGCTAGCCGATGCTCAAAGCAAATTGCATTCAAATTTTGTGTGCGCTATTAGACCAAAAGCAAGAGGGAGGAACGTGCCCGGTGTGGTGCACACACAAAAAAGTCTCACAGAAAGCACAACTCCTGTGCACAGCACCTAACAGGTCCCAACGTGTGCTTTCACTTTTGCTATGGCTCGGTCCACACACGTATTTGGTTCTCATAGAGCAAACTTTGTGAAGCCGTGGCACACTGAACTTGGTGGCCGCAGCTTGAGGCACCCGGAAGTGTATGGATGTTGACGTGATGACATCGTGCGCATATGTGATGTCACCACGTCAAAGTCCCCGCATGTGCGAAGGCTCTCCAGATGGGGCCCGGAGCCACCAGTGTGTGTGTTTGGGGGTGGGGTGGGGGGAGGGAGTGCTGGAAAGGAAGAGGCGCTGGTGCCGACTGACTGCCTGCAGGATGTGCCTCTGATCACGAGAGGCACGTCCTGTAGGCAGTCAGCTGCTGCATCTCCTCCTCCCCGGCGTCTCGTGGCACACCTGGAGTCTCAGGCGGCACACTAGTGTGCCATGGAACACAGTTTGCGATACACTGGCTTTGAGAGTGCACGGGCTTCCTTCTGCTTCCCAAAACAACACAAAACCAAGTTTAATGTCAGAAATTCAGAAGAAATCCTCTCCTCAAAACCTCCCTAGCCAGCGATAAGTTTTCATTGTTAAGACCAGCATTATTTTTTCTACACTGTTGTCTGAGCATTGGGAGGCAAGACCGAGTAACACCATTAACATCCATTTAAATATATCTAAATACGATTTGCAGCCATCTTTGGCGCACAAATTGATACCTGTGCTGGAGCACTTTGAACATTCTGCACACATTAATGTGTGCCCTAGTCATGTGCTAATTGCCTTTAATTACAGACATTCAAGGGAAATACTTTTAAAACCAATAGGAGGAAAAATTTTTTCACTCAGAGAATAGTTAAGCTCTGGAATACGTTGTGGTAAAAGCAGATAGCGTAGCTGGTTTTAAGAAAGGTTTGGACAAATTCCTGGAGGAAAAGTCCATAGTCTGTTATTAAGACATGGAGCAAGCCTCTGCTTGCCCTGGATTGGTAGCATGGAATGTTGCTACTCTTTGGGTTTTGGCCACGTACTAGTGACCTGGATTGGCCACCGTGAGTACGGGCTACTGGGCTTGATGGACCTTTGGTCTGACCCAGTATGGCTGTTCCTATGCTCGTACATGTGCCAAGTATAGGACAATCAAGCCATTGTAACATCACTGATGAGGTTGGCTCTGAGGCACTGTGGAATGAGGCATTATGACATCACAATCTCAGATCTGGAATGTTGCTCTCATTGGGGTTCCGGAATCTTGCTATTCTTTGAGATGCTGGAATGTTGCTACTCTTTGGGTTTTGGCTAGGTACTAGTGACCTGGATTGGCAACCATGAGAACGGGCTACTGGGCTTGGTCTGACCCAGTAAGGCTATTCTTATGTTCTTAAGTATCCATATGTACAATCTTTGCCACACAAAGCTGGAAGCATAATGGTCAATATTTAAGAATCTAACTCTGGAGAAAATTGCTGTAGATTATCTCTGCTGTGTAGATTTCCCAAACCTGAAGTGTGATATGAAAGGAGGTGGGGCAAGGGAGGAGGGAGACATTCTGGAGCTCCATTTTTAGTGCTGGGTAGGGGGAAAATGGAGGGGAGGAAGAAGAAAATGTAAAATGTTATGATAAATGGAGCCTTTTATGATGAAGCTTGCTGATAACAGACAAGATGATGTGCAGGAAAATGTGCAAAGTGCAATGAACAGTAAGAGTTCAATGATATGATTTAAACTAAAATCACTGAAAGTCAGCCTGAATAAACCCTGTGATTAATCATAAAAAAGACAGATGCATATAAAACACCATTCTGTGATCTGTTTATCACAAATCCCTATGCTGCTGTAGCATGCTAGGCATGCTGGGGTGGCAGAAACTGAACCCTGGGCAGACTGTGATGTCCGGATCAACAAAGGAGACACCTCAGCCCTCAAGATCACAGGACAGAAAGGACTGTGTTGCCTGGAAGGGTCATGGGTCACATCATCATTGGAGTTTCCTACCTTGGTCTAATGAAAAGTTTCACAAAGAATCTTGTATGGTGCAAATTCACAAAACCCTAAATGTTGACAGTAGCATTGCAAAAAAAGAAACAGTTTCAACGGGACCAGAGTTAATTTGGGTGGGTACTAAGTATCTCTCGCCCTCCCTCTGCCCTGTTCTGACATCTCCACAGGTCCAGCTTTTCTTTGTCCTTTTCCCCCTTTCCATTCCTCCTCTCCACCATCCATCTCTTTCTTCCCTTCTTTTTCCCTGCAGTGGGTCTGGCGTCTCTTTCTGTTCCCCCACCTCCAGGCCCAGCCTCTCTATCTCAACTCCTCCTTCTTCTGCTTTCTTGCAGATCTGGTATTCCTCATTCACCTTTTAAATTTATATGTATTTCACTTGCACCAATAAAGCGGGCTGCCTCTGGCCGGCTTGGGATCCTGCCCTCTGCCACATCCCATCCACTCCTTAATTGGTTTGCAGGCAGAGGGGCAGATAAAGCCTGTATCTTTTACACTGACCTCAGGCCGGATACAACTTTAAAACTCAAGGAAGGCATCACATTGGACACAGAATTAGAGAATGACACGGTGACAGAATGTATCACCATTCCCGTCCCCGTGGGAAACCATCCTGTGCCATTCTTTAGTGCCTAGCTCAACCTCCATCCTTCTACATCGGGGGTGTCCAACCTTTTGGCTTCCCTGGGCCGCATTGGCTGAAAAAAATTTTCTGGGGCTGCGCAAACGCTGCAGCAAGACAGAGGAGGGAGCCGGCAAGACAATAAATACCCAGGGGCAGCAGAGGAAAACACTGCATCGCCCTCGAACGAGGCCGCACAAAATACTTCACGGGGCTGCATGCGGCCCTCGGGCCGCAGGTTGGACACCCCTGTTCTACACCATTCTTCAATGTAAGGTGGTTCTGCCCATTCATACTCTGATTCTTATATTCATCACTTATCCCTCAATTTAAGTAAACTCGTGTTTGTATTCAGTGTTCCAAAGGCCATCGCCCAATCATCTTAAGCTAAAATTCAAAATTGGTTACTCTAATGTGATCCTTTTACTTGCATGGACACAGAAAAATGAAGGCGGGTAAAGAACTTTTACGAAGGTACGCTAGCGTTTTTAGCGCATGTACTGGATTAGCGGGCGCTAGCCGAAAAACTACCGCCTGCTCAAGAGGAGGCGGTAGCGGCTAGCGCACACGGCATTTTAGCACGCGCTGTTCCGCGCGTTAAAGCCCTAACGCACCTTCGTAAAAGGAGCCCCATATGCCTAGTTAGTGTACCTGTCCATGCCATCTGCTATCCCTTCCGCTCTCCAATGTACTTGACCCAAGCTTTCTTGAATTCAGATACAGTCGTCATCTCTACAGCCTCCACTAGGAGGCCTTTCCCCAAATCCACCACCCTTTCAGTGAAAAGGTATTTTCTGAGGTTACTTCAGTCTATTCCAGGGGTGTCAAAATCCCTCCTCGAGGGACGCAATCCAGTCAGGTTTTCAGGATTTCCCCAATGAATATGCATGAGATCTATTAGCATACAATAAAAGCAGTGCATGCAAATAGATCTCATGCATATTCATTGAGGGAAATCCTGAAAACCTGACTGGATAACAGCCCTCAAGGAGGGACTTTGACACCCCTGGTCTATTCCCTTTCATTTTTTTCCTATGCCCCCCTCATTCCATAGTTTCTTTCCAACTGAAAGAGACTTGCCTTGTGTGCTTTTATGCCGCGTAGGTATTTAAACATATCTATTAAAGACAAATGTTAACCCTAAATATGTTGAGACCGGCGCAATGACTGTTTTGTTGCGCAGGGGCTACATTGGGGAACTCACTCATCAGCCAAATTTGGAAATGTGGTGAAAAAGGCAAATTTTAGAAATTACTGAAAACTCAATTGTTCTTATATGTCTTTTCCTAGATATTGATTCCTCGTGATTGCTGGCTTTTGAGAACCTGTTTACAATTATCTGTACAGGACTTTTTTGGATTTGATTTTTTACTGCTGATTTCCCTAGAATTTGCTTATTTATGTTTATCCATTTTTATTTTGTTTTACAAATATTATGTTTGTAACACTATGTAAACCGTTTAGGCCTTAAACGGTATAGAAATTCTTAAAATAAAGAAATAAACAAATATCTCCCCTCTCCTGCCTTTCCTACAAAGTATATATTGAGATCATTAAGTCTGTTCCCTATGCTTTATAACAAAGACCAATGAACCAATGGACTGATTCCATCCTATTTACATCATTTTGAAGGTGGGGTTTCCAGAACTGTATACAACATTCTAAATGAGGTTTCACCAGAGTCTTACAAGGGGCATCATTATCTCCTTTTTCCTACTGGCTATTGCTCTCTATGTGCACCCTAGCATCCTTCTAGCTTTCCTCATTGCCTTTTCTACCTGTTTGGCCACTGAACACTATGCCAAGTCCATATCTTTTGTGCACAAAAGATCTCCACCTCCTAAACTGTATCGTTCCCCTAGGACAGTGGTCTCAAACTCACGGCCTGGGGACCACATGCGGCCCACCAGGTACTATTTTGTGGCCCACGGTCTGTACTAGTGCTGCCTGCTCTTTGCAGCGTCCTACGGCTTCCCCCCTCCTGGCCTCCCGCTCTTACCTTCAGATAATTACCGCTGCCTGCAGAGAGGATCGCCGGTTCTGTAGTGATCCTTGCAGGCTGCCATCATCTCAGCAGCACATTCCCTCTGCTTCGATCCTGCCTCTGATGTCAGAGGAAGGATGGGACCGCGACAGAGGGAACGTGCTGCTGAGACTGATGGCAGTCTGCAAGGAACGCTACAGCACCGGCGATCCTCTCTGCAGGCTGCGGTAATTAGCTGAAACTAAGACCGGGAGGCCGGGGAGGAAGCTGAAGGATGCTGCAAAGAAGGGGGGAACATTCAGGCCCTTGGGGGGGGGGGGTGGAGATTTATAAAGAGTTTTACCTCATACAAAATTGTCATTTCTTTAATAAGAAATTAACAATTTTTTCTGCGGCCCTCCAAGTACCGACAAATTGAAAATGTGACCCTGCAAAGGGTTTGAGTTTGAGACCACTACCTTAGGAATATGCAGCCCAAATGCATGACCCTGTATTTCATAGCATTAAATCTTAGCTGCCAAATTCCAGACCATTCTTCAAGCTTTGCTAGGTTCATCCTCATGTTATCAGATGTGTCTAACCTTCTGCAGATTTTGGTGTCATCCACAAAAGGGCAAACCTTACCAGACAGACCTTCAGTAATATCGCTTACAAAAATGCAGGCAACCCCACTTTGCTCATGGATTCAATTTAAATTTTGGGCTGTGCCATTGATTCTCAGTTCAGCTTTCAGACTCACATTTTGGCTATGGTTAAATCCTCTTTTCTTGCTCTCTGGCGTGTGCTATATGTTCAATTAGGCATTCTTTTTCAACTCAAAAGCACTTTGTACTTTAATTCATTCTTTAGCGATTTCCTATTATAGACTACTCTAATGCATTCGTGGAGAAGAGCAAAGCCCCTATACTTTTGCTTCATAAACTACAGCAAAGCTTTTGACTGTGCGGATCACGATCAACTATGGAGAGCTCTAGCACAAATGGGAATATCCAAACACCTAACTCAGCTGATAAAGATCGTCTATGAAAATCAAGAAGCCGCAGTGAGAACAGAATATGGCAACACTGATTGGTTTCCAATAAAACATGGCATCAGGCAAGGACGCATCTTGTCACCTTACTTATTCAACCTTTATGGTGAAGCCATCTTCAGAAAAGCAAATTTGGAAGAAGAAAGTATTGGTTTCAAAGTTGGTGGCTGAAATATTAACAACCTGTGCTAAACAGATGATACAACACTCCTATAGCGTCTTATAAACATAGAAGAGGGTCACATGCTTTATTTGTTTTTCTGTCTGTTCAGGGCTATAAAAGCAAGAAAGCTTTGGATCATACGCTAGCATTTCAGGCAGCTTATTACGATAAGGAATTTCGACCTTTGATATGTAACGCTTGCTCTTACAAACATTTTAGAACCCAATTTTTCTTAAAGTATTTAGCCAATTTTCTTAAAGTATTTAGCCAATTAATTCCATGTGTTTCTTTGTTACTTTTATTATTAATCTTTTGTTAACCGCGTTGAACTTATGGTTATGCGGTTTATAAGTACGTTGTTATGTTATGCTATATCACTAGCAGCAAAGAAGACATGCTATTTCAAAGTCAAAGCCGAAAGTCATAACGTGGGATTAGAACTAGAGAATGACACAGTGACAAAATTCATCACAATTCCCGTCCCCGTGGGTAACCACGGGAAATAATCCCATGTCATTTTCTAGTGTCTATTTCAACCTCGGTCCTTCTACACCAGCATTCTTCAAAGCAAAGCTTGCGGGTCAGTGGTTGTGGCCATTCATACTCTGATTCTTATGTGAGCCAAGGATAATGAAGCCATTGTGACATCACTGATGTGATTGGCTCTTAGGCACTGGTGGAATGAGGCATTATGACATCACAATATCTGTTCTGGATACCAGAGACTGTCATTCTGTAGTGTCTGTTTCAACCTCAGTCCTTCTACACCAGCATTCTTCAAAGCAAAGCTTGCGGGTCAGTGGTTGTGCCCAATTATACTCTGATTCTTCCCTCTCTCCTTAAAGAATGATATGAAGATGGTTTCCCGCGGTTATCCGCGGGGACGGGAACGGTGATGAATTTTGTCACCGTGTCATTCTCTAATTAGAACTAAACATAATCAAGACAAAGATCATGAACAAGGAAAATGGTGAAGATTTTGAGCTTGAAGGTGATTGAAATCCTTTACAAATTCTATTCTTTCTCCTGGACTCTTTTGTAAACAAAGAATTAACTAGCAGGGAAAGAATACTCCGCAGACTAGCACTGGGTCACTCTTCAATGAAGGCTCTTGACAAAGTATTCAAAGGCAAGGAAATAACGCTCCAAACGAAGACCAGGCTTGTCCACGCACTCATTTTCTCAGTGGTTAATTACAGATGTGAAAGTTGGACACTACGGAAACAAGACAGAAAGAAGGTTGACTGATTTGAGCTTTGGTGCTGGAGAAAGATTTTATGCATGTCATGAACTAACAAATCGATTCTGGAAGAGATCAAACAGGCTATGTGACTCAAAGCCCAAATGATGAAGATTCGACTGCCTTATTTTGTTCACACTGTCAGAAGAGAAAGATCATTGGAGAAGGACATTATGTTTGGGAAGATCGAAGGAACCAGGCGAAGCGGGTGACCTGTAATCAGATGGCTGGACATGTTGAAAACAACCGTGGGGATGACGCGGGAGGTGCTTACTGGATTAGCACACAACCGATCTCTCTTTAGATCTGTAGTTCACGAAGTCGCTAGGATTCGAGCACGAATTGATGACACCTAACTAACTAACTAAGGCATTCTGTAATGGCCTTAGGGGACTTGACACACATAGGCACCAGGAAGAGACAGACAACTTTGTTATATGTATCTGACTTGTTTATATATCTTTTGCATTGACATTTGATCCCTTTGCGATACTTTATGCATTATTTTAATTTTTTTACTTTTATAGTCTGTGCTGCCATTGAATTTTTTTCTATTGTATTTATTTTTTTACCCATTCAAAGTAAACCTGCTTTCCTGGTTCAAAGTGCAAAAAAAAGAACTTTATTAAACAAAAACATAAACACCCCCAAAAAATAATAGCTACAACATTGGGTATGGTTATTTGGCAAATTCTACAGGCATCATGGGGGTCATACTGCATGTGCTTCCTGGGTAATACAGCTACTGTATGTGTAGGGTAGGGCTGCAGGTATTGTCATGGTAATAATACTGCAGGTAGTCTGAGCATTAATACCACAGGTACCCTCTAGCATCTGGAACAAAAGAGCATTTTATTGCCGTCGGAGGCAGGATATATGTGAAATCACTCTTAGCACAGAAAAACTTAATCACAGCAGTGATTAAGCGAACCTTCTTTTTCATTAATAGAGGCCTGAAGTCTTTTAATTATTTATGCCTCCAGAGTAACATTTTGCGTTATGGACATGATCAAAAAAGCAGAACATATTTCTTCCTGCACAGGGAGCTAGCCCCTCCCTCTTCTTATGGACAAATGAATCGCTGGGGTTTGCAAAGACTGCAAATTCTTCAAAATACCGCAATAAAAATAATTACAAAAAGAAAAAAATTTGATCATGTAACTCCCCTTTTAAAGGAAAAGCATTGGTTACCTGTAAATCACAGAATCATATATAAAATAGCATTACTCACACATAAAATATTAGTAAACAAAGCTCCTGCATTCTTAGAAAGATTTCTAATACCATATATTACCTTCTATAATCACAGTTACTCTTTATAAGTATAATTATAAGTTGTTATATATTGTGGAAATCTCAGACCCAAAAACCCGTGAATGGTGATATCACCATAATGAGGTTCAATTAGGGGACCATCATAGATTTTCACCGTCCCCACAACCATCCAAATAAGAATTATGTGAAAAACAAAATAAACAAACAAATTAAACAAAACTTATCTGTGAATAGGATGGTATGATATCGGTGTTGAGCCTCATCGGTGATTGAATGATTCTAGTGCTTGTGACATGTTAAAAACAATCGTTGCAATTCCTTCATACTATATGCTTGTCCCTCCGACTCGAGTTTCGAATGACTTCCTTCTTCAGGGAAGGACTGTGTAAGAACAAGTATACTGGAAAAACAGGAAAGACAACCCAAATGTATCGAAAAATTTTTTATATAAAAATCCTTACTATTATGTACGGGATTCTGTGTTAGCCTAATCGTAAATGCAAATTCCTTCAAAGTCAAAATAAATCTAATATAAAAGTGTCTAATACCATATATTCCCATAAAATCTTTAAGATCTGAAGAAAAATCTTTGTTAGTAGTCCCCTCGTTAAAATCCATTTATTCAAGGAGGGATGTGATTTTTTCTGTTACAGCCCCTCAAATTTGGAATTCGCTCCCGATCAACATAAGAGAAGAAAAATTACTCAGCAAGTTTAAAAGCCTCCTAAAAAGTTGGCTTTTTAAGGACGCTTTTAACTGACTTATTTAAATTTTACAATGAACTAGGAATACTGCCAAATGAAAATTTCCCCAACCTCTTGTTTCATTACCTATCCCTTTTTATTTGTATTTGAATTGTATTTAAGCTACTTTTTTCCCGCCTCCCTCTTTCAAACGTTTTATTTTATTATATTTAGTGTTAATTGTCCTGTTTGTTAGATTTTTATTTTAACCTAATTTTTAACTAAATGTAAATCGCTTTGGATTTGGATTTTGCGATCAAATCAAATATTTTAAATAAACGTAAAACTTGTATGGCTCTACAAGTGAAGAAGTAGGCTACATCACGTTTTGATCAGATCTGCCAATATTCAGGAATAACTGTATAGGATTGCCATACCATACCATATTGTTTCTTATACCTCACAATTGTCTACTAGGAATTAGAGAATGACACGGTGACGGTTTACCCGCGGCCACCGCATTTAAGCCGCGGGTCACCGCCGAAAACGGGGAAGAAAACTAGCAGTCGCTGCGGTGACGGGGACAAGGCCATTCACCGACCGCGGAAACGGTGAACAGGTTTGTCCCCGCGGGCCAATGTACCCCCTTCTAGGAACCGCTATTTACCTGTGTTTCACCGTGCTCCTCATTTGTCAGACCAACCCTTCCTGCCAATCGCAGCAGAAGGGTACCCAACCCCTCCTGCCGGTCCTCCCAATGGCCTCCCCTAAGATCGCCGGCAGGAGGGTACCCAACCCCTCCTGCTGGACCCCCCCCCCAACGAACCCTCCCACCCCGGAACCCCCTTAGTCTTACTTTCCAAGTTGGACCGGACAGCTCCTCGCTCGTCTGGCCAGCAGGCCTGCCTCCGTCCAAATGAGGCGGGCCCGCCCCTCCCCTCCCCTGCCTCCCAATGGCCTCCCCTAAGATCGCCGGCAGGAGGGTACCCAACCCCTCCTGCTGGCCCCCCCCCCAACGACCCCTCCCACCCCGGAACCCCCTTAGTCTTACTTTCCAAGTTGGACCGGACAGCTCCTCGCTCGTCTGGCCAGCAGGCCTGCCTCCGTCCAAATGAGGCGGGCCCGCCCCTCCCCTCCCCTGCCTAACCCACAGGATCCTAGGGCCTGATTGGCCCAAGCACCTAAGGCCCCTCCTATAGCGGGAGTGGCTTTAGGTGCCTAGACCAATCAGGCCCTAGGATCCTGTGGGTTGGGCAGGGTAGGGGCGGGCCCGCCTCATTTGGACGGAGGCAAGCCTGCTGGCCATACGGGTGAGGAGCCGTCCGGTCCAACTGGGAAAGTAAGACTAAGGGGGTTCCGGGGTGGGAGGGTTTGTTGGGGGGGGGGTCCAGCAGGAGGGGTTGGGTACCCTCCTGCCGGCGATCTTAGGGGAGGCCATTGGGAGGACCGGCAGGAGGGGTTGGGTACCCTTCTGCTGCGATTGTCGGGAGGGCCGTTGGGGGGGTCTACAGGAGGGGTTGGGTGCCCTCCTGCCGTGATCGCTGGGGGGAGGGGAGACTTGCAGCCGTAGCCGCGGTCACTATGCTAATCACGGCAGCATTTAAAGTACATGTCGTGTTTGTTTTTGCATTGCTAGCCCCAGGGGTGGTGGAAGATTAGTGATTGAAAAACTGTATGAAAAATAACTATTTTAAATTTAGTGATCAAAATGTGTCAGTTTTGAGAATTTTTATTAATTAATTTTTTCTCTGCGTGTTTTGTTTTTGTATAGTTATTAACTAATATTTAACTAAGTTTTAAAGTTTTAAAGAATGTTTCCTTTATACGTAAATAAAGAAAAGTGAATGGGATTGCAGTGGCGGTGACGGGGCGGTGAATGGGGTGGCAGTGGCGGTGACGGGGCGGTGAAGAGGATGGTGAGACGGGGACGGGGCGGTGACGGGGATGGTGAGACGGGGACGGGGCGGGTGACGGGGATGGTGAGACGGGGACGGGGCGGTGACGGGGACCAATTTTTTCACCGTGTCATTCTCTACTAGGAATCACTGTGGCTTACATAAGATCACCGTAATAAGGTTTACAGCAGAACATCACGAGTCTTATAGCATGGAATATACGTCCTGAGTTACAGTGAGATTAGCTGAGTTTTTAGAGTCGTTCTGGCCCAGCTACATCTCATTCGAGGAGATAGCCTGAATCAGCTCCTGAGAACTAGCGTCAGCAGACTGGGCTCCAGTGCATATGGAGAATGTAGGACACAAGTAATCCAAAGCATGGAACAGGTCAACTAAAACCTAACATATACAACTCCCTTTTGTCAAAATAACACACTCCTTAGACAACAAAATGAACTAGAGCATCACTGTCAAATGTTACTTACTCATGTAACAAATCATCGTACAGGTCTCTGGCACTGCAAATGCTTAAAGATATCTCAGTTGAGGAGGGTTTTTTTTTTTTTTAATGCTGATGAGGTAACTCACCCCGGTTTGATATTCTCACACTTTTCTCAACTAAGGTTGGTGTGGGAGGGGTTCTGAGGCTTTTTCCTTCGTCCTGGGTTTTTAGCATATCTTTAAGCATTTGCACTGCCAGAGACAGGTACAATGATTTGTTACATGAGTAAGTAGCATTTGACAATGGTGCTCTAGTTTAATTTCGTTGTCTAAGGAGTGCGTTACTTTGACATAAGGGAGTTGTATTTTTAGGTTTTGATTATCCTTATGAACTTTGGTGTGTTTGTAGAGGCAGGTGAACTAAAAGCCACTTGCTAAGTCTGGCCCACTGTCATCTAAATCAGTGTTCTTCAACCACTGGTCCATGGACCAGTGCCGGTCCACAGAAATTTCCTGCCGGTCCACAGGGACAGCAAATGCATCAGGCTCAAAACAGTGTTCTTCAACCGCCGGTCCACGGTGCGATTGACGCGGCATTATCTTCGAGCCAGCTCCCTCTTCCTAACTGATTCAGTGCACAAAGCCATGGGCAGTGGCTCCTACGGGCGTCCTGCACCTGACCGGAAGCCTTCTCTCTGACATTGCAACGTCAGAGGGAAGGCTTCCAGATGAGGCACAGGATGTGCAAGGTGCAATTAGTACTATTATGGGGGCGGGGTCTGGGGTGGAGATTGGGTAGAGATGGGCGGGGTCTGGCCCATGGCTTAGCCCAGTGTTCTTCAACCGCCGGTCCACGGACCGATGCCGGTCCACAGACCGATGCCAGTCCACAGAATAATTCTTTTATTTCTTCCGGTCCATAGGTATAAAAAGGTTGCAAAACACTGATCTAAATTCCAGCCTGCTTTATACCATCAGTTTTTATAATCCCTCCAGCCTGCTGCCGAGAGGGAAGAGACCAGCGCATGCCAATGCTCCTGATGGACTAGGGTTACCAGATTTTACGTACATAAAATCTGGACCCATCGACCCACCCCCCAGGCCCGCACAGTTCCACACATCCCATCCCCGCCCCGTTACGCCCATGCTCCACTCCAGCCTCGCCCCACCCCCTCAACCAGTTCTTCGTCGGGGAGGGAATCCGCGCATGCATGTGGACACAGGCAGTACGTTACGATGGCACAGGTGTACTTTGCCTGCACTACAAAGAATTTTAAAATTGACCCCATTGTTATAGTGTTGGTTGAAATGATCATACCGATCCCACAGAAAGCGTATACTGTACAGTATACACAAGCAAATACAGACACATATCATCATAAACACAAACACACACACATACTAACACCCTCCCTTCTGAAACACTCACACACACATGCATTTACGAGAAGAGGGATTGGAAATAACGTTTAGAGTTATGCTCTGCATGCTTTCTCCATGTTTTTCTAGAAAAAAAAAAGCGCTATGACAGATTCTATTCAGTCCAACCCAGCAGGATAGAATATGGAAAAAAAAGGCTGGTTAATTTTCCAATCGTTTTCAGATTTCCCCCCCCCCCGAGTCAGACATTTTATTTGGTTTGATTTAGAAATGAATACATGCAAAATCTGAATTAACAAATTAGTTGGGCGAATCAGCTTTACATGTATTCAGATGGTTTATGCCCTTAAATTATATTCAGTGCACATCCTTTGTGTGTATAAAATTTCCCCTACCACCAGAAACCAAATGCATAACTCTAGTGCCTGAGACTTCCTAATCAAGAGATCTCCTATGCATGGGGGGGTTCATACCGGCTTAGCCCTGCAGTTCTACACTGCACAAAACTGGTTTTAAATGAGCTAAATTATAGAGAAAGCTGGCACATGGTGCAAAGGCCAGGCAGGGTATTAGAATATCTGGAAAGTGTTGATTTCCTGGCTGGAGACAGGAGTAGTAATGGACTCAGGCAGTAGGTGAATTTACTGAAAGCAGCGTCCGTCAGCACTGTCACAGACACTCAGTGTCAGCCGCCCCTGCTATCTATTTCTCGTTAGACTTCGAACTCCAAATGGTAAACACACTTCTAATGTTTTTCCAGATGGAAAATAAATTACTCTTGATGTCTGCTTCATCTATTTTTTTTTTCCTATCTCTGTCTTAGGATCAGGGATGTTGTTTCGGGGGAAGGGAAGAAATAGGACTGGTATTCTCAGTGAGCTGATGGAAAGAGATTAGGCACTTTAGGCAAACTTTCAGCCCTGCGCTATACTCTCTTATTAACTTTCAGGCCACTATGGCCCAAATTCTATAAACGGTGCCGGTTTTAATTGGTTTAATTGCCTTTAATCGAGGCTATAATTGATTGCATCATTTAAAAGCAATTAAAATGTCATTAAAAAAAAAGAGATGCCACCTTCACGAATGGAGTCGGAACCGTGACTATTTATTTATTTATAAATTTATATACTGCATAAAAACTATGCGGTTTGCAAAATTACATGCATACATATTTAAGAAATGCTAAACATATTTCAACAAGACAAACACAAAAAGACATTAACTAATGGTATCATTATTAAAATCTTCTATGGACTATGGACAATGGACTATGCTTCCCCGATTCAGGCAAAAAAATTTTGATTCGATTCGATTCAATTCAGCCTATTGAATTGGTTTTTCGATTCGATTCGATTTTCCTGCCCAATTGGGTGTTTTTTTCAAACATTCTGGTGGGTTTATTTTATAGCCTCTTCATTCCCTTTGCCTTCTCCTAACCACACTGGCACTGTGGTGTAAACAAAATAAACTAACCAAAAAGACTTTTCCTCTCTCTGTTAAATCCTAGCTCACATTTGCGGTCTAACACCAGCTCTGGCAGGATACACATTTCAAATTTGACATATTGTAATCACAAAACAGAAAATAAAAATTATTTTTTCTTCCTTTTGTTGTCTGGTCATTATTCAAATCTTGTTGGTCCCCGGCTCTGGTTGTCTTCTGATAACTTGCTTGCTAGGGTCTCCTTCCTTCTCCGTGCTAACCATCCATCTTCTATCTCTGTCCTCCCCTTCCGTTTCCCTTCCCTCCCCCGGAGGTCTGGCATCTTTCTTTTTTTTTCGCCTCCATCCATAGATCCACCTTTTCTTAACTACCCTTTCATCCAGCATCTCTCCCTCCTTCCCCACCACCCCAGGGTCCACCATCTCTCCCTTTCTTTTCCCAACTACCCTCCTATCCAGTATCTCTGTCCTCCCTCCACACCATCCCTTGTGTCCAACTTCTCTCCCTCTCTGTTCCTTCCCTCCCTAAATCCCATTGTCTCCTCTATTTTTAGACGCATTATTTCTTCCCCCCTAAGTCTGGCATATGCATGTCTCTTTGAACCCCCCTTCCCTCCCTCCCTCCCTCCGTTTACTTCTACACCAGTGCCCCCCTCCCCTGAAGGTCTGTTCCTCCCTGAAGGCCTGCACCTCCCCTTGAAGGCCTGCACCCCACCCCTGAAGGCCTGTCTCCCATCCCTGAAGGCCTGTCCCCCATGAAGGTCTATGCCACCATCCCTGGCCTGTCCCCCCTTTGAAGGTCTGTCCCCACTTAAAGGCTTTTTCCCCCCTGAAGGCCTGCCTGTCCCCCCTGAAGGCCTGTGCTACCATCTGGCCTGTTCCCCCTTTGAAAGCCTGTCCCCCCCCCTTAAAGGCCTGGTCCCCCCTTGAAGGCCTGCACCCCCCAAAGGACTGCCCCCATGAAGGACTGTGCACCACCCCGGGAAGTCCTCTGTGTTCCCCCTGGCCTCCCTGCACCGTTTACCTTATAGATTCAGCCTGCAGTGAAGATTATGGTTACAGCGTCTTTGCAAAGTGCTTTGAGCTGTTTCCTCTGCTGCGACCCCGCCCTTCCTCTGACATCAGAGGCAGGATCGCGGCGGAGAAAACAGCTCAAAGCACTTTGCAAAGACGCTGTAACCGCGATCTTCGCTGCAGGCTGAAACTATAAGGTAAATGGTGCGGGGAGGCCAGGGGGAACACGGAGGCCTTCCCGGGGGGGGGGGGGAGGGATGCGCAGTCGTTCGGGGAGGCCAGGGGGGAAGCCGACAGCAGCACTTCCTGACTTATCCTCCCTCCTTGCCCTCTAAAGTGGGTGCGGCAGCGGCTGGCCAACAAGAGCAGCGCTGCCACTCCTGCTTTAGGGGGCAAGGGGGGAGGGTCCAAATCAGGAAGCCGATTTTTTTTTGTTTTGAATTGATTCAAATTGATTCACCTGAAGTGAATCGGTGAACCGATTCAAATCGTGAATCGGGCAGCAGTAATGGAGACATCTACTAGCGCCTAAGGGTAAAACAGGCATGGTTAACGCCAGAAGTACCATTAGGCGTCGGTAGGCGCCTCTGTAGTCACGATTCTTGTCACAGAGCGGTGCCAGAAATGTAGGCCTTGAAAACTCTGTCCTACATTCATGGCGCCTACTTGTGACATGCTCACCATTCTGTCAACGGCATCGTCGCGTGACTGAAACGTGATCGATGCTGCTTTTGTGGGCGGCTGCTGATCAAGGTGCTGTTTATAGAATCTGGGCCTATGTGCCTTCCCTCATCCCTCTCCTGTAATTTTTTTTTTTTTTAATCTTTATTGATTTTCAAACTTTGACAGTGCAATACAATTAATTGAACATAAAATACTGCATAAAACGCACTATTAACTACACAAATAATACATAAAACAATCATTTTCTCCCACCCTCCTCCCAATTATTAATACAATATGACATATGATATGATTACAATATTATAATTAAGTCATTTTAATCCTAAAAATAAATTTCCCTCCCCCCACCCACCCACCCTGGATGTGTAAGGAAATCTAAGAAAAGGAGAGATATATGACCCTTATTGCGAGGTAACAAATGTAGTCAATGGGCTCCACACTTTATTAAATGAACTACTAAACCCCATACATTCTGCATTCATTCTCTCATATTTATATGTGGTACACACATTTGCCCACCAAAATGTGGAATTTATTCTGTCGTGGCTCTTCCAGTTATGTGCAACCATTTGGATGGCTATTCCTGTCATGATCAAGAAAAGACGGCTTTTATATTTATCCAAAGTAGGCTTAATGTGCCTATGTGCCTTCCCTCATCCCTCTCCTGTGAAATTTTGATAGCTGATAATCATGGTCAACCCCCAAATCACTTGATCCTCACAAGGTAAACTACTGAAAATTATTCAAAAAGTGAAGGGAAGGGTCTCAGAGCACCACTCCAAGGATCATCTGGTTTTTCTGCTTTGGTTATCGTGGTGATGGATTTCTTTCATCGATCAAACCTTCACAATTTTTCCTGTCGATAAACAGCTTAATATAATTTTAACTTTATAAGTCCATTACTACTTTTTTTTTTTTTTAGCTTTTCAGTTCATTTATACTTTTTTAATTTTTTTTTTCTTATTTCAGGATTTTTACTACAAGTCTCCTTAGCCAAACATCCAATATTACATTATTAGTAACGGGAGAGCTGTGGGCATATTGTTGCCACTATTTAAGGATACAAAAAAAATCTTTTACTTATCGTGAATCATCGCTTGCTTAATTGGTGGTTATTGGCCAGAACTGCATCAATTCAAGTGTGCCTAATCTTTCAGCTAACACTCTTTCAGCTTGCACTCTAAATCCAAGTACGACGAGACCCGTTTCGCCACCCCAAAAGCGGCTTCTTCAGGGTTAAAGGTCAGGTTTTTTTTTTAATTGTTTTTTTTATTGTTCAGGCTCATACAATTCAAGACAAAATAACCCCTTCCACAACACCAAAACACCCTGTAAAAAATGCATAACTGGATATTATACATACTTCCATACATATTTAAAAACACACACACAATTAAGTCAGTTTATACAAGCCATTTGTGTTGTTGTGTGGGTTATTTGAAAATTTCCCACCTTTCCTAAGGGTGGAAGTACATGGTGATGATTAATTATTTGAATTAGTTTGCCTGTCAAGATCTATTGTGCTTTCAATGCATCTGCTCTTTTCCATTCTCAGGAGCTGCTGCCTTAAGGAACCACCTAATTTGCTTAATAGTTAAGCCAGCCCTAAGATTAACCACCTGTCTGCTCTCACCTGCCACTGGATTTGATGTAACTATCTCCCCTGGGACCTGGGACACAGACTGTTTTGATAACATCAGTGCCCATAACTAAGACATGGCACTCACCCTGAGGATGACCTGGAAGAGAGTTCCATTCATCTGGAACCTCGCTCACTGTGAGGATGACCAGGGATAGGTGGCCATATTCCTCTGCCATGCCACTGCGCCTGAGAATGACTTGAGATGGGTGTTGTACTCCCTTGCCATATTACCTGTCCTAAGGATGACCTAGGATAGAGATCCATATTCTCCTGCATGCCGCTCTACTTGAAGATGACCTGGGATAGGGATCACATCCTTCTGAGAATGACCTGGGATAGAAGGGTCATATTCTCCTTTACCTGAAGATGACCTGGAATTTGGGGGGGGGGGCGGGGGAGAGGGGGAAGGCACGTTCTCCTGCATGCCATTTCTTCTGAGGATGACCAGCGATAGGAGGGTCATATTCTCCTCTTGCATGCTGCTCTACCTGAAGATGACCTGGAATTGGCAAGGGGGGTGGGGGTTTGAGAGGCATGTTCTGAGGATGAGCCATCGTTGCCTTTCAGATTCAGTTGCCGCTACAGTGCTGTCGCCATGGCTGATTCAGAAATGGGGTTCTTTGCGATGTGGAGCCACGTGCCTCTTCTGTGACTTGCTGCACTAGGAAACAAGAGCGACCCGTACAAAGAAAAGACCTCTCTCTCTTCAACTGGGTCCAAATGACAAGATTTTTCATCTTTGTGCTTCAGAAGGAGCCAAGCCACCACTCCTGAGATGTATGACCAAACCATCCGCGGTGTGCAAGCAGCTTGTCAGAAGGGAGGGAAGGAAGGAGGGAGGGAAAGATGAAGGGAAGGAAGGAACACTTTTGTTAAAGTACTTTGCCCTTGTGGGTAGTTTGAGGCACAGAAGGATAATGTTACAGATCCGAACTATTTTGGAGTTACTGACTTATGTGACTTCAATACACGCCCCTTTCCTACATTTTAAACAGCAAAAATATAAACAAACCCACGTTTTATATTATGGGTGTTTCAAAGCATTTTCTAATGGCAATTGAAAGCAGTGGAGTAGTAAGGGGGGGCGGTCTGCCCCAGGCACCCTCCTAATAAGAGCACAGGTACCTGTCCTCCTATCTGCACCCCCCGCTCCTTTCCCTCCCTCCCCCACTGCTGCACGTGTGCCGCTTCTTTTCTCCCGTACCTCTGTAACATTCTTGGTGTGATCAGCAACCCCCCGACCTGCTGTCATATCAGCGTCGGCTCTTCCTCCGACGTCATTTCCTGGACCCGCGCCTAGGAAGTGATGTTAGAGGAAGAGCCGACAGCACTTTGTTCGGGTTTTGTAAAGCTTGGAACAAATCACTGTCGGGCAGGAGCACATCTGTGCATGTGCGGATGCCACGCAATGATGTCACATGCACATGTGCATGCACATGAGATCATCGCATCACAGGCAGCCGGGGGGGGGAGGGGGGGCTGGGGCAGGGCTAGTGCAGGATTGGGGTGGGACTGGTGCATAATAGGACGGGGATAGGTGGAACTGGGCGGATCTAGGGGGATCCGGATTTTCCAAAAACCCTACTCTGGGATCCTCTGACCTGTCCTCACAAGCTTTGTCATTCACTAATCTGGGTAGTAAGGCTAGGATTTTAAAGTGTTGTTTGGTAAAGTCCCGATGAATATGGTGGTGTCCAATGATACTGTGAATGTAAGTTTGTGACTCGCTTAGCTCATTAAGCAGATTATAAATAGTTTACATAAAATGCAAATCATATAGTTCTGGTTAATCTTCTGCAGGCCTAGTTGGAGACTTGAAGTGCTGGAGCTGTTCGGAACCAGTTGGAAGTGAGGTCTGCCTTGTCCTCTGCCACGGCCTGCTTCTCATCACATGGGCCTGCAGCCTAGGAAGCACCAAACTCACACTCGACTTTATCTCCAATCAATGCAGGAAACATTTCTACTTTAACTGTTAGCACAAGGAAAGCACACAGCTCGCAGAAGCGTTGTTCCTGCTCCCTTTTAATTAACCCCATTAAAACCCATCCATCTCCAACCTGCTTGCCTGTCTAAATCCTTTCCTTCTCTCTGAGGGTGTTCTTTGCCTTCCTGCATTTGAGACTTTACATCAGGTGTTATAGGAAAGCCAATGTCCTCTGTGCTGTCAGATCCAGATCATCCACCTGTGGGACTGCCTGAGCCCCCGAGTGAAGATGGCAAGAGTTATCTTGGTATTTGGAGAGAGTGGAATGAAAAAATGGCATCTGCTTTAATTTTAAGGTAGTCAGTGACTGCATTTCTAGCAATGCGAATCTTGCTGTCTCACGTGATGGATTTCGTGGATCTGAGCAACATGCTGCTTTATGCTTGGTTTAGCAGAGGGGCCTCAGGGTAAAACTGAGATCTAGTTCTAAAGTTCTGTTCTAGCAAGGCTCAGATCTGGGCCAAGGTACCCAATTGGGACTCTGCTTGATTTCTGTGTAACACGGACTGATAAAGTCCTGAGGATTCAGGCTGTCAAGTGTGCACCCGCCCTTCCTTCATGGTTGAATTTTATCTTCCTTTAGAATTCTGAGATCCTCTGTACTGATATCACAGAAGAGGACCAACACATATCACAACAGACACTATAGATTATCTGCTACTATTTATCATTTCTATAGCGCTGAAAGGCGTACCCAGCTCTGTACATTTAACATACAATAGACAATAGCCTTTTTGGGTCAGACCCATGGTCCATCTAGCCCAGTAGCCCATTCTCCCGGTGGCCAATCCAGGTCACTAATACCTGACCAAAACCCAAGGAGTAGCAATATTCCATGCTATTGATACAGGGTATTCACACTAAAGATGGCACTATTTAACTCTGTTTCATTAATGATTGGGAGTTATACAACACAAGTCTCCAATACTTCACTCAACCTCTACAGTATCCAACACCCCTCTCCACAAAATTGAATCTACCCCAGTACAGTCCTCATGGAGTGAGCTAGAAAACACCTTAAAGAGAGCGATTAGAGCGGAATTACACAGCAGCACCTTAGTTCAATATTTTAAAAAATCCATGATCCCCCCGAGGGCTCCGCATCTTGAAGGAACCCAAGATGGTTACCATAGATAAATCTTTCCAAGATAAATGGACTGCAATACTTAACCGTTGTTCAAGAGATTTGATGATTTTATTAGTGGAAACAACGTTAGCAACTGAAAAAGAACTATGCACAAAAGTTGAAATGGTGGAATTGACACTTAAAGAACATATGGAACAGGATGAATATAAAAAACAACGGGAGGAACTACAGAAAACCCTGACACAATTCCGGGAGGACATTAAACAAACTAAAATTAGGAAGTTGAGGAGAGATGAGAGAGACTATCAGACTGATAAGGTTTATTCTTGGAATAAAAGACCTACACCGGGAGGATCAAGGAAGAAAGTAGTATTTGATAGCTCATCTGTGATACAGATGGATACAGTGATGAGTCCAGTGACACTTCGTCCAGTAAACCATCAGGGGACGGGGAAGATATGTCCATGAATACATGAATGAGAGGGAGAGGTCGCCAACTACAGAGGGGCAGAGGTCAAACAAGGGTCCAAGGGAACATCAGGACCCGATCGAAACAGACTTATCAGTGATTAACTTTTCTTCTTACATCCCGACGGACGACCAGCTAGCCCTACTTGAATTGGGTTTGGGTTTTGAGGTGTCCTCGCCTACTGATTTTTTCAGTTTAAAGATTGCTTTTTAAAAATTCATCAGGAAGTTGCAACTAAAAGTTTTCTTTTACCAGCCAATGGTTGGGTCCGAGGAGGATCATAAGGGAGGGGAGTTTGAGGATCTCTGAGATGAGACCTTGGACATGGAAGAAAATAGGGGGTCCATTTGTAAAGCTCCATCTAGATGAATCCAGTTATCCGATGAATCCGGTTATCCAAACCTTTAAGGATTTGGTGTTGAGAGAAGTGCAAATGATTGAGGAGGGTGAGACTTCCAAAGATTATAAAGCCAATATTACACTTTCACAATATCAAGGCATGTTGGATCTAGCACATAACAGGGACATTATGATAACTAAAGCAGATAAGGGGGGGGGGGCGACAATTATTATGGATATGAAAGATTATGATCAAGAGGCAAGAAGACAGTTACAAGACCTAGTGGCCTATGAACTATTGGGGAGTAACCCCATAGAAAGGTTACAACAGAACATTACACAATGGGTAGAAGATCACTACAAACAGGGGATGATTACAAAAAAAGAATGTGTGTTTCATACTGAGAGATATCCAAGGACCCCCAGTATTCGGTTTGTCCCGAAGGTACACAAAACCCTCTGCAACCCGCCTGGGAGGCCCATCATTTATACTAGACAATCAGTATTGGAACCCCTATCCAAATTTATTGATGTTTTTCTAAACAAGGAAGCTGCTAAGGTTAAATCTTATTTGAAAGACACTTCATATTTTTTGCGTACATTACAATCGGTAGTGATTCCAGCCCATGAACTATGGATGGTGACATTAGATGTCACATCCTTTTACACTGAAATACCACAGGACCGGGTCCTGGAAGTCATTCTCTCCACCCTTGATAGTAGACCTATTTCCCAACGTATATCTACTGACTTTCTCATGAAGTTGGCCGAATTGGTCATTTGTGAAAATTATTTCCAATATCAAGGGGACTTCTACAAACAAGTCCAGGGGGTGGCCATGGGGGCCACTTTGGCGCCTTCGGTGGCCACCCTCTTTATGGCTAAATATGAGGAACAGTATGTGCATACAGTAGAATACTTTAAAAAGGTATTATCATGGACTAGATTTTTGGATGACGTATTCTTTTTGTGGCAAGGCACTCAGCAGGAGGTGTTGGAATTTGTTGAATATCTAAATGCTAGAGATAGACAAGTCCATTTTACTATGGCTTCTAGCCGTGAATGTATTGAATTTTTGGACTTGTCTATAAACTTGGGTGAAGGGTTGTTGTTTTTTTTTTTTACCACACTTTATAGAAAACCTGTCATTAGGAACACCTTTTCACATTTTGACAGTTTTCACCCCTATAAATTGAAGTTCAACCTGCCAGTTAATCAATTTTTAAGAATATGCAGGTTATGTTCCACCCTAGATGAATACAAAATTCAAGCCAGATCACTGGAGAAGCGTTTTCAACAACGAGGTTACTCTAAGAAGTCCATTAGATTGGCATACTTGAGAGCACGCTTTGCACCGCGCGAACTTTTATTACAGGAAAGGGAAGGGGAGGAGGAGAATGCTCAGGATAGTCTAGTATGTGTTATCCCATATTCACCAATAGCAGGACAACTTATTCAGATTATGAGGAAGTATTGGCATGTCCTGGATCTATACCCCCCTCTGAAACAATTTCCGATGGTAGCTTACAACAGGGGTAAGACTATAGGCCAAAGGTTACATCTTAATAAGAATAGGAATAATAAGGGGAAGATACTTATCTGCACACTGGCTGTGGCTGAAGCCAATGGTGCAATAAAACTATAGAGGGCAGTATTTGGATAGTTCCCAATAAGGGATATACCATCAAGGCAAAAAGTAACACTAACTGCAATACTACAGGGGTAATATATGCAATTGTTTGCCCCTGTTCACTGATATATATAGGACGTACCAGTGAAAACCAGATTTAACAAACATAAATCTCATATAGTTACTCTGAAAGAGCAAGCACTATTGGTACACCACTGGATACGTAAGCAACACACAGTTTAAGATATGAAATGGTGTGTGATTGAAACAGTGGAGAGGGGGATGGAGGGTAATATGGAACAAGTTTTAAACTTCAAAGAGCAGGGCTGGATTCACCGATTGGGTATGGTGGCTCCAAACGGCCTAAATTCTGAGGTTGAATGGGCCACATTGATCTAGTTCCTCTAGTTAGTCATGGGAGGAAGTACTATAAAAGGAGCTCTAAAGTGAGCCGCCCCCATCTTGCAAAAAACTCTTAGTAAGATGGTGGACATAATGACTCTGGTAAGAACTGAAGGATGTGTTAAGGTGGAAGATATTAGGAGTTTGGGTTGAGTTTGTTTAGTAAGATATAAAGTACTGAAAGCTTTTTTTAAATATTTTACAGGGGGATCCTTGATAAAGCAAATTGTTGCGAAACATGTTGGATCATGTAACCCAGTAGCATACTAAGCTAAGTATACAATTTATTTGAATATGTTTAAATAGAATAATCTCAAGGAAACTTCTAAAAAGATTATGGTGGATAAAAAAGTTTTAAAAAAAGTTTACCTAAATAACTGCAATAAAAGAATGTGGGCCAATGAGGAATAAAAACACCGGTATCCCTACTGCTATTGAACATTACTAAGGGTGGAGGAGGTGTACCTGAGACCACATTTTGCCAGATTTGAAATATATGAGAGCATGTGGAACAACTTGTAATTTTGTGGAGATTGATACAGGGTAAGCAGTGGCTTCCCCCATGTCTTTCTCAATAACTCTGGACTTTTCTTCCAGGAACTTGTCCAAACCTTTCTTAAAACCAGCTACGCTATCCGCTCTTATCATATCCTTTGGCAACGTGTTCCAGAGTTTAACTATTCTCTGAGTGAAAAAAATTTCCTCCTATTGGTTTTAAAAGTATTTCCCTGTAGCTTCATCGAGTGTCCCCATATCTTTGTAATTATCGATGAAGTGAAAAATTGATTCACTTATACCTGTCCTACTCCACTCAGGATTTTGTAGACTTCAATCATATCTCCCCTCAGCCATCTCTTTTCCATATGAGAGGAGTTCCATCCTCTTTACCATCTTGGTCGCTCTTCTTTGAACCTTTTCTAACACCACTATATCTTTCTTGAGATAAGGAGACCAGAATTGAATGCAGTACTCCAGATGAGGTCGCACCAGAAGAGCTAACAATCTAATTAACCAAGGCTGAGGAGATTATGGTAGAGGGAATGATACAGTGGGTCTAGGTATCTGATAGCAGTGAGTGGGAGTTAAGAGTTGAAAGCAGTTTCAAAAAAGTGGGCTTTTAGCTTGGATTTGAATACTGCTAGGGATGGAGCATGACGTATTGATTCAGGCAGCCTATTCCAGGCATATGGTGCTGCAAGAAAGAAGGGACGGAGTCTGGAGTTGGCAGTGGAAGAAAAGGGTACAGATAAGAGGGTCTTGCCCAATGAACAGAGTTCACAGGGAGGAGCATAGGGGGAGTTAAGTGAAGAGAGATATTGGGGGGCTTCAGAGTGAATGCACTTGTAAGTCAGTAAGAGGAGTTTGAACTGTATTCAGAAATGGATGGGGAGCCAATGAAGTGACTTGAGGAGAAGGGTAATGTGAGAATAGCAGCTCTCACGGAATATGAATCATGCAGCAGAATTTTGAACAGATCGAAGAGGTGAGAGATGGATGCGCAGGAGGCCTGAGAGAAGTACTGTCTTCAGGCACAAGCCTTTTGTAGATAGTGAATTAATAGAGGGAGACAGAGCAGTACATAGAGAAGACTTATAGGCAGAGGAACGCTTTTTGTTTTGGGGGGGGCCCAAAAAAACTCCACTCTAGACCTCTCTCTGTGGCTCCTGGCTCCCCCAACTACCTCCTCCTTGGATGCTACAGAATGAAGACTTCTGGGGCAAGCTGATGGCAACAAGCTCACTTTTTGCCACTGACGTAAAATGACAGTGTCCAGGGAATTTTGAGGGGCCATGGCCCCTGTGGCCACCTCTGTTCCCATACCCATGTCTATAGGGATATTGTTGAGAAGTCCTACCTACAGTTTGGCAGCTCTTGTGCTGCCTTGAAAGAGGGAGGTCTCCTGAAAAGAGAGCATTACCTTGGTAAAGTAGGAAATAATCCTGTAGCTAGGACCTGCCCACTAGGGAATGCAATATCCTCACCAAGGCTGTGTTTCCAGGGGCTTATGCTTAGGAGAGAAGGGTTAGGATAGCTGTTGGTGATCTGAGCATTAGGTATAAAGATAGCTTGGTGGCTGGTGGGCGTGAGGGTAGCCTGGTCACTAGACCACCTGGTGCAAAGGTAGCGGTCCTCAAGTGTCATATAGATAGGATTTTAGATGGTGCTGGTGAGGATCTAGCTGTCTTGGTACATGTAGGCATCAGTGACATAAGAAAATGTGGGAGGGAGGTTCTGGAAGCCAAATTTAGGCTCTTAGGTAGAAAGCTGAAATCCAGATCTTCCAGGGTAATATTTTCAGAAATCCTCCTAGTTCCACACAGAGGACCCAAGAGGCAGGCAGAACTCTGAAGTTTCAATGCATGGTTGAGATGAGGGAAGAGGGATTTAGATTTGTTAGGAACTAGAAAAAGGGGAGCTTGTTCTGAAAGAATGGACTCCATCTTAACCGGAATGGAACCAGGCTACTGGTGCTAATGTCTAAAAAGGAGATAGAGCAGCTTTTTAACTGAGATGGGGTAAAGCCTACAGTTGCCCAGGAGCAGATGATTCAGTGTGAAGTATCCTTAAAGGATAGTATTGAAACAGGATATTTATGGAGTCCCAATAGAGAGGTTTCAATAACAGTGAAAGAAAGCCAGGAGTGTTTAATAGGAAGGCAGAGTAAATGACTCAAATTATCCCTGCCATCTTCTAAGCAGCCTGTAGATACAAGGAAAATGCACAATTTGAAGTGTCTGTATACAAATGCTAGAAGCCTAAAAAATGAGAGAAAGTATATAGCATTGAATGATGATGTAGATATAATAGGCACCTCAGATCTGGTGGAAGGAGGACAATCAATGGGGCTTTGTTACCTTAGTACACATTATATCGCAAGGATAGAGTAAATCAAATTGGAGGTAAGGTTGAGCTATATGTGAATGAGGGAATTGAATCAAACAAAAAATGTACTTATCAACAATTCTTGCTTGCAGTCAGCTCAAATTCCATCAATCAAATGAAAAAATTCCCTCCATCAATCCAGCGAAAAAATTCCCACTGTCAAAAGAAAATAGACATTTTTTTGGTGTCTATTGCTGATATTTCTACTCTGCTTTGTGTCTAGTGGTTAGTAATTGAAATCACCCATTATTATACTGTTGCCCAATTTGCCAGCTTTCCTAATCTCTGAAAACATTTCTTCATCTGTCTACTCATTCTATCCTAGAAGATAGTATTACAAACCTATCTTTTATATTCCTTCCCTTCACACATGGAATTTCTATCCATAGGAACTCAATGAGCGCCGGGAGCAGCGTGGGCCATTTTGCGCGGCTCTCTGCGCTAAAAACTGCTAGCGCAGTTTCGTAGAAGAGGGGTTAACTCAAAATACAGCTCAATAGTTGACAAGCAAACACAAAGTTCATCATTCACCATCTGCACTTCTCTTTTTTTTCGATTTCATTTCTGTCAGAACTGAAAATCCAAGTTTGCAATGATAAGAAGTTCTAAATGGTAACAAAACCGTGATTGCTTTATCGCTCAAGTTAGGATAGCTATTGCATAAAAAATATATATAAAAAATAAAATTACTTGCCGATAGTTTTCAGGAACCAATCACGTCAAAGAATGATGCTTGTCTGGGCGATTGTATCCTTACGCACACAGATGCTCATAACACTGACAGACTCTTGCGTACGTGATGTACATGTCGTCTACTTTAGTGTATTCTTATGAAGGGAATTTTTAAAAATAAAATAAAATTCTGGAATCTCTCATGGCACACCTGGAATCTCTTTGGGGCACACAGTTTGAGAGACACTATAATACATCATTCTACATCACCAACAGTGGAATATGGTCGCAAAGCTATTACTGGACTTTTATTTAATAAAGTTGTTTTCCTGTACTCATCCAGATGCTGTTTTTGTTCCACTGTTTTTTCCCTTTCTTTGTTGTGAAATATTTGTTCCCCTATCTTTTTGGTTGGTCCCCCCAGCATACTCCATTATGTTCACATATGCACACAGCCTGCTCCATGGTGTTCATATGTGCATATAACTGAAGACTTCATTTTAGCAGTGTATATATGCAACTGGAGGCCTTGTACTGGCACGCAACTGGAGTTCACATGCTTGTGATAGCACACATTGGTGACTCTGCTTTCTCTTAAATATACCGTGCCCCCCTCAGAAGTCTCTTTGTGAAAACAAAAAGCTCTTGAATTTGAAAGCTCTCCAGCTATGCAGGGCCCATCAACAAGACATCCTTTATTAAAATCAAGGCTGCTTGCAGATCTGAAAGAGGAAATTTCTCTATGGCCATTAAGAAAGCCCCAGAGCAACTCTTGAAGAGGGCAGTGGTCACATCCCGACCAGGGAGTGGGTTACAGAACTGTTAGAAGGTCAATGTACAACTCAGTGCTGAGACAGAGAAATCTTTTCACTGGCCATTAATATAGTCAGTGTCTGTGAACTTATTATATATACTGCAAAGGAAACCCGGGCACAGAGGCTCCTCGTCCTTAGGTTCTACATACTGCTGACAAGCTTGCCCTTGGGACACAGAGACTAACCCTCAAATTGAATGCTGGGACATCTGTCTCCCATCCGTCTGGCCTTCTCTATGCAAATTAAAACTGGACATTCCATGGGGTAGAATAGTTAGCGCAGTGACCTGAGAACCAGGGGAAATGGGTTTGACTCCCAGCACAGCTCCCTGTTACCCTAGGATAGTCACCTAGATTGTGAGTCCATCAGGGATAGAAAAAAGTACTTATATATAATATGAACATAAGAATAGCCATACTGGGTCAGACCAGAGGTCCATCAAGCCCAGTATCCTGACAATCCATGTCACAAGGACCTGACAGAAACCCAAGTTGTAGTAACATTCCTTGCTACTGATCCCAGGGCAAGCAGTGGCTCCCCCATGTATGTCTCAATAGCAGAATATGGACTTTTCCTCTAGGAACTTGTCCAAACTTTTTTTTTTTTTTAAAAACGCAGATACACTAATTGCTGCTGCCACATCTTCCAGCAACGAGTTCCAGAGCCTAACTATTCAATGAGTGAAAAAATATCTCCTATTTTTAAAATTATTACCATGTAATTTCATTGAGTAAAAATATTGATTTACCCGTTCTACACTACTCATTATTTTGAGGCTGTTTTGATTGTAACTACAGAAAGGTAGTATATCAAATCCCTTCCCCGTTTTTCATCTCACAGACCATGGGTTACAAAATATATTTGAAATATGTTATAGTTTACCCAGGGCAGAAGACCTGATAGAAGGTTTTTTTCTCTAATATGTTAAAGTGAAAAGTTTTTTTGTTGTTAGCCAGCAAAATGAATGCTGTATTTGCCTGACTTGACAGTAAGAATTCTAGACTGCTGAGGTCTGCATCAGGTCTGATGATCTCATGCAGAAAGAGCAGAGCTGGTCTGGATTCTAAAACTACCAGAGAGAGCGTGAGAGCAGTTGGGGAGTGATCAGTTTGGAAGACAGGTTGGTTTGGGGTTGCTTGAGAATAGTGTAGGATACATCGTGGGTGGAAAAAGTTTAGGGAATTTCAATTATCCATTCTTTTCTATGGGTAGTTAGTCAAGAAGTAAAGAAACAAATATAATTTTCAGGGTGATAGGGTTTTGCTTCCTTTAATTTTTTTTAGTTAGGAAGTAGGTACGCTGTTGATTAAAGCTGAATCTCCATAGAGGAAGGAAGAAGCGCTGATACCCAAAGGCTGTGTAAATAAAACAACGGAATCCTGTGAGAAAAATTTACATCTGAACTATGTGAGGATAAAATTATTTGAAAGGACTAAATTCTTTGAGGAAAACTTTATTTGGAATCTTATTCCAAAGCTATTTAGATATATATACTTTTTGTTAGAGTTGTAACAATAAACCAACAAAAACTCTTATTCCTTGTATTTTTTATTTAGGGTAATTTTATATTTTATGTTAACTTTTCCCTCTTTTTGTTATAATTCTTACTTTATCTGGTTAGGTAACCTAAGATTAAAGGTTAAGAGAGTGGGAATTGGGAGTTCAAAGAGGGAGGGGTTACATCAAGTGCTCTTGATGAAGAACAGAATAAAGGAAAGCATCCCACAGATTCAGCCAACCTTTATAAACTACTTCTATCAGCTGCGGCAACTGCAAAATCTGACATCATATATCAGGATGATGAACGTTATCACAGTGGTCCATGCCATGATAATGTCAAAACTAGACTACTGTAATGCCCTGAATACTAGTCAACCAAGAAGTTGACCCGGTGAATTCACAGAGACAGAAATTCAAAACAAAAGGTGCTCTGGTCACTGGCGCAGACTTTATTTACATCAATGAAGTGATCCACAACTTTGGAACAATGAAGAACATTAAATCAAAAAGAGTTTGCAACAGCTCCAGCTCTAGTAGAATTTCATTTATCTGACTTTCACTAATCCTACTATCCAGCATATCCAACAGACATCCTCCCTCCAAGTGATGATATTTTATTGCCATTAAGAAGTGCAGCTTCTCTTTCCATTTTCCAGCATAGCATAGAGGGAAGTTTTGCGCCTGAGACAATTTGTTTTGGACTGGGAACCCTGCTTTTATTGCAAAACAGCACCATTGTGATCCAGGACCCTGCTTTTACTGCCTTTGCTTATGCGTTGTTTGAAGTGTAACCATTGTTTTCTGTATTATCCGACTTTTCACTTATTCAATAATGGGTTATTACATTAGTGACTTCTATTCCGCCAGTACCTTGAAGTTCTAGGGAGATTATAAAAGAAGATAACTGGACATTTCCCAAGAAAATTACAATTTAGGGAGCTGTTTACATGTTTACGTTGTATTGTTTGTTGTCTATGAGATTATGTTTGATTTGTATGATTTTAGGCTTTATTAATTGTTTACATTAATGTAGATATAAGATGTGTATGTTAAATTGTACTCTGCCTAAATGTGAATGAAAGAACGGGATATCACTTTTGAAATAAAAAGGTATAAAAAAAATAAATAAATAATCTAGGGTGACAACTTCCAGGGGAGGGGGGCAGCAAAGAGCAGCTGCAGTGAAAGCAAAACTAAACTGTATATCCTCATTGTTACATTTAAATCAAACAGCCATCAGTGGGTACTTTTATCCACAATGAACGAGGGGATATTTTTCAAATATTCAACTCAGACCTGATTTAAGATATTGCCTGGGTCCTGGCTGAATATCGGCTAGGACCTGGATAAGGGGGGTCTGTTATTGATCTGCCTTAAGCAGATGTATGTAGCAGGTCCTCCGACACTCCTTAGTTCTAATCCCCTCTTCCAACTGTCCAATCCAATCCCCCCTTTCTTATCCCCTTTCCACTTCCCCTAATCTCCCCACTCTGACTCAACTCTCCTATTCCCCATGAACTCCCAGCCACCCTGGGACTTACCCAGAGGTGACCCTAGCAGTCTAATTGTTCAGCAGGCTGCGGTGCGAGTGGTCTCCTCCTGCACCTGCCTTTATCCAGCTTCAAGTTCAAAAAATGGCAGCAATGATCCTTAGTAGTAATCTCACACTACTACCATTAGGGGTCAGTATTCCATATAAAGGCAAATTACCTCTATATGGAAAGGCTGACCTCAAGTGGTAGTATTGCAAGACTACTGCCATGGCTCAACACCACCATTTTTGAACCCAGAGCCAGACGGGGCAGGAGTGGAGGGGGATGGATCCCGCCCAATATCACTAGACCACTTGGAATTATCTCCAAGTAAGTCCTGGGGGATGGGGGAATTAGGACAAATAGAAAGAACATCAGAAAGGGGGATGGGATCAGAGGAGATCAGATTCAAGGGTGGTTTGGTGGATTGCAATGAGGGGATCAGGGGCAACCTAGGATGTCACAGGAGACTGTTCTATCTGGCCACTTAGCTGTGTGGACACCAGCAGTGAATATGGCCTGTGGCTGCAGAAGTGCTGGTTCCTGTCCAACTCCACCCTAGCACTGCCTGGATTGTGCCTGAGGGTTCAGCAGAACTGTCTGGGTAAGTGCCCTTGAACACTGGCAGCAGTCCTACTCAGCCTGCCTCCACCAAGCTGAATATCGACTCCAAAGTGTTTAATATTTAAAAGTATGATGATCAATTATGTTCTGGGAAGGGTGGTATTGGGGTGATCATGATGGCGGAGCTTAATTTTGAAAATCTCGGGGAGAAGGGGGGGGAGGACCTAGGATCTTTAAAACATAATTGAGAGGGGGATGGCAGCATAGCCGAAGGTTCACCTAGGGGACCTGATCCCCTTATGCCAGCCCTATTTTACTCTCTGATGTCCTGAACGCATGCCTTTTTGTATAGCTGATGAGGATTCACTTCACTTTCCCCAGTATGGGTCACCCGTGTGACCTCTGTAGCAAGTAGCTGGGTTTGTTTCTCTCTTCATTAGTTCTTATCATTTCGCTTAGGGCTCTCATTGCCAGACTGCGATGCTTTGGCTGACAGCGGACATTGCAGCTGGACGGCAGCCGCAGTCTGAGCACAGAAGATAAAGGATAAATTGGGGCTTGGAAGCCGGGGCTGAGTTAGACTCCAGTTTCTTTAATCTCTCTGCAGCCACCTTTAAGATTATGAAATGCCAATGATTCTAGAGAGCTGGCAGATGGACAAGGAGATAGAGAGCCACAGGGGGAAAAAAACACTTTGTGCTTTCCTTATTTTGCTGACAACAAAAGAAAAGAAAATTCAAAGCAAAATGAAGTCTGTTCACAAGAAGGCAAAAGGGTAAAGACATTCTAATATGTACATGAAGGGATGACTGAATCCTATCCCTTTGGCATGCAAAGCACTGCCACTGTTCTTCACTCCTTTCTTAAAGCAACCCCTGTTGTTCTAGCTCTGTTATCCTCACAAGGCTTTGCAACCCCCCCCAAAAAAAACCCCCCACAAAAAACATCGCTGTCAATGCTCCTTGCTCCCGTCTTCAGAACCTCTTGTTGTTCAAGTACTATTGCTCAAAAAAAACAATTCTGTTACTGCAGCTCATTCCTGATCCATTGTTTCTCTTGCTACTCTAACTTTTTTAAAATTAATCTTTATTAATTTTTCAAAGCCAACAACAGTGCAAAACAATATACATACATATAATAATAATCATAATAAGCACTTATAATCAATCAATAACAATACAGAAAAATAAACCCCCATTCCCATCCAATTCTTCCATTAGGGAACAAAAACAAACCCTCCCACCTTCCCCTGGATCGGAGGCCCCGCCAGGTGCACCCTGGCATAGTTTTATTCCCCATATCACTGTATGCTTCTCAAGGGAGATGTGCATCTAATTTACCCTTACCCGTATCACTCTATGCCACTCTTAAGGAGATGTGCATCTAGTTTACCCTTAAATTCTAGAACAGTGGATTCTGCAATTACTTCCTCTGGGAGAGCATTCCAGGTGTCCACCACTCGCTGCGTGAAACAGAACTTCCTGATATTCATCCTGGACCTGTCCCCCCTCAGCTTCAGTCTATGTCCTCTTGTCCGTGTCACACTGGACATTGTAAATAACTGCAATCCCTGCTCCATTTTGTCGAATCCTTTCAGTATTTTGAAAGTCTCGATCAGATCCCCTCACAGTTTCCTCTTCTCAAGGGAGAACAACCCCAGTCTCCTAAGTCATTCCTCGTAGTCCAGGTTCTCCATACCTTTCACTAGCTTTGTCGCTCATCTCTGCACCCTCTCTAGCAGTTTATATCCTTCTTTAGGTATGGAGACCAATGCTGGACACAGTATTCCAGGTGCAGTCTGACCATGGGTCTGCAGAGCAGTATTATAACTTTCTCTGATCTGCTCGTAATTCCCTTCTTTATCATGCCTAGCATTCTATTTGCTTTCTTCGCCGCTGCCGCACATTACGCTGACGGTTTCAGGGTCCTATCTATCAGTACATCCAGGTCCTTTTCCTGTTCGGTGTTTCTCAGAGTTACACCTGACATACTATACTTGTGATCTTTATTTTTTCTGCCTAAATGCATCACTTTGCATTTTTCCACATTAAAATTCATCTGCCATTTATCTGCCCACTTCTCCAATTGATTCAAGTCGCTCTGGAGCTCCTCGCTGTCCTTCTGCAATCTGATTGCCCGGCATAGCTTTGTGTCGTCTGCAAACTTGATGATTTCACTGGATGTTCCTTCTTCCAGGTCATTTATGAAAATATTAAATAAGATGGGTCCAAGTACACCGCTAGTCACTTTTTCCCATTCTAAGAACTTCCCATTTATGCCCACTCTCTGTTTTCTGTTCTCTAGCCATTTGCCTATCCCTCTTAGTATATCTCCCTCTATTCCATGGCCTTGTAATTTCCTGAGAAGTCTTACATGTGGAACCTTGTCGAACGCTTTCTGAAAGTCCAAGTATACAATATCCACTACCAATTTGTCTGTTCACTGTCTCAAAAAATTGAAGTAGGTTCATCAAACATCATTTCCCTTTCCTGAACCCATGTTGACTGGCTCTCATCAGGTCATGTGTGTCTAGGTGCCGGACTATGCTATCTTTGATCAGCGCCTCAACCATCTTTCCAGGGACAGACGTGAGATTCACAGGTCTGTAGTTGCCTGGCACTCCTCTTGATCCTTTTTTAAATATCAGCCTGACGTTCGCTATCTTCCAGTTGTCCGGTATCTGTCCTGTTTTGATTGACAGGTTGGCAAGTTTATGCAATAGTTCTCCGATTTCAAATTTCAGTTCTTTTAGGACTCTCGGATGAATTCCGTCCGGTCCAGGAGATTTATCACTTAAGTTTGTCGATCTGATCCAAGTCTACTTCTACTGTGGTGAGGCTGTCCTGTACGACTCCCTTGAACACTTTCACTGTGTCAGGTATTGTTGCGGTGTCTTCCTTTGTAAAGACAGACGCAAAGAAGGAATTCAGTCTGTCTGCAATTTGTTTGTCATCCTTGACGCACCCTTTTCCTCCCAGGTCGTCCAGCGGTCCCACTGCCTTCTGTGCGGTTTTTTCCCTTTTACGTATCTAAAAAAGGGCTTGAAATTTTTGGCCTCTTGCGCTATTTTCTCCTCATAGACCTTTTTGGCAACCCTCACCGCCTTGTGACATTTTTTCTGATCATCTCTATGTTTGTTCCAAGCTTCGGATGTTTTCATGCGTTTCCACGTCTTAAAGGAGTCCTTCTTTTCATTTATGGCTTCCTTCACCTCTTTGGTAAGCCACGCCGGCTCTCTTTTGCCTTTGCTTTTTTTTACTTTGGACATCCGCGGAATGTAGAGGCTTTGTGCTTCTGTGATAGTAGTTTTCAGTAGGGACCATGCCTGTTCCAACGTTATGACTTTGCCCATCTTTTTCTTGATCCGTTTTTTCACCATGGCTCTCATGCTGTCGTATCTTCCCTTTTTAAAGTTTAAAGTCGTGGTTGAGGTTTTGGTACCTTTCCCTTTCCCAACATCAAGTTTGAAGTTGATCATGTTGTAATCGCTTGTCCCCAGCGGGACCGTGACTTCTACTTCTTTGCCGGACCCGTAATGCCATTTAGGACCAAGTCCAAGGTGACGTTTCCTCTCGTCGGCTCTCCTACCATCTGTTCCAGGAAGCAGTCCCCTAGCACTTCCAGGAACTTTGCCTCC
This sequence comes from Geotrypetes seraphini, assembly GCF_902459505.1. Classification (NCBI taxonomy): domain Eukaryota; kingdom Metazoa; phylum Chordata; class Amphibia; order Gymnophiona; family Dermophiidae; genus Geotrypetes; species Geotrypetes seraphini. The sequence continues at coordinate 218,624,377 of NC_047089.1, read as the reverse complement.
TTGCCACAGTTGGAGGTTACCAGGTCCCATTCTATCTCCGGAAAATTGAAATCCCCCAAGATTATGACATTACCTGTCTTATTTTCTTGTTTAATTTCCTCCATCATTTCCAAGACTGTCTCCTCCCTTTGTCCCGGCGGTCGGTAGTAAAGGCCAATCTTTATGTCAGCATCATTGTGTCTGGGAATCCTGATCCAGAGGGATTCCAGCTTCTCTTTCTTTTCCGCCATAGTCTCTCTCACGGATTCTAATCCTTTCCAAACATGTAGGGCAATACCTCCACCTTTCTGCCCCACTCTATCTTTACTGTACAGTTTGTATCCCTGCAGTACTGTGTCCCATTTGTTTTCGTCATTCCACCATGTTTCCATTATGCCAAAGATTTCCAGTTCGTCGTTTTTTGCTATTGCTTCTAATTCTCCCATTTTGTTTCCCAAACTTCTAGCATTCATATACATACATTTGAGTTCCCTTTGTGGATCTTCTTGGACTTTTTAAGCTTAGCAGTATCTACTGTTTCTTCCATGTATCCTTTTCTGCTGCTGTGTTGTCTTCCTCATTTGCTTTGTGGTCGACCCCTCCCGTGTCTTATGATGCAGTACACTAAGGGCATGCAAATCATTGCAGTGTTAAAAAGAATGCACTGCCAGAAAGAAAACAGCGCATACCGGTATGGTAATGTGCAGCTGCATATCTTCCTTCTTGTCAGTGCGTGAGCAGAGACTCGATTATACACTGTCAGGAAGGAAAATATATTTTATAAATGGGTGAGACTCCCCTCACTGCTATCCTTTACCCCTGTCCTGCAAAAATGCCCAGGTGCCCCAAATGAGTCCCATACCTGCCCCCAGAAAAGAAAGTCCTGGTGGCCAAGTGGGCCCAGTGACCCCTAACCCATGACCTCACATTAAAAAAAAACCCTGGTGAGAGACAGGAGTGATGTCTACTTGCTCTTGCCTTTAGCACTACCATCTTGTACAATAACTGCACTTTGTGGTGTGTTCCAACTTACCACTAGGAGTCACTCTACCAAATAGGTAATGCTCTTCCACTAGGGGTCAGACACAGCCATTTTGCAATATGGCAGTACTGGAGGCAGGAGCACATGAGCAGCAGTCAGCCCTCCCTGCTTTTGGAGGTGCATGGGGAGGGGGGGGAGGGGAGTTGGGTTCTAGGTAGGGCTACCATACGGCTCCAGAAATAGAAGGACAGATTGAGACATCTGGGTTTTACTTCTATTGCTCATTGGTAGAGCTGCTGCCTCTGCACCCAGAGGTTGTGAGATCAAATTCCAGTGCTGTTCCTTGTGACCCTGAGCAAGTCACTTAATCCTTTACTTGCACAAATGCAGACCTCCTATGTAACCAATCATAGGAGCCCCAAAACTAAGGCCCGGATGCACTAAAGGCACTGTACGGTATGTCTAACGATCGTTGCTAAACTGGTTGAACTGGTTTAGCGTCGACCTAATTTAACCAACTGATGTACACAATGGTTCACCGGGTGTTTCTGTGTGTCCATTGCAGCCTTCATCTCTGCTATGCAAACTACCTCATTAGTATCTTTTTTTAAAATTCTTTATTCAGTTTAAAACTAACAATAAGTGCAATAAAAGTAATAAATACATTTCACACTTTAACAGCACTTAATATTTAAACAAATTATGTTCCATATCAACAATATATATCAACTCCCCACCTCCATTATATACCCAACAATTGCCTTCAACCATAAATAAATCAAAGCATCCCCCCCCCCACACACACACACCCGCCATCAGATTTCTGCATCTCAATGGCCACGATTTTGGACTTGGAGAATGAGATGTACGGCGTCTGCATCTATGAGACAAACATGGTTTTTTTTTTGTTACATAGAGCTTTTTTTTACAGAAATTGGATAGTTCCAAGTCTAATAGGTGCTGGCACTGTCATCTCGACGTAGGGACATTGGATCATTTATTGTTCTATTGTCCTTTGATACTTAGATTTTGGAGATCCATTTGGGGTCAAATGAATAATTTATTGGAAAATCCAGTGGCGTTGACATACGATACCGTGTTATTTGGCAAGTCAATGAGGGCTAAAAGCCAAATATCTGCTAATAATAATAAACTTCTATTTATTATGACAGGGGTAGCCATACAACTTATTATGAAGAACTGGAAAACCTGGGACCGGTTGCATTATACTTTTTGGTGGAACGCTTTGTGCCATATTTTTAAAATAAAGCATGCAATAGCCATACAGCAGGGGCATTATAATAAATTTAAGGATGTTTGGGAGCCATTAACAAAATTTTGCAAGGAATGAGTATTATTTTTTCCCTCTGAATATACAGCTCATTAGTATTAAAATGAGGTCGTTAATATTAAAATCAACCTACCAATCGATGCCCTAACATTGTTTCGTGCTGCACAAAATATAACAATTACTTCAAATGACCTGAAAAAACTGACAGGTAACTGTTACTGACAGGTCTGCCATATTGCTCCCCCCCCCCCCCCAAATAGAGGCAGGAAGGATGCCCACTTCCTTCTGCCTCGGAAACCTGGATCCCCCATACTCCTGAACCCCCCTGCAAAGATCATCGGCAAGGGATGCCCACTTCCTCCTGCCTCCCACCACATGCCCCCGACCCCATCGATGATGGCCCCCCTTCTTAACAACTTAAAAAAAAAAATCAGCAAGAGGGATGCCTATTCCCTCCTGCCTTGGCCACCTGGACCCCACACTCTTGACTGCCCAAACCTGGACTGCCCAAATCTGAACACCCCCATACTCCCTGACACCAAGGCCCCTCCCTTCTGACCCCTCCCACCACCCCACAAACAAGTCCTGAAGAGAAGGCCCTAGTAGTCTAGTAGTCAAGTCAGAACTCGCCTCCCCCCCAGCTCAAGTACACCCTCCTAAATCCCCCTAGTGCCTTGTTGTAGAAATCTGGCAATAGGGCTGCCCACTCCCTCCTGCTGGCAGGCTCGCCTCTTCAAAATGGCAGGCCTTCCCCTAAGGCTCTGATTGGCCCAGATACCTAAGGTATCTGGACCAATCTAAGCCTTAGGCTCCTCCTAGTACATCCCAGGGGAAGATGCACCGTTTTGAAGAGGTGGGCTTGCCAGCAAGAGGGAGTGGGCATCTCTCTTGCAGGATTTCTCCAAGTATATCCCAGGATGCACCAGGAAGGGGGCCTAAGGCCCTGATTGTCCCAGGTGCCTAAAGACCTTCCTATGGGATGGGCCTTAGATATCTAAATCAGTTGGAGTCTTAAGCCCATCCCAGTCCTTTTTTGTTTTCCCTTTTTGTTTTGTTTAGTTTTTTATCTTGTACATACTCATACATCATCACTGGGGATTTCTGAATAAAGCTGTTTTATTTAAAAAGAACTTTGGCATCCACTGGCATGTACTAAACTACTACTACTATTTATTATTTCTATAGTGCTACCAGATGCATGCAGCGCTGTACATTAAACAAGCAAGAGACAGTTCCTGCTCAAAAGAGCTTAGAATCTAATTATGACAGATACACAGAACACAGAGTGGATCAATATATACTGTTCATGAAGGGGGATACAAAGGGATGAAAAGGTAGAGAGAGTAGGGGCTGCAGAGGGAATGAAAAGTTGGAAATGATGAGGACCTAAACACAACTTTGAAAAAGTGGGCTTTGAGCCTGGATTTGAATATCGCCAGAGATGGAGCCTGGTGTACCAATTCAGGCAGCTTGTTCCATGCATATGGTGCAGCAAGACAGAAGGGGCAGAGTCGGGAGTTGGCAGTAGAGGAGTAGGGTACAGATGAGAGATTTACTCAAAGAATGGAGTTCCCGGGGTGGGGTGTAGGGAGAGATATGAGAGGAGAGATATTGAGTACACTTGAAGTCAGTAAAAGGAGTTTGAACTGTCTGCGGAAGCAGACAGGGAGCCAATGAAGCGACTTGAGAAGAGGGTTAACATGAACATGATGACTTTGGTGGAATACGAGGCATGCAGCAGAATTCTGAACAGATTGAAGGGGGGTGGGGGGAGAGATTGCTTAGGGTTAGACCTGTGAGATGCACGTTGCAGTAATCCAGGCAAGAGATGATGAGGGTGTGGATAATAGTCTTGGCAGCGTGCTCAGAAAGAAAAGTCTGAAGTTTAGCGATGTTATATAGAAAGAAGCCACAAGTTTTGGCAGTTTGTTGGATATGTAAAGAGAAGGACAGAGAGGAGTCAAAGATGACCCAGAGGATGTGCACTGACGAGACAGGGAGGATGAGAATGTTATCCATTGAAATAGAGAACGTAGGGACAGGAGAGGCAGGTTTAGGAGGAAAGATAAGGAGTATCATTTTAGCCATGTTTAGCTTTAGATGGCAGCGAGATAGACAGACTGAGACTCTGGCTTGGATCATCATAGAAATTTCAGTTGTAGAGAGGTAGATTTGGGAGTCGTCAGCATAGAGATGGTACCAAAAGCTGTGAGAGGAGATCAGAGCTCTAAGGGAAGAAGTGGAGAAAAGAAGAGGTCCCTGGACAGAGCCCTGAGGTATGCTGACTGATAGCAGAATGGCAGCGGAGGAGGATCCTCTAGAACATTTGCTAAAAGTGCGATGGAAATGGTAGGGAAAAAACCATGAGATAACAGAGCCCTGAAATCCAAGTGAGGTCAGCATATCAATGAGTGTGCTGTGATCTATAGTGTCAAATGCCACAGATAAATTAAGAAGGATGAGGATGGAGTAATGCCCTTTGGATGTGGCCAGGAGAAGGTCATTGGAGACTCTAGCAAAGGCAGTTTCTGTAGAATGTAGAGGGCGAAAGCCCGATCGAAGAGGCCACAAATGGCTTGAGATGAAAGAAAGTCAAGACAACGGCGGTAAACAGCACATTCAACGTTTGGATAAGAAAGGGAGGAGGTAGACGGGGCAATAATTGAAGGGGCAGTTAGGGTCTAGTGAGGGTTTTTTGAGGAGTGTTGTAACTGCAGCATGTTTGAAGGCGTCAGGAACAGCTGCAGTAGAGAGGGATAGGTTGAGGATATGGCTAAGGTTAGATTTTTCATTTGGAAATCCGGACCCCTACACTTGCCCCTAAGTCCACCCAGTTCAACCCATTCCCGCCCCAGCGCCGCACCCCCACTGCCTGCTCTCGGTGGGCAGGAATACATCCACGCATGTGTGAATGCCCTCCTGCCCAACGCGATGTGGAGGAAAGCTTTTCAAAACCCGGCCAAAGTGCCAGGTTTTGAAAAGCCGTACGGGCCCCTGGACATGTCCTCCAAAGGACGACATGTCTGAGGAAATCTGGACTTCTAGTAACCCTAGATATGGCAGATAGTGGGGAAGATAGTAGAAGAGATGATGATGAGTAGACAGGAGGGGATGGGACCAGAGAAACAGGCGGTAAGTTTGGAGGAGAAGAGAAACTATGCCGTTTCCTCCTCAATGATTTCAGAGAAGGAAGAAAAAGCAGCACAGGTTGGTTGGACTGCCCAGGTCTTATGGTCATCATGTGATCTTTCTGTGATAGGACTTCTGTGCTGTCAGTAGTGATGAGGTCTTAGGTTACTACCTTTGCGCCCTCGCTCTCCATTCACTAGAGTTCTGCTCATTGATACCAACTGATTAATTCCTCCTCAACCTACCAATGACCTCTTGTTATGAGAATTCCTGGCTACAAAACAGACTTTGAGCATACTAGGGACAGCAAAAGCACCTACATCTAATAAAATGTAAACTGCTTCATTGTAACACAGAAAGGCAGTATATCAAATCCATGACATTTTACTTTGCTGTACAAATGTCTCCTCGTTTCTCCTTCACAGTCACATCGGAAGATGGAACCTGTGTGGTTTTGAGAGATCATGTCTTACTTCTTCTCCAGACCAAAGAGGGGTTAGGACATGCAGTCCATGAAGCCATCTGCACAATGTGCTGCGGCGGCAAAAGGGCGAATAGAATGTTAGGAATTATCAAGAAGGGGATCACGAACAGATCGGAGAAGGTTATCATGCCGCTGTATTGGGCCACCGTACATGAAGAAGGACACGATACTACTCGAAAGGGTCCAGAGAAGAGCGACTAAAATGGTTAAGGGTCTGGAGGAGTTGCCGTACAGTGAGAGATTAGAGAAACTGGGCCTCTACTCCCTTGAAAAGAGGAGACTGAGAAGAGACATGATCGAAACATTCAAAATACTGAAGGGAATAGACTTAGTAGAGAAAGACAGACTGTTCACCCTATCCAAGGTAAGGAGAACGAGAGGGCACTCTCTAAAGTTGAAAGGGGATAGATTCCGTACAAACATAAGGAAGTTCTTCTTCACCCAGAGAGTGGTAGAAAACTGGAACGCTCTTCCGGAGTCTGTCATAGGGGAAAACACCCTCCAGGGATTCAAGACAAAGTTAAACAAATTCCTGCTGAACTGGAACGTACGTAAGTAGGGCTAGTCTCAGTTAGGGCATTGGTCTTTGACCAGAGGGCCGCCGTGTGAGCAGACTGCTGGGCACGATGGACCACTGGTCTGACCCAGCAGCGGCAATTCATATGTTCTTATCACTGATTGTGTGTCTTTTAACAATAGGGATATGAATTCTTTTGAAATGACGTAGGAAATGTCTCTGGGCATTTATAAAATATCTTTATCCAAATTACAATTATTGTAGACTACCACTGCTAGGATAAGTATTCTAGCACTGGGAGGTGGTGGAGAGGAAAACAGTGACGGAATTAATAAAAAAAACAGGGGGATGAACACAGAGGATCTTTAATCAGAAAATGAAGGGTATAAAATGAAGAACCAAAGGCCAGCTGATATTGAATAGACAAAGAAAATAGTCTAATACAGACTTGTCGAACCTTTTTCTGTCAGGGGCCACATTTTTATATTTTATAACATTCTGAGGGCCCAAGCATGCACTATTGTATTTTGTCATATGCTTTGTCAAAGAGTGGCAAAATATAATGGTGTGTTGTCCCCTCCCAGCCAGTCTCTGTCTCATCTACCCCCGGCCTTGTTCTCTCTCATGCACCACCTCCAGGCTTTACCCAGTCTCTTACCCCTCACCTGGCTTTAGTTGACGAACAAACAATGGGCTTCCTGTTTCCCCATAGTGACTTGGCTCTTTGCAAGTCTGAGCTGCATGGTGCTAGAAGTTCAGGTTGGTATCATGCTTTCAAATCTAACAAGCATGAAACCACGAGACCAATCCAAACTTCTGGCACTGCTCAGCTCAAACCTACAGAGATCTGAGTTATGGGTGGGGGAGGGAGAAACAGGAATCTTGCTATAGGGCCAGAAAAAAGCAAATTGAGAGCTGGGTTCTGGCCACAGGGCCATAGATTGAAAGTCGCTAGATTAACCAAATAGTGCAATGAGTAATACATATCAACAAACCTGAGATACCTTCTTAGTTTACTTGCTTAAAATCATTTCAGAAACTTTTATTTTGTACCAAGTTTGCGGATCATTCGGAATATGACTATTTGAGGTTTCGCAGATTACTAAAGCATGGATGTTTATTAAGCCCTTTGGTTCTAGTTCATATTTTTGCTCAGTTTTTATCATAATAATGTATTTTATTCAGGCTGATATAATTTATGTGAACTGTCTTGAGCAAATCCTATATAATAAAAGGTTAGTGGCGCATGCGCTTTTAAAAAAGCGTGATTACTTCGGCCGTGGTGTGTGATCCGTGGCCATGCTCCATTTTAGAACCCGGCCAATGATCACTCTGGCCACTCCCCTCCTCCCGCCCTCACCAACCCGAAGGAAGCTCAGCAGACCTCTCGCCCTCACCTCACCAAGCTGGACCATACCTCCCGCCCTTGCTCACCGCTGCTGTCGCTGCCACTGCCGCTGATCCTCCTCTTCGGGGCAGCCTGCAATCGTGGCCGACTTTGGCGGGCCTTGCGGGCCGCTTTCCGGCCCCGGTGGCACGTTCCCTCTGACGCACGGGATCGCGTCGGGGGGAGCGTGCTTCCAGGTTGGGGAGCGGCCTGCGAAGTTCGCTGGGGCCGGCCACCACGATCGCGGCCTGCTTTGAAGAGGAGCAGGCCAGGTAAACAGGGGGATTAATTCAGGGGGCCAGAGGGAGAGGGAAAGGGGCCATGGAGAGACAGGGAGAAGGAAAGGGGGCTGCTTTGGGGGAGGGGTGTGCTAGGGTGAGACAGAAGGGGCCATGGAGAGATAGGGAGAGGGAAAAGGGGCTGCTTTGGGGGGGAGGTGTGCTGGGGACAGACATTTTACTCTGGGGGGGAAGACAGAAGGGGCCATGGAGAGACAGGGAGACGGAAAGGGGGCTGCTTTGGGGGAAGGGTGTGCTAGAGGGAGACATAAGGGGCCATGGAGAGATAGGGAGAGGGAAAAGGGGCTGCTTTGAGGGGAGGTGTGCTGGGGACAGACAGTTTTGCTCTGGGGCAGACAGAAGGGGCCATGGAGAGACGGAGAGGGAAAGGGGGCTGCTTTGGGGGAGGGGTGTACTGGGGGGAGACAGAAGGGGCCATGGAGAGATAGGGAGAGGGAAAGGGGGCTGCTTTGGGTGGGAGGTGTGTGGTGGGGGCAGACAGCTTTGCTATTTCACTTTCTGCAACCCTTTTTACTTAAGGACGTTCCAAATACAGTACTAAATGCCCAAAGAGGATAAGTCTAAACAATAATTTTGAAAATGAGAAATCCATTTCAGTCCAGATTTAAATGGAGGTATCAGAGAGACACTCCATACATAACATAACATAGATTCTTATAGACTGCAGCTACCTCACGGTTCCGTGATACACAGCACAGCAAGGCAGCACAGCACAACACAGCAAGGCAGAAGGGAAGGAATCAGGAGTTGGCAGTAGAGGAGAGGGGTACAGACGAGAGAGACTTGCCTGACAAACAGAATTCCCGGGACGGAGTATAGGGATCTTACAATGGAATGGCAATGATCAAATTATAATAAATAAAATAATCATCAATTTTGAATGATTCAATTTTTCAATATGTAGGATAATGTTTCCATTACAACTCTTCTGTAGACCGCAAATAGAAATAAACTTGGAAAGCATCTAGATGCAAAATCCCTTATGCTAACTGAACTGTCACTCTGGGCATAGAGCTTTAGGCATATTTCATTATTCCCCCCGTGAAACACAACTGGGGTTTCTTTTCCTGTGGATCCATCTATTGTAGCAATTTTTCAATTATTTGGGCAATGTTTTAGGTATATCAAGGACAGATAAGGGCCAGTAGGCTAAAGGTTAACCCAAAAAAGATCTTTTATACAGAAGAATAGTATTTTAGTACTGGCAAATGGCTCATGACTGAGTAACATTAAGTTACTATTGATCTAGAACGGGGGGGGGGGGGGGGGGGGACGACACAGAAGGACACAGACAACAGCCAAGGAGAGAGAGATAACGAAACACAGACAGACAGACACTCTATTCTAGCACCCGTTAATATAACGGGCTTAAAGACTAGTGGTATATAAAAGTGATGTTTATCTCTAAATTTAGAGACGTTCTATTTCTTAATACTAGACATAGGATTTTCCCGGATGTTACCAGGGAGGCTAAAAAGAGCAGAGAATTTGTTTTGCTACATCCTGGAGTAACTCAATTAGGTGCTCTTTTTTTGTTGACGTTTTTCTGTAAATGTATAGTTAAATTTAGCTCTGTTAAGTATATAGATTTTCAAACAGCAAAATTAACAGCTTTTTTTGGCAGCGTAGAGAGAGACATGCAGTACTTTAGTGCTTGTTTGAGGGACTGGGTAGATTGTCGCTATAAAACATATATTAGAGGAATTTAGTACTTGTCTACTATTCTTTACTTAATATTTATAAAAACATGAAATGATGGCAGATAAAGGCCAAATGGCCCTTCCGGTCTGTCCATCTCCAGTAACCATTATCTCTTCCTCTCTCTCTAAGACAGAGATGTCAAAGTCCCTCCTCGAGGGCCACAATCCAGTCGGGTTTTCAGGATTTCCCCAATGAATATGCATGAGATCTACTAGCATATAATGAAAGCAGTGCATGCAAATAGATCTCATGCATATTCATTGGGGAAATCCTGAAAATCCGACTGGATTGCCGCCCTCGAGGAGGGACTTTGACACCCCTGCTCTAAGAGATCCCATGTGCTTATCCCAAGCTCTCTTGAATTCAGACACAGTTACCACCTCTTCTGGGAGACTGTTCCATGCATCTACCACCCTTTCTATAAAAAAGTACTGTATTTCTCGCTCCATAAGATGTACTTTTTCCACCCAAAAAAGTGGGTGGAAAAAAGGGTGCATCCTATGGAGCGAATACCCAATCCCCCTTATTTTAATTTTGGTGCCCTCCCTCGCTGGACGCGGCTGCCTCTCTAGTGGCAGAGCGGCGCACAAGGCTGCTTGCCTAGTTCTGAACCACTTCTGTTCTCGTGGGAAGTGGCGCGGGACCAGGCAGGCAGCCTTGTTCACCGCTCTGCCGCTTTAGAAGGGAAGAGGAGGCAGCCGCATCAGCTGACCAGGCAGGCAGCCTTGCATGCCGCTCTGCCGCTGGAAACAGCAAGTCCTGCTTCTCACACACTCCCCGTGGGCCGGGCGCGAGCAGCAGCCCTCCGAATCGATAGCCGCTGAGAGTCGGCATGGCGGCGCGGCCCTGATGAGAGCGAATGGCTACGTTAACAGCAGCAGCGGCAGCTGGTTCCAGCCTCCCACTTGCCTCCCTCCCTTCCTCCAAGGCAGTGCTGGGCGGCACAGCCAAGCCTCAGCAGCCTCCACCGCCACTCCTCTGACTCCCTTCACGTTCGGGCGGGACATGGAGAAATGGGCCCGTCAAGCTGTGCCGGAGAAACTATAAGGTGCGGGAGAGAGGTCAGAGGGGGTACAGGGGGACCATGCCTGCCTGCTTGCCTTGGCCGGGAGGGGGGGGGGCTGCCCTGTCTGCCTGCCTGCCTGCCTGCCTGCCTGCCTCGGGGTGGGGGTGAGGAGTACAGGAGGAAGGAAATGAAGCTTAACATGGAGAGGGAAAGAGACAGAGCAAAAAATGCTGAAGGAAGAAGGAGCATAGGGACAGGGACATGGAATAATGCTGGAAAGGGGAGGAATAAAGATACAGAGATGTGATTCTTAATGGAAGGGGATGAAATGGTATACATGGAAAGTGAAGAAGAGAAGAAAGATTATACAATTTGGGGGGCCTTGCCTGCCTGCTTGCTTGCCTCAGGGTGGGGGGCCCTGCCTGCCACTAGGCCTGCCTGCCTGCCCTGTCCCGGCCTACCACTAGATTACCAGAAGGGGGACAGAGTACAGAGCTTGGCAGGGAGGGGGGACAGGATGCAGTGCCTGGCAGGGAGAATTTTGGTTCAGAATGGGGTTTTTTTCCCTTGTTTTCTGCCTCTAAATCTAGGGTGCGTCTTTTGGTCAGGTGCTTCTTTAAGGAATGAAAAATACGGTATTTCCTTAGATTACTCCGGAGTCTATCACTTCTTAACGTCATCCTAAGCCCTCTCATTCCAGAGCGTCCTTTCAAATGAGAGACTCAACTCATGTGCATTTACGCCATGTAGGAGTGGGAGTGTGTGGCACAGTGGTTAGAGCTACAGCCTCAGCACCCTGAGGTTGTGGGTTCAAATCCCATGCTGCTCCTTGTGACCCTGGGCAAGTCACTTAATCCCCCATTGCCCCAGGTAGACTAGATAGAGTGTAAGCCCACCGGGACAGATAGGGAAAAAAATGCTTGAGTACCTGAATGTAAATCACTTAGGTAATAAGTGGTATATAAATACTGTAAAATAAATAAATAAATGCCTCTGCCATATCTCCCCTCTCCCGCCTTTCCTCCGAAGTATACAGATTGCGATCTTTAAATCTATTCCCATATGCCTTATGACGAAGACCATACACCATTTTAGTATCCTTCCTCTGGACTGACTCTATCCTTTTTATATCTTTTTGAAAGTGTGATCTCCAGAATTGTACATAATATTATAAATGAGGTCTCACCAGAGTCTTATACAGGGGCATCAATACCTCCTTTTTCTTACTGGCCATACCTCTCCCTTCTGCCGCACGCACTGCTTCCCTTGCCCTGTACCTCTTTATCATTCCTGACGTGAGCAGAACTCCCCCCCAAGCTGCTGTCGTGCCAGCATTGGCTCTTCCTCTGATGTCACTTCCTAGGGGCGGGTCCAGGAAATGATGTCAGAGGAAGAGCTGACGCTGGCGCAACAGCAGCTTGGGGGGTTGCTGCTTGCACCAGGAATGTTACAGAGGTACAGGGGAAGGGAAGTGGCTTGCACGTGTGGCAGTGGGGGGCAGGGAAGGAGGGGGGGAGTAGGAGAGGAGGATGGGTGCCTGCACCCTCACCAAGACGGTGCCTGGGGTAGACTAGAGTTACTAGACGTCTGGATGCCCCTGAACATGTCCGGGGGTCCGGATGGCTTTTCAAAAGCTTCCCCCGAAATTGTGTCGGGCAAGCAGTGGGGGGGCAGGGCTAGGTGGGATTAGGGTCAGAACTGGGGCATAATGGAGCGGGGGATGGGCAGGCCTGGGGGCGGGTCTAAGGATCTGGATTTTATGAATGTAAAAATCTGGCAACCCTAGGGTAGACCATCCCCCCCGTTTACTGCGCCACTGGCTACAGCACACCTCGTTTTTAATGCTTCATTTCTGGCAGCTCAGGCCTGATTAAGTCCTGCTCCCTCTCTTCCCCCACCCAATGGAAATATAAAATGAAGGCGAGGTAGGAAGGCCTTGCAAAGGGCTCTGAACAGCAATATGCTATCAGTCAAACAGCAGAGCCAGCAGCTTTGGAAAATTTAGTGGCCAGACTTAACTGGTAATAATTATAGATGATGTGAACCAGAATCACAGTAACAGCCAGAGAGCATTTCTGAAAGTGACTCCAATGCTTGGGAAATGAAGGTTTTACCTGATGACCAGATGGAAAAATGTTAAGTAAGCTATGAAGGATGGCTTCCTGACAATAACCAGATGGGAAGGCAGAAGGTGAGCAGTGATGCACATTGGTCTTGGGGTAAGAGAGATTGCTGCTGGATAGGGGAACCTAGCCATGCTGCTGTGTCCAGTTGGGCATTCCTTCCAGAGCGGTGCTTTAGACGCTCTCTACTGCTCTACTGCGGTCTCACTATTTACTGCTAATGGTACCTCACAAATAACTGTATCTCTCACAAGTTAAAAAATAAGTCAGTGTCAGGAAAATAAACTTCTACATGGAGAGAGGGAAAGGAAAATGGCAGGAAGCCCTGGAAGCTGAATTCATTCTGACAAGAAAAAGAGTTTACAAATAGAGAGAGAAAAAAAAGAGTTTTCCCAACATGTTTCTGGGGATTTCTAGTAGCAGAATCTGCACCATAAACCCTATGAATAGAGATTAGTGGGGGTGGGGTATATGACAGCTATAAAAAAAACCCAAAAAACAGACAAGAAACATTGTACAATGGAAAGGAAATTCAAGATAAAGACCTCACATTCTGAAGTTCCAAGAAGGTAAACTGAGGAGCATAAAAAGTATTCCTTCTTTGAAATAGTGGTCGATGCACAGATTGGCCTCCCAAGGGATTCCAAGTTTACACAACACTCGATATACTGTCTATCAACTAGTACCTAGATGGTTTACAATGCTAAAAAAATTAAAATTAAAACAAGATAAAATATCTATCTATCTATACATACTGGTATAGGTCCGATGAAGAGCTGACACATAAAGCCAGGGACTATGAAAATGTATTAAGTCCGTGGTGGTGTCGCTGAGGACCGTTTAAGAAAAGGTATTGAGAAACCTAAGGGATACAGCTAAAACTTTATAAGATGAGTCTTGAAGATTTGATTTGTAACAGTTTCTCCAAAAATAAATGATTGGAGATTGACGTGCCTGGTATAAAATTGATTGTTCAATGGGTAAGACATGGACAAACAGAAACAAGCGGATCAAGGGGGCGGCAAGAGTAAAATACATCGAGATAAAATAAATAAAAAAGGGTGGTAAGAGGGGAGGGATAAAAAAATAGAAGGGGGGGTTGCGCTTCTTAAAAGCGGTTGGTAGTCATTATTGTGAGTGGAATAAGCAGGTTAGAGGAACTGCCCATTCTTAGGTTAGAAATGCATCTCTAAATAAAGAAAGTTTTTAGTCTGGTCTTAAATTTGTCCAATGATTCTTCCAGTCGGATAGCCAATGGGAGAGAGCATTCCTTAGGGTGGGGGCTCTGACTGAGAATATAGTATTCCGCGTAGTATCGTAAAATAACTCCCTAATGGATGGAGTAGTTAATAAGTTCCGACTGTTAGATCGTAGTGCTTGAGGGGAAACATGAGGGATAAGAATACTGTGCCCAACACTGGTCTCCATACCTTAAGAAGGATATAACTCTGCTGGAGAGGGTGCAGAGGCGAGCCACGAAACTAGTCAAAGGTATGGAGAATTTGAGCTACAAAGAACGCCTCGGAAAACTGGGACTGTTCACCCTCGAAAAGAGAAGACTGCGAGGGGATATGATAGAGACTTTTAAAATATTAAAAGGATTTGACCAAATTGACCAGGAAGCAGCATTACTGACATTTTCAGATGTGACACGGACAAGAGGTCATAGCCTGAAACTGAGTGGCAGCAGGTTCAGGACAAATGTCAGGAAGTTCTGTTTCACACAACGAGTGGTGGGCGCTTGGAATGCTTTCCTGGAGGAGGTTGTGGCGGAGACTACTGTTCTGGGTTTCAAGCGCAAGTTGGATGCACATCTTCTTGCAAATCACATTGGGGGATAAGGTATATCCGGGGCTCCATAAAGGAGTATCTAAATGGGCCACCGCGTGTGCGGATCACCGGACTGGATGGACCTCGGTCTGATGCGGTGAAGGCGTTTCTTATGTTCTTAAGAAATGCTGGTGAGTTGGTAAGTTTGGAGGGAGGCGGTAGAGGCAAGAAAAGCTATGGAGCACATCCGGAATAAGCACAGAAGATCCCTAAATGCCATGAAGAAACAGTATGGTGAGCGTCATCGGTAAATCTGAGAGACTGACATCATACTCCACGTACTCTGGCTTAGGAATGAGGTTCATTACTGTCATGGCATGTGCAAAAAAATAACCCATTTGGAGAAATTGCCCCCAAGAGAAACCAGGAAATGTGGATGAAGTGCAGTTATTGTGGTGTCGGAACAGGAAGGGAAACTGGACAGTTGATACATTTTTGCAGTTTTTGGGCTAGATTCACAAAGCAAACCGTTCGTGTACCGATCGGTTTGCGACCCCTTTTGCGACCAGATTTCCCTCCGGCCCAATTCACTAACCTCTCCTGCGATCCGTTTCCAATCCGTGCATGCAAATGAGGGAAAACGCACGCAAAGTAGACAGGGACACGATTCACCAAACAAATTTTTGAAACCGACTGGGCTGGCTGATCAACCAAAGAAGCGACTGTTGGAGACCACTCGCAACGGCTTTTCGACTCTTCAGCTCCATTGAAACCCTGATCTCTGCACGCCCTGCTCTCTGCTGCCCCGAATTTCTCCTGCCTGCCGCCCTGATGCTCTTCCCCAGATCTCTCCTACCTGCTTTGCCCCAAATCGCCGTCCTGCTCTCTCTAATCGCCACCCTGGAAACCACCGCTGCCCCAAGCTCTCCCTGCTTCTCCACACAGAAGCGTCGGGCCGACCAGATTTCCTCTCCCCGACGTCATTTCTGAAGTCGGAGAGGAAATTCCGGGCCAGCCAGGCAGCGATTGGCTGGCCCGGAACATCCTCTCTGACGTCAGAATTGACATCGGATGGGGGAAGCTGGTCGGCTCAGCACTTTTGAGTTGGTAAGCAAGTAGAACGTGAAGGCAACGCGATTGACTCACATTGCCTTCACGATCTACTGGTCGATTGCGATCGACCTTTTGGGCACCCCGGCCCTACAGTTTTCAGAAGAAAAGAACAGCCCTCCTGCCCAATAAGGAAATGGTAGGAACAGGCCCCTTTTGGAGGGAAACTGTAATTGACACAAAACTACAGCCCTGTCTAAATTCTCTCTCTCTGTGGCTCTGATTCCCAGTCACTTCAATGCCTCTGTGAGGGGATCAAGGATTTTGAGTAGCCCAGTCATAAGGAGTGAAGAAGTGAGAAATGTTTGCTGGGTCGTTTCCAATCCGTGCATGCAAATGAGGGGAAATGCATGCAAAGTAGACAGGGACACGATTCACCAAACAAATTTTTGAAGCCGATTGGGCTGGCCGACCAACCAAAGAAGCGACTGTTGGAGACCCCTCGCAACAGCTTTTCGACTCTTCAGCTCCATTGAAACCTTGATCTCTGCACGCCCTGCTCTCTGCTGCCCCAAATTTCTCCTGCCTGCCGCCCTGATGCTCTTCTCCGGATCTCTCCTACCTGCTCTGTCCCAAATCGCCGCCCTGCTCTCTCTAATTGCCACCCTGGCCTGCTCGTCCCCGGATCTCTCCTGCCTGCCACCCTGAATCTCTCCTGCCCTTCCCCGCACTGCGAGCCTGTGGTTTTAACCCACGGGTTAAAACCACGGGCTCGCTGGGCAAAAAAGATAAAAGTAAAAAAAAAAGTTGCGGCTCGGACGGGCATGCGCAGACCATCTACAGATGGTCTGCGCATGCATTGGGATCGCACACCAGCAATCCGTGCCGGCAGTTGGGGGCGTTCCTCCGACCGCCCCCATTTGCATATTGGAGTTTGATGAATCCATCAGACCTGCCCGGATCGGGCACGTTCGTGAATCTAGCCCTTTATCTGTTGCAACTTTCTGTTTCCTCTGAAGACTGTTCCCCCCTTCTAATCGAATTAGCATGCGCTAAATGCTAACACATCCATAGACTAACATGCACGTGTTAATGTTTAGCGTGCACTAAATCGATTAGCACACCTTAGTAAAAGAGGGCCTGTGTTTGGTCCAAGTTCCTGGAGTTGTAAGTTGGGCCTTTGCTTCTCTTCCTCCTTTCCCTGGGTCTGTGGCTTTATTTAATGTAATTTGTCAGATTTTTTAGCTTCTAATATTTTATCTCATTAACACCTCCACCTCCAAGGTTAGTGTAATTACCAGCTGAATTAGTCACATTAAATTTGGCAGCACTACATTTCACGTTCAATAAAGCCTTACAAAAAAAAAAAAAAAAAAAGATTAGTTCAGGAATGTTTCTGAGAGGTTACCACACTTAGACAATCTCTCACCAGACCCACAGCCATCAATCTCTTCTCCAAAACTCCACAAAGATTTAACTAGCTGATGAGCTGGGGATAAGCAGAGGTCTCGGCCAGATATTCATTTGAAAATGTAAATTCATTAGGAGAGATCTCAGCTGAGGATCACTACAAGAAATATCTCAATGGATCTGCCAGCACAGACCCTTGCCCTTCTTACTGCATGCTAAAAATTTATTTGGAGAAATTCATTAGGTGATTGCTACAATTACAAGCAATTTGGACACAGAATAATAAGAGATCTCTACTGTTCTTCTCTAGATGGATAGCAGAGTCCTCTAGTGGCTCTACTAAAATACTGCACATTTACTTACAGAATTACATTACAGCAGGGATGCCCACTAGTGCTGCCCGATTCACGATTCCAATCAGCTGAATCGATTCGAATCGGTTCGTTTTGGTAAAAAAATGGACTCACCGATTCAGCCCCGATTCAAGTTAATTTTTTTTTTCACCACCGGCCGCCGGACTCGTTCCCATCTAATGTAACTTCCAGTTTTGCGAAACCGGAAGTTACATCAGAAGAAACGAAAGGATGTGGGAGCGTCGAGGGGGGAGTGAGCAGACCTCGGAACCAAAGGATAACCGGCAGGAGGACTGAGAATTGGCGGCGGGGGGGGGGGGGGCTGAGAAAGAAGGAGACCCTGGCAAGCAAGCTATCAGAAAACAACCAGAGCCTGGGACCAACAAGATTTGAACAATGACCAGACAACAAAAGGTAGAAAAAATAATTTTATTTTCTGTGATTATAATATGTCAGATTTGAAACGTGTATCCTGCCAGAGCTTTTGTTAGACCATAAACGTGAGCTAGGATTTAACAGAGAGGAAAATCTTTTTTGTGTGTTTATTTTGTTTACACCACAGCGCCAGTGTGGTTAGGAGAAGGCAAAAGGGGGTGAAGAGGCTATAAAATAAACCCACCAGGATGTTTGAAAAAAACACCCAATTGGGCAGGAAAATTGAATCGAATCGAAAAATCGTTTCAGTAGGCTGAATCGAATCGAATCAAAATTTTTTTTCCTGAAATGAGCAGCACTAGTGCCCACACTTTTTGGGCTTGTGAGCTACTTTTAAAATGACCAAGTCAAAATGATCTACCAACAATAAAATTTTAAAAAACACAAAGCACACTGTTCACAGAGAAAATGTTAATTATCATTTATATTCTGCGGGTTTTCAAAGAGGTCAAGGTAGATGACTTTATGCAATGTCACCTCAGGAACAACTATACAAAAATAGACAAATATACCCCCTCCCTTTTTACTAAACTGTGATAGCGGATTTTAGCGCAGAGAGCTGTGCTGAATTCCCTGCGCTGCTCTCGATGCTCATAGGCTCCCTGTGCTAAAAACCGCTATTGTGGTTTAGTAAAAGGGGGCCATAGTGCAAAATATAAATTCTCAAAATGGACACATTTTGATCACTAAATTGAAAATGAAATCATTTTTCCTACCTTTGTTGTCTGGTGATTTCATGAGTCTCTGGTTGTACTTTCTTCTTCTGACTGTGCATCCAATATTTCTTCCCTTCTTTCAGCCTGCTGTATGCTTCCAGACCTCATTCCCTCCGCCAACTTTTTCTTCCTCTCTCCCTGCCCACTCCCCTTTCTTTCTTTCTGTCTTTCTTTCTGTCTCCCTGCCCCCCTTTCTTTCTTTCTGTCTGTCTTTCTCTTTCCATAATCCCTTTCTTTCTTTTTCCCTTCGTTCTTTCTGTCTCCTTGCCTGCTCCCAAGCCACTGCCGCCGCCATCAGGGAACAGGCCTCCAAACCACCACCGCCGCCATCGGGAACAGGCCTCCAAACCACCGCTGCCCCAAGCTCTCCCTGCTTCCCCACACAGAAGCGTCGGGCCGATCAGATTTCCTCTCCCCGACATCATTTCTGAAGTCGGAGAGGAAATTCCGGGCCAGCCAGGCAGCGATTGGCTGGCCTGGAACGTCCTCTCTGACGTCAGAATTGACATCGGATGGGAGAAGCTGGTCGGCTCAGCGCTGTTGAGTTGGGAAGCAAGTAGAACGTGAAGGCAACGCGATCGACTCACATTGCCTTCACGATCTACTGGTCGTTTGCGATCGACCTTTTGGGCACCCCGGCCCTACAGTTTTCAGAAGAAAAGAACAGCCCTCCTGCCCAATAAGGAAATTGTAGGAACAGGCCCCTTTTGGAGGGAAACTGTAATTGACACAAAACTACAGCCCTGTCTAAATTCTCTTTCTGTGGCTCTGATTCCCAGTCACTTCAATGGCTCTGTGAGGGGATCAAGGATTTTGAGTAGCCCAGTCATAAGGAGTGAAGAAGTGAGAAATGTTTGCTGGGTTGTTTTTTTAAATTTAATTTTGCTTCCTTTTGCTTCAAGACTATTTTAAGTAAACCTTTTGGTTCAGAGCTCCAATACTGGCCTGGACTAAGGGCTCCTTTTACGCACGCTAATTTGCCGGCCGAGCTAGCCGCTACCGCCTCCTCTTGAGTAGGTTAGGGGGTTAGCGCGCGCTAAAAAGGTACCTGCGATAAAGCCACTAAAGTGTCTTTGTAAAAGGAGCCCTAAGTTATTGAATGCTAGTGAAAAGTATTACTTGATTTGCCAATGGCACTTCAACCTGGAACCACCACATAAATTTTGTATACTCATAGTAACAAAGTCCTGATAGGGTTACATCCAGGCTGGCACGAATTACTTTAGTACAGCGGGGGGGGAGCAGATGAAAGGAAAACATACTGAATGTCTGGAAACAGGGAGATACACCATCAGGTTTTTAGTGAATCCATAACCCTTTAACTTCTGGCAGTAGAAAGTCAGTACTGGAACCCAAGCCCAAGGGATGATGGGGGGAGGGGGGGAGATCTTCCTGAGGAGTTTTTTGGTAATGCTGGATGTGTTCCCCTCCTCTTGCCATTGAGGGATCACCTGTGTTTAGCCTACACTTTTAGGAATTTCATCACTATTTTTATCTGTATCATTTCCTCTGGGAGCCCATTCCAAGCATTCCCTGATGTTGCTCATGTCTCTATCTCCTTGCAGCTTCATATCATGTCCTTTAGTTCTACAGCTTGTAAGCTCTTTCGAGCAGGGACCGTTTTCTTATTCTTTGACTCTGTGCAGTGCTGAGTGTGTCTGGTAGCGCTGTAGAAATAATTAATAGTAGTAATTAATTAATAATAGCTTCCTTCTCTTTGGAAAAGCTTTGTTTTTGGTGTATTAATATATTTGAAGTATTTAAACATCTGTATCACATCTTCCCATCTGTTCTCTCCTGCAGTGGTATACATATTTATCGTGGGTCTTCAAGTCTCATATGTTCATTGGTGCAGTTGTTGCATTTTGGTTTGCCGCTAGCCTTTTGACATCCTCAACAAGATGCAGCCTCCAAAACCGACCACATTATTCCAGGTGAGGCTTCACCAACAGCCTGCACTTTTTTTTGTCAGTTATTCTTCTCTCCATGCTTCCCACCCATATTACAAACTGAAGAACCCCTTCTCCCCCCCAAAAAAATGTTATAACTAGCTGAACAACTGGGGGGGGGGGGGATTCTGGGTTGGGGGGGAAGAAATTGTCACGATCAGAAGATAAAAATCTTCTCACAATTCCAGCTTACCTTTTTCCTCATTTTGTGTTGCATAGTCCATCAAGAGAAACTAAAAAACTTCTACCTATTTGCTTCTCCAAAAATTAATGGGTGTAGATATAAGACCCTCTTAGATAGGATCCTAGCATTTCAAGCTGGTAGGCAACAATCTTGGTTAGGTAAATGTATTCAGCAAGCTATGTTATCCTAGTGCAGTTTTCGGAAATTAATTAAGACCACTTTGTTCGATAAGTTTATTACTTAGTCAGTTTTATTATTGAAATTCTATTTTTACAAATATTTGTATTTTTTTACTGTATTATTGTATTTCGCTGATTGTCCAGCTCTTTTTAGTGTAAACCACCTAAAACTTTTGGTTATGGCGGTATAAAAGAATAAAGTTATTATTATTATTACCCTTGCGTATAATTAATACCAGGCGTAACACTCTCTTTACAGTCACTACTCCTCAAATTTGGAATCTATTACTGGCCCAGGTAGGGGGAGAAAAAACCCTTGACAAGTGTAAAGGGAAACTAAAAAGTTACCTATTTAGGGACGCTTTTGAATAACCTGTCCCATTGCTAATTAGACGGTGATATTTAAAGCAGGCAAGCAACGATCGATGTAACTCCCCTCCGTTTTCCCCTTACTCATTCTCTTTCCTATTTTGGCTGTAGTTCCTCCCTATTCTTTCCTCTCGTTTGAAGTAAATCAGCGTTTCCCCAATACATTGTTTGTCTCTCCCATTTTTTATAATCTTTATTAAATTTTCCAACTACAGAAATATTGTGTTCAATTTTGGAGGGGACATTATCAAAAGGATGTGCTGAGAGTGGAGTCGGTTCAGCGAATGGCTACCAGGATGGTCTCAGGACTCAAGGATCTCCCGTATGAGGAACGTCTAGGTAAGCTGCAGCTATACTCTCTCGAGGAACGCAGAAAGAGGGGAGACATGATAGAGACGTTCAAATATGTTACTGGCCGTATTGAGGCAGACGAAGATATCTTTTTACTTACAGGACCTACGGCAACAAGAGGGCATCCGTTGAAAATCAGGGGTGGGAGATTTCATAGCGACACTAGGAAGTATTTCTTCACCGAAAGGGTGGTTGATCGTTGGAATGATCTTCCACTTCAGGTAATTGAGGCAAGCAATATGCTTGATTTTAAGAAAAGCATGTGGGTTCACTTCGAGGAAGTGCTTAGGGGGGAGGGTCCTTAGAGTGGCAGACTTGTTGGGCCGGTGATCCTTTTCTGCCATCATGTTCTATGTTTCTATGTTTCAATTGTGCATACAAATAATTCATGTACATATGATATTACAAGAAAAGCACAATAAACTTACATATAGTAATAAGCAATTATTTTTCCCCACCCTCCCACCTATTAATCAAGAAAATAAATACCCACAGGAAACTATCTAAAAATTCCTCCAAACAATTCCGGTACAAACCCCTCCCCCCCTCCCTCCCACCCTGGATGTGTATGTTTAAGATCAGTAAAATAAAGTCAGTTATCATTCCTTACAAAATCTAGTCAACGGCTCACAAACATACATAAATTTCCTGCTGTATAGCTATCAGCCGCTCCATTTTAAAAGTATAACAAAGGGATTCCCACTAGAAAGTGTAATTTAACCTAACCCAGTTCTTCCAATTCTTCAAAATAAGTTGGTTGTCTCCCCCATTTTTTTAAATGTACATCACTTTGAAATTTTGGAAAAAGCGATTTTATCAAATTTTTATTAAACTTGGAAACTTGGAAATGAATGGCCACAAGAGAGCTGCAAGTAGCTTGGCCTGGAGCCAGATGGCCTGGAGCCAACTGGAGGCTGTGGCTGGGGCTCTATGTGCCTGGCTGGTTCCACTGACCTAGTTAATTGCAAGCGATTTTCTGGTGACGTAGGAGAGGCAGGATTCACCTGGGGATAGAATGAAATAATACGGAAAAAATATAGTGTTAAAACACAGGGGGATTCCAACAGCCCATAGACACAAGCTTTAGACAAAGAGCCTTTTGTCTAATTAGAAAGAGACATGGAATAAAAATGGCAGCAGATGCCTTTACCAGAAGCAAAAGGCAATAATTGAAGTTAAAAAATGGAAACTTAATTTTCAGATGTAAAAAATAATTCAATAAGGGTGTGATGGAGAATTAGCAGTGCATATTCTCCCTTTTTACTAATCTTTAGTTAGGCATCTGTTTGCTGCTACTTTCCTGGGAATGGGGCAGTTTCCCAGAGGAATGTATTGGGCTTTCGAGTTTCAGGCTTAGATCCCCACCCTTTTCATAACACACTTGGGAAATCTGAGTGAGATTGTACATGATCTTGTTAGGACATCCAGTTTGAACTGGCCCTGCTTTCTCTAACACAGGGCCTCTTTTACAAAGGCACGCTAAGCTTTTTAGCGCAGATTTAGCGCGCGCTGAATCAACGCGTGCGCTAACTGCCAACGATAATATTTACCACGTGCTAAAAAGCATAGCGCACCTTTGTAAAAGAGGGGGGAAAGGGTATCGCAAACTGTGTTTTCCGCAGCGCACCCGAGATCTCAGGAGGCACAGTGGTGCGCCGCGACACACTGACGAGGAGAGTCGTCCACGTCAGAGGCACGTCCTGTAGGACGTCAATCCGGCACAGATGACTCTCCTCCTGGCTGCCGTCTCTCTTCCTTTCCCCGCACCTCCCGGATCCCTCCACTGAAGTGGGTGGCGGCCAGGTGGGCCTCCGTGCGATGATGTCACGCCTGCACATGAAGTCATCACATCGACGTCCGCGCACTTCCGGGTGCCTTCTGGCCGGGGCACTGGATTTAGTGTGCCATTGGCCGGAAAGTATGCGAGACGCTGTTCTAACACGTACTATCTTTCTGGAAATTTCAAAGTAGGGGGGTAGCCCAAAAGTTTGCATTTCACGTCACCTCCCATGTTGCTTGCAGCGCTGTATATTATCTTTTGATTAGTCTTCATGTCTGTTAAAGGGGCCGTGCTGTTACAGGTGTGCGCTCTTTACAAACAGCATGCACGATGGTTCACGCGTGCACACGTTATGGGGAAAGAGTGCACATTATTATTTGTAAAGAGGGCATGCGGGGGGGGGGGTCAATATTCAACATTAGAGAATGACACGGTGACAAAATTTATCACCGTTCCTGTCCCCGCGGATAACCGCGGGAAATAATCTCATGTCATTTTCTACTGTCTATTTCAACCTCAGTTCTTCTACACCAGCATTCTTCAAAGCAAAGCTTGCGGGTCAGTGGTTGTGGCCATTCATACTCTGATTCTTATGTGAGCCAAGGATAATGAAGTCATTGTGACATCACTGATGTGATTGGCTCTTAGGCACTGGTGGAATGAGGCATTATGACATCACAATATCTGCTCTGGATACCAGAGACTGTCATTCTGTAGTGTCTGTTTCAACCTCAGTCCTTCTACACCAGCATTCTTCAAAGCAAAGCTTGCGGGTCAGTGGTTGTGGCCATTCATACTCTGATTCTTCCCTCTCTCCTTAAAGAATGACATGAAGATGGTTTCCCTCAGTTATCCGCGGGGATGGGAACGGTGATGAATTTTGTCACCGTGTCATTCTCTATTCAACATGATTCAACCGGCCAGAAATGACTCCTGGCTGGTTAAATTACTTGTTTGGGGATAACTTCAAATTTTCAGTGGTACTTAACCAGTTAGCGCTGCTGAAATGAACTGGTTAGCACCAAAATCTGACAGCCTGACCCTATCACTCCCAACTCTGAAAGATATGAAATAGAAGATACCTCGCAGCAAATCATTGAGCTACCAAAGAGCAAACGTGTGGAACTCACTTTCCATTGAAATTCACACAACCACAGTATACACGCTGGTTTGAAAATAAATCTAAAAACGTGGCTTCTTAAGAAATCTTTAGCAGGGATCCAAAGAGACCCAGACTAATAATACAAATCACCTGAAACAAAGACAATGTTAATCGTCAGCTGCTAAGGGAAGTGTGTGTGTGGGGGGGAGGGGGGGAGAGACAGATAGATAGAAAGAAAGCCAGACAGCGAGAGGAAGGGAGATAGAAAGAAAAGAAGAAAGGCACAGGGGCAGAGAGAGACACAGAAAGAAAGACATACAGACATATATTCTAGCACCCGTTAATGTAACGGGCTAAAATAGTAGTATATATATAAATTGATAATAAATTGATAACTTTCCTCCCCTTTTACAAAAGCGTAGACTGGTTTTTAGCATCGGCCGTGGCAGCAACAGCTCCGACGCTCATAGAATTCCTATGAGCGTAGGAGCTGTTACCACCGCGGCTGGCGTTAACAACCGCACTACGCTTTTACAAAAAAAAACAACATATTTAACTATACAAAATTCTGTGTAACACTATGTTGCCTCTAATTAATGAGGATTCGGCGAGATATAAGATTGCACATAACAAACTCGAAACTGTCTATTTGGGGGGCATTCTGAGGGTGCAGTGGCATAGAGAGTGCTGTCGAGAAGGAACGAGGTGCACTGGCAGAGCTCTGGGGGGGAAGAGGGGGTGTCTCAGAACATCAGGGGGGTAATGCAAGACAGGGATAGGGCACACTGTTTAGGGGGTCTGTGCTCTGGAATAGGGCTACTGCATTTGTGTATGTGTGTATATAGTGTGTGTATATTGTTTTCGGTCTGCTGGATGCGGCATCCAGCCCTCTTTCCACAATGCACCAATAATTATATCCCCATATCCCCTCAACGAACTATAAGCAAATTGTAACGGTGGCTTTTCATCGTCACCAAATCGGTGTTATTCCTTGCTGAAGTGAAAACATGCCTTTCCTTAACGCGCGCGGGGCTGGCTCTGGCCTCCGCTGCACTACAGCAGCCCGACAGTGATGGATTGGTAACAACATTCAGTCAGGCAAAGCTAACCTGCTAGTAATTGCCTGTCCTTTTATTCACTCTTAAAAGCATTACAATGGAAGGGAACAGCAGCATGGCCTCACCTTTGTCAGCAACACGCTATTATGCATGCGCCAGTCGTGGGGCTGGCTTTCGTTCGGCTCACTTTGAAAACACTGGGCTTGATAGGTCTGTCAGAACAAAGGGGGAGGTCAAGCCGAGGTCCTTAACAAGGAAAGCAGTTTACAGATGTCTGTCCGGTATCCATTCATCTCTATATCTCATGATTTATCTCTGCCATATCTAGCCATCCATCCATCATCCATGTGTTTATCACCTGTGGTATCTATCCCTCAATCAATCTATCCCTCCTGTTCCACATGCTGTATCTATCCATTCATCTGTCTCTCCATCCCCTCATTTATCACTGGCAGAATAGCCATCTGTTTACCTAGCGCTGAATTTAGATTGGTTCAGCTCTACTCTTTGTGAACCTGCGTGCACCCACTTTCCCTCTTGCCTCTGCTTTTTTGCAGGCCTGCCTGTGCTCTGCCACTTCCCTCTTGTCACTGCTCTTCATGGACCTGCTTGCACCCAGCTTGCTTCTTGCCTCCGCTCCTTGCAGACTGTGTCACCTCGCCTGCCTCTTGCCTCTGCTCTTCATGGAGCTGTCTCTTGCCACTGCCTGTACTTTGCATGTCCCTTGCCTCTTAACGCTTCATGGATTTGCCTGCGCCCAGTTTGCCCCTTGTCTCTGCTCTTCAAAGACTTGTCTGTGCCCAGCTTATACCTTTTTCAGTTCTAGCTCAAGGTGGGTTACATTCAGGTACACTAGATGCTTTCCTGTCCCGTCAAAACCAACAGATTTTAAGGCACAAAGCACAGGAAATCCTCTTTTCAAACACCCCTAATGCCAGCTCTGATAGGGTTACCAGATGTCCGGGAAAACCCGAACATGCCCTCTTTTTAGAGGACTGTCCGGGCTCCCGAATGGACTTTCCCAAACCTGGCTTTTGTCCAAGTTTTGGAAAGCCCTGACCAGTCCCGGTCACATCTAGAGGGCCTCTGAGCATGCGCAGATGACGTCACACACATCCGCGCATGCTCTAGGCCCCCCTTTTTTATATTGTGAAACGCTTAGAAATTAAGATTAGCGTTTTATCAAAATTTTAATAAACACGGAAACTTAGCAAAACCTTACTGCACTGCCATAGAGGTGTCAGATATGCAGATATATTCCCACTGCAGCAGCTGGCGACAGATATATTTATATCCCCACTGTAATATCTAATCCGAAAGACATTATGGGACTCATAATCGAGACTTAAATACGTCTAAAATTCACCCAAGTCGGCACTTGTACGATCTAAAAGACAGGTCATCCACGTGCTGATAATCGAAACGGCTTTTTAGCCATTTTAGGCCTCTGAATCTCGCTGTGCGCCAAGAGCTGAAAGGGGTGTTTTTGGAGGAGTGGTTAGGGTGGGATGTAGGCTGGCCTAGACTTAGTCGTCCTGCAGGGATAATTGAATGTTTGACGAGACTGCCTAGGGGCCCCAGGGGTGTCCAATGTCGGTCCTCGAGGGCCGCAATCCAGTCGGGTTTTCAGGATTTCCCCAATGAATATGCATTGAAAGCAGTGCATGCACATAGATCTCATGCATATTCATTGGGGAAATCCTAAAATCCCGACTGGATTGCGGCCCTCGAGGGCCGACATTGGACACCCCTGTTAGGCGAAACTTACATGTTGTGAGTTAGACGATGTAAAGATTAGATTTATTATTTAAGTATTTATATAGAATTTTTCTTTTTTCAACCATCTTTATTTTCTCTTCTTTATTAATTTCCAGGTACTGTGACATTTCCGCTCCCCGAGACGGTCATGTCAGAGTGAAACCCCGGTCTCAGTCTCTTACTCGAGACCAGACTCTCACTGAGAAGTATCAGGAAGAAGATCCTGAAAGCCTAGCTGCCTATCCTGAGCCTTCTAGCCTAGAGCAGTGCCCTGAGTATAGGTTAACTGCCCGGCCCAGAAAAGCTTCCAGTCACACTAAGGGATTTAATCAAGCTCCCAGTGATATTCTACCCTGTAGCCTGAGGGGGAGCCCAAGAACACACAAGCTAGGCACACAATCACCCAGTGTAGGGCGTGGCCCTAAGCCTGTTAAGCAGCTCTCCAGAGCATTAAAGGAGGCTGCCCAAGAGAGTCTGGGGAGAGAGTTCTCCGGGCCAGGAGAAGGCCAGACCTCACTCCAGAGCCAATGGAGTGTGAGGCTCCAATGCCTCAGGAACCAGCAGAGCAGCTGGATACACCAGAAAGCATGGACCTGGATGAAGGGTGTATGCTGGAGACCGATATGGAAGAAGCCATGGATGTGAGCTTGGCAACTTTCCACTAAACACTACAGGTACAAGGCTGTACAGCAATAATAGTGGAGAGGATTTTTGGCAGAACTGTTTGATTGTTTTGTGCTGTAAAGACAAGCTCAGAGCAGTGCTGCACCAGCTTGATTGGATTGCTACATTGCAGCTGTGCAGGAACTCAGGAGAAGCCCAAAGAACTGTGAGCTAATCAGGGCTGGAAATTTAGGAGCCTGCAGTAAGGCTTCAGTTTTTGTCTTTTGTGTTTTTGCTTCAAGTTTACCTGGTGAAGAACTTTGGACTGTGTTGGTTAGTAAGCCCAGGACTCCAGCTCAAGGCTGGATAAGTGCTTAAGAGACTAATTGTACAGTGTTTTTCAGAGCCTGTGGGATCAGGTAGAGCAAGCACTAAAACCTGGACTGGAAGTATAATTGATAGCAAGCTTGCTGTGCTTTCACTGGACTGGGGGAAAGTTAAAAGGCTTTTTGTTTTCTGTTTTCTTTCTTTTTGCCGTGTTTGGGGAGAAAGGAAACTTGGACTATAATAATTGGTGATATGATTTATGTGGCAAGTGATTAATTAAACTTTGCACATTATTTTGTTCAACTTGACTCACGGCGCTTTATTTTTAGCAAAGCCCAAGATAGTGAGACACCAGTGAGGTCTCCCCCTTTGGGAGCCACGTCAGGAGTGTGCTACCCTCTACCGGAGGTCTTCTGAACTTTACTAAGACCCCGGCAGGTGACAAAATGGTGGCAGCGGTGGGATTTTAGCACACTCTACTGGTGGTTTCAAGTTTGAACCTATAAAAAAAAAAAAAAAAAACACGAAAATTTTGCAGTTTTTTTTTTTGCTTCATAATTTTTCTTTTGGAGTGTTCCCGTGACGCAGGACGACGCTGCCGGAACCACGCCCGGCTATACTTCTGAGGGACCACCGGAAGGACCAGACCAGAAGGAAGTGCCTGAGTCGGGAGTAACAGGACGTACAAGCACAGCCAGAACGACTGGAGGCCAAGGAGGCCTATTTACCAAAGGCGCAGACTCGTCAGTACCTCAGGTAAAGAGTACCTAGGGAGGGGACTGACGAGGATACGAGAGGTATCGGTTAAGATACTCCTCGGGGTTAAAACAAAGAGGGATAGTTTACTCTCTCTGGTGAGACCGCACTTGGGTTTCCTTTTTTGTGTTTGTCTTTTTGCACAGATCGGATGATGGACCCACTGCAATTCCTGGCGGTGCTGGCGCAAGAAAGACGTCAACATTCCGAAGACATACAGAATCTAATAAAAGCGAATCAGGAGATGTGGCATTCTGGACAGCAAGCCGCAAGGCGGCAACATGATGAAATCCTATTGGCCATGGGAGAGCAGGCCAATGTCTGGGCGCAGACATTACACCCTATGGTGACCAACCCAGGCGCAGCGAATCCGCCGGGTCCTCCGGCGCAGCCCATGGTAGGACAAATTCCATTACACACATTGAATTTGTGCAAAATTTCTCCTGGGGACGCGCCTGATGAATTTTTAAACGCCTTCGAGCGTATTGCAACAGCAGCCGGATGGCCCCCTGATCAGTGGGCCGTGCGTCTGTTGCCTTGCCTGGCCGGGGAAACTCTATCTGCCTTTCAGACTCTCAGTCCTGAGCAAGCTAGTAATTATGCCACAGTAAGAACACACATCTTAGATTACCTAGGATATACCTGTGAGCACTACCGACAGAAGTTTAGAGCCACGCAGTTACTAGGGAAAGAAAGACCCAAAGCGTTAGTACAGAGGCTGTCAAAACTGGCAGAAAGGTGGCTACAGCCTCACCTGGCGGATCCCAGAGCCCTCTTTGCGGAGGTTGTGAAAGAGCAGGTGCTCGAAGCAGTCCCCAAAGATTTGAGGGGATGGATCCGCAGGCAAGGCTGTCAGACTTTACCAGAGGTAGTGGAGGCAGCCGAAGCCTTCATAGATGCTCAGAACTCTTTTGAGGAAAGAAAAGCTGATGGGCCCAGTAGAGGGGAAACAGGGAGAGAACAGCCTCCATGGTTCAAGTCCCTGGATTCCCAGAATTCCTCCCAGAGGAAACCGCTACCCAGTACTCCTAGGAAGACAGGACAGGATACGAGCCTCCGGTGCTTCAAGTGTGGGAAGCAGGGGCATACCCAGCGATATTGTCGGGAGAAAAGAGACCTTGTAGTGTGCAGGCCCTCTGGGTTAAACCAGACCGGACCTTACCAGGTACCCATCTTGATAGCTGGGAAAAGGGTTCAAGCTCTAGTGGATACCGGTGCCGAACAATCTGTGATTTCACGCAGACTGTGGAAACAGATTGGTAAGGCAGGCCATCCTAGGGAAGGGCCCAAATCCGTCTTCCTTGCCTGTATACATGGGGACTCCCGGGAATACCCTCTCCACCAAATGCTCATAGAGACGAAGAGGGGAAGTTGGGACATGAAGGTAGCGGTGGTGGACTTTTCACCATATCCAGTAGTACTAGGGAAGGACTGGGCAGGCCTAACCCAACAGGTCGCCCAAGCTGGAGAGGCGGTGCGAGAACCCTTTCACAAGCAGAAATGGGTGATGGGGGCTAGAGTGGTACGAAACCAGTCCCAAGGTTACTCCTGGGGGAGGAGAGAGAGTACCCGGGGGCCAAGTATGAATTGGAAACCGGTGATAAGATGGGCTCCCTTATCTGATAAAGCCCATATTCCTACAAGGGCTTATGACGGTGCCGCGGGGTACGATTTGTACGCCGCCCAAGAACAGGTAGTCCCAGCGCAGAACCGG
This sequence comes from Geotrypetes seraphini, assembly GCF_902459505.1. Taxonomy (NCBI): domain Eukaryota; kingdom Metazoa; phylum Chordata; class Amphibia; order Gymnophiona; family Dermophiidae; genus Geotrypetes; species Geotrypetes seraphini. Next base: position 218,593,615 of record NC_047089.1, on the reverse strand, counting down.
GCGCTGATTAATACAGACATACAGGTGTCCTCGCCACCGGGCTCTTACTTGAGGATAGCGCCGAGGTCAGGGTTAGCTCTACGGCACGCTATAGATGTGGCCGCAGGGGTGGTTGACCCGGACTATAGGGGTAACTTAGCCGTGTTGCTAGTTAACCAGAGCAATACTGACTATAAGATCTGCCCCGGGGATCGAATCGCTCAAATGATTTGTGAGCGCATTTGGCACCCGAAATTGACAAAATATAAAGAACTTCCCGATACTCAGAGGGGAGGAAAAGGGTTCGGATCCTCAGATAAAGGGCAAGCAGGGGAGTCCCAGCCACCGGGGAAAGGGAAACAAACTGAACAGGACCAAACTCTCCGGGAAGAGATAAAATCCTTACGAGAGGAACTGGAGAAACTAAAGGCAGGTCAGAATCAGGCAAGCCCACAGATAATTACACCCGAAACAGCTACAGGAGGAACAAACTCGCGGCCAAGATATGTTGGTGAGGCTTAAAAAAACGGAAGAGCTTAAAGACCGTCTAGCGGGAAAAGACACAGAGGCTCAGTTGCTGGCCAAACAAAATGAGGCAGGCCTCGAACGGTGGGAACGCCACTTCGGAAAGATGGCGGAGTCACTGGACGAAGCAAGTGAGGATATGGACAAGCTACAGCAACAGGTTAATGCCCTTCGGGAAAAAGAGTTAGGGGAAGTCAGACAGGCAGTGTCCGCCCTGGCTCAGAGAATGGACGTGTTGGAGGAGTCGGGTGGGGAGACTAGCCCAGGGGTACAGGCAGGGTATGAAACTCCAGTACTGCAGTGGCCCGACGATTTCATGGATCCTGACCCATTACCTACTAATCAGGGGAAGAAGTTTAATAAAACCCGTAGGCGGTATTGATGTACTAGCTAAGCTTAACGCCAATGTGGACGTTCTGTCTAGAATGTACGAGACACCCCAGCAGAAGCCTCAGACTAGGCAGCCTTTAAGTGAGGGGGTATGTGACATTTCCGCTCCCCGAGACGGTCATGTCAGAGTGAAACCCCGGTCTCAGTCTCTTACTCGAGACCAGACTCTCACTGAGAAGTATCAGGAAGAAGATCCTGAAAGCCTAGCTGCCTATCCTGAGCCTTCTAGCCTAGAGCAGTGCCCTGAGTATAGGTTAACTGCCCGGCCCAGAAAAGCTTCCAGTCACACTAAGGGATTTAATCAAGCTCCCAGTGATATTCTACCCTGTAGCCTGAGGGGGAGCCCAAGAACACACAAGCTAGGCACACAATCACCCAGTGTAGGGCGTGGCCCTAAGCCTGTTAAGCAGCTCTCCAGAGCATTAAAGGAGGCTGCCCAAGAGAGTCTGGGGAGAGAGTTCTCCGGGCCAGGAGAAGGCCAGACCTCACTCCAGAGCCAATGGAGTGTGAGGCTCCAATGCCTCAGGAACCAGCAGAGCAGCTGGATACACCAGAAAGCATGGACCTGGATGAAGGGTGTATGCTGGAGACCGATATGGAAGAAGCCATGGATGTGAGCTTGGCAACTTTCCACTAAACACTACAGGTACAAGGCTGTACAGCAATAATAGTGGAGAGGATTTTTGGCAGAACTGTTTGATTGTTTTGTGCTGTAAAGACAAGCTCAGAGCAGTGCTGCACCAGCTTGATTGGATTGCTACATTGCAGCTGTGCAGGAACTCAGGAGAAGCCCAAAGAACTGTGAGCTAATCAGGGCTGGAAATTTAGGAGCCTGCAGTAAGGCTTCAGTTTTTGTCTTTTGTGTTTTTGCTTCAAGTTTACCTGGTGAAGAACTTTGGACTGTGTTGGTTAGTAAGCCCAGGACTCCAGCTCAAGGCTGGATAAGTGCTTAAGAGACTAATTGTACAGTGTTTTTCAGAGCCTGTGGGATCAGGTAGAGCAAGCACTAAAACCTGGACTGGAAGTATAATTGATAGCAAGCTTGCTGTGCTTTCACTGGACTGGGGGAAAGTTAAAAGGCTTTTTGTTTTCTGTTTTCTTTCTTTTTGCCTTGTTTGGGGAGAAAGGAAACTTGGACTATAATAATTGGTGATATGATTTATGTGGCAAGTGATTAATTAAACTTTGCACATTATTTTGTTCAACTTGACTCACGGCGCTTTATTTTTAGCAAAGCCCAAGATAGTGAGACACCAGTGAGGTCTCCCCCTTTGGGAGCCACGTCAGGAGTGTGCTACCCTCTACCGGAGGTCTTCTGAACTTTACTAAGACCCCGGCAGGTGACAGTACTTTAGTTAGATTGTGAGCCTTCGGGACAGTAAGGGAATTTTTTTAAGTACCTTCTTACTTCTCATTTATAATCTTAATGTATATTTTCTTCAAACCGCTTAGAACCTAACGGATGTAGCGGTATATAAGAAATAAATTACATTACATTACATTACATATATCGCTTATAGACTAAGGGCTCCTTTTACGAAGGTGCGCTAGCGTTTTTAGCGCACACACCGGATTAGTGTGCGCTAGCTGAAAAACTACTGCCTGCTCAAGAGGAGGCGGCAGAGGCTAGCGCGCGAGGCATTTTAGCGCGCGCTGTTCCGAGCGTTAAGGCCCTAACGCGTCTTCATAAAAGGAGCCCTAAGTGGTTTACATTCAGGTACTCAAGCATTTTTCCCTATCTGTCCTGGTGGGCTCATGCTCTGTCTAATGTACCCGGGGCAATGGGGGGGATTAAATGACTTGCCCAGGGTCACAAGGAGCAGTGAGGGTTTGAACCCACAACCTCAGGGTGCTAAGGCTGTAGCTCTAACCACTGCACCACACACTCACCCAAGACAGGTATAAGTGCCCAAAAGGTATTGAAAGTGACCAGATAACCACTGCAGAGACAAAGTAAAGACCCCCACACACTCACCGACCCCATTGCACCCCCACAAAGTTCAAAATAAAAATGTACATACCTGCCTCTGGAACATCAGCACCTGGCATAGGAAAGTCTAGTAGAGCTGCACAGAGGTGGCTTAAGTAGTCTGGGGGTGGGCTAGTGAACCATAGAGAGGAGGACCCAGGCCCATAAGCTACTCTAACCACTAAATTCATGGTGGAAAATGTGAGCCCACCAAAACCCTACTGTACTGCCATATAGGTGGCCATAAGGGCTATTGGGGTTGTAAACAGGTGATTTGGGGGGCTCCCCATAACCTATAAGGGAGTTCTGGTGAGATGTTTATGTGGCACCCTTTTTGTGAAGTTCATAGCAGTGCCATGTAAGGTGGCCCTCTACTCTGTTGCCATGTCCATCACAATTCTGGCTCCTCCCACATCCAAAAGTCTTGTTCTGGGTGTTTGGGACTTGAATGAATTTTTGGTCGAGAATGTGGTATAATGATTGACATAGTGGCGGTCTGGATGCTCAAATGCCTGGAGGTACAGATTTTCGGGAAAAAAATATTTTAGACGCACTTTTTGAGAATGGACATTTTACTGCTGCTGACTTTGGGTGATGAGCGCCCTACGTCCAAATCGGACGTAGACGTGTGTTTGTTTGTTTTTTAAATTATGCCCCTCCACATATTCCCCTCCCCCCACAGCAGCTGGTGAGATGTGCAGATAGTAGATAAAATGGATGGGCAGATTAGACAGGCCATATGGTCTTTATCTGCCTTCATATTTCTATGCTTCTATTTCTATGCTTCTATATCCACGCTGCAGCTTCTAATGAGAAAACAATATATTACCACCACTACAACACCTAGTGAGATATGCAAATATGTCCTCGCTTCAGCATCTGATGAGAAGCAAAATATATATCCCCACCGCAGCACTGTGAGATATTCAGATATATCCCCACTGTAGCATCTTGTGAGACACAATGATATATTGCCACCACAGAGTCTTGTGAGAGATGTGAGATAAAAAAGATATATCCTCACCACATCACCTGGTGGCACATAGATATATCTCCTCCCCTCCCCCCTCCACCCACAGCACCTGGGACAGAAACACAGAAACAAACGTGGGATGAACACTGAGGATCTTTAATCAGAAAATAATGGGTATACATTGAAGGAACTATGGCCAGTACTAGGCAGGTTTGTGCCCTGTATATGGCCATTCAATTGAGGACGAGCTGGGGAGGGTTTCGATGGCTGGAATGGTTAAGATGGGCTGGAGTGAGCTTTGATGGAGACTCCAGTAGATGGAACCTAAGCACACTACCCAGAAATATCTGCTTCAACACGTCCAGCAACGGGCGAAACTCCCTCCTCTTCTGCAAAGTGATACTCGAGAGATCCTGAAATATCTCCACTTTCAAATTCTTCCAGGAGATAACACCCAAGGCTCTAGCTTTCTTCACCAGACGATCCTTATCGGGGAAGTGGTGGATACAAGCAATAATATCTCTCGGGTAATCCCCATTCTTCGGACCCAGGGTTCGGTGCGCCCTATCCACTCTCAGGCCCCCAGTAGTGTTGTCAGGGGCCCCCCCATCCGCCAGCAGGAACCGGCTGAGCTCCTGCACCACATCCGCAGCGTCCCCATACTCAGCTGTTTCTGGGACTCCCCGGATCCGGACATTATTCCTTCGGGACCTATTTTCCAGGTCCTCCACTTGGGCACAGCAGTCTAGAAGATCTTTTTGGACTGCCTTCACCTGAGTTGTGAGTCCCTGAACCGTCTCTTCTTGCTCCCCCAAGCGTTTTTCAGTGTCCTCCACTCTGCCCAGCAAGTCTGCAAAGTCCTGCCTTATCTCCTTTACGGCCTCTTTGATTTTACCTTTTACAGCCGCCACCTCCTCTTTAATTTCAGTGGCCCACAGTTTCAGGTCGGCTTTTGTAACAGCCGCCGCCGACCCAGCTCGCCGTAGCCTCGGGGAAGCACCGCGCTCAGACTCCTCTTCCGACGCGCTGTCTCCCGACTCGCGCGCGGACATGCCCGAGGTCCCGCGCACGTGGCGGAGGCCTCCCTGCTCACCGCCGCGCTCCGTCGCTCTGCCGGGCTCCACTCGTTTTTTTGTCGGCATCCCGCAAGAGCCCCAGGCTTCCCCCACACTCGTCCTACCTCGGGCGCACCGATTGCAGCGTCCCGCAACGGGAAAGTTTTGCTCTGTAGAGAGGAGAGTCAGAGCAAAGTCCCTAACCCTCCATCTTGGATCGTGACGTCACCGGAAGTCCCTACCCAGAAATATCTAAGAAAAAAAAGGACCATTTCAATTAAATAATTAATTTATGGAGAGTGTATGGTTAGGCAGACTGGATGGACCATTCGGGTCTTTATTTGCTGTCATTTACTATGTTCCTATATCCACAAAGTAGATCTGAGGTGCTGTAGGTTAGAAGATGCCATTGATTTGCTGAATATGAGCCTGGGGCTCTGCAATCTTGGGTTGTCAGTAACTCGCTGGACTTGTGGGTGTCCTGAAGATTGTGGGCATGAGTAATTTGCTGTTTTACTGGGCCGAGCCTAAGGCACTGCAGCTTAGGAGTGTCAGTGAATTACTGGACTGTGCTTGAGGTTTTGCATGCTCATAGTATTAGCAGGCCACATTCCTAATATATATGTGCGATATAAAACTGAAATGGAATGTTTTTCATTAAGAAGTCCTTAGGTAAAGGACCCTGAGCAGAGAGGAATCTCATGCCCTGCACTGCACCAAAATCACTAGTGTTTTTGAAAAGCCAGAGCCCCGCAGGGACTGGGTCAGAATGACACGATGCACGGGAGAGTGTAGTTGCCAGGACTCATAAAAAACAGAGACACAAAATTGGCTTCATTCTCTAAAACAGTTACACTGGACCTTGTGTCAGGGAAATCAATAGCTATTTGTAATTATGCTATAAACATACAGGAAATACAGGAAGGGAGAAATGGAAAGGATTGGGAGGGGGGGGGGGAGCTGATGCTTTGTGAATGCTGCAGGCCATAGTGTAGGAGCAGCCCCAGATGCCATCGATCTGCAGAAAACTTCCTATGTGCCCCCTGATCTGCATCTTCCCAGGTGTCTCTGATCCTTGCTTTGCTGTAAACCCCATGCATGCCCTGTGTCTTTCTTGACTGCGATCCGATCTGCGTTTGCCCGGTCTTCTGTATACACAACCTAACTGCTGCCTCCTTAGTCTAATTTCTAACATTTATGTAGCAGGAGCAGCCTAAAGGGGATGACGAACCACGTTAAAGACTCATTGTGGGGACTCATTTACATAACTCAGTAGAGGCTGAAAAGCAGAGCCTTATGTGAAAAACAGAGGTCTCAATGCACTGAGGGCTAGATTCACTAAGCCCACCGATCGTGTCCCGACCAGTTTGCAACCCCGACCCGATTCACTAACCTTCCTCCCGATCCGCGCATGCAAATGAGGGGAAGGGCATCCAAAAGTAGGAAGGCAGCGATTCACAAAACAAATTAAGGAACACCGATTGGGCTGGCCGATCACAAAAGAAGCGGCTACTGAGGACCAGTTGCTCACGTCCTTGCCAACTGTCCTCACCCTGAAATCCCAGCCCTGAAGCCCTGAAACTATGAAAAAAGCGCCCTGCTCTCTGCTGCTCTGCCTCTCTGCGACTCCGTGTTTTTAACCCGTGGCTTTAACCTGCGGGTTAAAAGAGGGGCTGCACTAACATTGCTGCCCCGAAATCCTTGCGACCGGGCATAGGAATGATTGCTCACTTTACCTCTGGCCAAGCCCCCCCTTGCAGCGTATTCTGTTCCATTAAACATTACATTACATTACATTACATTAGGGACTTCTATTCCGCCTATACCTTGCAGTTCAAGGCAGATTACAAAAGAGCTAACTGGACATTTCCAGTGAAGTTACAACAGTTTTTTTGTTTTTTGTTTTTTTTTGTTACAAGGGAGGAGAGGTAGCTGGATTAATTCTGGAAGAACTTGCAAATTGGATATTAAATTGACTGTACGTTACTGTGTGATATAACAAATAGATTACAGTTAGAGTACAAATAAGATTACGTTACATTTCAGGGATCTGAATACTTGGTTGGTGTTTTGGTGAGGAAGAGATTATTTAAGTGGAGGTTTTGGGGAAGAATTTATCTAGGAGGAGGGGGAAGGGTTGGGTTAAGATATCTGGATAAATTTTTTGAAAAGTAGGGTTTTGATTTCTTTTCGAAAAGTTTTGAAGTCGCCCGTTGCCGTCAACATGGAGTGGTTAAGTTTTGCTGCTTGCGTCGCCAGAAGGTTATCAAACATCTTTTTGCGCTGAGTGCCCTTGAGTGGAGGGAAGGCAAAAGGGTTCGGAGCTCTTCTTTGTCTTGAGGTGAGGATCTGATTTAGGCGGTTGTTTAGATAGGGGGGTGAAGCCGTTTAATGCTTTGAATAATAGACAGTAGAATTTGAATTGAATTCGTGCTTGCATAGGTAGCCAGTGAGAGTCTAGGAAGGCAGTTGTAAACCCCCTCTCTTGTCTGTCAAAAATTACAAAGACTAGGGGGGACACTCGATGAAGTTACAGGGAAATTCTTTTAAAACCAATAGGAGGAATTTTTTTCACTCAGAGAATAGTTAAGCTTTGGAACGCGTTGCTAGAGGTTGTGGTAAAAGCGGATATCGTAGCTGGTTTTTTTTAATTATTTATTTATTTATTCAATTTTCAAAATACAAATCAAGATTAAACTTGTACAGAAAGCTTTAAGTCAAGGAAAATAAAATCACAACAGTATTATATATTCAAGGATATCAATTTAACTTAAATCAGCTCAAGTCCACAAAGGATCCAAAATGTAATTATAAACGGAAAAACAAAGAAATATTTTTAGGAAAAGTAATGCAAATCAGCTGGTAAGGACATCTTAAATATTCTATACTCCTCTATTCTTTTCCTTCTCAATCCGAGAAAGAGATAGGAAAGTTGTCAGCTGGTAAGGCTCAAAGAAAACATACTTTTGGGAATTATATTGTATAACGCATTTACAAGGATATCGGATGAAAAAAAGTTGCTCCAAGAGCTATAATTACCGGTTTTAACATAAGAAACTCTTTTCTTCGCCGTTGTGTGTCCCTGGCCAAATCTGGGAACATTTGTATTTTAAGTCCCATAAATTCTTTTGCTCTATTTTTAAAGAAAAGTCTCAAAATCCAATTCTTGTCCATTGCTAGAGCTAAAGTTGCCACTAATGTTGCAGGAGTAGCCATTTCTTTATCTGATAATTCCAGTAATGCCAATACATCTATTAGTCCATGGCTATCTTCCTGTTGCTGAATTTGATTTTTCTTGGGAAGGTAATACACCTGTGTAAATGGAGGTAATGAACCCTCAGGAACTTCTAATATTTCCATCAGGTATCGTTTTAACATCTCTCGCGGAGTAATTGTTGTAATTCGTGGAAAATTAATCAGTCTGATATTGTTGCCTCTTGAAAAATTTTCAAATGTTTCAATCTTCCTTCTTAAGTTTACATTATCCTTAATTAAAGTCTCTTGAAGCTGTTTGGAAGATTTTAATTCATTTTTGATACTGTCTAAGGATATATTTGAGACAGCAATATCTTGCTTTATTGAGGTAATTTCTTTTTCTTGATCTTTCATTTTCCCCTCCACTTGCACTTGTTGAATATTAATTGTTTTCGCCATATTTGCCACCAGGTCCCACAAGGCATCTAAGGTAAGTTCTTGGGGCTTAACTATAGTAGGAATTTGTAAATGAGTAGTTAAAAATTTATGCTCACCATTCGACCGCTCTCCTCCACTTTCCTCCGTTTGAGTAGGTCCAGTGTCAGTTGTTACAGCACTCCCGGCGATATTCAGGGTCTCCTGCATAGCCTGTGATCCTGAATCAGCTTCCACAACACAGCTCCGCGCAGCCTCTAGGGGAGAGCTCATCCTGACTTCCGGTGAGCTCTCAACCCCTGGGGAGCTGGTTGCACGGGGGTGCAAAGGAGGAGGTCTTTCGTCGGGGCTCAGAGTGGTCTCGAGACTTCGGTGAGACACCTCCGTTCCGTTCTCACGGGGTGTCTCTAACTGCAATCCCGACGTTGTCATGGTGCCCTGGAATCGCCGAAACAGCGCTTCTATATTGCCGGAGGTAGGTGTTCCGGAGCGCAGGGAGGCCCCACCGGTGCTCTTTCCCCTTCTTTTCGGCATTTAGAAGACAGAATACAGCTCAGAGAGAGCTCAAAAACTTTCAACAGTAGCGTCTATTTGGCGACCTGCTTCAGCGGTTTGCATCCGCAGCCATCTTGGCTTCGTAGCTGGTTTTAAGAAAGGTTTGGACAATTTCCTGGAGGAAAAGTCCATAGTCTGTTATTGAGAAAGACATGGGGGAAGCCACTGCTTGCCCTGGATCAGTAGCATGGAATGTTGCTACTCCTTGGGTTTTGGCCAGGTACTAGTGACCTGGATTGGTCACTGTGAGAACAGGTTACTTGGCTTGATGGACCATTGGTCTGACCCGGTAAGACTATTCTTATGTTCTTATGTTCATACTCCCAATCCTCTCCCACCCCTACCTTACAAATGTCCTTGGTATAGGGTTACCATATGGCTCCAATAAAACCTAAGGCAACAATACAGTTTAGGGGTGAAGTTCTTTTGTGCATGAAAGAGGAGCGGGACTTGGGTGTGATAGTATGTGATAATCTTAAGGTAGCCCAACAGGTTGAAAAGGCAAAGGTGAGAGCTAGAAGGATGCTTGGGTACATAGGGAGAGGAATGGCCAGTAGAAAAAGGAGGTATTGAAGCCCCTGGTGAGACCTCATTTAGAATATTATGTATAACTAGCTGATGCCCCGGCGTTGCACGGGTATTTAATTATAGCAATAACACTGTAAATGGATTCAAATAAAGATACTTTATAGTGGTGAATGAAATTATTTTTTTACAGCTTAATAAAAAGTACAATATTCAAATTATAATGTGAAATATTTGACAAAATGAATACAATACAACTAACGCAAAACGTGATTATAAACAACATTTTTAGTTTCATGTCCAGGAGCAAGAACATATAAATTCTTGGGTGAACCCACCCTTGAGCAAGCAACATAGAGTTGTGGGCCGCGAGACCCCCAGAACATATCACCCCAGGTAGTGAGGGATCTGCATACCAAGTTTCGTTCAAATCGGTCAAGCCGTTTTTGAATAACTGTGAGAATGGCAGCTTTTTACATTATTTCCATTGACATGAATGGGTGAAATCTGATTTTCTGTTTGTAGCTCCGCCCACGTGTGCAGGTGGGCCGCGAGACCCCCAGAACATATCACCCCAGGTAGTGAGGGATCTGCATACCAAGTTTCATTCAAATCGGTCAAGCCGTTTTTGAATTACTGTGAGAATAGCAGCTTTTTAAATTTTTCCATTGACATGAATGGGTGAAATCTGATTTTATGTTTGTAGCTCCGCCCACGTGTGCAGGTGGGCCGCGAGACCCCCAGAACATATCATCCCAGGTAGTGAGGGATCTGCATACCAAGTTTCGTTCAAATCGGTCAAGCCGTTTTTGCGTGATCGCGGCACATAAACACACACATACACACATACATACCTCCGATTTTATATATATATATATATAGATTCTGGAGACCGCACATTCAAAAAGATATAAACAGTATGGAGTTGGTCCAGAGGAAGGCTACTAAAATGGTCGTTGGTCTATGTCATAAGGTGTACAAGGACAGAGTTCAAGATTTCAATCTGTATACTTTGGAGGAAAGGCTGGAGAGGAGTGATATGATAGTGACATTTAAATACTTATGTGGCATAAACATGCTTGAGGCAAGTCTCTTTCAATTGAAAGGAGACATCAGAGTGAGAGGGAATGGGATGAAGGAAATACTTTTTTACAGAAAGGGTGGTAGATGCGTGGAATAATCTCTTGGTAGAGGTGGTGAAGACAAAGACTTTCAAGAAAGCATGGGACAGACACGTGGGATCTCCTAAGGAGAAGAGGAGATAGTGGATGCTGAGGATGGGCAGACTGGAAGGTCCATTTGACCTTTATCTGCCGTCCTGTTTCTGTTTCTAAAAGGAGGATAGATTTAAACATCTGGGTTTTACTTCCAATGCTTTTAATGGCAGTAAAACCCGGATGTCTCAATCTGTTCTCTATTTTCTGAAGCCATATGGTAACCCTATCTTGGCCAGTGGGATTTCCCACTACTCAACTCCACGTGACCCTACTGAACTGCAGGCCCCTGTCTTACCCTCGGCCCTACCCATGCATTTCCAACATTGGGAGACAGAAGTGATATCTACCCTCATGACTCCATGCCACCATCTTGAAAAATGGCAGCAACTGACTCCATGTGATGCATTTTCTAATGCTGGAGGTGTGCTAGGGGTATTATGGTTCCCAACCCTGTCCTGGAGGAACACCAGGCCAATTGGGTTTTCAGGCTAGCCCTAATGAATATGCATGAAGCAAATTTGCATGCCTATCACTTCCATCATATGCAAATCTCTCTCATGCATATTCATTAAGGCTAGCCTGAAAACCCGATTGGCCTGGTGTTCCTCCAGGACAGGGTTGGGAATCACTGTTAAGGTATGCAGAGGTTGGGAGGGGGAGTAAGGGAGAGCACCCACAGGCCACTAGGGACATTTGTGGGGTTGGGGAATTGAAGGCCCTTCAGGGATTTGGGGTCATTTGATGTGAAATGTCACTCTTCATTTCAGATGGCTTTTGTTCCCATTTGTATCTTTATGGTGGTTCTCAGCTGGGATGTAATGATTCAGAGTAAAAAATAATGTAGGTTTCAGTGAAGGATTTTTTTTTTTTTTTTTACCATCAGAAGCAATTTCACATTTTTGGATGTTTGTATGTGATTTTCATACTCACTGTGCTATCCTTTAGCACAGTGGTTTTACTCAAGATTTTCCTGTGCTGACCGTCTTTCTCCATCAGGAGTAAGGCTAATGTGGGACAATCTTAAAGCATAGTGCAATTTATTGCATCGCTCAATGGTAGGGCCACTCCTGTTATCTACAGTTCCCCTGGGATTAAAAGTCCCTACGCTGCTGATAATTCTTTAGTGGAGAAGCAGGGAAGAAAAAAGCCAGTGGAAGGGATCGTGATTGGGCAGACTTGTTGGGCCGTTGGCCCTTTTCTGCCGTCATATTCTATGTTTCTATGTTTAAACATGATGACAGATAAAGGCCAATTGGCCCATCTAGTCTGCCCATCCCCAGTAACCATTATCTCTTCCTCTCTCTGAGAGATCCCACGGGCCTATCCCAGGCCCTTTTGAATTCAGACACAGTCTCTGTCTCCACCACCTCTTCCGGGAGACTGTTCCATGCATCTACCACCCTTTCTGTAAAAAAGTATTTCCTTAGATTACTCTGGAGCCTGTCACCTCTTAACTTCACCCTATGCCCTCTCATTGCAGAGTTTCCTTTCAAATGAAAGAGACTGACTCATGCGCATTTATATCAAGTTGGTATTTAAATGTCTCTATCATATCTCCCCTCTCCTGCCTTATCTCCAAAGTATACAGATTGAGATCTTTAAGTCTGTCCCCATAAGCCATATGATGATGACCACGTACCATTTTAGTAACCTTTCTCTGGACTGACTCCATCCTTTTTATATATCTTTTTGAAGGTGCGGTCTCCAGAATTGAACACAATGTTCTAAATGAGGTGTCACCAGAGTCTTATACAGAGGCATCAATACCTCCTTTTTCCTACTAGCCATACTAGCATCCTTCTAGCTTTCGCCGTCACCTTTTCAACCTGTTTGGCCACCTTAAGATCATCACATACAATCACACCCAAGTTAGGATCTAAGACATCTGCCAAGCTAAAGTCAAGTTTAATGTTTTGTACATACTATTGCTTCTTGGAGACTTTCTAAGGGGGGAGGGGGGTAGCGTCTAGCTGGACTCATCACTTTCTATCCTTCCCTGGAAATCTCCCCATTTTCCCCCCACCCCACCGTGCAGCCTGGAAGGAGCTCTGCCTTGTTAGCAGTGTTCTGCATACCTCAGATAGTCTTCCAGTGAACACATACCTAATAAATATTATGTGTTTGGCATCTTTAAGTAGTCTCTAGTATTAGTAAAGGCAGTGTCTGTGCCAGTGGCTACACAGACAGGCCCCGGTCATGGCTCAGGGCTCAGTAGCTCTCTTCCAATGATTTCCCCCTTTGTTGGAAGTTTTGAGGCTTTCTCTGCTGAATTACAGATCAGGGTTCTGGAAGCCGTAGGATAGAGCTATCTCCTAGAGAAGCGAGGACAGCTCCAGTAAAGCGTGTGATTCAGGATCCTGTTCCCGCCACCTTTGTAGACTGGCTGACCCATTAACATTCTCTGTGGCTTCTGCCTTCCGTCATTTTCCATTAAGGGCATTTTCACGCTGCTGCCTAAGACTGAAGCTGATCTTTTTTGTCCATTAATATTAATATTCCCCAGGAATGCTGGCATTGTATTATTATCATTATTCAGATTTGCAGAGGGACCGTCTTCTTCACCTGCTTAAAAGTTTACCATCACTTCTGAAGTCTGAAATATTCCTATCCTTGGCAAGAATGAAAGCCTGTGGCAGAACTGGTTACTGACCAACACTCTGTCTCAATTACAGATCTCCCCACTGTGGGTTGGGACAACCAGTAGGGTCACAGTGGGGAGATCTGTAAAAGAGATGGAGTGTTAGTCAGAAACCAGTTCTGCCACAGGCTTGCATCCATAGCCACATCATTATTCTGCACTTCCAAGAGGTCACACAATTTTATTTGGTCGTAGGTCAGGGATGTCAAAGTCCCTCCTTGAGGGCCGCAATCCAATTGAGTTTTCAGGATTTCCCCAATGAATATGTATGAGATCTATTAGCATACAATGAAAAGCAGTGCATGCAAATAGATCTCATGCATATTCATTGGGGAAATCCTGAAAACCCGACTGGATTGCGGCCCTCGAGGAGGGACATTGACACCCCTGTCGTAGGTGGAGTCACGACCACAAATGATTGATAAGCACTGCTTTACAATACAGTTTCTACCCTCGCTTATTCATATGCCATATAATAAAGGAACCCTTCCCAAGACAGCGAAAGGGACAGAGGCCTGGATGCACTAAACTTACCTAACGATCATCGCTAAACCAGTTGAACTGGTTTAGCGTCAACGTAATTTAACTGACCGATGTACACAATGGCTGACTGCGGGCTTTTCCATGCGCTCATTACAGCCTCCGACTCTGACATGCAAACAACCTCGTTAGTATTACAATAAGGTCATTAATATTAAAACAAGCACTCTGATTGATCACTAACATCACTAAGGCATGCACTAAATCTAGCGATAGCTACTAACGGCCCCAAATTACTGACTGTTCTAGACTGGTCAGTAACTGCATTACCGACAGGTCTGCCATATTGCCTCCCCCCCAAAAGAGAGGCAGAAGGGATACTCCCTCCCTCCTGACTCAGAAACCCGGACCCCCCAAACTCCCAAACTACCTCCCGTGAAGATTGTGGCCACCCGAACCCCCCACATTCCTGGTAGAAGGATTGCCCACTCACTCTTGACTTGGCCACCCCACACCCCTGACTGCCAAAAATCTGGACCCCTCCACACCCCCACACTCCCCCCAACACCAAGGCCCCCCCTTCTGACCCCTCCCACCACCCCACAAAGTCCCCAAGAGAAGGTCATGCTGGTCTGGTGGGCTGGGTGAGTCAGGTCAGAACCCATCCAGCTCAAGCACACCACCCAAATTCCCCTTTGTACCTTGTTGTAGAAATACAGAAAGAGGGATGTTCACCCCATTCTGCCGGCAGGCCAGTCTTTTCAAAATGGTGGGCCTTCCCCTTCCCAGTGCATCCTGGGATGCACTGGGAGAGGCCTAAGACTCCAGTTGACTCAGATACTGTAAGCCTCTCCTATGGAAGGGACCTTTGGTATCTGAACCAATTGGAGTCTTAGGTCCCCTTCCTGTTGCATCCCAGGATGCATCAGGAAGGGGTCCTAAAGCCCTGATTGGGCCAGGTGCCTAAGGCTCCTCCTATTAGAGGATCCTTAGGTATCTGGGCCAATCAGAGTCTTAGACCCCTTTCAGTTCATCCCAGGATGCACCAGGAAGAGGAAGGCCTGCCATTTTGAAGATGCAAGCCTGCTGTCTGGATTTTTATAACAAGGTATGGGGGGGTAGGGTGGTTTGGATGTATGTGCTTGAGTTGGGGGGTTCTGACCTGACTCCCCCCAGCCCACCAGTGCCTTCTTCTTGGGATTTGGGGTGGTGGGAGGGGTAAGAAGTAGGGACCTTAATGTCAAGGGAATGTGGGTTGTGGGGGGATCCAGGATTTGGGCAGTCAGGAGTATAGGGGTGGTCTGGGTGGCCAAGGCAGGAGGGAATGGGCATTCCATCTGCTGATTTTTCTAAAGTTGTTGGGTCGTGGAGCCATTATTGGGAAAGGTCAGTATGTTTGTGTGGGGTTTCAGGTGGCCGAGGCAGGAGGGAGTGAGCATCCCTTCTGCAGATTCTTTTTAAAGTTCGGGGGGGGGGGGGGGCCTTCATGGGGGGAGGGGAGGGACGGGGCAGCAGGACCTCTTTTTAAAAAAAAAAATAGGCACAGATTTACAAGTGTAACACAGAAACAACATCTATGCTCCTGCCCCTACCCCCTCCAACCCCACCTATTATTCCTTCCTGGAACAGCTGAGCGGCAGGAGGCTGCTTCAGAGCTTCCCCTGCTCAGCTATTGCTCTGCGCATTTGTTAAAGTCACTTTTCCAACAACTGATGGGGTGGGATTACGTCTGACCTCCACAAAACTAATTTGCATGCATCGTCAGTTGAATATCGATTGCCATTTTAAAATCAGACAATTTGTTGACCCTGCAGTGACCCACCGGATTTTAGCAATACTTTTAATGCGTCTGGGCCAGAGTGAGTGAGAACTGCAGCCGAGTAAGGGAAGAAGAGAGCAAAATCTTAACTCTGTCAGTGAACATCACTCTAGAGCAGGAGTGTCCAATGTCGGTCCTCGAGGGCCACAATCCAGTCGGGTTTTCAGGATTTCCCCAATGAATATGCATGAGATCTATTTGCATGCACTGCTTTCAATGCATATTCATTGGGGAAATCCTGAAAACCCGACTGGATTGCGGCCCTCGAGGACCGACATTGGACACCCCTGCTCTAGAGTTACCATATGTCCGAGAAAACCTGGACATAGTCCGGGCGCCCGAAGGGATTTCCAAAACCCGGCAGTTTGTCTGGGTTTTAGAAATCCTGAGCTCAGAGGCTGCGTCTGGAAGCCTTTGCGCATGTGCGACCGTCACCGTGATGATGTCATACGCACGCACCGGCGTTGATCTGCACTGAATGTTTAGCAGGCTCTAATGTGGGAAACTATGCGCCAAAGATTAATACAAAGAGTATTTAAAATGTGGTCAAACAGATGTTAATTAGGTCATGTTGTATTCCTTCACTAATGCGCAAAGCAGCGCACAGAACAAAGCCACCTTTACTGCTGGCAACTAACACAAGCTCAGAGCTGGCTTTAGGGTGCTTGAAAGAAGATTTCCTGTGATTTTTGCCTTCAAATATGTTGGTTTTGAATGAATTTGGATGTGGAAGGAAAAGCCTGCAAGCTTTTAAGTGCTGGGAATGAGAAACACATGTGTGTGAGTCTGAGCAAAGCCGAAAATGAAAACACATGTTGGCACCTGTTTCTGCACTTAAATATACACTGCCAGTGAAAAAACAGTTTGAAAGGCTTATATTTAAAGGTGCAGAGTAATGGCACCAACATATGCCTCTAGGACTGCCTACCACATGCGCACAATAGCTATGCTTATTGCAAAACTCTTTGGTCTCATAGCATGCAAATAATTTGCATGCAATTAATATTGAGCATTGGGGAATTATTTTTCTGCATTGTTCCTGCGCTATTCCTAGGCACCGTTATAGCGCTGAAGTGCTGAACATTGGCCCATCAGTGACAGAGCTGCGAAGATACCACGTTTTATTATAGAATTGTAGCACATAATTGACAGACTCAGGAACTACAAATCCCACACTGCTTTGGGATATGAATTCAAAACCAGAACTGGCCAACCATTCTCCCTCTTGAAAATGGAGTAACTTGGCAGCTGAATAACAAGACTGAGAAAATAAGATTCCTGTGATGGAAAACAGAGATCATGGGTGTCTGAAAGGGGGGAGCCACAGGTGCTATGACACCACAAAAAATCCCCCTATACCCTGCTACCGTTGCTGCTATTTCAGCAGCAGCAAAACAAAGATATAGGTGTCATGAGGCTGCCAGTTCTGCCCTGAAACTTAAAGTGATGTAAGAAGGGGCGGGGGCGGCAGCTGCAAGGATTAATAGAGTGGCCCCATGACACCTTTATCTTTGTTTTGCCACTGCCTGAGAGAGGGGGAGAGAAACGCTGGATAAAAGGGGAGGGATGGGGCCAAGCAATGGATGGAAAGGGGGAGAAAGGGGGTCGGGTTCTGGATGGAAGGGAGAGGGAGGGGGTCTGGCAATGGATGGAAGGGAGGAGAAGATAGTGCAGGCACTGGACAGAAGAGGGAGATAGAGGCAGGTGCTGGATGGAAGGGGAGAGAGAGAGGGGAATGATGCTGGATAGAAGGGGGGATAAGCAGATGCTGAATGGAAGGGAGGAGGGGACAGATGCTGGATGGAAGGGGGAGGGGGGTCAGGCACTGGATGGAAGGGGAAGGGAGAAAGGGGTCAGGCACTGGATGGAACAGGGGACAGAAGGTCAGATGCAGGATGGAAGGAGAGGGGAAAGAGAAAGAGGTCAGGTGCTGGAAGGAAGGGAAGAGGAGAGAGAAGTGTCAGGCATTGGATGGAAGGAAGGAGAGAAAGAGGAAGATGGATGAAAGGGGAAGAGAGAGGGGCAGATGTTGGAAAGAAGGGGAGAGGAAGCAGATGCTGAATGGAAGAGAGGAGAGGGGGCAGAGGCTGGATGGAAGGGGTTGATAGGAGGTCAAGCACTGGATGGAAGGGGAGAAAAGAGGAGGTCAGGTGCTGGATGGAAGGGGAGGGATAGATGCTGGATGGAAGGGAGGGATGAGAGGGGGCTGATGCTGGGTGGTGAGAAAGAGGGTACAGATGCTGGGTGGAAAGGGGAGGAGAGGGAGCAGACATGGATGGAAGGGAAAGAGAGAGAAGGGGCAGATGCTGGATAGAAGAGGGAGAGGAAGCAGACACTGAATAGAAGAATAGAGAGGAGGCAGATGTTGGTTGGAAGGGAGAGAGGAGGTCAGGTGCTGGATAAAAGGGGAGAGAGGAGGTCAGGTGCTGGATAGGAAGGGGATAGAGAAGGGACAGATGTTAGATGGAGGAAAGAGAGAGGGCGCAGATGCTGGGTGGAAGGGGGAGAAGAAGAGAGGGAGTAGGCACCGGATGGAAGGGGACGAGATAGGATGGGCAGATGCTGAATGGAAATGAGAGACGGTGAAATGCTGGATGGGGGAGAAGAAAGAGGATAGAGTTAGTGAGAGACTAAAAAATAAGAAGTGAAATAGGAGAGCCAGAGAGAAGGCAAGAGATGGTAAGCTGTAGGTAGACATAGGAAAAAAAAAAAATCAATCTGTACAGAGGCAGAAAAATTGAAGAAAGCTGAGTGGAAAAGAAGAATGAAGAGAAAAATGACAAACTGACAGGAAATCTTGGCAAGAGAGTTAAAAATAGAAAAAAAAAAGGAAAGCAGAAACCAGAGACTGGGACCAACATACTGTATTTAGAAAAAGTAAATGACCAGACAACAATGAATTTTATTTTTAGTTTAGGATAAAGTAGTATGGTAGCTTTGTTAATAAATCTTAATAAATAATGAAAATGGAAATAAAGTGGTATTATTTTTTTTGCGCTAATTTTAATACATTTTTGATTAATGTTTGGATACCAGACACTCCTTTCTCACGTCAGAACAAGGTATTATAACTACTGTATACTGTCCTGATCTGAGGAAAGAAGTTTTAGCCTCTTAGGCCCTCTTTTACTAAGGTGCGTTAACCGATTAGCGCGCGCTAAATCATTAACGCGTGCATGTTAGTCTATGGACGCATTAGCGTTTAGCATGTGCTAATCGGTTAGGGTACCTTGGTAAAAGAGGGGGTAAAAGTTAATTGAAAAATGTATTTAGTCCAATAAAATAGTATCATATTATACAAATTTTGTTTTATTTGTATTTGTTAATTTGTAATGTAATGGCTGCAATATATCAGTTTTTGAAATTTACTTCTGCTAGCTTTATATTTTGCATAATACTGTACAGGGAAATGTGCATCATTTTTTTCTCTTTCTCCAGTGTTGCATTGTGGTTTCTTGGGAGAGCATCGAGGAGTGGGCTGGAGAATATTGAGGGGGTGGGGGGCTGTAGAGGAAAGCATCAGAGTGGAGGGCTGGAAAGCATGGAGGGGCTATAGAGGAAAGCGTTGGGGAGGGGGTTGTAGAGCATGAGGGGGGCTGTAACAAAATTAAAAAGACAGATACATTTCAGGCTAATATTCACATCAAAAATCCCCAATCCAGAGCTGACACCTCACCACTTCCCGTGTAATACTGCATATTATCATGCGCTGTTATGTACTATCTTGCCATGCCACGTACTATCATGCATTGTCATTACCGATAATCCACAAACAAACAAAAATTGATCCTTGATACTCCACAAAATCAAAGGGCAACCAAAAAAACAAAAATGATGTGGAGAAGATGTCCAAGATGCAGGCTTTATTGAAGATACAATCAAAAAATCCAGCAGATTGCCCGAGTGACAGTCTGAAGATACGTTTTTCACGCTCTTTTGTATCGACACTAAAAACTTAAAGTATATTGTTCTTCCCAGCTGCAGCCTTTGCAATATGTTTTATGCAGTATGAGCCACTTTTCTATCCAGTTTACATATAAAGAAAAATAAAATAAAAAAAGTTTTGGAAAAATAAGTTTATTGAACTAAATGAAAGACTGATGAAAGTGTGACATATTATTGATGTACAGAGTTTTTTCAGACCTGTGATGATACGGATGGCTTAGGATATGTTGCAGTCCCAGCTATCTTTGGATGAGGTCTGTTTTTCTCCGGTCTTGTATTTATGATTTTTTTGGTCTTTTTTTCCCTTATTATTTCTTGCTGGATGAATGAGGTTTATCGTGTAAATAACTTTCAGTGCGTTTTGCAATTTAATTCTTCAAATCTTAACCTACCATCTTCCCAACAACTCATGTGAACAATCACCAGCTCCCATATGACAGTATCCCCGGCTGATCCAATCCCTACATTGTTACAAGTGGCGTAGTAAGGATGAGCGGTGCCTGGGTGCAGTGGCGCCCCTCCCCTACCCATCCTGACGCACGCGTGCCCCCTTCCCTTTCCCTGTACCTTTTTAACTTCTCCAGCGTGAGCAGCATGCCCACATCGTTGTCGGCTCGCTCTTTGACATCACTTCCTAGGCGCGGGTCCCGGACGTGACGTCAGAGAGAGAGAACCAATGCCAACGTGGGCAGCAACCTCGCGCCGGGGAAGTAAAAAAAGGTACAGGGGGGGAAGGCAAGGGGCGTGCGCATGTGGCAAGGAGAGGAGCAGGGGGGCAGAGAGGAGGAGGGGTGCCACGCCCTTAGGAAGGCCACACCAGGGGCAAACTGCCCTCCCGCATTCCCCTCACTAAGCCATTGACCATTACTTAAAGGATTCCTATTTCCTACCCATCTTTCTGTCCTTTTATTCTCACTATGATAAATGCAAGTCTTACATCAGGTATTTTCCCTTCATCCTGGAAAGATGCCTATTGATAGCCAAAAATTAAAAACGTGAAATCTAATATCTCCAATCCCAGTAACTATTACCCAATAGCGAACTTACCATTCCTTTTGAAGATAGCCAAATCGCTAGTCCATACTCAACTTCAGGATTTTGTCTATAAAATAAATGCTCTTCATCCTTGTCAGACGGCGTTCTGAAAGTTCCACAGTACAGAAACTTCATTAATAGGGGTCGTCTATACAGCCTTTGACAAATCGAAAAAAGTACTCATGATATCTTTAGATCTGTCAGCTGCCATTGATTTCATAGACCATTCCATTCATTAATCCACACTGAAAGAGAGAGGCCTTCCTGACACAATCCTACAATGGTTCATGTTATATCTTTCAAACAGATTTTACACAGTTATAACTAAAAATTAATCTTCAACCCCTTTCTACCCTAGTACTGGTGTACCTTGGGGCTCTTTTTGATCACTTTTACTTTTCAACATTTTTCTATCACCGCTACTTACTCAAATAGGGCACTGGTCTTTGGCCTAAGGGCCGCCCCGTGAGCGGATTGCTGGGCACGATGGACCACTGGTCTGATCCAGCAGCGGCAGTTCTTATGTTCTTAGCACAATCTCTCGGCTTTGGCATTTGTTTATGCAGATGGCATTCAAATTGTATATACACCTGAATCCCAACATAATTGGGATACACTGGCTAATCCAATATAATTTAAAACTGAATCCTAAAAAGCCAAAATCAATCCTTTTTTCAACACAGGGCCACCTTTCCAATACCACATATGCTTTAAAATACCCCAATTCTTATAGTTACCACGGTTCACATTCTCGGAGTGCTCTTAGATTCTCAATTAAACTTCTGTGCGCAAATTCGCTAGATAGTAAATTGTTCTTTCTTTAAACTATGTATTATCAGATCTTTCCGCTCATTGCTTTTTCTGTCCTCATTGAACATCTTCATTCCCTCCTTGATCATCCAACAAACTGATTATTGTAATTCTTTATATACAGGCATAAGCCAGAAAGACTTATGGAGATTACAACTGATCCACCCATCTGATTCACAATGCAAAAATATTTGACCATGTCACCCCTCTTTTAAAAAAAAGCACATTGGCTCCCACTACCTTATCATAGGATTATCTATGATATGACATGAAGTGTCAAGAAAAGTGTGGAATAGATTGTAAGTTTCATAGCTCCACATCATTCTCTTCTTGGTTGGGCTGAGAACTTTTCAGCAGCCCCTCCAATAAAACAGGTGAACCAAATTCTCTCTCAAGGCATCTCATTCCCTACACCCCGATAAGAGCACTTAGACCAGGGGTGCCCAATACGTCGATCGTGATTGACCGGTAGATCGGGAAGGCAACGTGAGTCGATCGCGGAGCCCATTCCGGGCTCTGTGATAGACTCGTGTTGCCGTCCCGATCTACCAGGCCGATCAGCCTTCCTCTTCCCGACATCCCTCTCCGCCGCCTCAAGCTCTCTATGCAGAAGCGTTGGATTGACCAGCATTCCTCTCCCTGACATCAATTCTGACGTTGGAGAGGAAGTTCTGGGCCAGCCAATTGCTGTCTGGCTGGCCCGGAACTTCCTCTCCGACATCAGAATTGACATCGGGGAGTGGAATGCTGGTTAGTGTGATGCTTCTGCAGGGAGAGCTTGGGGCGGCGGTGGCTTAGGGGCCTGTTCCCCGATGGCGGTGGCGGCAAACCTAGTGGCTTGGGGGAGGGCAGGGAGAAAGAAAAAAGGCGGCAGGCACGGAGACAGAAAGAAGGGGGGGCAGGGAGACAAAGAAAGAAGGGAAACAGAAAGTAAGGGGGAACAGGGAGACAGAAAGAAAGGGGACATAGAAAGAGAGAGAAAGAAAGAAAGGGTGGCAGGGAGACAGAAAGAAAGAAGGAAGCAGGGAGAAAGAAAGAAAAAGTTGAGGGAGAGAATGAGGTCTGGAGGAGAGGAAGCATATAGGAGGCTGAAAGAAGGGAAGAAATATTGGATGCACAGTCAGAAGAAGAAAGTGCAACCAGAGACTCATGAAATCACCAGACAAATGATTTTATTTCAATTTAGTGATCAAAATGTGTCTGTTTTGAGAATTTATATCTGCTATCTATATTTTGCACTATGGCTTCCTTTTACTAAACTGCTATAGTGATTTTTAGAGCAGGGAGCCTATGGGCATCGAGAGCAGCGCGGGGCATTCAGTGCAGCTCCCTGCGTTAAAAACTGCTATCGCGGTTTAGTAAAAAGGGAGGGGGGTATATTTGTCTATTTTGTATGGTTGTTACTGAGGTGACGTTGCATAGAGTCATCTGCCTTGACGTCTTTGAAACCCCCTCGTAATATGAATGATAATTAACATTTTCTCTGCCTTTCAGTGTGCTTTGTGTTTTTTGTTTTTTTTAATTTTATTGTTAGTAGATCATTTTGACTTGGTCATTTTAAAAGTAGCTCGCAAGCCCAAAAAGCGTGGCCACCCCTAACTTAGATCAACAAAGAAAAACCAATTGATAGTCCCTTTTTAACATGTTATTCTCCAAGAACACACCACAGAGTCCATTTTCTCTGTATATGGCCCCTTCACCGCCCTGTCCCCGCTGTCCCCTTCACCGCCCCGTCCCCGCAGCATCCACCCTTCCCTCTCGCCACCTCACAGTCCTTCAGCTGCTCGAGAATCTCCCTCCCTCCCCCTTACCTTCGCGGCATAAAGAAACTTAAGGGAGGGCGCGCGGTCACCGATCGTGCGTGCGGCCCCTTCCCTCCCTCCGACCAAATCTATCTCTCTCCCTCCCCCTTACCTTTGCGGTGCTTTAGAAAAGAAACTGATGCCGACGAAGCCTTCTTGTGCCGCCCTGCAGTCGCGTGTGTGTGAGCGGAAGCTTCTCCTCTGACAATTGTCATTTTATAAACACAAATAAAACAGAGCAAGGTTCAACAAAACCCATCTCCCCTCCCTTTCACAAATATCCCCTTCACTATTGTGAAAACTGAACAAGCCAAATTGCTACAAAATGCTACTTAGAAAAATCAAGCTAACAGAATACTTTAGTCACACATGACAAGAATAATGTTAGGGGAGTGCAACTAGGGCAACTGCCCCCTGGTCAGAGAGAGAGCCCTAAGTCAGCTGGAAGCTAAAGAAGCACAGCCTGGACTTTGTGGTCCCCAGTTATGTCTAATACCAGCCCTAATAGGATACATATTTCAAATCTGAAATATTCTAATCACAAAATATAATTTTTTTTTCTTTTTGTTGTCTGGTAATTTTATTCTTCAAATCACATTGGTGTCAGGCTTTAGGTTCCTTCTGTCTTCATCGTGGCATGGCTGGCTCCTGAAGGTAAAATAGACACAAGAAGAGCTGGGGAGAAGATGCCAAGTCTGATACGGGCACAATTTTTTTAACCACAGGAGTAAGACATTTCACCGCTCCCATGGGGCGGTAAAAGGTCTTGTCCCCATTCCTGCGGTAAACCAGATGCAAATGTCTGCATTCCTGTGGATTTACTGCGGTGACCTGCGGTTTACCGTGGTAAACGGTCCCCATGTCATTCTCTACTTTGGAACTCTCTACCTCTGTCACAAAGATCACTAACATCATTAGACACTTTCAAGAGCGAGTTGAAGACGTTTCGTTTTAAAAACACTAATTCATAAGCTCTTTTTAAAACTTCATAAGCTCTTATTCATAACTTCATAAGCACATATTCATAAGCTCTCTTTAAAAACACTTATTCATAAGCTCTTCCCTTACCCCTTTGAGTGGGGTTTGGGAGTTACACAGATATCCTTATATTCTCCCCCTCCTAATTTGCTATCAGGAATTATTGTTCTCCTCCTACCTTCACTTTCATGTCCAAAAATTGTACAATACTTCACCACCTGATTTTTAGATTGTAAGAAGATTTTACCAAAATGCGGAATAGTAAGAAAGAAATAAACTTGAAATCAAAATTTGCTTATAGTCCATTACTAGTAGTAAAAGAAATATTTTAGTAGCATGACAATTTTCATTTTTCAGGTGCCACATACACCTTTTTGAATTAATTAGATATGGAATGATACAGCTAAATTAAATATTAAAAAGGAAGATGGAATTCCAATTAAAGCGGCAGTCATTGGGGCCATGAGAAAGGAGAGGCTTTTTATGTGATCTAGGTGTTTGATTTTTATTACATTTTAAATAGAGGTAGAATGAGGTTGATTAGCCTTGTATTAGCTGCTTTAAGAGAGAGAGAGAGAGAGAGGAAAAACTCATTTCAGAACACGGCATTAAGGAATGCAGATGTTTCAATTAGAGAATGACATGGGGACAACTTTTTCCCCGTCCCCTCGGGAACTCATTTTCCCATCCCAGCAAGTTCTTTTGTCCCTGCCCCATTCCTGCAAGCTCTATCCTCATCTGCACAAGCTTCAAACACTTTTAAAATCATAAGTGTTCGAGGCTAGTTCGGTTAAGGCCGAGTTTACAGGAATGGGGCAGGGTCGAGGACAGCGACAAGACTCACGGGGAAATTGAGTTCTTGCGGGGACAAATTTGTCCCCGTGTCATTCTCTAATTTCAATTTGCTTTATGTAGTTTAATTTTGGGGTTACTATTGTATATTGTTGATAAGATTATATTGAGTGTATATGAAGAATGAATGGAAGAAAAGGCACAATTAGTACTATTATTATGGGGGCGGGGTCTGGGGCGGAGCTTGAACACTCTCAAACAACTAGGCATTCCGCTGGCTCTGAGAGTGATTAGCATTGGCAGATATACCTTTTCTTTGAAGACTTTCAGCCTATCCCTGCCTTTCTAATCTCCTTACCCTGCCACATGATGCTGTCGTGATGAGTTTGCTTGAAACCTTCAAGAAGACCAGGAATGAGCACAAGTCTCCCTGTAGCAAAGGCTTCCCTGGTGACTGCCTCTGATCCAGTGTCATTCACATTAAAATAACATGCAGGTGTGATATGCCAATAGGCAGCTGTGCTGGAGCACGATGTCAGCTCATTCTGCTACCTCCCGGAGAGAGGCTCTTTCCCTCCTTCAATCCCCTTAAAAGCAGCTAAATTTTCTGTCTTTCTTTTGTCGATGTCACTAGGGGATAAATGAAAATCATATCTGCAAATTGCAAGGTTTGAAAACAAAAATAAAAACCCGTTAAAACTTGAGGCCAAATAATTGAGTAACACTTGAAGACAAAAGAATGAAAATGAATGCTGGATTAACGAGTAGCAGTTAAAGGGGTATATATTACATCCACTTTAAAGTTAGATGAGCTTATTGAGATGAATTACAAAAGTCAGAAACCTGCGGAAATTGGAATTCTTAGTAAAGCCTGGAGTCAGAGCAGGCCCACACAAAGACAGACAATGATCATTGAAGGTCTAACCCAAAGGGAAAATGCCCTCAGAGATTCTTTTTAAAAAAAAATAATTTTCCAGTTCCAGGCTGGTGATTTGGGGCAGTCCTGGATTTCTAACTAGAGAATGACACGGTGAAAAAATTGGTCCCCGTCACCGCCCCGTCCCCGTCTCACCATCCTCTGCACCGCCCCGTCACCGTCATTCCCTTCACCGCCCCGTCACCGCCACTGCAACCCCATTCACCGCCCCGTCACCGTCACCGCTGCATACATAAAAGCCTCAAACGGGTACGATTTTATATACTTTTCTAATATCTCCCCTATGTATCTGCCATTGCCCCCCCCGTGTCCATATACCATCCCCATGGCATGTCCCCTTTTTGTCTCTGTCCCTATGCCCCATGCACATAATTTCCCCTCTTTCTGTTACCTTCCTGTGTCCAGATTTCCCCTATCTTCCTCTTCCATACCAGTGTGTCTCTTCTTTTCAACCCCATCTAGCTTTTTTCCCTCTTTCTTCCCCCCCCCCTGCTTCTAGCATCTGGCTCACCTGCCTGTCCTTCCCTTTCTTTCCTGCTGTGGGTTTTTCTTTCCGTTTTCATCACCTTGGCCCAGAATCCTTTTCCCTTTCACTCCCTCCTTACAGTCTGAGCCGGGAACACGGGTGATCGCACGGTCCTCGCAGCCCCCACCCGCCTGCCCAATCGATCCTAGTGTTTAGCCAGTTCTCTCCCTTCTCCTCACCTTATTTAGCAGGCTTTCTTTTTCAGCGACCTGCACGCTTTCCCAAAGAGCCGCACACGCGCGGCTGCTCAGTGTTCAATCTTCTGCTCTGCTGCAACTTCCTGTTTCCGGTTGCGTCAGAGCAGAAGATCGAAACTGAGCAGCAGCGGCTCTTTGATAGCGTGCGGGTCGCCGAAAAAGAAAATCTACAAACTAAGGTGAGGAGAAGGGAGAGAGCTGGCTAAACACTAGAATCGATTGGGCAGGCGGGTGTGAGCTGCGGGGACCGCGCGATCCTTCATGCCTCACTGCGGGGACAAGACCCATTCACCGCACCGCGGGCGGTGAATGGCCTTGTCCCCGTCGCCGCAGCGACTGCTAGTTTTCTTCCCCGTTTTCGGCGGTGACCCGCGGCTAAAATGCGGTGGCAGCGGGTAAACCGCCACCGTGTCATTCTCTATTTCTAACCATTCCCATCCTAGTGCATTAAGGGACTTTCACTGATTTCAAAGGGCAGGTACAGGCACTACAAATCCTACACTGGTTTGTGATATAAGTTCAAAACAAGGACTGATAAAAACAGACAAACAAACTGGTGGGCAGATGCTCAGAATCTGACACCGTGGCTAGAGCCGATTAGCGATGGACTAGCGCTGGCATTAATCTGCGCAGAATTCAAAAGGCTCTAGTTTGGGAAACAATATGCAAGCCAAAGATTAGCGCAAATAGTATTTAAATGTAATCAAACAGATGTTAATTAGGTTATTTCCTGTTCACTTTTCAATGTTCAGAGAACAGCGCACAAAACAAAGCCGCTCTTATCACTGGTACAGTTTAGGGTATGAAGAACTTATGTGCACGATGGAAGAGCAGGACTTGGGTGCGATTGTAAGGAATGATCTTAAGGTGGCCAAGCAGGTTGAAAAGGTGACAACAAAAACTAGAAGGATGCTAGGGTGCATAGGGAGAGGGGTGACAGGACTAAATCACGCGAGACAACGGCGCGCAGACAACTGAGCGCAAGGTTGACGGCGCACCGAAGAAAAGCACTATTTTAAAGGGCTCCGACGGGGGTGGGTGGGGGGGAACCCCCCCCACTTTACTTAACAGACATTGCGCTGGCGTTGTGGGGGGTTTGGGGGCTTGTAACCCCCTACATTATACTTAAAACTGAACTTTTTCCCTAAAAAACAGGCAAAAAGTTCGGTTTCAAGTATAATGAGGGGGGTTACAACCCCCCAAACCCCCCACAACACCAGTGCGATGTCTGTTAAGTAAAATAGGGGGGTTCCCCACCAACACCCCCCGTCGGAACCCTTTAAAATAGTGCTTTTCTTCGGCGCACCATCAACCTTGCGCTCAGTTGTCGGCGCGCTGTTGTCTCGCGCGATTTTGTCTATGAACCAGGGAGAGGTATGGTCAGTAGGAAAAAGGAGGTATTGATATCCCTGTATAAGACTCTGGTGAGACCTCATTTAGAATATTGTGTACAATTCTGGAGGCTGCACCTTCAAAAAGATATAAAAAGGATGGAGTTGGTCCAGAGGAAGGTTACTAAAATGTTGCGTGGTCTTCTTCATAAGGCGTATGGGGACAAATTTAAAGATCTCAATATGTATACTTTGGAGGAAAGTTGGGGAGATATGATAGAGACGTTTAAATACCTACATGGCGTAAATGCGCATGAGTGGAGTCTCTTTCATTTGAAATGAAGCTCTGGAATGAGAGGGCATGGGATGAAGTTAAGAGGCTCCGGAGTAATCTAAGAAATGCTTTTTTACAGAAAGGGTGGTAGATGCATGGAGCAGTCTCCCGGAAGAGGTGGTGGAGACGGAGACTGTGTCTGAATTCAAGAGAGCATGGGATAGGCATGTGGGATCTCTCAAGCTTAGACTACTGCAACGTACTTCTCTCAGGCCTCCCGCACACTCATCCCTCACCTTTTCAATCCATTCAAAATGCTGCTGCATGACTCATATTCTGCGAGAGCCGCTCTTCTCACATAACCCCTCTCCTCAAGCCACTTCATTGGCTCCCCATCAGTTCAAACTCCTCTTACTGACTTACAAGTGCATTCATTCTAAAGCCCCCCAATATCTCTCTTCACTTATCTCCCCCATGCTCCACCCCGTGAACTCCATTCATTGGGTAAGCCCCTCTTGTCTGTACCCTTCTCTTCCACTGCCAACTCCAGACTCCGTCCCTTCTGTCTTACCACATTGTATGCCTGGAACAGGCTGCCTGAATCAATACGTCATGCTCCATCCCTAGTAGTATTCAAATCCAAGCTAAACACTTAAAAAAAAAAAAATGCTTTCAACTCCCACTCACTGCTGTCAGATACCTATACCCACTGCATAATTTCCTATACCATAATCTCCCCAATCTGGAGATGTCCTATCTGTCAAATTAGGTTGTTAGCTCTTCTGAGCAAGGGCTGTCTATTGTATGTTAAATGAACAGCGCTGCGTATGCCTTTCTACACTATAGAAACGAAATAGTAGTAGTAGAGAAAGGGAAGAGATGATTACTGTGGATGGGCAGACTGGATGGGCCATTTGGCCTTTATCTGCCATCATGCTTCTATGGAAATCTAACCCCAGCTCGGAGGGTGCTTGAAGAGAGGCTTTCCCTTGATTTACTTCTTCATATCTGCCAGTTGTGATTGAATTTGGAAACAGAGGGAAGACTGTGGGAGCCTCTAAGCACTGGGTT
This sequence comes from Geotrypetes seraphini, assembly GCF_902459505.1. Classification (NCBI taxonomy): domain Eukaryota; kingdom Metazoa; phylum Chordata; class Amphibia; order Gymnophiona; family Dermophiidae; genus Geotrypetes; species Geotrypetes seraphini. Next base: position 218,564,162 of record NC_047089.1, on the reverse strand, counting down.
TGAGAAACGCGTGTGCAAGTCCGAGCAAAGACGTTGATGCCTTCAGTGCAACAAAAAAATAATTTGAAAGGCTTATATTTAAAGGCGCAGAATAACAGCGTCAATTTATACTTCCCTTCTGGGTTTGCCTGCTCTGTGGGCATTAATTTAATGTAGTGTATTGTAGTGTAATGTATTGTAGTGTATTGTAATGTAGTGTAATGTAGTGTATTTAATGTAGTGTATTAATTTAAAAAACAAAATCCTATTTGGTACGTTAATGAGAGCTAAAAGTCATATATCTGCTAGGATTAACAAACTTCTCTTTGTAATGACAGGGGTTGCCATACAACTTATTTTGAAGAATTGGAAGAAATGGGATAGGTTAAATTACACTTTTTGGTGGGAATCCCTTTGTATACTTTTAAAATGGAACGTCTGATGGCTATACATCAGGGAAGGTATAGGAAATTTATGGATGTTTGGGAGCCGTTGACTAAATTTTGTAAGGAATGTTAACTGACTTTATTTTACTGACCTTAAACATACACATCCAGGGTGGGAGGGGTTTGTACTGGAATTGTTTTGGGGAATTTTTAGATAGTTTCCTGTGGGTATTTATTTTCTTGATTAATAGGTGGGAGGGTGGGGGGAAATAATTGCTTATTACTATATGTAAGTTTATTGTGCTTTTCTTGTAATATTATATGGACATGAATTATTTGTATGCACAATTGTAATTGGAAAATTTAATAAAGATTATGTAAAAAAAAACAAACAAACCCAAAACCATTTCTTTTTTCCCCCCTCCTCCTGTTCTTCCATGTTCTTTTCTTTTAAGACTATAGGTCTACCTCTTCTTCCTTTTGCTTCTGTACGTCCAAAATGTTTTATTTTGTCGTACAATAAGCTCCCTGTGCCGTTTGCATCTGTTAATTTAAACTATAATATATGTACAGTGGTGCCTCACACAACGAACTTAATTGGTTCCAGGAGCAAGTTTGTTATGCGAAACGTTCGTTATGTGAAACGCGTTTTCCCATAAGAATACATGTAAAAAAAAATAATTCGTTCTGCAGCATAAAATATGCTAAGATGACATAAAAAAAGATAAATTTTTGGTTATTATTTTTATTTAGATACATCTAAAAACATAATTGTTTTTTAAAACAACACACATTTTTTAAATTTAAAGACAGACTAAGTAGAGTCTAATTTTACAGTGAGAGAGGGCAGAGTCTCAGCGGCAAAAACTGGGACTTAACTGTTCATTTTTTTTTTTTCTACCGTGTTTCCCCGATGATAAGGCAGGGCCATCAAATAAGACAGCCCCCCCTTTTTAGAAAAAAATGTAAAATAAGGCACCCCCCCGCAAATAAGCCACCCACCGATACCTGCGCTTACCCGAATCGGGTGGTACGGTGGGTGACTCCGTGTGGTCCCTGGCACCCCCGACACGATCGGGGCAAGAGGGAGCTCAAGCCCTCTTGCCCCCCCGACTCCCCGACACGATCGGGGCAAGAGGGAGCCCAAGCCCTCTTGCCCCCCGACTCCCCGACACGATCGGGGCAAGAGGGAGCCCAAGCCCTCTTGCCCCCCCCCGACTCCCCGACACGATCGGGGCAAGAGGGAGCCCAAGCCCTCTTGCCCCCCCGACTCCCCGACACGATCGGGGCAAGAGGGAGCCCAAGCCCTCTTGCCCCCCCGACTCCCCGACACGATCGGGGCAAGAGGGAGCCCAAGCCCTCTTGCCCCGCCGATTCCCCAACTCCCCGACAATATCGGGCCAGGAGGGAGCCCAAGTCCTCCTGGCCACGGCGACCCCCTAACCCCACCCTGCACTACATTACGGGCAGGAGGGATCCCAGGCCCTCCTGCCCTCGACGCAAACCCCCCCTCCCCCCAACGACCGCCCCCCCCCAAGAACCTCCGACCGCCCCGCCAGCCGACCCGCGACCCCCCTGGCCGACCCCCACGACACCCCCAACCCCCTTCCCCGTACCTTTCTGTAGTTGGCCGGACAGACGGGAGCCAAACCCGCCTGTCCGGCAGGCAGCCAACGACGGAATGAGGCCGGATTGGCCCATCCGTCCCAAAGCTCCGCCTACTGGTGGGGCCTAAGGCGCCTGGGCCAATCAGAATAGGCCCGGGAGCCTTAGGTCCCTCCTGGGGGCAGGGCCTGAGGCACATGGTCGGGTTGGGCCCATGTGCCTCAGGCCCCGCCCCCAGGAGGGACCTAAGGCTCCCGGGCCTATTCTGATTGGCCCAGGCGCCTTAGGCCCCACCAGTAGGCGGAGCTTTGGGACGGATGGGCCAATCCGGCCTCATTCCGTCGTTGGCTGCCTGCCGGACAGGCGGGTTTGGCTCCCGTCTGTCCGGCCAACTACAGAAAGGTACGGGGAAGGGGGTTGGGGGTGTCGTGGGGGTCGGCCAGGGGGGTCGCGGGTCGGCTGGGGGGCGGTCGGAGGTTCTTGGGGGGGGCGGTCGTTGGGGGGAGGGGGGGTTTGCGTCGAGGGCAGGAGGGCCTGGGATCCCTCCTGCCCGTAATGTAGTGCAGGGTGGGGTTAGGGGGTCGCCGTGGCCAGGAGGACTTGGGCTCCCTCCTGGCCCGATATTGTCGGGGAGTTGGGGAATCGGCGGGGCAAGAGGGCTTGGGCTCCCTCTTGCCCCGATCGTGTCGGGGAGTCGGGGGGGCAAGAGGGCTTGGGCTCCCTCTTGCCCCGATCGTGTCGGGGAGTCGGGGGGGCAAGAGGGCTTGAGCTCCCTCTTGCCCCGATCGTGTCGGGGAGTCGGGGGGGCAAGAGGGCTTGAGCTCCCTCTTGCCCCGATCGTGTCGGGGAGTCGGGGGGGCAAGAGGGCTTGAGCTCCCTCTTGCCCCGATCGTGTCGGGGAGTCGGGGGGGCAAGAGGGCTTGGGCTCCCTCTTGCCCCGATCGTGTCGGGGAGTCGGGGGGGCAAGAGGGCTTGGGCTCCCTCTTGCCCCGATCGTGTCGGGGAGTCGGGGGGGGCAAGAGGGAGCCAGGCGGAGAGAGGGCAGTTAAGCGCAGTGCCTGCGCGGAAGGATGCAGCTCGGGCGACTTCGTTGTGTGAAACGAAGTTCGTTGTACGAATCAAGACATAAAGTTCGTTGTGCGCAGCGTTCGCTGTGCGAGGCGTCCGTTATGCGAGGCACCACTGTATTTTATTTGGATGTGATTAGGTGGTATAATACATTTTAAATAAACTTGGAAACTTGGATACACAGTAGCATATCCTTTCTGTGTCTTATTCACTAACACCACAGCTGTGAGAAATACCTTTTGCTATAGGAATTATTTTCCTTTGCTGTGACCCTGTCGTATTGATTAAGTGAAATACCAAAAGAACAGCAGACTCTAGACATGGCAAAGCTCTACAGTTTAGGGGGTTAAAGGTGGCAGGGCTGGTCAGGACCTTTCTGTAATGTGCCTATTTATCATGGAAGAGGTCACCCAAGAATTATAGGGGGCATTGACTCCCCTCCCCCCATCTTGCAGATAGATCAGACTGTGTGGCACTGTAGCGTGAGTGCCAAATTCAGAACAACCGAGCCAGCGTAACCGTTAAGCAGGACAAGGCAGTTGCCTAGAACAGCAGCTTGAGTGGGGGGGAGGGGGAGATGTGTCACCATACTGCTGTTGCAGGCAAAGCAAAAATAACAGATTCTGTCAACCACACTAACTGAAAAGGAGTTTTATTTTTTTTTTTTTTTTACCAACAGTTAAGGTGGGTGGTCTTCAAATATTCAAAACACACTCAGGAAGAGGATATATATATAATCACAGTAACTCAAACCTATGTCTTATATGGAACAAATGCGGGATCCCTGATATACTGCAAGGCCTCACCACCACCCACATGCACACACGTGCTCCACTCACTCAGCGAAAAGAAAAAGAAGTGGAGAAAAAGCCTCAGTTAAGCTTCATGTGGCAAAAAAACCTCCACTTCTTATAAAGCAAGCAAATAGAATGAAAACACTTGCATATGTGTGGTTAATAAAAAATGGTGGAAAAAAAAAGGCACTGTAGCAGCCCTCAGAAAAAAAACCACCATATGAAAAAAGCACGCCAAAATCACTGTCACCTACCAATTGTGTGGGAAAATCTGCACCTCAGCAAAAAAGTCACCAACAATTATCACATTGCTTAATGAGCAGAAAAAACTTAGCTGCCAACGAAGTCCAGGCTGTTTCACAAGCACCGTCACTTTCTCTTTTTTCCTGAGTGAGTGGAGCACGTGTGTGTGGTGAGGTCTTGCAGTGTCTCAGGGATCTCTTCAAGAAATTCCTGAAACAGCCATAACTTCAGAAAAGAAATAAAAACTACATTCTTCAAGAAATTCTTGAAACAGCCCTAACTTCAAACTTACCGTACTTGCCCCTCCCTCTTCCCGCCACACAGAAACTACATAACCTACTCTTTACCTCTCTAGAAAGGACAAATGTTCTTCCATTGTAACCCTCTATTTTTTTTTTTTATCTCTTTTGTAACCCGCCTTGAACCGCAAGGTAATGGCGGAATAGAAATCTCTAATGTAATGTAATGCACTGTGGTCTTCAGATATCCCATTTACCCAGATTATTCTGGGAAAAGTGGTCCTAGAGTGATCATGATTGTTGGGGGGGGGGGGGAATGGGGATAAAATGGCTTCAAAAATAATTAGGGAGAATGCAAGGCCTGAGATACTTAATACCCTTTGCACTGTCCCTGTTGTACATCAACCTCAGTTACACATCTACCTAAGAAGAATCCCTCTTCTCTCTCAGAATCATAATTTTTTTTGCAGGAAAGAAAGGGGAGGTTGCTCTGTGGCATGCAAAGGAACCCAATTTCTTCTCATCTTTATTACCTTGTGTGGGGGCAATAAATCAGCAGAGCAAAAGGGGGCAAAATGCATCTTTCAGATTTTTCACAAAGTCAAGTTGTAAATTTTGCAGGTCTTATTAGCTTTTGTAAAATTGCATTCTGCCAGTGGATTGGATTGCTCTGGGAGCAGAGAGATGAACGGTTGAGAGACGAAGTAGACCTGTGAGCACAACAAGCAGCTAACCCTGGTTAGAGAAAAATCACAGGTCAAAATGTGCACAGAGGATCACCAACACGGCAGGGACTACTCTTAGGGCTCCTTTTACGAAGCCGCATTAGCGGCTTTATTGCAAGCAACTTTTTAGCGGGCGCTAACCCCCGTGCTAGCCGAAAAACTACCGCCTGCTCAAGAGGAGGTGGCAGCGGCTAGGGTGGCCGGCAAATTAGTGCACGTTATTACGTGCGTTAAACCACTAACGCGGCTTTGTAAAAGGAGTCCTTAGTATCATCTCCATCACTTTTACAGAGAAAGGCTCGGAAAGATTCTTAGGGATTTGGCCTTGAATAGTGTGCCCTAAATATATTATTTGTATTTGGTCAAATAGTGATTTAAATTCAAATACAAATAATTTGAGGATCTACTGTGCTAAAACCTATTAAAATAAACATTTGATCTCTGATTTCACATAGCTTCTTTTACCATTTGATATGTTAAAGCTCAATGCCCATTGCTCGTATTTGGCAGAATAATATTATTCGTTGTTTATATTCAGCCCAATAATAAAATTTGAGGGTTCTTCAAAAAGTTTTTGCACTTTCATATTTTCACGGGAAATGGTTGTGGGCGGGAGAAGTGCTAAGAGGTCACATGTCATAGAATGTCATGTGACTAATCAGTCAGGCAAGCTGGCTCACCTTACGGGTAGTGATGTTATTTGCTTTTCAGATATTTAATAGTGTTTTAAAAAAAAAAAATTAAAGTGTGAAAACTTTTTGAAGATCCCTCGTATGTTGGTACAACTCTAGTCCTTATTCATAGCACACTATCATTGTACTCAGCCCTGTATAGAGAAATTCACAAGCCAGAGGTGTAGCCAGATCTCAAATTTTGGGTGGTCCATTGGGCAAACTGGATGGGCATATTTGGTCTCCACATTCCCTCCTCCCCCGGGGCCAATGCAAAGCATTATTTAAGTTTCAAGTTTCAAGTTTATTTGTATATTTGATTAATCGCCTATTAAAAATTACTAAGCGATATACAGGAATCAATAAAGAGCAATAAAAAGAAACTAACATTATACATATTGGTTACATATTATACATACATAAGTCGGGAGGATAAAAAGGGTTAAAAGTTACAATTTTAAATTTTTTAGTAGACACGTAAGGAAAATACAAAAGGAGGGGGTATTAAAACCATAGCATTATTAACAGCATGTCTAAAGGAATATAAAAATTTCAGTTATTAAAAGCGTCATTAAACAAATAAGTCTTTAATAATTTTTTAAAAGTTGAAATATCTTTTTCATTTCTTATGTGCTGTGGTAGGGCATTCCACCATTGAGGCCCCATCACGGTGAACATGTCAGATCTACGTGTTCCGATAATTTTTAGAGAAGGTACTGTAAGTAGATTTTGTCCAGAAGAGCGAAGTGATCTCTGTGTATTATGTGGGATTAGATATCTGGATATAAATAATGGTTCGTTTGATACTAGTGTTTTAAAAGTGAGTAATATTATTTTAAATGTAATCCTATGGCCAATTGGTAGCCAGTGAGCATCTATTAACAAAGGTGTAACGTGGTCATATTTTCTTGCATTAAATATTAATTTGATGGCCGTATTTTGTATTAATTGTAATCTCCTTTTTTCTTTCTGTGTAATATTGAGAAGAAGGGCGTTACAGTAGTCAAGTGTAGATATTACTAGTGAATGTATAAGTATCTTAATTGATGTTGAACTGAGAAATTTGGCAATTGAGCGAATCATTCTTAATTTATAATAGCATTTTTTAACTGTGACAGAAATATGTTCATGATAATTCAGTTTATCATCAATTGTTACTCCAAGGATTTTAACAGAGGAGACTAAGTTAAGTGGAATATTATTAAGGATAAAAGGATTTGATAAAGTTAAGTCTTTTTTCCAGGTGAATAACATTGATTTGGTTTTATTTATGTTTAGTGCTAATTTGTTTGAATTAAGCCAATTTAGTACTATTTCCAATTTATGATTAATGGATGTAATTTCAGTGTTATTTTCCGGATCCAAAGGATGAATAAGTTGAATATCGTCTGCATAAGAATATGGGATAAAACCTATAGACTGGCAGATAACTAATAAAGGAGAGAGAAAAATATTGAAAAGCAAAGGTGACAGTATAGATCCTTGGGGGATGCCAAATGAGGAGGAATAGGTTGCGGATTCGTCGTTATTAAACCTGACTGTGGAATTACGGTTTGCAAGATATGAAGTGAACCAAGAAAGAATGTTGTCTGTTATACCTATTTCTTCTAGCCTATTTAAAAGCAAATTGTGATCGATGGTATCAAAGGCGGCAGAAATATCTAAAGAGAAAAGAATGACTGATTTATGATGGTCTAGGAAGTATTGAATGTTTGTTGTTAAACCTATCAATGCTATGAAATTTTCGAAATCCTGTTTGGTTAGGATGGAGTGCGTTAGTGTTTTCTATAAAATCAGAAAGTTGGTTAAAAACCAATTTTTCTGTTAATTTCGCTAAAAATGGTATGTTGGCTATCGGACGATAATTGGATAATTCATTGATGCTAATTTTATGGTTTTTAAGTATGGGAGTGATGGTTGCAGTCTTCCATTGAGATGGGACTGTGGCAGTGAGTAGACTTGTCCGAATAAGAGAGTGAATGAATGGTCCAAAATGTGAAAAATGTTTTTTTTAAATAAAAAGGGGTAATGCTATCGGAACGAGAACTTTTTAGATTAACTTGTTTAAGAAGGAATTCTATGTCTGAAATTGAAGGTGTTTTAAAATTTGAACATTTTGCTGTTGGTATAGATTTAATTTGATCTAAACCTGAAGAACTGTTTGTTGTATTTGATAGAAACGAATTACGAATATTATTGATCTTTTGAACGAAAGTATCAGCTAATTCTTGGGCTTTTAATGTAGATTTTTGGGTAGAGTTGTTTATATTGCTTTTTGGAACTATTGATTTTAAGATTTTGTATAATGCTGAAGAGTTTTTAGCTTTATCAATTTTTTTTAGAGTAATAGGTTTTTTTTGCCTGGTTAATTTTACTTTTGTACAGTGTGACGTTATCCCTATAGGTTTGAAGATTAGCAGGTGTTTTATTATGTCGCCATTTCCGCTCCAAAGAACGCAATTGTTGTTTTATCAGATGGAGTTCTGCTGTGTACCAAGGGTTTATAATTTTACGCATAGAAATGGTTTTAGTTATAGGTGGAATTCTATTATCTAGAAGAGATGTGAGAGATGTGTTCCAGGAGGATAATTGATCTTCAATAGAATCAGTGTTGGACATTAAGATTGTAGGATCTAGAAAAGAGGTTATGTCTGTGTTTTCCAATTTATTGTAGTCACGGACAGTTATGGTTTTAGTTTTTGGTAAGTATTGTTGTAATCTGTGTTTAGTTATATCTAGAGAGAAAGATATGAAATAGTGATCTGACCAGGGGACAGGTGTTACAAGCCCCACCAGTTGTAACTCCTCCCTCTCCCACTTACACCAGTCCATGTCTCTCTTTGCATTGCCAATGCCCTCCCCTCCCCGCATGTGCCGTTTTTCTGCATACACAAAATTGAGCGTGTGCCGCAGGGGGGAGGCCTGTGCGATGCCAGAGCTTGAACAATACTACAGGCAGAAGCAAGTGGGGGGAGGGAGGAGTTCTTGCCACTGGTGGGGATCCCGGATCGCCACCAGCCATAACAGGAGAAAAACTTGACAGAGGGCGAGATTAAGGCAGAACTTCCCAAACACTGGGTCAAGACCAGAAGCTTAGCCAGGTTTTGATGTCAGGAGGAGCAGACCTTTTGTAAAATTTTCACCAGTGCAAGGCTGAAGGGCCTGTCTGCATAGGCGCTATTTCATTCAAAATCTGTATAGGGGAAGTGTCTGTTCCCCTTGCACCCTACTAAGATACGCCTCTGGTTAGGAGCCCAAATGGAGTCACAAAACCTTGCATTTGGAGTTACAACCTGGGTAGGCTCTCCACAGGTATATCATTATTCTGCACTTCCGTGGGGGGGGGGTGGTCACAGAATTTTATTTGGTCTCCATCGTGGGGGTCACAGCCACAAAATGATTCCGAAGCACTGGTGTGAGGAGTACAGATTAGAGAATGACACGGTGGCGGTTTACCCGCGGCCACCGCATTTTAGCCGCGGGTCACCCGCCGAAAACGGGGAAGAAAACTAGCAGTTGCTGCGGCGACGGGGACAAGGCCATTCACCGCCCGCGGGGCGGTGAATGGTCTTGTCCCCCGCAGTGAGGCATGAAGGATCGCGCGGTCCCCGCAGTTCACACCCGCCCGCCCAATCGATTCCAGTGTCCAGCCAGCTCTCTCCCCTCTCCTCACCCCAGTCCGCAGATCCTCCTCCTCGGCGACCCGCACGCTACCAGAGAGCCGCGCACGCCCGCCGCTGCTCAGCCTCGATCTTCTGCTCTGACGCAACCGGAAACAGGAAGTTGCAGCAGAGCAGAAGATCGAACACTGAGCAGCCGCGCGTGTGCGGCTCCCTGGGAAAGCGCGCAGGTTGCCGAAAAAGAAAACCCACAAACCAAGGTGAGGAGAAGGGAGAGAGCCGGCCAAACACCAGGATCGACCGGGCAGGCAGGTAGTGGCCGCGGGGACCGTGCGATCGCTAGTGTTCCCGGCTCAAATTGGAAGGAGGGAGTGAAAGGAAAAAGGCTTATATGGATGCAGCGGGGACGGTGACGGGGCAGTGAATGGGATGGCAGTGGCGGTGACGGGGCGGTGAAAGGGATGGCGGTGACGGTGACGGGGCGGTGAAGGGATCGGCGGTGACGGGGCGGTGCAGAGGATGGTGGGCCGGTGACGGGGCGGTGACGGGGACAGATTTTTTCCCCGTGTCATTCTCTAGTACAGATTCAACAGAAGAGAGCATATGACCTGCAGAAAACAGTTAAGAGGATGGGGCTTTTGTATTGGGTGATTCAATGGGGTACACCCCGAGCTTCTGATTAGAGAATGACATGGGGACAAATTTGCCCCTGTCCCCGTAGGAGCTCAATTTCTCCGTCCTTGTGAGTTTTGTCACTGTCCCAGTGCCTGCCCCATTCCTGTAAACTCTGCCTTAACCACACAAGCCTTGAACCCTATGATTTTAACGTGTTTGAGGCTTGTGCAGATGAGGACTGAGCTTGCAGGAATGGGGCAGGGATGGGAAAATGAGTTCCCGCGGGGACGGGGAAAAATTTGTCCCCATGTCATTCTCTACTTCTGATGCCAATGAACGTAGCAGCATTCCCCAGTTGTCTTGGCTGTGACATGGTGGATGTGGCTGAGCAGCTTTTGAAAGCAGGTCTCTCATGAAAGGCATGAAGTGAGCATGTGGCATACAACAGGGAGGAATGAGAGAAAGAAGCTATGCTTTGGGTGCCTGAACATTATTGTTTTAATTAAAGTCAAAATGACGGCGAATAGAAATGTTGCCAGACAAGGGTTGTAGAGAGATGGTGAGTGATAATTGATTCAGTGTTTTAGCAAAGATTGCATTCTCTTAATGCAGGAGATATGCTGAAGCCAAGCCTTTTATTTGAGCAGGACAAACACATTTTTGAATAATTGAACAATATTCTGAAAAGTGCATATTCAGAAGTTATCAGCAATACACAGCCAGCAATCTGTACTTAACAGAGAAGCAAAGTAACACTGGGAGAAGAGGTAGTCTGAAAATGAGGTTTTCACAGGCCAAGTGCCTTCCTCCCTGTCGGAATTCAGAGTGCAAGATCTTTTCCAGGAACTCTGAAAACTGTAGCAAGGGATGTTACATAAGCTGGGGGGAAAAAGATGTCATTTCTCTGAATCAGTGTCATTCAGAGGAAAGGTGTTAGGGAGTCTGTTACCCTCTGAACCTATATCCCACCATTGTGTTAAGAAGCCAGTACTGATCCAGAGGCCCATGCAGAAAGCTTGTGTTAGAGTCATGCATTGATGTCTGACAGCAGAGAATGACACAGTGACAGAATTCATCAACGTTCCCATCCCCACGGGAAACCATCCTGTGTCATTCTTTAGTGTCTCTCTCAACCTCAGGCCTTCTACACCAGCATTCTTCAATGCAAGACTTGAGGGTCAGTGGCTGTGCCCATCCATACTCTGATTCTTATGTGAGCCAAGTACAGGATAATGAAACCATTGTGACATCACTGATGAGGCTGGCTCTTAGGCATTGGTGGAATGAGGCATTATGACATCTCAATATCTGCTCTGGATAACCTGAGACTGTAATTCTTTATTTTAAATATTTTCTTTATTCATTTTAAAGCCATGATGAAGAGCAGGATATAATACAATCATAAAACTCTTTAAAAGCACTTAAATACATTTACAATTATAATTTATGACAAATAGAAATATCACCCCCCCCCCAATTATATTAAAAAAATACACTGAAATTGAGAAATTGAAAAATACATTCCAACCCGCCTTCCCACCCACCCACCCTTGACGTGTAAAGGGCATAATCACTAATCACTCTGCAAAATTTTGTCAATGGCTCCCAAATCTTCAGAAACTTCTTATAATGTCCCTTATGTATAGCCATACTTCGTTCCATCTTAAAAATATGACATATAGACTCCCACCAAAAGTTTTTCCAATTCCTTAAAATTCTTTAGAGGCAATCTCAACCTCAGTCCGTCTACACCAGCATTCTTCAATCCAAGGCTTGAGGGTCATTGGCTGTGCCCATTCATACTCTGATTCTTCCCTCTCTCCTTAAAGAACGGCATGGGGATGGTTTCCCGCGGTTATCTGCGGGGATGGGAACGGTGATGAATTCTATCACCGTGTCATTCTGTATCTGACAGCACAGCTTCTACCACAAACATAATGCCTAATTTTCCCTTGTTGATGCGCTAAGCTAATTAGATTCAAATTAGATGTACACAGAACTTGTGAGCTAATCAAAGCAGAGCACTAGATGCATGCACGTGAAGGTTTTGTGCTAAGAGCAGCTAGTACTGTGTGCATACCCAAGCAAAAAAACAAACGAAAAACAGCCATGCATATGCTGAAATGTTATTCTGCCCATAAATATTAGCCTCACAAAAATTTCTGTGCATAAATATTACAACACATGCAAATACATTTTTTCTAGTTCGGATCTGCATGCAGAACCATCTTATGCCCCATTCTATCTTTCTGTTACCTATGCTCTTAAAAGCGGCCCTGAAAAAAGTTGTGGGTATTGTTATGTTTGCAGGAGAGAACAAAGAAGCTGGCATCAAGCCTAACAGAAAGTGTTCAAAAACGTCTGCGTTTCCTCAGACCTGGCATTCAAGTTCTTGCATTGCTCTTGCCTTAAAGTCTTCTGCACACTTCTGTACACCAGGGTAGAATAACTAATAGCCTCATTACCATTAAATTTAAATATGCCTTGCGCTGTTGTCAAATGCAGTATTTTGTGCAGGGTTAGCATCTGCATGGAACCCTATCTCTGTATTATGCACTCAGAAAATTGTGCACAGACATCACACTAACCACACACTTGCCTTCTGCAATGGCTCCCCGACAAGGTCCCAAAACAGTGTTAGGAAAAACTCTCCCTTCTGAGCAAGTACTGACCTCAGCAGTAGAGACTGACACAGTGTCAGAATTCATCACCGTTCCCGTCCCTGCGGATATCCGCGGGAAACCATTCCGTGTCATTCCTTAGTGTCTAACTCAACCTCAGTCCTTCAACACCAGCATTCTTCAATGCAAGGCTTGAGGGTCAGTGGCTGTGCCCATTCATACTCTGATTCTTATGTGTCAAGTACAGGATAATGAAACCATTGTGACATCACTGATGAGGCTGGCTCATAGGCATTGGTGGAATGAGGCATTATGACATCAAAGTGTCTGCTATAAATACCAGAGACTGCCATTCTTTAGTGTCAATCTCAATCTCAGTCCTTCTACACCAGCATTCTTCAATGCAAGGCTTGAGGGTCAGTGGCTGTGCCCATTCATACTCTGATTCTTATGTGTCAAGTACAGGATAATGAAACCATTGTGACATCACTGATGAGGCTGGCTCATAGGCATTGGTGGAATGAGGCATTATGACATCAAAGTGTCTGCTATAAATACCAGAGACTGCCATTCTTTAGTGTCAATCTCAATCTCAGTCCTTCTACACCAGCATTCTTCAATGCAAGGCTTGAGGGTCAGTGGCTGTGCCCATTCATACTCTGATTCTTATGTGTCAAGTACAGGATAATGAAACCATTGTGACATCACTGATGAGGCTGGCTCATAGGCATTGGTGGAATGAGGCATTATGACATCACAGTGTCTGCTATGAATACCAGAGACTGCCATTCTTTAGTGTCAATCTCAATCTCAGTCCTTCTACACCAGCATTCTTCAATGCAAGGCTTGAGGGTCAGTGGCTGTGCCCATTCATACTCTGATTCTTATGTGTCAAGTACAGGATAATGAAACCATTGTGACATCACTGATGAGGCTGGCTCATAGGCATTGGTGGAATGAGGCATTATGACATCAAAGTGTCTGCTATAAATACCAGAGACTGCCATTCTTTAGTGTCAATCTCAATCTCAGTCCTTCTACACCAGCATTCTTCAATGCAAGGCTTGAGGGTCAGTGGCTGTGCCCATTCATACTCTGATTCTTATGTGTCAAGTACAGGATAATGAAACCATTGTGACATCACTGATGAGGCTGGCTCATAGGCATTGGTGGAATGAGGCATTATGACATCACAGTGTCTGCTATGAATACCAGAGACTGCCATTCTTTAGTGTCAATCTCAATCTCAGTCCTTCTACACCAGCATTCTTCAATGCAAGGCTTGAGGGTCAGTGGCTGTGCCCATTCATACTCTGATTCTTATGTGTCAAGTACAGGATAATGAAACCATTGTGACATCATTGATGAGGCTGGCTCATAGGCATTGGTGGAATGAGGCATTATGACATCAAAGTGTCTGCTATAAATACCAGAGACTGCCATTCTTTAGTGTCAATCTCAATCTCAGTCCTTCTACACCAGCATTCTTCAATGCAAGGCTTGAGGGTCAGTGGCTGTGCCCATTCATACTCTGATTCTTATGTGTCAAGTACAGGATAATGAAACCATTGTGACATCACTGATGAGGCTGGCTCATAGGCATTGGTGGAATGAGGCATTATGACATCACAGTGTCTGCTATAAATACCAGAGACTGCCATTCTTTAGTGTCAATCTCAATCTCAGTCCTTCTACACCAGCATTCTTCAATGCAAGGCTTGAGGGTCAGTGGCTGTGCCCATTCATACTCTGATTCTTATGTGTCAAGTACAGGATAATGAAACCATTGTGACATCACTGATGAGGCTGGCTCATAGGCATTGGTGGAATGAGGCATTATGACATCACAGTGTCTGCTATGAATACCAGAGACTGCCATTCTTTAGTGTCAATCTCAATCTCAGTCCTTCTACACCAGCATTCTTCAATGCAAGGCTTGAGGGTCAGTGGCTGTGCCCATTCATACTCTGATTCTTATGTGTCAAGTACAGGATAATGAAACCATTGTGACATCATTGATGAGGCTGGCTCATAGGCATTGGTGGAATGAGGCATTATGACATCAAAGTGTCTGCTATAAATACCAGAGACTGCCATTCTTTAGTGTCAATCTCAATCTCAGTCCTTCTACACCAGCATTCTTCAATGCAAGGCTTGAGGGTCAGTGGCTGTGCCCATTCATACTCTGATTCTTATGTGTCAAGTACAGGATAATGAAACCATTGTGACATCACTGATGAGGCTGGCTCATAGGCATTGGTGGAATGAGGCATTATGACATCACAGTGTCTGCTATAAATACCAGAGACTGCCATTCTTTAGTGTCAATCTCAATCTCAGTCCTTCTACACCAGCATTCTTCAATGCAAGGCTTGAGGGTCAGTGGCTGTGCCCATTCATACTCTGATTCTTATGTGTCAAGTACAGGATAATGAAACCATTGTGACATCATTGATGAGGCTGGCTCATAGGCATTGGTGGAATGAGGCATTATGACATCAAAGTGTCTGCTATAAATACCAGAGACTGCCATTCTTTAGTGTCAATCTCAATCTCAGTCCTTCTACACCAGCATTCTTCAATGCAAGGCTTGAGGGTCAGTGGCTGTGCCCATTCATACTCTGATTCTTATGTGTCAAGTACAGGATAATGAAACCATTGTGACATCACTGATGAGGCTGGCTCTTAGGCATTGGTGGAATGAGGCATTATGACATCACAGTGTCTACTATGAATACCAGAGACTGCCATTCTTTAGTGTCAATCTCAATCTCAGTCCTTCTACACCAGCATTCTTCAATGCAAGGCTTGAGGGTCAGTGGCTGTGCCCATTCATACTCTGATTCTTATGTGTCAAGTACAGGATAATGAAACCATTGTGACATCATTGATGAGGCTGGCTCATAGGCATTGGTGGAATGAGGCATTATGACATCAAAGTGTCTGCTATAAATACCAGAGACTGCCATTCTTTAGTGTCAATCTCAATCTCAGTCCTTCTACACCAGCATTCTTCAATGCAAGGCTTGAGGGTCAGTGGCTGTGCCCATTCATACTCTGATTCTTATGTGTCAAGTACAGGATAATGAAACCATTGTGACATCACTGATGAGGCTGGCTCATAGGCATTGGTGGAATGAGGCATTATGACATCACAGTGTCTACTATGAATACCAGAGACTGCCATTCTTTAGTGTCAATCTCAATCTCAGTCCTTCTACACCAGCATTCTTCAATGCAAGGCTTGAGGGTCAGTGGCTGTGCCCATTCATACTCTGATTCTTATGTGTCAAGTACAGGATAATGAAACCATTGTGACATCACTGATGAGGCTGGCTCATAGGCATTGGTGGAATGAGGCATTATGACATCACAGTGTCTGCTATGAATACCAGAGACTGCCATTCTTTAGTGTCAATCTCAATCTCAGTCCTTCTACACCAGCATTCTTCAATGCAAGGCTTGAGGGTCAGTGGCTGTGCCCATTCATACTCTGATTCTTATGTGTCAAGTACAGGATAATGAAACCATTGTGACATCATTGATGAGGCTGGCTCATAGGCATTGGTGGAATGAGGCATTATGACATCAAAGTGTCTGCTATAAATACCAGAGACTGCCATTCTTTAGTGTCAATCTCAATCTCAGTCCTTCTACACCAGCATTCTTCAATGCAAGGCTTGAGGGTCAGTGGCTGTGCCCATTCATACTCTGATTCTTATGTGTCAAGTACAGGATAATGAAACCATTGTGACATCACTGATGAGGCTGGCTCATAGGCATTGGTGGAATGAGGCATTATGACATCACAGTGTCTGCTATAAATACCAGAGACTGCCATTCTTTAGTGTCAATCTCAATCTCAGTCCTTCTACACCAGCATTCTTCAATGCAAGGCTTGAGGGTCAGTGGCTGTGCCCATTCATACTCTGATTCTTATGTGTCAAGTACAGGATAATGAAACCATTGTGACATCACTGATGAGGCTGGCTCTTAGGCATTGGTGGAATGAGGCATTATGACATCACAGTGTCTGCTATGAATACCAGAGACTGCCATTCTTTAGTGTCAATCTCAATCTCAGTCCTTCTACACCAGCATTCTTCAATGCAAGGCCTGAGGGTCAATGGCTACGCCCATTCCTACTCTGATTCTTCCCTCTCTCCTTAAAGAATGACATGGAAATGGTTTCCTGTGGTTATCTGCGGGGATGGGAACGGTGT
This sequence comes from Geotrypetes seraphini, assembly GCF_902459505.1. Taxonomy (NCBI): domain Eukaryota; kingdom Metazoa; phylum Chordata; class Amphibia; order Gymnophiona; family Dermophiidae; genus Geotrypetes; species Geotrypetes seraphini. Next base: position 218,547,373 of record NC_047089.1, on the reverse strand, counting down.
TGAATTCTATCACCATTTCATTCTCTACTAAGTAGCCCAGCATGGTTGTGAGGATCCTATGCTGCTCAGGGGTTGGTCTTTTAGATCAGAAGTTGATTCCTGGTCATATCTTTTCTGGGCCTGAATCTAAACAATCGGCACTGCCTAGTATGGTGCTAAGTACTGCATAATTCTGTAAAAGTTACATGCACCTTATAGAATCACACTTAGGCCCTCTTTTACTAAAGTGCGCATACATGTTAGTCTAAGGATGCGTTAGCATTTAGCTCGCAGTAATTCGATTAGCGCGCGCTAATCGGTTAGTGCACCTTAGTAAAAGAGGGGGTTAGCTTCAGTGCATGTTATACTTTTTAGGTGCTTCCATTCAGGTCAACTAAATCCAGGCCTAAATGCTTGCACCTATGTTATATACTGACCTGTTGGTCAGCGCAAAACTTTTAGGAATGCCCATGATCTACCCTGGCTATGTCCCCTTTTAGATTCACATACTTGACACGGTGCATAACACTTTGTGCAACGCACCTACCGAGTTGTTGGCATCATTTCTAAATGATGCCAACTGATACAAATCATGAGGGAGTGTTGAAAAGTTCTCAGTCCAACCAAGAAGGGAATGATGTGGAGCCATGAAACTTACAAGTTATTCCACATAGTCACCCCCTTAGTTCATCACATTTGGCACAGCGTGTCTGAAGTTTCTGTAACCCTTCCCCAAAAAATACGCTGATGTCTGGTCACTGAAATACTGCTCCACTGCTGTAATCACTTACGAATCATTTGAAAATTGTCGCCCTTTCAAACTCTTTTTAAGGTTTGGAAACAGAAAATAGTTATATGGAGCAAGATCTGGTGAGTTGGGTGGATGGTGGATGGTGGCTAAGATTAAACTTATCGAAAACGCTAAGAAATTTGATCATGTTACACCTCTACTTGAGAAAGCTCATTGGTTACTGGTTGCCTATCGAATAATGTATAAATTATGTTTGCTCACTCTCAAATCTATAATTTTTAAAACCCCAGCATTTATTTATAAAGTTTTAATTCCCTATAATACTTCGAGAGTTTTACGGTCAACAGAACAACATCTATTGGTTGTTCCTTCTTTAAAAGTTATTAGTACACGACGTCATTCTATTTTCTCAGTTACGGCTCCCCTAGCTTGGAATGCCTTGCCAATTCACCTAAGAGAAGAAAGAATTCTTGACAAATTTAAGAGCAAACTTAAGGGCTTCCTTTTTAAAGACGCTTTTAGTGATTAACTGAATTCTTTTTGTTTTTAATATTTTATATTACATTTTTTCCCCTTTTCCCAATGTTATTTTACCTTAATTGTTTCTTTTATATTAAATTGTATTTCTTCCTTTATTTGATCATGTATGTCAAACAGTCTTGTTAGTTATGTTTAGTCACGTTATTTTATGTTATGTATTTTTACGATATTTTAATATGTTTAATATTAATTTTATTAGTCATGTATGTTTCCCCTAACTTTGTATTTTTAGCTGTACATCGCTTAGAATTTGGAATAGGCGATTAATCAAATCTTATAATAAACTTGGAAACTTGGTTTAAGCACTGAAACTCCAACTGCGTCAAAACATCCATCATTTTGCCAGCCTCGTGAGCAGGTGCATATTGTCTTGCAAAAAGAGAACTCCTTTCCGCAGCTTCCGTCTCCTTTTTTTCTTTCAACGCTTCCTTTAATAAGCACAGCAAGTTACAGTAGTATTCTGCGTTAACTGTTTGGCCCCTTGGAAGATAGTCAGTCATTACAACACCTTCCTGATCCCAAAACCCCGGGGTCATGACCTTTTCTGATGACTTTTGGGTCTTGAATTTGCTTGGCCTTGGAGAATCTGAGTGCTGCCATTGCATGGACTGTTATTTTGTCTCAGGACCATAGCGGTATAACCATAGTTCATCAACAGTAACTAGTCATTCCAAAAGGTTGGTACCAGCTCACTGAAAATGCTGCAAAATCAACTTGGAAGTGTCCACTCAACGTCATTTCTCGTCAACATTCAAACATTTGGGCTGACAGCTTCTGCATACCCAGCTGCTTATCGATTATACACCCAATACGTTCCCTGGGTACATAGAGTGTCTCAGCAATTGTTTTAGCCAATATTTGCTGATCTATCAAAATCAGATCATGGACCGGGTCAACAATTTCAGGAGCTGACTTTTTTTGACCTTGCTGCTTCTTTGGTCTCAAAGTCTCCACGCTGAATGTTTGTGCACCACTTTTTCACTGTGAAGTATGATGGGCATTTGTCACTCAATGTTTGCATCATACATTCATGGATTTCCTTTGGAGTTTTCTTCAGCAGGAACAGGAACTTCACGATAGCTCGGAGTTCCACACTTTTCGTTGACATGGTTCGATCAATGATCTGAAGCAATGTCAAAACATAGCATTACAATTCTGCAAACACTCTTTTCAGCTACAGCGACAAAATAATGCTCCGAATTTAAGAAGTTGGTTGGGCTGAGAAGTTTTCAGCACCCTCCATGTAACAGGTGTTAATGATCAATTATCAGTGCCAATTAAGACACTTAAGTTGTACATGTACATTGGCTACATACACTGATGTACGCACACAACCTTAGGTGTCGTATACAAAATTTGTGGGTCTGTAGATGATGAAGAAGGCAGAACACTTGTGAACATGGTCATTCCAGAATCATAACTTAGATCCTGCCATCTGGTGGAATTCCCCCCTTTAATGCTATGGGCTTAGTATATCACCACTGGTGCACATTGATATGACCCACCAGTTTCAAAGCTGGTTTCATTTATTTAAGCTCCCCTTTTCCGAATGATTCTCAAAGCAGTGTACAATACTGTTGGAAAGAGAGAATATGTCCCTTCCCCAAAGTAGCTTACCCTGTGAGGATAATTCTATAAAGTGGGCATCAATATTTAGGCATCCGGCATACACTGGAGAGAATGTGGCATGGTGGTTAAAGCTGACAGAGATAGGAGAGATCTGATGGTGCCTAGTTTGAAGGTGGACACACACGTGTGGAGTATGAGCAGAGTTACAAGCTTAAAATTATAGAGTACTCTAATGTTTGTGTTTTGGCAAGTTAGGCCCAGACATTTACATCACTTTTACAGCTGGTCTTAAGTGTTCGTGCCTAAATTATTTATTTAAAAATTTATATACCGCCTATACTCTAAGCGGTTTTCTTAAAATTGAACATTCATAATTACATCTCAAGAACTTAAAATGCTAGTATTCTATTAAGCAGGGGTACTCAATGTCAGGCCTTGGGGACCACAACCCAGTCAGGTTTTGAGGATTTCCCTAATGAATATGCATGAGATCTATTTGCATGCACTGCTTCCAGTGTGTGCAACTAAATCTCATGCATATTCATTGGGGAAATCCTGAAAGCCTGCCTGGATTGAGGCCCTCAAGGATCAACATTGAGCACCCCTACTATTAAGGAAAGTAGGTACCACTACCACTGGTCCCCTATTATCTTCAGGATACAACACAAAATTCTCACTCTAACAAATAGAGCATTCCATGCAAAGTAGGGTGCCAACCCTTGTCAATTATTTTGTCCTATATTCCCATCAGACCCTTCGCTCTGTGATAGAACACTACCTCTCTTCAACCAAATTCGCTTCAGCCACTGTCTTCTTTTGCCCTTCTCCCTTTCTATGGAATGTGCTCTCTCATTCTCTTTACAGGGCACTGTCTTACCGGAAGTTCAAATCCATGCTAAAACACACCTTTTCTCTCTTACTTTCTCAGGATTGGCAGGAATAATGCAGTAGCGCCTTAAGGGGCGAGAGCAGTGTTTCTCAACTCGGTCCTGGAGTACCCCCTTGCCGGTCAGGTTTTCAGGATATCCACACTGAATTTGCATAAACTTGATTTGTATACACCGTCTCCATGATATGCAAAATGTCTTTCATGCATATTCATTGTGGATATCTTGAAAACCTGACTGGCAAGGGGGTACGCCAGGACTGAGTTGAGAAACACTGGGCTAACTGGGCTAGAGTAAGCTTAGAGCCCCCATCTTCCTTCCCTCTGTTCTCTCCATCCATTCCCTCCTGCCATTTCTCTGTAAACTGTAGCTCTTTCTAGCTATATCATAACTAATTTGTAAATCACTCTGATTGCCTATTTCGAAGGGCAGTGTATTAAGAAATTAAACAAACACAGGCACTTAATATAGGTGAGCTAGACCAGTGGTTCCCAACCCTGTCCTGGAGGATCACCAGGCCAATCGGGTTTTCAGGCTAGCCCTAATGAATATGCATGAGAGAGATTTGCGTATAATGGAAGTGGCAGGCATGCAAATATGCTCCATGCATATTCATTAGGGCTAGCCTGAAAACCCGATTGGCCTTGTGGTCCTCCAGGACAGGGTTGGGGACCACTGGTCTAGTTTTCAGATGCTTTTGGAATAGTTGGAAGGAGCCCAGATTCCGGCAGTAAGATTATTCCAAAGCTCAGTGATTCTGAAGAAGAGAGATTTCCCTAATTTTCCCACATAGAGGATACCTTTTAGCGAGGGGAAGGATAGTTTAAGTTTTTGGGAGGATCTGTTGGTATCAGGACTCAAGGAATTCGAAAAGAGTGGTATTAGGGGGAGGGAGGATGCCATGTAGGATCTTAACAGCTAGGCAGGTGCATTTAAAATGAACCCTGGAAATTACTGGAAGCCAGTGAAGCTTGGACAGAAGTGGAGAAACATGATCAAATTTGCTTTTTGCGAAGATCAGCTTGGCTGCAGTGTTCTGAATTCGCTGAAGTCTTAGAAGACTTCTTTTGGTTAGACTTAAATAGATGGAGTTACAGTAGTCTAGTCTGGAGAGGATGATAGATTGTACTAGGATGGCAAAATGTTGTTGGTAGAAGCAGGATCTCACTTTCCTGAGCTAAAACAGTGACTTGGCCATGGTTGTAGAAATGTTAGTTTCAAGTTTCAAGTTTATTCATGTTTTTGATTAAACGCTTATCTAGAGGTACTAAGCGTTGTACAAAGATTAAAAAAAATAACAAGGACATTACATTAAAAAAAAAAAAATTAAACATACATAATTCTTAATAAGACATACTTGGGTGACTACTTTATTAGCCATGAGAAACAATAGGAAAGAGGGGAAGAACTACAATTTTTTTTTTTTAAATAAAAAAGGTACATAGATGGAAAACACATAAGGGATGGGATTGGAGAATTGCTGGCATAGATATATATCAATGTTGAAAACTGTTAAAAGCAGAGCATTAACAATTAAAGGCATATTTTTTCACATCTATAATGTTGTATTACATTTCATACAGATGTTGCTTTACCTTTAATAAGTGTATCTAGTTTTGATCATTTCTCCATATTTCTTTATCCCACTGACCTTTTGATTGTTGTATCACTGTGCAACAAATTGGTACTGAATATTTCATTTTTGTTTTTTGTAGAAAAACTTTCAATAAAAACTTTTTGAAGTGAAAAAAAAAAAAGAAAGCACTTTAAACTGCTTTTAAACTTCTGCAGGTTTAATAAGTGTATCTAGTTTTGATCATTTCTCCATATTTCTTTATCCCACTGACCTTTTGATTGTTGTATCACTGTGCAACAAATTGGTACTGAATATTTCATTTTTGTTTTTTGTAGAAAAACTTTCAATAAAAACTTTTTGAAGTGAAAAAAAAAAAGAAAGCACTTTAAACTGCTTTTAAACTTCTGCAGGTTTAGTTTGGTTCTTAAATATAGAGGAAGAGAATTCCAAGTCGTAGGAGCTGTTACGGAAAAAATAAGATTACGTTGAGTTCCAATTATTTTCAGGGAAGGGACATTAAGGGTGAACTGTGCAGTAGATCTAAGGGCTCTAGGGGGATCATACGGAATCAAAAGTCTATCTATAAATGCCGGGGCTTTGGTTTGAATAGTCTTGAAAACAAGAAGAGCAATTTTGTATGTTATCCTATGTATGACAGGTAACCAATGAGCTTTTTGTAGCAAAGGGGTGACATGATCAAATTTTTTAGCACCTGAAATTATCTTAAGTGCTGTGTTTTTTGAATAAGTTGGAGACGTTTAATGTCTTTTAGGTATGCCCCCTTTAATAAAGAATTACAATAGTCCAATTTAGAAATCACCAGAGAATGGACCAATGTGTTAAGGGACTTATCGTCAAGTAGGGGAACCAATGATCGAATCATCCTCAACTTAGTGAGATAAGTTTGCTTGAACCTTGGTTCCCCTGGATCCCAGCCCATCGATACAACCACTAGGCCATTCTTACTCCTACTTCTACTGTGTCACAGATTAGAGAATGACACGGTGACAAAATTCATCACCATTCCCGTCCCGTGGATAACTGCGGGAAATAATCCCATGTCATTTTCTAGTGTCTATTTCAACCTCGGTCCTTCTACACCAGCATTCTTCAAAGCAAAGCTTGAGGGTCAGTGGTTGTGCCCAATTATACTCTGATTCTTTTCTCTCTCCTTAAAGAATGACATGAAGATGGTTTCCCGCGGTTATCCGCGGGGACGAGAACGGTGATGAATTTTGTCACCGTGTCATTCTCTATCACAGATACCTAAAGAGTATGTACTTGAAAGCATGCTGGAGACTGAGGTTGATTCACTTACTAGATATAGAGAAGTATGCTTATCCTGGCTGGGTCTGAGTGAGCTGATGGGTTTCATGTGCCGTGTGCATGTATGTGTGTGTGTGTGGGATGTTAGGGTTCACTGGTCTGCCTCATACTATCTGGGGATTTTTTGCTGGAAGGAGGTCAGAAAGGCCGTATGCATAGCATGAAAGAAGGAGCTCAGAGAGCAGCAGCTTGACAGTTTTTAAATGATAATACCTGCTGAATCAATAGAATCAATCAAGGTTTTCTTCAAAATCACCTCCTTGAAAGACAATTTTCTTTCTGCCCCCCTAGGGTGTATGCAGGATTTCTCAGAAGTCCTTGACATTAATAGATGACTGGAAGAGTAACCACGCCACTAAAGTGTGCTATATTTGGGACAGTCTTGCAGAGATGAACCATAACGTGCGGTGCTACATCCAGGGCATTCCTGTAGGAACCCTGCAGTAAATGCGTTAAATCTGGGGCATTCTCACAGGGACACCACAACAGTGTGCGGCATTCAGTGTCCTTCTGTCTGTAGCCAGATGCAGGGTATCCCCATAAGAATAGTGCACTCTAGTTTGCCATTTCTAGAAGATTCTCTCAGGGATAGTGCTCTCTAATGTACCACATCCACAGCGTTCCCACAGGAACGGTGAACTACTGATATACCACCTTTCTGGTACAAACCAACCAAAGGGTTTTTAAAAAAAAAATTATTATTATGCATTTCAAAAAGGTTCACAAGACATTCTCTTGTTACAAAAAACCCAGAGACATACATGTATTATGAGGAAAAATAAACCTTAAGGATCCTTTTTAGCATGTGCATAGAATATAATGGACGTGATAGCCTTTATTGCATGCCTTAGTAAGAGGATCCTTTTACTAAGGCGCGCTAGCTGTTTTAGCGCACGCTGAACGCTAATATAACGTCCATTATATTCTATGGACGCATTAGTGTTTAGCACACGTTAATATTTAGCGTGCAATAAAACGGCTAGCATGCCTTAGTAAAAGAAGGGGTTAATTTTTACTCCTCCTTTGATCACTATTAATGGGGTGTGGAGAAAAAGATTGGATTGAAAAATGGCTAATGTCATTCCACTCCACAAAAAGGGATGCAGGACGGAGGCTGAGAATGATAGACCAGTGAGTCTCACATCGATAGTGAGTAAACTTATGGAAACACTAATCAAACGCCAATTAGATACGATCCTGAACGAGGAGAATCTACGAGATCCCCATCAACATGGTTTTACAAAGGGAAGGTCCTGCCAATCAAATCTGATCAGCTTTTTTGACTGGGTAACAAGGGGAGTCCCTGGATGTCGTGTACTTGGACTTCACCAAAGCGTTTGATAGCATCCCCCACCGCAGGTTATTGAGCAAGATGGGTTCGATGGGACTGGGTGAAACATTAACCGCATGGGTTAGGAACTGGCTTAGAGGTATACTTCAGAGGGTAGTGGTAAACGGTATCCTCTCCGATACGACGGAGGTGATCAGCAGAGTGCCGCAGGGCTCGGTCTTGGGCCCGATCCTATTTAACATCTTCGTAAGAGACTTGGCTGAGGGGCTTCGAGGTAAAATTACATTATTTGCCGATGACGCCAAACTATGCAACATAGTAGTCAACCGCACAACAGATTAAAGCACAGTGCCCGATAAAAGCTCAATGCCCGACAGTATGACGCAGGACCTACTCCTGCTGGAGCATTGGTCAAAGACATGGCAACTAAGTTTCAATGCCAAAAAATGCAAGGTCATGCATTTTGGCGGCAAAAATCCATGTAGGACTTACACCCTAAATGGTGAGATCCTAGCAAGGACTGTAGCAGAACGTGACTTGGGGGTGATCATTAGCGAAGACATGAAGATTGCCAATCAAGTGGAGAAAGCTTCATCCAGGGCTAGACAAATCATGGGTTGTATCCGTAGAAGTTTCGTCAGCCCGAGGTCATAATGCCGTTGTACAGATCCATGGTGAGACCCCATCTAGAATACTGTGTACAATTCTGGAGGCCGCATTATCAAAAAGATGTGCGGCGAGTTGAATCGGTTCAGTGAATGGCCACCAGGATGGTCTCAGGTCTCAAGGATCTCTCGTATGAGGAACAGCTGCAACAGCTGTACTCAATCGAGGAACGCAGAGAGAGGGGAGACGTGATCGAGACGTTCAAATATGTCATAGGCCGTATCGAGGTGGAAGAAGATCTCTTTTTTCTTAAAGGACCCACGACAACAAGAGGGCATCCGTTGAAAATCAGGGGTGGGAAATTTCATGGTGACACCAGAAAATATTTCTTCACCGAAAGGGTGGTTGATCGCTGGAATAATCTTCCACAAGAGGTAATTGAGGCCAGCAGCATGCCAGATGAAAAGATGGGATTGGCATGTGGGATCTCTTCATGGAGGTAGTTAGGGGGTGGGCCATTAGTGTGGGCAGACTAGATGGGCTGTGGCCCTTTTCTGCTGTCATATTCTAACCTGAATCAAATCAACAGAAGTCTTAAGACACAATTATTTCTAAAATTAACAACGTAGGGAAACAAATCTTAATTAACCTGGTTTTATACCTTATTGACCCCCTCCTTTACAAAGCCGCACTAGAGTTTTTAGCGCCAGCCGCAGCGGTAACAACTTAACTTTTGCGAAGAGGAGTGCGCTGGGAGGAGGCAGCCAGCCAGCAGAGGTAAACACCCGCAGGAGGGAGGGAGGCACAAATTTGCGATGCAGAACGGAGGGAAGGATGACGAAAGTGCATTGGGACATGGAAAGGAAGAGGAGGGTCGCACATGGAAAAGGAGGAAGAGGGGGCGCGTTGGCACAGGAATGGAGAGGTGGGAACCCGGTTTGTAAGTACGAGTTCGACGTTCTTAAACTGGGGACTGTCTGTATTTCCTTCTCTTGGTGCACTATGTCCTCTAGTATTTGGATGGGCCTGAGCTCTAAGTGGCCCACCCAGGATCGCCTATGGCTGTGCGGCTCCCTTTAAGAATTGGCACATATACTAATTTATGCAGTAGAGGTGTGTCTCTCTATACTGATAAACTGATAAGATATACAGCCCCAGAGCAACTGCAAGTGAAGCTATATGAGATTCAAATGCCCATCACGAATCTAATGCTTACCAATCTTTTTGTGGCTGTGACCCCATGATAACAGTCAAATAAACTTGAGTTCACCCTAGCACTGTTCCTTCTAAGCTAAGAAAAGGTCCTCCAACTGCATTGCTGCTAGTGGAGGAGTAGCGCTTTGATACTGAGTTTTCAATTTCTAAGGATAGGCTACTGACAACGTAATAGTGAACCAGTTCAGCTTAGGGGGCACAGTGTCCACCAGAGATTTAGAATAATGGCGCACCTTTGGAAAGCCCACCCAGGTCATGACCTCAAATGTGCATTTTGTGACCCCTTTTGGGGTCCTACTCCTGACCCACAGTTATGGAAGCTCTGATCTAAGGTTACCTCTAATATTTTAGTAGTGATGCCAAGTGATAAAGAGGAGCCACGATAGCTACAAGCATCAGACACTTGGTCTAAATAAGACCTGCCCCGTACAACATTACGTCCACTATTTGAAATCTACTAATACAAAAGTCCATAAACCCTTGGCCTAAAAACGCACCAGGTGAAGAAAAGAATGCAAAATCTTTTAATCACCCAGTAAAAATTCATCAAATGTTAATCTCAAATTATTCAACAGTTCATCAAAAATTTCATCTCAAGTCTACAGGAAAAAAAATTAAAGTGCAAGTGCAATTGTTAAAAAGTCACAAAGAAAGTCATTGAAAAAATGTCCATTGTCAGGAAATACTTAGCTAAATTCCATCAAAGTTTGTATCACCACTTGTCAGAGCCCCATTTCGGTGTCTTCGTCAGGGGTGGAGATTAAAGTGCGGATAAGCTGAAATTTCAGGGAAGCTGGTCCTCTCTGGAACGACAAACAATCATCAGTCCTGTAGACAAAATTCATCAGAGCTTGGCAGAATCAAATACAAGCTAACATATTTAAGGCTATGAGATCTGTTTCGTGAGGATCTGTATAAGTAATGAGCTGTAAATCATCTGCTGTGCTGTAATTCCAAGTTCCTGAGTGAGAAGGGCCAAAGGAAGGTCAGGGAAATGGCAGAATTAGCAGAGCGGTTCACGGAGCTGCACCTCGGGGCCTCCTTTTCACAACATGCTCATTATGTGACACTCCCCCCCCCCCCCCAAGGGGACCCATGATTGAAGTCTACAAAATCCTGAGTGGAGTAGAATGGGTACAAGTGGACTGATTTTTCACTCTGGCAAAAATGACAAAGATTAGGGGGCACTCAATGAAGTTACAAGAAATACTTTTAAAACCAATAGGAGGAAATATTTTTTCACTCAGAGAATAGTTAATGTAATGTAATGTAATGTAATTTATTTCTTATATACCGCTACATCCGTTAGGTTCTAAGCGGTTTACAGAAAATATACATTAAGATTAGAAATAAGAAAGGTACTTGAAAAATTCCCTTACTGTCCCGAAGGCTCACAATCTAACTAAAGTACCTGGAGGGTAATAGAGAAGTGAAAAGTAGAGTTAGAGGAAAAATAAAAATAAAATAAACATTTTAACAAGACAGCATTGATCTAAATACTTTGGAAGGTAGAAGAGAGGAGAGAAAGGAATAGAAGCATGATGAAGTGATGAAGTGGAGCAAGTAAGTTTAGGAGGAGCGATTGACGTTTCCAGAAAGGGCTCTGGAATGCATTGCGACAGGTTTTGGTAAGAGCGGATAGCATAGCTGGCTTTAAGAAAGGTTTGGACAATTTCCTGGAGGAATAGTCCATGGTCTGTTATTGAGACAGACATGGGGGGAAGCCACTGCTTGCCCTGAATCAGTAGCATGGAATGTTGCTACTTTTTGGGTTTTTGCTAGGTACTAGTGACTTGAATTAGCCACCATGAGGACGGACTACTGGGCTTGATGAATCATTGGTCTGACCCAGTAAGGCTATTCTTTTGTTCTTTTGAGACAAGACAGGGCCCTGTTGGACTCTACATAACAAATCACATACTTTAGAGTCATCAGGATTATGTGTCACATAAAAAGACCTTTCCACTAGGAAAGAACAGAACTAGAGAATGATATGAGGACAAATTTTTCCCATCACCACAGTATCTATCTCCATCCCTGTCCTGTCCCCGTGAGTTCTATCCCTGTCCCAAGGGGATGGGGGCAAATTTGCCCCTGTGTCATTCTCTAAACTGAACCATTGGTAAACTAAGCTCTATTTTGTCCAAGTGATGAAGAAGTGAGTAGTGGGCTTTGAGGTCAAAAGCCGTAAACAGATCAAATTAAAACAATGAGGACAACTAGACGGGAAGGGGTAAAACGTGGACCTCACGGACCTGATGAACCTCGCGGATCTAAACCCGTACGGCCTTAAAAATCTGAGGTCCGTGTCGGTCCGTGCCCCTGCCGCTTGTAGTTTCTGTCGCTGACAGATCTTGATTGAGATTTGAGCGCTGACGGATCCGTCTCAGTGTAGGGAGGGAAAAGTGTTAGGATCCGTCAGCGCAAAAAATCTCTTCGAGGTCTGTCAGAGCCAGAGACTAGTGCTGGAGCGGCAGAGCAGAAGCCAAGAGAGCGGGGACATAGGTTTTGGATGTGCGTTATGGAAAAGAAGTCTCCAAACTCCAGCACTAGTCTCTGGCTCTGACAGACCTCGAAGAGATTTTAGCGCTGACAGATCCTAACACTTTTCCCTCCCTTTGCTGAGACGGATCCGTCAGTGCAAAAATCTCATCAAGGTCTGTCAGCGACAGAAACTACAAGCGGCACGGACACAGACTGACACGGACCTCAGATGTTTAAGGCCGTACGGGTTTAGATCCGCGAGGTCCGTCAGGTCCGCGTTTTACCCCTTCCCCAACTAGACCTTTATTGAGATGTACATGTAATTTCAGTACTGTTGGGCTTTGCAAAATCCTGATTGACATGGCTGTAACAGATTCCTCTTATCAATGAAATCCTTTAATTATTCTAGTACCATGCTTTCCACTAATTTAGAGATGAAGGCTAGATTAGAAACTAGTCTATAAGTTTCTAATAGAGAGGGATGCAAAGTACTTAAAAAAAAACAACTGATGAAAGAACAGCATTCTTCTGTCGTACAGAAAGAGAGCCAGTAGTTAAACTAGCATTAATTATACTGAGAATCTGTGGATATAAGGACTTGAAATTTTTAAGGAAATGGTGCTGAGTTACTAGGCTAAATTTTATCCAACTGTTCTTCAAACAGAAAGGATTTAGGAGTTTGTATTCTAATTCTTCCTTCAAAGAAGCAACAGGAAATGACAATGGCAATGATGTAGAAAAAAATGCCTGAAGTATAGTTATTTTATCTGCAAAGGAGATAGCTAGCTGCTCAGTTGAGCCTGCAGAATAGTCTAGAGTATATCAGTTTGTCCTGACAGATCTTGTAGTAAACAAAACAATGTTTTGGCAATTGCTTCATGAAATTTAAGCGGTGCAATGTTTTTTTTTTCCTAGGTATAGTTCACTTCTTTTAAATAATGTCTGGTATATTCAATATACCGGTACGCATCTTCTTCTGGAGGATTCTGATCTCTTCGCTCTCCTAAGCTTATCAGCTGTCCTGACCTGTGTTTTCAATACAGCTAATCCTGGGTGATACAATGCTTGTCTGATACTAACATTTTTATTCACTGTAGTTAGAAGATGCAAGGTTCCACGTTAGGAGTCACTGCCCAGGAAAGTGATTTAGGTGTCATTGCTGTGGATATGTTGAAACCCTCAGCTCAATGTGCGGCGATGGCTAAGAAAGCAAATGGAATGTTAGGAATTATCAGGAAAGGAATGGAAAACAAAGATGAAGATGTTATAATGCCCTTGTATCGCTCTGTGGTAGCGCCACAATTTGAATACTGTGTGCAGTTCTGGTTGCCATATCTCAAAAAAGATATAGCGGAATTAGAAAAGGTACAGAGAAGGGTGACGAAAATGATAAAAGGTTTGGGACAACTTCCCTATGAGGAAAGGGTTAAGTGGCTAGTGCTCTTCAGAAGAGACAGCTCAAGGGTGATATGATAGAGGTCTATAAAATGCTGAGTGGAGTGGAAAGGGTAGATGTGAATCACTTGCTCACTCGTTCCAAAAATACTAGGACTAGGGGGCATGTGATGAAGCTTTGAAGTAGTAGATTTAAAATAAACTGGAGAAAATATTTCTTCGAACAGCGTGTAATTAAACTCTGGAATTTGTTGCCGGAGAATGTGGTGAAATCAGTTAGCTTAGCGGGGTTTAAAAAAGGTTTGGACAATTTCCTAAAAGAGAAGTCCATACAAACACAATAATAAGAAATGGCTCCCTGGCCCCAGCCCAAACCAGGGAAACCAGATACAGTAAAAGGGACCAGAATAGAGCTCGCTCAGAAGACTGAGCAAGAGCTTATATATTAACTTTTAAAGTGGACTACAGGGCAGCCACACTGCTTTACCAAATATATAAGGCTCACTTTAATTTAAAGAAAGAAATTGAAAGGAAACAGGAGGAAGCATCTCTGTGATGCACTGAAGAAGAGAATAAAATGCCAACTTGTAAGTTATCACTTTACCGAGGAAATGAGGCCAAAATTTCTGTTTTCATAGGACCGAGATAACTTGGAAGCTGGAAGCTTAGTTGGCAGATGGCACTGGTATCTGTAGAGCAAATAATAGAGTGGCTGATGTACAAGCTCATGTAGACTGAGATAAGCAGAAGAGGTTGTTCGAGGAGAAAGCACATCTTAAAAATTAGCAGACTTTTCTTGTAAAAACCTTGTAGTAAACTGGCAACATCTCACCCCTCACAGTGCATCCTGGGATACACTGAGAGGGAGTAGTCGGGCCAGGGGAAGGATGGACTAGACCAGTGTTTCTCAACTCGGTCCTGGAGAACCCCCTTGCCAGTCGGGTTTTTCAGGATATCCACAATGAATATACATAAAAGAAATTTGCATATAATGGAGGCAGTGTATGCAAATAAAGTTTATGCATATTCATTGTGGATATCCTGAAAACCTGACTGGCAAGGGGGTACTCCAGGACCGAGCTGAGAAACACTGGATTAGACTACCAGGTTTTTGGGGGGTTTGTCAAGGGGTTTGGGGGGGGGCTTTGAAACAGATTGGTTTGGGGATGGAGGGAAATGGTGTGGTAGTTGTGTTAGTCTACTTTTAAAGGTAATATATAGAAATAAAACAAAACATAAAGGTGATATGGTGATATCTTTTTTATTGGACTAATAATTCAGTTTTTTGATTAGCTTCTGAAGTCAGATCTAAGCATATGCTGACAAATATCAGTATAAATGAAACATGAAAGCATTCCAATGACTGTCGCACAGGAAGAGGGAGGGATGAGCAATGGCATGGTGGATGGGAGACAGAGATAAAAAGGTGACAAATCATTTTAAATTAATGGTTTGTAATGGGCAAGAAAACCAAGATCTTTGTTAAGTGCTGTCTCATGGGGGGTCAAAATATTTTATCATTTTGATTTCAAAGATCTTTCCTATTGTGATGGATGGAGGAAGGCACTAGACTACCAGAGAAAGGGGGCCCAGTATAGAAAACTGTGTCGGGGGCAAGGGGGATCAGGTTAGTTAGGCTCTCCATACCCTTTTTGACACCTCAGATATGATGGTGAGTTCCAGTGGAATTGCGCTCCAGTGGAAACATCTCTGCATTATTGTGGGCTAGTCATTAGCCTAATCTGGCTACATTTCAATTAGCCGAGCTCCTTTCTGCATCGTTCACCTACAAAAGGTGGCCAAACAGGTTGAAAAGGTGACAGCGAAAGCTAGAAGGATGCTAGGTTGCATAGGGAGAGGTATGGTCAGTAGGAAAAAGTAGGTATTGATGCCCCTGTATAAGACTTTGGTGAACAATATAAGAACCCAAGATGGGGAGTACTGCAGGGTGAAGGGTAGAGGCAGCCGAACCAAAACAGCCTACTACTAATTATTAATATAAATGGGAGACCCTCAGTCTCACAGCTTGCAATGGGAACAAGTCCCTAAAGCACCAGCTGTCACAATAGTACACCTAGAAAGGTATTATCTGTGAAACATCCCTGGGTTTCCCATATAAATTAAACTAGTGCACAAATGTGCTAAAAGTGAAATAATAATGAATAGTCACTAAATATACAGTGAAATGGTTCAACTGCCTCTGTCCCCCATCCGGGGGTCGAATGGCATTCAAAATCAACTGGGCTGGCTCGGATACGAGCAAATCCACAAAAATGGAAAAGTATTTAGCTGCTCCGTAAAAGTCCGGAGTGCAGGATAACCAGCTTGAAATGAACCCGACCATTTGTGAGACCTCATTTAGAATATTGGGTACAAATCTGGAGGCCGCGCCTTCAAAAAGATATAAAAAGGATGGAGTCGGTCCAGAGGAAGGTTACTAAAATGGTATGTGGTCTTCATCATAAGGTGTATGGGAACAGACTTAAAGATCTCAATCTGTATACTTTGGAGAAAAGACGGGAGAGGGGAGATATGATAGAGACATTTAAATAGCTATGTAATATAAATGTGCACGAGTCGAGTCTCTTTCATTTGAAAGGAAACTCTGCAATGAGAGGGCATGGGATGAAGTTAAGAGGTGATAGGCTCCGGAGTAATCTAAGGAAATACTTTTTTACAGAAAAGGTGATAGATGCATGGACCAATCTCCCGGAAGAGGTGGTGGAGACAGAGACTGTGTCTGAATTCAGAAGAGCCTGGGATAAGCACGTGGGATCTCTCGGAGAGAGAAAGAGATAATGGTTACTGCGGATGGGCAGACTAGATGGGTCATTTGGCCGTTGTCGGCCATCATGTTTCTGTGACATCACAATGCAGATGTAAAGAGCCTTAGCCAATAGGGAGAGGAGATAATAGTGAATGCTGTGGATGGGCAGACTGGATGGGCCATTTGGTCTTTATCTGCCATCATACTTCTATAACATAACATAAAATTTTATTTGTACACCGCAATACACTGTGAAGTTCAATGTGGTTAACAAGAGTTAAGTAGAAGACCATACACGAGAGGTGAGGATACATGTACAAATAACATAGGAAACAACTTTCGAATATCAGTACAGATATAGATACGGAGACCCAAAAGAAGGAGGTGAGAGAAGTGAGGGGGGGGGTGGGGGGGGGGTAGGTTAGCTTTTTTCCATTGTCTTGCACCTTGACCTTCTGATCACATTAGCTTTCTGTATTAGCCTTTATGGGCCTGATTCTATACATTTATTTATTTATTATTTAAAAAAATGTATCGCCCATATATCCGACAATTCTATGCGGATTACAGCCAAACATACATCATAAAAACAAGACCACATCCACAGACTAATCAAAAAAACAAAACAAAAAAACAAGTCTATTACAAAATAAAAACGAAAACTCATTAAAACGAAAAGCAAAACCTGTGGTTTAAGAAAACTTTGAAGACATATTTGTATGTGAAGCTCGGAGTATTCTACGCATTATGGGGTCCTTTTACTAAGGCACACTAGCTGTTTTAGTGTGCACTAAATGCTAACGCGTCCATTATAATCTATGGACGCGTTAGCATTTAGCTAATGCGTCCATAGACTAACATGTATGTATTAGCATTTAGTGCGTGCTAAATCAATTAGCGTGCACTAATCGGTTAGCGCACCTTATCAAAAGTGGGCCTTAATGTATTCCGATGACATTCAAATTTATATCTAATTAATAATGGGGAGGTATTATTTATTCCTCTGTGATGTTAATTATAAAACTATTAAATAATCACAGCTCTTAAACAGATTAAAGAACTTTGCACTGTTTTATACATTCAACTACATGTAACTACATGTAATGAGCTTTTCACATAATATTACATGTAGTTGAATGTATAAAACAGTGCAAAGTTCTTTAATCTGTTTAAGAGCTGTGATTATTTAATAGATTCAAATTTATATCCCATGCAATATTTCTCTCCAGGACAGATGGAAATGTGTTAAAAAAAAAAGAAATCAGTATAAATGGATTTTAGAAAATCAGCTGAATTTCTACTTTGGAAAAACTTTTGTAAGGAGACCCGTATGAATCTCTTAGGGTTATATCAACTGGCTTCAATAATGAGCTTTAGCATGCTTATATTTTTTAAAAATAAAGTTTAATTGGCACCTATCTTCATGTTTAGGAGTGGAGAAAGACTTAGGCACTGCTAAAGGACTTAAGCGCCTATAATGTAGGACTTTAAAACCCTGACCTACGTTACATGCACTCTACTGCTGCCTAACTTAATTGGATTTAAGTAGCACGATAATTGGTCATGCCATTAAAACCCAATTAAACCCTCATTATATAAAAAAATAAGCCTCCACTACTTGGCCTCCGGGTCTGGTGCCTAGGTTCCTGGTGGCTAACAGCATATAGTAATGCTGAAGCCCAGAAGTGGGTGTGTTTTGGGAGTGGTGCTGGACTTTGATGTCACTATGCACCACTGGTTGCGATTCAGAAAGAACTCTAGGTGCGGGAAATGTAGGCCTGTAAAATCCTGGCCTATATTTCCGGCACAGAGGTTCCTTGCACAAAAGGAAATTAGATTACAAATAATACAAAATACTGCAATAAAAATTATCACAGGAAAAATAACATAACATAACATCGTACTTATAAACCGCATAACCGTAAGTTCAATGCGGTGAACAAAAGATTAAAAATAACATAACCTAAGGATGATTTAAATTAGTTCGCTACAGATTTTGAAAAAAGATGAGTTTTCAATTGAGTTCTAAAGTGCTTGTAAGAGCAAGCACTATGCAACAGTGGTCTAAATTCCCTGTCATAGAAAGCAGCCTGAAACGCTAGTGTATGTTCCAAGGATTTCTTGCTCTTACAACCTTGAGCAGATGGAAAATTAACCAATGCATGTGATTCTCTCCTATGTTTATGGTGCTATGAGAAATCTATTGGTCATATAGTTTAGCAATACCATACGCAACTTTGTAACAAAGACAACCCAGCTTAAACAAAACACGCACCTCCACTGGAAGCCAATGCAACTCACAGTAGAAAGGAGTCACATGATCATATTTCTTTAGACCTCCATATTTTGAATCAGTCTAAGCCTAGCCATCTGTTTCTTGGCACATGTCAAATAGACACTGTTGCAATAGTCGAGAAGACTTAGAAGTAACGACTGACCTAAAAGTTTAAAGGCCGGAAACTCAAAATATGATTTTATGGTACGCAGCTTCCACAATGTGTAATAACCCTTTTGCACCACAGCATCTACTTGCTTTTTCATGGTCAAGTGTTGATCTATAACAACTCCCAATATTTTAATCATTGGATTGATCTTATAGAATGTTGAATCCATAGTAATTAATGGTTCATGTAAAATTCTAGGTGGAGACACAATTTGGTCTTATTATGATTTAATTTCAATTTAAATTCTTGCATCCATGGTTCCATCAGTTTCAGTATAGACTCAATAATTTGGGTAATATCAGATATAGCTCTATTACAAGGAATGATGATCATAATGCCATCGGCATAACTAAACAGTCTAGAGCCCAGTTTGTTCAAATGAAACCCCAGAGAAGATAGATACATTAAATAATGTGGGGGAGATTGGGGAACCCTGAGGGACCCCGCAAGGGTTTATCCAAGCTACGGAAAGCTGATTGTTAGACTTAACCTGATAGAGTCTCGATCCAAGGAACTCTTTGAACCACGAGATAACATTACCTTGCAACCCTAAGGCATCTAGGCAGGCCAAGTCAAAGGCGCTACTCAGATCAAACTGAAGAACCAAAGCACTACTACCCTTGCTCAACAGACCATTTAGATGATCTAACATTGTAGCTATCACTGTTTCTGTACTATAATAAGTTCTGAAGCCAGACTGAGAATCATGGCGCAAGGAGTGTTGCTCAAGATATTTCGTCAACTGAATTTGGACCAAACCCTCCATAATCTTTCCAAAAAAGGGATCGATGCCACAGGTCTATAGTTGGCTGGTAGTGAAATAGATTCATTCTTATTCTTAATTATTGGAGTAATAATTATATTACCCTCCTCTTGTGGAAATTTTCCTGCCTTCAAAGAATCAAATAGCCAATCCATTAAAGCTTAAAGGTGCCGCTGTCATAAGATCAAGTTTCAAATTTATTTATTATTTGATTAATCGCCTATTTCAAATTCTAAGCGATGTACAAATTGGTAAAATACATTATCTAAAATATACATAAAATAGACCTACATAATTAACAAGGGGATAAATTACAAAAAAAAAACTAATTAAGTTAAGACATGAATACAATAGGGAAGGTAGGATAGAAATACAATCTTGGAAAGGAAAGAGTTAACAATTAAAGGTTAAACACAACAGGAATGGAAAGACAAATAAATAGGTAAGATAAAAGTAAACAAAAGAGCAATAAACGAAAGAGCAAATTAACATGTCAATTAAGTATTGAACGCATCTTTAAAAAGAAAGCTCTTAAGTTGGCTCTTAAATTTTTCCAAATTCTTCTCCTCTCTTAAGTATAGCGGGAGTGAATTCCAAGTCTGAGGCGCCGTAACAGTAAAAATAAATTACCTACGAGTATTAATAATTTTAAGAGAGGGGATGACCAACAAGAGTTGGACGTTTGATCTCAGAAATTTGGGAGAATTATAAGGTATCAATGCTTTATAAATAAAAGCTGCAGTTTTATATAATAGAAATTTAAATGTAAGTAAAGATAATTTGTATAGAATACGATGGGAGACCGGAAGCCAATGCGCATTTTGAAGTAAAGGAGTTACATGGTCAAACTTCTTTGCTCCCATAATTAATTTGATAGAGGCATTCTGGATTATCTGTAATCTTCTAATTTCTTTTTGAGCCATTCCCTTGAATAATGCATTGCAATAATCAATTTTTGAGATAATCATTGAGTGAATTAATATATTCAATGATTTTGGACATAAAAATTTCGAAATGGCCCGTATTTGGCGAAGTCTGTAAAAGGTAGCTTTAACCACATAAGGGCAGGGATCTAATGTGCATTGGCTCCCTATCAACCACAGAATAACTTATAAACAGGCACTAATTACATTTACCCCCTCTTTTACTAAGGAGCGCTAACTAATTAACATGAGCTAACGTGCACGTGTAAAAGAGAGCCTTAAAGTCCTACTATTCAAAGCTCTGCTATTTCATGACAGAGTCATCATCCCATATAATCCTATCCGTACCTTTCTGTACCTTATGAATTATAAATACTGGGCGAAACACACTTTTCTCCATCATAGGAATTTATTGTGAGTAAGAACCTTCCTCTCTCTAGTTCCTTTTCTGGACTCTTTTGGTCCAAGCTAAACACTAACGCGTCCATAGGATATAATGGACGCATTAGCGTTTAGTGCACACTACAATGGCTAGCGCTGCTTAGTCAAAGGACCCCTCAGTCTTATATTTAATCCTCTTAGCAAGAGGTTAATGAAGGGTCAAATACGATTGCCCAGTAGCATTACAAATTTCTAATTGGTAGAGCAACGAGGACCTGGCCCTGTAAAACTAGATAGGTCAGTAACGTGTATAGGTTTAAATTCCAGTGTGATCACATGTCCTTCACCATTCCACTGAAGGACATATGATCACACTGAATTTAAACCTATACAGTACATGGTGGGTTCTCTGAGGAAGCCTGGTCTGGCGAAACGCGTCAGAACCTGGAGCAATTGGACACCCGCTTCAAGGCACAGCTAATGGGGTAGCAACCCCGCTGGTGATCTTTCTACCTACTATTGCTCCTGAGCACTTTTGCACAGTGTGGAGAAAAGTTATGTTTAAGCTGTGGGTGGTTTTTTTTATTTTTTATTTTAAAAAAACCAAACCAACAAACCCAATTAGGCATCACTAGGTGTCCTTGATAAGAGCAACCAGCGGTCCCTAACATAGGTACCATTTATTTAATTCCCCCCTGAATGTTACACAGAACTATGGAAGATCACACAGTTCAGTTTTATTGTCCCCTATCACAATGTGAATGCAGAGATTTTTTTTTTTTCTCTGATCCAAAAACCAGTGAACAAGAGAAAGGAGCATTCTGCTATAACTATTGATTCACTGAAAGGGATTTTGCTTGTGGAATATGACTTCAGAGGCACTTTTTGCAAAGTTTTATGGGTAAACTAACAGTCAAGGTCTTCTGTGAAAGATTTAGTTGAGACAAAAATGAATCTGAACACGTATAGTTTGTCAACTTGTTGGCATATTTGTGTGTTTATTTTATCTATTTTATTTCCAAGAATTTACTATATGGTCCTTCAGTCAAAGAAACCCAAATGTATTGGCATAAGGGAACCCAGGCTCAAATTCTACGGATGCCCCTTTGACCTTGGGCAAGTCACTTAACCCTCCATTGCCTCAGTAAGCCATCTAAGGACACAGAAATATCTACTCCCTCTTTTACTATGGTGCGCTATGCTTTTTAGCACACAGTAAATATTAGCGTGCACTAAACATGCGCTAAACACTAACGCGCGCATGTTATCCCATGGAAGCGTTAGCGGTTAGCGCATGCATTGATTTAGCACACGCGCTAAAATGCGTAGCGCACCTTAGTAAAAGAGGGCCCTAGTGTATCTGAATGTAACTCACCTTGAGCTACTATTGAAAAAAAGGAACATAAGTGTTGCCATACTTGGACAGAACCAAGGTCCAACAAGCCCAGCATCCTGTTTCCAGCAGTGCCCAATCCAGGTCGCAAGTACCTGGCAAGATCTCAAAAGAGCAAAGCAGATTTTATGCTGCTTATCCTAAAAAATAAGCAGTGGATTTTCCCAAGTGCATCTTAATAATGGCTTATGGACTTTTCTTTTATGATATTATCCAACCCCTTTTTAAACCCTGCTAAGCTAACTGTTATGACTAAATTCTCTGGCAACAAACTCCATAGTTTAATTACACATTGAGTGAAGAAATATTTTCTTAGATTTGTTTTAAATGTACTTACTAGCGTCATTGTATGCCTCCTAGTCTTTGTATTTTGGGAAAGTGTGTACAAGTGATTCACGTTTACCCGTCCACTCAGAATTTTATAGACCTCTATCATATCTCTCCTCAGCAGTCTCCTTTCCAAGCTGAATAGTCTTAGCCACTTTAGCCTTTCTTCATAAGGAAGTCTTCCCACCCACTTTATCATTTTCGTTACCCTTCTCTATACCTTTTCTAATTTTGCTCTTTGTTAAGATGCAATGACCAGACCTACACACAGTATTTGAGGTACATTTGAGCCATGGTGCAAGCTAAATCCAAATCACCCCCTTCCCTTATAAATACTGGGGATAATATTTAGCCAGTGGCAGTCAGGCCCACATTCTGTAAATGGCATCATAGGTGCTGTATGTGCCCTACTTGCACCTAACTTCACCGTTGAAAAAACAAAAAAAAAGTGGTTTAGAAAAAAATGTAGGCGCCTACTGGTGCCCCTCCCCCAAAAGATACCTACATCGCTGCTACAGAGGTGCTGTATGGCACCTAATGCCACTGTAGGCAAGGCTAGTGCCTCCGTAGCCGCATCATAAAGTGCCTCAGTAGCCGCATTCATATGAAAAGTAGGAGCCAGAAGTGTAGGCCTTGAAAACCCTGGCCTACTTTTCCGGCGCCTACCTTTCACGAAGCCATGATTCTCCAAAGGGCTCCATTGCGTGACTGACACGTGATCAGCGGCTGCTTTTTAGGTGGATGCCGATACTGGCACTGCAGTGTTTTGTTAAATGCCAGCCACTGATGGCCGAATTATGTCTGGATATTCAGTGATGAGCCCAATCTTGGTGTCAACTGACTATCTGGGTACAAGGCAGATGCTCCTCTGAGGCATGAACTCCTTTAATTTTCCAGGCAAATTCTCTTACACCACTGGTCAGGAACCAGACTAATTTCTGTAGGTTAGATTCACAGGGACAAGCAGCAGTGGCCACCAAAATGGGAGGCATGAGCCACAATCTTTGGTCTCTCAGTTCTCCATGGAATCCCCTGGAAGAACTCACAGCCTGCAATTCTCCTCCGAACTTGGCAGCAGGAATAAAGCAATGAAGTTACTGATACAGCTCTAGGGAATAAATCCTCCTCTCATCCACCACTGAATTACCTCAGGAGTGTAAATAATTACCAGTCTTTGGTCCTTTTAGCCTGTTCTTACATAAAACATCCATAGTTTCTCACACATGTCTGTTGGCATCCAGTTTTTATGGAAAGCAACTTAATGGACAGCACTTCACAGCCTCGGGGTTCACATCTCACACTGGCCTGCCCTACTCTGCCCAGGACAAAAGTCCAAATAAGTATCTAATTATTTGTAGGCTGCTCTTTTCTAAAAGAAAGCAAATAAACAATGTCAAGAACTTTTCTCCGTTTGTGTATTCTCCTCAAGGTTCACCAGGTCAGTCCCTTTCACTCCAAGTTCTCCAGCCTTTTCCACCTCCATGTCTTGCCATAGCTCTTCAGCAATGGGTTCTGAACATTCTGTCTCCTTGGGCTTTGGCCCTTCCTCTACATCCTAGTTTTGTGACCCTCACCCCTCCTGTCCTGAGTTCATCGGATTCCAGCCCCCACCACTTGGGTGGCTCTTCTTTCTGTCCTCATACCGTAGACTTAGGGATCCTTTAGAACCCTCCCCCTGTTCCTCTGTCCTAACTTTGTCCTACATCTAGCCCTTTCTTGAGGAGATTGTTTCCCTGGGATTTCTACAACCTTTATCCTTCCAAAGCTTCTACTATTTATTTATTTAATTTTAAAATTTCTATACCGTCTAATCCTAGGCGGTTTACAATATATCCATATACACAATACTTTAACACAGTACAAAAGAGGGAAAAATCATCAAAACCTACATTACACAGTCAATCCTCGATCAGAACAGATCAGACTCTATAAGAAAGTGTTAACAAAAAATTGTGTTTTGAGGAGTTTTCTGAAAGTTACTCTATTGGCACATTTTCTTAACTGCCCTACCATCGAATTCCATAATTTCACTCCAGCACAACAAAAGGTCATTGAACTAGTCTCTACATATTTCAGACTAACATTAGCCTTTAGCAGTGCAGAATTTTCAGAACTTAGCAATCTTTTAGGCTGGTAAATGGTCATCCTACTCTTGAAAAACTCTGGAATTGTATCATACAAAAATGGATGACAAATCATCACAATCTTATATTGTACTCTGAAAGCCTTGCACCAAGTGTAATTGCCGAAGACAAGGTGTAATATGGGCATATTATGATGTTTCTGTGAAAGGATTCCTGCAAAGCTCTATCTCCCTTATACACTACTAATATTCAGTGGCTACCTGGTCAACCTAAGAGAGCCTTTTTGCAATACAGCGGCAAGGATGATCACAGGGGTATCTCGCTGTGAGCATATATCGCCAGTGCTGAAGCAATTACATTGGTTGCCCATCGAGTACTGTATTGAGTACATTTTGACTATAATATATCATATACTCTTCAGGGGAGACACCATAGTACTTGACTCAGACACGGAGAAAATATATGCCAAACCAAGAGTTACGCTCACAAACAGCAGTGAGATTGTCCCTTGAACAAACTCATGATGTGCACTGTAAAAAGACCTGGATGGCAGCGATTTCGGCAGCTGGCCCATGACTATGGAATGCGATGAAAGGTTCATTGAGATTGTACTCTGAATTTAGACCTTTTAAAAAAACTGCTAAACACCCATCTATTTGTTAAAGCTTTGTATAAATAAGGAGATGTCGGTCGTTCTTTCACAAGGACCAAATTTGAACTGAGGCTTTGATATATTGCATTACACTTCTCCCTCGGTATTCGTGGGGAAAGGGGCAGAGCTGGACCGGGAATTGAGAAAAGCCACGAATAACTTCTCATCCGGCTCTGACCCACCCCCGCCTCCCTCCCGCCTTCCCCCTGGCATCCCTGGCATTACCTGGTGGTCTAGCGGGCTTTCGGGGCAGGAGCGATCTTCCTACGCTCCTGCCCCATGCAGATTGCCAATAGGAAATGACTGTCATGAGTTCCCGTAGTCTCTCGAGACTACGACGGAAGCTCACGGCAGCCATTTCCTATTGGCGATCTACACGGGGCAGGAGCATAGGAAGATCGCTCCTGCCCCGAAAGCCTGCTAGACCACCAGGTATGGCCGGGATGCTGGGAGGAAGGCTGGAGAGAGGCGGGAACATGCTAAACTATGTGTGTGGGGGGTTCCCCCACCCCTCAAAAAAATCACGAATATGTGAAACCATGAGTGTCGAAACCACGAATGGGGAGGGGGAAGTGTATTTTAAATTGTGCATAGATGTTGAATTTGTACATTTTAAGTGTGTCATGTTCATTATGTACGTGAACTTGTAATTCACCTAGTTGACAGGAGGACTCAAAATTTTTAAAATTAATAAATTAATCAGATAGTTATGTGGGCAGCATAGCTGATGTGCCCGAGTAACTCCTTGCCCCAAACAGATTTCACTCACAGACTGCCCTGGTACTAACTGGTTAATTAGTTCTGAATATCAGACCTTCTGATTATTGTACCTGTTGGGTATTAGACCTAAATACATTCTGTTACTTCATTGGACCATGCACTTCAAGTCATAATATGAAAACAATGGTTTCTATTCCAAGTCCATAATTATTTCATTTAAGTCAGTGTCTCTCAAACTTTTTTTCAACTCTGGCACACTAAACGGAGCAAATGTTTTTCACGGCACATTATAATTAAGCTAATGTATGGGTAATTATAACAACGGTGAAACTAAGTAGATAGAATTGCTAATCAATGTGATGGATGAGCTTGTTTTTGAGTGCAAATTAACTTAAAACACGGCTCGATAGTTGACAAGCAAACACGTTATTTCATCATCCACCTGCAGTGATTCTCTTTTTATTTATTTAATTTCTCTCAGAGCTGAAAGTCCAAGTTCACAAAGATAAGAAGATCCAAATGGTAACAAAGCCTTGATTGCTTTGTTGCTCAAGTTAGGAGAACTGATGCATTAAAAAATGAAACTAAAACGACTTGTCATTAGTTTTTAAGGACCAATCACGTCAAAGAATGTTGCTTGTCTGGGCAGTTGTTATCCTTACATACACAGACCTTCATAATATTGACAGACGTGCATATGTGATGTACATGTCGTGTATTCTAATGTATACTTATGAAGGGGATTTTTAAAAATAAAGTAAAAATTTGTTATCTCGTGGCACATCTGTAATCTCTTCGGGACACACAGTTTGAGAGACACCAATTTAAGTAGTTAGAAAGAGGGTTAAGGTCTTTTTTCATTTAGAGTTTTACAGGGTAGGTGTCAGGTAATTTTATATTTATATAATGTATGCATTTTGAATTTTGGTTTGAATACTATTTGTGTATGTCTCTATATTATTTCTTATATCATTATTGTATTATCTGGAACTACTTGGGACTAGCAAGATATAAATGTTTCTAAATAAAATAATAAGGGCCTGATATTCATTCAGCACTCCTACCTGCGGTGCCCTACAGCTCACAGAAAACGGGAGCATGCAGGTGGGAGTGCGCATGCGCGGCTTAGGGTTTTATTATATACTAGTGTTTAAGCCAGTTGATGTCTGTATGTCTGTTTTTTGTTTTTTATTTGTCTCTCTCTCTCTCCCTGGACGCTGTCTGTCTGTCATTCTTTGTGTCTGTGTCTCTCCCTGGTCCCCTGTCTGTGCGTCTTTCTTTCTGTCTGTCTCCTTGGCACCCCTGCTTGCCAAAGCAGCCTCCTTTCCCTCTCCACCTGTTGTGCAATGCCTGCCTGCTTCTTGGCCCCCTTCTGTTCCCCCCCATGATTGCTGTCTGCCCCCAGAACAATCATCCCCCCCAAAGCAGCCCCCTTTCCCTCCCCCCCTGGCCTCCGGTTGTGCCATGCCTGCCTGCTCTGTGGCCCCCTTATGTCCCCCCCCATGATTGCTTTCTGCCCCCAGAACAACCATCCCCCCCAAAGCAGCCCCCTTTCCCTCTCCCCCTGTTATGCAATACCTGCCTGCTCCGTGGCCCCCTTCTGTTCTCCCCCATAATTGTCTGCCAACAGCACAACTCTCCTCCCAAAGCAGCCTCCTATCCCCCTGTTGTGCAATGCCTGCCTGCTCCATGGCCCCCTTCTATTCCTCCCCCCATGATTGATTTCTGCCCCAGAACAACCATCCCCCCAAATCAGCCCCCTTTGCCTCTCCCCCTGTTGTGCAATGCCTGCCTGCTTCGTGGCCCCCCTTCTGTTCCTCCCCCCAAAGCAGGCCCCTTTCGCTCTCCCTCTGGCCCCCTGTTGTGCCATGCCTGCCTGCTCCTTGGCTCTCTTCTGTTCCCACCATGATTGCTGTCGGCCCCCAGCACAACCATCCCCCCAAAGCAGCCCCCTTTGCCTCTCCCCCTGTTGTGCAATGCCTGCCTGCCTGCTTCGTGCACTCAGCACAACCCTCCCACCAAAACAGCTCCCTTTTCTGCCTGCTCCATAGCCCTTCTTTTTTGGCTTCCCCTCCCGTTCTTACCTCCCTCCATCCATCCATGGTTCCTGCCGCCGCTGCCGCTCCTGTTCCTGTTCAAAGCGGCCTGCTTAGGTTCATGGGCGGCTGTATTGAATCTCGCAGGCTGCTCTCCATATGGTAGCATGTTCCTTCTGAAGCGATCGCGTCAGAGGGAACGTGCTTCATGTGGAGAGCGGCCTGCGAGGTTCGCTACAGCCGGCTGTGAACCTCATCAGGCTGCTTCAAACAGGAGCGGCAGTGGTTGGTGTGGGAGGGGGGAGTCGTCGACTTGTTCCCTACTGACACTGCTGCGGCGCAAGGGGATTGGGGCCATGCTGCCAGCGGGATAGCCCCAGCCCTCTCCCTCCTCCCCTTGCGGGCTTGGCAGATAAGTAATTCCGCGCTGTGGAGGCAATCGTTGGCTGGCTGCGGTCCCAGCTTGACGTACTATGCGCACATGCGCACTTGTCTTGCCACATCCCGACAGCAGCTCAGATTTTATAACATCACAGCACGGTGGACATAGTAAACTCTCAGCCGTTAAAGATAAGTAACCCTTCATTACAGAGACTTTTTTGCTTATCTTTCTAATGTTACTAAAAAAATACAAACTAAACATCTAATGAGTGGTAGGGGCAGGAAGGGGGCTGTGATGTTATAAAGTCTGAGCTGGCAGAGTCCGTGGCTCTTATACCTGAAGCTTGTTGGCTTTTCACTGAGCACTTTTATTTATTTAAACATATAAGTTTTATATAATAATATATTCATTATCTATGGTGAAGAATATAGTATGTACTCTTGAGAGTTGATGATTATGAGTATCGTACTCCCACTATTTTTATTGAGTGTTATATATTATGGATGCCATGCATAGAATTTGGGGGTGTATGACTTCATTATCAAGAGGTCATTCTATGCTGACCTTGCCTTAACTCGGTGCTCCCTGAGAGACGAGTACTATGCAGTGGTTCTCTAAAAGTTGGCAGATGCAGCGTGTTCCTGGCCCTCCAGGCAGAACATCCAGGCAGTATAACGGTGGTCTCAAACTTGCGGCCCGGGAGCCACATGCGGCCTGCCAGGTACTCTTTTGAGGCCCTCAGTATATTTATCATAATCACAAAAGTAAAATAAAACAGTTTCTTGATCATATGTCTCTTTAGCTATATATAACAATATTATTATTAAGACTTAGCCAAAAGGAAAGATTTATAAACTACTAGCTGATGCCCCGGCGTTGCACGGGTATGTAATTATAGCAATAACATTGTAAATGGATTCAAATAAAGATACTTTATAGTGGTGAATGAAATTATTTTTTTACAGCTTTATGAAAAGTACAATATTCAAATTATAATGTGAAATATTTGACAAAATGAATACAATACAACTAACGCAAAACGTGATTATAAACAACATTTTTAGTTTCACCTCCAGGAGCAAGAACATAGAAATTGTTGGGTGAACCCACCCTTGAGCAAGCAACATAGAGTTGTGGGCCGAGAGACCCCCAGAACATATCACCCCAGGTAGTGAGGGATCTGCATACCAAGTTTCGTTCAAATCGGTCAAGCCGTTTTTGCGTGATCGTGGCACATACATACATACACACATACATACCTCCGATTTTATATATACAGTGGTGCCTCGCATAACGGACGCCTCGCACAGCGAACGCTGCGCATAACGAACTTTTTGTCTTGCTCCCTATAACGAACTTCGTTTCACACAATGAAGTCGCCCGAGGGGCCCGGGGGGGGGGGCGGAACTACTCTCGCCGCTTCCTAATGTGAGCCGGGAACAGCAGCACCCTCCTGTCTGAATGCAGTGTTCCATCATCTCCCTCCACCTTACCTTAGATGCCGAGTTTTCCGGCTTTCTTTTTCGGCCAGCCACACACTTTCAAAGAGCAGCACATGCGCGCATGCTCTGTTGTTCAATCTTCTCCTCTGACGCAACCGGAAACCGGAAGTTGCAGGAGAGGAGAACATTGATCAACTCCAGCAGCTGCGCGTGCACAGCTTTTTGAAAGCGTGCGGCTGGGTGAAAAAGAAAGCTGGCAAACTCTGCATATAAGGTGAGGTGGAGGGAGGGAAATGTAGGGCTGCAGAACGAATTATTTTGTTTTACATGTATTCTTATGGGAAAACAGGGCTGCAGAACGAATTATTTTGTTTTACATGTATTCTTATGGGAAAACGCGTTTCACACAACGAACTTTTCGCATAACAAACTTGCTCCTGGAACGAATTAAGTTCGTTGTGTGAGGCACCACTGTATAGATAAAGAGTTTCACCTCATGCAAAATTGTCATTTCTTTAATAAGACAAAAACTATTTTTTTCTGAGGCCCTCCAAGTACCTACAAACCCAAAATGTGGCCCTGCAAAGGATTTGAGTTTGAGACTACTGCAGTATAATCTCTTGCACATCAGCATACACAAGAACTCTCTGCTCTTTTTCTAAAATTTACTTTATTGAACAAATGTAGCTAATTTACTCACAGCTGGTAGATTTTCAGAAGCTTGCTGCCCTAAGGCAAGCAACTTTACATTTCTGAAGGCTGTAACTGGAGATGAAGGTGGAGTTCTGAAGAGAAAAAGCTTTTTGGCAGAGGTGGGAGAATTGGCAAATAGATGAAAGTAGTTCAGAGGTGAAACGCTGAGTTATGCAGTAGTAAAGAGAGGTAAAAATACAAGTTCACTGCGGGGGAGCAGAGGAGCCCATGCTCCTGAGACAAGACGGACCTTACTGGCTTGCTGGGTCAGAGGGGATCAAGAAGAATGCCCACAAGGCCAGAGGCCTGGGCAAGGGGACCAATAGGATCAGAGCCTGAGACCAGGTCACAAAGGAGGTCACACACTGGTTGACCCATCAGAACAAAGATAGTAAAGGGGATCAGGAAATAACAGCTGATAAAGAAAACACTCAAGCTCAACTGTGAGAAAGAGGCGGTCTTTACAGAAGAGAATACCACTAGAAATGAAGCTTATATACTAAACAGGGGTGGCTATAGTACATATGAGCTACATTGCACACAATGAATTGATCATATACCACGGCAGGAAGTAACTGCAGTGCTAAAAATCCTAAGACATTAGATACATTTTAGAGGTACAATATAAAAATAGTACAAGGCTGATGGGAGCAGAACACAGGGTCCCTTGGTTTGCATAGGACTTCCTATGTCTGTCAGTATTAGGGCACCTTAGATATTTCTGGTAAAACAAGGTTGAGTGTTAATATGAGTAACAGGTGCTCTCATCTAGCCTGTACTGCTAACAGGAAATGTGGATATTGTTCACAGTCTACTGTGATTTTATAGCCACAGCAAGGGCAGATAGCGTAGCTGGTTTTAATAAAGGTTTGGACAATTTCCTGGAAGAAATGTCCATTGTCAGTTATTGAGAAAGACATGGGGGAAGCCACTGCTTGCCCTGGATTGGTAGCATTGAATGTTGCTACTCCTTGGGTTTTGGCCAAGCATTATTGACCTGGATTGGCCACCATGATAATGGGCTATTGGGCTTGATGGACCACTGGTCTGACCCAGTATGGCTATTCTTATGTTCTTACGTGAACCAAGTATAGGACAATCAAGCCATTGTGACATCACTGATGAGGTTGGCTTTGAGGCACTGTGGAATGAGGCTTTATGACATCAGTCTCAGCTCTGGAATGTTGCTCTCATTGGGGTTCCGGAATCTTGGTATTCTTTGAGATGCTGCTACTCTTTGGGTTTTGGCCAGGTACTAGGGACCTGGATTGGCCACCATGAGAACGGGCTACTGGGCTTAATGGACCACTGGTCTGACCCAGTAAGGCTATTCTTATGATCTTAACTGACCTATCCCTGCAGAATTGTTTTGGGAGATAGGAGGCAGGATTGAAGATGCTGTGATGGCATTGAGTGGAGGCAAAGGAAGCACATTTTATTTATTCCCTCTTGCCATCTCTAACATCAGGATCCAGAGAAGAATATTTTAGGGAGACTTCTTGTCACCACTCTTGTATGGCAGGTAAAGAGATGGTAGATGGTTTTCGATGGGCAGACTGGATAGGCTTTTTGGCTTTTACCTGCTGTCATGTTTCTGTGTTTCTAAATGCTAATATGGGTGAAGCATAGGTGGGGGTTTCCACTTACGTGTGTCTTACAGCTCTATGGCTGGCATACGTGTGAGCATCTAAACAGTAAGCATGTTAATAGCTGGCTATTCTATGTAGTATTCCCTATAACAAAACCTAAGCACCAAGGTTCTGTTCTTGTTTAGGCTTCCATAGCTTTTCGGTGATTTTGGTTACTCTGGCATGTTAGTTGGACCGAGCTTTGTTTTATTCCAGATCTGTCATCTGTGGACATATACGCCACAGGATTCATAGTCATTCGCGCGCGGGACTTCAGCACACAGACAAATCGGCGTGAGACCCCAGCGCGCCGCCTAAAAAGTTACTTTTAAAGAGCTCTGAGTGTGTGTGTGGGAACCCCCCAGTTTACTTTATACTCTTCGCGCTGCCGTTGGGGGGAGGGGTGTTGGGGTGTTGGAACCCTCCATTATAGAGTAAATAACTTTTTCCTGATTTTTTAGCAAAAAGTTAAGTTTTCTCTATAATGTGGGGGGTTGCATCCCCCCCCCAACAGCAGTGCGAAGAGTATGAAGTAAACTGCGGGGGTTCCCCCCACACACCCGTCAGAGCTCTTTAAAAGTAACTTTTTAGGCGGCGCGCTGGGGTCTTGCGCCAAATTGTCCCATCACCACGCCACAGTGACCCCTGATGCAGGCGTTCTTCAGATGCCGAAACACAGCGCTGTGTCGGGTCCACAGCTTCTGCTGGTGTCCTTTTCTGAAATAAACAAGTTGGTTTTACATCAGTGATCTTCAGTGGAGTGTTCATTGTCCGTTCCCACTTCCTTTTGTACTGTTTTATACCCATTGGTTCTCTGTCCTGTTGGTCTTTTTGGTGTTTACTTGTTTAGGCTACCACATACGCTCTGGGGTTCCCACTTATAGAACTGTGTACCATCTGTTTGTAGATAATGTGAAACACTATAGTTCCAGTGATCAACAATAGTACAATTCCTAGTGGCAAAAAGCATTTCAAGTGACTTTAGGATGACTTTTCGCCTGTACAAATGTGCGAGGACAACTTACCGAAGAGGAAAATTGAGCAAAACTGAAAACAACTCTCTGACCGATGACTGTGACATAAATAGGGTTACCAGATGTCCGGGAAAACCCGGACAGGTCCTCCTTTTAGAAGACTGTCTGAGTTCCCGGATGGACTTTCCATAATCCAGCAGTTTGTTCAGGTTTTGGAAAGCCCCAATCTCCGGCCGCGTCTTGAGGGCCTTCAATAAGCATGCGCGGATGTGACATGCAACCGCGCATGCTGGAGGCCCTCAGTAAACAGCAACACAACTTTCCTCCACTAGCAAGCACAGAGCCACGAAAAAAAAAAGTACCTCCGTACTTAAGTAGCAAATCTACACTACCATAACAGCACTAATGTAGAAATCAAACAGCAATAGCCCTACTTAGGAAAAGCCAGTGCTGCAAATACACTGGATCCTGCAACACCAACGAGCTTCCTATCGGGAAAAAAGAAAAAAAAACCTCACTGCTCTGCATCCCCACACAGAAACTAGCAGAATCCCTTCCTTGATCACATACACAGACCAAAAATCAGAAACAGATGCACACAGAAACTCCTGACTCTGCCTACGGTGTAATCCTGGAGAAACACAGGTGCATTTCCCCTTCTAACTATGCATAAGCAAGATATCAAAGGCGCACATCTCCCAAACCAACAGAGAAAATCAAAGACTTTCTACAAATGAATGAGCAGGAAAACCTCAGGACAGTCTCGGGGAAAAGAGAAGAAACAGTCGCTAGAGCAGGAAAATCTTTTATATCCTGACACAAGGAACGTAACCTGACTGAGAACAAGATGGACTGGAACCAGAACCTGGGAACGGCCTCTGTTATTTCTCCTCAGTACTTGTAATTCTTCCCTTCTATTACTTGACTAGTTTGGCAGCACAGGTACATCCTGTCGAGCCAAAGAAGTGCCTTGAATGTGAATCAGGGAGGCGGTAGGAAGGATGTGTGAGGGAGTGTCCGTTGAGTGCTAGTGGTAAGGCAGGAAGCTTTGCTTTGATGATCTTCTGTGGTTCATTAATGAATCTAAATCAATAAAATGAAGGGCTGCTCAGGCCTGACCTGTGCTGGAAGATAATGTGTCTGTTGGGATTATACAATATTTCCTATTGAGAGCGAGGACATAAATTGAAAGTTCCTTGGAGCCTTTGCTCATCTCTGCTGCGTTACTGTGGTTAATGGCAGTGAGTGGAATTATTTGGCAGTGCTGGCTATTGACTCGCCCTCCCTCCCTTCCTAAGGTTCTTTGAGCCTGGGGATTTTTTTGTTGTTTTAATTTTTCCCATGATTATTGAACAGACTGAGGCCCAGTTCTATTCTTTCTCTTTTCTGTCTGATCTCTGTACTGTAAAGCTGTGATCTGGAACGCACTTCCCGGAGAGGTGATAAGACAGAGTACAATTCTGGGGTTCAAAAAGGGACTGGATGACTTCCTGGAAGCGAAGGGGATAACAGGGTACAGATAAAGGTTTACCTTACAGGACATTAAGCGAACAGGGTATGGACGTTTTAGGTTAGGTAGGGAACACTTACAGGTCATGGACCCCTGGTCTGACCCAGCAGAGGCAATGCTTATGTTCTTATGTTTATCTGCCTTCAATTATTAAATTATGAGGGCCACTGAAAAGTTCTCAGCCCAACCAACAAAGTTGGGGCAGTGTCCATCGAGAGCTGTACACGTTTCCACTTTTTTTTATTCTGCCCAGTGGTATAAATTATTAACTGGACTGATTAAAAAGAAACCAAACACTGGTCTGAGAGACATTTGGAGCATAGAGATCAAACATCAAATTTCTGTGTCTAAATGGACACGAATTTGGACTTGGAGGATGAGATGTACAATGTCAGCATCTATGAGACAAACATGTTTTTTTCTGTTACATAGAGCATTATTGACCCCTGTTCGGTTACAAAAATTGGATAGCTCTAAGTCTAATAAATGTTGGCACTGTCATCTTGAAGCAGGGACTTTAGATCATTTGTTATTCTATTGTCCATAAGTTATAGCTTTTTGGAAATCAATTTGGGACCAAATTAATTGTTTATTAGATAATCCAGTGTGCTGTTTAGTATGGCAATGAGAGCAAAAAGTCAGATTTCTTAAAATAATAACAAATTATTACTTATAATGACTGGGGTTGCCATTCAACAAATTAATTGGAAGAACTGGAGTAGACTAAATTATAATTTTTGGTGGAATTCTCTATGTCATATATATAAAATGGAAAGATTCATTGCAATACAGAAAGGGTGTTTTAAGAAATTTCAAGATGTGTGGGAGCCATTAACAAAACATTGTATTGATTAGAGGACATTTTTTCCCTTTAATTTACAAGTTCAATTGTGAGGGGGGGATGGTTCATAGACAATTGCGCGCAAGACAATCGCGCGCGGACAAAATCGCGCAGACAACTGGGCGCGAGACAACTGAGCGCAAGACAAATGAGCGGAAGACAATTGAGCGTTAAGACAAGTGAGCGCAAAGACAACCGAGCGTGAGACATTTGAGCGCAAGACAATTGAGCGGAACTTATTTACCGAAATGTGCATGAGCGGGACAACTGAGCACAAGACAACTGAGCGCAAGACAACTGAGCGCCAGCAACTGAGCGCAAGACAACTCAGCGCAAGACAACTCAGCGCAAGACAACTCAGCGCAAGACAACTCAGCGCCAGCAATTCAGGTGCCACTGCGCTGAGCTCAGTTGTCTGCGCGCGGCCTTTGTCCTGGCGTGGTCTTGACCTGACACTGTTAAAGCAGAGATCGCGATTGTCTTGCGCGCAATTGTCTATGAACCCTGAGCGCCAGCAACTGAGCACAAGACAACTGAGCGCCAGCAACTGAGCGCAAGACAACTGAGTCTTGCCAGCAACTGAGCGCAAGACAACTCAGCGCAAGACAACTCAGCGCCAGCAACTCAGCGCCAGCAACTCAGGTGCCACTGCGCTGAGCTCAGTTGTCTGCGCGCGGCCTTTGTCCTGGCGTGGTCTTGACCTGACACTGTTAAAGCAGAGATGATAGGAATGGGAGAGGGACAAGGACAGCAACATAACTCATAGGGACAGCACCGCAAATGTAAATATGTAAATATCAACATACCCTATATAAACTTTATAATCAATCGCGCTGAGTTTTATGATCATCCCCTCCCTTTTCTTGCGCGTGAACCGGAAATATAAATATCAACATACCCAATATAAACGGTTCCTAGTCAGTTCATCCACAGTTTTATAATCCTACCCTGCCTTTTGTTGCGCGTGAAGCACAAATATAAACATACCTGTAAATGAAGAAACGTGGAAGTATGTTCACTCTCACCAGAGGCGAGAAAAATCCGCGCAAGACAAATATTCGTTATAGATCAAGTACTAGCAAAACCAGATCTTTACCTATAACGGACACGGTCAGGCAGCGAAAGGAAGGCAGGCTGTTCGGAGGACATATATAATGTGGAAACGTAACCATAGTAACGAAAATGCATTCACGTGACTTGTATTTAAATGCTGTTCGGAGAATACATATCATGAGATAACATAACCATGGTAACAAAAATGCATTCACATGACTTATATTGAAAACGCAAAGACTCAAGGGAATCATACTGACCACGCGTTGACGTGATGACGTGTTCACGTGCTGTACGTGCGCATGTCCTTTGATTGGCAAGCGGCCTCTAGTGGCGCGCTGAATTGTCATGGCGCTGAGTTATCTTGCGCGCAATTGTCTTGCGCTGAGTTGTCGCTGCGCTCAATTGTCTAGCGCGCAAATGTCTTGCGCTGAATTGTCTTGGCGCTTAGTTGTCTTGCGCTGAATTATCTTAGCGCTGATTTGTCTGCGCGATTTTGTCTGCGCGCGATTGTCTTGCACGTTTTTGACCTGTCACCGGGGGGGATGGAGGGTAATTCATTATTACAAATCGTACAAGGTATTTGATTATATGATAAGAAAGGGTGGGAGATAAGAGCATATCATTTGTACCATTGATGATTATTAAGTGATAGATTTATAGTTAATTTGTTTGAATATATTGTTACACTTATTGTAAGTTTGAAAATGAATAAAGATTAAAAAAAAAAAAAAGCAATCTTCTCAATGTGGCTGGCTTGGAGTTCACCAAGTGTATTACTACCCAAGGCCCTCCGGTGACCTCTTCTGAACAGACCATGCTTTAGGGGGCTTCCCAGTCTTTGATTTGGGAGGCTAGAAGATGCAGCTAATTTGTCATGGTGATGTATTGCTTCTTTCCTTTGTAAATACTCTGCCATTTCTTTCTTTTACCAGTCTTTTGCTAAAAAAAAATAATAAAAAAGGCTATATTTAGTTGTAAGAAACAGCTAATGTGGATTATTTTGTTTTACCCTAAAACATCAGTGAGCTACAAGACGGTGTTGCCCTGACCTGTGAGGTGAAATTAGTGCTGCCTGATTCAGGAAAAAAAATTTCGATTTGATTTGATTTTCCTGCCCAATAGGGTGGTTTTTTTTCAGGCAACTTGGTGGGTTTATTTTATAGCCTCTTCACCCTTCACCCTCTATACCCACACTGGCACTGTGGTGTAAACAAAATAAACAAACAAAAAAGACTTTTCCTCTCTTTGTTAAATCCTAGCTCACATTCGCAGTCTAACACCAGCTCTGGCAGGATACACGTTTCAAAATCTGACTTATTGTAATCACATAACAGAAAATAAAATTATTTTTTTTATCTTTTGTTGTCTGTTCATTATTCAAACATGTTGGTCCCAGGCTCTGGTTGTCTTATGATAACTCGCTTGCCAGGGCCTCCTACCCATTTGTCGTTTCCTTTTTTCTCCATGCTAACCATCCATCTTCCATCTCTGTCCTCCCCTTCCGTTTCCCTTCCCTCCCCCGGAGGTCTGGCATCTTTCCTTTTTTTTGTCTCCATCCCCGTAGCTGCAGTGATGGACCCCACCATCCCCAGATCCACCATCTCTCCTTTTCTCAACTACCCTTTCATCCAGCATCTCTCCCTACTTACATCAGGGGCGAGATCGTGGCAGAGGCGATCCTCTGCAGGCTGTTCTATTTGGCTGAAGGTAAGACTGGAAGGCTAAGGGGGAAGCCAGAGGACACTACAAAGAGCACCTAAGCACTGCAGCACTTCCCGACTGACCCTCCCCCCTCGCCCCCTAAAGCAGGAGCGGCAGCGGCAGTGGACGGCCAGCAAGAGGCAGCGCTGCCGTTCCTGCTTTAGGAGACCGGAAGGCACGGGGAGGGGGTTGGTCACCAAATCGGCGAGGCCGATTTAAAAAAAGAAAATGAATCGATTTGAATCGATTCGGCCAAAGTGAATCGATGAATCGATTCGAATCAGAAATCAGGCAGCACTAGGTGGAATACCTAGCTTGTTGCCCCCCATATAGCTAGTCAATACAGGGAGTGATTGAGGTATGAAAGACGAATGGAATATGTGTGTACCAATGTTATCACCTTTCTGTCTCTGATCTCAACTTCCTCCTTGCAAATAGACTGACAAACTGGAGAAAATGCTAGGGTGCGGTAGCATTAAGGATAGTACCTTAAACTGCACTCTATATTTTACTGGCAAACAACGTAACGGGTGGAAATAGGTATAGCGTATTACTACTGCTTCTATTAGCTAGATATATGCAGTGCTGTACATTAAAACATTCAACAGTCCCTTCTCAGTAGAGCTTACAATCTGATCAAACAGGCAAAAAGGAAAAGTAGGGGGTTTCTCAAGCATGGGTGCTTTACAAGCAAGTGGGGGTTAGGAGTTAAAAGCAACCTAGATTTGAATACTGCCAGGCATGTGTATGGTGTAGCAAGAGAGAAGGAACATATTCTGGAGTTGGCAGTAGAGGAGAAGGGTACAGATAAGACTTGCCCAATGAATGGAGTAGAGCGTTTGTAGTTTTGTTATCCATATAGTAATTTATATATTTAATTATTTTACAGTGTGATTCAATCCCTGATGCAGCCCCAAGAGGGGCAAACATGGCCATGTTGGGCTAATAGGAGTGTTTTAATCTGTGTGTTTTTGTTAAGACTGGATCTTACAGATTTTGCAGATCAGTTGCCTATTTGTTTTTTGGGACCTTCTCCAATGCAAGACAATGAACAAAATTTCCTCTTTGGAGCAAGTAAGCATGCCTTGCAAACTGAATGCCAAAAGCCATCAGTCTTTAACATTTTACAAAGTCCCATTATGGAGTGTTTTTATCAATTGCTTTTCTATTTCCAGCAGATCCAATGGATTCTTCTCATCTTCAAAGTTAGTCTTTACTCAGCTCTATCCCCTGTGAAGGGCATTCACTACAAGCAAGTTTTTGATTCTTTCTCATTTCATGCTGTCAAGATATAGAATGGCTCCCCACCAGAGATTAGAATGTAATTTTCCTATTCTTTTCATAGGCACTCAAAAGCATTTCAGAGTTGAAATGGCCATTGAATGGTTAAACACTTGTTCTGTGCTGCTAATTTTTAGCAGTATATCTTGCAGTCAATTGTAAGATACAGCCAGTAATTACTCTTTTAAACATTCAGTATCATATATTAGTCTTGCATTGCTTCTTTCATTTTTTCTAAGGGCTTCAGAAGTGCCAGTTGTTAGCCAAGTGTTTTCTATGGCTACAAGCATACATTTGGCAATGGCCTCCTCTCTAGCCCTGTTTTTTTTTATTTTCTACGTAAACATTTTTAAAGTGCTCTGTGCTCTACTTATAAAAGTTAATAAACTTTAAACGTTAAAACTTATCTTTTTATCTTAGTATTATTCTCCTGTCCACATCGGGAAGGGACCTGTCATTCCGACATGTTTCGCCCGAAGGTTGTTTCAAGAAAAGTCCCCCCCCCTTCTATAACTTCTCTGCACCATCCCGATCTACTTATTATTTGTGAGCCAAGTTATTGCTGCTATTTTTTTTTTTTTTTTTTTGGGGGGGGTGCAGGGGGAGGACTCAGCACTTAACCTGCCATAGATGGAACCACATAAAAACCAGCACTTAACCACATAAAAACCAGCACTTAACCACATAGATGGAACCACATAAAAACCAGTCCTATCTTTATGCTGTAATCCAAAGTTAGAAATATAGAAAACCAGAGGAAAATGAAGGCAGATAAAGGCCATATGGTCTATCTAGTCTGCCATTTTCTATCCCTTCCTCTTCCTTAGAGATCCAACGTATTTGTCATCAGCTTTCTTGAATTCAGATACATTTTTTATCGTCACCACCTCCTCTGGGAGGCCATTCCATGCATTCACCACCCTTTCTGTGAAAAAGTGTTTTCTGAGGTTACTTCTTAGTCTATCCCCTTTCATCTTCATCCCATGCCCCCTCATTCCAGAGCTTCCTTTTACTTGAAAGAAATTCTCCTCATGCACATTTATGCCAGATAGGTATTTAAACATCTCTATCATATTTTCCCTATTCCACCTTTTCTTCAAAGTATACATATTGAGATCTTTAAGTCTCTCCTCATGTGTTTTATGATGAAGACCACCGACCATTTTAATAGCTTTCCTCTGGACCAACTCCATCCTATTTATATCTTTTTGAAGGTGCGGTCTCCAGAATTGTATACAATATTCTAAATAAGGTTTCACTAGAATCTTATACAGGGGCATCAAGTCCTCGTTTTTCCTACTGGCCATTTCTTTCCCCTTCTAGCTTTTGCCATTGTCTTTTCTATCTGTTTGGTCACCATAAGATCATTTCGTACGATCAGAACCAAGTCCCACTCCTCTTCCATGCACAAATGTTCTTCACCCCCTAAACTGTACCGTTCCCTTGGGGGATTTTTCAGCCCAAATGCATTACCCTGCATTTCTCAGCATTACATTTTAGTTGGTAAATTCCAGACCAGTTATCTAAGTCTTTCCTCATGTTATCCACATCATCAGAGGTGTCTACCCTATTGCAGATTTTGGTATCATCCGCAAAGAGGCACACCTTACCAGACAGTCCTTTAGCAATATCACTTACAAAAATGGTAAAAAGAACAGGCCCAAGAACTGAACCCTGAGGCACACCACAGGGAACATGATCCCTTTCCTCAGAGTGAGCCCCGTTTATCACTACTCTCTGTTGCCTTCCATTCAACCAGTTCCTAACCCAATCGGTCACTTTGGGGCCCATACCGAAGGCACTCATTTCATTGGAACAAGTATATTGGATCTCTAAGGGAGAGGAGGGTATAGTAGATGGTATGGCTAGCAGACTAGATAGACCATGTGGTCTTTATCTGCCTTCATTTTTCTCTGTTTTTCTATATTTGATAGATGCCTATGTGGAATAGTGTCAAAGGCTTTGCTAAAATCTAAATACACAGCATCTAGTGCTCTCCCTCTATCCACCTTTATGTTCATTGACTTTGTATTAGCTGATTCTGCAAAACCAGATGTTCAATGGCCAGCCATTAAGGGCTCCTTTTACTAAGGTGCGCTGGTGGTTTTAGCGCACGTACTACACACTAATGCCTCCATAGAGCTTGCGTTAGTATTTTTCGTGTAGCGCGGGGTTAGCGCGCGCTAATCTTTAGCGCGTGCTAAAAACGCTAGTGTCCCTTAGTAAAAGGAGCCCTAAATATCCAGCAATAATGACAGTGGAAGTCAGTAAAATGCTCACCACCACTGACTGAATATTTACCGCGGTTAGGGCTCCTTTTACAAAGGTGCGTTAGGCCTTTAACACGCGGAATAGCACGCGCTAAAATGCCACACGTGCTAGCCCCTACCGCCTCCTTTTAAGCAGGCGGTAATTTTTCAGCTAAAAAACGCAAGCGCACCTTAGTAAATGGAGCCCTTAGGCTTATTTACGGCTTGAGGAAGTACGACCATCTAACTCCCTTTTATCAAGAACTGCATTGGCTCCCGGTAGAGGCTCATATAATTTTTTTAACTGGGCTGCATGTATTACAAAGTTGCCTATGGCCAGGCTCCTTCATACTTGGTGGCTTCATTTTCCATTGCCTTTTATAAAAATACCAGAAGATCTCAGGCCCTATTCGCAAAATTCATTGACTAAAACTGTCCCCTCCCTCACTAGGACTCCCCTCCCTGTAAACGCCTTTTCTTTCTCTCAAGAAGCTCCTCATATATTCAAGTATTCTCTACCCATAAAACTCCAATTCATATGTAAGTTCTAAAGCATTCAGGTATTCATTACCCATAGAACTCCAATTACTACGTAAGTTTCCCATTTTGACTATTGTATTGTATTTAGACTCACTGTATGGTATTGTATTTAGACTTATTGTATTATATTGTATTTAGACTCATTGTATTGTATTGCACTGTATTGTACTTAGACTCATTGCATTGTATTGTATGTAGACTTATTGTATTGTATTAAGACCTTTTGTTATTCGCTGAATGTCCAGCCTTCTTACAATGTAAACCGCCTAGAAGTCGCCTGACTGTGGCGGTATAGAAAAATAAAGTTATTATTATTATTATTTATATTTCCATCTGTAAAAAAATACCTTGATCGTACTCTTGCTTTTCAGGCAGCTTTCTATGATAAGGATTTTCAACAACTTCTCATCCCACTCTTATCCACACTTTAGAAAACAATTAAAAACATTCCTTTTTTTCTAGATTTATAGCTAATTAGACTCCCTCCCTAAGAAGATCTCTTAATTGTACTTTCTTTATTAATCTTTTGTAAACCGCATTGAACTTCATGGCTATGCAGTCTAGAAATTCGATGTTTATGTTATGTTATGTTATGTTACCCTTTCTTTCTTTCATGTATGTAGTGGAACTAAATGAGTAAGGACTTTTTTTTTTTTAAATTTGATTTGTGTATTTCATTTCTGTGGATTTATTAATATAAGTTCCCAGTGAACCGTGCTGATTTCTTTAAATGTAAACTGCTTTGAACTGTTCTGGGAAAAGGCGGGTTATAAATATAGAGAATAGCACAGAAACCCAGATGGGACTGACTAGGATAAATGAAATTTCCTAAAATTACTAACCAAGAACATTTTACAGGATAGAATTAGAGAACATGCCTTCTGGGGCTGAGGAAAGATGTTTCTATTGGTTTTGGTTAAGTGCTGTAACGGTCTGTTTCCATGTCTGTATTCTTATATGGACACTGAGGTACTGAGGTGCTGGCTTTCTGCATTTTTTAATATTCTGAAGCATTTTTCTGTTCTTCAGGTTGGTTTGCCAGAATCCTGTGATACTGGTGAGCACTGAGACACACAATTCCCTTCTATGAAAGAAGGTCTGAAGGTCATGCCCTTCTCCTCCTGGGAATGTATGGAGGGAAGGAGAGCATTTAGGGCCGGCTGAGCTGAAAGGTCCAAATTCTCTAAACGACACCATAAGTTAGGCAGAGGTAGGTGTCCTATTGCCATCTAACTTGATCATTTCCCTTCCCCCCACCCCTTTTACAAAACCATAGTGTGGCTTTTAGCACCGGCCGTAGCAGTATGAGTGTCACAACTGTTACTGCTGTGGCCAGTGCTAAAAACTGCACTATGTTTTTTATAAAAAGGGGGGGGGGTGTTAATTGATGCAGTAATTGACACATTGTTTATAACCGATTAAAATGCCATTTAAAAAGTATAGGCCCCATAGGCACCTACTAAAAAAAAAAAAGAGCTTAGTTTACGAAACTGCAAGCTTTTCCTCTAATTCTTCAATCTCGTGCCAAATTTGGGAGCAAATCCCAGATTCACATGCAAACTAATTCATTAATGAGCTGTTAACAGTCAATAATTGGTGTTAATTGGCACTATTTGGATTGATGAGCGGATCGGCC
Organism: Geotrypetes seraphini; assembly: GCF_902459505.1. Taxonomy (NCBI): domain Eukaryota; kingdom Metazoa; phylum Chordata; class Amphibia; order Gymnophiona; family Dermophiidae; genus Geotrypetes; species Geotrypetes seraphini. Next base: position 218,503,331 of record NC_047089.1, on the reverse strand, counting down.
TTGCACCCTACTCTATAAAATTTGCATCTAAATTTTCTAGAGCACAAATGAAAAGGTTTTGTGGTCATGGGAGGTGCAGGGGCGGGTCAGAGCACTGGCGTAGCAAGGGTGGGAGGCGCCCCCCACCTCACGCTCCTTCCCCAATCCTCTTCCTTTCCCCGTACATGTTTAGCTCCCCCAGCGCCAGCAGCATCTCGAAAGTGCTGCCCGCGTTGGCGATGGCTCCCCTTCTGACATCACTTCCTAATCGCGGGACCCAGAAGTAACGTGAGAGGAGAGCGCTGAGGTAGCTTGGAGCTGCTACTCTTGCTAGTGAAGAGCTAGAGCAGGGAACTCCGGTCCTCGAGAGCCGTATTCCAGTCGGGTTTTCAGGATTTCCCCAATGAATATGCATTGAAAGCAGTGCATGCAAATAGATCTCATGCATATTCATTGGGGAAATCCTGAAAACCCGACTGGAATACGGCTCTCGAGGACCGGAGTTCCCTACCCCTGAGCTAGAAGTATGGTGGTGGTGGGGGAGTGAAGGCGTGCACATAGCGGGGAGGTGTGGGAAGGAGTGGGGGGATGGAGAGGAGGAGAGATGCTCCCACCAAGATGGCGCCCGGGTGGTCCGCCCCACCCCCCACCCCCTTACTATGCCACTAGGTCAGAGATATTCCTAGAACTTAGGCGTGACGTTACAGAATGGGGTCATTTGTACACCCATCCGTCAGTGGTGTTCCAGCATTTACACTATTATTTCATTGGGCATAAGTATAGAACCCAGTTAGGTGCGAGATCTGCTGTGAACGAGTATTGGAGCGCCCTTTATAGAATACCAGGTTAGTGTGAATCTTCTTGGTGTCTAACGTTGGGCGACATTTATGGAATTCTCCCTTTGCCCCCCAATTCTGTACATGATGCCTTACGTTGTGCAAGCAATTGGTTCACACAGCTGATTTGCATGCAAAACTTAATTGTTTAACACACCTAATCAGTGCTGATAATTTCTAATACCTGTTAATTGATGCTGATTGAGCCTAATTTTGGTTGGCACATTCTATAAAGTCGTGCATGTCATTTCCAGTGAATGAATCTGAAAAGAGGGCATGGCCAGAGGATGAGATTGGGTGGATCATGGGCATTCCTAAAATTTATGTGTGCTGCTATAGAATATGCCTGATCTGAGCACAAATTAGGTGCAGGTCTTTAGGCCTGGCTTTCCTTGACCTAAATGGTTGTGCCTAACATTTATGGCATGCACTGGTGCTAAGCATAATTCTATATATGGTGAATATAAGAATATAAGAAATTGTCATGCTAGGACAGACTGAAGGTCCATCAAACCCAGTATCCTGTTTCGAACAGTGGCCAACCCATATCCCAAGTACCTGGTAGAAACCCAAATAGCAACATTCCAGAGATGAGATTGTGATGTCATAAAGCCTCATTCCACCAATGCCTAAGAGCCAAATTAATCAGTGATGTCACAATGGCTTTATTGTCCTATACTCACATAAGAACATAAGAGCTGCCATACTGGGACAGACCGAAGGTCCATCAAGCCCAGTATCCCATTTCCAATAGTGGCCAACCCAGGTCCCAAGTACCTAGCTAGATCCCAAGTAGCAAAACAGATTTTATGCTGCTTATTTTAGGAATAAGCAGTGCTTTTCCCCCAAGCCATCTGAATAATGGCCTACGGACTTCTCTTTTAGGAAATTATCCAAACCTTTTTTAAACCCTGCTATGCTAACTGATTTCACCACATTCTCTGGCAAAGCATGTGCCTCTTATAGAATTGCGCTAAGCACCGTTCTAGTCAGTGCCAATTTTTTTTTTTGCACTATTTATGGAATCAGGCTCTTAGCATGTAAAATTGCACAAATAGGTTATAGAATATTGCAATTTACACACATAACTTAATTGGCATTAACAACTGATAACCATTGATAACTGGAGTTAATTGGTGCAAGTTGGCATAATTTGTAGTTATGTATATAACTGCACTTAGGGGCCCCTTTACTAAAGGGCATTAAGCCCTAATGCATGCTTAGCAAATGGGAACACATTTACCACAACACGCGTTAATACATTTTGAAGTAATTTGCTATTTCCCATGCACTCAGCTTGCATTATTTATTTTTCAAAAACGTTTTTGGGAGGGGAAATGGGTGTGGAAGTAACACATTACAAATAGTGTGTGCTACCTAAATATCCAGACGTATCATAGGAACACCTAAGCCTCGATTCTATAAACGGTGCCTAAAACATGGGCGCCAAAGAAAGCAGCGCATAGTGCATGCCACTTTTAAAGTAGGTGCTGTTTATAGAATTGTTGCTAGCGATGCCTAAAGTGGACTTTGGCTCCAGTAGGCGTCTGATCGTTAAGGTGCACCTTATTCATATCAGGGTTCTTCACCTAACTACCGCTACCTAAGTTCAAAACAGGCAGCTATATGAAAAACACCCCCATAATTTGACCCTAACTAAGGGCTAGATTCACTAAGCCCACCGATCAACTTCCGACCACTTAGCGACCCCTTTATGACCCGATTTCCCTCCGACCCGATTCACTAACCTTTGTCCAAATCATCCTCCGATCTGCGCATGTAAATGAGGGGGAATGGCATTCAAATGTAGTCAGGAAGCGATTCACTATCATAACAAAGCAACACTGATTGGGTTGGCCGATCCAAAAGTAAGCGACCGCCTTTCCGCTGAGGTCCTTTCCGACTGCCCTGCCTTCTGCCGCCCTGCTCTCTGCCCTGCTTCTCTGATCTTAGCCCCGATCTCCTGCCTGCCCCGAATCTCCCGCTCTCTCCTACTGCCCCGAATGAATCTCCTGGCTCTCGCCCCAAATCTCTCCTGCCGCCCCCAACTGGCCGCCCTGCTCTTGTCTCGAATCTTCCTGCCGCCCAGCCTCTCCTGCCCTTCCCCGCAGTGCAAGCATGTGGTTTAAAAAAGTTAAAAGTAGTAAAAAAAAAAAAAAAAATTCTCTGCTGGGTTCGGAGGGCCAGCACATGCGCAGAACATCTATAGATGGTCTGCGCATGTATTGGAATCTCTATAGAGCGATCCGGGCAGGCAGTTGGGGGCGTGATTCCGATTGCCCTCATTTGCATTAGGGCGATTTGTGAATCAGCCCTCCGGACATGGATCGGATCCCTCACGGATCGGATCCAATCTGCGCCCTTAGTGAATCTAGCTCTACGCTTTGTAATAGGCGCCTACTGATCTAAGCGCCTACCATCCAATTAATTTAATTTAAGCCAGTTATGAGGTACTAATTGCTTGTTATTGCTGCTGATTAAACTTTTTAAATAATTACCCCCCCCCCCCATTTAGAAAGGGCAACTTAGCATTTAGCTCATGATGCTGGGCAGTGCAGCTTGATAAAAGAGGGGGGTAAGTTAGGTAAATAGATCAGAGAATAGTTAAGCTCTGGAACGCGTTGCCAGAGGATGTGGGAAGAGCGGATAGCGTAGCTGGTTTTAAGAAAGGTTTTGACAAGTTCCTGGAGGAAAAGTCCATAGTCTGTTATTGAGAAAGACATGGGGGAAGCCACTGCTTGCCCCAAAACGGTAACATGGAATATTGCTACTTCTTGGGTTTTGGCCAGATATTAGTGACCTGGATTGGCCCCCGTGAGAATGGGCTACTGGGCTTGAGGGACCATTGGTCTGACCCAGTAAGGCTATTCTTATGTTCTAACTTTAGGTGTCTTTTATAGAATCTGGGCCTCAGTGTTAATTATTTTGCAGGTCTTTCACACAACTGTAATATTTAATCATGGATATTTACATCTGTCATTGACATGGTGTAAGCGCTGCATTTAAATATTGATACCTAATGTCAAATTAAACTAGTATTCTGTATCAGTAATTAGATGCATAATTTCTGATATAGAATCATGGCTACTACAGCATTGAAATTCCTAACTTTAGGTGACCCATAGAGAATTTACCTCTAGAGCATTTGCAGAGACTCTTACATTTCACGTCACTGCTTGCTTTTGACTCTGACTCCATTGGAACCAGCTTTTCAAAATGATCGGGGGTGCTGAACTCACCACATATAACCCATTCATTGGATATTAGCAGAGAAGCAAGTATTAGCAGTGAATCTCCAATATATCCTGGCCTAGGTGAGAGGTTGATCTTTGTCGGGGTATGTACAAAATTAGTTATAGTTATCTGAAACAGAGGTATGGCAAAGAAATTTAAACTAAACAAGAAAGAATTGGCAAAAGCTTTTAGCTCTCTGTTAAGAATCAACACCGATGTAATAAATAATATATAAAATGTAAAAGATATATATTCTTTATTACGTTGGTGTTGATTCTTAACAGAGAGCTAAAAGCTTTTGCCAATTCTTTCTTGTTTAGTTTCCAAGTTTCAAGTTTATTAGGATTTTATATACCGCCTATCAAGGTTATCTAAGCGGTTTTTACAATCAGGTACTCAAGCATTTTCCCTATCTGTCCCGGTGGGCTCACAATCTATCTAACGTACCTGGGGCTATGGAGGATTAAGTGACTTGCCCAGGGTTTCCCTTTTTTATTGGTGAAATTTTGGTGTTTTTTTTTTTTTAAGCCTATTTGGTAAAAGAAATTTAAAACCACAAATACCAAAAATACACTTTGCCTTATAAGTCGAAGAATATCACTTATGGTTCAAAACATAAACTCACTTTTGGGGGGACTGGAAATGAGTTATGTTTTGAACTATGAGTGGTGTTCTTTACTTACAATAGAGAATGACACAGGGACAAATTTGTCCCTGTCCCAGCAGAAATTCAATTTCCCCGTCCCATCCCCGCGGGTTTTATTGCTGTCCCTGCCCCATTCCTGTAAGCTCTGCCTTAACTGCACAAACCTCGAACACTTATGATTTTAAAGTGTTTGAGGCTTGTGCAGATGAGGACAGAGCTTGCAGGAATGGGGCAGGGACACGAGAAGAAGTTGCCGGGCCGGAAAAATGAGTTCCCGCGAGGACGGGGAAAAATTTATCCCTGTGTCATTCTCTAACTCACAAGGCAAAGAGTGTTTCTGTGAAAGATATAGGGCTCCTTTTACTAAGGTGCGCTAGCATTTTTAGCGCAGGAAATTACCGCGCGCTACGCAGCTAGAACTAACGCCAGCTTAATGCTGGCATTGAGGTCTAGCGCGCGTGGCAATGTAGCGCACGCTATTCCACGAGTTAAAGCCCTAATGCAGCTTAGTAAAAGGAGCCCATAGTGAAGAAGTTTGCTCAATACTGAGATTGTTCAAATACCCGCTGCATTGCCTCCTCAAACTAGGATACCCTAGAAAACTCCATTTTTTCTCCCTTTGCCTTAAAGCTTTCTGTTTTCTGGGTCAGTGAATGCTCAGAACCCAATGCTTGCAGATTTTAAAGCTGCGTTTTTCAGTAAAGCGATGATAAACCTTATCCGACTAGGCCTCATTGAATACCTTACTACAGCAACTGGGAAAGAACACTGATATCATAAAGAGTGGTAGGATGTGCTGAACCTGCTGTTATCGCAGGCCTCAGTGCAGCGTGAGGCTGGAGACTGCTGACTCAGTGCCTGAGAATGTGCTAATCTCCATTGAAAGAATACGATGAGGTGCCTTAGTGCTGATACAATTTATTGGGTTCCTTCATAAGGCCAGTCCCCTTCAACGTTTGAGGAAGAATTGGAAGGGGAAGGCCTGTTTTCGGATGATATGAATATCTGCAACAAAGCAGACAAGCAAGAATGGGGAAATAAGATGTAAGATGAAGTTAAAAAAATTGAAAGACTGGTTAGAGGTGTGACGACTATGCATTAATTTAAAAATAAAAGAGCAAAATCAGATGTAGCAGGCTGCCAAAATGTGTTTTCCTGTGTAGAACTTTCTGGGCCCCAGCTCCATAAAGGTGCCAATCAAATCTGAATAGGAGGAGGCCTATTATCAGAACGTGGCCCAATCACAATGAAGCTTGAGCTTCTGAAGGGAAGTATGAAGATGAGTTAAGGAAGGAGCCTGGTCCCTTCCTTCCCCAGAGGGGTTCCATTGAGGAGCAAATGCAAAGCTATACTAAGCCCTGACTGAATTCTTGGAGAGAAAGACACAAAGGTTGTTCCTCAGCTATAACCTAGTGTAACTTGGAGGAGAGAAGTATGTTTCCATATCAACTGGACTGATCAGGGGTTGCCAGTCTGATCCATAGCTGTCCCCTGAGGCACAGAATGCCATTAAGGAAAAGGGATTTTGTTTCTTGCATACGAGTCGATCCTGATCCTCTGTGAGAATGCGATGAGGAGAGTGAAGCTACTGCTAAAAGGACAATCCCCAAAAGGACAGTGGAGTTGGTGACTGCTGCTACCTTAAAGTAAGAGGGATACCAATCCACCCAGGGTCATAGCCAATGTTCCCTCTAATTTTCATAGGCTCTATGCGCAAAAAATTTCATCTGTGCGCATTTTAAAGAAAAACTAAATTTGTGTGCGCTATAAAAATGATTGCCAGAGGGCCAGGAGTTCAGTTATGGGCATTTATGGGCAGGTCTTTGAGTTTAGTCTGAATTAACGAAAACACAATGTAATTTTAGTTACACTTTATATTAGTTACACTTTATGTAACCTAAAGTCTCATTTCAATAAACATAAATTATGTTTCATTGAAATGTTTCATTGAGCGCTACCTATAAATAAGGTATCATTGTACTTTATACTTAAAATTTAGAAAATAGCAGCAATTTAGTTTTCAAAGTTTTTCCCTGCGATCTTTCATATTTATCCAGTCTGAATAAATTCTGTCAAGATCTGTTGAGCCTCCATCTTGAAGGTGACTCTTAATATGCATCAGCATTTCCAAATGCTCTAAATGTAAACGATTCCTTTGTTTAGTCTTCAAATTGTTCATTAGACTAAAACAGGGGTGTCCAATGTCGGTCCTCGAGGGCCGCAGTCCAGTCGGGTTTTCAGGATTTCCCCAATGAATATGCATGAGATCTATTTGCATGCACTGCTTTCAATGCATATTCATTGGGGAAATCCTGAAAACCCGACTGGATTGCAGCCCTCGAGGACCGACATTGGACACCCCTGGACTAAAACCACGCTCACAATCTGAACTAGATGCTAAGAATGTGGCACCAATGTCCATCAATTTTGCTAAATCTGCAAATTGATCATTCTGAAATGCAAATTTCATCATATCTGGAAAGCTGTTTATCAGATTGCTTTTGATTTTTTCTGCAATAAGGAATTTAAAGTCATTGTATTGCTGAATAATAACATTTTCCTCTGGAAGAAATTGTTTATACTTTAAACAAAGAGATCTGATATGCCCATTTCTGAAGTCAAAGTCGCATTGAGATATTGCTGTACAGTCAAAAGCAGACCATTCCTCAACTTCATTTTCAGGAAATCTTTCACCCAAATGCAAATATAGGATGTTGATGAAGATTAATATGGAATTAGTATCCACTGAAACTTTTTCTCCAGACCTCATCCTGTTGTCAAGAAGGCTGTTGACTTTATCACTCCACTTAACCTTGTCGCCTAAGTATTGCATTCGAAGTTTGTTCAATTTACCCAGTGCAAGATGATAAGCTTCCAATGGTGTCAAACCACGTTTTTGAAATGCCATGGTTAAGGAAGCTAGTTCTGATAAGACATCATTCAAAACTTCAAGTGTAATATGAAATTGTTCACTGTTCAGCTTCTTATAGCAGTACTTTGCAAAAGGATCATTATCTTTGTCTTCTTCAAAATATTTTAACAGGTGATCATAATTCTGAATAATTGCTTTAAGTACAAAGTGTCTAGATAACCAGTGCACTTCATTCAGAGATCTGAAAGCAATTGATTCACATTCAGATGCATCTGCTATTTCTTGAAATTTGCATCATTTAATAGAAGACCGACTTTTATTCAGGTCAAGTTCATGTTTCCTATAGAATTCCCTAATTGCTGTTACTATTGATGTAGCATCACATGCTTCCAACTGTAGCAACCCACCAAATGATGTCCTATACTCATTTGAATTGACTGGCCAATACTTAAAGTAGAGTAAGTACTTCTTGACAGAAATGTCTGTGCTTTCATCAACAGTTAACGTATGATATGTTGCTAATTTAATGTCTGCCATACGATCATCTTGCACAATGCCATTGATAATTCCAAGAAATTCAAATGCATAGTTTTTGCTTCTCCAGCTATCAGGTATACTAACATACTTTGCCATGTGCTCAATGATATCTTGAACAGAGAGCATTGAGATATTCATCTTAATGGCCAGCACAACACTGTCGACAAGAACCTTAATTTCATCAGGACTGGAACGCTTCCGTTCATTACTAATTTGCCTGTTTTCTTTTTTGGTTGGGCTTTCAAGCAAATGTTAACCAGTCCCCCTCTTAAATTCGGATTTTTACTTCTGAGTTTCCTAATACTGTCGGTATGAGATTTACTTGGTAGATGGCGTTTCAGAAAGTCCAGTTTCCAAACATCATCCCATATTTTTCCAGTAGAGAATTTCCCAGTTGCTTTGGCATCTTGACAATAACAACACACAACTCCATCGTCTTCGTCATAGGTAAATATTTCACACAGTCGAACACGCATTATATTTCGAGATTCTGCTGTCTCCGTTTCAACAATTTCTTCAAGCCATTCAGACCTAAAAGCTGTTGCAGCTCTCTTGCGTTTTACACATTTCACCATTCGCGGTTTAGACATTTTAAGAGTTATATCTTCTTGCAATTTAATAAACGAATACAGTTATACAAGCTGCACACTACGATTCCACGAAATAAACAATATGCCGGAATTTCAGGAAGTCAAAGAATCGGAAGTTTTTCATATCCTATGGGCCATAGGCTATGGCCCTATGGGGCAGGTGACGTGTCAAGTTCAACTGCCACAGATAACGGAATCATGTGAATGACTTAAAATTTATATTATAGCGCTTCAGTAAATGTGATAAATGGGAAATTGGAACAGCTGGTCTTCTGCAACATTTCATTTTAGCAGTGAAAATCATTTTAGGCAAAAATTTATTTTTTTCTGTGCGCTATTTTAATTTGTGTGCGCGGGTTCGGCAAGTTGTGTGTGCGTGCACAAGCGCACAGCTTAGAGGGAACAGTGGTCATAGCTGGAGTGAACACGAAAGTAGTTAGGACAATGCAGAGCTACTGCCATGAAAAAGAGAGAGAGAGAGTGGGAGAGGGTTAAATAATACACCAACTGATGAAGGAAATCAGCGCTATAGAAATAATAAATAGTAGTAGAACTGTGTTTCCCTGAAAATAAGACCTACCCCAAAAATAAGCCCTAGCATGATTTTTTGGGTAGGTCTTAATATAAGCCCTAACTCTGAAAATAAGCCCTTGTCACCAGCATCAGTGTTTCCCCCCCCCCCCAACCCATCTCTCCGTCCCGAACCATGAGACAGAAATAAATACCTTATAACAAACCGGCAGTGTCGGCAGAAATCTAGACAGGCTGCTTTGCGGCCTTCTATCACCCTGCCATTCCTCTGCTGCGTTGCTGATGATGTCATCAGTGATGAGGCAGAGGAACAGCTGGGCGATAGAAGGTCATGAAGCAGCCTGTCTAGATTGCTGCCGATGTGCCGGTTTGTTATAAGGTATTTATTTCTGTCTCGTGGTTCGGATAGGAGGGATAGATGGGTCGGTGGGGGGAGGGGAGAGGGAAGCGGGGGTGCGTGGTGGCGGCGGGGGATAGAAAGGCTACATGGGGGGATTGGAGGAAGGGAGGGATAGAAGCTGCAAGAGTTCTGCTGCACAAGGGATGGGAGGAAGGGAGGGATAGAAGCTGCAAGGGATGGGAGGGAGGATAAGAAGCAGCAAGGGTTCTGCTGCACAAGGGATGGGAGGGAGGGCTAGAAAGATACTGCACAAGGGGATGGGTGAGAGGGGAGGAAAGATGCTGTACATGTGGGGGAGAGAAAGGAATTAGGAAGAATTGGGGTGGAGGAGATGAAGGGAGAGATGATCACTGTACATTAAAAAAAATAAGACATCCTTGAAAATAAAACCTAGTGCCTTTTTTGGGCCCAAAATTAATAAAAGACAGTGCCTTATTTTCGGGGAAACACGGTAGTAGATTATAATGTATGGATAAAAGCACCATAAAAAGGAACAAGGAGCTTTTAGAATTATCTGGAAGAAAGGAATACTATTCAGAGGAGACAGAGCTATGAGTTATTCTCATGAAGCTGTTTGGTTCATTTTATAACGCTCTCCCCTTGATGTTATGGACAGTTTGCGTTATTGGGGGTTTTTTATTTCTGCTTTTTTATATTCCTGTACATTACTGGATCACAGCTGGTACCCCAGGAAGAAATTTGGGAGGTTGTGCCTTTCTCAGTTTTCAACAGGCTCGGAGCCCCTGTTTACACCCCTTTAATGGGCTGCAATAATGCACTTATGTGGCTGCTAACACTCCATTCCCATTGCACTTGTTCTGCAATCCGTGCTCCCTCCAGCTTCAATATCCCTTTTCTAATCACATATTTATCGGTTTGCTGAATCCAGAAATGCTCAGGAGTGTTCTCAGAAGGGAATATTCCTGCACTGAGACTCTGCCTAGGTCCACAATAATTTGCAATGTAGAACATCAAAGTTTGCCAATAATCAAAGCCAACTGGCAACAAGACCCACAAGCCATCTGGCACCTGCACAACCAATAACCTGAATTCCTGCCAGTTGGCTGTGCTACACACCGATTTCACAACTATTAAAAGAACAATAAACCAGCAGCCCTTTAGTGACATTCAACTGGATGCTATGAGGGTTGGAATCTCAACTTTGTGGGATACCCTAACCTCAGGACCCAAGTTTGGCTGCCATTATCCTATCTGTTATTGTTACTTTATTAATCTGGCTTGAAGGCATCAGCTAATCCACAGAATTCAACTGTCCTTCAACAAACTATAGGTTAGGAGAGGGTGAAATACTAACATTATAGTATCCCCAACTTCTAGCAAAGTGTTTGAAAAAGGTACAAGAGCCCATGGATATCAGCGAGCCTTTACCCCAGGAGACTTGGCCTGTCATGGAATGAGAGCTTTCCACCTGACAGAAGAAGTATGAGGAAAATTTGTGGGAGCCATCGTTAAGACGGACTTTGGTCTTAAAGGAAAGAGGGGGATGCTGTGAGGTGGTTTCCAAGCCAAGTGGGTGGTGGGCTCCCTCTTTTCCCTCTAGTAGCTGCAGGAGAAGCAGCCTTGAGCCCATGGGAAGAAAAGAACAAAGATTTTATACAACAGAAGTTCTGTGTGGTTTTTTTTTCTTTTTGATTTTTCTTTTGGGATTTTTAATCTTAAGCGCCATCTTAAGAGACAGAAAAAGAACATGATGCTTGGAGCCAAAAGGGCAGGGTAGTCCTCAACTCCAAGCTGCCGGCTAGGAGCTGCTTGTTTGAGGGGACACAAAACTGCAACCTTCTAAACCTGGGAGTTTGCCTAGGACTTGCTGTGAGTGACAAAAACAGTTACCTCTGGCCTTTAAAACCCCCCAGCAAAGGGTTAAGCTGTGACAATTTTGTGTATTTTGAGGAAAAGACTGTGTTTTCAGCAATGTGTACATGACCACAAAGACTACATGTATTTTTGAGTCATGAGGTTCTGAGAGCAGATTGGACCACCTATGTCAAAATACAAAATCTATCAAATTAGATGGGTAGAGAAGAAGCGTGGACCGGTCTAATGCACAGTTAAAGCTTTCATAAGTGACACTGAGTAACGTATATATTTGAATATAAACTGAGATTTTGGGGTCAAAATAATGGCCCAAAAGTGGACATCTCGATTTGTATTTGAGTCCTCTGGTCTGTGCCCCCCCCCCCTGACCCCACCCAGACCTGTTGACATTAGAGAGAAGGCTTTTGGATCAGCCACGTGCAGCATGCGAGAGTTGCTGCCCTTGTCCCTGCAACAAGTGCCGCTGAAGGCAGGAAGGAGAATCCCACATGGAAGGGGGTAACTGGGATACCCTGCTGATCTAGAAGGCTTCCCTCCAACGTCAGCTCTGACATCGGAGGGAAGCCTTCCAGGTCGGCTTCGGTGGAGGGGGGTGGGCAGGAAGGAGGGCATGGGATCCCCAGTGGCTTCGGCAGAGGCCGACAGGCAGGAAAGAGGGTGTGGGATCCCGGGCAGCGGTGGCCATTAAAGAGGGGGGGGGGGAGAGAGACCTACGCAGTGCCAAGTACCCCCACCAAGCAGCTCATGTATGAAACTCTGCTCTATGGAAGGAGATTAGCTGTCTCTACCTAGGAGGAATAACATGTTATAAAGATCTCAGTGAGAAGGAGTAACGTGTCAAAAGGAGCTCAGCCCTGTCTCCCTGTATACCTTTTCCCTAGGAGGAGTGACAGCGAACAGAGGAAGACTCAGATTAGACCTCTCTGGAAGGACAGGGTGAATTAATTGCTCTTCGAGCATTTAAAACAAAGATTACAATTACTGATAGAATGGCTCAATTTTATGCAACTTCAAGAACCTTTTATGTGCTAATGCGTGAAGTCATAAGACAAGATAGTGGGTTTTCTTTTAGTGTAAGATCAGAGAGAAGCCCCCAGGCATTTTTCTTTTCACACACTGTGCACATCCACCTTTCTCAGGAAGATTCTGCTCCTTTTATCTAAAAGATGCTAAGGCTAAGATTGAGAAATAAAACGGTCTTACCATTTTATACAGATATCTGTGATTACACTTTATCCTTTCGTAGCACAGTAAATACAGATCGCTACATAGCTATATGTATAGATTCCCACACACTTGTGTGTACAAAATTCCATATACTTTTATATAGACAGCCTCATACACCTATGTATGTAAAACTTCATATAACCCAAATCACAGTTACCAGATGTTAGGGTCCACCTTGGGGGTTAGCACCCAAGAAAACGATCTGGGTGTCAGTGTAGATAATAAGATGAAACTTTCCACCCAATGTGTGGCGGTGGCCAAAAAAAGCAAAGATTATAGGAATTATTAAAAAAGGGATGGTTAACAAGATTAAGAATGTTTTTAATGCCCCTCTATTGCTTCATGATGCAACCTCACCTAGATTATTGCGTTAAATTCTGGTTTCCTTATCTCAAGCGGCACTAGTCAAAAACCCCAAACTTGCCAGATCAGTCACCATTGGGAAGTGAAGGATAGTGGTGATTGGTGATTCCCTTCTGAGAAGTACAGAGGTGTCCATCTGCTGACCAGACATGATTTCTGAGGAGGTGTGATGTCTGTCTGGTGCCAAGATTCAAGATGTTATGTAGAGTTTGCCAAGATTTTTCAAGACTACTGACCAAGTACTGGCCAGGTGTGTGCAAATTTTTTTCTCATGTGAGTGACAAGTTCTAAAAAAATATTTTTTGTGTAAACAAGAAGTTCTTAAAAAACCAACAATTTTTACATTTTCAAGTATTTTTGTGAGCAACCATGGAATGGTGTTGTAAGGGGGTAGGGGTGTGACAGACTGCCCCAGGAGCCATCTTGGTGAGGACACCGGCACCTCTCCGTTCCCCATGCCAGATTTATGCCCTCTCCCCTCGTACCTCTTTAAATCTTCGCCAGTGTGAGCAACTTCTCTGGCCTGCTGCTTGTGCCTGCCTGGCTTCCCTCTGAAATCAATTCTGGGTCGCGAGACCAGGAAGTGATATCAGAGGAAAAGCCAACACCGGCACAAGTAGCAGGGTGGAGAAACTTCTCACACTGTCAAAGATTTAAAGAGATATGGGGAAGGGAGGGTGAAGTGTGGCATGGGAGGCAGGGAAGGAACGGAGGGCACAGAAGGAATGGGGGCAGAGAGGAGGGTGCGGGAGGGGGAGGGGGGTGCCACTGCTCCAGGCACTTCCTACTGTCACTACGCTACTGCAACAATGTAAAATCTGTGAATGACACTCCTAGAATGTATGAGTTTCACTTGCTTCACTTAGAGGGAACATAGCTACTGACTAAATTATCCTGTGTTGCATGGAAGATACTGTTAGATATACCACCAAATTTATTAAATGTGATTTCATGGTTTTAGGAGAGAGGATTGGTCAGATAAGTGTGCTTGTGGTGGTCTTGTCAAGCTAAAGGATGTAGCAGAGAAGCTACATCCTGGAGATTAATACATGGTTGTGGGGATGGTTTCATCAAGTGTGTTTCAGCTTCCTGAACTATGGAATGAATTTTCATGGGCTACTGAGCAGAGATAGTATCCATCTATCAAAGAAAGGATGAAATATCTTTCACAGATTGTTTAACCTACAGAAGAGGGCTTTAAACTAGAATCATTGGGGACGGGTGAACAAAGCTTCCAGATAAGTAAAACGTTAAGGGGGAAATTCTATAAGAGATGCCTAAATAAATAGGCACCTAAGGTTAGGTACTGAACATACTTGGTAAATTGGCTTCAATTATGAACTTTAACAAATAGAAATTAATTGGGAGATCGGTGCCTGTCTACAAAAGATAGGCGCCCATCGCATGGCGCCTAGCAGTGCCTAATACCAAAGTAGGCGTGTTCAGGGGTGGAAAGTAACTTAGGCAGCATTAGGCACAATTCTCTAAAGGACTTAGGTGCCTATAATGTAGGCCTGTATAACCGTGGAGTACATTACAGGTGCCTAAGTTTTAAGTTAGACACCGCTAAGAGTGATTCTGTAATTGGCGTCTAAGTGTAATTGACATGTGATAGGCACCTAACTGGGGGCACCTATCTTTTTTAGGCACTGAGTTATGGATTCGTTCATCACATATTTTTTGATTAACTTGGATTTTAAATGGTGGTTTTTGGTTTTTTTGTTTTTGATTTTTTTTTGTTCCTGATTTTACCTATATTTATTTATTTATTTTTTCCAATTCTTTATTCATTTTTTAAAAAAAACTTACAATAAGTATAACAATATTTATAGCATTTAAAATTCAAATACAACACTTAATATTCTGTTAAACATTATATCAGACTTTATTCTCCCTCCTACCTAATCAATTACACTTAAAATTCCAGAAAACCTATCATAAACCCCATTCTTATATACCTTATTTAATGTTCAAATCAATAAAAATCCCTTCCCTCCCCTTCCCCATCCTGGATATGTATTTTTAAGGGAAAAAGAGGAAAAAGAAAAATGGATTATTTTGGATTAATTTGGGGATTTGATCACACACATTGACTTTTTTTGCTAGATGGTTGATGTCTTCATCATTCAACACTACATTCATGCTCCCTGCCGAGTGAACTGTGAGAACCTACAAGGATAGAGATAAGTGTGGTTTGTTTGACTACATATATACTGTTTAATTTCCTTGCAGATACAATATTCCAATGAGTTTTTAGCTAATGGAGGCAGGTAGGGCATGTGCAATGATGTTAAGTTGAACTTTCCTCAGCCTTCCTATGGCTATTTGATTCGTTCACTTCACTGAGCACATTCATATATATTTTTATTTAGTATATTTCTGTATTAATTCTCTAGTAGGTTATACTTACAGATTTAACATACATAATTTTGAGCCTCACGTGTCCACATTTGCAATTCCAACATATGTTAAATATATATATATAAAGTTGTCCTCCCATTTTACCATACTGGCTATTTTTTTCTTTTGTTTGTGGCTTTGCTTTCTTGATTACTTTACCAGTTTCTCTTAGCTTTTCCAGATATTGTTGCTCGTCTTCTTTTTGCAATTGCTTTGTTTATGAAGGCTAACTTCTTTTCTCTTACCTTTTCAGCTACTCCTTTTGAAAAAACAAAGCAGCCTTCTTTTCCTTTTCCCTTTATTTACTTTCCTAACAAAAATGTTTCTCACCCTTAAAATAATTCTTTTAAGTTATGCCTATTGCCCTTCTACTTCCTCCAGATGTTACCGTCCATCTAACAACTCCTTGAGGTAATCCCCCATCTCAACAAATTTAGGTTTGTGGATGTCTAAAGCCTTCAATTTTGAATGAACCCTCTCCTCTCCATATGAAACACTCTCCCCATCTATAAGGCCCTACCTGCCTCCATAAGCTACAAAAATCATTGGAATATTGTATCTGCAAGGAAATTAAACAGTATATATGTAGTCAAACAAACCACACTTATCTCTATCCTTGTAGGTTCTCACAGTTCACTCGGCAGGGAACATGGATGTAGTGTTGAATGATGAAGACCTCAACCAGCTAGCAAAAAAAGTCAATGTGTGTGATCAAATCCCAAATTAATCCAAAATAATCCATAGTGAAAATCAGGAACAAAAAAAACAAAAAAACCCAATTTAAAATCCAAGTCAATCAAAAATACGTGATGGTGGTGGCAAGCCGCTGTTTCGCTTAGTGCCACGTCAGGGATTAGGACCCAATGTTTTGCTGCTTGTCGGCGAGATAATGGACTGCAATGCAAAACAATTTGTTACCTATGTTCTCCTAAGAACATAAGAATAGCGTTACTGGGTCAAACCAATGGTCCATCGAGCCCAGTAGCCCGTTCTCAAAGTGGTCAATCCAAATCACTAGTACTTGGCCAAAACCCAAGGAGGAGCAATATTCCATGCTACCGATCCAAGGCAAGCAGTGACTTTCCCCATGCCTTTCTCAATAACAGCTAAATATGCAATACATAATAAATGTGTGAATATTATGTGAGAAATTTATACCTCAGGAAGGTGTAGATAGGTGTTTTTTTTGTGTGATGATGGCCATGTTAGTGTCAGAAATTTACTTCTGAAATAATTTACCAGCTTAGCTTAGTACTTCAACCACTTCGAGAAACTGCAGAGCACCAGCTTCCCATATCTCAGCTCCTCAAAGTCCACAGTTTTAGAATGCAAGGAGAAACCTCCGAGATCTCTGTCCATGGTCCTGATTCTCACCTGCTGGCCCTTGTCTCCTCTGCATTTCCTGTAAATCCAGTCTCTCTCAAGAGGTGTCTGCAGAAAGCCATGGTAGACCCTTGTGCTGCTGTGAAAGACCATAACATGCAGAGAGTTAAGTGTATGCAAATTTTATACCCGTAGAACTTGTGTTGTGATCAGGGGAACCCTACTGGTCACATGCACACAAAGGAAACAGTGGCTTTTTATGCAGGCATAAGAAAATATTCACTAGGTCCAGGGGCGGATTTAATGTCAGTTTTCAAGAAAGAACTGCCTGCAAGTTTTACTCCCTTTCAACCATATGTATTCTAATGTACGCTGAACTAGATCCACTCTGTTAACTGAAAATGGAAATGTTAACTTGTATGTTAACTTAAAATGACCAAATTGTATGCTAAATTTAACTCTATATATCTAATGTTTCTGTGCACATGTAAATCCCTAATTTGTCTATGCATTATGTATGTGAACCTTGTTACCCGTTCTGAGCTCATTGGGGAGAACGGGATATAAAACTAACCAAATAAATAAGTTTAAAACACTGGCGAGAGGTAAGAGATCACATGTGCATGTCCAAACAAAAATGAAAGTGTCAGCATTGGCACCTGCTATTCTGCATATAAAAATCAGAGGCTGGTGAGATTGATATTTATACACATAAGAACAGGGGCAATTGTAGTCTGGGAGGGGGTGGGGGCTGGTCAAATGTTACACAGATGACAGTGACCCTCAACTTGATCTGGATAACTTTATCTGTTCATGTTTAGGGAAGTAAATTCAGCAGTCCTACTTAAATGAATAGAGCCTGTGAAAATAAAACCAGGCAGATAAGTTATCTGCTTATCTTTATTCAGCAGCTGGATGGCTGACTATTATGTTCTCCTCTCTGATAATAACTTTATGCACCAGACTCTTCCATAGTTCTAGCTTTAATTAAACCATTCACCAGAATCCTCAATCAGGGAAACCCGTTGGTTAACCTTGTAGATCCTCAGTTACATTGAGATTTGCTATTTTGGTCTCTTTTTGCAGACAGATTATTAATGTATAAGATTCTTTCACCCACTCCCACTTCCGTCCACCTGTGGCACCTCCTGTGAGACACAGACATTCCCTGGAAGCTGACCTCTGCTCTTGGCAACTCGCACTTGCATTCTGTGGTAGTACTTAGGCTTTCCTTAGGTATACTAGTCTCCTCCATCTCTGATGATTTTTATCCCACAGTCTTGCGCCTATGTCTGAGTTCAAATTCTGATCGGCTCTGAGTCTCTCTCTGGACATGAGAATCTTTGGGCATCCAAACCTCAGTGTTATCAGTTGCATTTGGATAATAATGATGTTTTCAACTCTCCTTCACTCCCCTCCCTCTCTGGAAAATGTCAAACTCCCTAATTCTATATAATGCACCACAAGATCCAATTGTGTCTAACTTTAGGCACTCAAATGGAAGTTAGGTGCCAAAATGGGGGTAAATGACTGGCGCCTAATGGCACTTAGGTGCTATTCCATAAATGAGTACCCAAGCGCTTTAGCATCTCACTGCAAAGGGGATTTGCAAAGGGCATGGGCAGTCGTGCACTTAAAGATCCTTTTATAAAGCTGCACAAGTGATTCCCACATGGCAAATGTGATGAAACTCATAGGAACTGAATAGGCTTCGCTGCTTTGGCCATGCACAGCTTTGAAAAGGAACCCTTATAGAATACCGCAAGTTGTGCACCGAGGTGCCTACCCCCTCCTTGAAAAAGCTGCGCTAGCATTTTTAGCGCCGGCCGCAGCAGTAAGAACCGCCGACGCTCATAGAATTCCAATGAGGTTCGGAGTTCTTACCGCCACAGCCGGCGCTAAAAATGCTGGCGCAGCTTTTTAAAGGAGGGCCTTAGGCACTAACATGGTGTAAATGCTGGTCCTAAATATTGTCTCTCAAATACCAAGCTCTATTCTGTTACAGAATTTGGGCACCCAGATGATATTATAGAATACTATCTTTGTGCACAGTTTTGTGGCACCTATACACTATATAGAATTGGCTTCGTAATGCCCAGGCATTAAATCTGACAACCCTTCTGTCTATTGCCAAAGTGGCTGCATGCAGACTTTTGAAGAAGTTAGAGAATGACGTGGGGACAAAGTTTGTCCCCATCTTCACCCTGTCCCCACAAGCTCTTCTCCGTCCTAACCCCATTCCCACGGGCATTGTCCTTGTCCTTGCTCCATCCCTTCAGGCTCCATCTCTGCCCCTTCCACGTCTCTGCAAGCTCTATCCCCATCCCTGCCCTGTCCCTGTGGACTCTGTCCTCATTTGTACAAGCCTCGAACACTTGTGATTTTATATTTAAATCTTTTTATTAAAGTATAAAAAGGGACAATATTCTGTACAACTGTTTATAAATCACAAATTGAACCTTATATTTCTATCTGGTTTTCGTACAACCTTCCCAAAGTTTCAGTTGTCTATGAGCTCCTTTTATTAAGGTACGCTAGCGTTTGTAATGCACGCATTAAATTACCGCGTGGTACGCTTCTAGAATAACGCCAGCTCAATGCTGGCATTAGGGTCTAGTTCACGCGGCAATTTAGCGTGTGCTATTCCGCGTGTTAAGGTCCTAACGCCCCTTAGTAAAAGGAGCCCTATGTTTTTACATCATCTGGGAAGGTAACTGGATTGTCTTTCAGACATGGGCATAGAAGAGAACCTAAACTCTGTAGTGGATGAACAGGAAAATAAGTGTCTATTAAATGTTATAAAAAGAAATAAAACAAAAAAAACCAAAGGAAATAAGGTGATATCTTTTTTTTATTGGACTAACTCAGGGGTAGGCAATTCCGGTCCTCGAGAGCCGGAGCCAGGTCAGGTTTTCAGGATATCCACAATGAATATGTATGAGATGGATTTGCATGCACTGCCTCCTTGAGATGCAAATCTATTTCATGCATATTCATGGTGGATATCCTGAAAACCTGACCTGGCTCCGGCTCTTGAGGACCAGAATTTCCTACCCCTGGACTAACTCAATGCATTTTATGATGAGCTTTTGAAGGTAACCCTTCTTCAGATCAGAAAAAAAGCAAATGTAAATAAACATCAGTATACGAGTATTCATTAGGGATAGCCTGAAAACCCGATTGGACTGGTGGTCCTCCAGGACAGGGTTGGGAATCACTGGTCTAGAAGAAGTAGCATGAAAAGTGTTTTGGGATACATTTTGTATGGCAGGTGATAAAGTTAAAGAATTGTGAAACAGGCAATTTTCAAAGCTATTTACTCTTTGGGTTCCTTTTACGAAGGTGCGCTAGCATTTTTAGCGCAAGCACCGGATTAGCGCACGCTATAGCGGGCGCTAGCTGAAAAACTACCGCCTGCTCAGGAGGCGGTAGCGGCTAGCGCGCGGGGCATTTTAGCTTGCGCTATTCCGTGCGTTAAGGCCCTAACGCGCCTTCGTAAAAGGAGCCCTTTGAAAATTGCTCTAACTTCGTGGTACATGCACTATTAGCTGGATAATGAGGAGGTATTCCCGTGCATTGGTTAAGGATTGGGGAGGAAGATAACATGTGGGTTGGATTTTCAAATCTGCAGGAA
The DNA here is from genome assembly GCF_902459505.1 of Geotrypetes seraphini. Lineage (NCBI taxonomy): Eukaryota > Metazoa > Chordata > Amphibia > Gymnophiona > Dermophiidae > Geotrypetes > Geotrypetes seraphini. Next base: position 218,482,923 of record NC_047089.1, on the reverse strand, counting down.
TTATTTTCCGCTGAATTTTCACCTGCACTAAAAACAGACACAAAAAGTCTCTGAGTACTTTTTTTACCCTGAGAATAATTTTCACTTAGGTGTGTACTTTTTCCCATGGGAAATTAAAGTCTGTGATACTTATTTTGCACCTAGATGATGAGTTTGAAAATGGTTGCCTACAACAGGAATGCAAATGCACAGGAAGAAAAACAACTTCAGAATAATTTCACTGCCTTAGAAAAGTCCAGCAAATGGATTGCTGGCGATGTAGCCTACAGAAGTATCCGTTTCCTCACTTCATGGCACGGCTTTTGATACAACCTTTTGATACTTAGGGCTCCTTTTACTAAGGTGCGCTAGCGTTTTTTAGCACAGGCAGGATATTACCGTGCGCTATACAGCACGCTACGCGGCTAGAACTAATGCCAGCTCAATGCTGGCGTTAAGGTCTAGCGTGCGTGGCAATTCAGCATGCGCTATTCCGTGCATTAATGCCCTTATGCTGCTTAGTAAAAGGAGTCCTTAGTTCTGGTGTCTTTCTGTGCTTTAGCTATTTTGCTGCCTTTATGCTGATATTCTGTCTCATGAATAGGCAAGGTTCAACCTGTTGTATTGTACATGCTTCATCTTCTGTTTTAATCACTTTTACCAGTGCAACTGGGCTGTATTTTGCCTTGCTATCACTTTGTCTTTGTACTTTGTAAATTAAGCTCAATAAAACTTTTTGAACTAAAAAAAAAAAAAAAGTCCAACTAAACTCTTTGCATAAGGGCTCTGTAGGTGCCTTCAGTGCACAAGTTAACTGCTTGTCATAAATAATAACTGGAGGAGGGAGGGCCACTGCCTGTTACATCTCTTTCAATGACTGGCTCACAGGTTCCAGTCCCAGTGTGCCAAAGTGAACTTTTCCCCCCTGATTAAAACAGTGTAACAGTTTGCCCACGCTGTATGAATAAAGTTCTTTAGGTAAAGACACTCTCTAAAAGCATGAGTAGAGCTCCCTACTGTATTTCCATGGTGTATAACGTCTTTTGTGTGAGAATAAAGAAGCAGCCTGGATCCCTAGGCAGAAATTCTCTTCTTATAGCAGACTGCTTAGGGCCTGTCATTCAGCCAGCGATATTCAGCGTTTTGCTGACTGCCACCAGTGTTATTCCTGGAAATTCAAGGCTGGGCCACGTCTGGGGCTCCGGTATTGAATTTCTGGGTATATGGAGGTGTTCAGCACTTAACTGGAAATTCAATGCTGGGCCACGTCTGGGGCTCCGGTATTGAATTTCTGGGTACATGGGGGTGTTCGGCACTTAACTAGCTATGGTGAACTGTACAAGGATAAGCTGTGGTTTTATTCAGTTATCGTAGTCAGCTAAGTGCTGAAAATTGGCACTTCATTGGCTAAGTACTGACTCTGCCCCCAGAACTAAGCTGGTTTCAGCTTAGGTGCTAACTGGACATTTTCAGAGGCATTATCTGCTTAAGTGCTGCTGAAAATGTCAGGATTGCTTTGGACTGGCCATTTTAACAGCCAGGAGTCTCTCCTGGCCTTTTAAATCATTTTGAGTAACAGGCCCGTGTTCTTTGGTCATTCACAGCATAGGGTTATGGCTATTGAGGAGATAAATATAACATCTTGGCAATAAGAAGTAGGCCTGCTGTTTGAAATGAAGCCTCCTTGACAATTTGGGCACAAGTAAAACAGTAAATAACAGCAGAAAAAAAGACCCTCATGATCCATCCAGTCTACCCAACAAGGTGACTAGAGCCCCACCCACCACTCCGTGTAGGCCCAGATCATCTAAGTTTAAATGCTGGTTGAAATCACTGCCATGTCAACCAAACATGATGTGAATGATATATGGTGTACTGCTAACAGTATTCAACTTATCAGTCAAGATGTCTTCCCCTCCCTCCTAAGCTGCACCGTTCCCCCGCAGGAAGTATGTGACAATAAAAATGATCAACCTTCACTTGTCTCTTGCCATGTGCAGGACACAAACCGTACAAGTCTGTCCGGCATTGAAGTTGAAGCTGTTGAGATTCTGCCTCCCTATGCACAACAGATATCGAAACAGTATTGATCACAGGTCTCCATTTTCCCCTACTTTACTTTTTGAAAACTTTAACCACAGCTTAGTAAAAGGAGCCTGTTGTAAGTTATATATATTCTTGCTCTGGGCCAGGTCAGCCTATAGACCTGGTGAGAGCCTGGCCCAGGGTACCAGCGATAGAGAGGGTGCCAAAATCCCAGTTTGGTCTACCTTCAGGCTTCTAAAGGGATAAATGATGGACTGGGATTTTAGCACCTTTTATCTCAGTGCCTTGAGCTAGTGCCTCACCTGGTCTAGCAGGAAGGGAAGACATGATAAAGAGGGGGAGATCCTGGATGACAGGTGGGGGTAGACCAGATTGCGGGGGTGGGGGCACCAATGGAAAAGTTGGCTCGGGGCACTATGGTCCCTTGAGCTGGCCCTGTTCCTGCTGTATTTAGACACTTGCATGCATACTAGCTCTAGGCAGTAGGTGTATAAATCTTAGAAATACCAAAACTGCTTTATGCTAAAAAAGGTTTGGACAAGTTTCTGGAGGAAAAGTCCATAGTCCGTTATTGAGAAAGACAAGGGGGAAGCCACTGCTTGCCCTGTATTGGTAGCATGGCATATTGCTACACCTTGGGTTTTGGCCAGGTACTAGTGACCTGGATTGGCCACCGGGAGAATGGGCTACTGGGCTTGATGGACCATTGGTCTGACCCAGTAAGGCTAGTCTTATATTCTTATGTTCTATCATAGAACCCAGGCTTTATTGCTCTTTATTACCTTTGGAAGTGAAACCTGTGCACTGCGGTAAGTGGCACGGGACTTAGCAACTGCTAAGGTGTTCAGTGTTACGTTGTCTTTAATACCATATAGCACAGAGATTTTGACCCATGAGGCAGGCATTTTGGCCCTGATTCTATAAATGGTGCCTAACTCATAGGTGCCATTGAGCACAATTGTCAATCATCCACTAGGTGCTGTTTATAGAATTATGCCTAGCGGTGCCTACAAGTTCAAAGGCAATGGTGTAGTAGGGAGGGGTGGGGGTGGACTGTCCTGAGCACCATCTTGGTGGGGGTTCTGGCACCTCTCCACTCCCCCATTCCACGCTCACGCCGTTCCTAACCCACCCCCTGTACTTCTTTAAAAATCTTCACCAGCACGAGCAACTACTCTAGCCCGTTGCTTGCGCTGGCCCAGCTCCCTCTGAAATCACTTCTGGGTCATGGGTCAGAGAAAAAACCAACGTGAACAGCAGGCTTGAGAAGCTGCTCATGCTGGTGAAAATTTAAAGAGGAACGGGGTGGGAAGGGAGGGTGCAAGTGTGGTGTGGGGGCATAGAAGGAGTACAGGGGGGCGTTGGTGCAAAAGGAGCTGGGGTGGGGGCGGAGAGGAGGGTACGGTGGGGGGGGCACCTGTTCTTAAGCGCCGGTAGGTGTTGAAACCTTAGTTGCATGCATAAATGAGTATGCCTAAGTCAAACCGTGCCCCAAATCCACCCAGAATCTGCCCCTAACCATGCCTACTTTCTGGTAGGTGCCTTGGAGTAGACGCCTACTCTACCGCGTCTTTGTAAAATGGAGCCTAAGTTAGACGCCTTAAATCGGCGAATTGCGCCAATCTAGGTGCCTAACTTCGGACACCATTTATAGAATCTGGGCCTTTGTACCAAAAGACAGATTTGCTTTGGGTCTCCTTTGCTCGATCCACATCCATGATGGAATTGCTTTATTTTTTTTTCTATCTACAATAATATATTTTTGGTTTTACCTCTACTGCCTCTTTTTTATTGGTGCCAGTGGTCCATGCCTACTTTTTGTGAACTGGCTGTCCTTGACGTAGGGTTTATGTGCTGTTCTTTTGCGTTTTTGTGCTAAAATGAACCTGGGTTTCCAGGTTTGGTCACTGGGTGTCAAAATGGAGCAGCTACTGTACCTGCAGAATTGTCTCCTATGGATATTTATGTGTTTGCGAGTATATGTTAGACATTTTAGAGGGTGTGTCTGTGTGCTAGGGCAAGAGAAGGAGAAATGGAAAAAAAGGAAGAAGTGGAGAGTAAGGGGATACGAGTACATAACAGTTTTGAGAAAGGAGAAGAATGGTGACGTTGCTATTAGACTTTTGCACACACATGCCGCGCGCTTGGTGATTCAGGTTCACTTCTGCCTTACTTAAACTGTCTTTCATGAGGAATTTGTAGCATCACGCCATAGAAAATTCTGTACGGTCTCTTTTAACTGGGCAGGAGCTCACATGCACATTCCCTTTCTAATATTTATAGAACTAGTTAGAGAATATTCCATCGCTCATCTGCTGGTCCCCATTTCTCTATTTCTTCCCTTCTGCTTTTTCTGTTCTGTGTGTGTTGTCAGCGTCAGGCGTGGGAGAGAGAGAGAGAGCCTGGCAGATAACATAGAATTGGTATGTATGCCTCGCAGAGCCTTCGGACACCAGAGATTTATTTTAATCCAGTCCATTAATCAATTTCTCTGTTGAAATTGAATTAAATGTCTTTCATCAGCATCACATCCTGGGACTAGAAAACAGTGCCAGCCACACAGGAATGTAAATGAGCGTTTCTCTCTCTGCGTGCCGCCTCTTTCCTCTTCTTAGGCTTCATTCCAAAAGGGCTTTTTCCCATTCTGTGCCAAAGGAAAAAAAAATCTTTATTGAATGAGACTCTTTTGTCTTTATTAGCTTTCCTCTCCTGTTCTCTCTGATATTAGTTCTCTTCCCTTACTCTCTCTTGCTTCATTTTCCTTCTCTCTTCTGGTATTCTCCTGTCTCTCCTCTCCTCTCTGGAATTGTCTTGAGGTAAGGACACGGATAACCACCGGAAACCAACTCCATGCCATTCTTTAAGGAGAGAGGGTAGAATCAGGGTATGAATGGGCACAACCACTGACCCTCAAGCCTTGCATTGCAGAATGCAGGTGTAGAAGGACTGAGGTTGAGATAGACATTAAAGCACGACATGGGATTGTTTCCCAATGTTATCCGCGGGGACGGGAACAGTGGTGAATTTTATCCTCGTGTCATTCTCTAGTAGGAACTATTGTTTACTGTTTTGGGGCCCCATGACAGATTCCTTTCCTCCCCCAGGAGCCCAGTTAGTATGGAAGGGGGGGGGGGGAACAAGCGCCCCACTGAATACCACAATTGAGAAGCCCTAAGGGCTGAGTCAGTAGTCAGAGATGGGGTGACTTGCAGGCAGGAACAACAGCATTCCTGCTATTTACTCTCCAGTCTTTCAGTCAACTATGAAGTCCTGAGAGTTACAGCAGTATAGATTGCATAGACTCAGAACATATGGACTGCTGCTGGTCTCTGTGGCTTTCTCTCCCGTCTATTAGAATGACACGGGGACAGGTTTTTCCCTGTCCCCGTGGTAACTCATTTTCCTGTCCTTGCCCCATTCCTGCATACCCTGTCCTCTTCTGTACAAGCCTCAACCATTTTAAAATCATAAGTAGCAACATTCTACAGGTCAGACTGTGATGTCATAATGCCTCATTCCACCAATGCCTAAGCTCTGTCCTCATCTGCACAAGCCTCAACCACTTTAAAATCATAAGTAGCAACATTCTACAGGTCAGATTGTGATGTCATAATGCCTCATTCCAGCAATGTCTAAACTCCGTCCTCATCTGCACAAACCTCAAACACTTTAAAATTATAAGTGTCCGAGGCTTGTGCAGTTTAGGCAGAGCTTACAGGAAGAGGCAGGGACAGGGACAGCGATAAAATTCACAGGGAGGGATGGGGAAAGATTTGTCTCTATCTTCTATTAACAGGATTACATTTTCAAGACAAAAGAATGCTGTTAGGGGAAGGGGGCTGCAGGGTCTGGCAGCTGTGCACATATTTTGAGAATGATGTTCAAAGGATAGCAGTAGAGTCCTAACTCTTTTATGAAATTAGAGCTAAAAAAATAATGAGCATGTAAATTACTGCCATGTTAAAATTGCAGCAGTAATCTGAAGCTTAGCGCTAAATGTCAACTTTCCTGTCAGTGCCTGAGTGGGATTGGTTGCAGGAAAGTTGCCATTGAAAAAAAAAATACACATACTGCAGCCCACTTAATTCTAACCCACCACTTACTACTGCTACTACTATAATATTATTATTTCTATAGCGCTACCAGATGCACATAGCACTGTACATTAAACATGCAAGAGGCAGTCCCTGCTTGAAAGATCTTACAATCTAATTATGACATACACCCTCCCCCCAATATTTCAGATGTCAAGTGGCACCCACCCTGACCTTCCCCCCACAACCCCATGATATAAAAAGAAACGATTCCTGGCTAGTCTAATAGCCCCCTCACTCCCTGCTACATAAATCCTTTGTTAGCCTAGAGTCTTCTCTACCCCCCAGTCCCATAAAAAATTCCCCAGTAGTCTAGTGACCCTCCATATCATGACTCCAACCCATGGTACTCCGTCCCATACCTGGAAGGAGGCGGTGCCTACTTGCTTCTGCCTCTGAGCATCACCATCTGCAAAATGGCAGCACCCTGCCACTGAGTGAGGACCATTTACCATATAAGGGAAAAATTTCCTTATATGGTAGACAGGTTCCCACCTGGTGAATTCTGGCATTAACCACGTTATTGCTGGTGGTAGGTTTGAGCATCGGCTTCTCTGAGTCCCCATGGCTTGTGAAGTTGACTCTGCAGGATAGAAAAAAATGAGAAAGGAATGGAGATGTAGACTGATGGACAAGTAGAAGGAAGAGCTTGAGGAAGAGAAAGATAGGAAAGAAGGGCAGGGTGAAGAGGAAGAGAGATGGGAATGAGGGAGAGAAATAGAGAGGAGAGTAATGCGAATGGAGGAAGGAAGGAAAGGAGAAGAAAATGAAGAATATAGATAGGAAGGAGGAATATGATGGGGACATAGGGAAGAGAAAAGAAAATGAGCAAAGGGAAGGGGAAAGATGGAGAATGGGTAATGTGACCATTTATTTTTTTCATCAAAACAGGATATCTACTGATTTTTAGTCCCGCCCCAATCCCGCCCTAGCCCAACCCCAGCCCTGCCCCCAATTTCTTCTATTCATTTTTCATGTACACACAATATCTTATTAATTCAAAATGGTAAACATAAAATTAAAAAAACCCACAAAGCACACTGTAAGCAGAAAAAATGATAATTATCATTTACATTCAGGTTTTTTTTTCAAAGAGGTCAAGACAGATGACTAAAATATGCAATATCACCTCAGTAACAACTATAGAAAAATAGATAAATATAGTGTAAAATATAGATAGCAGATATAAATTCTCATAACTGACACATTTTGATCACTAAATTGAAAATAAAATCATTTTTCCTACCTTTGTTGTCTGGTGAGTCTTTGGTTGCACTTCCTTCTAACTGTGCATCCTTTCTTGCTTTCATTTCTTTTCTTTTTTTTTTCTTTCTTTCTTTCTGTCTTTCTTTCTTTATTTCTCTCTCCCTGCCCCCTTTCTTTCCTTCTCTCTGTCCCCTTCTTTCTTTCTTTTTGTCTTTTATTCTCTCTCCTGCCCCCCCAAGCCATCGCTGCCACCCTCTCCTAACTTTTTCTTTCTTTCTTTCTCTCTCCCTGCCTCCCCCTATGCTACCACCGCCTCTGAAAAGTTCTCAGCCAAGCCAACAAAGTTGGTGTAGTCTCCATCGAGGGCTATGCACTTAGTCCAGCGATTTTCCACTTTTTTTGTTCCATCAGAAAAATACAGAATGAAAAATGTGGAAAATCGCTGGATTAAATCTAGTCCTCAATGGAGATTGCCCCAACTTTATTAGACTGAGAACTTTTCAGTGGCCCCTCATATAAAGGTGTCTTAGCATATTCTTATGGGCATATTAGCATTTAGCGTACACTACTCAGAGCATGCTAAATTGGTTAGCATGCGCTAAATCGGTTAGTGCCCCTTGATGAATTCCCCCCTAAGTGACACATAACCAGAGAGTACTGATGAGGATCCTCTCTGACTATTGCAGCAGTGCAGCATTCTCCAGTCAGTGCTGGGGTGGTCCAGGAGCAGAGCCAGGATTTTCCCAGGCACCACTAATTCAGTCTGTCCTAAGTTAACTGGGTAGCTATCCAGGTACCAGCTCTGAATATTATTTGATGCCCAGGTAGTTCTTGGAGGGCAGATCATTACCCGAATATTTCTGAGCTCTTTGGGGAGCATGGGACAGAAAATGAATGTAAATTAAAGAGCTAAGGCCGGTACTGGAGAGACTTGCATGGTCTGTGTCCAATATGCGATGATTTGGTGTAGGATTGGGCTGGAGAGGGCATCAATGGGAACTCCACTAACTTGGAACATGAGGACATTACTGGCCAGACTTTATGATAGATATCCTGCAAACAATGGGATGGTTGGATAGGCTGGAATGAGCTTGGACGGCAACTTCAGTAGTTGGAACCTAGGACAATACCAGGTGGACTTTACAATCTAAGGCTCAGAAATATCAAAGAAGTGACAAGTTAAATTAATCATGTATTTTTAATGGGTATAACTAATGGGAAGACTGGATTGACCATTAAGGTTTTTATCTGCCATCATTTACGATGTTACTATGTTACCTGGCAAAGAGTAGCAGCATTCCAGAGCTGAGTTTGTGATGTCATAATGTCTCATTCCACCAATGCCTAAGAGCCAGCCTCAGCAGTGATGTCACAATGGCTTGATTAGATGGCAACTTCAATAGTTGGAACCTAGGACAATACCAGGTAGACTATACAGTCTATGACCCAGAAATATCAAAGAAGAGACAAGTTAATTTAATCATGTATTTTTAATGGATATAACTAATGGACAGACTGGATAGACCGTTCAGGTCTTTATCTGCCGTCATTTACTATGGCCCTCTTTTACTAAGGTGTGCTAACCGATTAACGTGCGCTAATCGGTTAGCGTACCTTAGTAAAAAGAGGAGTTATGTTACTATGTAAATAAATAAATAAATTTAGGGCTGGTGCCTGGATAGGGTCCAGCATCAATACCCAGGTCTAGTTCAGCCATGGCAGTCAGTGTTTAAAGAAAAGCTGACCACTGCAAGCTGAATATTGTCTCTTTACTTTTTATTCAATTTATGGAAAATTGAAGTTTTGCTCAGGGACCTGCTCACGAAAAGGGCATCACTTTGGATTTAATTTCTGTTTCCAGCTCATTAAAATCCTGTTGGGAGGCAGGGACAATGGTCTTTATTTCCAGGTCAGGTCTTTTTTTTAGGGGGGGTGGGGTTATTTTATCTTCATATAGTATGTCAGCAGTGTGATAAGCAGAAGAAATTGAAAAAAAAAGTTTAATAAAAGGAGTTTATATAGTAACATAATGATGGAAGATAAAAGACCTGTGATCCATGCAGGCTGCCAAATAAGCAAACCAAAATTGTATGTTCTGCTCCGTTATATCTATGCCCTGTTTAACATGTGAAGGTCATGTAAGTTTTGCTGTGATCCTTCCTCTGGTGAACCTGAATCTCCTCAGGTAATGCCGACTTCTTCCATTACAATTATTAATGATCCAGTCAAAGCTGCATAAGTGCAGCAACCAGTACATCCCCCTCAGATGTATGATTGCAAGTGGTATTAGTCTGGGTTAAGAGTAATGAGGCAACCGCTTAGGCATCTAGAAAGGAAATGGTAGAAAACGATGGACTCAAAAGACAAGGAACTGTGCGAAAAATGTAGCTGCTGCTTTAGACAGCAGATTTTGGGTGCAGAAATGATTATTAATAGCAGATTGAGTGAGGCTTGTAATAAGCTGCAGTAGCTGTTTATGCTGATTGCTTTTCTGATAGGGAAGAGTAAGCAAGTTTTACTAATAGTAGTCATGGGTTTTCTTGTGGTGAATTTTACCAGATTTTTCAAGAAAAAATAATTCAATTACAGAAATTTTTGATGATGTTGCAGGGGTCTTGGCTAATGCCAGTTTGCTTCCTAAAGCAGAAATCTCAGTGGTACTATAATATTACCAAAATCCGACCCTTCCTATCTGAGCACACTCCCATAACACTTATCCATGCCCTCATCACCTTGCACTTAGACTACTGCAACTCGCTTCTCTCAGGCCTTCCCCTTAGCCATCTCGCTCCCCTCCAATCCATCCAGAATTCGCCTCTCATATTCCGGAAGAGCCGCTATACTCACGTTACCCCACTCCTAAAGTCACTTCATCGGCTTCCTATCCATTTTCAAATACAATTCAAACTCCCCTTACTGACCTACAAATGCACTCACTCTGCTGCCCCTCACTATCCTCACTTATCTCCCCCTTTGTCTCCCCCCTACCCCCTTCCGTGAGCTCTGCTCAGCTGGTAAGTCCCTCCTATCTGTGCTCTTCTCTTCAACTGCCAACTCCAGACTCTGTCCCTTCTGCCTTGCTGCATCGTACGCTTGGAACAAGCTGCCTGAATCCCTACGGTGGGCTTCGTCTCTGGCAGTGTTCAAAGCCCAGTTAAAAGCCCACATCATCAAGAGTGCTTTCGACTCCTAACTCCTCTCACCTTGGGTTCTGCTTCCCCAACCCTACATGCCATGTTTGTCTGTCCAAGTTAGATTGTAAGCTCTTCCAAGTAGAGACTGTCTATAAATGTCAAAATGTACAGTGTTGCATATGCCTTTCAGCACTATATAAGTAATTATTATTAATAGTAGTATTAAGTGTATCAAGTAAGTAAGCAGAGTGATCGAATCCTCAAATGAGAGGGGAATAGTAGGTTCATAGCCATTGGAACTCAGTCTGCTGTAGCTAGTCTTTGGTAGTGCATCTTTGCATCCCTGCTGTCTACAAGGCAGAAATAGCAGGGAAACTTGGTAAAACCGCCATGGAGACCCAGTAGGAATGCCACCATTATGAAGTTTCTGATGACGCATTGCTTTGATGCTCCTGGATGAGTTTTCAATGAAGAGATGCCACTCTTTTGGTTTACAGGTGATTCCAATTGTCTCAACAGACTGGTCACATTGTAGCAGAAGCAGAGCCCATATTGATAGATGAAGAAGGTGGAAAAAGCTGTGATGCTTCCTCTGATCTGTGATTTGTACACTTTCATCTAACAAGTTCCACTGCTTGGGCCTAGATGTCAAAAGCTTGGCACTGGACTTGTTGAGACCAAGATCTCTGTTCAAGTTGTTGAGGTCTTTTTGGTTTGGATAGTATGGGTTGCACCACTGATATTGCAAACTGCATCTACAGCGTCTCCTTCACTCTCGGACTTGTTGCTCTCTTCTGAAGACAGCTGCCCTCTCTCGGGAAATGGGTATAGGGAGCTCAGGGCAATGTGGCACCAGGGCGATGGATGAAGGAATGTCTGGATATGTGATTGTAGATGCCTGCTTGCCAGTTTGGCATTTGGAAGGGTCTACCAAGCAAAGGTAGCAGTTGCTTGAGTGGTCAATGCATTCCTGCCAAATTCTTGGGATAGCAAACTTCAGGGCTCCCTTTTCCCCTCTGCACCATCCTGTAGAAGAGCAAAATGAGATTGTGGTAATGAAAACAATGTTTATTTCACCTATGACTAATGTGCATGAGATTTTCGCAATATATTTCATATAGGGCATATTTTCAAATAACAGTGAAAATTTTAAAATTTAAATAATTGAACATTCTAAGAAATTTTTTGCAGAACATTCCGCCATCCTAGTGAGAAACAAAACTGTCTTACCTTCCAGAGTTTTTGGCAGTGCTCGCATGTGAAGTGAGGTGCCCAAGGTTTGTCTTAATCCCTAACAGGCATGCTGAAATAAGCCTTGTAGGCATTGCATATCACAGCAGATGCTTGTATGCAGCATTCTTGGGTAATGTGTATAAAGAAAAATTCTTGTATAAACTTATCGAGGCCTTGCTTGGTGTCCGTGTCCCCCTCCCTCTTCCACTGCAATGGAGGGAGATGAGATCTCTGTGTGGCCTGATTTTTGTGATCCCTCACAGTGTCTCTGCTGTCTTAACAGCTAGGCGAGCTGCATGAGCAGAGGGTGTGTAATTACATCTTCTGTTCTCGGGATTCAGAGACCAATCAATCTAGACGCTTTAATTAGGGGTTTCTCAGTTCTACTGGCTTTAATTCATCGGCCCCAGTGACCCTAAACCACACAGTTTAGAATATCAAAACAATGGTTTTCACCTCGTTTCACTTTTTACCAATTAAGATTTAAATTTCAATGTAATCAGTTCATTGAGCTGAAAGCTTACAACCTTAGACGTACAGATGGGACCCAGTAGGGCTCTGAAGGCAGACTTCTGCCCATCTAGCTCATAGCTCAAGATCAAAAAAAGCTGGCATATTTCCTGCTTAAGTGCAAGCATAATGGAAAAAAAAAATGTAAAAAGATAATATTCTTAACCCAGGATGTAAGTACAGGCTGTCAGACTGCAGAAAACACTATAAGATACAGTAGTCTAGTCATTGTTGGGGCCTTAATCCCTGCACTTAGCATATGAAAAATATTCCTAGGGATTAAGTTCCTGACCTTATTATATAGTATAACAAAACTGAAAAGGAAGAACTTGTAATGTGAACTTCACTTCAATGTGTAAACTTTCGACCAGAGAGGTGCTCAGAACCTTGAAAAACAAGGTGGAATAAATGCTAACTGGGGACAAGTCCCTATAGGCATTTCAGTGTTCTATCATTGCATCCTCTCCCGTGATAGAAAGAAATATGGTGAAAAATGTTTTGCAAAAAAGACTAAACTAATGTCCCAAATCAATCATTTGAAAAAATAATAACTTCAACGCTTTTCAAATGTGAACTTAACTTGCATAGGTGCTTCGGGAAGCTGTCTCACTCCAGCGGGCTCTAACGCGTTTTGCCAAAGGCTTCTTCAGAGAGCCGCCAAACAAGCTGGAACTGAGTGAAAACTTCTTCCTTCCTCGTCACCCTTGATTACATCACTTCCTGGTAAGTGATTACATCACTTCTTATTATATAGTAGACACACCCAAGAGTTCAGTTCATACTTTTATTATACAACAGAAAATCCTGGGAGGCTTATTCCCTCTGCTTATTATCTAATAGAAACTCCTGGGGCTTTGTGGTGGGAGGTGGGGGAGCGGGTGCAGAATCCACATTTATTATACCATAGAGATTCCCAGGGCTCAGTTCCTGCAATTAATATACAGAGAAAATTTCCAGGGATTCAGTTCTGACACTTGTTATACAGTAGGAACTCATGGAGGTTCAGTCCCTTCATTTATAATACTGCAGGAACTCATAGGGTCCCAGTCCCTGCCCTTATTATACAGTTGGAAATCACAGAGATTCAGTCCATACATCAGACATTCCAGGGGTTCAGTACATATGCTTATTATCCAGCAGAATATCCTAGGACAGGTCGGGGGGGGGAGAGGGGGCTGTCTCTTTACTTATTATCCAACAAATCTCTCAGGAGTTAATCCATGCCAATGATTCCCAATCCTGTCCTGGGAGAACACCAGCCAGTCAGGTTGTCAAGATATCCACAATGAATGTTATTTTGTAAATCACTTTGTTTTTGTATTGTGCGAAGCATATATCACGTTTTAATAAGCATAAACATGAGATCACTTTGCATACTCTGCTTTATTTAAAATTTGTTATTCCGCTTATATATTTCTAAGCGGAGTGCATAAATATAAAATCAGGGGTTATACATAAGTGATGACTTAGATTGACGTGCAAAGAGAATACAGGGTAGGGGGTGAGAACTCCATCTTTAATTAGAAATGCAAGACGATTAAGGCTAGTACAATAGGGAGGGGTCTTGTCTGGAAGAAGCTCTAGAAATAGGGGTTCACAAATCAAAGGCCTCTTTGAATAAGAAGGACTTCAACTTTGATTTAAAACGGTCTAGTAGAGGTTCTTCTCTAATATGGATTGGAATAGAGTTACTGAAAAAATAGATTGAATTGTGGCCACCGTGAGAACGGGCTACTGGGCTTGATGGACCATTGGTCTGACCCAGTAAGGCTGTTCTTATGTTCTTGTGTCATAGTTTATATGGTACAGTGAGGGAATTGATAGCAGATGTTGGGATTGTGATCAGAGTGACCTTGAGGGTGTGTAGAGAATTAGAAGTCTTATCTATGAATTCTGGGCAATGATTATTTTTGGGGTGTGGAAGGGGTCAGAAAGGGGAGACTTTTTGTAGGGGGAGTGTTGGTGGCCAGGTTTTGGACAATCAGGGGTGTGGGGGTGGTCTGGGTGGCTGAGGCAGGAGGGAGTGGGTATCCGTCCTGCTGATATTTTTTAAAAATGTGATGGGAGGGGGGGGGGGGAGAGGACAGGGCATGTGAGTAGGGTTCTGGGTGGCTGAGGCAGGAGGGAATGGACATACCTCCTGTCTCTTTTTTTTTTTTCAGGGGCCTTCATGGCTGATGGCAGACCTGTTATTATTGGTCACTTTTTTTAGTGCGTGCCTAAGCTATGTTAGGGCATCGACATGGTGCTCGTTTAAATATTAATGACCTCATTTTAATGTTAATGAGGTCGTTTTCATTGCAGAGTCGGAGGCTGCAATGAATGCACATTAAAGCCGGTGGTGAGCAATTGTGGTCATCAGTCAGCAACTTACGATCGCCGCTAAACCGGTTCATCTGGTTTAGCGACAATCGTTACACACACGGTGAGTGTAGTGCATCTGGGCCAGGGAGACAAATAGGCAGTATATCAGATGAATAAATTAAATGCTAGAGGCTGTGTTTCTGCTGGTGGCATTAGGGTTGCTATTGGTAACAGCCTGAGTTGTTATTGGTAATGTCTGTGTTGTTGCTGGTGGCAGTTTGTGCTCCTAGGAGGAGTGAGATGTGTTGCTGATACGGGTGACTGTGTTGGTGGCAGGTTGTCTTTCTGTTGTTGTGTTACTGTTGCTGGGAGGAGTGGGATGCACTGTTGAAAACAAATTGCCATACTGGGACAGAAGCCCGGTATCCTGTTTCCAACAGTGGCCAACTCAGGTCCCAAGTACCTGGCAGAAACCCAAATAGCAACATTCCATAAGTAAGATTGTGATACCAGTGCCTAAGAGCCAAACTCATCAGTGATGTCACAATGGCTTGATTGTCCTATACTCGACTCACATAAGAACATAAGAGTTGCCATACTGGGACAGACTGAAGGTCCATCAAGCCTAGCATCCTGTTTCCAACAGTGGCCAATCCAGGTCCCAAGTACCTAGCTAGATCCCAAGTAGCAAAACAGATTTTATGCTGATTTTCCTAAGAATAAGCAGTGGATTTCCCCAAGCCATCTCAATAATGTCCTATGGACTTCTCTTTTAGGAAATTATTCAACAGTATCAAACTCAGGTCCCCAACGTAGGCATCGGAAAGGAGGAGGCCACAGGGGTCATGACCTCCCTAAAAATTGGTGGTCACTGGTTTGTGCCCTCCCTCCCACCTGCTGTTTACCAGCGTTGCACTTTAAATCTTCAGGGCAGCCACCACGCAGCGTCAACGAACAGGCCTGCCTTTGGAAGTAGAATGAAAGGTTCTGGGGCAGGCCTGCTCATTGACACTCCATTTAAAGTACAACACTAGGAGGAGGTAGGAGTCCAGAGCTGATGACGGGCAGTGCAGCTCCTGGCCCCCCCCCCCAATCAAACAGTGTTCTGCTGTCTATGGTCCCACCTACCTCTTGACTACTGCACAGTATGATAAAATGTTATGGAATCAGTCTTCGGAAGCAGTTGATTCTAGTACTTTTTTTTTTTTTAATAGTATCTTTATTGAAATAACCAGTACACAACAGTACACAAAGAAAGGACAGAAAAATCAAGGGCCTTGGGATGTCTAGGGGTGGAATATTCTTTGATTGGTGGTTCTCTTTGGTCTTTTGTATTGTCCTTTTAGGAGCAGGATACGATGAGCTAGATGGGGGAAGGGGGATGTGAGTGTGGAATGCATGGTGGATGTGTGTTGAGTTTTGGTTTGAGGGGGTTCTTTTTGGTAGGAGATATAGGGATGGGTGCTGGATGTTGGGGTGATTTGTCTTTACATGAAAAAGGTAACTGGTTTGCTCTACCACTCTTTGGGGTCTTGTAGTGTTGGTTACTTTTCATCACCTTAACTGTTTTGTTGTACATAACAAACCAATAAACAGTTTCTGTGTTAAGGGAAGTAGGGGAGAAGAGACAGAGAGAAAAAAAGCAGCTGGTCTAGAGATTCCTCATGAGAGCAGCAAGCTTACACTGAGGGTAATGCGTGCACAGACATGAATATAAGCCTCTGTAAGACCCTTGTTCAGGTGTGGATGAACAGATTTCACAGCTATTACCCTTCTCCCTTCCCACAAATCAATGCTACTCAGTGAGTTTCTGAAAGTGAGCTGTCTCTTCCATGAAATCTCTTTCCTAAATTCATGCATGTCTTTCTCAGGCTCTATCCCTGTGCCATTTCTCTGTCTCAGGGTTTTTACACAGTCCCTTGGGAGCTTGACTCTTTGTGCCATTCTTTGCACTAAATTGTATTTTCCTTTCATGAATTCACAAGAAAGTGAATCCTTGGGTAAAGATTTGAAACCTGTACAAAGCAGACTGACATAAAACATAGAAAAATGAAGGCAGATAAAGAACATATGGGAAGGGATCGGGACTTGTATACTGCCTTTTTTTTGTAGTTTTACAACCAAACTCAAAGTGGTTTGACCTATCTTGTCTGCCTAACTATGTCACCTACTGTCCCCTCCTCTCTCTTAGAGATCCAATGTACTTGTCCCAAGCTTTCTTGAAATCAGATATAATTTGCACCTCCATCACCTCTACCGGGAGGCTGTTCCACACATTTATAACCCTTTCCATGAAAAAGTCTTTTCTGAGGTTATTTCTTAATCTATCCCCTTTCACCTTAATTCTATGCCCATCATTACAGAGTTTCATTTCAATTGACAGAGGTTCACCTCCTGTGCATTTGTGTCATGTAGGTATTTAAACATCTCTGTCATATTTCCCCTCTCCTGCCTTTCTTCCAAAAGATAATAAAAAACTGTATTAAGTTAGCCCAATAACAAGGTATCGCCCTACATTTTGGAGCACAATATGCAGCTCATGGCAGTCAGCATTTTTTTAAAAAACCTAGATGCTACGGGGCTCATTTTCAAAAAAGAAAGATGCCCAAAAAACAGCATAAACTGGCACTTGGATGTTTTAGTCACCAAAACGTCCAAGTGCCGATTTTCGAAACCGACTTCCTAGACATCCTGCAAAGCTTTTTGTTTGCAGTGCATCCAGATTTCAAAGGGGTGTGTTGGAGGCGTGTTATAGATGGTATTTGGGCATGCTTAGTGCTTGGACTTCTTGCAGCAATAATCAAACATCTCCCAAGACGTCCAGGATGACATTTAGATAGCCTAAGCAAGACCTGTTTTAAAAGCATCTAAGTGCCATAAAGGCAGTGGCATAGTAAGGGGGTACAGATTGCCCCAGGCGCCATCTTGTTGGAAGCGCTGGCACCTATTTGCCCCTCCCCACCAAGCTCATGCCCTCCCTTCCCCACCCAGCACTTTAAATCTTCGCCGGTGCGAGCAACTACTCTGGCCTGCTGCTTGCGCCAGCTTGGCTCCTGAAATCATTTCTGGGTCGTGGGGCCAGGAAGTGATGTCAGAGGAAAAGTCGTCGGTGCAAGCAGCAGGCCAGAGAAGTTGCTCATGCTGGTGAAGATATAAAGAGGTAATGGGTGGGAAGAGAGGGCACGAATGTTGCTTGGGGGGCACTGAAGGAGTGGGGGAGGGCAGAGAGAAGTGCACGGGGGTGGAGAGGAGGGCGCGGGGGAGGGGGTACCACTATGCCACTGCACAAAGGTACCCAAACTGACCAGATGACCACTGGAGAAACTGTCATGACCCCCCCCCCACACTCAACAAGTGGTCAGTATCTCCCTCCCACCACCAAAGATGTGAAAGAAGCAGTACACACCTGTCTTTATAACAGCAGCACCTAGAGTGGGTAATCCTAGTAGAGCAGCAAGCAGGCATCTGAAGTAACCTGGTGGGTGGTGTAGTTAAAGAATACAACAGGGGAAACAAATCCACAAACTCAAAAGCATAAAGTAAGGAGTGAAATCGTCCTATTTAGGCCTATGACCACAAACTATCATAAAACTCATTCAATGGTTCAAATGGCTTTATTCATCCAATAACTCAATGACTCGACATGTACATGTTTCGGCCAACAGGCCTGCTTCAGGAGTGTTGAATAATCAGAATATGTTGAAGTAAAATGGTGGTCAAAAATATGCCACACTGCGAGCAGCGTATATTGCAGGCACCGTTTTACTTCATCATATTCTGATTATTCAACACTCCTGAAGCAGGCCTGTTGGTCGAAACATGTACATGTCGAGTCATTGAGTTATTGGATGAATAAAGCCATTTGAACCATTGGATGAGTCAAAGGACATTTTTATGAGTTTGTGGTCATCAGTCTAATTAGGACAATTCCACTCCTTACTTTATTCATGGGCGGTGTAGTGAACCATAGAGAGGGTGACCCAAGCCATATCCCACCCTACCCATTACATTTATGGTGGAAAGTACGAGCCCACCAAAAACCTACTGTACTGCCATATAAGAGATATCAGCAGCCAAAAGGGCTATTGGGGAGGTAGACAGGTGGGTATAGTAGGTTTTGGGGGGCTCACCATACATTATAAGGGGGCTCTGGTGATCTGTGTACCTGGCATTCTTTATTTAAGACACATGCTCTGCTGGCATGTCTGTATGGTCAGTGTAGTATAAACGGTGACCCCACCTATGTCCAAATGGCTTGGTTTTGGACATTTTGAACCAACCCGATGTACTCAACTGTACACCGCACCAATAGCCCTTATGCCTGTAGGTATCACTTATATGTAGGTACAGATTTACCGTATTTTCACGCAAATAACGCGCACCCGTATAAAACGCGCACACGGGTATAGTGCGCAGAAATCACGATGATATGTACAAAAACTTTGGTATACCGCGCTCACGGGTATACCGCGCATGCTGCCCGACGCTCCTTTCGCCCGCCCTGACTTTCCGACTCTCCGTTCACCCCCCCTGACTTCCGTGCACTGTCCCCCCTTGAAGGTCTGTCCCCATCCTGAAAGCCTGATGCCCCCCCCGACGTCCGATACATCCCTCCCCCCGAAGGACCGCCGACTCCCCAACAATATCGGGCCAGGAGGGAGCCCAAATCCTCCTGGCCACGGCGACCCCCTAACCCCACCCCGCACTACATTACGGGCAGGAGGGATCCCAGGCCCTCCTGCCCTCGACGCAAACCCCCCCCCCCCCCAACGACCGCCCCCCCCAAGAACCTCCGACCGCCCCCCCCAGCCGACCCGCGACCCCCCCTGGCGACCCCCACGACCCCCCCACCCCCCTTCCCCGTACCTTTGGTAGTTGGGCCAGAAGGGAGCCCAAACCCTCCTGGCCACGGCGACCCCCTAACCCCCCCCCGCACTACATTACGGGCAGGAGGGATCCCAGGCCCTCCTGCCCTCGACGCAAACCCCCCTCCCCCCCAACGACTGCCCCCCCCCCCAAGAACCTCCGACCGCCCCCCAGCCGACCCGCGATCCCCCTGGCGACCCCCACGACCCCCCCCCCCCCCTTCCCCGTACCTTTGGTAGTTGGCCGGACAGACGGGAGCCAAACCCGCCTGTCCGGCAGGCAGCCAACGAAGGAATGAGGCCGGATTGGCCCATCCATCCTAAAGCTCCGCCTACTGGTGGGGCCTAAGGCGCGTGGGCCAATCAGAATAGGCTTGGGCTCCCTCTTGCTCCGATCGTGGATGCGGGTGCGGGTGGGAGCGCGTGCGAGCGGTCGTTCGGGGTGGGGGTGCGAGCGGTCCTGCTGGGGGGGGGTGAATCGGGCGTCGGGCGGGGTGGGAACTATGTTTTAAAACTTTTGTATACCGCGCTCACGCATATAACGCGCGAGGGGTATGCGCGGTAGGTAAAAACGCGTATAACGCGCGCGTTATATGCGTGAAAATACGGTAGGTAGGATTTGGAAGACTCACAAATTCTACCATATGTTAGAGAGGAATTCTGCCATAAGTTAGAGTGGAATTTGGGTCTGAGTCCCCCATCTCTATGGTTGACTACACTGCCCACTAGGCTACTCCAGAAACCTGCATACTGCTCTACTAGGACTGGTCATACCATCTGAAGCTATCATACAGGCAGGCATGTACTGTTTCATTTATATCTTTAGGGGGGATGGGAGGGGCTCAGTGACCAGAGGAAGAGTGTATGGGGGAAGGGGTCATGCCTTCATCCCTCCAGTGGTCATCTGGTAAGTTTGGGCACCTTTTTGGCATTTGTTATTATAACTGGTCTAGCCCCAGATTTCTAAATTGTGCCCTGGATATATTCTTAAATGTTTCATTATGGCAGAAAAATATTCAAGTCATAAGCGTGCCCTAATTCTATAAACACCGTACCTCTAACATGCCCCCCCTTGAGATTTAGATGCACTGAGGCAAAGCACCATAGAAATCCATTTAGAGAATCCTTTGTATTTATTAACCTTTATTTCTATAATGTCTTTATACTACCAGAGGGAGAGAACAGATTTGGAATAAAGATAAGGGAATCATAGAGATGGGGTACAGAGTAAATATGGTGAGAGGAAGTGGAGGGCAAGCTTAGTGGTCAACAGGAGTGGGGATAAGTAAGAAGAGAGGCAGGTTAAATCTGGGTGGGGATATGGTAAGGATGGTGGTGATGTGCTGAGGGTTTGCAATACAGTACTTCCCCGAAATTCACGGGGGTTCCATTCCAGGAACCCCCGTGAATTTTGAAAAACTAGGAATGCGGTTTAGGAGTGGATCAGAGGCAGGAGAGGGCAGCTGGGGTGCTGGCAGGTGCTGAAAATCGGGGGGCAGGATCATTCTGAGTATTTTCCGATCGCCTCTTCTGGGAACTAAAGTCAGGCTACACCAATCAGGAGCTGCTTTGACACACTATCTGGCATGTCAAAGCAGCTCCTGATTGGTGTAGCCTGACTTTATTACCCTTAAGAGGCGGTTGAAAAATTCCACGAAAGACTGAGTCCGCGATTTGCAAACCGCAAATTCATGGAGGTATACTGTATAGTGAATGCTCCCGTCTAAGATGTGCAAGTCCTCATCCATTCCAAGGCTTGAATTGCAGTGAGCGGCAAATCCTTTGGGATTCCTGTTTGCTCTTTATGTTCAAATTGCAAATGGCTGCTGCAGCCTCCGAGGGAGTGGGGGGAGAGATGTACATTGGACTAAGGATGGTGTGAGACACCCTCTCACTAATAATATGCAAAATCAAAGGGTCTTTGCAGGTAAAGCTTGATTTTTCAGCTCTTTCATGTTAGCTTAGGACTGACCCCACAGCTGAACAGCACTGACTGTGTGCAGGGGTTCCGGATCCTTTTCCCATACAGCTCAGTTGTGAACATCTGCGATGAGGGTTAAATCGCTCTGAAAAGTCTGGAACTCCGTAGCCCCCATTTATCAAGAAACATTTCCGACCTGAACATCATCTGGCATCCTCCATGTCTCCCACTGCTCAACTTTACAGGAGCAAATTTGTCTTATTTTGTTATTAAATCCAATTTTTCCATACAACTGTTTTCAAAATTAGTTCAGGGCTTTCCAGGTGAGACAGCTAATTGGTTTCTCAAGTCTGGCAGCAGTACAGATGGGCAAGACTCTCAAAGGGACAGAAAGGTTTTTGTTTGGGAGATCTGTTATTACACTGCTTCTAAGGCAGCGCTCCTTTGTTTGGGGGTGATGAAATAATAAACAGAAATATTACAAAAGCAATCGATAGCACAGAGTCACATTGCACTGCCGTTACCAAATGTCAAATCCATCAGTGTTTACACGGCAAGATTAGGTGAAAATATTACACTCTGGAAGACTTAAATAACTGTGGTAGAACAAAGGATAATTTGTATGATAATCTTACCGTGTAAACACTGATGGATTTTACTTTCTGTAAGGGCAATATAAATCTCACTCTATGGTATTGATTGCTTTCATAATGTACGTATATTACCTGGAAGACTGAGCTTGCTCGGAAAAATGGGGAGAGTGACTGTGATGGGGATGTTTGTTCCAGTTGTCTTGTGTCTTGTTTTGTCTTGTGTGGAGGGTAAGGCGACTTGTCCAGAGTCATCTCCTTTAATTAGCAAAAAAATTAGATTTATGTATGCATCTTACTTAGTGCTTATTTATTTATTTTCTTTATAGAGTATCAGCACTTATAGACTACAAATCAGAAAATTCTAAGCAGTTTAAGAAACCCCCCAAAACATTCACAATATAAATTTGAATTCAACAACATAAAACATTCTAATAAAACATTGAGGCCTAGGCGTTGGAATGGGGCAGTCCACAGGGTCCATGGCCTCCCCCCAAATTGGCGGTCAGAGTCAGTTATGGCTCCCCCACCCGCCTCCTCCCAGTCGCTGTAATTTTAAATCTTCCGGCAACCGCCGTGCAGCGTTGCTGCAGAATGAAGACTTCCAGGTCGGGCCTGCCCGTCGACGCTGCACGGCGGCTGCTGGAAGAGTTAAAGTTACAGTGACTAGGGAAGGTAAGTGGGGGAGTTGGGAGCTGGAGAGAGAGAAAGGTTGTGCCACAGGATCCAGCTGGGGCTAGGGCGGAGCCTTTGGGTCCCCACCTAAGGAAAAAGCATCCCGCTGCCTATGCATTAAGCGGGAATTCATCTCTGGGTGTTGCTGTAGTAACCCATTTTAAACACATTAGCACACACTAAATGCGCGCTAAAACGCTTAGCACGCCTTTGTAAAAGAGGGCCTTAGTGTCCGTCAGCCCGGGGGAATACGTCAAACATGTTTCGCCTACCAAAGCGACTTTTTCAAGGACTTCCCCTTTTTCTGCCGTAGCACACCGCCTTGAAAAAGCCTAACCAGGAACAACACATTTAGATCAAGAAGATCACAGGCACCCTTTACTCACCCCCCAATCAAAGGCGTACAGCGCAAAAAAACGTATGACGGCCTATTAGCCACCTACGCAGCGAAATTAGACCACCACCTCGCAAACCTGCTGGCCACGATGCCCAACTACAAAACCTTTAGGAAAGAATTAAAAGTCAAGTTATTTAAGAAATTTAGATTCTCAGATCCTAAATTCTTCTTCTAACTATGGGCTAGATTTATTAACCTTCTCGATTCACTCTGATCCGTGTTCGATCCAAGGCAGGCCGACTGATTCACAATGGGTCTATATTTAAATGGGGGCGATCAGAGGAATGCCCCCCACCAACCACACGGATCGCTTGAGTGCGATCCTGACGCATGCACAGACCATCTTCTTAGCCTGTAGATGGTCTGCGCATGCGTTTGCTGTCCGTGTTTGCTTTTTTATTTTTTTTACTTTCGCTGACAATGGGACTTATCAAATGGCTCTTTAAAACTTTAGTAGATGTTGTGCTGGAAGATAAAGCTCTTCTGAGGGATTTTTTTTTTTACTCGCCAGCCCATGGTTTTATCCCGCGGGTTTAGAGTGGGTTAAAACCATGGCCTTGCGCTGCAGGGAAGGGCATCAGAGCAGGAGAGTCAGGCTAGGAAAAAAATCAGTTAGCAAAATCACTCGAGAAAATCAGCATAAGTACAAATGACAGCATTTTCGAGAGGCTTTTTTTCAGCAAGCAGGTGAGCCAAGTCAGAGAGTGGGGCGGCAAGCAGGAGATCCTGGCCAGAGAGCAGGGTGGCAAGAGCAGGAGAGTCAGCAGAGAGTAGGGTTTTTGCCCAAGCAACTGGTCCTCAGCAGTTGCTTGTTTTTTGGATCGGCCAGCCCAGTCGGTGTGCCTGAAAATGTATAGTGAATCGCTGCCTTCCTACATTTGCATGTGATTTCCCTCATTTGCATGTGCGGATCAGAATCGGATCGGCAGGAAGGTTAGTGAATTGGGTCAGGGTCGCTAAGTGGTCGGGACTTGATCGGTGGGCATAGTGAATCTAGCCCATCTATCTTGTAATTTCTCTGGGTATGCCCAGACCAAATTTTTTGTAATCTGCCTAGAACTGAAAGGTATTGGTGGAATAAAAGACACTAATGTAATGTATAAAGGCAGTATACAAGTCCCATACCCCTCTTTAAGAAAAGTGTACCCTCTGTACACAGAGGGGTGTAATTATCAATGTGGGCTACTGTTACCTTGAGTTCTTCATTAGGTAATTAAATAAATTGAAATAGATATCACAGCCTCAGATGCACTGCAATTAAAAAAACTGTCCAAAAGCACAACTGTGAAATATATATACTGTATATATTGGCAGGGAAAATTCTGAGAGATTAGAATCGCACAGAGCAATGCAGATTCAAAAGGATGTAGTCCCTGCCGCAGTACTGAAACCCAGGGTTAATAAGCCAGTACCTAAGCCTAGGTCCAGTAGTTCTGGTCCTCCTAAGTCAGAACAGCCCCAAGAGAGAGGATTGCCTAATTCCAAGGCCTAATTACCCTTTCAAAATGAAGCTTCCAATGTGTTAAGGAAGGGCTCAGAAACCCAGGCTAACACAGAGGGCTCCAAGAATAGGGATAGTGTAGGAAAAGGGACACATTATACCAATCAGTAGGCTATGTCGGTGAAAACTCCAAGCCTCAGAGCCCTACAGCCAATCAGGGTTATCCTTCACACCTGGTGAGGTAATTAAGCTATCCAAGGTTCAGGGAGAGCAGGGTGGAGGAAGCAAGCCTATGCCTGTCCCAAGGACTAGCCAATTAGAGAGCTAGATATCATTTGAAGCAGGAGGTAAGCTATCCAGAAGGTGAAGATCCAGAGGATTTCTTGTCTATTTGTTCAGAGGGAAATCCAGAACCTATGGAGCCGGGACTCAAATGCTTGATGAAATGTGAATGGCAAAACTGCTTTGAGTAATGAGCTTCCTAAGTCACAGTGCAGAAAATCTGGAATAGCACCGGGGAAAAGTCACAAGCAGTGTGAGATTAGAAGGGTTAACTTGAGATGGAGAGGCCAAAGTTTGAACTGCTTTATGCTAAGAAGACTTGTGCAACCCAGTGGCATTATGGGAAAGTGATATCAAAGTTTAGTACTGAAACCACAGCAGAACCTGAGAAAATACTAAACCTTGAAAGGGAATGTGGGGAAGGATTGTAACAGCCAATCTAAAAGGGTGGTTAGTTCCTTCTCCACTGGGCTTAAGAATTTTATGAGCTCAGCGGTGCTTAATTCAAGGTGAAATAGGCATTGCCTGGTTCAAATTGGGAAGCACATGAGAAAAGGAAAAACTGTTTGAATGGTGAGAGGCTTGGGTATACCTCAGGCATAGGCCTACCCAAGGCTCTATCCTCGATCAGTGCTTTTGCTCAGATAAAGCACTAGTGAAGAAGTTGAACTAGAAAGACAAATAACTAGTGTGGAATGTTTTGAACTTCTGGATTGATAGCCAGAGGACCGTATTTTATTTTCAAGTACCAGCAGAATGTGTATATGCTGAGCGCAAATACTGTGAGCTACTGGTGAATCTTTAACCAGAACTAAATCCTCTTTTGTGGAAAAAGAAACTTGATGCCTGCCTCAGAACATTAACCTTTTATGTTTGCTTCTTTATCACTCTAGCATCTGCTTGGTCTGACGTATGTGCAGGTAGATAGAGACTTAGCCCGCAGTTAAGTCTCCTTTTCTGGCTAATATATATATATTTTCACATCTCACCTTGAACCGTCAAAGTTGACATAGTTTTGGAATAAGATGGTTCTTTCATGCTTCCTCCTTCTTCTGGCTGTCCCATAATCCCTTCCTCTTTCCTCATTCCTGTCTTCTGCTCATTTTCTCCTTCTTCTGGCACCAAACTAGTTTCTAAGCTCTTTCTGTAGCAGGGACCTAACTACTTAAATTTATAGCATGGCTTGGAGAGGACAGAAATTAAATTCCAATACATGATCCCTCCCTATCTCGTCTTCCTGGCTGTCTCTAGATCTCACTCCTTATTCTAGCTGTCTCTCCTCCTCCTCTATATTTCTTGATTTCTTTCTCCTAGTTGTCTCACGATTCCTTCCTCTCTCCACTTCTCTAGATCTCTCTGACCCTCTTCTGGCTGCCTCATGATCCCTCCCTCTCAGCTCTTCCTGAATGTTTTTATCTCACTTCCTTTTTCTGGCTGTCTCATGACCCCCTGTTTCTTGCCTCTTCATGGCTGTTTCTCTCTTCTGGCTGTCTCATGGTTCTTCCATCTGATCTTCCTGGCTGTTTCTTGATTTCTCTCTTCCTCCTCTAGTTGTCGCATGAATCCTCCCTTTCTTTTCTGATTATTCTTTATCTCTTTCTCTTCCTCCTCTTTGACTTCCTTCTCTCTCCTATTTCTGGTTTGTTTGTTGATCTCTCTCTCTCCCTCTCCTCTGGCTGAGTCATGATCCCTCCTGGTCTGTTTCTTGGTGGCTCTCTCCTTCCTCTAGCTGAGTCATGATGCTTGGTTCCTCACTGCTTGAAATGTTACTGATGCAATAGAACACCTTTCCTGTGGGACCTATTTATGTGTGATGTGAGGGTGAGGAAAACAGCAAATCCACCTGAATAAATAGCGCCTCCTGCAAGTGTCTGGTTACATTTCTGAGTGAGAACTTTTTTTTTTTTTTATGAAAGAGAGGATGAATATTATAACACTCTGTTTTTAAAGTGACCTAAGCAGTCCATTTTCAATCTGACAGATTTCAAACCATGTAAATTTAAACTAATGTATCTTTTAAAATACATTTCAACCTTGTGGGCCAACCATGTGGAATTGCTTTACTAAGGCAGGTCCACTGGTGCCAGGCTTCTTTCCAAGGCCTCTTCTTTGCTCTTGTCAGAGGGTTCCTCTCTCTCTCTCTCTATACCTAGCAAGGGCTAGGTGCTGGATTCTCTTTCCTAACCTTAGTTTATCTATCTAGCTGACACTGAGGAGTCTCTAAATGCAGTGCCAGTGTGCTGACTGCCAGTTGCAGGCTCTGGATTTCACAGCTGGATTGTCATAGCTACTTGTCGGTACAGCAGGACCAGAGAGACCAGTAACACTGCAAAGAAAGTCTTGAGCTGGAAGGCAGGAAAATGAATTCTCTGGGACGGAACCAAATGGCAGCATTATAGCTTCCACATTCTTGTCCTGGTATTGTAAAATATAAAGGAGCAGATTCAGCAAATGGCACCCATATCTAGGCAATGGAAAGATCTGCATTAAACTCATATTCTGTAAAGGGCACTCCGTGCCAAGCTTAGCACTGATTCCCACCCCTAGCTTAGGGTGGGTGGACTTATGCCTGCTGAAACCTGGTGTAAATCTTGACGTCAACATAAACCACCCAAGCAGAATGAAATACAATCGCAAAAGATCTACAAAAATTCATTCATGTATATCAAAAGGAAGGAATAAAGGCCAAGGGTCCTTATGCAGTGGAGGAAAGATTTCAGTGTTGCCCAAAAAGAGCAGAGCTACCCAAAAAACTTTCATACTTACAGGGACGACCACTCTTCTAAAGCATAGCGAGTTGCACTTGACAAACAATATCTTATCTCAAGTTTCAAGTTTTATTAAAATTTGATTTTCCGCTTATTAGTTTTCTAAGCTGTATACATTTCAAATCTAAAATCAGGAAGACATAAAAACAGACATAAAGACGGACTGGTACAAAGGTTCACAGTCATAAGTATGCAGGACAAAGCCACGCCGACATTAGAGAGCAGACAATTGAGCGCAAGACCCCAGTGCGCCGCCGTAAAAGTTAATTTTAAAGAGCTCCGACGGGCTGTGTGAGGGGGGAATCCCCCTAGTTTACTTAATAGTGTTTGCGCTGCTTTTGGGGGGGAAGATTTGGGGAAAAGTTAAGTTTTCTGTATAATGTGGGGGGTTGCACCCCACAACGGCAGCACAAACACTATTAAGTTAAGTGGGAGGGTTCCCCCCACACCCCACTCCACTTCAGAGTTCTTTAAAATAAACTTTTACGGCAGTGTGCTTCAGTCTTGCACTCAATTGTCTGCTCTCTAATGTTGGCGCGGCTTTGTCCGGCTTGCTTATGTCCCCGTCACCGGTACAAAAGAGGGAGGGGAGAGAATTACATGTCAATATAGGAAAGACATTAAAGGGTAGCACAGTAGGAGGGCACCTGTCTGAAATTTTGTGCATTGTAGGAAAAAACAAGAAATAATTTGATTAGAGATTGAATGCATCTTTAAATAAGAATGTTTGTAATTTGGTTTTGAAGCAGTCTAACTTTGTTTCTTCCCGCAGTTCTGTGGACATTGAGTTCCATAGCGTAGGGGCAGTGACCAAAAATATGGTAGAACGGGTCATGCTAATGTGACACATTGATGGAATAGAGGGAAGAGGTTGGGTGTTGGATCTTAATGTCTTTAAAGGAGAGTATGGGATTATGAGTCTGTTAAAGAAATTCTGGAAGGTTTACGACTCGTGTTAATGATAGCAAACAGATTGGACACCTGAGGAAGGTGCTGCTTGCTGAAACATGGCCCATGTTGGGTCCTGTCCTACATTGTATTGCAGTCATCAACACTTGAGATTTGCTGTGGTTTATCCTGATATTTGGTTTGGTTTCCCCACTTGTTTTGTAATGTCTTCTGTGCTGCAGTGGAGTGTGTTTGGTTTGCTTTTCCTTTCTTGTATAAAGCAATAAGGCAGGGCAGCCTGAGTACTTCCACTTTAAGGGGTCCTTTTACTAAGGATTTAGTACACATCGGGGAAGCCACTGCTTGCCCTGGATCGGTAGCGTGGAATATTGCTACTCCTTGGATTTTGGCCACGTACTAGGGACCTGGATTGGCCACCGTGAGAACGGGCTACTGGGCTTGATGGACCATCGGTCTGACCCGGTGGGGTTATTCTTATGTTCTTAAGCACACGCTAACAATTAATGCGAGCTAAATACCACGGAGCCCTTATATTCCTATGGACTACATGGTATTTACATAAGAATATAAGCATTACCATACTGTGACAGACCAAAGTCCATCAAGCCCAGTATCCTGTTTCCAACAGTGGCTAGTCCAGGTCACAAGTACCCGAAAAGACCCCAAAAGAGTGAGAACAGCTATGGTCACTACAGTAATAGCGCATGGCTGGAGAAAAGAGCCTGCAGATGATGAGGTGGAAGGGAGGAGGTATGAATTTTCCAACTGGGTCGCTGTGGTCAAGACAGGACACCTGGCCCTGCCCAGCTCTGTCCCGCCCTCAGCCCCACCCCTACACAAACCCTGTGTCTCCCTCCTCGAGCTCGGGGCTGTGTCTGGATGTCCTCTGCACATGCGTGGACATCAACATGATGACATCACATGCACGCACACATGTTTGTGATGTCATCATGTCGACATTCGTGCATGCGCAGAGGACATCCAGACATGGCCCTAAGCTCAGGACCATCCAAAACACAGACAAACTGCTGAGTTTTGGAAATCCCTCCGGGCACCTTCTAAAAAGAGGATATTTCTGGGTTTTCTCTGACATCTGGTAACCCTAGCTATGCAGCACTGAGAGATGCCCCTTCAGAAGGCAGGGAAATGGAGGGGGAGATTGTAGGGGGAGCCACCCTGGGAATTGAACCTGTCACCGCCAGATCAGTGCCCAACCCATTAGTCTAGACTTCAAAGCTAGAAGCAGCCTGGATCTGACCAACTCCTGTAAGAGTGCCTTAGCCACAGGTAGTGGCATTGTATGGGGGGGGGGGGGGGGGTACAGTGGGTGCAGACTGCCTTGGGCACTGGCACCTCTCCGCCCTGCCCGACCATGCCACCCTCGTGCCATCACTCCCTCCCCCATATCTTTTAATCTTCACTAGCATGAGTGGCTTTTGCAAGCATGCTCCTCGCACCAACCTGGTTCCCCTCTGAATCACTTCCGGGTCACAGGCCAGGAAGTGACACCAGATGGAAATCCAACACTGGCATGGGGTGTGGTATGGG
This sequence comes from Geotrypetes seraphini, assembly GCF_902459505.1. Lineage (NCBI taxonomy): Eukaryota > Metazoa > Chordata > Amphibia > Gymnophiona > Dermophiidae > Geotrypetes > Geotrypetes seraphini. Next base: position 218,453,021 of record NC_047089.1, on the reverse strand, counting down.
GGAGGGGAAAGAGAGCGAGAGTGTGGAGGGGGGGCACGGAGAGGAGGGTGTGGGGGGGTACCACAGCCTTTGGCCAAAGGCCCCCTAAATCTGATGATATGATCCATACACCAGGCTGTTTTACATATCCAAGCTTATCAAGATATAAGATCAGAATACATGGCAGTCTGCTTTCCAGTGTTATATCTCTATGCAATAGAATCTCTAACGTCAGCCACATTATTTAAAATTCAGAAAACAGATAAAAGCCTGGCTTTTTATTCAAATAATTAGACAGAGATGATTTTGTTTTGTGAGGAGCTGGGATATGCATTTATATGAGATGGCTGGATTATAATTCATAATGGTAACTATGTATTGGTTATGTTTTAATTTATGCTTTCTGTAAATTTGTTATCTACATATTGTATTAATGATGCTGTCTGTATGCAATTTGTTTCTCTTTGTTTTAATCCACTATTTGGTAGTGGCAGACTAGAAATGATTAAATTTAATTAAATTAAACATTTGTTTTTAATTCTTTTTTTTTTTTTTTTTTTTTTATAAATCACTGATATATCACTGGTATATCTCGTTAGAATGAATGAAACATAAATACATGACCCGATATTCAAAAAAAGCAGAGCTTCTATATTTATGCTCCTAAATTGACTGGCTTCTACTACACTGCGGTACAGCTTTTTACTGTGGGCCGGCGATGTGAATGCTCCAACTCTCATAGGAATTGAATGAGCATCAGAGCATTTACCTTGCTGGCCCATGGTAAAAATCTCTACTGCGATTCGGTTAAAGGAACTCTAAATTTGTGTTCTATTTTCAGCCAAACTTAGGGCTTTTAGCTGCAAATCTATATGAAATTAGTAACTTAAAGTTATATCCCCTTATTTTAGAAGCTCTATTTGTGCTTTGGACATCTGATAACTGGCATTTAGTCATCCATATTTATTTATTTATTCGATTTTTTAGCCTGTCCTCCCAAAAGAGCCCAGAACGGGTTACAATGAATATATTGGTGCATTAAAATTATAAGTAAGATAGGTACTTAGAAATTCCCTTACTGTCCCGAAGGTTCACAATCTAATTAAAGTACCAGGAAAAATGACAATTAGAAGAGTAATAAAGAAAGAAAAATAGAGATAGAGGAGGAAAATAAACATTCTAATAAGATTACAATGATCTAAAGGAATTTGAAAGGTTAAAAAGAGGGGAGATAGGAATAGATGCAGAGGGATAACCGTTGAAGCAATAGAATTCTGGGGAAATTTAAATGAAATTTAAATTGCATAGATGTCTAAAATTGTAATACGTCCTTATGGCAAAGGGGCATGGGCTGGTCAGGTTTTGGTGGGATTAGGGAGCACTATTCCCTCTAAACTTAGAGGGAGTCCTCTACCTACAGTCCAGCCAGTGGGGAGGGGGGTGCTGTTTAACTATTACATTTTCAGTAGTGAGGCAAGCTCTGTAGGACTCCAGTGAACCTGCCTGTCACTAGTGACTGACAACACAACATTGAAGCATCATCCTCTACTGTCATCAGGTTCCCCTACTGTCATCCCCTACTGACCCTTATATTGGAATACTTCTAGATCTTGCCACTCGAGGATTATACAGAAATATAAATTACTGTTCCCTTCTTTTAGGGGAATTACGGTAAATCTGTTGGGAAGCTTAGCCAATCTCTTGCGTTTAAACTGGTTAAAACTTGGAACAGACTCCCTGACTGTTAGATTGATAGGTTGGCTACAACAATTTCGTAAAGCCCTAAAAACTCTGATGCTTACACAATATCTTAATGGTTTACCTACTGATCTGACGAATTGATAGCACTTTTACAGTCTTTTTTTTTCCATGTTCGCATCTTTTTATATATTCTTGTCTTAATTATTTGTGAACCAAGTCGAGCTCTGTTAGGAGGTGACCCGGTATATAAACCAAAGACTAGACTAGACTAGCAGTGCAGTTGGAGGACTCCTACTCAGTTTAGAGGGAGCAGTGCTAGGGGGAGGCAAAAATATGGATGTCCACCTCTGGTTTCAGAAGTGGAAGAGATATCTATGACCAAAAGTTATGGATTTTGGTATTTAGACCAGGTACTTAGCGCAACTCAAACAAATGCCAGCGTCTAAGTTCCCTCCAAGAAAGCTTTGATTATGGTTTGGGTACATCCAGGTTGAAACCTGCCTCATTCCTGCCCATAACACTCCCCCCCCCCCCGCCCCCAACATGCTCCTTTGCGCTCTGGATGAACAGGTGCGCTGGCGCTCAAAATATTACCTCGCAGCGCACAAGTTTCTCGTCACAGCGCACACAGTGTAGAGCACAGTTCTTCAACCGCCGGTCCGCAAACAAAATCTTGCCGGTCCGCGAAGGATTCGGTCCCCGCCGCAACGAAAGGCCGGCGTCAACTGACTTGCAACTTCCTGTTGCAGTCGCTGTGCCGGGACTCCTGCCTTCGCCGGGACTCCTGCCTTCCACCGCGTTTGCCTCCTGCCTTGTCTCCGCACCTCCAGACCAGCAGCGGCAGCTGTGTATGCTTTTAACTTCGGCACAGAGCTGCCCCTAATCAATAGTTTAGCGCGGTTTCATAAGGCAGCCTCGGGGCCTTTGCTAGGCCGGCCCACATCGCATCATCGAAGCGGGCCGGCTATCAAAGGCCCCGAGGCTGCCTCATGAAACCGCGCTAAACTATTGATTAGGGGCAGCTCTGTGCCGAAGTTAAAAGCATACAGAGCTGCCGCTGCTGGTCTGAACTCTTGGGCCGCTGAAGGAGGGCAAAAAGCAGCTGTCCTGGAGGTTTCCCTTCCTCTCGCCTTTACAGGTTCCTTTTTTCCACCTTTTTTTTTTTCCTTCAAACGGCAACGGGCCCCAGCATCGACATCAATCAAGTAAGTTCCACTGTCAATCAAGCGGTTCTGCTCGGCCAAAGCTTCCCCTGTGACATGAGCCACCCTCAGGGGAAAGAAAGTGACCCACAAAGGTGAGGGGAAGGGGGGCAGATGATGGAAGTTGGGGGGGGAGAGAGAGAGAGAGAGAGAAGGGGCAGATGATGGAATGGAGGAGATGAGAGAGAGAGAGAAGGGGACAGATGATGGAAGTGAGAAGAAGGGAGAGAGAGCAGAAGGCAGATGGATGTCAGTTGAGAAGGGAGAGCAGATGCTGAATGGAAGTGGGGAAAGAACACATACTGGATGGAAGGAGGAGATAAATAAAGGGGGAAGAAAATAGTAAGATAATGGAGGGGTGAGGGAAAGGGGTGACAAGCTGTGTGTAGACACAGTGAAAAGAGGGAAATGGGACTAAATAGTAAGAAAGAATTTAATTTAGATGGAGGCAGAAAATAGAGAAGGAAGACCAGAGAAGAAAAGGGAAGAGAGAGCAGAGAATGATCAGATCTGAGTGGAGGAAATGAGAAGAGAGATATGCTAAAAACCACAGGGGGGAGGGAAGGATAGAGATGCCAGACCATGAGGGGAACAGAAGGAAGATGATGGATGCTAGACCAAATTGGGGGGTGGGGGGGGGGCAGGAGGAGAGATGGCAGGGAAAGACAGACAGTGAATGGAAGGGGCAGATGCTGGACTGAAGAGACAGAGAAGGTTATCATGCTGCTGTACCGGGCCATGGTACGCCCTCACCTGGAGTACTGCGTCCAGCACTGGTACTTTAAGAAGGACACGGTACTACTCGAAAGGATCCAGAGAAGAGCAACTAAAATGGTTAAGGGGCTGGAGGAGTTGCCGTACAGCGAAAGATTAGAGAAACTGGGCCTCTTCTCCCTTGAGCAGAGGAGATTGAGAGGGGACATGATAGAAACATTCAAGGTACTGAAGGGAATAGACTTAGTAGCTAAGGCAGGGAGAACGAGAGGGCACTCTCTAAAGTTGAAAGGGGATAGATTCCATACAAACGTAAGGAAGTTCTGTGGTAGAAAGCAACATATTTATTTGGCTCATAACTTGCTGGCGCCCGATATTTTTAGCTCACTGTGAAAAAAGTTTGCTCACAACACCCGCCCGCTTAGAGGGAACACTGGAAGTGATGCTGCATGTCTAGACAGTTGGTTTTGATTATCAACATTTGGACGTTCCTGCTATTAGGACTTCCAAGTGCTGACTTAAACTGGTTTTTGGATGTTTTTAAAGTTTTGATCATGAGCCCCAGATGCTTTTAGGAGTTTACAGAATTTCAAACAAGGAATCCCTCTTAGTTCATCTATGAGAGAGTTCCAGCATCAAACCAATCTAACCCATTCTTATAATTTCAACATAATTTGTACCCCAATATCGAGGTATCCCATTGGTTGCCCTCCTTCCATCACTGTCTGAAATGCTCATTATGCTTAGCTCTTCATATACAGCCGTATATTTTAACTCTCCTATTTTTTTTTTTAGACTTCTGTCATTTGCCAACAATTTGAAGAATGTTTTTATTTGCATTTACAACCTGTATAGCAGTTGATGGGGGTAATTTGGGATAATTTATCTCTGTCTGTTTTTTATGTAAATACTCGTGAGCTACGTCTGCTTTAATCATAACCATTCTATCAGGGTATTCTTGAAAATAATTTACTCTGAAACATGCACTCCTGAGTGACAATCAGCTTTTACATAAGAACATATGAATTGCCGCTGCTGGGTCAGAACAGTGTCCATCACGTCCAGCAGTCCGCTCACGTGGCAGCCCCCAGGTCAAAGACCAGTGCCCTAACTGAGACCAACCCTACCTGCGTTCGTTCTGGTTCTAGTTTTAAAACTGTTCTATCTCCTTTCTAAAGGTTGGCGGCAGCAGCCTGGATCCAGATTTGGGGGTGGGGGGTGGGGGCATCATTTTAGAACATTCATCACCCTTCCCCAGAATATTGTGTGGACCTTTTATTTGCAAATTGTAACATATCATTGACTTCATCTATGGTACTTGGAGGCTTATATAATGCCATTTAAAAAAAAAAAAAGATTCTGGAATAATTTGGAAACTATAGACTGGTGAGCTTGAAGACTGCAGGGCAAAATGGAGAAAAACGATTTTATGGGTCAATTTTACTTAACAAGTGGATATCCATGGTTTCCATGGTTTAATGGGACAGATCCACTATGGATTTAACCAAGGAAAGTCTTGCCTCGCCAATCTCCTACTCCTTTTTAATGGCATGAATAAGTATGTGGATAAAGACGGTTTTTGTTTTGCCTATAGGTAGGGGGATGCTTCTGATACCGTGTACACTCTTGTGAGGTTATCTATATTTCCTCGTCTAAAGAAACCCAGGAATGTGGGAAGAAGGTGAAGACAGTGACTAGAACCAAGAATCAGCTCTAGTTTCAGTAGAGAGTTGCTTAGCAGGCTTTCTCAGTGAGCTGAATCAATCTCTGGGGAGAAAGGCGGAAAAGAGAAACTACCTGATGTGTAAGGACAGGCACTCTATCTCCTCCAATAAAAGCAATATCTTTCTCTAGGGCGGGGCTTAGGTGAGGAGTCTACTGCTCTATAAAAAGGGGAAGTTGGGGCAGAGGACTGTCTTCCTGTGGGGAGGCTGAACTGAAGGAAGCAGGGCAAGAATCTGAAGACTGCAGTTTATATAATAAGGTATCAGATTATCTTCCTCTTGTGGGTTTTTACAAAGTGCATTCATTTTTTAGATGGTCTGGTGTAAAATTATATGGGACATTATTTCCTGCAATAAAAACTACACTGGTAATGGTTAGGTGGTCAGATCAGGACAGAGTCTGACCCACTGAAAAGGCATTGGAGACTTGGGGGGGTCTGGTGCTGGGGTGGGGGTGGGGGGCTTGAGCCAGGGGGAACTGGAGCTTCGGACCCCAGCTTTGTTACCCAGTGTTCCCAGGCAGTGAAATAACCCCAGCAAAAAGCCAGGGTTATTTTACCATCCTTTATGGGCACTATCGCCGCTTAGTAGTGTATCACTATACGTTATGTTAAGGTATTTGCATGGTAATGAGATGCAAAATGTTTTTGCATCTCATTACTCCCTAACTTGTGGTGACTTAAAATATTGCTGCAATATTTTATGTTAGACCTCATTGGTGCCATTTTAATTGTGTTAAGAGCCAAATAATGCGGCTTAAGGTCCTAATGCTACTTGAGGAACTCCCTCCTAAATTTATCCCGACAAGATTTAATTTAACCAGACTTGATTTAAATTATCCCCAAATGGCTTAATTTATCCCAACTTGACTTGATTTAAATCACATTGGGTTGGATTAATTTATCCCAACTTGAGCTAATTTACTGCACAGGATAGCGGGACTTGAGTGTGATTGTATATGATGATCTTAAGGTGGCCAAACAGATTGAAAAGGTGACAGTGAAAGCTAGAAGGATACTAGGTTGCATAGGGAGAGGTATGGCCAGTAGGAAAAAGGAGTTATTGATGCCCCTGTATAAGACTTTGGTGAGACATCATTTAGAATATTGTGTACAATTCTGGAGGCCGCACCTTCAAAAAGATATAAATAGGATGGAGTTGGTCCACATACTAAAATGGTATGTGGCCTTCATCATAAGGTGTATGGGGACAGATTTAAAAATCTCAATCTGTATACTTTGGAGGAAAGGTGGGAGAGGGGAGATATGACAGAGACGTTTAAATACCTACGTAATATAAATGTGCACGAGTCGACTCTCTTTCATTTGAAAGGAAACTTTGCAATGAGAGGGCATGGGATGAAGTTAAGAGGTGATAGGCTCCGGAATAATCTAAGGACATACTTTTTTACAGGAAAGGTGATAGATGCATGGGTCTCCCAGAAGAGGTGGTGGAGACAGAGACTGCGTCTGAATTCAAAAGAGCCTGGGATAGGCACGTGGGATCTCTCGGAGAGAGAAAGAGATAATGGTTACTGCGTATGGGCAGACTAGATGGGCCATTTGGCCTTTATCTGCCATCATGTTTCTATAACCATAAAGTTCTATGACATCACAATGCAGGTGTTAAGAGCCTTAGCCTATAGGAAGAGGAGATGTAAATGTTAAGAGCCTTAGCCAATAGGGAGATGAGGAGATAGTGGATGCTGTGGATTGACCATTTGGCCTTTATCTGCTATCATGTTTCTATCCCAATTTAACTTCAACTAGTCCAATGTACCTTAAATTATCCCAACTAGACTTAAATTTATCCTATCAAACAATTTATTCCAACTTGAATTTTTCTGTGGAGTTATTGGGTACATGGTCTTGATGATTGAAAAGGGAAAAGGTGGGGTGACTTGACTATCAGGGAAGATTGGCTATCTGCATAGCATTGGCATGCGGTTTCTACTCTTATATAGTGCCTGAGAGTATGTGTGTTTCCATGCTGTCTGACAATTCAGTCCACTCTGAAGGTATTGGGTATAACACTAGACCAGCGCTTAACCATGAAGGACCAGGTAGACTCCTTTCACTCTCTGGAAACTCCGATCCATCAGAGCATATTTTGATATGCCAGCATTTAGAATACTGGTACAATTCCTCATACTGAGTCAACTTGATTACTGTAACATCGCCTATTTAGAAATTTCCCAAAAGAATATGCGACGTTTACAATTAGTGCAAAATGCAGCGGTCAAACTGATTTTCGGGCTGAAAAAGTTTGATCATGTGACACCTTACTACTGACAGCTGCATTGGCTGCCTATGGAGGCACGCATAAAGTTTAAGTAAGCCTGTTTCTGCTATAAAGTACTATATGGTCTAGCTCCTAAATACATAACTGATCTTTTCTCCTTCTCAGCCAACAGACATGAGAAGCTCACATTTGAACTTTGTTTCCCCTCCAGTTAGAGGATGCAAACTCAAAAGCCACCATCGGTACCTTTTCTCATATCAGGCAGCAATATGGGGTACAGATCAAGAACAATTACTTACGCCTACTACTTGACTGGGTGACGAGGAAGCTGGATATTGGGGAGTCCCTGGACGTCGTGTACTTAGATTTCAGCAAAGCATTCGATAGCGTACCACACCGCAGGTTGTTGAGCAAGATGAGCTCTATAGGTTTGGGAGATACCTTGACTACATGGGTGGGGGACTGGCTAGGAGGTAGACTTCAGAGGGTGGTGGTGAATGGCTCCCCCTCCGAAACGACAGAGGTGTTAAGTGGAGTGCCGCAGGGCTCGGTCTTGGGCCCAATCTTGTTCAACATCTTCATAAGGGACTTGGCTGAAGGGTTTCAGGGTAAATTAATGTTATTCGCCGATGATGCCAAATTATGCAATATAGTGGACAAGAACACAACAGGACCTGACAACAAATCCAAGACCGATAGTATGGCACATGACCTCCTCCTACTGGAGAATTGGTCCAGGACCTGGCAATTAAACTTCAATGCCAAAAAATGCAAGGTCATGCACCTTGGCAACAAAAATCCATGTAAGACTTACACTCTTAATGGTGAGATCCTAGAGAGAACTGTAGCGGAACGAGACTTAGGGGTAATCATCAGTGAGGACATGAAGACTGCAACTCAGGTGGAGAAAGCTTCATCTAAAGCCAGACAAATCATGGGTTGCATACGAAGGAGTTTCGTTAGCCGTAAGCCCGAAGTCATAATGCCATTATATAGGTCCATGGTGAGACCCCATCTGGAATACTGTGTACAATTCTGGAGGCCACATTACCGCAAAGATGTGCTGAGACTTGAGTCGGTCCAGCGAATGGCCACACGGATGGTCACGGGGCTCAGGGATCTCCCGTATGGGGAACGGCTGAATAAACTGCAGCTCTACTCCCTTGAGGAACGCAGGGAGAGGGGGGACATGATCGAGACATTCAAGTACCTCACGCGCCGTATCGAGGTGGGGGAGGATATCTTCTTCTTCAAGGAACCCACGTCAACACGAGGGCATCCATGGAAAATCAGGGGAGGGACATTACATGGCGACACCAGGAAATACTTCTTCACCGAGAGGGTGGTGGATCGATGGAATGGTCTTCCGATGCAGGTGATTGAGGCCAGCAGTGTGCCTGATTTTAAAGCTAAATGGGATCGAAAGGTGGGATCTTTTCGCAAAGGGAGGTAGGGGAGGGTCATTGATGTGGGCAGACTTGATGGGCCTTGGCCCTTATCTGCCGTCACCTTCTATGTTTCTATGTTACTTATGGGGAATTCAGGAAACGCCTAAAAACATATCTGTTCCTGAAATATCTAGGCAGCTAACCCGTACTACTCTTTCTCCTCAATAACTGATCCCTTGAACTGTTAATCTCTAGCTTCCACCCTGTTAAGTTCAATCAATTTGTACCATCTTTTAATCTTTGTAAACCGCATAGAACTTCACGGTCCTGTGGTATATAATCTGTTATTATTATTATTATTAATGCATGTAATATAGTGCCTGTGTAGTAAATGATTATTTTGTGCAGTAAATTCAAGACTTTATACTTACCACACCTTCGATTTTGAAGTAATATTGTTGTAGTACAAAAACATACTACACTTCAGTAAACATGGCCCTTAGAGTGTAAGTACTCTGGGGCCAATTAAATACCTACTGTACATAAATGTAACTCAGTTTCATCTGGCACAAAAAAATGTGTAAGCTCCAGCCAAATTTATAGTAGAACGTCAAGGGATCTGCACTTGGAGTGATGCCTTTGAACATATTGTGTGGTGCAGTGGTTAGAACTACAGCCTCAGCATCCTGGGGTTGTGGGTTTGAATCCCGCACTGCTTCTTGTGACTTTGGGCAAGTAACTTAATCCCCATTGCCCCAAGTACATTAGATAGAGTGGGACAGTTAAGGAAAAATGCTTGAGTACTATTTGTAATCCATATAGAATTGTAGGAAATGCCAAATATAAATTGTTATTTTTTTAAAGAGAGGTGATCAGATTTGCAGATGACAGAAAGACCCTTACCCCCTCTTCTACGAAACTGCACTAGCAGTTTCTAGCGCGGGGAGCTGCGCTGAATGGCCCGTGCTTCTCCCGATGCTTTTAGGAACTCCAAGATTGTCGGGAGCAGCGTGGGCCATTCAGCGTGACTCTCTGTGCTCTTTCTGCGCTAAAAACCACTAGCGCAGTTTCGTAGAAGAGGGGATTAGTTTAGAAGTATCCTCATGTTGAAATGCAGCATTTTAACCTCTAGAGCAGTGGTTCTTAACCTTGTTGGAGGTACTGAACCCCACCAGTTTCATATGCGTGTTCACCGAACCCTTCTTTATTCCCTTAGTTTTGCCGGAGCTAGACTAGAATTACTCAACTTGGCATTGCAAATCATGCAATTAGGACGCCGACTCCCATCACGTTCCGTTATACATGTGAATCCATATTGTACATATTCGTCCGACCACTTTCGTATTTTGCTCGACATAGTTAGTAAGGGATTAAAATATTAAGATAGGTATCACACAACGTTTTATCACAACAGTTACAATTCGACTACTGTGCGCATCAAATCCCCTGCAGCACAGATAGGCCAAGCGATGTTGCATGATCACCTGCAGCCAATTATGGATAAGCGCTTCGGTCACGTTCAATTATCTATCAGTTAAATCACAAATTTTGATCAGGAATTGATTGATGTATATAAGGCGTTAGTTACAGATTGATAGATCAAGAAACCGAGTACATGATCAGTCTTGATCAAAATCACTGAATAACTGATAGATGATTGAATGTAACCGAAGCGCTATATGAGTCGGAGGTGTGTTTTGACCTCCGCCGAACCCGCGAGACTGACTCACCGAACCCTTGGGGTTCTGTCGAACCCAGGTTAAGAACCACTGCTCTAGAGAGACTCAGATGTATGAATGACATTTCAGAACAGGGGCCATTCACACCCGGGGAAGCTATGTCAAAGGGGTGTGGTTATGAGCAGAGAGAGGCAGTGTCCTGGGTGAGCCTACAATGCAAATATAATAGGTTTTATATAGCACTATTATCCATCATATTGTTTCAATGCAGGATCCAAAAAGACTAGTACAGTGCTAGAAATTACAAAACATCATCATTGCTTCTAGCTAATCATTCCTTCATAATGAATTTATGAAGAATAAATGGTTTTGACTTTAAAATGTGATATAATTGGTTTTGAGCCCAACCTTGGGTAGAGGTAAGAGCTAATTGATTAGCCTGTTAGATTGTTAAAGAATGTATTTTTCTTTTTCATACCTAACCTGCATCACCATAGAGAAGTATTACACAGCCTTGATAATGCACCCACTTCTCAGGTATAGGAAGTTTAGTGACTCATGTAGTTTGGTGCTAACCTATAAATAATTTGAAATACAAATGTATGAGGGGTTCTTCAAAAAGTTTCTGCATTTTCATATTTTTGCAGGGAAAAGTGGTAAGAGGGCTTGTCGTAGAATGTCATGTGACTAGTCAGGCTAAACAGGGTGATTGTGTGGAAAAGTGATTCAATTTGCTTTTTGAGATATTTAATTTAATTTTGAGATGCTTAAAAAAAATATAAGTTTCAGAAACTTTTTGAAGATCCCTTATATGTAGCTTGAATAATGATTGGGTTTCTGCTGGAAGTCAACGTAGTCTTGTCAGAATTGAGGTTACCCTGTTGTACTTTCCTGGCATTACGGATCAGATGAGCAGCAGTATTTTGCACACTTTGCTGTCTCTTTAGTAATCCATCTGAACAATCAACATATAAGATCAGCATCGACTTCAATATGGCATGGATCTGCATTAATATCTTTAATTGTTCAAACAAAAAATATTTCCAGATTCGATGAAGAATCTTGAGGGTGACCCGTCAAATGCACGCCAGGAGAATGGAGTGCCGAGACTTCCGCCCCAACATTTGAGCGCAGGAGAAATGCACACCGCCCACTCGCTACCCCCTATGGCTTCCCATTAGCACTCTGAGGGGGGGTTGGGGGGGAACCCCCCAGCACACTCGCACTCCCGTTGAGGGAGTGTGGGGGCAACCCCCCACTACACTTAAAACTCCCGCTCTCCTCCTGAATCCTTCCTGTTTCCACTCTTCCGCTCTGAGGGGGGATGTAGGGGGGAACCCCCGGTGCACACATTTGATGGAGTAGAATTGTCGGGGCACAGTTGTCCTGTGCGCTGTTGACGGTGTACCATCATGAGCATATTAAAGGCTTTCCTTGTCAACATATTGATTTCAGTTTCCATTGTTAAGCCTTAATCCAAAGTGATGCCCAATATCCATAGGTTGGATTCCAAAGAAAAATTTATGACCCCCACCTCCATACACTCCTTCCCTGCTTCCTCTACTATTATTACTACTATTTATTATTTCTATAGCACTGAAAGGCGTACATAGCACTGTACATTTTAACATACAATAGACACGCCCTTCTCAGAAGAGCTTACAATCTAATTTAGACAGGACATTTCAGGGTTGGGAAGATTAGGGTAGAGGAAATGATACAGTGGGTCCAGGTATCTGACAGCAGTGGGGGGGAGTTAAGAGTTGAAAGCAGTTTAAAAAAAAGTGGGTTTTTAGCTTGGATTTGAACACTGCTAGGGATGGAGCAAGATGTATTGATTTAGGCAGACTGTTCCAGGCATATGGTGTTGCAAGAAAGAAGGGACGGAATCTGGAGTTGGCAGTGGAAGAGAAGGGTGCAGATAAGAAGGGCTTGCCCGATGAATGGAGTTCACAGGGAGGAGCATAGAGGGCTTCAGAGTGAATTCACTTGTAAGTCAGCAAGAGGAGTTGAAACTGTATTCGGAAATGGACGGGGAGCCCCCTCCTGCCACACGCATGCTGCTTCCCTTCCACCGTACCTCTGTAACATTCCTGGCGTGAGCAACAACCCCAATGCTGCTATCAAACCAGCGATGGCTCTTCCTCTGATGTCACTTCCTAGGCGTGGGTCCAGGAAGTGATGTCATAGGAAGAGCCAACACTGACACGACAGCAACTTGGAGGTTGCTGCTCATGCCACGAACATTACAGAGATACGGGGGAAGGGAAGCGGTGCACACACGTGGCAGTGGGGGGCAGGGAAGGAATGGGGGGCAGAGGAGGATGGGTGCCTGCACCCTCACCAAGATGGTGACTAGGGCAGACTGCCCTCCCCTTACCACACCACTGGACATCTATCTTTAAAGAAGCCAAAGGTGGAGTAGACCCAAACCAGAACAATTTTGTTTTGTTCTTAATTTCAATTTTCAATTTTCTAATTGTAGTAGGCACTTCCGAATTAGAGTTTCAACTCTTCCTAATTCATAGGGACAATGCTTCCTGAAAGAAATGACCGGGGACGTGCAAACCTTTTTTTCATGTGAATAAGTTCTAAAAATTTTGTCCCTGTGAGCAACAAGTTCTATAAACCAATAACTTTCCAGACTTGCAATAACATTGGGACTCGTACTTCAGCCATCCTCTTATATACTTCTCGTATTACTATTAAATAATTCCATGACACCATTTAAATGGGCAAAAGTTGGCCGCAGCTTTGTTTAATTATTACTTTGCATATTAACTTCATAACTTTCTTGAACTATAACAAAGATCCAACATTTACAACCATGTTTTGCGGATGTATCTCCAGGAGCTATCCGGTATTGAAACTAGCTCCATTATCCCCCCCCAACCCTTTTCTCTTATAACCTTCGGTGACTTATGGTGTCGTCAAGCCACGAGGGTATCTTTAAAATTCACCAATCATATTTTAAACTTCAATCCGCTTTCTTTTCGGCATTTCTTCGGAAAACTGTGCTGCTGGGCTGGAAAAGTATTTTGATGCAGTGGCTCTCGGCACAGCCTCCAACCATCCCTCATTGGAGATCCTTGATGGTAAATCAGGTGTTGTTGGAGAGGCAGGACATTGTTGATTTGAACTCTTGTGCAGGACAGTTGTTCCAACAATGCTAGATGCCCTTCAGCACCACATTCACGCTATATGTTTGGCGACAACTTTGGAATCACTAATGTTGACCTTGTGCAATTTTGATTTTACCTCACAGATTTACTCTGTTTACTCCTGTGGCTGCTGCTCCCAGAGTGGGGGGGGAGGGGGGTTGGAAAGTTTGGGGAGGGCTTGGGGTTTGATGTGGATTATTGATGTTCTGTGTATTGTTGTTTCTTGTTTATGATAAATTATCAGTAAAAAAACCTTCAATCCACTTTTTGATAAATGCTTTTTTCAAGGCCCCATCTTCCCTTCAGCTGCGACCGCCCCACCCACCCCTACCAAACTATCCAATATTCCCAGAAAAAAACTCCTAACCCAAAATCTGCTGGGCTGGGAGGAAGGGAATCGGAGAACTCTCCTGCAATTCACTCCTGCTTTTCCTCATGTAATTTCTTCTCCCAGCCAATTTACTTCAGTTTCCTTACTCTTCTTTGACTCCACCCACTCCCTTCTTTCACCCATTCCCTGCTTGTTCCGACCACCTATCCCTCTCAGCCTCCTTGTTGCTATCTCATTCCTTTTCCCAACCTCCTCCATCCCCCCTTAATTTTATTATATCAATGAGCTTCTATATCACCCAATGTTATTATCCACCCAGTTAAAGCTGCGTGGCTCTTTATAATTTTGTGAGCGACGTTCCTAGAATGTATGAGCGATTGCTCACATGCTCCGCTTAGAGCAGGGGTGTCCAACCTGCGGCCCAAGGGCCGCATGCGACCCTGTGAAGTATTTTGTGCGGCCCCGGTAGAGATTGATGTAGTGTTTTCCTCTGCAGCCCCCGGGTGTTTACCGTCTTGCCGGCTCCCTCCTCTGTCTTGCTGCAGCGTTTGCACATTTGTGTGGCCCCAGAAACACTGCGGCCCAGGGAAGCCAAAAGGTTGGACACCCCTGGCTTAGAGGGATCATGTCTTAGGGAACAGACAACAATAAAGTAATATTGTCAGCATACATGAAAAGTTGAAAATCTGACAGAAGCTGGATTCTTCCAAGCATTCTCATTACAATGTTCCAAAGAAAAGATGACAATGATTATCCCTGTATAACTCCACATGGGGGACCCCAAGACCTTGATTCTCTATTTGCCATTTTTACTCTGTATGTTCAGCATTTCAAAAAGTATAAACAATTCCCGTTAGACCTATTTCATGTAGTATTTGCAATAAAACATCATGGTCAAGCAGATCAAATGGCAAGGATAAGTTAAACTGTAAAATCAATGCCTTATGGTATGTAGATATTGAAATCCTCACTAGACCAGGGATTCTGTACCTGGGGCCCCTGGATGGGTTTCAGGGTGTCCTTGAGGGTCAGATCAAATTTAACATTTACCCCCCCCCCCTTTTTTTTTATTTTTTTACAAAGGCGCGCTAAGCGTTTTAGCGTGGATTTAGAGCACACTAAATCAATGCGTGCGCTAACCGCTAATGCGTCTATAGGATAACATGCACGCATTAGCATTTGCGCATGCTAATATTTATCGTGCGCTAAAAAGCTCAGCACACCTTTGTAAAAGAGGGGGTTAAATTCACTATACAGCCCGGTACTGTTGATTTTTCTCACAGGTAACGAGAGAACAGATGAGTAGTAGTAGTAGTAATGGTAATTGAAAACGTAGTAGTAATAAATCTGTTTTAATTAAGAGGATTGTATTTCAATGAGTAGCCATTACTTTTTGCATAAAAAAGGAGTGGGTTTTTTTTTAGATTGTTTACTTTAATGTTTAATATTTTGTGTATGTCATATGTATGAGACAATCAAAACTTAATAAATAAAGTACATTATGGGGTCCTTTTATTAAGGTGCGCTAACCGATTTATAACATGCACTTTAGATTAGCGTGCACTAAATGCTAAGATGCCCATAGGATATAATGGATGCCTTAGCATTTAGCGCGCGCTAAATCAGTTAGCGTACCTTAATAAAAGGACCACTATATTCATTGCATGCAAAGTTGTGTTTATGTGAATATTTCTGGGGAAGGGGGGGTCCATAGCTTCCATCAGATTCTGAAAGAGGTCCGTGACTCATAAAAAAGGTTAAGAATCGCTGCACTAGGCTTTCTATACTAAAGTCTTTTCATAAATCGGACTGGAATCAACGGAAGTATATTATGTTGGTCTAAGTCAGGGGTAGGCAATTCCAGTCCTCGAGAGCCGGAGCCAGGTCAGGTTTTCAGGATATCCACAATAAATATGCATGAGATAGATTTGCATCTTAAGGAGGCAGTGCATGCAAATCCATCTCATACATATTCATGGTGGAGATCCTGAAAATCTGACTTGGCTCCGGCTCTCGAGGACCGGAATTGCCTACCCCTGGTCTAAGTAATCAGATAATTCTCCAGTAAATAAACTCTCCATTATTTTGTCGAAAATAGGAATATTGCAACAGGCCTATAGTTGGTACCATATTCAGATCCAATTTTAGATTCTTCAAGATAGGGTTCATTATTATATCTTCAAGTTTAGATGGAAAACTGCCAACACTCAATGCATTTTTCAACCCGATAGGAATGCAGGAGGCGAAATGTTTAGTAAGTAGGTTGGACATTGATCCAGTGAGCAGCGAGTTCTACTGAATCTTTTAAACAAAGTATTTATTTCTACTGGTTGAACTCGGGGAAAGGTATTCCAAAATCAATCTGCTGGAAGATTAGGAGCAACTTCTAAGTCATTACTCTCCAAATCCAATACAGGTAGCTGTTTGGTTTCAATTAAAGATTGCATATTTGTTATTTTGTCTTCAAAATAAACAGCTATCTCATCTGGCGATAGCAGTTTCATTTGAGAATTATTATTAATAGTTATATCTTTCACTTGAGTGATCTCCTCTACGATTCTATATAATTTTTTTCATATCCATTACTGCTGCTCCTATCTGTGAAAAATAATATGTTCTTTTTGATACTGATAATTTGTATTTATAAATATTATATCCATCTCTCCACCTCTGCCTTTGCCATTGCACTTCTCTAAGCCATGCTTTTTTAATTGTCTACATCTCTTCTTTAATGCCAATAACCCCATCATCGTTCAAAGGGTTTTATTTGGATTTTTTTTTTTATTTTTTTTTTTACAAAGGAATAGGTCAAACAGCCGCTGGGGCAATGTCATCTAACACAGTTTTTATAGTTGGAGTCCTCCTGGATATTATTTCATTTGGATCTTAGGATGTTTCATTCAATAATGGTGTGTATTTCTGCCAAAACCTAGTTGAAACAACTTTTCCCCTAGTAACACTTGTTTCTGTTTCTGCCTGGTTTCTACTATCTTAAAACAACTACGACAAAATGATCAGACCATACTGCAGGTTTCCACATGATGTTAATTTATAACAAGATTAGAACATGTATTACTGTCTAAGTGAATTCATCTAAATCAGGGGTGTCCAACCTGCGGCCCCGTGAAGTATTTTGGGCGGCCCCGGTCGAAGACGATGCAGTGTTTTCCTCTGCTGCCCCCGAGTGTTTACCGTCTTGCTGGCTCCCTCCTCTGTCTTGCTGCAGCATTTCTGCGGCCCCAGAAACATTTTTTTAGGCTAATGCGGCCCAGGGAAGCCGAAAGGTTGGACACCCCTGATCTAAATGATGATCACTTGCTTGTATATGATTTACATATCAAACTTAAGAAATATAGGGGTCCTTTTATTAAGGTGCACTAACCGATTTAGCGCATGCTAATCTTTAGCACGTGCTAAATCGGTTGGGGTGCCTTAATAAAAGGACCCCATAATACCTAAAGATTCCATAAATGAAGAGTTTCTTTTGCTTTCGAATCCGTTTCCGTTTCTAAATGTAAGTTGATATCTTCCAGTAAAATGCAATTATCAAGCCTTAGAATATTTTGTGAAATAAATTCATACGTAGGGCTCCTTTTACGAAGGTGCGCTAGGGCTTTAATGCACGGAATAGCGCACGCTACATTGCCATGCGCTAGACTTTAACGCCAGAATTGAGCTGGCATTAGTTCTAGAAGCGGAGCACGCAGTAATTTCCTGTGTGCGCTAAAAACGCTAGCGCACCTTAGTAAAAGGAGCCCATAGTATTATGTACCTCTGTCCATTTTCCAAAGAGACTATACAGTGTTCCTCCGGTTGTTCGCGGTTCGCGGTCCCGGTCATTTTCGGACCGCGAACCGCCGACAAGGAGAGGGCAGCGGGAGAGGCAGGAGAGAGCAGCCGGAGCGCTGCGAGTGCAGGAAATCACTCGCGGTTCTCTCTGACCACCTCTTCCTGCATGAAGTCGGACCTTATCCAATCAGGAGTTCCTTTGACACACAGCTGCAGGAAGAAGCGATTGGAGCGAACCGCAAGTGATTTCCTGCACTCGCGGCGCTCTGGCTGCTCTCCTGCTGCCCTCTCCCTCTACCCTCTTAAGGCTCCCGCATGAAAAAAAACGTATTTGCGATTTTTCAAGATTCACGGAGGTTCCTGGAATGGAACCCCCGCGAATCTCGGGGGAGCACTGTACACCATAATACAGCCTAATCTTCCCAATAATGTGGTATCTGAAATTTCACAAGATGATTTCTAATCTAATACCACTTTATGATTCAATAAGAGAAGCAAAAAAACAAAACAAAACCCAACAACCCTCCCCTCCAACTTTTATCAATAATTGCAAGGTCTCCCCAATAACCCCCAGGACATACAGTATGTCTAGAATTATACGATCATTAATCATTTGTATCCAAGGGCTCCTTTTACTAAGCTGTGTTAGGGCTTTCATGTGTGCTACATTGCCCCGTGCGCTAGACCTTAACGCCAGCATTGAGCTGGCGTTAGTTCTAACTGCGTAGCACGCGGCAATTTCCTGTGTGCGCTAAAAACGCTAGCGCACCTTGGTAAAAGGAGCCCCAAATTATAGAAACAAAAACAAATCCTAGTTGTATTTCATTAATCCAATCATTCAGTAATTCAGTCTTTTTTGCAAAGAAACCTAGCATTTATTCTAAAGCAGGGAACAGGAGGTAACATGTAAATATCATGAAAAAGATCCTTCCCCTTATTTAAGTCAAGGTTATTACAACATGATTTAGGGGAGAAGTTATTAATGTGGGCTACCATTAAGACTGGCTATTGTAGCACAGAGTCCAATTCTATTCAATGAGAATCTAAGCTAAAAAAGCATGACTAGCCCAAAATGATAACATGCCCCTTAGTGTCTCTGTTTAAACTGACAGGTTTCTATGACGCCTATTCCCTATTATTACCTCCAGGACTGTCTCAAGTTGAAAATGCACCCTGTGCGACACCTCCCCCTCCCCGGAATTCTTATCCCATCCACTGTGTTGCAGCCAAACAGGGAAGCCAATGGACAGGACATAGTTTTGGAGCCCAACCTCCTTTGTGCCCTGTGCAGTTGCACTGCCCGCCCAAAGCTCACTACGGCCCTGATTAAATGTTCAGTATTCTCAATTGAAAAGGGTAGATAGTGGGGTTCCCTAGGAGTCTGTGCTAGGAATGCTTCTTTAAAGATGATAAATGATCTAGAGATGGGAAATGGAGTAACTAGTGAGGTTGTGAGAGGAAAGAGTCAACATGGCACCCACGAAATCCCAATGGCTTGTTTTGTGCGTTTGTTTTTTTTAACAGATGTGTTTGTGCTCAGTGCATCTGTCTTTTTCAACTATTCTCGAAAAAAAGAATGTCCAAAACATAACCTCCCCCCCCAAACAGGATAGACATTTTGCAGTTTTGAAAATGGGTATACTTGGTATTGAAGCTTTGTGCGTGTTCCACAAAACATCTAAACTCAGATTTAGACATCATATCGAAAATGGCCCTCTCTGTCTACTATACTGCATGGCTTGGAGTCAATTTGGAAGTGAAATGTGAAAGTTTGGAGAATCAGGTTCGAAGGAGAAATCTCTGTTCGATAAATTTTCCTTGTAAGTGATGTCTTAAATATAAAATGTATTTAATTTTTATTGCACTTATTGAAAATATTGAAAATGAATAAAAAATTTATAAAAAAATAAAATAATAAAAAAATTTTTTTCCTTGTATCCCTGGTGTTTCTGCACAATATGTTTGTTATGTCACTAAGGGGTCCTTTAACTACGGCGTGCTAACTGATTTAGCACACGCTAACTGATTTAGCACGCGCTAATTGATTTAGCGTGCGCTAAAGATTGGCGTGCACTAAATGCTAAGGCGCCCATTATATTCTATGGGCGCCTTATCATTTAGCGCACGCTAATCGATTTAGTGCGTGCTAAATCAGTTAGCACGCCTTAGTAAAAGGACCCCTAAATTCTGTCTTTGCCTTGTCAGTCAATCCCATCAGTGTCTAAAGCATTCTACTTGCTCTCATGTAAGAAAAAAAAATGTGGTACAGAGGAATTGATCAACTATCTCCTATATTAGAGGACTTTCCTAAAATCATTTAAGGAAGAGGTGGCAATTCCATCCACATTGGTGGTCACAATAACTATGGACTGTAATCGAGACTATGGGGTCCTTTTACTAAGGTGCGCTAATCGGTTTAGCGCGCACTAAATTATACGGTGCCTATTATATTCTATGGGCACCTTAGCATTTAGCACGCACTATATCAGTTAGCCAGCCTTAGTAAAAGGACCCCTTAGACACAGCCACACTTTATTCTGTACTTTCAAAGTATTCATTTTTTTGGGATGTTGCACAGGCAACTCAGAAATATTGCAAACAATTTTGGGAAATGAGACCTAGGGCTTTGACTCTAGGATCTTCCTTGCAAATGCATGGTTAAATATAAGGATGAATTTTTTTTTTTTTCATTTTCTTTAAGCCCTCACAAATGGTGATGTTTCTGAGTAATGAGACGTTGACCCAAGGGCAATCTGTGGCATCTGTGCCTTTTGAGAGACTGCAGGCTTAATTTTCTTTGACACCCTCTCTGTATGTAATGTAAATATTATCTGCTCGCTAGGTATTGTTTCCTTCTTAGCTGAATTGAAAAGAATTACCTATTTTGTTTGATCTTTTTTTCTCTCCTCACTATTGAGGATTAGTGTAATAAGAGAGATTTTTCCCACTTATATTATTTTGTTGTTTATACTGGCTGTATTTATACCACGTTTTTCATATCAAGAGTTGTCTTGAATTTGTATAAACTTATAAAAATAAAAGTTAAAAAATAGAATGTTAGGAATGATTAGGAAAGGAGTGAAAAATAAAACTTGGGAATATTATAATGCCTTTGTATCACTCCATGATGTGACTGCATCTCATACTGTGTGCGATTCTGGTCACCGTATCTCAAAAGATATAGTGGAATTAGAAAAGATACAGAGAAGGGCAATGACAATGATAAAGAGGATGGGACAACTTCCATATGAGGAACATAAGAATTGCCGTTGCTGGGTCAAACCAGTGGTCCATCGTGCCCAACAGTTCGCTCTCGCGGCGGCCCTTAGGTCAAAGACCAGCGCCCTAACTGAGTCTAGCCTTACCTGCGTATGTTCTGGTTCAGCAGGAACTTGTCTAACTTTGTCTTGAATCTCTGGAGGGTGTTTTCCCCTATAACAGCCTCTGGAAGAGCGTTCCAGTTTTCGACCACTCTCTGGGTGAAGAAGAACTTCCTAAAGGGGCTAGTAGGTCCTTTTACTAAGGTGCGCTAACTTATTTAGCACGCGCTAAATGTTAACGTGTGTATGATAGTCTATGGACGTGTTAGTGTTAAGTTTGCACGCGCTACATCAGTTAGCGCACCTTAGTAAAAGAGGGGATAGAGTTCTTCAGCTTGGCTGAGAGATAGTTGAGAGGATTAGGGGGCATGTGATGAAGTAGTAGATTTAAAACAAACAAGAGAAAATATTTCTTCATTCAACATGTAATTAAACTTTGAAATTTGATGCCAGAGAATATGGTGAAAACAGTTAGCTTAGCAGGATTTAAAAAAAGGTTTGGATAATTTCCTAAAACAAAGTCCATAAAGCCATTATTGAGATGGCTTGGGAAAATCCACTGCTTATTCCTAGGATAAGGAGCATAAAATCTGTTTTACTCCTTGGGATTTTGCCAGATACTTGTGACTTGGGTTGGCCACTGTTTAAAATAAGATACTGGGCTTGATGGGACCTTCGGTCTGTCCCAGTATAGCAGCTCTTGTGTTCTTATATGATAGAGGTCCATAAAATACTGGGTGGAGTGGAATGGGTAATAATAATAATAATAGTTTATTTCTTATATACCGCTATACCAGAAGTTTGAAGCAGTTAACAAGAAAAGTACATACAGTCAATTTAAAATACAAACTGAAGAAAAGGTTAACAATCTTAAATTCATAGTAACATAGTAACATAGTAGATGACGGCAGATAAAGACCCGAATGGTCCATCCAGTCTGCCCAACCTGATTCAATTTAAATTTTTTTTTTTTTTTTTTTTTTCTTCTTAGCTATTTCTGGGCGAGAATCCAAAGCTTTACCCGGTACTGTGCTTGAGTTCCAACTGCCAAAATCTCTGTTAAGACTTACTCCAGCCCATCTACACCCTCCCAGCCATTGAAGCCCTCCCCAGCCCATCCTCCACCAAACGGCCATATACAGACACAGACCGTGCAAGTCTGCCCAGTAACTGGCCTAGTTCAATATTTAATATTATTTTCTGATTCTAAATCTTCTGTGTTCATCCCACGCTTCTTTGAACTCAGTCACAGTTTTACTCTCCACCACCTCTCTCGGGAGCGCATTCCAGGCATCCACCACCCTCTCCGTAAAGTAGAATTTCCTAACATTGCCCCTGAATCTACCACCCCTCAACCTCAAATTATGTCCTCTGGTTTTACCATTTTCCTTTCTCTGGAAAAGATTTTGTTCTACGTTAATACCCTTTAAGTATTTGAACGTCTGAATCATATCTCCCCTGTCTCTCCTTTCCTCTAGGGTATACATATTCAGGTCTTCCAGTCTCTCCTCATACGTCTTCTGGCGCAAGCCTCCTATCATTTTCGTCGCCCTCCTCTGGACCGCCTCAAGTCTTCTTATGTCTTTCGCCAGATACGGTCTCCAAAACTGAACACAATACTCCAAGTGGGGCCTCACCAATGACCTGTACAGGGGCATCAACACCTTCTTCCTTCTACTGACTACGCCTCTCTTTATACAGCCCAGAATCCTTCTGGCAGCAGCCACTGCCTTATCACACTGTTTTTTCGCCTTTAGATCTTCGGACACTATCACCCCAAGGTCCCTCTCTCCGTCCGTGCATATCAGCTTCTCTCCTCCCAGCATATACGGTTCCTTCCTATTATTAATCCCCAAATGCATTACTCTGCATTTCTTTGCATTGAATTTTAGTTGCCAGGCATTAGACCATTCCTCTAACTTTTGCAGATCCTTTTTCATATTTTCCACTCCCTCTTCGGTGTCTACTCTGTTACAAATCTTGGTATCATCTGCAAAAAGGCACACTTTTCCTTCTAGCCCTTCAGCAATGTCACTTACATACATATTGAACAGGATTGGCCCCAGCACCGAACCCTGAGGGACTCCACTAGTCACCTTTCCTTCCTTCGAGCGACTTCCATTAACCACCACCCTCTGGCGTCTGTCCGATAGCCAGTTTCTGACCCAGTTCACCACTTTGGGTCCTAACTTCAGCCCTTCAAGTTTGTTCAACAGCCTCCTATGAGGAACTGTATCAAAGGCTTTGCTGAAATCCAAGTAAATTACATCTAGCATATGTCCTCGATCCAGCTCTCTGGTCACCCAATCAAAAAATTCAATCAGGTTCGTTTGGCACGATTTACCTTTTGTAAAGCCATGTTGCCTCGGATCCTGTAACCCATTAGATTCAAGGAAATACACTATCCTTTCTTTCAGCAACACTTCCATTATTTTTCCAACAACTGAAGTGAGGCTCACCGGCCTGTAGTTTCCTGCTTCATCCCTGTGACCACTTTTATGAATAGGAACCACATCCGCTCTCCTCCAATCCCCAGGAATCACTCCCGTCTCCAGAGATTTGTTGAACAAGTCTTTAATAGGACTCGCCAGAACCTCTCTGAGTTCCCTTAGTATCCTGGGATGGATCCCGTCTGGTCCCATCGCTTTGTCCACCTTCAGTTTTTCAAGTTGCTCATAAACACCCTCCTCCGTGAACGGCGCAGAATCTACTCCATTTTCTCGTGTAACTTTGCCGGACAATCTCGGTCCTTCTCCAGGATTTTCTTCTGTGAACACAGAACAGAAGTATTTGTTTAGCACATTTGCTTTCTCCTCATCACTCTCCACATATTTGTTCCCAGCATCTTTTAGCCTAGCAATTCCATTTTTTATCTTCCTCCTTTCACTAATATATCTGAAAAAATTTTTATCTCCCTTTTTTACATTTTTAGCCATTTGTTCTTCCGCCTGTGCCTTCGCTAAACGTATCTCTCTCTTGGCTTCTTTCAGTTTCACCCTGTAGTCCTTTCTGCTCTCCTCTTCTTGGGTTTTTTTATATTTCATGAACGCCAACTCTTTCGCCTTTATTTTCTCAGCCACTAGGTTGGAGAACCATATCGGCTTCCTTTTTCTCTTGTTTTTATTGATTTTCTTCACATAAAGGTCCGTAGCCATTTTTATCGCTCCTTTCAGCTTAGACCACTGTCTTTCCACTTCTCTTATGTCCTCCCATCCTAACAGCTCTTTCTTCAGGTACTTTCCCATTGCATTAAAGTCCGTACGTTTGAAATCTAGGACTTTAAGTATCGTGCGGCCGCTCTCCACTTTAGCCGTTATATCAAACCAAACCGTTTGATGATCGCTACTACCCAGGTGAGCACCCACTCGAACATTAGAGATACTCTCTCCATTTGTGAGGACCAGATCCAATATCGCTTTTTCCCTTGTGGGTTCCGTCACCATTTGTCTGAGCAGAGCCTCTTGAAAGGCATCCACAATCTCCCTACTTCTTTCCGATTCCGCAGTCGGAACATTCCAGTCCGCATCCGGCAGGTTGAAATCTCCCAACAGCAGAACCTCCTCTTTCCTTCCAAACTTTTGGATATCCACAATCAGATCCTTATCAATTTGCTGCGATTGAGTCGGAGGTCTGTAGACTACACCCACGTAGATAGAAGTTCCATCTTCTCTTTTCAGAGCAATCCATATCGCTTCTTCCTCTCCCCAGGTCCCTTGCATTTCGGTCGCTTGGATATTGATCTTTACATAGAGAGCTACTCCTCCACCTTTATGACCATCTCTGTCCTTCCTAAAAAGATTATATCCCGGTATGTTTGCATCCCATCCATGTGATTCACTGAACCATGTCTCTGTGATAGCAACAATATCTAGATCTGCCTCTAATATCAGGGCTTGCAGATCATGAACTTTGTTGCTTAGACTGCGAGCATTTGTGGTCATCGCTTTCCAGCTATTTTTCAGCGATAATCTCCTTTTTCGTATGGATTTTTGTGTCGTTTCACTTTCCGCTGCAATACTAAGAAATGAGTTGCTGATATTGCTTTTGTTGCAGCCTTTACTACTATCACATCTTTTCTTTTGCCGGGGGTGGTCTCTACATACACCACCCCCACCTTCTAGTTTAAATGCCTAGAAAAATATTGTCTAAATTTCTCTGCAAGGTTTCTTTTTCCTGCTGTAGTAATATGTAGCCCATCAGTGCAATATAGCTTCTTGTCCTTCCATGTATTTCCCCATCCTCCTATGTACCTGAAGTCTATAAGAATGCATCTTTTAAAATCTAAAAGTTGGGGTAATAACATAGTTTAAATAGAGGAGTGATGATTAAGGATAGGCAACTAATAAAATTATACTTGGTTACTTCATCTGAAAATATGTACAGGACTAGGGGGCACAAAAAGAAGCTACAAAGTATTAAATTCAAAACAAATCAGAGAAAATATTTCTTCACTAAATGTGCAATTAAACTCTGGAATTCATTGTCAGAGAAAGTGGTAAAAGCAGTTAGCTTAGCAGGGTTTAAAAAAGATTTGGATACATTTTCTAAAAGAAAAGTCCATAAGCCATTATTAAGATGGACTTGGGGAAAATATACTGCTTATTTCTAGAATAAGTAGAATAAAATCTGTTTTACTCTTGGGATTTGCCAGGTATCTGTGATCTGGATTGGTCACTGTTGGAAACAGAATACTGGGCTTGCTGGACCTTTTGATCTGCCCGGGGGCAATTACTCCAAATAGATTTGTTTTGAGCATTGTGGTCTGCCTAGAGTTTGAGCACATTGTGGATTTTTCAGCATAGTGGCACGGCCAGTTTTCCCCAGCGTTTGAGCACAGCATGGTTCGTCCATAGTTCAGCATATTTCAGCTAAGTAAAGTGGTTACATTGCTCACTAATTATTGAATTTTGAACAGTTGAAATGATTATTTTTAAACAACAAAAGAAATTATTTAAGAAGGAGGTTTTTTTTTTTTTAATGACTGATGATAGCTTCTCATAGTGAGATATGGCAAGAATATTTTCTGAACCTTATTTCTTGGAGCACTTGAAGTCTTTTCCTCCTTTTATAAAACTTATCAGTTGTGAATAGCCATTTCTAATAGTGTGGTTTGGTTTTGTGCATATCATGACAGGAATACTAAGTAGTATATTTAAAACATATCCGAGAACACATTCTTTTTACTCAATGCACAATTGAACTCTGGCTGTTGCTGCTGGTTTTTAAAGGGCCCATTCCTGGAGGAATAATCCATAACCTATACTAAGATTTTGGGGAAAGCCATTGCTTAGCCTTGGGTGTAAACAGCATGAAGCTTTTCTACTTTTGGGGGATATTGCCAGGTACTTGTGACTCGGATTGCTCATTGTTGGAAACAAGGATACTGGGCTTGACCCAACACAGCACATTTTGGGCCAGATTCTATCAAAGGTGTCAAAAATTGCTGTCTGCTTTTTCAGCAGTGACACATCTCGCTACTCGCCACAGCCCATCAACCCAGGCAAAAATAGTTGCGTATATATTTTTCACCACCAAATCCGGGACCCCTAACGAAGACACATTGATCGAAATATGGACTGTGCCCGGTCCCGTTAGTCACTTAAGGCGGTTCACTTGTGCAGCAAATTGTTTATTGAAATAAACGTTGCCTGCGTCTTGTACACTTGGTCTGCAGTTTCGTCTTTTTTTGTTTTGGCTTCACTGCTTCTTTACTGCAGACTTGTTGGATTTTGTTGTTTTGTCTAAAATTGTGGATCAAAAAAATTGGATGCTTAATGCTATTTTATTAAGGGCACTTCATGGCGAGCACTCCTTTTTAAAAAAAAATAGCACTGAATTCCGTACTCAGCTTTTGGGGGCGAGGATTTACGCCGGCTGAAACCTGTTGTAAGTCCTGGGTGCACAAATTTGGTGTGGATCCCTGTTATCCTGTAAACACTGTGCACATCTGTGAACATCCCTGACCTGCCCATGCCCTTCCCATGGCCAAACCCCCTTTTGAATCCTATTTAGGGGCTCATTGTTATAGAATTAGGGTTCATAGACAACGGCGCGAAAGACAAAAGCGCGCGCCGACAATTGAGCGCAGCGCGCGCCGCCGCACCGCTCTAAATTACAGTTTTTAGGTGTTCCGACGGGGGGTTTTGTTGGGGAACCCCCCAAGTTTACTTAATATACATCGCGCCGGCGTTATGGGGGGTTTGGGGGGTTGTAACCCTCCACATTTTACTGTAAACTGAACTTTTTTCCTAAAAACAGGGAAAAAGTGAAGTTTTCAGTAAAATGTGGGGGGTTACAACCCCCCACACCCCCCACAATGCCCCCACAACGTGGCGCGATGTCTATTAAGTAAAATGGGGGGGTTCCCCCCCACCGCCCCCCCGTCGGAGCACTAAAAACAGTAATTTAGAGCGGTGCGGCGGCGCGCGCTGCGCTCAATTGTCTGGGCGCGCCTTTGTCCCGGCGCGCTTTTGACCTGACACCTAGAATTAGTACATAGGCAGATTGGCACCCAAATCTTCATTGGTGACAATTAAGTGCTTTGTTTGCTCCAAAAATTAAATCATTGGGGCACATCTATCAATCATTTTGATTGTAAAAATCAGAGTGACCTTTATAGAATCTGAGGGGTTAGCATTTTATATTCTTAGACTCTCCCCAAAAGAAGGAACAGGAGAAACTCTATAGTGGAAACAGGAAAACAGCAGCTGAAGCAGAAAAATCTCTGGCATAGGATCCTGCCACCAGGCCCCAAATAATCTGTCCAGTACTAGAACCAGAGAAATCTCTTTATCATGTCTCTTTTCACTTTGAAATTTATTTCTTTTTACCACAGGCTTATATTGTCAAGCCACAAAACTATCTTGAATCTGAAAGGAGAAATAGGGGCAGGAAGGCCAAGGAAGGGTCTCTATACTGAGCAGTCTAGAACAGAGGTTCTCAGCTGAGTCTTCAGGATACACCTAGGCAGTCAGGTTTTCAGGATACCCACGGTGAATATGCATGAAATAGGTTTGCATACCGCGGAGGTAGTGCATGCATATTTATCTCATACATATTTATTTTGGGCATTTTGAAAACATGAACGGCTAGGTGTGTCCTGAGGGCTGGGTTGAGAACTCCTGGTCTAGATCAAGGGTAGGCAATTCTGGTCCTCAAGAGCCGCACGCAGGTCAGGTTTTCAGGATAGCCACAATGAATACACTGCACAACAATTTTTTGGTTAAGTCTTGATTCCTGAAAAGTTTTTGGTGATTATGACAGGTACCAACTTGGTATGCTCAAATATGGTTTTGGTTTTACTGCATCACGTAAGAACTATGAGAAATAGACATTTTTATGTTTACTGACAATAAAATATATAGTCAAGTTTACGTTTCGCACAAGCGACTAAATGAAACAGAATTAAAAGTGTTTTGCTCCCGAGTTTCTTTTATATTCAGTGTCTGGTGCATCACGTTGTAGCATCCAACAATAGTCGGCAAGCATTGACGGATTCCAATTGCCCTGGTATCGTTTCTCCATCGTAGCTATGTCTTGATGAAACCTTTCACCGTGCTCGTCACTCACAGCACCGAGATTTGCGGGGAAGAAGTCCAAGTGTGAATGGAGGAAATGAATCTTGAGTGACATATTGCACTTCATTCTCTTGTATGCTTTGAGAAGTTTGTCTACCAGCTGAATGTAGTTTGGGGCTCTGTAATTGCCCAGAAAATTGTCAACAACGTCTTTCAAGGCTTTCCAGCCAATTTTTTCCGGCCCAACTAACAGATCTTCAAATCGCTTGTCACTCATAACATGTCTGATCTGGGGGCCAACAAAAATACCCTCTTTGATCTTGGCATCAGTTATTCTTGGGAACATCTGTCTTAAATAACGAAAACCTTCCCCTTCCTTGTTCATTGCTTTCACAAAATTCTTCATGAGTCCCAGTTTAATGTGAAGAGGAGGCAAAAATATCTTTGTCGGGTCAACAAGCGATTCATGTGCTACATTTTTCTGTCCTGGAACTAACTTTTTACGGAGTGGCCAGTTCTTTCTAGAATAGTGCGACTCTCTGTCTCGGCTGTCCCATTCGCAGATGAAACAGCAGTACTTTGTATAGCCAAGCTGCAGTCCTAGTAACAGAGCAACGACTTTGAGGTCTCCACAGATATTCCAGTTATACCTGGTATACTGGACATACTTTAGTAACATTTCCATATTCTCATATGTTTCTTTCATATGTGCTGCATAGCCAACAGGTACTGAAGGATAAACGTTGCCATTGTGCAACAGAACAGCTTTCAGGCTTAACATTGACGAATCAATGAAAAGACGCCACTCTTCCGGGTTGTGATCACAACCAAAGACCGAGAACAATCCTTCAATGTCACAACAGAAACAGAGACTGTCGACTTGTGCAAAAAATTTGGTTATATCATGATGCCGGTCTCGAAACACAGAAATTTTCGTACCTGGTGATAGCAAACACCATTCCTGCAGTCTCGAACCTAGCAGCTCAGCTTTTGCTTTTGACAGACCCAAATCTCTGACCAAATCGTTCAATTCGGACTGTGTTATCAGATGTGGATCGCCTGATGAGGATGGTTCAAAATCCGGGTCAATGTCACTGTTAGAACCCTGCACTGCAGTTTCTTCATCTGGTTCGTCTAAGGTCCAATCCTCTGGTGGTTTCGGAACTGGAAGACTGTCATCATGTGGCATGGGTCTCATTGCTGAAGGCAGATTAGGATATTCAATTGACTTCTTGTTTTTGGCAGAGAAACCAGACACATTAGTCAAACAGAAATAACAGTCCGTCACATGGTCTTTCTGTTCTCGCCATATCATCGGAACAGCAAATGGCATCGTCTTTCGAGTACCTCTGAGCCAGGCTCTCAGACTAACAGCACATGTCGCACAGCAAATGTGAGGCGCCCATTGCTTGTCTTGATCACCTATTTTGCAGCCAAAATACAGATGATAGGCTTTCTTTACAAGGGCAGTCATCGAACGTCTCTGAGGCGTAAGTGTATATTCCCCACAGATATAGCAGAATGTGTCGCGGCTGTTACGACACCGACGAGACATATTGCCCGACACCAAAACGTCTATAGCATCAAGCTTACTTACTGTTATATTGCTACAGCTACTATACTACTATACTTTACTATACTGATACTATATACACACACGGACTATCTATATTAACCAAATGAGCAGGATCGGTGTATGGAAGCCACCATTATAGCATGGTGAGACAGCGCAAGCTCGTTCAGACCTGCCCAGACATGCCCAGGATGTCATCTTCCATAAAACAGCTTCCAACCTGGCTAGATTTTATGCATGGACATACCCAGGCGGCACAAACCGTTGTTGATAAGACACTTATGGGAGAAAAAATTGTTTGCATCCAAATATAAGAAAAAATCACGACAAAATTGAAGATTTCTCTGAAATGGTACGTGATGGGTAATTTTTGATGTAATATTCATGATCAGCACCCAAAATTCTATAAGAAACACCCAGCAGTGTTCAGGAAGCAAAAACTTTGTTGTGCAGTGATATCGTACGAGATGGATTTGCATGCACTGCCTCCTTGAGATGCAAATCTACCTCATGCATATTTATTGTGGATATCCTGAAAGTCTGACTTGCCTGTGGCTCTCAAGGACCAGAATTGCCTTCCCCTGGTCTAGATGGATTTCAAGTTCCTTATTTGCATTAGATTGGTATGATTGAATATTCATGAGGAAAGGTACATATGTGATGGCAGGCTGGACCCCAGAGAGTTTTCCAACAATTTTGGAAAACGTTATTGAGATTTAGTTTAATTTGTGTTTCGGTGTATTAAGTAGTACTCTTGTGTTGTATAGTACTGAGACATCTCAGAACAAATTAC
Organism: Geotrypetes seraphini; assembly: GCF_902459505.1. Taxonomy (NCBI): domain Eukaryota; kingdom Metazoa; phylum Chordata; class Amphibia; order Gymnophiona; family Dermophiidae; genus Geotrypetes; species Geotrypetes seraphini. The sequence continues at coordinate 218,421,909 of NC_047089.1, read as the reverse complement.
CAACACAGCAGCATTTAGAGTACTGGCGACAGATAATATTTCCCAAATTACTGTGTATCTTTAACAATCCTCTTCTCTCTGAATCTATACATAATAATTGCAGATATTCTAGAAAGTCCTTGTGCAACCTGGATACGGAGAAGGAATCAATTATTCACTGACTCCTCCACAGCAGTAACACTTCAGGGACAAAGGCTTCAGGGAATTAATGTCTCTCCTTCTTTGTCTGTTTCAAGTAAATGGATCTCATCAACGGTCTATTTATTATAACATGAGTTTTCATCCCGTTAATGGCCAACAATTTTACTAAATGCATTTAAACACTCTGCCCCACCTGCTGCAGGAAGAAATTTTATCTTTGCCATTAGGGTCTCGAGTCTTCTAGTTTTAATTCAGTATCCCACCCCTCACTCTGCCTGTTCCATCCCATAATGTCATGAACAGGTCCTTGTGACATCACAAGTGTTTTATTAGCTACTAGTATTTTAGTCCGTTACATTAACGGGTGCTAGAATATAGGTCTTTCTGTCTGTCTCTCTCCCTGGCCCCCTTTGTCTGTCTGTCTTTCTGTGTCTCTCTCTGCCCCTGTGCCTTTCTTCTTTTCTTTCTGTCTCCCTTCCTCTCGCTGTCTGGCTTGCTTTCTATCTATCTGTCTCTCTCCTCCCCTCCACTTTCCTGTGCAGCAGCCACAGCATCATTCTCTCCCCCTCCATGTCCCTGTGCAGCAGCATTCCCTTCCCCTCCACTACTTCCCTGTACAGCAGCATTTAGATCCCCCCTTCCCTGTGCAGCAGTCACAGCAGCAGCAGCATTCCCTCCCACCCCACACCATTTCCCTGTGCAGAAGCAGCATTTCCCTTACCCCCCTTTCCCTTCCCTCGGTCTTGCCTGCTCCCTTAGTCCCTTGCCGCCCCCACCCTTCCCTTCCCGCGGTCCGACAAACCTGCCGATTCCAGCAGCGTGTGCAGCACTCTACACACACTGCTTCAGGGCCTTTTACTGCCCTGATTTACTGTGGTACGTCCTTGATGACATCATCAGAGATGCGGCAGAGCAAATCAGGGCAGTAAAAGGCCCCAAAGCAGCGTGTGTAGAGTGCTGCACACGCTGCTGGAATCAGCTGGTTTGGAGTCGGGACCGGGGCATCCCTTCGAGGCTGGAGTGTTTTGGGCTTCCCTTACCGCGAAGTGTCGCCACGGCTCCTCTCGATCCCACCAGCGTCGGAAGCCTTCTCCGACGCTGGTGTGGCTGGTGAGAGGAGCCGACACGGAGAGCAGGGAGTCCAGGCTGGCATCCAGTCCTGACGGCGAGTGGTAGGTGATGGGAAGTAAGCCTGGGGACTCGCGCATGCGCACTCCTGCGGCCACAGACCTACAGATCATGGAATCACGCAGATAGGAGTGCGCATGCGCGAGGTAGGGTTTTATTATATAGGATACACAGTGGTATAGGGAGGGAAGGAAGTGCCCGCAACAGTGTCTCTCTCTCGCGCCCTTCTCTCCACCCCCCCCCACTCCTTCCATGCCCACCCCTCTGCTCCTTCCTCTCCATCCCCCCCACTCATTCAGCGCTTCCACCCACACTCAAACCCTCCCTTCCCACCCTGTACCTCTTTAAATCTTTGACAGCGCGAGCAGTTTCTCCATCCTGTTACTCACTCTGGCTTTGGCTTTCACTCTGATGTCACTTCCTGGCTCTGCAACCCGGAAATAATTTCAGAGGGAGTCAGGCCTACATGGGCATCCTAGAATGCACTGGGAAGGGGAAGGCCCACCATTTTGGCTGTGAGCATCCCTCAGGCTGGACTTTCAACTACAAGGTACGGGAGGTAGGCCTCTTTCCCAGTGCATCCCAGGATGCAGTGGGAGTGGCTTAAGACTCCAGTTAACCCAGGTGCCTAAGGACCCTCTTATGGCCACTGTTGGAAATAGTATTCTGAGCTTGATGGATCTTGACGGAATACCAAAGAAAAAAACACACAGAACAAGCAATTGGGATGCAGAAGGGGTCAGGGGCTAGCAATCCTAGCAGACTGGCCACACAGACATTCCAGCAGAGCAGTAGAACACCATAGGGGGCACTGCAGTGATCTTCACACAAAAAGGCCCAGTACATGGCAACTCTTATGTTCTTATCGTTAGTGAATGCCCTTGCCCATTCCACTCCCATGGCCACATCCCCTTTTCAGTTGTGCACTAATGAATTTAAGCACACATCTTTATAGGAAAGCATTTAACAAGATAAGTGCATTAATCCAAATAGTTACCAATTAGCCCCAATAATTGATTGTTATCACTCAACTATTAGCGCAAACAGGCTCATTGCACAATTCTAATCTAATCTTTAATTTGTGGATTGCACTATACCTGCAGAGGTTCAAGGTGATTTACAGAACAAGAGAACCCATGTAGAACATGGGGCATATACAGTAGTGAGTCGTGTCAATTACAATGCATAGGAAATGCATATAATAGCAACAAGACTATGCATTTCAATCGGTTATTATGGACAATCAGGAGACAATGTAAGCAACCAATGAAACACATGTAGTAGTTACATATTAAAAGTTTCAATTGTAGTGGAGCACCCTTGGGAGGTGATATATGGAGAGTCCTCAAGACGAGCGATATTACTGTAGAGTTTGAGCAGAGATCATGGTTATGGTCAAAGTTACTGTCATTGGTTTGTACTATTGGTCTTTGGAGTGATCTGTAGAGAATAAAAGCTTTTGAATTGTTTTTTTGCAATCCGAGTCTAGTTTGTTGAGTTTGAGTTTGGTAAGTTATGCAAATTGGACATATGCCCATATATGGGCACACAGTTTGAAGTGCCATTTATGGAATTCCTCTTTTAAATGCTGATACTGGGTTATGCTAGTAATCTATAATAGAACTCGTCACCCAAGTTCGGTTATTCAACAGGGGCCAGATTCTATAAAAGGTGCCGTTGTCATTGTGCACCTAAAAAAACAGCTGCCAATCACGGGTCAATCGAGCAACGGTGCTGTTTATAGAATCGCTGCTTCATGAAAGATGGGCACCAGAAATGTAGGCCAGGATTTTAAAGGCCTGCATTTCTGGCAGCTATCTTTCATGTGAATTGTGGCTTTGAAGGCACTTTACGATGCCTAATACCACTTCCATTCTTAGCTATGCCTACAGTGGTGATAGGCATCGTAATGCGCCTCTATAGCTGCGATGAAATTGACATTTTTCTAGGCGCCACAAGGTGCCTGCAATTTTTTTTAAAAATGATTTTAATCATCATTAAATGGCTTTTTCTACTTAAATTAAGATGCCATTTATAGAATATGGCCCAAGGCTTCTATTGTGAGTTGGGGCACTCGGAGGTGCTCAGTTGTAGGAAGTATAAAGTGGTGCATAGGAACAATTATATCTGCTTGATAGAATTCACTACTCAAGAAAAGAATGGGGAGGGGCATTTTCTATATGACGTCCAAATCCAAGTTTGGACGTTTTGCGGAACGTGGACAAAAATCCAGTACTGAACATGACCATTTTCGAAACATAAAAATCTCTCTCTTTTTGTTTCAGAAATGGCCATTTCTCAGCTATGTTTGTCCTGGTTGTGTCTATCTTTTTTTGAATCGTTAAAAAAAAAAAAAAAAAACAAAGAAAAAACGCACAGAAGAAGCCATTGGGATGTAGAAGGGGCCAGGGGCTAGCATTCTTAGCCGACTGGCCACACAGACATTCCAGCAGAGCAGTGGAGCACCATAGGGGGCACTGCAGTGATTGTCGCAGAAAAAGGCCCAGGTACACATCTTACCAGAGCCCCCATATTGTATGGTGAGCACTCCAAAGCCTACCTAAAACTGACTGTTCACCACACCAATAACCATTATGCCTGCGGGTTACACCTACAGTGGATTAGGGTGGGTACAGTGGATTAGGGTGGGTTTTGGAAGGCTCACATATTCCACCATAAGTGTACTCGTAGTTAGAGTGAGATAAGGGCCTGAGTCCCCATCTTTATGGTTGACTATACCACCTTCTAAGTTACTCCAGAAACCTTGTTGTTGCTCATCTAGGATTAGCTGTAACATCTGAAGCTATTATATCGTCAGGTACGTACTGTTTCATTCACATCTTTGGGGGTGGGAGGGGTCAGTGACTACTGGGAGAGTGTGGGGTGAGGTAATGCTTTCATCCCTCCGGTGGTCAACTGGTTAATTTGGGCACCTTTCTGGCACTTATATGTGGTTACGACAGGCCTACCCCCAAACGTCCAATTATGCCCTGGATGTTTTCCAAAATGTTTGATTATTGCCGAAAAACTTCCAAATCATAAGCCTGCCCTAGTTCCTACCAAACCATGCCTCCAACATGCCCCCTTCAGATTTAGATGCACTACAGACAACTACCATAGAAATCCATCTCCAAAATCCATTCTTGAAAATAGCAAATTGGAAGGTATGGTGAGAAAAATTCCCAACTGCCCCTTTATGCCACTTTTTGGACATTTTTCCTTTTTGAAAATGAGCCTCATAATTACTAAAAGGAAAAAATTTGATCATGTGACTCCCCTTGTAAAGGAAAAGTATTGGTTACCTGTAAATCATAGAATTACATATAAAATAGCATTACTTACACCCAAAATTTTTACGAATAAAGCTCCTGCATTCTTAGAAAGGCTTCTAATCCCTTATATTCCTACAAAATCCTTAAGATCGGAAGATAAATCTCTCCTCTTAGTCCCTTCACTAAGACTCATTTATTCAAGGAGAGACACCATCTTTTCCGTCATGGCCCCTCAAATCTGGAATTCGCTCCCAATCAATATAAGGGAAGAAAAATTACTTAGTAAGTTTAAAAGTCTCCTGAAAAGCTGGCTTTTTAAGGACGCTTTTAACTGAGTTATGCAAATTTTATATATTCAGGATGCGTGTTAGAGTACTAGTAATGCTGATAGGTGAAAACTGAGCAGGTAACTTTTTCCCCATCCTATTGTTTCATCACGCTGCCCTTTTTATTTGTTTATAAATTGTATTTAACCCTTTATTTTTTATTTTTTATCTTCTGTATTTGGTTGGTCTAAAGTTGTTTTAACTGTCTGGTTTGATTAATGTGTTTTTCTTTTTACCCCAATTTTATTATTATTTGTAAATCACATTGAATTACGATTTTGTGCGATCAAATCAAATTTTTATTAAACTTGAAACTTCATATCTTTTGTTCAGTGTGCAGTGGCAGTCAAAAAAATCAAATATAATGTTAGGAATTATTAGGAAAAGAATAGAAAATAAGACAAAGAATATTGTAATGCTTCTATATGGTTCCGTGGTATGATCTCACCTTGAATATTGTATGCTGTCCTGTTCGCTGTATCTCAATAACAATATAGCAGAATTAAAAAGGTTCAAAGAAGGGCAACCAAAATGATAAAGGGGCTGGAACTCCTCTCATATGATGGAAGGCTTAAGAGGTTAGGGAATAAGAACATAAGAATATCCATACTGGGTCAGACTAATGGTCCATGTAGACCAGTATCCTAAACTAAACTAAACATTAGGCTTATATACCGCATCTTCTCTATAACAGTAGAGCTTGGCATGGTTTACAAGAAATTAGAAAGGAGAACACATACAATATGGATTTGGAATAGTATGGAGAGGAGCAGAATTTACAACTTTGAAAATAGCCACAGTGGCCAATCCAGGTCCAAGTACCTGGCAGAAACTCCAGTAATAGCAGCATTTCATGGTACTGATCTCGGGGCAAGCAGAGGCTTCTCCCATGTCTGTCTCAATAGGAAACTATGGACTTATCCACCAGGAACTTGTTCAAACCCTTGTTAAACCCAGCTACATCAACCGCTGTTCCCACATCCTCTGGCAATGGATTCCAGAGCTTAACTATTCTTTGAATGAAAAAATATTTCCTCCTATGAGTTTTAAAAGTTTTCCGTGTAACTTCATTGACTCCTAGTTTCCAAGTGTATGAGCTATTTATATACCGCCTATCAATGGAGGTTGTCTAAGCGGTTTTTACATTCAGGTACTCAAGCCTTTTCCCCTGTCTGTCCCAGCAGGCTCTCAATCTACTTAACACAGTTTTTGATAGAGTAAATTATTGATCCACTTGTACCCATTCTACACCATTCAGGATTTTGTAGTCCTCAATTATATCTCCCTTCAACTGTCTCTTTTCCAAGCTGAAGAGCCCTTCTCTCTTTAGTCTTTCCTCATATGAGAGAAGTTCCTTCCTCTTTAGCATCTTGGTCGTTCTTCTTTGATCCTGTTTTTAATTCTGCTAGTTAGTTTTTGAGATACGGTGACCAGAACTGAATGCAATATTCAAGATGAGGTTGCACCATGGAGCGATACAGAGGCATTATAATATTCTTGTCTTATTTACCACCCCTTTCTTAATAATTTCTCTATTTTTTTAGCCGCTTTTGATATAGCTGGTTGAGCTGATATTCATCAGCTGATTGGCTAAGCTATAGCGGCCAAATATAGACCTGCTCTTTATGTGGGTCTATCTGGCTGGTAAACTTAGCTGGTCAGCCAATGAATATTGGTGTTAACTGGCTATGTCGCATGACACAGCTGGTAACGGTGCTAGCCATTAAGTGCTAATATTCAGTGGCCACCTTGTACTGAATATTTTATTTAATTATTATTAATGCTTAGCTTTCTTTTCCTGTTTTCCCATTCCTCTCTCTGCATACCAATGTACCCCTTTTCCTCCGGTTTTACTTATCCCTCTCGGCACTCTCTTGTAATTGAAATTGGTTACTAATGTACTTGACAATATTTCTCTTCCCCTGCAAACTGCTCTGAATTGTTTGTGGTATTGCGGTATACAAAAATAAAGTTATTATTATTATTATTATTAAATGGTATTTAATTGGCCAGGAGAATGCTGCTCTGGTGCCCCTGGTTCTTGGCACTGGGCCAGCCCTGCCTTGTGTTCAAACACACCAGCCCTGGCTTGAGCATGGTGTCAGCTTTAGGTGCAGTGCATGCTGGGAAGTAAATTCCAAGATGGCTGCCTTCATATTCAGATTTTTGGTTCGAGTTTAAATAGCGCTGAATATCAGTCGGAATATGTATAAGCAACATATCAAGGTGCATTTGAAAGTTCTTTGTAATGAAATCTGTGGCTCTTGGGACATTTGGGACTATTTCTGTTTCACCAGGAGAAAGGTTTGACTATTGGAAGTGGAGGCGGTATTGCTCAAAACTATGAAGTGAAAGCTTGGGAGCAATTAATAGTATGTGGGGAGAGAGGAAGTGGGTCCAGTGGGCTCTGGAGGCATGAGGAAGGGAGGGATCATTTAGACTAACAGTCATTTGTAGTATCAAGAGGTGGTAGGTCTGGGGGGCCCACTTGGGCCACAAGGGATATTTTAAGTTTGGAGGTAGTAGGAGGTCCTGGCAGTCCATTTGGGTGTTGGGATGAGGAAGGGGAATTGAGAAGTCATGTCTGTACAGGTGTCAAGTAGAGGTCTTATACAAGACCTTCATTTGAAATAAACACAGACCCATGTGTGCATGTCTCCAGTGCACTCTGCCATGTTAGTGCACTTTTTTGTTTTTTGCATTGCACCTGTTTGTATATTATTTGGTTACTGCATTGAGGAGCTATTTGGTAATGCTTGTGTCAGGAAGCCATGTGTTAAATGTTAACTGGCAAGTAGTGCAAGCTTATATGAGATCTTGGGGAAATCGCTTTCTCTCTCTCTCTGTGCCTCCATTAACTGCAAGAGTCCCATGGGGATGAAGGGGGAGCCTCCCTCCCATCTTCAGCCTTGGAGAAACAAGATGGTTGCACATTAAGAGTAATTTATTAATAGATGCTAGGAGAGCTTGTGTAAAAAAAAGAAAGCACATTTGTGGAGAGATGATAAATTATCCAGCAGATTTATTAGGACTTGAGCAGGCATAAAAAGCATTCATAGATTTTTAGCTAAGCCTTTAAACTTTTATGCTTTTCCTGAACAGTAAATGAGTTCTAACCAGGGCCACTTTGAATAGTGTGTTATTAAAAATATCCCGCCTTCAGAATGAATTAGGCAGTCATTGAGAGATAAATCAGTTACATCATGAAGTCAATGAAATATCTGCAGTGAAAGTTGCCTTCAGGAGATGAGGCAAATGGTTTGTGTAATTAGAACCCAGTCACTTTTAGCTATGTCCAGAGACCGGTAGAGACAAACATTCCAGGCTAGCTGACCCCCAGCAAGGTAGAAAATACCATTGTTCTGCCTTCATGGGGTAGAAATGCCAAACAGTGTGAAGGAATCTCTTTAATCTTGACATCAAATGACTATGCTTAGGAGTAATTCTTCTGCTGGTGAAAGGAAAGCTATTGCACACTGCAAAAGATCCAGGAAATAGAAAAGAGAAGCTTTGTTTTCTCAGGACCAACCATTAGCATCAACCATCCTGTGCCGTCTCAGGGATCTATGCATGATTAATGGATAAGGGAGTTATCCTAAGGATAAGGAGGAGCCACTCTGCTGATCTAAATCCTGCAGATATACAGTACAGTACCTAGAATAGTATGTGAACTGTGAGCTTCTGTAATTGAATAACGGAAAGATGGGATCGGAAGCAGAAGCAGAGCCAGGTGTTGATTTAAAGGGGAGCAGACACTTTATACAACAGGCACTAGTGCAAGGCTGAAGGGTTGATCCACATAGGCACCATTTCATTCACAATCCATTTGGGGCGGATGGCTGCTCCCCTTGTACCCCCACCTAGCTACATCTCTAATTGGAAGGCATATCGAGAGGCCATCTACAATCACAGAAAGATGGCAACTGGAAAGATCCGGTGACCCCAGGCAGTAAATCCTTCTGCCTCATCTGCTGTAATTTAAGACCCTGGTTTCCCTGCTGGAAATGGGGCACCCCCTAATCTTCTCTTCACTGTAAACCTTCTTTATTCATAGGAAGCAAGGCAGCCTTTGGAGGTAGTGAGCAGGATAGCTGCCCCTGATCCCATTGGCACTCTGCTACCTCCTACTAAAGGCAAGTATAACTGGTCCTGTCCACACCCTAACCCTCCTTTAAGCGAATGAAGATAATTACTAAGTAGGAGTGGGCTGTTTGTGACAAAAAACCATTTGCCAATAATAGTGTGCACTCCTCTTTTAAAAAAATAATCTTTATTGATTTTATAAGCATACAAAAAGTGCAACAATTATACATTCAAAGATTCAATAAACAGCACTTACATACTTGCAAATTACTGAAACAATTTACCCATCCCTTCCCCCCTCCCTCCCTTCCTGGATGTGTGTGGAAACAAGATTGAATCTGGTGGGTGAATTACGAATCATGACTCCAATGAACTCCAAATTTCTTTAAAATTACTTTTCCCAGATTGTTCCACTAACATTCTTTCATAACGGTAGTATAAGCAAAGTGTTTCCCACCAAAAGGTAAAATTTAAACGACCCCAATTTTTCCAATTTCTAGTGATTAATTGTATGGCCACCCCAGTCATTATAAGAAGTCTATCTTTATTTTTATCAATTGGACTTTTAGGTTTTAACGATGTTCCAAATAAAATTACATCGTATGACAACGGAATAAAGACACCTAAAACAAAATTAATTTTATCCCAAATTGACAATAAAATAAAAGATGTACGCACTATGGACCTGGTTCTATAAAAGAAGTCTACAGTTAGGTGCCTAGATTGGCACACTTAGCTGATCTAGGCACGTAACTTAATTTTTAAAATTGGCACTGATAATTGAAAAATGCCATTAAAAACCAATTAATAAATTGAATTTGTCAGTAGGCGCCTACAACTTAGATGTAGGCATCTACACCAAGGCACCTACCAGCGCCTTCCGGTACCTACATGGAAAGTAGGCATGGTTAGGGGCATAGTTTGGGCACGGATTAAGTTAGGCACCGGTATTTTAGGCCAAGAAAACCCTGGCCTAATATTCCGGGGCTTAAGTTGTACATGCCTACAGGCACCCAACTCAATTTAAGCCTAATGTACCGGCGCCTACCTCTAGGACACCTAGCGATGTCTAAGCATGCCTAAGCACTTCTAGGCTGGATTCTATAAAGCAGTGTTCTTCAACCACCGGTCCGTGGACCACTGCCGGTCCACAGAAATTTCCTGCCGATCCATAGGGCCAGCATGTGCATCAGGCCCAAAACAGTGTACTTCAACCACAAGTTCATGATGTGATCGATGCAGCGTTATCTTCGAGCCAGCTCCCTCTTCCTCACTGATTCAGTGCACAAAGCCACGGGAGAGGGACGGCTTCCAGATGAGGCACGGGACGCGCAAGGAGCCGCTGCTCGCAGCTTTGTGCACTGCATCAGTGAGGAAGAGGGAGCCACCCTGAAGATAACATCGGGGGCGGCATAAAATGGCCAAGCCGGAGCAGGCCAGAAGGTAAGGCATAGCATGGAGGGAGGGAGACAACAAAGGTAGGGGGGAATGATTTTATTTTTGAATTTAGTGATTGAATTATGTCAATTTTGAGAATTTACATCTGCTGCCAGTGTGCTTTGTATAGTTTAATGTTGTGGTTAACCATTATGTGTTGTTAATAAGATGTATCTGTGAAAAATGAATGGAAAAAATGGTGTTACAATTAGTACTATTATGGGGGGCGGGGTCTGGGGATGGAGATTGGGTAGAAATGGGTGGGGTCTGGCCCACGACTTAGCCCAGTGTTCTTCAACCGCTGGTCCACGGACCGATGCTGGTCCACAGAATAATTCTTTTATTTCTGCCGGTCCATAAGTGTAAAAAGGTTGAAGAACACTGCTATAAAGGATGCCTAGCGGTTAATTGACAACCCACACAGAATGGCGCCTACAGTTTGGGTGCGCTCAGGTGCCATTTATAGAATCTGGCCCCCAGTGTTACAAAATAGTGCAGAGCCAGATCAGCCCTAATCCTAATCAGTGCCAATTAAGTGCTTGTTAACTCCAATAATTAAATCATTGGCGTCCATTAACTAATGATTATGGGCACTGATCTGGGATCTGCACCCTGAATCCAGGGGGGGGGGGCGGTTAGGGCTTGGCACTGATGTGCCTAACTGTAACAGTCTTGCATGCAAATGCTAGCATTCTATTTTAGCGTGCATATGGCATGTGCATTTAGGTGCTAAGTGAATGGGATTCCAGAATGAAAATACTGCCCCCCCCCAGAAACTAGAAAAAGGCGGTATGGTTTTCGGTTAGTTTGTGATTGTATTTAGCATTGAACTGTTTCTTGAAGATATAGTTTGTGATTGTGCAATGATGCTTAGATATTATATGAGGCTTTTATGATATTCCTGATGTGTTCCGTCTTTGTATTTTGTTATTTGCTTATTTTGTATGTTTATTGCTCCTCGCCTAGATTAGTAGATAGGCGGGTTATAAATAATTTTAAATAAATAAATAAAATAAATCCCAATCCCTAATTTGAATAAACAGAAACAGACCCATAAACATCTGGCTGTGCACTATTCTGTAAGGCGGAGGTCTGTTTCTATCCATGGCATCTAAAACCCAGGCATTGAGGAACATGGCGCTTATTGCCTGCTAATCTTAAGTTAGAAATACTGTATAGAAAAATAACAGCAGATAAAGGCCTAGTGGCCCATCCAGTCTGCCCTTTCCAACCATCCATTTATCTTTTCCGTAAGAGATCCCACATACCTGTCCCCACACTATCTTGAACTCTACCTATCACCTCTTAACTTCATCCTATGCCCTCTCCTTCTGCAATTTTACTTCATTTGAAAAGATTCACCTCCTGTACATTAACGACACAGCGATTTTTAAACGTCTCTATCATATCCCTTCCCGTCTTTCCTCTAGAGCAGTGGTCTCAAACTCGTGGCCTGGGGGCCACATGCGGCCTGCCAGGTACTATTTTGCGGCCCGCGGTCTGTATTATTGCTGCCCACTCTTTGCAGCATCCTCCGGCTTCCCGCCTGGCCTCCCGCTCTTACCTTCAGATAATTACCGCAGCCTGCAGAGAGGATTGCCAGTGCTATAGCGATCCTTGCAGGCTGCCGTCGTCCTCAGCAGCACGTTCTCTCTGCTGCGATCCTGCCCCTGATGTCAGAGGAGGGGTGGGACTGTAGCAGAGGAAATGTGCTGTGGAGGCCGATGGCAGCCTGCAAGGAATGCTACAGTACCGGCGATCCTCTCTGTAGACTGCGGTAATTAGCTGAAACTAAGACCGGGAGGCCAGGGGGGAAACTGGAGGACACTGCAAAGAAGGGGGGGACATGTAGGCCTTCGGGGGGGAGAGGAGAAGATTTATAAACTATAAAGAGTTTTACCTCATGCAAAATTGTCATTTCTTTAATAAGACATTAACTATTTTTTTCTGAGGCCCTCCAAGTACTTACCAAGCCAAAATGTGGCCCTGCAAGGGGTTTGAGTTTGAAACCTTAGGCACTCCCTATTTATGGCAGGGTTTTCTTGACCTAAATACTGGCACCTAAGTCCAGGTTAGGAATCTACACGCAAAACATGCCCAAGATCTAACCTTGCCTAACCTTGCTCACTTTCTGGTAGACACCTTGGACTAGGCACCTGAAAGTCATAGGTGTCTACCGAGTTAGGCGCCTAAATTAATTTTAATTTAAGGGGGGTGCTAATTGCCAATCATGGACACCACTTAAGCTTTTAAAATAATTAAGTTAGGCACGCCGATCTAGGCGCTTAACTTTAGGCTTCTTTTATAGAATCAGGGCCAGAGTGCCTAACTCTAATAGCGTGTAATTCAAAAAGGGGTATGTGTTTGTGAGGGAGTGGGCAGTATAATGGAGAGGGGGATGGGTAAAGGGGGTGGGATTTGATATACCACTTTTTATGCGTGGTTAAAATCAAAGCGGTTTGCATATTTTAGACAGGTGCTTATTATGTACGTGGGGCAATGAAGAGCTAAGTGACTTTTCCAGAGTCACAAGGAGCTGCAGTGTCTAGGCCACTCCTTCACTCCCTCACTAATATTGCAATTAGGTCGCCTTACAGCAGGGGGCGCTGTGTCACTGATATTCAAATTAAGTTGCTTTACAGCAGGGGGCACTAGGTCATGGATGCTAGAAGTAAGCCGCCTTAGGATAGGTGGGACAAAGCGGTAGCGTAGCTGGTTTTAAGAAAGTTTTGGACAAATTCCCGGAGAAAAAGTCCATAGTCTGTTATTAAGACATGGGGGAAGCCTCTACTTGTCCTGGATCGGTAGCATGGAATGTTGCTACTCTTTGGGTTTTGGCCAGGTACTAGTGACCTGAATTGGCCACCGTGAGAATGGGCTACTGGGCTTGATGGACCATTGGGTTGACCCAGTAAGGCTATTCTTATGTTCATAAACCTGTTTAGTCAAAGGGGTAGAAAGCTCAACCCAGACTGGAGATAAATGCTTGGAGTCAGTGTAGAGAAAGAAAGGGCCCAAATGTAGAGGATTCCAGGAGAGAGAGGCCTCAGGGCAAGAGACCCAGAAGGCTTCCAGGATGGAGGTCCTGAAGGAAGAGGACTTCATTTTGAAGCCGAGCATTGTACATCATTGCCTTTGAATTATTCTTGCACTGATTCAATAGAAGCTGCCACAACATGCAGAAAAATCCCTATTTAAAAAATATCCACTCTTGCCTGCTTATAATAAACATATTATCTGTTGTGCTGCTCTTTATGTTAATGTGATGTAACGGATTAAGCTTCCAGCTGTGTCGCTTTTCATTACAATATTAACTGGCTTAAGCCATTAATCCCTTGCATATGTGGGACACTTGCTAAGGTTTAGACACCTTACATACAGGGAAGAACTGAGTTAACCCATCTAAGTCACCCATATGTGGGGAAGCAGATGTTTAGCTATTTATACTTTCATATATACTTTGGAGGGGGGGTTGGAATGTGTTTAAAACTACCTGGTTGATATTCAGGTTGCATTGGACAGTGTTTTTTTAAAATGCTGCCTGGCATGGGCTGAATTAGACCCTGGATTCAATGTCAGTGTTTATCCAGGTGCTGCCACTGAATATTGAATATTTGGGTCTTTAGTGACACCCAGGACTTATCTGGGTTAGTTGGGCATAGATAAGATGGCATTTTATGCAGTCTGTCTTCTCTGTTTAGTTGTCTGAACAGCACAGAATATTGGCCGTGCTTGGATAACTTCTGGGTATTTCCCAGCTTCACCCTTGGATGACCCTGGCATTAACTGGCTAGTCAAAAAAAGCCACAAGGGTAAGAGGTAATACTTATGGCGTTGTTAGCAATCTAAAGCATCTTTGAAAAGAAATATTTTTAGGTTTGATTTGAATTTAGAGAGGGAAGAATCTCCACAGAGATGGGATGGCATATTGTTCCATAACATTGGGGCTGTGACACAGAAAATTGATATCCTAGTCAAATCATAAATTATGGCCCAGATTCACTAAAGATAGCGATTCAGTCGCTATGCAAATTATTTGCACAGAGGTGCAAATCATTTGCATGCAAACTCCTCGATTGAGTCGGGGCAGAGCCCTGACAGTAGTGACAGGAGAAGCAGCTTTTTTTTTTTTAATGGCCATATATGTTGCGTGTATTACACACGCAAAATATCTGGCCAAGAAAAAAAAAAGCCTCCCCCCTCCTCGACAAAGCGCTCCCTCCCTTCCCCCCTCCATGAACCCCAAAAAATGACAGGAGGGATGCCCACTCCCCTCAATCCTCATAATTGGGAGCATGAGGAACCGCAAACACCTCCTGCTCCTGCTCTTCTGCCTGGCCGTGACGCTACTGAGGCTTAGGCCCTGCTCCGGTGCATCATGTGATGCATGGGAGGGACCTATGTTCCTGTTAGTGAATTAATCGCTTGGCTATTTTATATGGAGTTTTACAAATTTGCATGGCCGGATTGGGAATTGGGCGATCAAGGGGGAAAACACGTGGTGGGCCATTTAGTGAATCGATCGGTTAGCAGCGATCGTAGCTAAACCCGTGATAACAAGTTTAGCGATGATCACTGACTTTAGTGAATCGGGGCCTAAGTGACGGGTTGAAGAGATTTCTAATAAGTTTTGATTACTGGAACAAAGGGATTATGATAGAGTTTATGGAGTAAGATATCTATTAATAAATCCTGGGGTTTGTGTCAATTTAGTTTTAAATGTTAGAAGTAGAATTTTGTAAGTAAGACGATATGATATGGGTAACCAGTGTACACTATTTGAACATAAGAATTCCCATACTGGGACAGAATGAAGTCCATCAAGCCCAGCATCCTGTTTCCAACACTGGCCAATCCAGGTCTCAAGTACCTAACTGTAGAGTGTAGTGCTGCCCGATTCACGATTCAAATCGGTTCACCGATTCACTTCGGGTGAATCGATTTGAATCGATTCAAAACAAAAAAAATCGGTTCCCGATTCGGCTAACCCTCCCACCTCGCCCTTTAAAGCAGGAGCGGCAGTGCTGCTATTGCTGGACGGCCGCTGCCATACCTGCTTTAGAGGGCAAGGGGGGGTGCGTCAGCTGTCCGATTCCCCCCCCTGGTGGCTGGTTCCCCCCGGCATCCGATTCCATCCCCTGGCGTTCGGCTTCCCCCACTCTGCCTCGATCCTGCCTCTGACATCAGAGGAGGAGCGGGACTGCGGCAGAGGAAACAGCTCTGAAGCAGTGTAAAGATCGCTAGGTGTGGGGAGGCCTTCTCGGGGGGGGAGGGTGAGCAGTCCTTCGGGGTGGGGGGGACATGCCTTCAGGCCTTCAGGGGGGGGACAGACCTTCAAGGGGGGGACAGGCAGGCAGGCCTTCGGGGGGGATTCAGGCCTTCAAAGGGGCGACAGACCTTCAAGGGGGGATAGGCAGGCCTTAAGGGGTGGGATGCAGCCCTTTAAGGGGGGGGACAGGCCTTTAAGGGGGGGAAAGCCTTCAAGGAGGAAACAGGCCTTCATGGATGGTGGCACAGGCCTTCGGGGGAAGAGGCAGGCCTTTAGGGGTGGGGTGCAGGCTTTCAGGGGAGGGGGGCCCTGGTGTAGAAGTACACGGAGGGAGGGAAGGGGGGTTCAAAGTGACGTGCATATGCCAGACTTTGGGAGAAGAAATAATGTGTCTGAAAATAGAGGAGAGGTAGAGAGATGATGGACAATGGGATTTAGGGAGGTAAGGAACAGAAAGGGAGAGAAGTTGGACACAAGGGATGGTGTGGAGGGAGGGGGATAGAGATACTGGATAGGAGGGTAGTTGGGAAAAGAAAAGGAGAGATGGTGGACCCTGGGGTGGTGGGGAAGGAGGGAGAGATGCTGGATGAAAAGGTAGTTAAGAAAAGGTGGATCTGTGGAGGGAGACAATAAAAAAGGAAAGATGCCAGACCTCCTGGGGAGGGAAGGGGAGGACAGAGATGGCAGATGGATGGTTAGCAAGGAGAAAGAAGGAGACCCTGGCAAACAAGTTATCAGAAGACAACCAGAGCCGGGGACCAACAAGATTTGAATAATGACCAGACAACAAAAGGTAGAAAAACTAATTTCATTTTCTGTTTTGTGATTATAATATGTCAGATTTTAAAAGTGTATCCTGCCAGAGCTGGTGTTAGACAGCAAACGTGAGCTAGGATTTAACAGAGAGAGGAAAAGCCTTTTTTGTTTGTTTATTTTGTTTACACCACAGCGCCAGTGTGATTAGGAGAAGGCAAAGGTAAGATGACCACATGTCCCGTTTTCAACAAAGGAGGCAAAGGAGGGGAAGTACTGGAATGGGATGTGGGAAGATGGTGGGTTGGCTGGCTCAGGAAAGGGGAGAAAGCAGCTAAATCAGATAAGGAAGAAAAAAAGGAACACAGGAAGATGCTGGACATGAAGATTGTAGGGTGAAGGAAAAAAAACAGACATGATGAGTAGGAAGGCAGGTGGGAGATGCTGGACACGGAGCATGCTAACACAAAAGGAGAGAGAAGGAAAAGGGAGAGGAACGAGAGATGCCAAGTCCATGGGAGGGAAGGAAAGGAAAGGAGATACCAGACCATGGAGGAGGAGGTAGAGATGCCAGGGCATGGCGGAGAGAGAGGAAACAAATGCCAGACCAGAGGGAAAGGAGGGAGATAGATGCCAGGGCATGAGGGAGGGGATGGAAGGAGATAGAGATGTCAGACCATGGGGTGGAGTGGGAAGGAAGGAAGGAAAGGAGAAGAGAGAGATTCCAGAGCATAGGGAGACAGAAAAATGGAGAGGGGGGAAGCTGAAATGAATCATGTACAAAAGGAGACAGTTTATGGAAGGAGCATAGAAATAGGGAAGATACCATATGGAAGAGAGAGAGGGAGGACACTGGATGGAAAGGGCAGAGAGGGCATAGAATGGAAGGAGCGAGACAGAGGGTGAATAGTAGATGGAAGGGGTAGAGAGAGGGGGACAGACACTGAATGGAACTGTGGAACAGAGGAGGGACAGATGCTGAATGGAAGTGTAGGGGAGAGGAGGGACAGATGCTGAATGGAAGTGTGGGGAGAGGCGGGACAAACACTGAATGGAAGTGTGGGGGAGAGGAGGGACAGTCACTGAATGGAAGTGTGGGGGAGAGGGGGGCAGACTGAATGGAAGTGGGGGAGAGGGGGAGCAGACGCTGGAAGGAAGTGGGGAGGAGAAAGAAAAAAGGGCACATGCTGGATTAAGAGAAGAGGATAGAGTTAGATACTAGAAGGGGTGAGGGAAAGAGGTGGTAAGCTATAGGTAGACACAATGAAAGAGGGAAATTGAGGACTGAATAGTAAGAAATAATTTAGACAGAGGCAGAAAATAAATTGAGAAGGAAGAACAGGAGGAAGGGAGCGGAGAGAGAGAGATGCCTGAGCAGGGGGGAAGGGGAGGAGACAGATACCAGATCTGAGAGGAGAAAAGGAGAGAGATAAGCTAAAATCAGCTGAGACGGAAGGAGGGAGGAAGGAAGGTGAGAAAGAGGCAGAGAAAGGGGGGAGTGGTTGTAAGCAGATTAGAAAGACTAGAGAGAGAAAGGCCTGGACCACAGGGAAAGACAGGAAGCAGATGCAGGACTATGGGAAGTTCAGACAGAGGGGGAGAGACCCTGGGGAAGAACAGGGAGATTTAAGATCATAACAGAGGAGGGAGAGAGAGAGAGGGAGACCTGGAACAAAGGTACAAATGAGAACTGACACTGGATCTGGGGAGGGTAAGAGGGAAAAGAGAGAGAGACCTGGACCCAAAGGGGATGGGGCTGGATTGTGAAAGAAATGGATGTGAAAGAAAGATTGGATGCACAGTCAGAAGGAAGTGCAACCAGAGACTCATGAAATCCCCAGAAAACAAAGGTAGGAAAAATGATTTTATTTTAAATTTAGTGATCAAAATGTGTTTGTTTTGAGAATTTATATCTGCTGTCTATATTTTGCAATATATTTGTCTATTTTTCTATAGTTACTGAGGTGACATTGCATATTTTAAAGTCATCTGCCTTGACATCTTTGAAAAAAATCCGAAACTCGTAAATGATAAGGAGAAATTAGGTTCTTACCTGCTAATTTACTTTCTTTTAGCTTCTCCAGACCAGTAGAGGTTAACTTTACGATTGGGTATATATCTAATCATGACCAGCAGGTGGAGACTGAAAACAAAACTTTGGGACAGTATATCCTAGCCCCTCCTCTCTATTTCCCTCAGTCTGCCGAATAGCCAAGCAGAACCAAGAACTGGAAAACAACAGAGAGAAAAAACAATACTCCGAAAGGAGTAACAAATAACATACCCAAAAATGCTGTTGGAAAATGCAGAGGAGAAATTCCCGAAGGAAGAAGGTCCCCACAGCTCGCCAGCTAAGCCAGCCGAGCCACAGCCGCTGTTCTTTAATTCTCCCCGGCCCTAGAAAAATACTAGAACCCGCAGCAAAAACCAAAAACTGCCCGCGCAACAGCCCCAACAACAACAACAACAGACAGGGTGGGGACCTCTACTGGTCTGGAGAAGCTAAAAGAAAGTAAATTAGCAGGTAAGAACCTAATTTCTCCTTCTTTAGCACTCTCCAGACCAGTAGAGGTTAACTTTACGATTGGGACGTACCAAAGCAGTCCCTCTCACGGGCGGGACCCCCGAAGGGCCGATACCAGAACACGCTCACCGAACACCGCGTCCCGACGCGCCTGAACATCTACCCGATAATGCCGAACAAATGAATGCAAGGAGGACCAAACCGCAGCCTTACAAATATCCACCGGAGGCACGAGCGACGACTCAGCCCAAGAAGCCGCCTGACCCCTAGTGGAATGAGCCTTGAGAAACTCCGGAACCGGCTTCTGACTCAGAAGATAAGCGGAAGCAATCATCTCCTTGATCCAACGCGCAATAGTAGCCTTAGAAGCGCCAGCCCCCCGACGAGGACCCGCCAGAAGCACAAAGAGATGATCGGAGCTCCGAAAATCCCGGGTCCGCTGCACATAAGCATGGAGGACCCGACCGACATCCAACTTGCGCAGCTGTCGTTGCTCAGAAGAACCCTCCCGACTACCCAAGACCGGGAGGACCACCGATTGATTGACATGAAAAGGAGAAACTACCTTCGGCAGAAAGGAAGGAACAGGCCGCAAAACAACCCGCTCCTTCGAAAACTCCAAGAAGGGAGCCCTACAAGAGAAAGCCTGTAGCTCAGACACCCGTCTAGCAGAAGTAATGGCCACCAAAAAGACCGACTTCAGCGTAAGGTCCTTCAACGAACAGCCATCCAACGGCTCGAAAGGAGGGCGCACTAGAACAGAGAGAACCAGATTGAGATCCCAAGAGGGAATCGAGGGCCTTATGGGAGGCCTGATCAACTTGGCCGCCCTAAGAAAGCGAATCACATCAGGAATGGCTGACCAACGCTGACCTGTCACCAGCCCCCGAAAAGCCGACAGGGCCGCCAGATGAACCCGAAGAGAAGACCAGGCCAGGCCCCTATCCAGGCCATCCTGCAAAAACTCTAGAATGTTAGGCAGAGAAGCGCGAAAGGAGACCACTCCCCGCGCTCGGCACCATTCCTCAAAAAGACGCCAAACCCGTACATAAGCCCGAGAGGTAGAAAGCCTCCGGGACCCCAAAAGTGTAGAGATCACCTTGTCGGAATATCCCTTCTTACTCAGGCGGCCCCTTTCAAGAGCCAAGCCGTAAGACAAAAGGGAGACGGGTCGAACATGGGAATGGGACCCTGCGTCAGAAGATCGCACTCGAGAGGCAGAGGAAGAGGATCCGCCACCAGATGCCTCACCAGATCCGCATACCACGGACGACGAGGCCAATCCGGAGCCACCAAGACCACCAGCCCCGGATGGCGAACAATGCGAAGCAGTACTCTGCCCACTAATGGCCAAGGAGGGAACACATACAACAGCCCCTCCGTTGGCCACGGTTGGACCAGAGCATCCAGACCCTCGGCCAGACCGTCCCTGCGACGACTGAAGAAGCGGGGTACTTTGGCGTTGCCACTTGTAGCCATCAGATCCATCAGGGGCTGCCCCCAAGCACGCACTAGCAACTGAAACGCCTCGGCGCCGAGACACCACTCTCCCGGATCCAAGAAGTGACGACTGAGGAAGTCCGCCTGAACGTTTTCTACCCCGGCAATGTGAGAGGCCGAGAGGTCCAGAAGATGCGACTCCGCCCAAACCATGAGCCGAGCCGCCTCCTGCGCCACCAGAGTGCTCTTGGTGCCCCCCTGACGATTGACATAAGCCACCGCCGTGGCATTGTCCGACAGGACTCTGACCGACTTGCCCAACAAAAGGGAGTGGAAAGCCAACAGCGCCAGCCGGACCGCCCTGGTCTCCAACACGTTGATCGACCAGGAGGCCTCCTCCGTGGACCAGGTTCCCTGAGCTGAGTGACCCAGACACTGGGCCCCCCAACCCAGGAGACTCGCATCCGTAAGGAGCACCGTCCACTGCGGAAGATCCAGACCCACCCCCTGAACTAGGTGAGGGGTCCGGAGCCACCAACGCAGACTGCAGCGCGCCAAGCCTCGCAGGGGAACCGGAACATCCATCCCGTGCCTCTGGGGAGACCACCTCCGGAGCAGAGCATACTGGAGAGGACGCATGTGGGCCCGCGCCCACCTCACCACGTCCAGGGACGCCGCCATCGACCCCAGGACCTGGAGGAAATCTCGCGCCCGAGGACACCGGGACGCCAAAAGCAGGCGAATCTGAGACTGCAATTTGCTCACCCGGGCCTCTGGGAGGAAGACCTTCCCCAAGGAGGTGTCGAACAGCACCCCGAGGTACTCCAGACGCTGAGCCGGAACCAACCGACTCTTGGAAAGGTTGACCACCCAGCCCAGCGACCGGAGAAACTCCACCACCCGAGCCGTAACCCGGGAGCTTTCCTGCAACGACTTGGCCCGAATTAACCAGTCGTCCAGGTAAGGGTGTACCAGGATGCCCTCCGACCGCAAGGCTGCCGCGACGACCACCATCACCTTGGTGAACGTCCGGGGAGCCGTGGCCAGCCCAAAGGGAAGCGCACAGAACTGATAGTGCCGACCCAAGATCGCAAAGCGCAGGAAACGCTGATGAGAGGTCCGAATAGGAACATGCAAGTAGGCCTCCGTCAGATCGAGAGAAGTGAGAAACTCCCCCGGCTGAACCGCCAGAATGACCGACCGCAGCGTTTCCATACGGAAAGAGGGAACCTTGAGAGCCCTGTTGACCCCTTTCAAATCGAGGATGGGCCGAAAAGTCCCCTCCTTCTTGGGCACCACAAAGTAAATGGAGTACCTGCCCGTGCCCCACTCCGGGGGGGGCACTGGAACTACTGCCCTGAGATCTAGCAAGCGCTGAAGGGTCTGGCGAAACGCCAGCGTCTTCCCAGGAGTCTGACACGGAGAAGCGAGGAAAAAATCCGGCAGAGAGCGGGCGAACTCCAGGGCATAACCGTCCCGCACCACCTCCAGGACCCACTGATCGGACGTGATCTCGGCCCATTTGGGAAAAAAGTCGCGCAGCCGGGCCCCCACCGGAACCAAGGGGGGGCGCCGGCAAGGCGTCATTGTGCAGGACGGGAAGCGGGGGAACCGGCGGAGGGATTCCCTGCCCCCCGACGGGCCCCCCGAAAGGGCTGCATGCGCTGGAAGAACCGACCCCGGGAAAACCCCGGAGACTGGAAAGAAGCAGCCCCACGCCCAGGGCGATACTTGCGAAATTCCCGCAAACGCCCCCGGGCCGCACCACCCCGAGACGCCGGGCGGGCACGGTCCTCCGGCAAACGGGGAACTTTCGAGTCCGACAGAGTCTGAATCAACTTATCCAAGTCCTCTCCAAATAAAAATGACCCCCGAAAGGGAAATTTAGTAAGCTTAGCTTTGGACGCAGCATCCGCCGCCCAAGCGCGCAGCCACAACACACGCCTTGCGGCCACGCCAAAAGCCATGGACTTAGCCGAGATCCGCACCAAGTCATACAGAGCATCCGAGAGGAATGAGGCAGCCATCTCAATCTTCGCTACCTCCTGATCCACCAGAGACCAGTCGTCAGACTCTCGATCCAAGACCCGCTCCGCCCACCGAAACACGGCGCGAGCGACCAGTCCCCCACAAATAGCCGCCTGGACCCCAAAGGCAGAGACTTGAAAATTTTGCTTAAGGATGGTCTCCAATTTGCGCTCCTCAGAGTCCCGCAAGGCAGAACCGCCCTCAACAGGCACGGTATGCCGCTTGGAAATAGCCGAGACCACCGCATCCACGACTGGCGAAGCTAACGTAGCCCGATCCCCTTCAGGAATGGGATACAGGCGAGCCATGCTGCGCGCCAGCCGAAACGGCGTCTCCGGCGTTTTCCACTGCTCAAGAATAATATCCCGAATATCCTGATGCATAGGAAAAGAGCGGGAAACGGAACGGATCCCTCGTAACAGAGGGTCCCCCACACGCGGAGTCTCCGGCGGCGCGTCCTCAAAACGCAAAGCCGAAGAAACCTGTTGAATAAGGTCAGGCAGCTCATCTCTCTGAAAAAGGCGCACCACGGACGCCTCGTCACTGGAGAACGGGAAACCCGACAACCCGCCGCCAGCTTCCGTCCCCTCCAGAGGGTCCTGGAATTCCTCAGAAGGGTCCAGGTCCTCCTCCAGACCGACACGTTCCTCCGACCACAAATCCTCGTCCCACGACACCCGCGGACGCTTGGACAAGAGAGGCGGCGGAGGGGACGTCACGTCAGACGAGAGAGGCAAAGCCGCAGGGAGCGCGGAGGAAACCCCACCCCCCGAGACCCCCTGGGCGCAACCGGGACCCCCAGCCGCCTGAAAATAGGCTTTGCATAATGAAAAGAAAAAATCAGGGGAAAAACCCCCCGAGGGTCCCAAGGGACTCCCTGCCACAGCAGGGGACCCAGCAGAAACCTGCCCCTGCTTAGCCAAAACAGGGGGAAGGTCACCTGAGGTGGAAGACAAAATGGAGGGGCCAGACAGAGAAGATGGCGGTTTTCCCGCCAAAAAAGCTCCCTCCATAGCCTGAAGCGGCTGAGAAACCTGAATAGTCTCAGCCGCTAAAGCAGGCAAGCCGGCATCAGCTGTCAAAAAATCAGCTGAGAGGGAAACCTTCGGGGAATCCCTCCGTGGGCGGTTGTGGAAGACCGGGCATCCCCACTGCTCCAAGCCGACTCGCGAGGCACCATCGGCGGGGAGCTCTGGGCGCCTGCAGCCGCTGCCGACGGAGCTCCACCACCTCACCGACCCAAACCGCCGAGTTCAGGCCGGCCGCGAATGCCTCGCGGCTGGACTAAAATTGTGGCCTACTCCCCCGGAGAAGGGCACAATTGCTCCATACGCGACCTAGCTATAAAAAAGTGCTGGTTACATGAAAAAATACAGTAAAATACAGTTTTCTTAAAGGGAAACAACCCTTCAGACCAGCACTACCTCAGGATTTTTTTTTTTTTTTTTACAGAACAGACTCCACAGGCTCTCGAAGCAATATGCCTTGCTTGATTTAGGGGGCAAGGCTTACTGCTGAGGCTCCTCTAAAAAAATGTGGGGAGGTGGAGGAAGTGGGGGGAGGGACCCCGCTCGTGACCCGCCGGGTTTGACACCCCCGAGGTCGGACGAACCCCCAAACAGAGTCCGCCCAAGCTCCGTCCGGCTAAAAACAGGGACAATAAACCCCCTAAACAAATTCCAACAGCCCTACCAAGGGAGATGGGTACAGATCACTCAACACCTGCTGGAGACTGAAAGAAGACTGGGGGAAATAGAGAGGAGGGGCTAGGATATACTGTCCCAAAGTTTTGTTTTCAGTCTCCACCTGCTGGTCATGATTAGATATATACCCAATCGTAAAGTTAACCTCTACTGGTCTGGAGAGTGCTAAAGAATTAACATTTTCTCTGCGTAAAGTGTGCTTTGTGTTTTTTTCTAATTTTATGTTTACCATTATGAATTAATAAGATATTGTGTGTACATGAAAAATGAATGGAAGAAATTTGGGGTGGGGATAGGGCGGGATTGGGGGCGGGTCTGAATATTAATAGATGTCCCATTTTGATGAAAAAATAAATGGTCACGTTAGGCAAAGGGGGTGAAGAGGCTATAAAAAAAAAAAAACCACCAGGATGTTTGAAAAAAACAAAACAAAACCCCAAAACCACCGAATTGAGCAGGAAAATTGAATCGAATCAAAAAACCAATTCAATAGGCTGAATCGAATCGAATTGAAATTTTTTTTTTCCTGAATCAGGCAGCACTAGTAGTGTACTTACTGTCTGAGGAACAGAGGTGTTATTGACTCACAGTGTGCACTATTGATGACATTGCCTCAGAAACAAAAATTATTTTTCTAAAAACCCAGAATGAAACAAGAAATCCTGTAAAAAGTATGAGAAACTACACAAAATGAAAATTTGTGGCCTTCACACTTCCATTGTTTGTATATGGGTTAGGGATAATGTAATTGATAGGGTAGGAGTTTGGGCTCAGTGAGAATGTCTGAATAAGACAGGACTAGATGACTTTAAGTGAAGTCTGATACACGAAGATTCATTTCACCAGAGCTGGGCCTACCGTATGCTGACAGTCTTAAACACATAAAAACCTATGACACTAAGTAATCACTACTTCTCTGTGTGCTATTAATACTGATAATAGCTCTCCTAGAGGCAGATGTGCAGAGCTTTCCTCAGTCTTTCAGTCTGTTTGTGAAATGTACTCACAGTTGTCTCTGAATGTTAACAAGATGCAAACAGACTGCTAAACACAAACACATAGGATGCCTGTAAAGCAGGTTTTCAAATATATTCCTTCACATTGCTATAGGAATAATCACCCAATTATAGGTATATCAGAGGACAGGTTGACACTTTCCCAGCTGCAGCAGTGGATGTAATTCCAGGGCACAGATACAGACTCTAAAATAACTCATATGTACTAGGGCAGGCTGATCCAATCCTGGTTTCACCTCACTGTGTTAGCAGATAACCAGGATGTACACGTTCATATATGCAGTTAGGCAAAGTCAGGACTATGAGCACATATTCATGATACTCCAGGTGATGAAAGGACCCAACATAAAATCATAGGGTAAGCCATGCCAGTGCTTCTTTGCACTCTGTCAATTTAGTGTAGTTTGGCAATACTTTGATCAAGCAGCTCAACTGTCCTGATTTTTTTTCCCTAGGCGCATTATTTCTAGACTATTGCAATGCTGTCTAGTCTGTCATCCTTGCCTACTTAATCTCGGGATCTTGAGTTCTGCCAAAAAACATGATCGTGTCAACCCTCACCTTGTTCAATATCACTGGCTCCTAATACATCTACTATAATAAAACGCTAAGCGTGCATGCGCACTCATACCGCTGTGTTCCCTGATCCCTGATCTGTAGGTCTGTGGCAGGTAAGAGTACACATGCGCGCGTTGTTCTATTCTAAGCACCGGCGGCAGGTAACATGCCGTGACTCCCCACCCCTGCCGCTGACCCTACCTGGCACACCCGAAACCCTCGTTGACCCTCCCAGTCTGGAAGATAATGATGGGGACATAGGAAGGAGGCACTAGGGCAGTGGTTCCCAAACCTGTCCTGGGGGACCCCCAGCCAGTCAGGTTTTCAAGATATTCCTAATGAATATGCATGAGAGAGATTTGCATATAATGGAAGTGACAGGTATGCAAATCTCTCTCATGCATATTCATTAGGGATATCTTGAAAACCTGACTGGCTGGGGGTCCCCCAGGACAGGTTTGGGAACCACTGCACTAGGGGCACTAAGGACATAGGAAGGAGGCACTGAGGGCACTAAGGACATATGGAGAGACACAGACAGAAAAAATGACTGACAGACAGGCAGCGTGCAAGGAGAGAGAGACAAAAAAAAAAACCAGACAGACAGACATATACTCTAGCACCCGTTAATGTAATGGGCTTAAAGACTAGTTACTATATACAAGTGAATCGATTTTCACTCAGTCAAAAAATTACATAGACTAGGGGACACTCGATGAAATTGCAGGGAAATACTGTACTTTTAAAACCAATAGGAGAAAATATTTTTTTCACTTGGGGAATAGTTAAACTCTAGATCGCATTGCCAGAGGTTGTGATAAAGGCAGATAGCATAGCTGGTTTTAAGAAAGGTTTGGACAAATTCCTGGAGGAAAAGTCCATAGTCTCTTATTAAGACATGGGGGAAGCCTCTACTTGCTCTAGATCGGTAGCATGGAATGTTGCTACTCTTTGGATTGGCCACCGTAAAAACTGTCTACTGGCCTTGATGGACCATTGGTCTGATCCAGTAAGTCTATTCTTATGTTCTAATCAAATTCAAGATCCTCAAACTCTCTCACAAAGTCCTCCACAGTGGCATTCCTCCCTATCTTTCTTCTTTCATACTCGGGATGATAAATTATTGAACGCTCCTCATATCATGGCAGATGGCAAGCGTGTTGAAACCTCTGTATGTTGTGAAACATCTCAAGGTTACTCATGCACAGTTGTGTCTCAGTGTGAGTCTAACATTCCAAGAGACAGGATGTCAAGAGAGTCCTCATGCGAATCAAGTAAGAAACTGCTTGATTTGGAGCACTGTTCAGTGATAACATTTCTCATAAAAGAAGGGAAAAAGATAAGAGATCCATGAATGCATAACTGCAGTTTATGGTGAGTCTGCTGCATCATCCTACAAAGTAAAATTTTGGACCAAGCAGTTTAAGTGAGGTAGAGAGTCCATTGAAGATGACCCTCACACTGGATGGCCTATGGAAGCAACTTCCGCAGAAATGTGCAAGAAAGTTGAGGATTTAATTTTTTTCAGACAGACGAATTAAGATTTCCCGAATAGCTGAAGAAATGAACATCTCGGCAGGTACAGTTTGGAAAATAATTCATGAAAAGTTGGGTATGTCAAAGGTTAGTGCAAAATGGATTCCAAGAATGTTGATGCAATGTCAGAAGGCCACGAGACTCCAGTACTATCAGGAGAACTTGGAGATATTTCGTGAAGACCAAGTGAATTTTTTTCATTGTTTGGTGACTGGAGATGAGGCTTGGATTTATCACAAAGATCCTGACTCCAAAATGGAGCCAATGCAAGTGGAAGCACAAGTCATCCCCCACCACAAAATAGTTCAAGACAGAAAAATCTGCAGGCAAAGTTATAGCAACTGCTTTATAGGAGCCAATCAAAGAGAAAAGATGAGGAAAACTCACAGCAGGCATGCTGCTTCTTCACGACAATGCACCAGTGCACGTCACGACAATCACAGGCTGCTATGCGAGAATATGGGTTTCAGGGGCTGCACCATCCATCCTACAGTCCTAAGGATTATTTCCTGTTCTGAGTTTTGAAGAAATCTCTCCATGGATAGCGATTTCAAGTGATGAAGACATCAAGGAAGTTGTGACATCCTAGTTTGCAGAATTATTTTCAAAGGGTTAAAGTCATTGCAGGAAAAGTAGATGAAGTGTACGGAGCTATCAGGGGACTATACTGAAAAATGAAACAAAAATTTTTATGAAAATTCTCTTTTCGTTCCTACTGAGATAGATAAATTATTGAACACCCCCCCCGCCCTGGTTTTGCGCACTCCTACTAGGGCCTTGTATTCTTTGCTCAATAGCCGACTCTTCATTCTTCCTGTTTAGCATGCTCATCTTGACTCTACCCAGCAATCTGCTTTTCATTTTGTTGCACTAGCACTGTGGAATATGCTCCTCAGGGATCTTTGTTCAGAACTATCTTTTGTCAAATTAAACAAGTGCTTAAAACCAAGTTTTTATTCATACTAATCCTAGCACCCTCTCAATGAGTAGCACACTGTTGAATGATCTCTTAAACCTCTCCCCATTGCTTCCTACCTATCCTTTCCCCAATTTGGTACCTTAATCTGTTCCCAGTCATTTATTTTTTTTATATTCTCTGCTCTGTCCCTTTTCTATCATGAGATGGTGTTCTTTTTTTATTTTATAAGGAAATTCTTGTAAACTGTTTATTTTTGTGTTCCACGTGAAAGCTTAATAAACTATGATAACCCATAAACCATACTGAGTGAAATCCAGGTCCCCTGAATCCAACATGCTGTCTTCAATAGTAGCCACTCTGAGTCAGAAGTATCTGGCAGATCTCAAGTAGATCTATTTTGCAGAGTTGGAGGGGCTGGAGGAGCTGCCGTACAGTGAAAGATTAGAGAAACTGGGCCTCTTCTCCCTCAAACAGAGGAGATTGAGAGGGGACATGATCAAAACATTCAAGGTACTGAAGGGGATAGACTTAGTAGATAAGGACAGGTTGTTCATCCTCTCCAAGGTAGGGAGAATGAGAGGGCACTCTCTAAAATTGAAAGGGGATAGATTCCGTATGAACGTAAGGAAATTCTTCTTCACCCAGAGAGTGGTAGAAAGCTGGAACGCTCTTCCGGAGGCTGTTATAGGGGAAAACACCCTCCAGGGATTCAAGACAAAGTTAGACAAGTTCCTGCTGAACAAGAACGGGCGCTGGTAGGGCTAGTCTTGGCTAGGGTGCTGGTCTTTGACCAGGGGGCCGCCGCGTGAGCGGACTGCTGGGCATGATGTTCTTATGAGTTCATATCCATGGATGAGCAATAGTTAAGAGATTCCAATTTAGCTCACACTTTTCTTGGTACTTCAAAGTGAGTAACATTCAGGCACAGTAGATATTTTCCTGTCCCTAGAGGGCTCACATTCTCTGCTTCTCCCTGAGATAATGGAGGGTTAAGTGACTTATTCAAGGACGTAAAGGGCATCAATGAGGTTTGAATCCTTGCATCCCTGGTTCCAGCCCTCAGCTCTAACCATTAGGCTCTTCCAAGTTTATTGGTCTAATATCTTTATGCTCTTTTCCTCCAGGAACTCATTCAAACCTTTTCTAAACCCTGCTATATTAATCACCTTGAACAAATACATAAGAACATGTGTCACCATATTGGGACAGACCAAAGGTCCATCAGCCGGCTAATTCAGGTCACAAGTACCTGGCAGGATCCTAAAAGAGTAAAACAGATTTTATGCTACTTATCCTAGAAATAAGCAGTGGATTTTGCCATGTCCATCTTGATAATGGCTTATGGACTTTTAGGAAATCATCCAAGTTTGCTAGCAGGGTTTAAAAAACGGTTAACAGCTCATAAGTCATTATTAAGATGGACTTGGGAAAATCCACTGCTTATTCCTGGAATAAAATCTACTTTACTCTTTTGGGATTTTGCCAGGCTCTTCGGTCTGACCCAATATGGCAATACTTACAATATACTTACAATGTTCTTATAATGCTGAAAGTTCACCAAGAATGCTCAATACCCTTGCACTAGCCCTGCCTGTTTTTCAACCAGTTTCCAGTCCACAACAGCACATTTTCCTGACTTTTTAAATTTCCTGAGGAGTTTTTTGTGAGGGGCTTTGCCAAATGCTTTCTGAAAATCCAAGTATACTATACATTAAAAAAAAAAAAATTCTAACCATATTAATGGGCTGATTCATAGGAAGATTGATGAATTAATCACTGATGTGGCTGTGGAGGAAAAAATACAGAGAGGCTCTATGCAACCTTTTCTTATGTCTGCCACTGATCAGCACTATTACTTGTGCCACAAGTCAGCTTCAGAAGAGCATACTACTTTCTCCTTGGCCTCCTGCTCTTAATTTACCTTCCTTCGATGGCAACTTTTCCCAAAAGCTGAATTCCTGGCGATGTGAAATTAGTGTGGGCAGAACTAAATTTTCTGTTTCCTCCCTTACCATATTGTTCATCCCTTTCCCCAACCTTTTTATTTTCATTGTAATCCGCTGATTCCCTCTTTCCTCATGTTCTCAATTGTATCTTACGTTTTGTTTTATTTTGGGGTTTCTTACCCTATTTAATTTTTTACTTTGTTTTACATTTAAAATTTTTATTGTAAACCATTTAGATTTACCTTTGGTTTTATATCTGCGGTATATTAAATAAATTGAACTTGAACACTTGTGCCCAGGAGGCGCATGCAAGGGAACCAATACCACTTCAATAGGCTAAAATGCATTCACAGAAGGTTCTAGGACAGACATGGGCAAACTACGGCCCACAGGCCATATCCAGCCCGTTTAGTTTTTTTAATCCGGCCCGACGACCATCTGAACCCCACTGACTGCGAGCCCTATATACCTCCATCCAGAGCAGTGTCGGGCTGGCAGCACTCTAAACAGGCTGCTTCGTGGTCTACTCTTGTCAGGAAATTCCCTCTGCCGCATCACTGATGATAACGTGAGCAACAGGAACTACAGTAGGGAAGTACTGAAGGACCAGTTCCAGATGCTAGGAAGGAAGCTGAAGACCAGAACACAGAGGATAGCATTCTCAGAGAGATCCTGCCAGTACCCAGGGCCAATGAGAAGAGGCAGATGGAGCTGCAAGCAGTTAATGCGTGGATGCGACATTGGTGTGAAGAAGAAGAATTCCACTTTGTGTGCAACTGGACGATGTTCTGGGGGAAGAGCAAGCTATTCAGGAAGGATGGACTCCACCTCAGCAGAGATGGAATGAGGCTATTTGCAAGCAACATTAAGAGAGAAATTGAGAAGTTTTTAATCTAGGAAGAAGGGGAAAGCTGACAGTCGACCAGGAGTCAATGGTTCGGGAGCTGGTATAACCAGAGGATACCGTGCAAGAAGTTAGCGGGGAAGACTCAGTGGATCATGGACAGGACAGAAATCTGGAGGGATCGAAAGGGACACAAGAGGGAAGAAAGTGCAAGAAAGTAACATGCCGCAAACTCAAGTGTATATATACGAATGCAAGAAGTCTAAGGAACAAGATGGGTGAATTAGAAACTATGGCACAAAAAGAGAACCTTGACATCATCGGCATCACGGAAACATGGTGGAACGAGGAAAACATCTGGGACATTATGCTACCAGGATACAAGCTATACCACAGAGACAGAGTGGGTCAAAAAGGTGGGGGCATTGACCTGTACGTCAAAGAAGGAATAGAGTCTTCCGGAGAGAACATGTTGGAAATGAAGAATAAGTTAGAATCTCTATGGTTCAAAAATCCGGGAACAAATGGAAAGGAAATGAAGATTGGCATCTTCTGACAAACAGAACACATTTTTTGCATCTGTGTTTACAGAAGAGGATATACGCAACATACCGGAAGCTGACAGGCTATACCTAGGAAACGAAGACTGGAAACTGACTGGGTTGACGGTCAGTCTAGAAGAGGTATGTAGGCATATTGACAGGCTTAAAAATGACAAATCCCCTAGACCGGATGGCAATCCATTTGAGGGTAATCAAGGAACAGAAAGGGGTTATAGCTGAACTGCTTCAACTAATAACCAATTTGTTGATCGAATCGGGAAGGATATTGGAAGACTGGAAAGTGGCAAATGTTATGCCGATCTTCAAGAAAGGTTCGAGGGGAGATCCAGGAAACTACAGGCCAGTGAGTCTGACCTCGGTACCGGGAAAGATGGTAGAGGCGCTGATAAAGGACTGCATCGTTGACCACCTTGATGGATACAATCTGATGAGGACCAGCCAGCACGCTTCAGCAAAGGAAGATCTTGCTTGACAAACTTGCTGCACTTCTTCGAGGGAGTTAACAGGCAGATAGACAAAGGTGACCCAGTCGACATTATATATCTGGATTTTCAGAAGGCGTTTGACAAGGTCTCGCATGAACGACTACTTCGAAAAATTGCGAGCCATGGGATTGAAGGTAAAATACTCACGTGGATCAAAAACTGATTGGTGGATAGAAAACAGAGAGTGGGGTAAATGGACAATACTCGGACTGGAAAAGCGTCACAAATGGAGTGCCGCAGGGTTTGGTGCTTGGGCCTGTGCTCTTCAATATATTTATAAATGACCTGATAATTGGAACGACGAGCGAGATGATTAAATTTGCAGATGATACAAAGTTATTCAGAGTAGTGAAGACACAGGAGGATTGCAAAGACCTGCAACAGGACATAAACATGCTCGAGAAATGGGCCACGACATGGTAAATGAAATTTAACGTGGATAAGTGTAAGGTAATGCATGTCGGTAACAACAATCTTATACACGAATACAAGATGTCTGGTGCAGTACTCGGAGAAACCCCCCAGGAAAGAGACTTGGGAGTACTGGTCAACAAGTCAATGAAGCCGTGTGCGCAATGTGTGGCGGCAGCGAAAAGGGTGAATAGAATGCTTGGAATGATTAAGAAGGGGATCACGAACAGATCGGAGGTTATCATGCCGCTGTACCAGGCCATGGTGTGACCCCCACCTGGAATACTGCATGCACTGGTCACCGTACTTGAAGAAGGACACGATACTACTCGAAAGGGTCCAGAGAAGAGAGACCAAAATGGTTAAGGGGCTGGAGGAGTTGTCGTACAGCGAGAGATTAGAGAACCTGGGCCTCTTCTCCCTTGAAAAGAGAAGACTGAGAGGGTACATGATATAAATGAAGGTAATGAAGATAATGAAGGGAATAGGATTAGTAGATAAAGACAGGTTGTTCACCCTCTCCAAGGTGGGGAGAATGAGAGGGCACTCTCTAAAGTTAAAAGAGGATAGATTCCGTACAAACATAAAGAAGTTCTTTTTCACCCAGAGAGTGGTGGAAAACTGGAACGCTCTTCCGGAGGCTGTCATAGGGAAAAACACCCTCCAGGGATTCAAGTCAAAGTTAGACAAGTTTCTGCTAGATCAGAACGTATGCAGATAAGGCTAGACTCAGTTAGGACTCAGATCCTTGACCTAGGGGCCGCTGTGTGAGCAGACTGCTGGGCACAATGGACTACTGGTCTGACCTAGCAGTGGCAATTCTTATGTTCATATGTTCATCACAGCCCCATCTCTTTGGAATTCATTACCCCCGGAACTACGGGATAAACCATGCTAAATCGTTTCAAAGGAAAACTAAAAACATTCTTTTTAAAGATGCGTTCAACCTCTAATGCACTTAACTTATGAAACATTATCTTCATTTCTGCTTTGGTTATCAGATTGGATCCCTCTTCCTTTTGAATTTCCCCTATAGGGCTCTCTTTCCTATTTTATAATGTACTTCTTTACCTTAATCCTATCATTTCAGTAGGTATGTTTTAATGTATGTTATCTTATTTTACTATTTTTATTATGTGCTAACCACTTAGAAAACTAATAGGCAGTATATCAAATTTTGATTGAACTTGAAACTTGGAATAGTGGAGGGTTAAGTGGTTTGCCCAAGTCTCAAGGAGCTACAGTGGAATTTCAACCAAGCTTTTTTGGGTTCTCATTTGCTGCTCTAACCATTAGGAATACTCCTCCATTTGTCTATGGGATCCCGGGGAAAAATAAAAGACTAGAACGCTTGTCAAAACTATTTTCAAATTGTCAACCTACTGTAGATACTCTCTGAGGTCATCGCAGCATATTCTCCCGGCTTTGCCATCCTGCTCCATGAATAGCTTGAGTTGCGTTATCCTTGGGTTATGAAATTTGATCCATTAGAGACTGAGCAGAAGCCCAATCTTTTGGGAAATCTCTGAAAGTCTATTTATGTTGTAAAGTGTATGGATGAATGAAGGATTTGTTGTGGCATTTGCTGGAAGGGTGCAGATGTCTGCAGCTGTCTGCTGAGTCTGAGGAAAGAAGGTCTAAAGGTTTTATATCTGGCTCTTATTTGGAATGAGCGAGCAGGGGGGGCTGGGTAATGGGAAGTTGGAATGGATTTTGTTAATATTGATCTTGGTCTGGAAACCACTGTGACCTTCTTGTGGAACTACAGTATATCAATCTTTGAAAATTTGGATAGAAATTCCAGCAGACTGCAGAACAGTGACAAACTGCAACCTGAAAATCAAATCTAAGCCCACTGCTTTCTCCTGTTTCTACCCTAAGGAAAAGCCTCATTTTAATACAGCTCAAGTCTGTAAGGTATAAAAGCTTGTGTGCACTTTTATAGCTTTGAAAAGAATGATTTTAAACCAGGGCACTCCATCC
This sequence comes from Geotrypetes seraphini, assembly GCF_902459505.1. Taxonomy (NCBI): domain Eukaryota; kingdom Metazoa; phylum Chordata; class Amphibia; order Gymnophiona; family Dermophiidae; genus Geotrypetes; species Geotrypetes seraphini. Next base: position 218,387,544 of record NC_047089.1, on the reverse strand, counting down.
TGAAAAAGTTTTAGTTCACAATTCCTTTGATTCTTCATGGACCAGCAGCCACGCATGGGTGACATTATCTAACAGCGCCATGGATGGATTAATTCTTCTAAAGCTCTTTGTTCAGGCTCTTCTGAGCAGATTCAAGCCAATCCAACTCCATCTCCACACATTCCCTCTCTAGTTTGTTCTATTCACCTGACCATGTTCCTGCAGGGGTCTAGGATCATTTATCATGGACGTTTAAGGGCCGCCAGTTCAGAGCAGGGCTTTCATCGCCGCAAGTTAAGAGCCACTATTTTAGCACATTTCTTCATGGGTCTATTTAATGTGGCCCTTTCATCACGGGATGAGTTCAGCTCGGCCCACACACGATCAGTACTTCATCTCGATTCAAAACACCCCCCACATCCCTTCAATCAGCATTCCACCTGGATCCATACTCCCCAATCGGTACTCTACCTCAATCCAAAGACCCCACACCCCTCGATTCAAAGACCCCCTCGACACCCCCCCCCCCGATCAGCACTCCCCCTGGATCCAAACCCCCTCAATCAGCACTCCACATCAACCCAAGGCCTCCCTCATACCCCCTCAATCAGCACTCCACCCGGATCCAAAGCCCCCCCCCTTATACCCCTGATCAGCATTCCACCTGGATCCAAACCCCACGATCAGCACTCCATTTAAATTTAAAGCTCCCCCACACACTCTGATTGGTACTCCTCAGCACTCCACCTTGATCCAATGCCCCCCACACCCCCTGATCAGCACTCCACCTCAATCAAGCCCCCTCCCCGCACCCATTGATCAGCACTCCAAGTTGTGGTAGAGGGGCAATGACCCCCCCTCCAATCAGAACTCTTCAGCACTCCACCTCTATCCAAAGCCAGCACTCCACCTTGATCCAGCATAGCCAGGCTACGCCAGGCTACACTAAATAGTCTTGCGATGAAAGGACCATGGTGACCTAACGGCCCTTAAATGGCTGCGATGGAAGTGTCTCATTCCGGTCCAGCTCTCCCATACTTGTACATCTTCTCTTTATACTTTCCCCTCAACTCTCTGACGTTATTCTCGGTCCTCAATATATGCAACAAAAATGAACCCTAGAAGAAACTACACCTCTTCCTTTCTAGGGAAGGTGAGAGCAAGACCTTGTCCTCCAGGGATCCTTTCTCCACAGCCTGTGATTAGGGGGTGCTTTTTGCTCTGCTTTAAATTTTCCCCATGAGCCTAGTTCTTCAGGAGACCACTGAAGCACACGCTGAAAACACATTCCTGTTTTTCATGTCAGAAGCAAGAAAGGTTTTACTGTAAAGGTTTGTTTCTGTTCCCTCCCCCACAAGCTCTCTATCATTTTGCATTTTGGGGGGGATTTCATAGCAGACTTGAAATTTCATTTAGTCCAGTTTAAGTGCGTCTCACACCACAGCCGAGGTCTTTTGTGTCAACATCTGAGCGCCTCTTGTACCACATGTTCTGTTTTGCATCCCAGTGTCCAGAAAATGCCCAAAGATGATCAGCAGTACTGGGACAGTCTTCGGAGATCACAGCTGCACTGCTAAAACTTCTTACCCTTCATCTTGAGTTGGCAAGTCTCCAAGGTCATATCTGTATGCTTATATCCAGAGGCGAAGAATGACAAGAATCGGAAGGGCCAAGATGGGACTAGGCCAGTTTCTCCTGGTGGCATGGAGTTCAGTAGATAACACCATGGACGAGAGTGCTTACTATCTGCAGGCTTGCCTATGACGACTCTCTCAGAGGAGAGGAGTGGTGTAGTGGTTAGAGCTACAGCCTCGGCACCCTGAGATTGTGGGTTCAAGCCCCACACTGCTCCTTGTGACCTCTGGGCAAGTCAGTCTATCCTCCATTGCCCCAGGTACGTTAGATAGATTGTGAGCTCACCAGGATAGGGACAAATGACCAACCGAGTACCTGAATGTAAACCGCTTAGACAATTAATAGGCGGTATATAAATAAATAAGGTGCAGAGAGCTGGCTTCTGTTCAATATGGGCAGATGGAGTTAGGCTGATTGAATCTGAGCCAGTCTCCGGCTGGGTGCCTACAGCTCTGCCAACCCCTGGCTGAGTGCCCACAGCTTTGCCCATTGATGGCTGCAGTGAACAGGCACCCATCTATCTGCAGATTTAAGGCAGACTTTAAACCAATTTCTGAGCTAAAGCCATGAATATGGCACGAGGCCATTCACACTTCAGACATCTGCTATTGCTGTTAGCAGGGGAGCTGGCGATCCATGCCAGAGTACAAGGGAAGGCTGGAGTTTCTGTACAGAGGAGTCTTCAAGTCTACTGCTGGATGCCGGAAAAGAGAAGCTGCTTCCTGCACTTTTTGAGCGTGTTGTGTGTATACAATGCAGGTTTGAAGACACCTGACGGGTTTAGAATGTGTGTGGCATGAGGCAGAAAAGCTTTGGAGACGTTCATTTATTTATTCGAGGGGACTTCATATGCCACCATTCAAACTCAATCAGTATTGTGTGTAGTGGAGAGACTGAGGATACGTGTATGTGTGATGACTCTAGAGCAGGGGTCGGCAAACAACGGTCCGCGGGTCAAATCTGGCCTGCCGCCTCTTTTTGTACCGCCCACGAGCTAAGAATGGATTTTACAATTTCAAATTCTTTACAATTTTAAAGTACGTCCTATAATGGCTGACAGCCGAATTGCAGAGTTGCAAGAGAGACCGCATGTGGCGCTCCTACAGCTTCTCGTTCTTTCACTCTTGGTGGCCTCTGCTGTACACCCTTTTAGTGTTGGAAAGGAAAACAAAGAGTTTCCTTGTTGGAAAGACAAAATGTCTCAAAAGATAAGTGGGTGCAAAACCTACCAACATCTTATAGCATAAACATGCAAATTTAAATATAATTCTAGACTTGACTGGTATCCAATGTAATTTTTTTTATAATATGGGATAATTAGGAGTCCTGCCTATGTCTCACCCATGCTGCACCCATGTGCACACCCACTTGCAAATATGCACTGTGCAACACATAGGTAGGGTTACCAGATTTTCTGATGTAGAAACTCGGACACTTGGCCCCGCCCCATTCTGCCCCAGTCTCGACTTGTTCCACCTCCAGCCCTGCCCTGTTCCACCCCCAGCTTCGTCCCCCCCCACCCCCAAAAGCTTCATCTCTCTTCTCTGACCTCCGGGCTGTGTCTGGAGGAACCTCCGAGCAAGCGTGGATGCATGTGATGTCATCTGCACAAGCTCAGTGGCGCTCCAGGCACAGCCGGAGGTCGGGGCTTTCCAAAACCCGGACAAACTACCGGGGTTTGGAAAGGCCGCCTGGACACCCAGACAGTCTTCTAAAAGGAGGACATATCCGGAGGCCTATACATGTGAATATGTGCACACGGTTGAGTGGAAGGTGACAGAGGGTAATGGTAAATGGAGCTCACTCTGAGGAAAGAGATGTTACCAGTGGTGTGCCTCAAGATTCAGTTCTTGCTCCTTTTAATATTTTTGTAGGTGATATTGCTGAAGGACTATCTAGTAAAGTTTGCCTCTTTGTGGATGATACCAAAATCTGCAATAGGATAGACACCATGATGGTGTGGATAGCATGAGGAAGGACCTAGTGAAGCTCAAAGAATAGTCTGGAATTTTTGGGTGCATAGAGACAGGAATGGTCAGCAGGGAAAAAGGAGTTGATGATACCCAGGGCAGGATTAATCAATAGGCCAATTAGGCACGTGCCTAGGACCCGAAATGGTCAGGGAGGCCCGATGAAGGAGGGCATCAATATTGTTTTTTCCAAACGGCGAAGGGCCCCTCCAGCATCGATCGGCAACATGGACCCCCCCCCCCCCATCGACAAGCAAGCAACGCGGGTAAGAAAGGCAATGGGAACTGTAATTGTGTAAGCGGTGCTGCTTGCCCAAAGCTTTCCTCTGACGCAGCTTCCTGTTTCCGCCTGGGCGCATGGTGGGATGGAGGCAGGGCAGGGGGCCCAGTGTACTTGTGTGCCTAGGGGCCCTCAACGAATTAATCCTGCCCTGATGATACCCCTTGTAAGACTGGTGAAATCTCATTTAGAATATTGTGTACAATTCTGGACACCGCAGATATAAAAAGATATAAACAGAACGGAGTCGATGATCAGTGGTCTTTATCATAAAGTGAATGGGGACAGACTTAAAGACTTACCCCCGGATTCTCTAACCGGCACACTTGTCAGTGGCCACCTTAAATGCGGCCAAAGATTGTGCGTCAATCACGCAACAGCGCCAGTTAGAGAATTGTGCCTGATTGCAAAGATAGGTGGCTGAAATGTAGTCTGGAAAATCCTGGCTTATATTTCAGCCACCTGTCTTTACTACCAGACCGCAGCTTGACATCCACTGATCGCGGCAGGGGAATTTCCCCCGATCAGCTGAGCCGTCAGGACTCGCCATAACCATAGCTTCAGGGAGTCCAGCCGGCTCAGCTAATCGGGGGAATTTCCCCTGCTGCGATTTGCTCAGCCAGCTGCGATGGGCAGAGGCCCCCCCAACACCCCCTACCCAACGTTGGCAGGAGGGATGCCCACTCACTCCTTCTTAAATTTAACCCTTGGCAACCCCCACCTGACATCAGTAGGAGGACTTCCTCCTGTCCAAACAATCCCCCAACACCCCCTCACACCTGACATCGACAGGAGGAATGCCCACTCCCTCCTGCCTAAATGCCCCCCGACACCTCCCCATACCTTTACACGAAGACCAGCAAGAAGGATACCCACTCCTCCTGCCAACAGGCCCGCTTCTTCACAACGATGGGCCTTCCCTTTCCTGGTACATCCTGGAATACACTGTGGGACTTGTGGGAGGCAGGATAGGTGAGGCAGTTGTATGGTGGGTTGGGGGTGCGCTAAACCCAAAGTTGGTCCAGTGCACCACAACCTCTTGAGCCGGCCCCGATGTCTATATAAGTGTGTGTATCTGTGTATGTGTGTCTGTCTCGCTGCTGCACCTCTGTGTCCTTTTACAAAGCACTGTGGCAGTCTCTCAATACAACAGAAGCTGTGTCACCCTGACACACTCTTGCTAAAGCTCCTTTCTGCAAGACAGTAATCGGTGTGCAGAGAGCCTAGAAATCTTTGTGTGCTGAGATATCAGGGCTCAGGTGAACTTGACAATAGAGCTAATCCACAAGCACACAGCGATTACTCCCAGAGAATTAACTGAACAGCAAATAGAAAAAGGCATTCCTGCTTGATTCAACTGCATTCTCTTACTAATCTATAAGGCTGCACATGCAGTAGGCAGGAAGGATCCCCTCCGACCACAAAATAAAAATCCAGTTGTGTACGCCAGCAGCAACTTGAGCTATCTACTGCAAGAATGATCTTTTAGCAGAAGTAGAGAGGGGTAAATTGTGGCATAGCAACATTGTTCTCCCATTCCTATCAGTCAGCATCCGAACTGGAGCAGGGGAGGAGGGGGGCAGCCAGGGCCGGATTTAGATGAAAAGAGGCCCTAGGCTATTCCACTTATGAGGCCCTTTCACCTCCCATTTTTAAGTTTGTAAATTACATGAGAGATAATAAAATACATCATTACTGTGATATATATCAATATGTTAAATGAAACATGTTGTTATTGGTATTAACCTTTATAAAAAATGTGACAAGGATAATAAATAAAAAAAGTCGAGAACACTTATTTGGACATTTAATGTTTATTTAAGATTTGATATACCGCTCCTGCATTTTACTGACCTAAGTGGTTTACAATGTCTCAAACTAAAATGAAATTAGGCACTTGAGAAAAACTACCCTAGCTGTCCTGAAGGCTCACAATCTAGCTAATGTACATGATAAACTAAAAATATGTAATAACAATATATAATACATTTCCAAGATCAAAAATCAAAGAGCTAGAAAATAGAAATAATGAAGATAAAAAATAAAATAAAACAATTTTTAAAAAAATCTTTATTCAATTTTTAAACTACAGAAGTGCACAAAAATTAATACACTTACATAGAATATTAAAAATAAAGCACATTAAACTTACAAATATTTATAAAAAGGAAAAATATTTCTCCCCACCCTTCCACCTATTAATCAATAAATAAATATGTAATGTAATGTAATGTAATGTAATGTAATTTATTTCTTATATACCGCTACATCCGTTAGGTTCTAAGCGGTTTACAGAAAATATACATTAAGATTAGAAATAAGAAAGGTACTTGAAAAATTCCCTTACTGTCCCGAAGGCTCACAATCTAACTAAAGTACCTGGAGGGTAATAGAGAAGTGAAAAGTAGAGTTAGAGGAAAAATAAAAATAAAATAAACATTTTAACAAGACAGCATTGATCTAAATACTTTGGAAGGTAGAAGAGAGGAGAGAAAGGAATAGAAGCAGAAGGGGGAGCCGTTGAACAGTAGAATTCTGGAGAAATTTAAATGAAAGAAATAGAACAAAATAAAGACAAAAGGCAAAACAATAGATAAGATAAATCATAAGCTGGAAAGAAAAATAAAATAAAACTTTGTCTTCAATCCACGGTTTCAGCGTCAGTGATGAAGTGGAGCAAGTAAGTTTAGGATACCTTCAAGAACAATCAATAAATATCCCTTGAACCAATTTCAAAACATACCTCCTCCCCCACCCTCCCACCCTGGATGTGCATGTTAAAAGGACATCTAAATAGATCAATCATTACAGTATTTAGCTAACGGTTCCCAAACATCCATAAACTTCTTGTAATTTCTTGCCGAATGGCCATAAACCACTCCATAACAAAGGGATTCCCACCAGAATGTGTAATTTAGTCTACCCAATTTTTCCAATTTTTTTTAAAATAAGCTGCATGGCAACTCCTGTCATCATAAAGAGAAGTTTGTTACTTCTCACAGATAGTTGACTCTTCGCTCCCATAAATGTACCAAATAAAATGGTATCGTATGATAGTGCCACTGGATTCTCCAATAAATTATTAACTTGATCCCAAATAGATCTCCAAAATTTCAGTATCAAGGGACAATAGTATAACAAATGATCCAACGTCCCAGGTTCGAGATGACAGTGCCAGCGTTTATTAAATTTGGAACTATCTACTTTATGTAAACGAACTGGGGTCCAAAAAGCTCTATGTAATAAGAAAAACCATGATTGTCTCATAGATGCAGACACCGTACATTTCATCCTCCAAGTCCAAATTTGTGGTCATTGAGACGCAGTAATTTGATGCTTTATCTCAATGCTCCAAATGTCACGAAGGCCAGTCTTTGGTTTCTTATTCAAAAAATCCAGATATTAATTTATACCACTGAGCGGCCTGTTGACCCAGGAAATCCACCTGAAAGCACAAGAATGGCAAACTATACTGATTTTTATTTTTCCAATCAGGGAACCCCTCCTGAATGGCCTGCTTCAACTGAAACCACCTATAACTTTGAGTTTTAGCAATACCAAATTTTTGTTACAGTCATGAAAACTCAAGCAGCTTTCCGTCTAATACTACATCATCTAAAAGTACGTATGCCCGCTTTCATCCAGTACTTCCAGATGACCTTAAACCCGCCAATTTGAATCTTGGGGTTCAACCAAAGGGACTGACAAGTGGATTTATGAATTGGAATATCTGTTAAATTAGTAATAAATTTTAATGTCTTCCAAGTGTCAAAACAAATTTAAGAGATAGAAAAGTCTCTGAAGCAGCCTGATACCAAACAGTCATATTTTAGTGCAGGTCTTAATACAACTCCTGGCATAGCACACTTCACAGATCCGTCACTGGCAGAACTTGAGAGCATCAAAGAAATTAACATTTCTAAAACATATCCACTAAAAAGTGGTACCTTGGATTACGAGCATAATCCGTTCCAGGAGCATGCTCGTAATCCAAAATGCTCATTTATCAAAGTGAGTTTCCCCATAGGAAATAATGGAAACTCACTTTGATGCGTTCCCCCCCTCCACGAGAACTGGCATTGCTCCCCTCGAAGGCCCCCCCGTGCGATCTGGCACCCCCCCCTGCGATCTGGCACCCCCCCGACACGATCTGGCACCCCCCGCCACGATCTGGCACCCCCCCGACACGATTGGGCACCCCCCCCCGACATGATTGGGCACCCCCCGCTGCTTCATACCCTCATCTGGGCACCCCAAAGATCGGCCTCCTCCTCTGCTGGGCCTTGAGCATCTGAGCATGCTCAAGGCCCAGCAGACGAGGAGGACGATCTTCGGGGTGCCCAGATGAGGGTAAGAAGTGGCGGGGGGGGTGCCAGATCGTGGTGGGGGGTGCCCAATTGTGGCGGGGGGGGGTGCCAGATCATGGCAGGGGGTGCCGGATCATGGTGGGGGGGGGGCCGGATCACGGGGGGAGGGTGCCGGATTGCGGGGGGGAGGGGGCGCTCGTAAATCGAGCCATGCTTGGTTTCCGAGGCACCAATTTTGCAAATGTTTTGCTCGTCTTGCAAAACACTCGCAAACCGGTGCACTCGTAAACCGAGGTACCACTTTATATGAAATAAACCCAAATCAACATGAATCAGTACAAATTAATACAAATTAAGGCAGATTGCGGTCTCCATTCCATTATTCAATTCAGGAGAGCCATTTGAAAAAAATGTGCTTTTAGATGTCTCTCAAAATTTTGAAATGATTCTTCTTTCTTTAACTCTGCTGGTAAATTGTTCCACAATATTGGAACCAAGTAGAAAAATGCACTATTTCTGGTTGAGGCAAGGTGAGCCTTTGAGATATGAGGAACAGCTACTCTATTGTCATTTAAAGATCTCAACGAGCAACTAGGTGTGTAACATAACACTAGATTAGAGAGATATAATGGTTGTAACTCAAATAATGTCCTATGTGCCAGCATCAGGATTTTAAATTTAATTCTAAATTCTATTGGTATCCAATGGAATTTCAAATATAATGGAGTTACATGATCATAGATGTGTGCGCGACCTAACAGCCGAATTGCCGCATTTTGTACTGTTTGTAAACGTTTCAGTTGCCTAACTGTTATTCCCGCATATACCATGTTAACTTAATCCAATTTAGATAGAACAAAAGCATGGATTAAAGTATGTAATGATTTCTCATGCAGGAAATCTCGAATAGCTCTAAGTTGTCTTAATGCCCTAAATCCTTTTGCAACTGTAGATGAAACCTGCTTCTCAAAATTCAAATGACAGTCAATTATAATTACCAAATACTTAAAATTATCTACTATCTCTATTTGTTGATGGTATAATGAAAGATCTAGTTGTGGTGTTACCTTGTCACTGGAAATACAACATGCTACTGTTTTTGACATATTCAATACTAGTCCATATTCCCCCAACCATTCTTCTATCCTATTTAAACCAACCAAAAGAGGGCTCAGATCCAATGTTGAAGGGGATAAATCATATACCAACAAAATATCATCTGTATAGATATATGTACTGATTCCTAATTCCTGAATTTGTCTTGCAAGAGGACTCAAAAATATATTACAGTGCTCCTCTGGTCATTTGCGGTCCGCGATTCGTGGTCCCGGTCATTCGCGGTATTTTTCTACCGCAAATGACCGGGCAGGAGAGGGTAGCCGGAGAGGCAGGAGAGGGCTGCAGGAGTGCCAGCGAGTGAAGGAAATCATTCGCGGTATGCTTCGACCGCCTCTTCCTGTACTAAAGTCGGGCCTCACCAATCAGGATCTGCTTGTCAGGAAGAGGCGGTCAGAGCATACCGCGAGTGATTTCCTTCACTCGCCGGTGCTCCGGCTGCCCTCTCCTGTCTCGCTTGCTAAAAACTGTATTCACGGTTTTTCAATATTTGCGAGGGTTCCTGGGACGAAACCTCCGTGAATATCGGGGGAGTACTTTAAACAGAAAAGGTGAAAGGGCTGAGCCTTGTGGTACCCCACAGTCCACCAATCTATCACTGGATGTTGACCCATCTGTAACTACTCTAAAAGTACGATCCCATAGAAAGGCTGCAAACCAATCCCAAACCACTCCTATTAAACCTATCTCATGGAGCAATCTCAATAGAAGTTCATGGTCAACTAGATAAAATGCTGAGCTCAGATCTAAAGATATTACCATTGTGAAGTTCCCGTGATCCAAGATAGAGTGAACTTCACTAAGGAAACCTACTAAAACTGTCTCAGTACTGTGTATAGTTCGAAATCCTGCCTTTCTTTGATTTAGAACCTTTGTTGACTCGATATAAGAGACCAATTGCTCTAAAACTATCGGCTCTATCAGTTTTGCTAAAAAGCAAAGATTTTAAACTGGCCTATAACTAGCTGGATTAAATATAGCTAGATCTTTGTTCTTCAAAATAGGTCTAATAACTGCCTTTTACAGGTAAAATTTGCCATAGTTACAGTTCAAGATTTTTCAGTATAAGTTTTCATCCTAACGTGACACATACCGAGGATCTAGTACTAATATACATTTCTTTGTAATCCATCGGTCAAGGGCAGGGGAGTTAGGTGAAGAGGTATGTTTTTATTGCTTTCCTAAAGTTGAGGAGTCCTTCAAGGGATCTGATTTATGGGGGCAATTGATTCCAATGGCTCGGTATGAAGTGGGAGTAAGAATGCCGTTTGGTGGTTTGCAGTTGAAGGGCATGACCATGGGGCATTTTGAGGCATATTTCATCCTGGGAATGGAGGGACCTGTTCGGCACATATTGAGGAAGCTTAGCCATCATGTAGCCTGGTGTCATGTTGTACAAAGATTTGAATACTAGAATCAGGCCCTTGAAGACAATGTTTGGTTATGGGCAGCCAGTGGACCGACAGAAGTTAGATTTCAGAGACAGCATAGTAACGCAACAGAGACAGGGAAGTTCTGGCAGCTAGGCTGGCTGATCTTTGCAATGCTTTTCTAGAGTCGGGAGTGGTACCGAAGGACTGGAAAAGGGCGGATGTGGTCCCTCTCCACAAAAGTGGAAGTAAGGGAGAAGCAGGGAAGTTAGATTTACAGGCCTATAGTTCCCTGCTTCTCCCTTACTTTCACTTTTGTGGAGAGGAACCATATCTGCCCTTTTCCAGACCTTCGGTACCACTCCCGACTCTAGAAAAGCATTGAAAAGATCAGCCAGCCTAGCTGCCAGAACCTCCCTGTCTCTGTTGTGTTACAGCTCCCTGAACCTGCATTCAGACCTACTCAGGGATTCCCCCCCCATTCTATATCCCCTGCCAACTCAGCCCAGCTAGTCCTGAGACCCTGAGCCTAGTCGCTAGATATTGCTGTTGATTGATGGTTAAGACTTTGACTGACTAAGGGCCATACTCTCTCTGCAGCATCCCTAGCCCCTGCTGGCCTAGGGAAGAAGAGATGAGCCAGGAAATCAACCACTGAGCCTGTCCAGCAGGTTTTCTATTCTTGAAAACCATTAGCTAAACTCTGGAGAGTGCTGAGTTTGTTTAAAAGCAGGCAGACTGACTGCAGCATTGTGCGGTGATTCCCGGGAAGTGCCCTGTGTCTGCTGGGAATGGTCCAGGCGTCTGCTTTATCAGGGCTGCCAAGATGCTCATTTGGCTCAAACATGTTTAATTTCCACATTCTCATTATCTTCTTTGATGCATGTCTGTGGAATGTCCCTGTGCTGTCGCTTGACCTCATGAACATGTGTCCAGTTCTTCAGGTCCTTGGTGTTTCTGCCTTGTCTGTTTGCTCCTGTTCAGTGAAAGATCTTTTATTTCCTCTGAATTTTTTTCTCTCTTTTGGAAGAAAGGATTCCTAAATCTTTTTTTTCATGTACTTACTTGTGAAGAAAGCGCTGCTTTAACTTTACTTCAGTGTGTCTCCATCCTTTTCAAACTGGCTAACTTGTTCAGTCTCCTATGCACAGTGGTCGGTCCTCTTTAATCTAGGTGTGGTGGTCACTGAACTACAAGGGCATGTGGTAGTGGCAAGCATCTCGATCACATGCCCCTTGATCATTGGTCTCTTTGGAAAGCAGGAATAAAGTGTAGCCAAACGAGGTGTTTTGGGCAGAAAGACTTGTTCAGATCGTGAAAGTGCACAAAGAATTAAAAGCAAGAAATTAAACTGACCACTTCCTAGCCCCCTAACTCATGAACTCTCGTGTATTGCAGCCAGGATCCTAGCTTTTATCTGTCCATCGAGTGACCTACAGGAGCAAGTTGTGGGAGGAGGGAGGAGTCTGCAAAGCAGGGTCCCAAAATGTTCTGCTACCTTTAAAATAAGCCCATTTCTGAAGCCCCTGCTCCTAACACACTGAGCAATGCAGTGATGTAATAGAAGATGGGCTGAGATGCCAAGTCTCGTTCAATAGGAGTGTGCCACACTGAGTTGAAGGTTCACTTTCCCTCAAACTCTGCGAGTCCCTTCTTTCACTCATTAGGGGCCGTTCACTAATTACATATGAGGGGGTGCTGAAAAGTTCTCAGCCCAGCCAAGATGAGACCGACATGGATACGGTTCAGTCAATGATCTGAAACAATGTCAAAGAACCACAGAATTTTTGTTTCTGCAAATTGGCATGTAACAAAATAAGATAACATTCTTTTCAGCTACAGTGGCATAATAACGCTCAGAATTTAGGAATTTGGTTGGTTGGGCTGAGAACCTTTCAGCACCCCATCGTAACACCTGGGGGAAGTGGGGAGGGGTCGAGTGTGGTGTGATACAGGGAAGGGGAGGGTTTGAAAGATGCATTATGTACATATAAGGAATTCTTACCGGTTTGCAAATTCACACGATGCGTGACAGTGCATTTAATACTTTGCAAACGTAATGTACTACTGTACTAATGTACAGGTCATTGGTGAGGCCCCACTTGGAGTATTGTGTTCAGTTTTGGAGACCGTATCTGGCGAAAGACGTAAGAAGACTTGAGGCGGTCCAGAGGAGGGTGACGAAAATGATAGGAGGCTTGCACCAGAAGACGTATGAGGAGAGACTGGAAGCCCTGAATATGTATACCCTAGACTAGAGGAAAGGAGAGACAGGGGAGATATGATTCAGACGTTCAAATACTTGAAGGGTATTAACGTAGAACAAAATCTTTTCCAGAGAAAGGAAAATGGTAAAACCAGAGGACATAATTTGAGGTTGAGGGGTGGTAGATTCAGGGGCAATGTTAGGAAATTCTACTTTACGGAGAGGGTAGTGGATGCCTGGAATGCGCTCCTGAGAGAGGTGGTGGAGAGTAAAACTGTGACTGAGTTCAAAGAAGCGTGGGATGAACACAGAAGATTTAGAATCAGAAAATAATATTAACTATTGAACTAGGCCAGTTACTGGGCAGACTTGCACGGTCTGTGTCTGTGTATGGCCGTTTGGTGGAGGATGGGCAGGGGAGGGCTTCAATGGCTGGGAGGGTGTAGGTGGGCTGGAGTAAGTCTTAACAGAGATTTCGGCAGTTGGAACCCAAGCACAGTACCGGGTAAAGCTTTGTATTCTTGCCCAGAAATAGCTAAGAAGAAAAAATTTAAAAAAAAAAAAAAAAAAATTGAATCGGGTTGGGCAGACTGGATGTACCATTCGGGTCTTTATCTGCCGTCATCTACTATGTTACTGTGTTAACTTTAATTTGAGCTTAGTTACTTAAATATTTATAAGCATCAGTAATTTACGTATTTTTTGCTGCCTAGGCTGAATTGAAAGTGAAATGTAAACATGTGCAGTTGGAAATTGTTAAAGGGCTTCTGATAACGGAAAGCTTTATGCGGAGTTGTACAAAAGTTTCAAACCTGCCGACCCAAACAAAACCGGACAAAAAATACAGGATGAAACAAAGAAATTTCGGGCTGCAATCAAAGATAAAGGAAACATTTCTGATCTTGTGAAACCGAAAGTCGTTGCTTTGGCACGGTTTGATGGGTTTCCTGCGGTAACAGAATATGTTGTCCCAGAAGATTCAGAAATGAGCCAGGAGGATCTGCATTTGATGGCGAAACAGGGCATGTTAGGCAAAGTCACTACTTCACCCAGATTGTGAAATGCTTTAATCTTGGCTGCTGCCGACAACCTCCAAGCTCATTCTTCAGCATTCGTCCCAATCGCTTTCGGCCACCACCAGTTCTACTAATGCAGACTTCTGAAGGGTTGCGAGCTCCTGATACCGGTAGCCTTGATGCCGCACGATTGCCAACAGTCTTTCCGTATAAATGGAAGCACAAACTTTGTTTTCATTCATTATTTTGGCCCAAATAATCTGCTCTGTAGCATGATTGGCAACTGATTTATATTTATTAGTCGGCAAAGCATTTACGGGCTTAGTAAAGGCTAATGACCGTGTGTTATCAGTGTCTACCAGTTACAAAGTTATGCTTGAATGCATTTGTATGGCCATCTGAAACATTCTTAAAACACTATGCACATTCTGGGCCAATCTTGACATTTCTTGATGTCATTATAGGGATCACTCTACTATATGACCTTGTAGTCGTCATTGAGCGCCAGGTGATACCAGTCATCAGCACAGATGGCCACATTGCAAATCCTTGGATGGACAGCTCTGATTAACTGGACAATTAATATTCAGGGTAGTGATGCTTTGCGACTGGACATTTTTTATGCATGTAACCTACTTTTCTGTGGAGGGTCTTGCATTAATGGGTTTCTCACTGTCCCTCCCCCCACCCCTTTTTACTAAACTACGATAGTGGTTATTAGCGCAGAGAGCCGCGCTGAATGCTCCCGACGCTCATAGAGTTCTATGAACGTCAGGAGCAGCGTGAAGCATTCAGCGCGGCTCCCTGCACTAATAACCACTATTGTGATTTAATAATAGGGGGGTATATTATTAAATGTAAAATTTTGTACTGTATTTTATTCCAACACATATTTGAAGGGGGGAGGATCACCAGGCGTTATGTAATTTTTTAGGGGGGGTGACCCTACCATGTGGCAGGCAGGAGGGGTGGGGTAAAAAACATCTACAAAAATAGCGATATGTAATAAGTGTATGATCCCTTACGAGTGTGTCATACTCATCTGAAATCTCACACAATCAAATATGCACAAAGTTTCTGGATCAAGTCACTTAAAAATACTTAGGTCCACCTTAGGTCTATCCTGTGATTATCGACACCGTGTTACTCAGAAAGCCACACTAAACCAGTTAAATTCTTAGTTATATAGTGTGGTAGCTGTCCTCATGGGAACCAACATACGGTGAAGTTTTTCACTTGGAACTTCTCATATTAATTAGTTTCATTAGGAATAAAGTGCCAGTGCTTAATAATAAATAGTTCTTCATAAACTTATAGAAATCTTATTAAATTTCCACTTAACTTGGAACAGTTCTGTCGTATTTCTCGCCAACGCGTTTCAAACATCTTCCTCAGAGTCGGGGACAGAGATTACTGTAAAAACAATAATCATAATTAGATCTTCCTAAGTCAACCTTCCAAGTCAGCAGCACAAAGCAAACATACTAACTTACCAGAACAGTTCAGAATCTTAGGAATTACTAAATCCATAACTTTCACGCCGGGGCTGTAACATGGCCGCGGCGTTTTGGGTGGGACTAAAGAAGAAAAAACCCTATGACGTATACCGACTCGCACCAATCACAAACAAACAGCAGTCACTCCCACATACCCAGAACAGATCCACCAATTCAAGTCATACCGCCAAAGTCATCCAATCACTTGTTAAATTAAGCCCATAAGGAATCATAGTGTTCAACTCAAACATGCATCGGAGTTCCTAAAGATTTGAAATGTGTTCAATATTGCCACCTTCCCACCCGACTTGTACTGTATCTATAATCCGCCATCTCAAATCAGTGATCTTATGATTAAAAAGCACCCAATGACGAACTAAGGGAGCTGATTCGACCCCAGTGTTTACCCGAGATTTATGTTCATTTAGCCTTATATTCATGGGCCTAGTTGTGCGGCCAATATATATTTTAGGGCATGGGCATTGAATCATATATATGACATGAGAGGATTTGCAGTCTGTTCCGGACTTGGCAAAGTAAATCTTCTCTGCATCCAGCTATCCCCAGTCAGAGCAAATTCACACCATTGACATCGTCCGCAACTGAAGTGGCCTTTTGGAATACAGTCATGATGATGTCTAGGAGGTTTGATAAGCTCACCCAAATTTTTTGCTTGCTTATAAGCAAAGATTGGAACATCCACATCAGCGCCTAATACTAATCTAACCACATGTCATTGTTTCAAAATGATATTCTTTATATCCCAAGCCAGGGGAGAAAACTGCTGAACACACACTAATGGATTATCTTCCATGGAATTCTGATTATATTCAAGTATCAATCCTCTATGTGCATAATTTGCTCTTAAGTATGCTTGGTGTACTACTTGACGAGGATATCCTCTCTGTTTAAACCGCTCTTTTAAAATACGGGCTTGCTTCTTATATTCATCTAAGGAATAGCAAATCTTGCGAAGCTGTAGGAATTGGCTCTGAGGTAGACTATCCTTAAGTTTACGAGGATGAAAACTATGTATCTAAGAAGACTGTTCCTATCAGTGGACTTGCAAAATATGGTAGTTAACAATGTTCCCTGAGATGAAGAAAACTTCACCGTATGTTGGTTCCCATGAGGAGGGCTACCACACTATATAACTAAGAATTTAACTGGTTTAGTGTGGCTTTCTGAGGAACACGGTGTCGATAATCACTGGATAGATCTAAGGTGGACACTAAAGAATTTTTAAGTGACTTGATACTCATCTGAAGGCATTTTCACTCTCTCTCTGTTATAAATGGGTTGAAAAAAACAGAAAACAAAACGAGTGTCGAGGGCGGGATTTGGGTGGGACGTGGGCCAGCTTAGACTTAGTTGTACAGCATGTATAACCGAAAGTTATACAGCCCACGATCGACAGAGCTTGGACATTGTGACTTAGACCATGTAAAACATGATCTAAGTCACAAAAACCCACCTAAAGTCACCAGATAAGCACTGCATACAAATAAAACAGACCCCCACACACTACCCCAGTGATCACCGACCCCTCCCCACCCCCATAAAAATATTAATCACACCTTTAAAATTTAGCCTCCAGACCATCATCACCTGGCAGCCTGGCATAGGAAAGCCTAGTCGTCCAGCACAGAGGCAGCTTAAGTCGTCTTGAGGGTAGGTAGGGACTCATTTAGAGGAGGACCCATGCCCATAAGCCCCTGTAATCATTGCATTGATACTTAAATATGTGCACTCCCCTATACACCCCCAAAACCCATTTTTACTGGCATATAAGTGGCTCCTGCAGCCATAAAGCCTATTGGGGTGGTAGATAAGTGGGTCTAGGGGATTCTGGAGGTGGTTTGGGGGGCTCACTATGACCTATAAGGGAGCTGTACTGAGGTAAAAACATGGCACCCTTTTTATGAAGTTCACAACAGTGTCCTGTAAGGTATCCCACTATTTAGGTGCCATGTCTGGGTGTTCAGTCCATCACTTTGCAGACCCCTCCCACGTCCAATAGGGCTTGTTCTAGGCATTTTTGACTTGGACGAAAAGTTGGACAAAAATGTGGTATAAAGATGGATGATTTAGTGACTTGGACAAACAGATCTTCAGGACGTATAATTTGATGATTTTTGAAAGGAAAAAAAATTTGGACGTATTTTTCAAAAATGTGTCCTAGACTGTTTTTTACTTTGGATGACTTGCGAGTTAGATGAAAACGGACTTAAGACGTTCCTTTCGATTATGCCCCTCCACATGTATCATAACTCAATATAGTATAAATAATAATGTAAACCATAATATAAAAATGTATAAAAACAGAATTTAAAGGCAATAGGTGTTTAAAAAAAAAAAATCTTACCTTTGCTGGCGGGGATGTCCAAGCCCCACCAGCTGAAGAGATCCGCTGGCCGAACCTCACCCAGTATTGCTTCAGCGATGAAGACGTTGGCAGTGTGCTTTCCAGCTGCTGGTGCCAGCACTCCTTATCCATGCTCAGTTCACTGATGAAATGAGTATTTTTTTTATTTTTAGTATTTCTATACCACTTATAACCTAAGAGGTATTCCTTCAGGTACTCAAGCATTTTTCCCTATCTGTCCTGGCAGGCTCACACTCTATCTAATGTACCTGGGGCAATGGGGGATTAGGTGACTTGCAAAGCATACACCAAATACGGGCTCAGTGAGAGAAAAATATCGAATCAATGTCAAAAAATACTCTCTTCACTAATTATCTTGTTTTAATACCTTAATATGGCATAAATATAGGTGCAACAATTCAATTGCTGAACTCGGAGGAGAACCTCTGGCTGCCAGCATTTTAAACTCAGCCTGCAAACCAAAATGGGACTATCCTCATTGGTAAAAATCCTCCACCTACCATTAGAACGCTTTCTATTTCAATGTTTATGCTAGTTAGAAAATGCTTTAAGGTGTTATAAGATCTTTTAACTTTTGGCTTTCATTTCCAAACTTTTGCCGCAGTGGTAAGCCCTTGATATTTCCCAGTCTTACTTGGTTTGCAGGCTGAGTTTAAAATAGCTGGCAGCAAACAGGGATCTGAGGTTCTCCTCCGAGTTAAGCAATTGAATTGTTGCACCTATATTATAAACGATTTTTGATTTTGAACAAATTTTCATTTTCTTCAATTCCAGTCGATGCACCTATATTTATGCCATATCAAGGTATTAAAACAAGATAATTAGTGAAGAGAGTATTTTTTGACATGATTTAGGTAACTTGCCCAGGGTCACATGGAACAGCATGGGATTTGAACCCACAACATCAGGGTACTACAGCTGTAGCTCTAACCATTGTTCTAGATTAGGAGTGCTAGTATTGTCAACTTCCTCGCTGCAGAGGCAGTACTGGGAGAGGGGGGGATTTCAGGCAGCAGATCTCTTTGGCTGGTGGGGATTGGGCCTCCCTACCACCTATTCAAGTTTTCTGCAGTTTTGGAGGGAGCCTGAGCTGAAAGTATGTGTATAGGAGAACCTCCCCCCCCCTCTCAAGTCAAGCCAAGCCACTGAGTAGCAGCAGTCAGCACAGGGCCCTGTATGCTAGTGCACACTCAAAAATCCTAGTACTTTACAAAGCTTTCCAGTTTTTCCAGTATAAAAGGATGAACATGGGGTGGGGGGCAGGTTTCATTCTGATTGCCAGAGCTGGGCATAGGTCACAGTGGAGATCCAGAGGGAAGTGGAGCAGATCTGTTTCTGTGACCCACAGCCATTGATGATGTGAACCCATTTGGGGTCCTGACCCACAGTTTGGGAACCACTGGTCTATATTTTTTCAGAGGCATGAAAGAAAAGTAAAAGGAAGCACATTATGTTGCTTCCTTCACTAGCAAAGCAAAACAATACTTAATATTTTTTCTAATTCTATACCATTTAGACTGTAAAAAAAAATCCCACCTCATTCTTTGACCTTCAATCTCACTCTTTGGGAAGTCTACTCTTGGCATCTCTACCGTCAGTATTTTCGATAGGACATCAAGTGTGATAAGAAATTTTCAATCTCAGAGTGATTTTAGATGTGGTGGCAGATTTCACAGGTATTGTAGAGAATTTTTTTTAATAAATTGAAGTTAATTTGCAGGCTATATATATATATATATATATATATATATATAAGATACTGGTGTTATCACACCTAGAGTATTGTACTATATTATATTATATGTAGAACTAACAGCATTAAAGACTTTACAAAATGCAGCCACTTGCCTGATTGAGGGATTGAGGCCAAGGTCACCAGGTTTTCCAGGGATTGTTCCCAATTTTAGATCCAACTGCCTGCTATATTAAAGCTCAGCAATTTGGATTTCAAAGAGATAGTAGATGGCATGAATGGGTTGACTAGTTAGGCCATATGGTCTTTATCCACTTTCATTGATCTATGTTTCTATGTGCATAAATGTAGAGAATACTGGCACTCTGCTGCAGAATAGTGCCTCCCTCTCACACCCCCCCCCATAAATCCAGTATCTCTCTGGCTTACCATACTCTCTGTCCTGAGTCTCTTCCCTTCCTCTCAAACCTTTTGTAGCTTCTTGTTGGATCCTGTGCCATAGTCTGAGGGGAGGGTGACATGTACTGGAAGGGGAGAGGAAAATAAAGGTAGAAATGCGGTACCAGAAATGGGGAGTAGAAAGAAAAATGTAGATGTTATACTGGAAAAGGGACTAGAGAGGAGAGAGAGATAGATATGTTGGACTGGAATGGGACACGAGAAGAGGGTAAGTTAGTTATGCTGGTCAGTAGAGGATATGGTGGAGATGCTGGACTGGAAGGGGATAGGAGAGAAGAGAAAGGTAGGGATGCTGATTAGGGCAGGGGTGAGGAAAGAGATGGAGATGCTGGACTGAGAGGAGACGGGAAATGAAAGATATAGATGCTAGACTAGAAGGAGAGAGGAGAGGAGAGAAAGGCAGGAATGTCAATTATGGCAGGAGTGAGGGAAGAGAGGTAAAGATACTGGACTAGAAGGGAAGAGGAAAAAGAAGTGGAGATGCTGGCTAGAAAGATAGAAGAGAAGAAAGGAGAGAAAGGTAGAGATGCTGATTGGGGTGGGAATGATGAGAGAGGTGGAGATACTGGACTTGAAAGGGAAGAGAGAGGGATGGAGATACTGGAAAGGGAGTGAAAAGGAGAAGTGGTGCCTCAGAGGGGAATGAGAGTTGTATATGCTGGTCTAGGGGGAGTGGGGAAAGTGTGTATGTAATGAAACCAGAGAGTACCTCTTGAATGAATTGAGAAAATCTGGTAAAAAGCAAAAGTGCAAACTCATGAGGAGGAATGGGAAGGAGATCAGGAAGAATAGGAAAAGAGGACAACATTAAGAGAAAGGAGCTGAAATATACATAGAGAATGAAAAGTATTCAAATATCCAAAGAGATAAAGGAGGAAGAAAGTGAGATGAAATTAGAAAGAAAAAGGAGGAAGGCACCAAAAAGTAAAACAAAAGAAACAGATGAGACTGGAAAGAGAGAGAAAGAGAGATACTGAATAATAAATTCAAGACAGACACTAAAGCATGGATAGTTTTATTGTCTGATAGATAACTCATCCACTTAAAATGTCTTGGGACCTAGTTGAAAGTTTCAAAACCTGAACATATGTCCTGTGTAATGTTTACATGTTGAGCATCTGGGTTTTGTCAGCTGATCTAGCTTTTTCATTGTTTAATTAATTATGTTCCCTGTGGGACAAATCGGTCAGCATAAGACTGTTACTGGACCTACGAGGTCAATTCTACAACTGGGTGTCTCCTTTTGGGCATTCCAAGGATGCGCGGTGGGAACTTAGTCTACAATGGAACCAAAGTGCCAAAATGCTGTTATAGAATACTACCATAACCCAGAATTGATGCATTCACAGTTACACCAGCTATAGATACCCATTTCCAATCCAAGCTCCGCCCATATATATGCCCCCTTGCATTTAGTAGCTGTTCTACTTACATGCACCATTACAGAATAGTACGTAGACTGCTTGCTGGTACTCTCACAGGTAAGTCTATGTTTAAAAGTGCCAGTACTCTATACATTTATGCACATAGATTAGAGAGTTAAACAGTAATTGCTACCGCGGGAAATCTATGATTACTGTGGGAATTCCTGCAGTAATAAGGAAGCGTTGCCAATTTTGTCTGCTATTACAGTGGCAATGGTTGGCCATTCAATGGTAGTGCTGCGGGAATGGGAACCATAGTAATAACGTGACAATGGTGATGCAAGGCACCCTCCTCAAATACCTTTAATGTCCCCAGTGGTCTAGTGGCTTCTTCAGGAGCAGGAAAGAGCCTAATTCTTTTCTGCCCCCCACCACTGCTAGAGCCATCGCCACTGCCTGTCCAAAGATTCTGAAAATAGCTGCTGAGATTTTGTGGGGCAACCTTGTGAGAAACAGAGCTCAGTTAATCCAATCAGGCCCTTAAGCTCCTCCCTCTGTATCTCAGGAGGGGTCTTAGGCATCTGAACCAATCAGGGCCTTTGGCCCCACCCCATGGCAAGGGGAAGGGGAAGGCCTGCCATTTTTAAGTGGCGGACCTGAGAAGAAGGAGGGGCCAAATAATTTAAAAGTATGGGGGACGTTTGGGGGGGTGTATGTGGGAGGCAGGGTGCAGGTATGGGGAGGAGGAAGGGATCAGTTAGGGAGCCTGACAGGGGGTTTTAAGTTTGGTGGGGGGTTCCCCGTGGCAGGAGGGAGTCGGAATCCCTCCTGACGATCTTCAATTGGGGGGGCGGTCAGTTCATGGGGTATCAGAGTTTCGAGAGGGCTGGCGTCTGGCAGCAGGAGAGAGTGGGCATCCCTCCTGGCAATCTTCAATTTGGTGGTATCAGTTCAGGGGGTATTGGGGGTTTGAGAGGGCCAAGGGGCAGGGGCTGGCATCAGAAGGGAATGGACATCCTTCCTGCCAATTGCGGTGTTGGCGGTGTCGCGATGTCAATGGGGGGGATCATCATTGGGGGGGGGAGCTTTTTTATTTTTAATGGAGCAAATATTGTGCATGTGTAACACATGCACATCTGTGCCATTAAAAAAAAATAATAAAAAAGCCCCAACAGCTGAGCGACAGGCGGCTGCCCAGGGGCTTCCCCAATCCGGCTCTGCGCATGGGTCAAAGTCGCTCTCAGAGCAACTGGACGGTAGGGATTAATGCGAACCTCGATGCAAATCATTTGCATGGAAACTTGTTGGAACATCGATCACTATTCGACAATTGGTTAAAAAATTGGCCAACAGCCACTCGCATGGTCTTAGCGACTATGTTTAGTGCATCTAGCCTTCAGTACCTCTTCAAGCCAGTGTGTATAAATATGAGTGCTTAACTTATAAACTTGACTTTTAAATATTTTGTGTTAACCAAGTTAAAGAATGTCTTGTCTGATATTGAAAACCATTTTAACCAGCCAGGAATGGCCCCTGGCCGATTAAATGGTGATTTAGCACCTAACCGCAGATATTCGATGGGAGATAACCAAATACCTCCTGCTAAATATTCATGGTTAGCGACTAGCAGCTAATTGGCTTTATCATGCGACATAGCCAGTTAGGCATGGATATTCAGTATCAAGCCAGCTATGTTTAGCGGTTAAAATAGGCTGCATAAATAGCAGACCTATCTTTTTTATATATGTAATTTTATTTTTATTGGTTTGTCATAAATTTACAAGTAAAACTACTTGCTCCAGAAATTCAGTCATTTCCAAACTTAAACTCATCCCATCAGGAAACAATATTTAAAGAAGAAAAAACAAAGAAACATTAGAATTTTAACTGTTCCTTAGGCCACAATATTCAACGAGAGAGAGAGAAATAGGAATTAAAGGGAGAAAATTATAACAATATAATTCAAGGCAAAGGCTATTATATGGTTAAAGCAGGCCTATCTTTAACCGCTAAGCACTTAACCATTTAGCGCTGAATATCAGTTTAGCCGGCTGAGTTGCTGTGGTCAAAAATGAAACCGGATATTCAATTACATTACATTAGAGATTTCTATTCCGCCATTACCTTGTGGTTCAAGGCGGATTACAAAAGAATTTATGGTTGGTCTGTTATAAGAAGAGATCAGTGGTCATGACTACTGAAGGTAGAGAAGAGGGTGGGTATTTTTAGAGAGTGAGGAAGAAGATAGGTGGAAGGAAGTATTCGAGATGTTAAGATTTAATCAGGGATTTCTTGAAGAGCATGGTCTTTATTTCTCTTCTGAATAATTTGTAGTCTGTGGTTGTTTTCAGTAGATTGGAGATTTAGTTATCTAATTTTGCAGTTGCTGGATATGTCAAACTGTGTAGCCTGACGCAGACTGAATATTTTTAAGATACAAAGGATTAGTAGATTATAATTTTTATGCTGGAAAGTTGCCAGGGGGAAGACCCTGTCCCACCTGTTTGTCCCAGATTTACAAACCAAACATCTGGTAACCTTAGTTGAAGGAAAGCGAGCATGGGATGCCTGCGGGAACTGCATTTGCTGTTCTTTAAATTTTGTTTCTCATTTAAATGTATGACTCGTACATAAAAGTGAATACATGGAGCTAAATAATGGGTGGAAGAACCCAACAAGCAAGAAAGTGAGGTGGAACAAAGGGCTCCTTTTATCAAGGCGCACTACGGGGGTTAGCGCATCGGATATTTTATCACTCGCTAACCCCCGCGGCAGCCTAAAATCCTAACGCCTCATCAATGGAGGCGTTAGGTACTAGCGCGGCAGGCGGTTTAACGCGCGGTATTCCGCGCGTTAAACCGCTACCGCGCCTTTGTAAAAGGACCCCAAAATGTCTAAAGGAACCAGTTGTTGACTTCAGTGTATTTATTCCAATGCAGTGCAGATGTGGTAAAGGAGGAAATATGACTCGACATGGTCATGTTTCGGCAATGCTGCCTTCCTCATGATTCCATCACGAAGGTATATTAAGCCTAATAAAACACAGGGCTCCTTTTACTAAGGTGCGCTAGCGTTTTTAGCGCGCGCTAACCACCGCGCTACACGTAAAAACTAACGCCAGCTCAATGGTGGCGTCAGCGTCTAGCGCGTGTGGCAACTTAGCGTGCGCTAAAGCCGCTAGCGCAGTGTTCCGCCACTAATTTCTGACAGGTGGGATGATCAGTAACACTCAGAAAAGCACCCAGACAATATAAAGCATAAACAATAACACTTTATTATACATATATATATATATGATAAGAATTAAATACCTTCACCGTATCCCAGGCAAACACCTTCACAATTGGAGAATCCATACAATTGATAGGTGAGTGGACACGGGAGACTGGCCCTTTAGCCTCGTGGCTTCTGTTCCTGTAGCCGGCTAGGATTCTAGATTCTAGGAGCAGAATTCCGTCCTTATAAGCTGCTGAGTTAAACAGCTGGTCCTGCAGTAACAGCGTCCTTTGATTCAGGCACACCCCAGGTCGGTCCCTTTGAAGTTGTTTGGACAATATTCAGGTCAAAGAGGTCAAGATAGGAGATCTCAGTTCTTTTGATGTTACGGGCCTCTTTTGTTATCTGTTTTGACAACACCCAGGTCAAAAGAGGTCAAGATAGCAGATTTGGTTGCTCAGTCCTTTTGTTGTTACTGGCCTCTTAGTAAGACAGCTGGTCCTGGTCTTTTGATATCTGTTTTGACAACACCCAGGTCAAAAGAGGTCAAGATCCTTTTGATGTTACTGGCCTCTTCCTTGTGATGTAGTCTCCCATCTGTCTTTACTGATGATCATCTGGTTTTACTGTTCTTTGGAGGTCAGGAGTTCAGGTAAGCAGACTTTAGGATACATATCATTAATATTCTGAACATGTCAGTAAGTAATATGCTGAACATGTCAGTAATATGCTGAGGTCACGTATTATACTGAGTCCATTTACCCCCTGGGCATAACATTCCACCCTTGGATCCTTAAGTCTGCTCCCATAAAAAGTCCTCCTAATAAAGGGAGAGGGTGTCCGTTTGTATACACAATCGTTTGTATAACATAAGGATATCTAAACAAAATTATAGAGTAAGAAATGAAGAAACACCTTTTATGCCATATCACTGCCTCTAGTAATAGCCTCTTACCCATGGAGTGCAGTGGTAGCTTCAATATGATCTGCCACAGAATGCAAGTTATTATTTCAAAATTCAGTTGCTCACTGCAACACACTAACATTCTGTAAACATACTGAAAAGGGAGCTTGACTAGCAGGAATCACAAGTTCAACAGTACTAAGGACACATTGTTTCATTTCAAAATTTACACCATTTTCTATCTAAGGGTACAGAATGTGATGTGGTTTTTAAATCAATGCGATAAAGTTAATTCTTTGTGATATCATTAACGACATGTAACATTAACTGATCATATCGTAGCGTTAGTTCATAATTATGTACAGTATTTGTCACCCATTCACCTTCCCTTCTAAATACATCTGCTACTCTGGAGCCAAAATATGCTTCTTTGCCAGCCAGTATTTCAGAAACAATAGTATCTATTCTACTTTTAAGCAAAGGTAAAATGGGAAAATTAATTTCCCTTCATAATTTATTTCCTTATGGGCTAAACCTGGTATTCTTGCATTCCCTAATATTTCAAGCTAATTAGGCATTTTACTTGAAAGTATCACGTATAGGGAATCATGGAAATTAATAATGTTATTAATATTATATTTGTGCTCTTACTCATGGCTTACATACATTTAGGGTAGCTTCATAGTCACCATCGATCACTGCAGTTATCTGGTATCCTGTTTTTCTTAGCAGCTTTGGTTAGGGTCTGGCTATGCTCCAGTTTCAATAGGCTTGCTATGCCACTCACATGCCTTCACTCACGTAAGTCACATGCACTACCCCCAGAGACCAGCCCTAATGTGAAGTGGCAGGATATAGGCTCATTTCTATTCCCAAGTCGGTGCCACATAATAGCCTCATGGCACGGCACTGTATGTCTGGTCATCTTCTCGGTCTGGTGAAATTTTCTCTTAACCCAGCATGTTAGCCAAATCATCAGAATGAGAGAGCAGAGCTGACCAATTTTATCACAAAAGGATGAAAGTCTATATGGAATAACATTTCCCAGTACGTGATTTTTCAAGGAAAATATTTCCTCATGACTGTTTAGCTTCAATGCTTTAGTTACATTAAACCCCCCTAGTGGTAAAAGAGAGTATAAGAGAAAAAGGAGAAAAACCACTTTATGTACAGAAGGTGATAACATGTGACACAATACTTGTGTGTAAGGTAGTATTTGTGTGAGATAAGAGAAACAACACTAATGCACTTAAAGGTATTCTGTAGGACATTCAGAAAATACACCTTTTTATGTTCTGGACATAATTATTATGTCATTTAAGAGAGACCATACACACGTACAGAATGTGATAACATTTGACACAATACTTGTGTGTAAGGTAGTATTTGTGTGAGATGAGAGAAACAATACTAATGCACTTAAAGGTCTTCTGTAGGACATTCAGAAAATACACCTTTTTATGTTCTGGACATAATTATTATGTCATTTAAGAGAGACCATACACACGTACAGAATGTGATACCAAAATAACTTATGTCAGAGATGTGCACTGCACTGTTTATACCTGGTAAGTTAAATAAAGAGAGACCATTTTTTTATTTTATTTAGCAAATATCAAATACCAATGAACACCATTTTACCAGGTATAAAGCTTTCTAATTTTTTCTCTTCAGATATTCTTTTATAATATAACCCCTAACTAAATTATCATTGGGCTGTATAGAAACATAGAAAGATGACAGCAGACAAGGGCCAAGGCCCAAAATCTGGCACGCTACTGGCCTCGATTACCTGTGAGCCATAGCATAAAATCATTGTGAGCATGGTTTTCATAAGATACTTTCTGGTATGTGGGGGAATCTTTTTTGGAAAGGGATATGGTACTATTTGGACTAATAGAAGGGGTGGAATAAACTCTGGAAATGTGCAATGTGCAATGTTGGGGTACCCCATAAGCTAAAACAGACAACACATAACAGAAACAGACAAACACAGAGCTCCGGCATGCTTTCTTCCATCGGTAATGATTCAGGGTTGAATTTAATCTGTAAATAAGCACACTATTAATCAAAAGAGTCACAAACAAATGTGGTATCCATTGGATTCCCACTATCAGGTCACATTGCTGGAAGTATTTTAAATGTGGCACAGTGAAATTGGTTCTCCGGACCATGTCTGGATAATAAGCTTCTAAAAGAAAGAGAGATAGAAATTTAAGTTAATTGCTCTATATAGTTTTACTGGTCTTCTTTTCTATTTTCTTCCATTTCAAAGTTCTGTCACACAATCATAAAAATTCAAGCAGGGACGCTTTAATCTATAAAACATATAAGAGAGGTTTACGTGCAGGTACAGTGGTTCACAATGTTAGTGTTTGAGGTAAAAGACACATTTGCAAAATTACTTGGAGTGCAACTTCCTTATACTATCTAACAAAACTTTATTCATTATAAAGGTCTACTTTTTTATTGTCCAACCTACCCCATATGTTACCCCAGATGTGAAATATGTTGCCTCCAAAATCCAAAAAGGCCCAAGTCTGTTTTTTACTTTGGGGAGAAGAGAAGTTTAGCTTTCTCTATCACCTCTCGGCATCCTTTTGCCCACTTTCTGCTTTAATCTTGTGATAGAAAGTGGGACTATGTAAGTATTTTTGTGGTAGTCTGGTATATGTATATTGCCTCCCTTGCCAAGTGAATGCAAATTGTTCTGGACATTGCTCCACTATAGGGATAGTAAAAATGCATTGGTTCATGTTTCCATCGGAAAGCTGTCATGTTAACCCTTTTTGGATATCTGGCAAGGAATCCCATAGATTAATCCCAAATTGGTAATTGTCCAATTTTAAAATTTGTAAAAAATTTTTCTTCCTGCTTGTATAATTTTCCCCCCAATCCTGATATTTATATTCCTACACCCCAGCGTCCACTACAGCTTGTACCTGTTGCTCCCCAGGTTTCTACTAAATATTTATCTCTACCTGCGGACACTGTTCTAATTTGGTCCAGGCACACACTGAGGCTCGGCATTCACATTATTGATCCTCCCAACACTTCCACCCTTTTAAATCAGGATAAAGAATGGAAGCAGTTTCCTCAGGGGGAGCCGTTGGCACCCTCTCTCCTTTGTTCACTTGTGCTTGAGGCATAGATTTCTTTCCCAGTCCTCTACTTTTGTACATTCCCCATAATGTCCTTGTATCTTTTCCATCTATTTCTTCCCTCTTTACACCATCTTTTATTAATGCCAAAAACATATTCCTCCGAGACACCCACTTAGCCCTGTTTGAATTGGATTGTCCTGTTCTCTTTTTATCAAAAGTATTTTGAGGTCCCCAGTCCCCCCGATCTCCTAACTGTCGGACCGCTTCTAAGGCTTCCAAAATAGTCCTGTCTATTTGATTGATCAACAAAGTTATCATTACCTGTTTGTATGCCGGTGCAGCATGCTTAATAATTTTATTTCTCATGAACTCAGTAAAAGGTAATGACATATATGTGTCAGCGTGACCTATTACTAAGGCTGCCTTCATAGACTCCTCCTTAATTCTCATTTGAGCATCTTTTAATGTATACCAAATCTTATCATTTGAGGGCCAATCAGATTCAAGTGGATATCGCCTCGTGACACCCCTACTAATTATCTCTAATAAAGACCATTGGGCATTTTTTGCAGGATAAGGATCCTCCTGCAACGCATGTTGCACTGCTACTTCTTCACTAATTTGAACAAATTTAGGGGCATCTGTGGCATCTAACATAATCCCTGCTGCGCCCAGCTCCTGCACCCGAACTACCCACTGTATTAGTGGTTCCCCAGGCTGCTGTGTAAAGCGTGCCATCATATCCATGATTTCATTTGGAGTAACATCCTCCCTAACATTATCTCTAGATAGATTTTCTCCTGTTTGCAGATTTCCCTGTAATCTTTGTCTCCTCACAGGCTCTGCTTCTAAACTTTCTGCCTGTTCTCCTTTAACACATATATCCTCCTCACTGTTATTAGAATTTGAATCCCAAATATTCCCATCCCGTTTGTTTGGATTCCAATCATTCGGCAGATGATAAATTAAGATTTTAACTTTTCTGTAACTCACTTTCCACCTCCGTTTCTTGTATTTATATCGTGCATATCGCATAGCTGACTTTTCTGTTACATTTTGATAGGTTTCTACCTTATCCATTAACAACTTATTCTGACATTGTAGCATTGTAATGGCATGCTGTTGTTTATTCTTTTTCTTTTCCAGCTCTTCTAATTTCAATTGTAATTCCTGTTTAGCTTCATGCAAATTCCTCCAGTCTGACAAAATCATCCTTCCTTGTCTAGAAATTACTTCTTGCTCTTCTCCTTTTGAGATTTTCACCTTTTGTAAGGAGGCACATAATTCATGTGGATCCCCACTTCCAAAAGTACAGGATTCACACAATCCTGTTTCTACAGACCACTCAGTGGCCATTAATTTTCCCATACTTTCATTCCCATTTGGAATGGAGGGATTGGGAGCCTGCTCCTCAACCCCTTGTTGCCTAATTAGCTTTCCTGACATCATTAGATCAACCCCACTTCTGGTACCAATTTGTTCCGCCACTAATTTCTGACAGGTGGGATGATCAGTAACACTCAGAAAAGCACCCAGACAATATAAAGCATAAACAATAACACTTTATTATACATATATATATATATATATGATAAGAATTAAATACCTTCACCGTATCCCAGGCAAACACCTTCACAATTGGAGAATCCATACAATTGATAGGTGAGTGGACACGGGAGACTGACCCTTTAGCCTCGTGGCTTCTGTTCCTGTAGCCGGCTAGGATTCTAGATTCTAGGAGCAGAATTCCGTCCTTATAAGCTGCTGAGTTAAACAGCTGGTCCTGCAGTAACAGCGTCCTTTGATTCAGGCACACCCCAGGTCGGTCCCTTTGAAGTTGTTTGGACAATATTCAGGTCAAAGAGGTCAAGATAGGAGATCTCAGTTCTTTTGATGTTACGGGCCTCTTTTGTTATCTGTTTTGACAACACCCAGGTCAAAAGAGGTCAAGATAGCAGATTTGGTTGCTCAGTCCTTTTGTTGTTACTGGCCTCTTAGTAAGACAGCTGGTCCTGGTCTTTTGATATCTGTTTTGACAACACCCAGGTCAAAAGAGGTCAAGATCCTTTTGATGTTAATGGCCTCTTCCTTGTGATGTAGTCTCCCATCTGTCTTTACTGATGATCATCTGGTTTTACTGTTCTTTGGAGGTCAGGAGTTCAGGTAAGCAGACTTTAGGATACATATCATTAATATTCTGAACATGTCAGTAAGTAATATGCTGAACATGTCAGTAATATGCTGAGGTCACGTATTATACTGAGTCCATTTACCCCCTGGGCATAACACGCAGCTTAGTAGAAGGAGCCCACAGGTTCTGTGAAGTGAAGACGATAAAACACTCTCAGTGCTTTAAACCTGTAACTGCCACCTGCGAGGCTATTTTTTTCTCCTCTTAGAACATCAATTATGCAAAAAAAAAAAAAAAAAAGCATCTACCAAGAATTTCTAGATGTGCCACCTGAAACAGTAGCCCCCCCCAAAAGCTTTGACAAGAAAGTGTGCTTTTCAAATACGAGGCGCACAAAATTGGAATTTGTTGCCCATAGAGATTCATACAGAGGATAATTTGTTTGATATTTAGAAAGAATCAGAATGCATATTTCTTTAGATTCACACTAAAGATGGCACTATTTAACTCTGTTTCATTAATGGTTGGGAGTTATACAACACAAGTATCTAATACTTCACCCAACCTCTTGCAAAAAAACTCTGAGTAAGATGGTGGACATAATGGCTCTGGTAAGCACTGAAGGGTTTGTTAAGGTGAAAGGTATTAGGAGTTTGGGTTGAGTTTGTTTAGTAAGATATAAGTACTGTAAGCATTTTTTAATATTTTACAGGGGGATCCTTGATAAAGCAAATTGTTGCAAAACATGTCGGATCATGTAACCCAGTAGCATACTAAGCTAAGTATACAATTTACTTGAATATGTTTAAATAGAATAATCTCAAGGAAACTTCTAAAACTTCTAAAAAGATTATGGTGGATAAAAAAGTTAAAAAGATTTTTTAAAAAACAGAAAGTGGGCCAATGAGGAATAAAAACACCGGTATCCCTACCTCTATTGAACATTATTAAGGGTGGAGGAGGTGTACCTGAGGCCACATTTTGCCAGATTTGAAATATATGAGAGCATGTGGAACAACTTGTAATTTTGTGGAGAGGGATGTTGGATATTGTGGAGGTTGGGTGAAGTATTGGAGACATTTCTTTAGATTGGCATATGTACATGTTTGAAAATTAATATATAAATTTATTGAGACGGTAATTTTAGTAAGAGTTTTAGATTGATGGTGTGGGTGGAAATGGAGCTTGTTTGAATGATATGAATGTATTGTTTAATTTTATGTTAAATTATGGATATGATTGTAAGCTGCTTAAAAATGCACAGATAGGTAGCAAAAAAAAAAAAAATCCAGTAAAAGAAATAAAATGAAATTATAAAAAGCCCTGTGAACCTTGAATGAGAAGAAGCAGTGGTTATTACATGTCAAAAGGCTTGGAGTCTCTGTGGTGCTGAGAAGCAAGAGGGAACTTCTCTTTTCTTCATGGCCACCTTGTCCGGTTAGGCCTAGAATTATAAAGCTCATCCAGGCCAGCTAGGCCTACCAGAGAAAAATTGAATTTGAGACGAGTTCAGACCCTAGTGGGTCCAGAGAAGTTTGTACTCCTAGCTGGCTAGAGCAATTATTTCAGCAAGAACTTTGAAGGGACACAGCTTGGGTATTTCTGAACATTTCAAACTGGGTTTCTTCTATTTCTGAGGAGTTTGGATGAGTGAGAAGGTGCATCCTTCTAAATCAAGGCTTCCCAAACCTGTCTCGGGGAACTCACAGTCAGCTGAGTTTTCAGGATACCCATGCATATTTTGAAAGTCCTGAAAACCAAACTTTGGGGTCCCCATGATCGGCTTAGAAAACCCCGCTCTAATGTGCTTGGAAAGATCCAAAGTGGTCTATATAGGAACAAATCCTAGGAAGAAGTTTTGAAGAATTTGGGATATTTTTTTATTGGTGCCTTTCCCTCTAGGCTGAAGATTCTAAGAGGAATTTGGAGAAAAGATCCCTAGCACAGGCACACAGAAGAAGTACATTATTCTTGTCCTGGAGGACCAGAATAATGCTGCATTCGAATATCTACTGTATTTTTGTGACTATCTTGCATAAAGAAAAGGAGACTGGATGCCTCCCAGAGACCCATGAAAAAGTGAAGAGTTTGGTGATCCTAAAGGAGAAGAGCCAGAGTTAGGAATTGTGATATGAACCCGTCTGTTCTGAAACTGGAAAGAAAAGCCAGGGCATTGTCTGCCCAGCTAGAACTAAAGAAAAGATGCCTGAGAGAACTGCAGTTTTGACTTGCTTTCTTTTTTGAATTCTCTACTGTTGTTTGACATTTTCTTTGCTGTGTTTCAGGCTTTCTTTTTTGTTGTTGTTGTTCCGGAGAAGTTTACCAATAAAAGTGACCTTTAAGGAGCACTCGCTGCCTTTTGATTTGAATTCTGTATTGAGTGCTCACTTACCTCACTCCCACACATGTACCTCTAAAATAACCTTTGCAAGGTGGGCAAAATACCCAACTTGGGAGACCAGGGTTGTACACACATCAGAGGGGCCTCCTGTTTCTATAGTGGGGAGGAATAACGTGGCAGTCTTCTGAAAGACAGCTTTGCTAAGGAAGGAGATGCATATTTTGAGTGAAAATAGATGGACAGGTTAATTGTGCTCCAACGAGCTCCAGTTAATCTAGGGCTGACAGTTTTGTACTTGGCTCCTTTTTGTGATTCCAGTGAAAAATTGCTATGTCTGAGGTTTCTTTTTGTTGTTGAACTCCCACATGGATTTGTTTTTAAAAGCTCCTTTATACTTTCCATTTCTTACAACGTTCCCTCTATCAACCTTGTTCTTCTTTTGTCTCCTTCTCCTCCTTATCATTTCTAGAGTACTACTAGACATGTAGCACAGTGCACAGACACATATGAGACAGTCCCTGCTAGGCGTGATTCTGTTTATGATGTCTAATGCTTGATTGAAATATCTAGGCTCCATTAATAGAATCTGGCCCTTAGGCCTGGATTCTCAAACTGATGCTGATTTTCTATGTGCCAGTAGGTGCCCATTCCTCCATTAACAACGGACCTCCCCATTACCCATGACCGGGAAGACCACGGACTGGTTGACATGAAATGGCGAAACCACCTTCGGAAGAAAGGAGGAAACCGGCCGCAGCAAGACCGGCTCCCTAGAGAACTCCAGGAAGGGAGGCCTACATGAAAAGGCCTGCAGTTCTGAAACGCGCCTCGAAGAAGTAATGGCCACCATGAAAACCGCCTTAAGAGTAAGATCCTTCAATGTACAGACATCGAGAGGCTCAAACGGAGGATAAACAAGCATGGAGAGAACTAGTTTGAGATCCCAGGCAAGAACCGATGACCGAATTGGAAGCTGGAGCAATTTTGCAACTCTCATGAACCAAATCACATCCAGAGAAGAGGCCAAACATTTATCATGCAAGAGACTGGGCAAGGGAGAACAAAGTGGCAATCTGCACCTGAAGGAAGGACCAGGCAAGGTCCCGCTGCAGGTCATCCTGCAGAAACTCCAGGATCTGAGGCACAGCAGCTTGAAGGGGAACCACGCCATGTGCAGAACACCACTCTTTAAAAAGAAGGCAAATGCAGACATAAGCCTGAGAGGTGGAAATTATCAAAGACTCTAAGAGAGTGGAGATCACCTTATCCGAATATCCCTTCTTCCTTAAGCGAGCCCTTTCATGAGCCAAGCCATAAGACAAAAGGGACCCGGATTGAACATTGGAATGAGACCTTGAATCAGAAGATCGTGTGAGAAGGGCAGTGGGAGAGATCTGCCACTATCAGAAGAACAAAATCCGCATACCACAGGTGCCTGGGCCTGTCCGGAGCCACGAGAATCATACAGCCTGCGTGCTGGGCAATCCGAAGAAGAACTCTGCCCTCCAGAGGCCACAGAGGAAAGACATACAGCAGGCCATCCATCGGCCAAACCTGCACCAGAGCATCTAGCTCCTTGACCTGGCAATTCCTGGGCCAACTGAAGAACCTTGGCACTTTGGCGTTGACACTTATGACCGTAAGATCCATGATTGGCCGACCCCAGGACTGAAAACCAACTTGAAGGCTTCCAGCCCAAGACATCACTCGCTGGGATTCAATGCATGACAACTAAGAAAATTTGCCTGGATATGTCCATGCTGGCAATGTTGGAAACCGAGATGTCCTGAAGATGATCCTCCACCCATTCCATGAGCAGAGAGGTCTCCAGCACCACCAAATGACTCTTAGCCTCCACTCATTCCATGAGCAGAGGGGCCTCCAGCACCACCAAATGACTCTTGGTGCGCCCCTGATGATTGACATAGGCCACTGCTGTGGCATTGTTGGAGAGAACTCAAACTGACTTGCCCTCCAGTAAGGACTGGAATTCCACCAATGCTAGCTGAATGGCTCTGATCTCCAGAACATAGATCAACGAGGATGCCTCCACTGGTGACCAGCAGCCCTGGGCCGAGCAACCGAGACACTGAGCTCCTCAACCGAGGAGACTGGCGTCCATGAGAAGCACTGTCTACTGGAGCTGAACCAGATTGAAAGACTGGAGTCATCAGCGTAGGCTGCAACGAACTAATCCCCAAAGCGGGACCGGAGAGTTCAGATTGTGAATTATAGCAACCACCGCCAAAGAAGCGTATATTGAAGAGGATGCATGTGAGCCCAAGCCCACTGGACCACTTCCAAGGAGGCTGCCATGGACCCCAAGACCTGCAGAAAGTCTTGCGCCAGCGGACATCGGCAATCCATCAGAGAGCGAATCTGAATCTGCAATTTGCACACCCTGGCCTCTGGGAAGAAAACTCTCCCCAACCTGGTGTCGAAAAAAATGCCAAGATATTCTAAGTGCTGAGACAGAATCAACTGACTTTTGGACAGGTTGACCATTCAGCCCAGGGACTGCAGAAACTCCACATCCTATGCCATAACCCGAGAACTCTCCTTCAATGACATTGCTCGAATCAACCAATTATCCAGATAAGGGTGCACCAGAATGCCCTCCTTGTGCAAGGCCATTGCCACCTCTACCATAATCTTGGTGAAGGTGTATGGCACTGTAGCTAGACCAAAGAGAAGCACACAAAACTGATAATACTCTCCCAAAATCACACAGCTGGGAGGCCCGAATGGGAACATGCAGATATGCCTTCGTCAGATCGAGAGAAGTCATAAATTCCCCCAGTTGGACAGCAAGAATTACGGACTTCAGGGTTTCCATACAAAAGGACGGAACCCAGAGCGCTCTGTTGACAACTTTGAGATCCAAAATGGGCTGAAAAAACCCTCTTTCTTGGGTACCACGAAGTAAATGGAGTATCTGCTGGTATGAATCTCCTGAGGATGTACTGGGACTACTACTTTGAGGTCAAGCAATCTGAGCAGAGTCCGCTGAAAAGCCCTTCTCTTCCAAATTGCCTGACAAGGAGCGGACAGAAAATGATCTGGCAAAGGTTGTAAAAACTCCAGAGCATAACCATCCTGAATCACCTCTAGGATCCACTGATCCATTGTGATCTCAGCCCATCCCCGGTAAAACTCCCTCAACTGGGCTCTGACTGGAACCAGGGGAAGGACCCACAATGATCACTGAGCCGGATGGGTGTTGGAGAAGTCTTCGGAGGAGACGACCCCCCTGGCGGACTTCATGCATTGGAAGAAATGTCCTCTGGAAGGAAAAGAGGTCATACTCCAGCCAGGGCAGGACCTACAAAAGTCACTCAAACGTCCCCGGACAGAACCACTTCATGAAGTCTGGTGTGATCGGTACTCCGGTAGCCAATTCACCTTAGTCACTCAAGGCCTGAACCAGGTTATCTAACTCCTCCCCGAAGAGAAAGGAGCCCCAAATGAGAAAGTTATTGAGCTTAGCCTTAGATGCCTGTTCCGCCACTTATTTCCGTCAGATGGGATGATCAGTGTCACTCAGAAAAGCACACAGACAATATAAAAGCATAGACAATAACCCTTTATTATATATATATATATATATATATATATATATATATATATATATATATATATATGAATATAAGAATAAAATAGCTTCACTGTGATCCCAGGCAACGACCATCCTTTACAATTGGGAATCCCTGCAATTGATAGGTGGGTGGACCAAAGGAGACTGTCCTTTTAGACGTCTTGGATTCTAATGTTAGGGGCAGAGTCCCGTCCTTATATAGGGTAAAAGCTGCTGAGTTCATAGTTAAACAGCTGGTCCTGCAGTAACCAGCGTCCTTCACTACGATTCAGGCACACCCGGTCCTGGTCTTTTGTTCTTTGTTTTGGCAGCACCCAGGTCACGGAGGTCAGATAAGCAGACTTGTTGTAGAAACCAGCTTTCCATCTGGTTTTACTGTCCTTTTGTTGTTGTTTTGGCAACACCCAGGTCACGGAGGTCAGATAAGCAGATAAGCAGACTTGTTGCAGAAACCAGCTGTCTTCACCCGGACACCTGGTCAACCTGGTTTTACTGTCCTTTTGTTCTCTGTTTTGGCAACACCCATGTCACGGAGGTCAGAAGGTCAGATAAGCAGACTTGAGGAGACATGTCACGTAGTATGCTGAGTTTCAGTTACCTCCTGGCCATAGGCATAACAATGCCCCACCTGCCGACCAACCCCGAAGCCACAAGGTACAGTGGGTCACTACACCAAGAGCCATGGACTTCGCTGAGGCACGCAACAAATCATACCTGGCATCAGAGAGATAAGAAGCAATCAGCTCAATCTTAGTAACTTCCTGATCCACTAAGAACCAGTCAGCTGTCTTGCGGTCAAACCACCAGAAACAAGCCTGGGCTACCAGAGTAACACAAATTGCTGCCTGGGCATCCAGGGCAGACTCATCAAAACTTCATTTAAGTAGAGCCTCCATTTTATGGTCCTAAGGTTCTCTCAGGGCCTAGCCGGCTTCCACTGGCATGGTATGTCTGTGCACAACCGACGCATCTTTGCCAAATGGTGCCTCTGAAAAGTCTCCATCCAAAACATCAGACCCCACTAACGGATCTGAAAGGTCCTCCCCAAGATCCAAGTCCTCATCCGGAGACAAAGGATCAACGAAAAAAGAATCCTCGTCCCAAGACACCCGCGGCCGCTTGGACGATGGCTGAGGGGGCTGGATAGAGGTAGCAGTAGCAGGAAACTGAACGGGGGTGGCTGTGGAAAGGAAAACAAACCCAGATGACCCCGAGACCCCAGAAACCAAAGCAGATTCCCTAGCCATCTGTAATTAAGCCTTGCACATAGCTAACAGGGCTAAACAACCTGGGAGGCAAGCCAGAAACCAAAGCAGGAGCAGAAGACACTTTAAAGACCTGTTCCTGTCATTCTAAGATAGGAGGAAGGTCACCTGAGGCCGTGGGCAAAATGGATACACTTCCCGCCAAATCTGAGGGAAGGGCCGTTGCTAAACTGTCACCTGAAATAATATGTGGCATCGAAGCCAAACTCGACTCCGCCACTACAGAAACACTGCTATCAGCCCCAGCTGCAGCGACAAGGGAATCCCCAGCCTCCCCGGCAGTTTGCAACACCGAATCTGCCAAACCGCTGGCAGATGAGGAAACCCCAGCATGGGGGCAGGTGAGGCCCGAGGGTCATCACCGCCTCCCACCGATGAGTGATGCGCACACAAAGGGGATCCTGACACTCTAGGCCAGGTCCCCTTTGAAGCGGCCGAACATTTTGTGCACCTGCCAGCCACATCCACCACTTGGTGCCCACATAACTTGTGCTGCTTTTTTTTTTTTTTTAAACGCCCATACTGAATGTGCCAAGAAACCATGCACAGCGCCGTACAAAAACGGTGGCCTCAGACCATGGTATGCTCCTTTTATTTCTTGTGTCTTTTTTTTCCCCCCCCTTCTCACAGCTCAACCATTTCTGTGCTGGTCTGAAGGGATGCTAAAGGAGAAATTAGGTCCTTATCTAAACTAAACTAAACCTTAAGCTTATATGCCACATCTTCTCTATAAGGACAGAGCTCAACAAGAGTTTAAGAAAGAAAAATATAGTAAGAATTAGTGGTTATATAGAGAGCACTGGAAATTATATTTTTGAAAATAGCCACGTTTTCAAAAGTTTTCGAAATAATTGGAAAGAGCCCAAATTATGCAGCTGGATTCCAAAGCTCAGTAATTTTTAAGTAGAGAAATTTCCCTAATTTTCTGATATAGATAACGCCTTTTAACAAGGGGAAAGATTAATTTAAGCTTTTGGATAGATCTGGTAATATCAGGTCTCATAGAGTTCCAGGATAGAGGAATTAAAGGGGGAAGAGTGCTGTGCAAGATCTTAAATGTTAGACAGGCACATTTAAAGTAAACCCTAGAGATTACTGGGAGCCAGTGAAGTTTTAACAAAAGTAGGGAAACATGGTCATATTTGCTTTTTGCAAAGGTCAACCTAGCTGCAGTATTCTGGATCTGTTGAAGTCTTTGAAGACTTTTCTTGGTTAGACTTAGATAGACCGAATTACAATAATCCAACCTTGAAAGAATGATTGATTGTACGAGGACAACAAAATGTTTTTTTTAAATATATCTTTATTGATTTTCAAACTTTGACAGTGCAATACAATTAATTTAACATAAACACTGCACAGAACACACTTTAAATACACAATTAATACATAAAACATTCATTTTCTCCCCCCCTCCTCCCCTAACTAATACAAGAAGATATACTTATGTAATTACAATATTATATAAGTAAATTTAGCAAACCAGAATATATATCCCTCCCCCCACCCACCCGCCCACCCTGGATGTGTAAGGAAGTCTAATCAAAGGAAGGATGCATGACAGTTATTGCGACTCAATAAATGCTGTAAATGGGCTCCACACCATTTTAAATGCATTACTATAATCCAAACATTCCGCATTCGTTCATTCATACTTATAAGTAGAACATAAGTTTGCCCACCAAAAAGTGTAATTCAATCGATCATAGTTCTTCCAGTTACATGTAACCATTTGGATGGCTATTCCCATCATTATCATGTCAATCCAAAGAAGGTTTAATATGCAAAAGAGTACCACAAATTATGGCTTCATAAGTCAATGGTATCGACGACCCAAGTATAACATTGATTTGTCCCTAAATTGAATTCCAAAAATTAAGTATCAATGGACAATAATACAACAGATGGGGTGCTGCAAGGCTTGGTCCTGGGCCCGATCCTATTCAACATCTTTATAAGAGACTTAGCAGAAGGGCTGAGAGGTAAAATGACATTATTCGCCGATGACGCCAAACTGGGCAATGTAGTGGGCAAAAGCACAACGAACGAAGATTCAATGCCCAACAACATGATGCATGACCTGCTCCTACTGGAGCTCTGGTCTAGGAATTGGCAACTCAGCTTCAATACCAAAAAATGCAAAGTTAAGCACCTGGGCAGCCTATGCAAGACTTACACCTTTAATGGAGAGATCCTAACAAGAACGGTAGCAGAACGAGACTTAGGGGTGATCGTCAGTGAGGACATGAAGGCTGCCAATCAAGTGGAGCAAGCTTCATCCAAGGCAATACAAATCATAGGTTGCATACCCAGGGGTTTCGTCAGTCGTAAGCCAGAAGTCATTATGCCATTGTATAGATCCATGGTGAGGCCCCACCTGGAATACTGTGTGCAATTCTGGAGGCCGCATTATCGCAAGGATGTGCTGAGACTGGAGTCGGTCCAGAGAATGACCACCCGGATGGTCTCGGGACTCTAGGATCTCCCATACGAAGAACAGCTGGATAAATTACAGCTATACTTGCTTGAGGAGCGCAGAGAGAGGGGCGACATGATCGAGACATTCAAGTATCTCACGGGCCGCATCGAGGTGGAAGAAGATATCTTCTTCTTCAAGGGTCCAGCGGCAACAAGGGGGCATCCGTGGAAAATTAGGGGCTGGAAACTGCATGGGGACACCAGGAAATTCTTTTTCACTGAAATGGTGGTTGATCACTGGAATAGTCTTCCACTTCAGGTTATTGAGGCCAGCAGTGTGCCTGATTTTAAGGCCAAATGGGACAGACACGTGGGATCTATTCACAGAGAAAGGTAGGGGAGGATCTTTGGGGTGGGCAGACTAGATGGACCGTGGCCCTTATCTGCCATCTATTTCTATGTTTCTATGATGATCCAAAGTCCCTATATCTATATGACAATGCCAGCATCAATTAGACTTAGAACTATCTATCCTTTGTAAACAAACTGGGGTCCAAAAAATCCTATGTAATAAAAATAACCAAGTTTGTCTCATAGATGCCGACGCTGTACATTTTGACCTCCAAGTCCAAATTCGTGGCCATCGAGATGCAGAAATATACTACTTAATCTCAATGCTCCAAATGTCTCTAAGACTATTTTTTTGGTTTCTTATTCAAGAATTCAGAAATTAATTTATACCACCGGGTGGCCTGATGCCCCATCAAATCTGTCTGGAAGCAGAGGACCTGCAAGCTATAATGATTTTTGAGATTCTGCCAATCAGGGAACCCACTCTGAATGGCCTGCTTCAACTGCAACCACCTAAATACCAAATGATTGTTGCAGATAATTTTATCACTGTAAAAATTTTTCATAGCTTTTTTTAAATGCTGTAGTATAGATCCTAATACTGACCCTCCAAGACTGTCTATCCGCGTGAGATTTAGATTTTTTTCCATTTGTGCTCCAGTGCTCGGCATTTCTGCTTCAGTTCTCTGTGATAAGGAAGATACCATGAGGCCCTTCAGGAGCAGGAAACAGTCTTAGTAGATAGTCCCTCCAGACAGGCACAGACCCCGCCCTGTCATTTTGTTTGGTGTTTTCACAAAAAGTTTGGGTTTTTTTCTCCGGGAATTGGTTGTTTTGGTTGTTTGGGAAGTTTAAAGAGCAGCGGCTTTTGGTTCGGCTGGTTTAGCTGCTGAACTGTGGGGTGTTTCTTAAAGGTTCCTGTTTTAATCTGTATCCAACAGTGTTTTCCCTTTTGTCTTCTCCGTGTAAGTGGGGAGTTGGGATATTATTGGGTTTTTTTCAGCCTTGATGTTTTCTACTTGGCTATTCGTAAAGACTAATTTTAATAGGGACTGCACAGCCCACTTGTACTGTACTCAAAAGTCAATGTCTCAGTCTCCACCTGC
This sequence comes from Geotrypetes seraphini, assembly GCF_902459505.1. Taxonomy (NCBI): domain Eukaryota; kingdom Metazoa; phylum Chordata; class Amphibia; order Gymnophiona; family Dermophiidae; genus Geotrypetes; species Geotrypetes seraphini. Next base: position 218,345,836 of record NC_047089.1, on the reverse strand, counting down.
TGGCAGAGGAGCACAATCCTGCTCTCTCCCTCTTCTCTGCCTGCAGTCCCACATCTGTCTGTCTCTGAAATGTGACAGGCAGCGATTCCTACAGGCAACCTGTACCCCTCTACTTTATCCCTGACATTGATTAAACAGGATGTGAACACACAAAAGCAGAACAAAAAAGCATTGACAGTACCTGATATTGAATTCTCATAGAATGTTTACGGGCCAGATAGTAAATAAGTTAATCAATCAATCAATCAATATGAGACACCTCAATACAGGCCTGGATATATTTCGAGTGGCTTTTTTTGGGCCCCGGGCAGAGACTCATGGGTGACCAGCACCAGGTTTTAAACAGGATGTGACATCATCAAGGGTGGGACATGGTTGAGGGAACCCTGAAGAGCTGGTGCCACTGGATCTCTAAGGTTGACTGGGAGGACCAGAGGGGGAGTTTCAGAGAAAGATAGGCAGATGTCAGACCATGAGCCCCCTGAAGCAACAGATGACAGTTGGGATGGAGGAGAGGGAGAAAGATGAAGATATGAGTAGGGATGGAAGGGAACAGAGAGAGAAAGAGAATGGTGGATGCTGGGGTAGAGGGAAAAAATTGTATGTATGGAAGTGTGTATGTGTGTGGGAGTTAGGAAGGGCCCACTCAAAATGGCAGGCTTGGCTAAATCACTTAATAATATTTTGGCTCTGTTAATACAATTGTGTGCCAGCCCACCCCCACCACCCTATAGCATCCAGCATTATGAGTGCCAGTGTTGAGCAAGTTCCTTAATTGTGTTCAGGAAGAGATACATTTTATTGTATGTGGAACCCCCATCATTTTGAAATGTTGGCGCCTATGCCCGTCCCCCACAAATAGCACTTTATTTACTTATGCCTCGGTTTATCCTGTGGTTGATAGGTATCAAATTATACACTTGCTTCTTTCTCACTTTGAAGATTGTTGAATGTTGTTTAAGTCCTCCATCATGTAGGTGGCGCTGTGTATTTGAAGGATTATATTGCACAACCAGTACTGGGATTGATACTTAGAGATTTAACCAGTCAAGATAGGCTCCTGGCTATTCACTGATATTCAGTGTAAGGTTACCAGATTTTCCTGAAAGAAAATCCGGACCCATGGCCATGCCCACCCAGTTTCACCCACGTCATGCCCCATCCCTCCCCCTTTAACCTGTTCGTGTGTCAGGATGGCATCTGCGCATGCGCCGTGATGATGTCGCATGTGTGCCTATGATGTCACAGTGTTGCATCCAAGCATTCGCGGATGCCGTCCTGATGTCGGGGTTTGAAAAGTCATCCGGACCCTAGGCCATGTCCTCAAAAGGACGACATGTCCGGGGAAATCCAGACGTCTGGTAACTCTAATTCAGTGGCACTAGTTGCTACTCTGAAAACTAGCTGTTTTATGGGTTGTCACCCCTCCTATTGTTTTTTTCCCCTACTTGTCTTATTTACTATCAACAACTTGTATTTCTTTCCCCACTTTTCCTTTTGTTTAATATGTTTTGTCAGGTTAGTCTTATTCGTTTGTTTTGTTTCCCCCAGAAATTTGTAATTTTTAGGGCTACTTTTACGAAGCCGCGTTAGCGGTTTAACGCCCGTAATAGCGCACGCTAAACTGCCAGCCGCGCTAGCCGCTACTGCCTGTTTTTGAGCAGGCGGTAGTTTTTCAGCCAGCGCAGGGGTTAGCGCTTGATGAAAAGTCGCACGCGTTAAACCCGCTAGCGTGGCTGTGTAAAAGGAGCCCTTACTGTTTGGTACATCTCTTAGAATTTTGAATAAGTGATTAATCAAATTAATCAGCACTTATACAGTTCATGCCAATATACAGCACTTAACTGCCTAAGTTAACCAGACAAATCAGACTGCATAAAATACAGTTCTATCTGGTTTCACTTAGCAAATTCTGTCAAACCCTTTCTACCGCCATCTCAGAGATGAAATGTCCAATGTGGCCTCTCTTTTAAATTTAGGGACTTCGATTCAGGCCGGCCAAGAAATAGGAGAGCAAAAAGTGGTGAAGGGGAGAAATATCAGACCAGCCATTTTTAACGTCCTGTCAACGAGAGCCGAGTAAAGCCTTCCTATAAATCTGCCTGAAATCAGGCTGCACGGCTCCAAGGGATACAAATTTTCATCCTGCTTCCAACTCCATTAAGTCTCCTACTAACATCCTCTTTAATCATGCATGTAATGACTCCAAGTAAGTGCCTTCTTCTTTGTTTAATTTCATTTACATTCATCATGTTTTGCAATTTTGGGTTGTCTGCAAATGGCAGAAGAAGCAGAGAATGAGAGCTTTTAACCACCTTAAATCTGTGAATAGGAGGTGACCATTACTCAGTCTGTGTGGTCTTCTGATCTATCAGTATTTTATGGCTACTACCACAAAGAGTAGCAGAACACTGCATACTAATAAGCTATTTATCGGTCTAACCCATGTGATCACTGCTGGCCAATAAAAATGTTCCATTCATGCTTGGGTTATCCATGTAACACCTGTACATGCCTCAAGGGACAAAGGTTAATGGCCTTGAAATCATCCACAATAGTGATATGTATAGTCAAAAACATTTTGCTTCATTTTGGTAAAATTTTAAAAGTATATATCAGAAAGGGTGGTAGATGCATGGAATGGTCTGCTGGTAGAGGAGGTGGAGACGGAGACTGTGTGTGAGTTCAAGAAGGCATAGGACAGACATATGGGATCTCCTAGGGAGAATTGGAGATACTGGATGCTGTGGATGGGCAGCTTGGATGGGCCATTTGGCCTTTACCTGTCATCATGTCTCTCTGTTTCTGTGTCTCCCAGTCTCACAAGGTCCTCTTGCAGTTTTTCACAATCCTCTTGTGACTTAACAACTTTGCACAACTTTGTGTCATCAGCAAGTTTAATTATCTCATTATTTATTATCATCTCTAGATGATTGATAAATATGTTAAAAAGCAGAAAACCCAGCATAGACCCCTGGGGACCCCCCACTATTTACCCTTCTCCATTGAGAATATTGACCATTTTAAACCTACTCTCTGTTTTCTATCACCCAGTTCTTAATCCATAATACCGGTCAACAAGCATTTTGCTACTGGAGTTCCGTCACCTGCACCTTAACAAGGGCCACATGCTGACTCTAAATCTGAAAACCGTTTTCATCTATCACATCCTGTTTTTAAGTTATGCGTCAGTTTGTATTTATATCATTTTCGTCAATAATGCTAATGAGAAGCGTCGGTATTTTAGGACAGCTCATCGATCACATATACCAGTAATTTGAAAGTTTATACTAAAAAGTGATTGTGCTGCTTTTTCTACCTGTGAATTTTTTAAATTTTGTTTGTTTTTGTCTAAGATATTATAATTATTATGAACAGATGAGGTTGTGTTAATCATCCTGATAATTTCTGTTATGTCTGCGGACAATTTACTGCACAAGATCAGCGAAAGAATCTGTCCAGCCAACTTCAAAGTGCATGCAAGCATTATTTTGGCTGTAAAGTTGGTGACCAAGATAAGTGTGGGCACCTCATGTGTGCTGCACTGTCTGCTATTCCGGGTTAACATAGCGGCTGAATGGGAAACGGAAAGAGATGCCTTTCGCTGTACCCATGGTGTGGCGTGAACCAACAAATCATCACTCAAACTGTTATTTTGATTGACAAAAGTTGCTGGATTCACAAAGAGGAATAAATAAAAAATTGTGTATCCTGATTGCCTATCAGCAATTAAACCCGTTCCTCATGACTCGGAGAATCCAGTTCCAAATCCTCCTTCCACATTTGCAGCACAATGTGCCGAAAGTTCAGCTGAAGAATATGTGCCTCTGCTGCTGTGGAGGACTTGTATGAACCTGAAGTGGATGAAAAACAACCTCACCTGCTAACTCAAGAAGATCTTAATGATCTGGTTAGAGACTTGTCACTGTCAAAGGAGAAAGCAGAATTATTGGGTTCAAGGCTGAACCAATGGAATCTTTTAAGGCAGGACACCAAAATATCTTTTTTCCATGATCGTCACACCATCCTGGCTTCCTTTTACCAAGTGGAAGGAAACATTTGTTTCTGTACTGATATTAATGGTCTCATGCGTGAACTGGGATATGAACATGTTTCTGACGAATGGAGACTATTCATTGATTCAAGCAAAGCAAGCCTTTACACAATGGAAACCAAAAGCCATCTGTTCCTGTTGCTCATGCAGTTATGTTGAAGGAAACGTATGAGTCAATGGAGACACTTTTAAAACTCGCATGCTATGTAGATCACTAGTGGGAACCTCTGTGGTGATCTCAAAGTTGTGTCCCTCCTTCTGGGTCTGCAACTGGGGTACACCAAATACACGTGCCTCTTGTGTCTTTGGAACAGTCGTGATGATGCCAACCACTACAGGCAGAAACAATGGGCAAACCGAGAAGAATCCGTACCTGGCAGATACAATGTGAAGCACCTGCCGTTAGAACATCATGAGAAAATCTATCTTCCAGCACTTCACATAAAACTGGGTCTGCTGAAAATTTTTGTCAAGGCGAATGACAGAAATGGTGATGCGTTTCAGCACCTAAGAAGTACGTTTGGTTTCGAGAAAAGTGCAGCCAAAATCAAAGAAGGTGTTTTTGTTGGACCCAAAATCCATGAACTGATCCTTGATGATGTGTTCAGACAGAAGCTGAACCCAGCTGAATCAGCAGCATGGGAAACATTTGTGCTGGTTGTTCCGAATTTTCTTGGTAATCACAGATCAGAGAATTATGCTGAGCTTGTGGAGAACATTGCTGACAGCATATCAGCTAATGGGTGCCAGAATGTCACTTAAAATGCACTTCTTCTTACATTCTCACCTTGACTTCATCTCACCCAATCTTGGTGATGTCAGCGATGAGCATGGGGAAAGATTTCATCAAGATATCAAGGTGATGGAAAGCAGATATCAGGGAAAGTTCAATCCCAGTATGATGGGAGACTATTGTTGGTTCTTGCAAAGAGAAACAAATGTACAGTACAAGCGTAAAAGCAAGTGTCTCAAACATTTCTGAACATGCTGACATCATTTTTGTGTGAGTTAAGAGAGGCGTAAATATATGCTGTAACATGTCTCCTTATTGTCTTCGTGTTTGTTTTCAGAGTACACTCCTAAGCATAAGTTTGGTGGGACACAGTTCATACTCGCAATATTGTGCCGATATGGCAAACTGTCTAAAAAAAATCAGTAATGTGTATCTCAGAAACCTGACATGCTAGCTGAATTTCAATGACAGATCTGAAATCAGCATCATTAAATTAACTAAGAACACTTCTTAAGTTCTCAGTAGTAAGTTCTCAAGTTTTTGTTGACCAATGTAATAAGACATTACCTCCTATCCCCCTGACTTTCTAATTTCCTCAGAAGTCTTTCATGTGGTACTTTGTCAAATGCCTTCTGAATATCCAAATACACAGTATTGACTGGCTCACTTTTATCCACATGTTCATTCACCCCTTCAAAGAAATGCAGTAGAGTGGTGAGGCGTGATTTCCCTTGACTTAATCCATGTTGGCTTTCTCTCATTAATCCATGCTTCTGAATATGTTCTGTCATTTTGTTCTTTATAATAGTTCATTTCACGCATTTGCTACTAATATGCACATTGCATGCGCATTAGAATTTTTTTACCATGTAGGTATCAAATTTATATGTGTATTAAAATCGTGAGATTACATGTGTATTTTATGTGAACAGCAAATTATAAGGTGCTTCAACAAACTAACAAATGTGAAGTTGTGATGATCAAGGATCACTGACTTAGAACTGAAAGAACATCTCTGCCTTTCATTTCTCTGATCTCACAGAAAACACATCTGTTATATATAAACACACATACTGTGAGTTAGTCCTAACTTCTTTGGTCTCCAACCAGAGGTTATGGTCCTGGGTGCCCTAGGCTTACCCACACCTTTTAACTTTCCTACCCTTGACGCTTGACCTGCAGCGACCCCTCAAGACTTTAGAAAATTGAAATGAAAATCATGATGATCACACAAAATTCCAATTAAAATGCAAATTACAGTATGTGCTGATTTTTGAACCACTGCTGCCCTTCGCTACCCCACAAAGCTGCTGCCCTAGGGCAGTGTTTCTCAACTCGGTCCTGGAGTACCCCCTTGCCAGTCAGGTTTTCGGGATATCTACATTGAATTTGCATAAACTTGATTTGCATACACTGCCTCCTTTATATGCAAATTTCTTTCACGCATATTCATTGTGGATATCTTGAAAACCGGACTGGCAAGGGGGGGGGGGGTGTTCTCTGGGATCGAGTTGAGAAACACTGCCCTAGGCAACTGCCTGGTTTTGCCAGTGGTGGAGCTATGCTATCTCCAACACAAGTGCTCTGGGAATTTCCTTGTGCTTTGCACCTACGCCTGTCCCCATTCTGTGGCATTTCTCTAGTACTGTAGGTGCCAGTATGCTCCTCTCCCCCACATCATGCTATTGTCTTCCATGGCCTGGGCATGCTATGGGACTCAGTCACCCGCTTCACGTAGTGCAGAAAGCAGCCCTGGATTAACCATTAAGCAAAATAAGCACATTCTTAAGGCATCAAGGGAAGGGCACATATTTTTTTCTTTTCCCCTAGCTATCACGCCCCTTCACTGCCATCTGCCACAACCATTACTCAACATGAATTTTTGTGTTCTTCTGATCATTATCAAAATATAGGAAGTTTTGTTTTGTGTAATAATGATATTTCTCAGCACTTATTCAGTATTAATGTCTTGTCAGTTAAGCAATGGAAGGGCCAAAGAGCACCATTGCTGAGCTGTGCTTAGGGCATCAGTTGGCCTTAATCCGGCCCTGGCACAAAGCACTGGCTACCCCGAGGTAACAGACAACAACCATACAAACAGCTGCCTGTTAAATAGAGTGGGATACAAAAGTGTAAACTGTATGAACTCTAGTGTCTTCAGTTAATAGGTAAAAAGGAAATAATAAAGGAAATTGGAGCTGAAAACAGAAGCTGGGGTTGAGGAAGAATTTTGGCAAGGGATAGCAAAGGAGTGGCTCCAACATTAGGGTTACCATATTTTTCTTGGCAAATACCCAGATGCCTGGCCCCCACCCTGTTCTACCCCCAGGCCCCGCCCTGTTCTGTCTTCAACCCCGCCCCATTTTTCCCCATGCTCTGCCTCGTCTCATTCTTCCTGACCTCTGGGCTGTGCCTGGAGGCCTCGGAGCATGCATGGATGCATGTGATGTCATCTGCACATACTCAGAGGCCCTGCACACACGGCCAGAGCTTTCCAAAACCTGGACAACTGCTGGATTTTTGAAAGTCTGAAAAGAGGACATGTCCGGGTTTTCCCGGACATCTGGTAACCCTATCCAACAGGCTCATGGAGAACTAGGGATGTGCTGACACCTGACATGCAAGTTCATATCATGGAAAAATCAGGCACAGCATCTTGGTTTTACTACTGTCTGTGTTCTAATATAGTGAATCACTACTGTCAACTGTAATACACACAAACCAGTCTGTTTCCAAAAATTCTGAAGACTGGGAAGAGAAAGCCATCTTGCAGATCAGAGCCTGCCATTCCCAACATAATTCGTAATATGGCAAGCGTGCCTTTGTCACATTCTTTTCCACCTCTTATTTTGTTTGAAATCTTCTTACATGTTTTAGAGTGGCTCTTTTCAAAAATCGCAGCTCCTGATTGGTGAGGCCCGACTTTAGTACAGGAAGAGGCAGTCGGAGCATACCGCGAGTGGCTGCCCTTTCCTGCCTCCTATATTCCTGCTAAAAACCATATTCACAGTTTTTCAACACTCGCGGATATCGGGGGAGTACTGTATACAATTCTGCACAGAGATGAATCATGTAACTGCAAAAGTCCACACAGTCTTGCATGTGTGTCAAGTGGAAAGAGGCTGCATAGACCTGCCCACGGTACATATAGACATGGAGATGCAGAAATCTGCACATGCTATATGTGGGCCTGTATCAGGACAGGCCTACACAGACTTGCACACTCTGCACGTGTGGACACATGTCCACCCAGACCTGAACTTGCTGTGTGCTTGCCTCTTGCACTTGCTTTCCGATCTGGAAAGTTAAGCCCCTGCCTTCTTTTCCACTGATCTAACAGAAGCCCGAAGCTTTGCAGCCACTTAGCAAAAGGTGGCATTTAAGAATGTCATTTAAAGGTCATGGCCAATATTTGGTGAATACAGGAGCAAGGCATCATTGATAATTTGAATCTGTGAAATCTTTAATGTGCATTTGTCCGATGTTGTTAACAAGATCAAGAGACAGTTGGAGAGAAACAGCTGTAAAAAAAAAAAAAAGGGATTACAGAGGAAGAATGGATGAAGTATGAAGACAGAGTGAAGAAAATAAATGGAGGGAAACAGAGAAATAGGAGCCCATCAAAGAATAACTACTATTACTACAAATTATTTCTATAGCGCTACTAGACATACGTGTCGGAATGGGTGAAACCACAGAGGCCACGGCGTCCCCATAAATTGGCAGTCACAAGAGTCAGTTATCACTCTATTCCCCAACCCAGCTCCTCCCGGCTGCTGTAATTTTAAATCTGTGGGAAGCTGCCACGCGGCTTCACTGTAGAATGAAGACTTCTGGGGCAGGCCTGCTCATTGACACTGCACGGCGGCCGCCTGAAAATTTAAAATTAAAGCAACTGGGGAATGATCCTGCTGGGGCTGGGGTGAAGCTTTTGCCCCTCCCTCCAAGCTCCCCCCCCCCCCAAAAAAAAGCATTCTGCTGCCTATGCACAGCGCTGTACATCAAAACACAGAAGAGACAATCCCTGCTCAAAAGAGCTTACATTCTAGTCAAGACAGCCAAACTGGACAAGAAGGTGCATCAATACACTATGCTCAGGTGGGGGAATTACAGAGGGAACCATAAAGACAGATATTGGTGCTTAGAAGGTGAGTTGGAGTTTGTTATTGAAAGCATCTTCAAAAAAGTGGGCTTTGAGTCTGGATTTGAATATTGCCAGAAACAGAGCCTGATGTATCGAGTCAGGCAGTTTGTTCCAGGCATATGGTGCAACAAGGTAGAAGGGACAGAGGCTTAGATTCTTAAAAAAAAAAACCCGCGTAAAACAACGGGCTGCTATCACAGCCATACTGGTAGTGAATTAAGAAAAGCAAGTCATTCTCCAAAAAACGCTCATGTAAATGGTGGAGAGTAGCGAAGACTTGCTAAATTTGCAAGTGCCTATTGCTAGTGATTGCGATGGACATATGTGCAGAAAAGCGCAAAAAGAAAAACATAAACATAGTGGGAGATATGTTTAATCTCTCTTGCTGCCAACCACCACCCCTCCCTGCAGCAGGAGAGATGCCCACTCTCTCACACTGCCAAGCAAAACCTCCCCAGCAGCGGGAGAGATGCGCATTCTCTCCTGTTGCCACACAACACCTCCCCCCCCCCCCCCCCCCCGCAGCAGGAGAGATACACATTCTCTCTCGCTGCTAAGCGACACCCCCCCCTCCCTCCAGCAGCAGGAGAGATGCCCACTCTCTCCCTTTGCCAAGTGAACTCCCCCTGTAGCGGAAAAGATGCCCACTCTCTCCTGCTGCCAAGTGAAACCCCCCCCCCCCCCCCCCCCGTAGCGGGAGAGATGTTCTTTCTCTCCCTGCATCATAACACCCTCCCCTGCCTCCGACCCCTCTCTCTCGTATCTTTAATTAGATGCCTACTCCCTCCAGCCATCTGGCCTGCCTCTTACAAAATGGGCCTTCCCCTTTCCGGTGCATCCTGTGATGTACCAGGAAGAGCCTAAGGCTTTCATTGGCCCGGAGGGGCCTTAGGTGTCCGGACCAATCAGAGCCTTAGGCCCTTTCTCCCTGAGTGGGGAAGAAGAATGTGTGAAGGAGATAAAGGTAAAGGGTATGTGAGAGAATAGGAGGGGAGGGACAGGAGAATAGAATACCTTAGGATAAAGAAAAACAAAAGAAATTAAACCTAGGAATAATGCAAGCAAAGGAAATATGACAACAGCATGGAAAAATGATTTAGGAGAAATTCTGAGAGAATACAATTCGTAACAGAAGAACAAAACATAGAAATCAAAAGGGAGAAGAAATGCAAATAAGAAAAATGAATAAGGAAAGACTAGAGAAAAAACAACAACATAAATAAAAGAATAAAGGGGGTTTTAATTGTCCCACAAGGTGGTTGCTTAGTCTAGCCTAGAATGTGGATAACACCTGTACATAAAATATATTTATTACTGTATTTGGAACCAGCACTGGGACCAAAATCCAGCACAGTGATCATTGTTGCAGTGGGCACAGCAGTGCATTTTGAAAAGATCCTCGGAGTGGAAGAGTGGCCTAGTGGTTAGAGCAGCTGCCTTAGCATCCTGAGGTTACGAGTTCAATTCCCATTGCAGCGCCTTGGGTCTCTGAGCAAGTCACTTAATGGCACAGCAACTCAAAGGTGGGAGATTTCATGGTGACATCAGGAAATACTTCTTCACCGAGAGGGTGGTTGACCGACGGAATGATCTTCCACGTCAGGTAGTTGAAACCAGTAACGCGCTTGACTTCAAGGGACGATGGGATAAACATGTGGGTTCGCTCCTGGAAAATGCTTAGAAGGAGGGTTCTTGTTGAGGGAGGGTTCTTGAGTGGGCAGACTTGTTGGGCCGACGGCCCTTTTCTGCCGTCATACCCTATGTTTCTATTGTCTCATGTAAGTTGCTATGATTGTGAAAACCACCCAGAAAAAGCAGTATAACAAGTCCCATCCTCCTTTACCCTAGGGTTGATATTCAAAGCAATTTAACTAACCAGGAGAGGCTCTTGGCCACTTTAATTGCTTGTGTGGGATTATCAACTGATATTCAGCAACACTTAATCATAAGAACAACCAAGATGATAAAGGGGTTGGTTCTTCAGCTTGGAAAAGAGACAGCTGAGAGGAGAAATGATTGAAGTCTGCAAAATCCTGAGTGGTGTAGAACAAGTAGATTAATATTTTACTCCTTCAAAAATTACAAAGACAGGGGGACACTCGATGAAGTTACAGGGAAATACTGTACTTTTGAAACCAATAGGAGGAAATATTTTTTTTTTTCACTCAGAGAATAGTTAAGCTCTGTAACACATTGTCAGAGGATGTGATAAGAGCAGTTAACGTAGCTGGTTTTAAAAAAGGTTTGGAAAAGTCCAGAGTCTGCTACTGAGAGAGACATGGGGGAAGCCACTGCTTGCCCTGGAATCGGTAGAATGGAATGTTGCTACTATTTGGGTTTTTGACAGGTACTAGTGATCTGGATTAGCCACTGTGAAGATGGACCATTGGTATGACCCAGTAAAGCTATTCTTATGTTCTTAGTGCCACTGAATTTCAGCACTAACTGCTAAAGCTATTTTGTGGGTGATCTGAGGGACCCCGCCCCCCCCCCCCAAAGTACACTGAAAACTCCCGTTTTCCTTTCCATTTTTGCTGTTCGGCAGTTTTCAGTGTACTTGGGTCCCCCAATCAACCCAATGGGAGTGCGAGGACTTGTAAATGTAGTGTGGGGGTGCCCCCCCCCCACACCCCTCACAGCGCTAACAGAAAGGCTTAAAAGCGCCAGAAGCTGTGGCACGCATATGTCCTGAATGCAAATATCACCGCAGGATTGTCGTTGCACCAAAGTCCGATGCGCTTTTGACGCGTCACTGGCAAAAACTGCCAAAGTTAACTGGAATAATTGGACAACATAAACTCAGTCCTAGGCAGTTACATGTTGAATATCATACTTAACCGCAGAAGTGACAGATGGCCTCACATAACCGAATATTCACTGCCAGTGTCTGGATATGGCTTGGAGCTGAATATCCAGGCCAATAAACCTCCCCCCCCAAAAAAAAAAATAAATAAAAAATGCTGACTTCCTCTGGCTGAATATTTACTTCTTTATTTTTAAGAAGTTAATTCACAATTCACTCACATAAATGTGGTTTTTCGGGGCTCCTTTTACAAAGCCGTGGTTGAGATCTCTACCAGGGGTCGGCAAGGTAAATGCTCCGACGCTCTTGAGCATTGGAGCATTTACCTCATCGGCACATGATAGAAACCTCTACCGCAGCTTTGTGAAAGCCAGTTTTGGATTGGAGGCTTTTTGACCATTGTGCAGAAGTCACAATCTTTTGTATAAAAACAACTGTGGCCAAGGTTCTTGTCCACCCTATATAATTGTTGGCAAGATTTTCAGATATGGTGAAGGCGTATTGAGCTGTCTTTGGTCCTTTTTATTTTCCTTTCACAAACATAAAATGGAAAATATTGAATGAGAAGCAGTGGATGAAAAGAGATGAAAAATGTAATATCAGAGTTCCTCTCCTGTATTTTATTAAAAATAATACAATTTGCCAGGTTGATTATAGGAAAAAAAAAAAGACAGCTAAAACTTATGAAGTTCCCAGTTAATTTAAAAACATTGAAAAATAAAAAAAAACTTTTATGCTGAAGTTTGATATGAAATGTGGGCAAGTTTTGAAATCTATTTTAAAGGCTTTATTGCTTTTAATAAAAGGATTGTCTGTTCCCAGTGGGAATCTCAAATTCTGATTATTCTGACATATTCCTAGGGGACCAAGGTACCTTTTAATCAAGGCCAATGAGTCACATTTGTTGTTGTTTATATGGGAGCTTGAAGCAGCTGAGTCCCAAATGAACTTCACTGTTACTATTAATGGTTTTGGAGAGCTGGAGCCTTTCACCCCTGTATGTAATGTCTGTCTGTCCAGGTTAGATTGTAAGCTCTTCTGAGCAGGGACCATCTATTAAATGTCAAAGTGTACAATGCTGCATACACCTATCAGCACTACATATGTGATTAATAGTAATAGTAGAAACAAGGCCTCTAGGGTTACTTTTCTACCTCACCTGTTTCTTCCTGAACCCAATCCTGATCATTTATCTGGTCTGAATGTAGTCAATGGTGGTTCAGAGGGCAAGAGTTGGGTGTAGGTAAACTAGGCACATGCTTGTGTGTTTGTATGCCTCCAAGTCAACCACTGATCCATGGCTGATTACACAGTGAGGAATCCTCACTGTGATGTTTCAAGGCAGAGTGTAGGAGTGGTTTGCCATTGCCTTCTCCTGTGCAGTGTGTGGCTCCACTATGTTGCTGCTGCCCAACATAGGACCCTGCAGCCTACAGCTAGAGAATGACACAGTGACTGCTACCCACAGGTAGCCACGGGTAACCTTCTGTAACGGGGAGGAAAAAAAAACGGGTTGTTGCAGGAACCGGGACAAAGCCATACATCGCCCAATGGAGCGGTGAATGGCCTTGTCCCCGCAGTTAAGTATCTTGCGCACATTGCCTCACTTCTCACCCCTCCTGGTCATCAGCCTTCGTGATTGTGCAGTCCAGCAGCACCCTCCCTCCTGATCACTGAGGTCTGAGCATCTTTTCCCCTGGCAACTTTGATCAATTTGATATTGAACCGCTTGTAACCCCACTCAATTGATGTAAACCATTTGTAACTCTGTTTAATTGATGTGAACCGCCTAGAACTCTTCTGGGTATGGCGGTATACAAAAATAAAGTTATTATTATTATTATCCAAGCATCCCATTCCCTCTCTTCGCTGATGATTTTCAGTTTTCTCTCGCCGAGCGGCCTGAGTCTTTTCACATGTCGCACGTGCTCAGCTGCCCTGAAACTTCTCTGATGTGAGCCGCCCAGGTGAATCAGGAAATTGCATCAGAGAAGTTGTAGGACAGCCACACGCGAGACTTGTGATAAAGCTTGGGCCACTCGGAGAGAGAAAACTGAAAAATGCCAGTGAAGGTGAGGGGAAGGGAGGGAGGGAGGGAGATACCCGGACCGTGGCGATTGGGAGGGGGCTGCTAGACTGTGCAAAGGGTGCTGAAGTGAAGTGGAGAGAGAGGGGGAGGGGAGAGAGGAACAGACTCTGAAGGGAAATGGGGAGGAAAAAGTGGGGAGCAGACACTGCATGGAAGTGGGTAGGAGAGAGAGGGAAAGTGGGTAGGAGAGAGAGAAGGGAACATATGCTGGAAGAATATACATATATATATAGAGAGAGGCACAGACACTGGATGGAAGTGTGAAGGTGAGAGAGTGGAACAAATGCTGAAGGGAAGTGGGGAGGAGAGAGAGAGGGAGCACATACTGGAAGGAAGGAGGGAATAAAGAAAAAAGGCACATGCTGGATTGAGGAGACAGATACCAGATCTGAGGGGAGGAAAGGAGGAGAGAGATGCTAAAAACCATCTGGGAGAGGGAGTGAGAGATGGAAGGGAAGAAGACAGAGATGCCAAATCAGAGGGGGGGAGTGAAGAGAAGAAGATAGGTGCCAGACCAATGGGGGGGAGGGAGAGATGGAAGGGAGAGGCAGACAGTTTCTGGTACAGGCATAGAAATGGAGCAGACAGAAGAGGCAGAGAGAAGGCAGGCAGTGCATGGAAGGAAGAGAATGTCGAGAAGATAAGGAAAGCAGAAACCAGACAACAAAGGTAGAAAAAAAATATTCTATTTCTTTTTTGCTTTAGGACAAAGTAGTATTGTAGCTGTGTTGATAAACAAAGCACTGCCAGTGGAAGATCTCTTACTCTAGTTCAGCAGCCAGAACTCTGATTTATAAAATGACAATTGTACATAATATTAGTTTTTTAATACTTTAATAACATAAGTTCAATATAAAACTATTTGAGGTCTATGCAGATGGGATCAGATGATTTGCGGGGATGGGATGGAGATGGGGACTGAGCTCGCATGGATGAGGTGGAGACGGGGACACATTTTTTCCCTGTGTCATTGTCTACCTAAAGCACCTGGTATTCCCCAGTGGTCCCCCCTCCAGGCCTGATGCTGCTTAGCTTCCGGTGACCCATATATTTCTCAGATATGCTAATTCTATGGCTACTAAGACAGATTTTTATCCTATTAAATAAGCTGCCAAACAGAAAGTAGAATGGAGTGGGGGATGAAATCTGGGCCACAGCTGCACACAGAGATCTGTCTGTTCTCTTCACTCCCTGTGCACTATTTGGCAGGAGGAAATGATGAGCCGTTACTTCCTCTGCCCAGAACTCCATTTGTGAGAACTGCAAAACGTGTTTCTATTATAATAGAGATCCAAACACGCTTGTTTACCTAAGGCCTATGAAAGGGTTTATCCTTTCCTGGAGGCACATAAAGGTCTTCTGGCTCACACATTAACCCAGGCAGCCAAATGCAGCCTCCCCAACCCTGGTACTCCTAGTAACCAAAGAACACTATTCTGGTATATTGAGCCACAGCTTTATGGATGTACAAAAATGAACGACCTTTTTTTACAAAGCCATGGCAGCGATGCTGCCATAGTAAATGCACCAAAGCCCAATGAATTCCTATAGGCTTCAATACATTTACCGTGGCTTTGTAAAAAGAGCCCTAAGTGCTGCTGAGAAACTATAGATAGAAGCTCTAGATACTGTATGCCCTCTTCTCAGAGGGAAAAATGCTCTTACCCTTGTCCTAGCCCAGAAAAACACTCTTGAGCCAATCAAACAATGGAAGCAGAGGGCTGACATCTATCAAAGTAGGTAAGACTGAGTGTCAGCGACGGGTAACAGTGTGCAGAACCAGTAAGTGAATAACTATGGCTTCAGAGGACCTTTACAGTGGATCTTCCACTCTTGTTAGAATTTGACATGAAACATTGTGATAAAAAAAAAAAAAGAAATCACAGCTCTGGGGGAGCACTGAGGTCTTTTTAATTGTCCTTTAGGGCAGTGGTCCCCAACCCTGTCCTGGCCACCAGGCCAATTGGGTTTTCAGGCTAGCTCTCACACACAATGATAGAAATCGAAAAATGGACCACCAGCTTCAAACCAAAATTAAACACAGAGAAAACAAAAGTCTTTTTGGCAAGCCCCAACGACAAAATAACGAAAACATCATTAAAAATAAACGGCCATGAATATCCAATCTCCAAAAGCATAAAAATACTGGACATCACTCTAGATACTCACTTAACCATAGTTGACCACACAAACCTACTGGTGAAGAAATGCTTTTACACGCTGTGGAAGCTAAGGACTATCAAAAAATACTTTGACATAACATCCTTTAGATTACTGGTGCAGTCGCTGATCTTATCTACCCTAAATTACTGCAACATCGCCTACCTGGGTATCACAAAAAAACTGTACAAAAATTAAGATTAGTGCAAAACACTGCAATTCGCTTGATCTTCGGACTGAGAAAAAAAGACCACATGAGCCCCTACTACAAAAAATTGCACTGGCTACCAGTGGAGGCGCGAATACTGTTCAAATTTGCATGCATCTGTTTCAAACAAGTCTGGGGCCTAGCACCTTCCTACCTGCAAACACACTTCACTCTACACAACCCCACACGAACAACCAGAAACAAAAACATCTTCGCATACCCAAAGATCACAGGCTGCAAATACAAATCCTTCCTAGACAGGACCTTCATGTTCCAAGCAAACAGACAGCAATCCTGGCTGGGATACCACATGAATAAAGCCGAACAGACCTACAACACATTCCGAAAATCAATTAAAACCGCTCTATTTGACAAATTCTTTGCCTAATCAGATGACCTCTCTCAGGTACTCCCTCCCCTTTAACCCCAATGTATTATGTAACATCTTTCTTCTCTCATGTATTCTTTCCCCTTTTTTCTCCAATTTATTATGCAACATCCTTCTTGCATTCTGCAATTCGTTGATTGTCCAGCCTTCTTTCTATGTAAACCGCCTAGAAGTCACTTTGACTATGGCAATATAGAAAAATAAAGTTATTATTATTATTATTATTAATGAATATGCATAAGAGAGATTTGCATATAATGGAAGTAACAGGCATGCATATTCATTAGGGTTATCCAGAAAACCTGATGGTCCTCCAGGACAGGGTTGGGGACCACTGCTCTAGGGTAGGGTTACCACAGGGGTGTCAAAGTCCCTCCTCGAGGGCCACAATCCAGTCAGGTTTTCAGGATTTCCCCAATGAAAATGCATGAGATCTATTTGCATGCACTGCTTTCATTGTATGCTAATAGATCTCATGCATATTCATTGGGGAGAGTCTGAAAATCCGACTGGATTGCGGCCCTTGAGGAGGGACTTTGACATCCCTGGGTTACCATGTGGCTCCAGAAAAAGGAGGATGGATTTAGACATTGCTTTCAATGGAAGTAAAACCTGGATATCTCGATCTGTCCTCTTTTTTTTCTGGAGTCATATGGTAACCCTACTCTAGGGTTTCTTTCCTGTTCATTCTTGATGCTACCACATTCCTACCTTCAGTTGGTCCATCAGACTCTGGGCCTTCTCTCTTTTGGTGACTGTTGCTAATGCTAAAATTTAAAGGTGCTGCTCTGAGCCACCTCAGGAGAACTTTTTTTTTTGTTTTGCTTCAGTTGCACATTTATGGCAAGACTGAAAATAGCTCAGTAGGATAAGCCAACCAAATTTGCTGTGACTCTCACAGTTAGAGAGTAATTGGATTGATCAAACAGATGGGATAGTTTCTAGCTTCCTGTGAATGCAAGACCTAAATAAACCAAATGAAGAAAAAGGTTCTTGGCTCATTCGGTGCTAAAGGAATTATTTAGTTTTCCAGACTGCTGGTCCTCATCTGTGAGGGCTCCACAGGTTGCTGTAATGCAAAAAAAAAAAAAAAGAGACCACGTTTCCCACACTTCTTCATCAATTACACTGGCTCCTTGTTATTGTTCGTATTCAATTCAAACTGCTGACCTTAACGTAAAGGGCCTGATTCTCATAAACATGTGTCCCGTTAGCAGGTGGTGGTAGGTGTCCTACTGCTGTCTGGCTGCCAATTGGGACACATGTTTAAAAAATACATCTCTCCTGGGCAAGGCGCCCACATTGTAGGCCTCTGGAGTGCATCTATGGAGACATGCAGCACATCTATGTAGATGCATAGCAACGCTTAAGCGTGCCCAAGACGAGACATTGGCTTGGGTCGCCCAGAAGTAGCCTTAGGTGTGCTTAAGCGTCACTATGCATTACATTACATTATATTACAGATTTGTATTCTACCATTACCTTGCAGTTCAAGGCGGATTACATAAGCATTGTATGTCATTAAGAAGAATTTAAAGAATAGTCTGAACATTTTCTAATTTGCTAAGGAGTAGATAGTATTTCAGGTGAAGTTTGGGACATGTTTGGTTGTGTTATATTGGTTTTATGTATTTTTTGAAGAGTAAGGTTTTTGTTTCTTTTTTGAAGGTTTTGTAGTCTGTGGTCGAGATCAGTAGATTGGTGATTTGTCTGTCCATTTTCACTGCTCTGGTGGCCAGAAGGTTGTCATACAGTTTTCTTCGTTTGACATTTTTGGTTGACAGGTGTGTGAATAGTGTGTGGGTTCTCCTGTGTCTGGTTGGGGTGGATTGAATTAGTTGATTGTTCCAGTAGGTTGGGCTGTCTCCGTTTTTAGCTTTAAATAGTAGGCAGTGAAATTTGAAGTATTGGGAGCCTTGTATTGTATTGGGAGCCAGTGTGAGTCGTGGTATGGCCGAAATGTAATAAATAGCCTCCCCGACAAAGCGCCCCTGACACCCCAGCTGCTCCACCTGACGCTGCCCATGCGAATATGATAGGAGGGATGCCAACTCCCTCCTGCTACCAAACGAATGCACCCAGCCCAGGCTGGCCCACCCCCCTCCGCACCAACCGCACCTCCCTCTGACCGAACCATTGCACCACCACCTCGACTGGCGCACCGCACCACCATTCCGACTGACCCAGCCTACCCCTGGTCGGGCCTGGCCTGGTGAGGACAGCATGCCAGCCTGCCTGCCTAGATCCACCCCCCTCCTTCCCAATACCTTGAAAATAGTTGGGAGCAGGAGGGGTGCCCGGTCCCTCCTGCTCCTTTGGCCTCCGTCATCTCATCTTCAGGAGCTGGAAGAAGTGCAGAGTCCTCCTGCTGCTGTCCCGGGCTGCTATGCAATACAGGCCTTAGGCCATGCCCTGATTCATCCTGTGATGCATGGGGAGGAGCCTAAGGCCCTGATTGGCTGAGGCGCCTCGGGATCCTTCCTTGGGAGGGGCCTGGGGCACCTCAGACAATCAGGGACTTCCTTAGGGAGGAGTCTAAGGAAGTCCCTGATTGGCCATGAACAAGCTTATTGGCTCAGGTGCCCCAGGCCCCTCCCTAGGGAGGAGCCTGAGCCAATCAGGGCCTTAGGCTCCTCCCTGTGCATCACATGATACAATGGGGCATGGCCTAAGGTCCACATCAGCAGTGCATCATCAAGGAGGGGCAGGAGCAGGAGGACTTTGTGGTTCCTCTTGCTCCCCAAAGACTTCACTGGAGGCCTAAGGAGCAGGAGGGACTGAGCACCCCTCCTGCTCCCAACATTTAGGTACAGGGGGAGGTATTGGGCCGGGCCAGGCCAGTCTGGGGTGGTGGGCCAGTTGAGGGGGTAAGGTGGGCCAGTCTGGTGGTGCGGAGGCCTGTTGAGCAGGAGGGACTGGGCACCCTCCTGCTCCCAATGGTTTTAAAGGTACGTGTTATGGGGTGGGCCCGGCGGGTGGTCCGTGCCGGTCGGGGGGTTGCCAGTTTGGGTGTGCATGGGAGGGGGGATGTTCGGCACATGGGAGGCTTTTTTTTTTTAATAGGCCTAATATTTTGCGGCCTATTAAAAAAGAAGAAAAAAAAAAAAGCCGGCAGAGACCTGACAGCAGTGACAGGAGGCTGCTTCTCCTGTCACTACTGTCGGGGCTCAATCCGATCCGTGCAGTCTTTTGGCGGCGTGCCACTGATCACCTCCATTTGCATGAAGATGGTTTGTGAATTGGTCGGCCTGCCTCCAATTGCACACGGATCGGAAGGTTAGTCAATCTAGCCCTATATTTTGAAAAGGGCGTCTCCTTCACACCTCTCGTGCTATGACATTTAGAGTGAAGAAGGGGCATCGTATGTCCTCTCGGAAGCTGGTGATTAACGCCCCATTGCAGAGTATTAGGAAAAGAGAAGGAACTGCACACCAACAGATATTCATGAACTCAACATGCACACTATTATGAGAAAAATTTCCTTGCAAGCCGATAGAATAATAGTATGCAAATTGCCATGTAGGCAGGAAGGTTAAATCCTGCTTGTTAAGGTGCTTGATATGAATGCAAATACCAAGCAATGGGGGAGGGAAGAATTTAGTGGAATATAAAACAACAAATTCTTCTGCCACTTTTTCTTGTATGTTATTTGGATTTGGAAGGTGTGACGCTTAGATTGTCACAAGCAGTGCAGGAAGGGCAGAGACAACTGCAGTACTTCTGGAAACCGAGAGAGTGCACAGAGACAGGCATGAAATCCCACCTTGTGACCCATTTGCAAGCCTTTTGCATCTCACCAGTGGTTGCTGGTTCCCATCTCCATTATGAGCAGCTGATCCCAGTGGCGTAGTAAGGGGGAGGTGAGGGGGGCCCCCTCC
Source organism: Geotrypetes seraphini (assembly GCF_902459505.1). NCBI lineage: Eukaryota > Metazoa > Chordata > Amphibia > Gymnophiona > Dermophiidae > Geotrypetes > Geotrypetes seraphini. The sequence goes on along the minus strand of NC_047089.1, from coordinate 218,325,379 downwards.
ACCTTTTCCAATTCCTTCCATCCACACACATGCCCCCTTCCCTTCCTTCTTACCTCTAGTTGAAGAAGTTGTTAGCGGCGGTCAACAATACGCTCTTTGCGACCCCATTCGCTCTCCTGCTCATGTCGCTTCCAGGTGCCACGCACAGGAAGTGATGTCAGAGGGAGAGCCAACGGGGTCGCGAGGAGCACGTTGTTGACAGCCACGAGCAACAACTTCAACTGGAAGTACAGGGCAAGGGAAGGGAAGTGGGGGGACACGCATGGCAGGTGGGATCAGGGAAGGAGTAGGGGGGAATGTGGCAGGCGGAATTGGAGAAGGAGCAGTGGGGTCAGAGATGAGGACAGGGGAGGGGCACCACCGGCCTGGGAACCTCTCACCCTCACTATGCCACTGGCTGATCCAATCTGCTAGCAGCTACTTTTGCACTACTCAGGTTCTTTTGCACTTTTGTACGACATGTGCGATTAAGTTACAGAGAAACACATGCACAAACACCAGAATCAGATATGATATACCTTTATTGTTAGCAACAAACAAAGTTCAGTGTGCAAAAAAACACCGGGTTAGCGGAGTAACTGAACTGGCAGGTTCCAGGTAAAAAGGCACAGAGATAAAAAGCATATAAAAACAATAAAAATCTCTTTATTATAAACTAGAAACACAATAAAAGGAGTATGCAAATCAAATGAAAACAATAAGAATCCACAATAGAAACAGAAACATAGAAACATGATGGCAGATGGCGCATCCAGTCTGCCCATCCGGAGTAATTGTTATCTCTTCCTCTCTCTAAGACAGTTTCTCTAAGACTGCTTTGACACACAGCTCCTGATTGGTGTAGCCTGACTTTAGTACAGGAAGAGGCGGTCGGAGAATACCGCGAATTCGCGGGGGAACACTGCATAGAAAGTGAATATGTGAAAGTGCATCTTTGTTGCCATAAAAAAGACCCTCAGTGATGGATATGGATAGATTTATAAGTAAAAGGAACAGAGAATGGAAACTTCTGAGAAAATCATGAAGATTGCCTATTGTTTACTGGTACCAATCGCCTGAGAAATAATAAGCAGACAAATCTAAGATGAAAAACAAAATAGGGAAATGTGTGTGTAGCACCCAAAAATAATAATGTGAACTATCCATGTACACTTCCCCCTCCATATTTGCAGTGGTTAGGGGCAGAGCCGGCCCGTGAATATAAAAAATCTGTGAATAATATTCAGGCTGGTTCTGCCCCTAACCCCCGCTTCCCCCGGTTATTGTAAGCCCTGTAAGCCCCCCTTAAGCCTTACTTGGTGGTCTAGCAAGTTTTTGGGGCAGGCACGATCTTCCCACGCTGCTGCCCCATGCAGATTGCTCACAGGAAATGGCCGCCTTGAGCTCCCGTAGTTTCTCGAGCCATTTCCTGTGAGCGATCTGCACGGGGCAGGAGCGTGGGAAGATCGCGCCTGCCCCAAAAAACCGCTAGACCACCAGGTAAGGCTTAAAGGGGGTTTACAGGGCTTAAAATAGCCCAAAAAAAGAAAAAAGGAATTTTAGGTTTAAAATCGCGAATGAGTGAATCCGTAGATATGGAAACCGCGAATACGGAGGGGGAAGTGTAGTTCAAAGCGGTGCTGAGTGTTCAGGTAAAATATACCGTGCAATACACCTTAATGAGATCAAATTTAAACGTGGAACGGAGTGAAAAAAAGGGGGGAACTCATAAAATGCGGCACAAGCCGTTATGAAAATCTTCTGAAATACACCCCCCCAAAATAATAATGAAAAGTCATCTGATATTCTTGTCTGAAGGTGGGTATCTAACAGTAGTTTAACTGGTGGATGGTGTGAAGGGGCATTTTCGATAGGATGTCCAAGTCTGACTGGACATTTCTCACAAGACATCCAAAGTCGGAGGCAGAGAAACGGCCATTTTCAAAACATGCAACACTGCAAGACGTCTATATATATATATATATATATATATATATTTTTATTTTTTTTTTGAAAACCATCTACTTAGACATCTTGGCCACCAGGAAATCCAATTTTGTTCACCATTTTCAGCTACAAAACAGTCCAAGTTCAAAACGTCCAAATGCAGACCATTTGGATGTGGGAGGGGCCAGAATTGTAATGGACTGGCCACATAGACCTACCAATAGATCAGTAGGGCACATAAAGGGTGCCAGAAGTGCATCTCACCATAACCCCCTTATAATGTATGGTGAGCCCTCTAAAACATACGGTACCCACTTGCTTACCACCCCAATCGCTCTTATGACCGCAGATGGCACCTATATGGCAGTATTGTAGGATTTTGATTAGATCACACTTTCTACCATAAATGTAGTGGTTAGAGGGTCTTGTGGGCCTGGGTCCACCTCCCTATGGCTCACTAGCCCACTCACCAGGCTATTTAAGACACCTGTGTGATGCTCTACCAAGCTTTCCCATACCAGATGCTGCTGTTCTAGAGACAGGTATATAATAACAATAATAATTTATTCTTATATACCGCCATACCGAAAAAGTTCTAGGCAGTTCACAACAACTGGGCAAGTACATAAAATACAGATGAAATAAGACAAATTGGAATAATAGAAATTAACAATAATTGAAATAATAGAACTTAACATATAATCAGAATGCATATCTATAATAATAAAATGCTAAGCGTGCATGTGCATTCTTACTGCGTGTTCCCTGATCTGTAGGTCAGTGGTCGGCAGGAGTGCGCATGCGTGACACCAGGACTCCTCCTCCCGAGCCCCAGACACGCTGACCGACATCAGTCCCGCGGGCCTCTCAAGCAGCGGCGGTGACAGGGATTGTGGATACCGAGGCGGCTATCGGCTTCAGGCGTGCGCGGCAGCTGTCGGCACCTGCAGGTCGCGGCGGCTCTTAAAAAATGGCAATGCATTAAGATACCAACCTATCAAAAAGTTGTGTTTTTAACAATTTTCTAAAAGCAAAGTAAGAAGAGTCCTCTGGAATAATATTTCCAAGCCATGAATTCAGTTTGGTGGCTTGATTTTTTGGGGGTAGGAGGAAGTTAGTGACCATGGGGGTAGTGTGTGTGTTTGTGTGTGTGTGTGGGGGTGGGGTGGGGGTGGTCATATCTTAATCCCTCCAGTGGCCATCTGGTCAGTTTGGGTATCTTTTTGGCACTTAGATGCTTTTAAAACAGGTTTAGCCTCGGACTTCTTAGTTCTATCCAGGACATCTTGGAAAATGTTTGATTATTACCATAAGATGTCCAAGTCTAAGCCCGCATAAAACCCATCCAGAACATACCTCCAAAATGCCCCAACCCCCCTTTTAGTTTTTGACAAACAACAGGTAGAACACCTCGCAAAACACCCTGAAAGATGGTTTCAAAAATCGGCACTTGGACGTCCTGGCAATTAGGAGACTTTATGCAGTCTCACTGTAGGGAACACAGACTATCATTCAATGTACAAATGACAACACTTTAAATTGTGTCTGCCACAGAACAGGAAGCCACTGCAGCCTAATAAATAAAAGAGAAACATACTCAGTTTGTTAACCAATGAGCTGCAGAATTTTGGACCCGCAAACTGTACAGTGGAACATAAGAATATAAGAATATAGGAAGTGCCATCTCCGGAACAGACCCTAGGTCCATCAAGTCCGGCGATCCGCACACGTAGAGGCCCCACCAAGTGTACCCTGGCATAGTTTTAGTCCCCATATCACTCCAGGCATCTAGTAAGGAGATGTGCATCTAGCTTACCCTTACCTATGTCACCTTATGCCACTCATAAGGAGATGTACATCTAATTTACCCTTAAATCCTAGAACGGTGGATTCCGCAATTACCTCCTCTGGGAGAGCATTCCAGGTGTCCACCATTCGTTGCGTGAAGCAGAACTTCCTGATATCTGTCCTGAACTTCTCCCCCCTTAGCTTCAGTCCATGTCCTCTTGTTCGTGTCACATTGGACATTGTAAATAACTTTTTTTCCTGCTCTATTTTGTCGATTCCTTTCAGAATTTTGAAAGTCTCGATCATATCCCCTCGCAGTCTCTTCTTCTCAAGGGGTCTTCGCAGTCTCTTAAGTCGTTCCTCATATTCCAAGTTCTCCATGCCCTTTATTAGCTTCGTTGCTCATCTCTGTACCCTCTCGAGTATTTTTATATCCTTCTTTAGGTATGGAGACCAATGTTGGATGCAGTATTCCAAGTGTGGTCTGACCATCGCTCTATAAAGCGGCAGCATTACTTTCTCCGATCCGCTCGCAATTCCCTTCTTTATCTTGCTTAGCATTCTATTCGCATTCTTCGCTGCTGCTGCGCATTGCGCCGATGGCTTCAGGGTCCTATCGATTAATACACCAGGTCTCTTTCCTGTTCCCTAACCCTAACCCCTACCCCCCTAAAAAAGAGAATTGCAGTAATTAAAATGTGAGATGACTAAGCTCGGCATTACAGTTCGAAAATGGTCAAAATCCAGATAATCACAGATACGCCTAATACGTCTTCATTTGTAAAAAAAAAAAAAAAAGCAAACTTTATGAAGCAAGTGTGATCGCAAAAACTCCTCGATAACATGAGTCCTCTAGGATCAGTATGCTGACTCCATCTGATGATAACTCTCTGGAGATACAATCGTCTGTGAGCTGTCTAAAAAAAGAATCCGAGCCTTTGCCATGTTTAAACAAAAACTGTTTGCCTGCATCCAAGTATTAATGGAGCATAAATACGATTTCACAAATTCTAATGTGGCATGAATAGATGATTCAATTGGAACAAATGAAACTGTAGATCATTCGCATAGAGCCAGTTTACCCCCACAAATGGAAGTAATTTACAAACTGAAACAATGTATAGATTGGATAACAGCAGATACACCCCCCCAAGGTACACCCTACTGATGATGAGTGGATGACCTCTAAACATAAAATGAACTAAACCAGGATAACACCCGACTAGCAATCCCAACAAATTTTCAGTGATTGATTAACCAGTGACAATTAATAGTATTGAATGCAGCAGAGGGAAGGCCACGAAGCAGTGCGTTCAGAGCGCTGCCGCCGCTGTTGTTTTTTGGAGGCCTCAGAGCAGAGGTATGTCAGTTTCACAGTGGGAGGGTCAGTGGGGTTCTGCTGCACAGTGGGATGGGAGGGAGGGATAGAAAGATGCTACATAAGGGGATGGGTGAGAGGGGAGGAAAGATGCTGCACATGGGAAGGGGGGGAGAAATGAAAGAGGAAGAATTGGGGTGGAGGAGAGGAAGGGAGAGATGATTGTTGTACATGAAAAAAAAGGCATCCCCCGAAAATAAGTCCTAGTGTGTTTTTTGGACCCCCAAATTAATATGACAGCGTCTTTATTTTCAGGGAAATGCGGTATTAAGAAAGAGTCCAACATGCAATTAAAGCTGGCTTTCCATTGCTTAGTACTTTAAAGGATCAACCAAGCTAACCATTATATGCTATACTGTGGGGGTTCAAGGCCATGAAGCATCGAGTTGGTATAAGCTCTTATGCACATATCTACATTAAAAAACCGTTCAGGCTATTTGGGCCAGAGAATAAACAATGGTCTATTTCAGCTGAAAGCTGGAAGAAAATATGGACTCAAAGGATAAGATGTATGGCTTCGGCGTCATTAAGACAAACTCTTTACTTTGTGCTTCATAGAACCTTATGGACCCCGGTTAAGTTGCAGAAGTTGGATGCTAACAAATCTAATGCGCGTTGGATCTGCAGGAAAGAAGTGGGTACACTTGATCATCTTTTATTTGATTGCCCACTGGTTCAAACATTCTGGCAGGTGGTGTGGAACAAGATGCAAAATATACTGGAAACTCGTATATCTCTTTCTTATGGTATGGTGATATGTGGAGCATGTGCTACTTCAACAACCTTAATGTCGGCAAATAAAAACAAATTGTTCCTAATATTATCTAGAGTGGCACTACAGTCAATAGTTAAAAACTGAAAAGATTTCAGTTTTGGTGGGAAACCGTGTGCCTTTTCTACAAATATGAAGCTAACCTAGCAGAAAGATCAGGGAATCCTGAGTGGAGCAGAATGGGTGCAAGTGGATCGATTTTTCACTCTGTCAAAAATTACAAAGACTAGGGGATACTCGATGAAGTTAATAATAATAATAATAATAATAACAACAGTTTATATATTGCAGGACCGTGAAGTTCTATGCGGTTTACAATGATTAAAAGGTATTACAGATTGAATGGAATAAACATAGTTCAGAGTTAGTGAATAACAGTTCTAAACAGTTCTAAACTCTGAACTTTTAAAACCAATTGGAGGAAATTTTTTTTCACTCAGAGAATAGTTAAGCTCTGGAATTGTAGAAAGATTTACGGTCCACTAATCAGGTACATAAACAAATACCTCCATGTGCCTGTTAGTTTCTAGGGAAGACCAAACAAAAACTGCAGACAATGTACACGATGCAGGCAAGAATTTATTGTACCAAATTTAAAATGTAGTAATAAAAAACCTTTTTACCAACCAAGAGACCCAACACGGTCCATGTTTCGGACAACACACCTTCGTCAGGGATCCATGGTAAATAAGGTATACAATGTACAGCAAAAAATGAAGGTAACAACAAATGCCTGTGTATTACACCAAGAGCCGCTGCCAAAAACCAAATCACTCAAATGCTTGGATTTCTTTTTTTTTTAGTTTCTAGGGAAGACCATAATATCTCATCCAGGTTCAACTCTCTTTGCCTATTTACATGACCAGACCAAGGCTAATGAGAAATATCTTTATTATGAAAATAGAAAAATATAATTCACAAGCCAGCAGCAATATCTAAATATTGTTCACAAAATATCCGATTACATATATGAAACTCAGTACATAATTATCACAACACACTTGCTAGATAACTAAGTAAAACTAATTGTTACACACACTAAACAATTCCTTATAATAATAATCCCTGATTAGCAGCAATCTATTACAGTTATCACCAAAAGTAGCTTTACAAGCCTTATCCTATATCATAATCGGATGCACTTATCTAACCCCAGCTGATAAGATAATAAGTTCCTTATCCTCACCATCCAATTAGGCCTTGGCACAAAATCAGGTGAAATGAAAGACGTCTCCTCAGCTTGGCCGATGTAGAAATCCTTTGGTTACAAGAACAAGTGTTCGTCAGCCACTGGTAAAGCTGTAATTTATTGGCAACAAAAGTTTCCTTGAGGTGATGGAATTCAGATCTGTTTAAAGTCCGATTCACTCTCTCTCAGGCAGAGAGTCACATGAGGTAACTGTTCAGGTCTTAATTATTATAAAAGAGATGCGTGCAGAACACCTGTGATGAGATGTGAGTTCACCCACACCTAAATTATAATTAGCACCTTTTCACTTGGATCTTGTCAGATGACTTCTTCGGACCAATTCAGAAACAGAACTTAGATGAATAGCCTTTCTGTATAAAGTCTCATACAGGCTGGGAGACACAGGCGCCTTTCGATAGATAAGCACAGCATAGGAGTATAACTCCCCCAAGATTCACACAGTCTAAGCATGAAGGCATAGTAGGATGTCCTTGACTAGAATACAATACAGCAAAGATGTGTTCTTCTTTCTCTTCTTGCTAGGTTCAGGCTGGAAAGATTTCTTGCAAATAATGGTTCAGGCTTAATGATGTTAGAGAGGCCTAACCTTCAGGTGCAAATAAGGAAACACCCCTACAGAATGTGTTGCCAGAGGATGTGGTAAGAGCGGATAGTGTCGCTGGTTTTAAGAAAGGTTTGCACAAGTTCCTGGAGGAAAAGTCCATAGTCTGTTGAGAAAGACATGGGGGAAGCCACTGCTTGCCCTGTATCATAAGAACATAAGAATTGCCACCGCTGGGTCAGACCAGTGGTCCATCATGCCCAGCAGTCCGCTCATGCGCCGGCCCTCTGATCAAAGATCAGTTCCCTGAGATTAGCCCTACCTGAGCACGTTCCAGTTCAGCAGGAACTTGTCTAACTTTGTCTTGAATACCTTTATTTTGCCCTATGACAGACTCCGGAAGAACGTTCCAGTTTTCTACCACTCTCTGGGTGAAGAAGAACTTCCTTACGTTCATATGGAATCTAACCCCTTTCAATTTTAGAGAGTGCCCTCTCGTTCTCCCTACCTTGGAGAGGGTGAGCAACCTGTCCTTATCAACTGAGTCTATTCCCTTCAGTACCTTGAATGTTTCGATCATGTTCCCTCTCAATCTCCTCTGTTCGAGGGAGAAAAGGCCCAGTTTCTCTAATCTTTCACTGTACGACAACTCCTCCAGCCCCTTAACCATCTTAGTCACTCTTCTCTGGACCCTTTCAAATAGTACTGTGTCCATCTTCATGTACGGCGACCAGTGCTGGATGCAGTACTCCAGGTGAGGGCGCACCATGGCCCAGTACAGCGGCATGATAACCTTCTCTGATCTGTTCATGATCCCCTTCTTTATTATTCCTAGCATTCTGTTCGCCCTTTTCACTACCGCCACACATTGCATGGACGGCTTCATTGACTTGTCGATCATAACTCCCAATTCTCTTTCCTGGGAGGTCTCTCTAAGTACCGCTATGGACATCCTGTATTTATGCATGAGATTTTTGTTACCTACATGCATCACTTTACACTTATCCACGTTGAACCTCATCTGCCATGTTGATGCCCATTCCTTGAGCCTGATTATATCACGTTGCAGATCTTCGCAATCCCCCTATGTCTTCACTACTCTGAATAACTTCGTATCGTCCGCAAATTTAATCACCTCACTCTTCGTATCAGTAGCATGGAATATTGATCCACCTTGGGTTTTGGCCAGGTACTAGTGATCTGGATTGGCCACCGTGAGAAGGGGCTACTGGGCTTGATGGACCTTTAGTTTGACCCAGTAATGCTATTCTTATGTTCTTATGAATATGGCAGCATTTAAGGATGTTTGGAGTCCTTTAGAGGGTTTTGTAAAACAATGTGTGTGATGGAATGATTGACCTGCCAGACATATGGGAGGTAGGGTGGGGGTTTGGGTTAGGGAGGGAAGGATGGGTAGATAATGACATGTTTCTCATTAAGAATTTCTAATGTATGTTTACACATGTTTAGAGTATTTGTGGGTTTTATTTTATGTAATATGTTCAAACTTAATAAAGTTTGAACTAAAAGAAAAAAGAAAGAGTCCAGGCTCTGCATATCCCAAATGCATACTTTAGAGTAGTGCTTCCCGATTCCCGATTCGAATCGATTCACTAATTCACTTTAGGTGAATCGATTCGAATCGATTCAAAACAAAAAAAACCGGCCTCCCGATTTGCTTTGTGACCCTCCCTCCCTCGCCCCCTAAAGCAGGAGCAGCAGCGCTGCCTCTTTCTGGCCGGCCGCTACCACTCCTGCTTTAGAGGGCGAGGGGGGAGGGTCAGTCGGGAAGTGCTGGTTTCTGGCTTCCCCCTGAGCCTCCCGGATTAAAGGGTGGGCCCGATTCGCTGCTATGATGAGTGCAGCCGGCAGTGGTGTTTCTATGTATATCTTGTGCCTCTATAGACAATGCTGCTGTTGGTCCTTGCCTGCTTGCTCCATTTAATTCCGCTCGCTGCCGCAACTCCAAAAGAGCCAGGCGCATGCAGCGATTGTACGCCGCCGGCCCATAAGCCTTCTCTCCATCAGAATTGAATTGGGGGAAGGCTTATGGACCGGTGGGTTCAATCGCTGAACACACCTGGTCCTTTTGTAGTTGCGGCAGCAGCAGGGGGGGTGTTAAATGGAGTCAGCTAGCAGCGGTGGCGGGCAGGAGGTGAGTGGCGGGAGGCAGAATCGGAGGCAGGTCGGCTTTGGGGAAGGCAGGCAGGTTTCGGGGGGAGGAAAGGAGGATCCTGCAACACTTGCCATAAGACTGGACCCACAGCAGCACAGCATTTCTTCTGCTGCCATCAGACTGCTGTACGATTAACAAAAAAAAAAGAGAGAGATTAAGTGTAGGCAGCCTGAGAGCAGAGCTGAGGGGAAGGAGGCAAGGAGTGAAGAGCCAATAGGACTAGGCTATAAAGGAGTGAAAAAGTACTGAATGAAGGATGAGAATGAGAAAGGAAACGGGAAGAGAAATATAGGGTTGGAAAGAGGATAAAGAGAATTTGGAGAGAGGGATGGAGTGAGCAGAGAAAAAGGTCTGATGAGAGAAAGGGAAAGAAAGAGAACAGTGAAGAGAAGTAGAGAAGCAAGAAGGGGAAAAGAAGTAAGAAAATGGGTACATGCGGACGGGGCAGGGCATGGTGGGGTAGCCTGGGCAGGGGAGGTGCAGGCCTTCAAGGGGAAGACAGGCCTTCAGGGATGGTGGTACAGGCCTTCATGGGGGACAGGCAGGCCTTCAGGGGTGGGGGCAGGCCTTCGGGGGGGGGCATGGTGTAGAAGTACACGGAGGGAGGGGGGGTTCAAAGAGACGTGCAAATGCTGGACTTTGGGGGGAAGAAATAAACAGGGGAGAGGGAGAGCTATGGTGGACAATTGGATTTAGGGAGGGAAGGAACAGAAAGGGAGAGAAGTTGGACACAAGGGATGGTGTGGAGGGGGGATAGAGATACTGGATAGGAGGGTAGTTGGGAACAGAAAGGGAGAGATGGTGGACCCTGGGGTGGTGGGGAAGGAGGGAGAGATGCTGGATGAAAGGGTAGTTGAGAAAAGGTGGATCTGTGGATGGAGATGAAAAAAAGGAAAGATGCCAGACTTCCAGGGGAGAGAAGGGAAATGGAAGGGGAGGACAGAGATGGCAGATGGATGGTTAGCATGGAGAAAGAAGAAAGAAGGAGACCCTGGCAAGCAAGTTATCAGAAGACAATCAGAGCCTGGGACCGACAAGATTTGAATAATGACCAGACAACAAAAGGTAGAAAAACTAATTTCATTTTCTGTTTTGTGATTACAATATGTCGGATTTGAAACGTGTATCCTGCCAGAGCTGGTGATAGACCGCAAACGTGGGCTAGGATTTAACAGAGAGAGGAAAAGTCTTTTTTGTTGTTTATTTTGTTTACACCATAGCACCAGTGTGGTTAAGAGAAGGCAAAGGGGATAAAATAAACCCACCAGGATGTTTGAAAAAAAACACCCAATTGGGCAGGAAAATCAAATCAAATCAAAAAATCGATTCAATGGGCTGAATCGAATCAAATTTTTTTTTTCCTGAATCGGGCAGCACTACTTTAGAGAAGCAGTGTCTTCTGCCAGTCTCCACTGGTCAATGGGAAAATGAGGAAGAGCTTATTGCAGGCAACACATGATAGCTGAGCCCTACAAAATGTGGAAGATGCAGGCTACAGAGGCTGAGCTGACTAGACAATAAAGGTAGAAAAGGTAGGGATTTGAAGATGTCAGCTGAAGAAACTGAATTTACAGTATCTCTGCTATGTTTGTATATTGCGTAGTACTAGAGACAATGTATTTCTGTTCCTGTTTCTCCAGAGTCCAGCTTCATGGGGTTTCCAGATCAGTTTTTGCCTGCATTTCTATTTCTAATATATTGTCATGTATTCTCTGTTTGGAAAAGGTCTTTCCATATTTTTCAGGTATGACCAAGGGGACGTATTTTGTGAATATGTAGTTTCTGTGTAGGGATTTGTAGCAGTCCAACTTGTTCTCTTTTTTCCAACAAGGAGCATTTTCTAAGGCAGAGCTTCCCAAACTGGACTCGAAATGGAGTCACAAAACCCACATTTGGTCAGTGTTGTTCAAAGTACTTATGTAAAAGTAAAAAGAAATATATATTTTAATACTTAAGTAAAAGTATAGTGAAAACACATTAAAAATGTATTTAAGTGATGGTAAAAAGTTATGGCCTAATAAAGTGTCTCTCAAACTGTGTGCCATGGCCCAGTGGTGTGCCATGAGAGCTTCCAGAATTTTACTTTATTTTTTTTTTAAATTCCATTGATAAGTATACACTAGAATAGATGACATGTACATCGTGTACACAAAAGTCTGTCAATGTTATGAGCGTCTGTGTGCTTAAAGATACAACCGCCCAGACAAGCACCATTCTTGACATTAGTCCTTGAAAACTAACGGCAAGTAATTTTAGTTTTATTTTTTTTATGCAGTGGTTATCCTAACTCAAGCAACAAAACAATCAAGGCTTTGTTACTGTTTGGATCTTCTTATCTTTGCGAACTTGGATTTTCAGAAATTAAATTAAAAAAAGAGAAAGACTGCAGATGGTGGTTAATGAAATGCATGTTTGCTTGTCGACTTTTGAGCCATGTTTTGAGTTAATTTGCACTCTAAAGCAAGCACATCCATCGCATTGATTAGCAATTCTATTCTATCTACTTTAGTTTCACTGTTATTACAATTACCCATACATAGCTTACAGAACTTTAAAAAAAAACCTTTTACAAAACCGCAAAAGCATTTTGTAGTGCCGGCTGGAGTGCTGAATGCTTCACGCTGCTCCTGACGCTCATAGAGTTCTTATGAGTGTCAGGAGAAGCGCATTCAGTGTGCCGGAGGGCGCAAAAAAACACTTTCACGGTTTTGTTAAAGGGGGTGTGTGTGTGTGTAAATAAATAACTCTCAAATTTAATTTTTTGTTGGTCTTACAATTTTATCATTTCCATTATAATGTGCTGTGAAAAACATTAGCGTATCGGAGCTAAAAATTTTTTTAGAGATACAGGCCTAATATAATAGTTTTTGAGGTAAAAGTACATTTTTATCCCAACAACTGTATTGCGCTACAGTTCAATCCACTTTACTTATAATAAAACTAAATTTTGACCATGGCTGCCACTCGTGCGACTGTGCGTAAGTTTCATGCAGCACAACTAAAAAGGTGTTCAACAACTGCACGAGAAGGCAGTGGATTGTTCAGTCTGATAAAAAGTTCCTTCAGATCAGATCAGATCAGGTTGCAATATTACTGATGCCTTTTCACTGGGTTTGCATATATCGATCAAGAACATAAGAATATAAGAATTGCCGCTGCTGGGTCAGACCAGTGGTCCATTGTGCCCAGCAGTATGCTCCCGTGGCAGCCCCCAGGTCAAAGACCAGAGCCCTAACTGAGATCAGCTCTACGTTCCGGTTCAGCAGGAACTTGTCCAACCTTGTCTTGAATCCCTGGAGGGTGTTTTCCCCTATAACAACCTCCGGAAGAGCATTCCAGTTCTCCACCACTCTCTGGGTGAAGAAGAACTTCCTTATATTTGTATGGAATCTATCCCCTTTTAACTTTAGAGGGTGCCCTCCCTCTCATTCTCCCTACCTTGAAGAGGGCGAACAACCTGTCTTTATCTACTAAGTCTATTCCCTTCAGTATCTTGAATGTTTCTATCATGTCCCCTCTCAGTCTCCTCTTTTCGAGGGAGAAGAGGCCCAGTTTCTCTAATTTCTTGCTGTACGGTAACTCCTCCAGCCTCTTAACCATTTTAGTCGCTCTTCTCTGGACCCTTTCGAATAGTACTGTTTCCTTCTTCAAGTATGGTGACCAGTGCTGGACGCAGTATTCCAGGTGAGGGTGTACCATGGCCCGGTACAGAGGCATGATAACCTTCTCCAATCTGTTCGCGATTCCCTTCTTAATCATTCCTAGCATTCTGTTCGCCCTCTTTGCTGCCGCCATGTATTGCGCAGATGGCTTCATTGACTTGTCGACCAGTACTCCCAAGCCTCTTTCCGGGGGGGAGGGGGGGGTCTCTCCAAGTACTGCCCTGGACATCCTGTATTTGTGTATATGATTTTTGTTACCAACATGCATCACCTTACACTTATCCACGTTAAACCTCATTTGCTATGTCGCGGCCCATTTCTCGAGCGTGTTTATGTCCTATTGTAGGTCTTCGCAATCCTTCTGCATCTTTATTACTCTGAATAGCATCGTATTGTCTGCAAATTTAATTACCTTGCTCGTCGTACCAATTTCCAGGTCGTTTATAAATATGTTGAAGAGCACGGGTCCAAGCACCTAACCTTGCGGCACTCCGCTCGTGACGCTTTTTCAGTCCGAGTATTGTCCATTTACCCCTACTCTCTGTTTCCTATCCGCCAACCAGTTTTTAATCCATGTAAGTATTTCACCCTCGATTCCAGGGAATCTCTGAAACACTTGTCCTCCTTATAACAAAGACTGTTTTGTCATCCTCTTGATCAGAAGTCGTGCTGTCTAATTCATCACTTGCATTTTCATTTTCATCTTTGTTATTGTCAAGCTGTCCAGTTACAGAGAAGGCATTCACAAAGTTGAAATCATTGTCTGTTCGAACAATTTTTTATCTGATGGTAAACTCTATTTGAATATTTTCAACAACTGGTGTAAGAACATCAAGGACTGAATTCTGTAAATTGTGCCTAAAAATTCAGCGCTGATAAAAGTCTAAGCGATATTCTATAAATGGTGTCTAAAGTTAGGCTCCGTTTATAGAATAGCACTTATGCCAAGGAACCACACCTAACTTTAGGTACAACCATTTGCACCAATGAAAATGTGGTGTAATGTCTCGCGCCTAAAATTAGGCATGGATGCCCCTTATTCTATAACTACTTTACATGAGTAACTTTGAGGAACACCCTGCAGTCCAAACATGACCCTCCATTTCCCATGCCCTATTTTTGATACTTTATGTAAATATTAGGTGTGAATTGTGAGCCTACATTTAGTTAGTTGCCATCGACTCATGTTCGAGTCCCTAATGATATGATGAATTACAGATCTAAAAAGAGATCAGTTTTGTGCTTGGGCTTCAAGCGAGATATCCGGTTTAATCTCTTCCAGAATCGATTTGTTAGCTCTTCTGATGGTCCACAGCATGCATAAAATCCTTCTCCAGCACCAAAGCTCAAACGGGTCAATCTTCCTTCTGTCTTGTTTCCATAGTGTCCAGTTTTCGCATCCATAATTGACCTCTGAGAAAACGAGTGCGTGGGCCAGTCTGATCTTCATTTGGCGTGTTTGCCTTTAAATAGTTTTGTTGAGCGCCTTCATTGAAGAGTGACCCAGTGCTATTTTGCGAAGTATTTCTTCCCTGCTAGTTGCTTGTTTATGAAAGAGCCCAGGAGATTGAAATCTATTACAACTTCTATTCTATCGCCTTCAAGCTCAAAATCGTCATCGTTTTACATGTTCATGATCTTTGTCTTGTTTATATTCAGTTCTAATCCCATACTATGATTTTTGGCTTTGACTTTTCTCAGTAGATACAGAATGTCTTTTTTGCTGCTGGTGATGAGCGTTGTATCATCTGCATAGCGCAGACTGTTCATATTTCAGCCATCAACTTTGAAAGAAGCACTCTCTTCTTCAAAATCTGCCTACATTTACATGCATTAAATTAAATTAAAACTAATTAATGCTAATAATGCTTGTTAAGAAGCCAATTGTCAGTGCTAATTGGCTTGCTGTTTAAGCTGCATGGATAAATTGGGCACTGCTCAAATTTGTGTGTGCAACTCAAAGAACTGTTTATAGAATTTGGGGGAAAATGTGTGGGAACCCTTCAGTCTTAAGGATAGACAAGCAGACTTCCTCTCTAAAGCCTCTGTCAATCCAGTGGACAGTCACGCCAAATGTAACATTTTCCATGGGATGATTGGCAGTCGGTTGTCTTCGAGACATATATCTGTTCACCAAGAATTGCAACCAGTCATTATAAGCAACAATTTGTTATTATTTAAAGAAATCTGACTTTTTGCTCTCATTGCCATACCAAACAGTACGGTATCAAATGACAATGCCACTGGATTATCTAATAAACAACGGGTCTTTCTACTACACTAGCATGCACTTATCACAGCTTAAAAAGCCTTTTCGTGGCATGCACTAAAGTGGTCCGCAATAATTTTAGCAACAACATGAGCTTTCCATTTGTTAAAATATCAATTCTTATTGATAGCGCTGGAGAGGGTCAGGGCGGAGAATAAGTGAGTTCTGCGCTAATCACTTAGGGCAGCTACATTGCAGCTTGCTAACCAATCGGCGTGTGGTTAGTGCGTGAGCGCCTGCGTAACGGATGGTGCTAGTGGCTTATGCACTAATGACTAGGTGCTAATAGTTTATAGTTTATTTATTTGTATCCCGCTTTACCCAAAGCGGGTCACAATAAGTACATGCGTAATCATAAAATCAACAATCCATGCACAACAAGATCATCACAAACAATGAAAAAGCAAATCAGCGACCAGCGCTCAATCTTACAACCTAAAATTCAGTTCTCCTACTTCATCTTACGGAAAAGATATTTTTTAAATAATCTTTTGAAAATTTTTAAATTTTCCTGCTGTCGTATTACAACGGGATCTCATTCCATTCTTGGGGACCTAAACAGGAAAACATACTAATCTTCAGCCTTAATTACTTAATCATTGGAACATGTAGATCTGCATGATCTACAGAACGCAGCTTTCAAAGTAGAACATATGACAGAATACTATCCACTAGGCCAGGGGTGGGCAACTCCGGTCCTCGAGGGCCGGAATCCAGTTGGGTTTTCAGAATATGCATTGAAAGCAGTGCATGCAAATAGATCTCATGCATATTCATTGGGGAACTAAGGAAAACCTGACTGGATTCCGGTCCTCGAGGACTGGAGTTGCCCACCCCCTGCACTAGGCACTTAGGTGGAATATGATGTTTTCTGTGGTGGCCCTCCAAACATGGAATTCATTGCCAGCTCACTTGAGAGAAGAAACTTAGATAGATTTAAAGGCAACCTAAAATGCTTTCTCTTTAAGTACCCATTTGAACCATAAATGACACAAGACTACTAATTTAGATATGTCTCAACCTATTGTTACTCCCTTTTATGTTCTCCTTTTCTTTACTCATTGTAGTTCCTCCCACTGCCCTTATGTTTTTGACGTTGTCTATTTGTCCGTGTCCAAGTTTTTAAAAATTCCCCAAAACACAGTTTGTCATTCCCTTTAATTTGTATATCGCATTGAACCTGTGATAATGTGATATCATCAAAATTTTTATTAAACTTAAAACTTAAACTTAAATTGTGCAGACAAAGATAGACCGTTAGCTATAAATTGTCCTGGAGAACAGGACAATTTATAGCGTCCTGTGCTCCAATTTGAGCCAGTACACCGTGATATGGCATTCTGAAACATGTCCTACCAATCAAATTCCGCACAGCCTGCAAAGCACATAACGCTGATGTAGGTACACTCCTCCCTCCGTATTCATGGTGGTTGTGGGCAGAACATAGCCGCGAATATGAAAAAACCGCAAATAACTTTCTCATATGTTATTTGCAGTTTTCTGTTAAAAACACTCAAGAATATGATAAAACCGTGAATAACCCTCCTCCCCCTGCCTGCCCAGGTCTCTCCTTAACCCTGGCCTCGTCTACAGAGCAGGGGAGAGAGAGAAGCCAACCGCCAACTCCCGTCGTGTCACTCCAACCCCTCCTAACCCACCAAACCGCCACTCTTACTTCCGGGTCCCTCTCGCGCTCAGCCTGTCTCCTTTCCTCAGAACCGCAAACCCAAATTCCAGCGGTGTTCACGAGACGGTCTCGGCAAATGGATGGGCGGTGCTCCAGTCCAGGCCATGGCAACAGGAGCTCGAGGGGGGCAGTGGCCGCCTGGTGTATGAAGGTCCCAGCGGAGTTGAGCCCCGGTTGCACTTGGCCACGTGGAAATGAGGCTTTAGCCCACCCCTTTGCAATGGCTTTAGCCCACCCCTTTACTTACATAAGAACATAAGAATGGCCACTGCTGGGTCAGACCAGTGGTCCATCGTGCCCAGCAGTCTGCTCACGCGGCATGCCCCCAGGTCAAAGACCAGTGCTCTAAATGAGTCCAGCCTCACCTGTGTACGTTCCAGTTTAGCAGGAACTTGTCCAACTTTGTCTTGAATCCCTGGAAGGTGTTTTCCCCTATAACAGACTCCAGAAGAGCGTTCCAGTTTTCTTCCACTCTCTGGGTGAAGAAAAACTTTCTTACGTTTGTACGGAATCTATCCTCTTTCAACTTTAGAGAGTGCCCTCTCGTTCTCTCTACCTTGGAGAGGGTGAACAATCTGTCTTTATCTGCTAAGTCTATTACCTTCAGTATTTTGAATGTTTCGATCATGTCCCCTCTGTCTCCTCTTTTCAAGGGAGAAGAGACCCAGTGTCTCCAATCTCTCACTGTAAGGCAATTTCTCCAGCCCCTTAACCATTTTAGTCGCTCTTCTCTGGATCCTTTCGAGTAGTACCATGTCCTTCTTCATGTATGGTGACCAGTCCTGGACACAGTACTCCAGGTGAGGGTACACCATGGCCCGGTACAGCAGCATGATGACCTTCTCTGATCTGTTTGTGATCCCCTTCTTAATCATTCCTAGCATTCTGTTCTCCCTTTTTGCTGCCGCCACGCATTGCGTGGATGGCTTTATCGACTTGATTAGAACTCCCAAGTCTCTTTTCTGGGAGGTCTCTCCAAGTACCGCCCTGGACATCCTGTATTCGTGCATGAGATTTTTGTTACTGACATGCATCACTTTACACTTATGCACATTGACCCTCATTTGCCATGTCGATGCCCATTTCTCAAGCTTGATTATGTCACGTTGCAGATCTTTGCAATCCCCCTGTGTCTTCACTACTCTGAATAACTTTGTATCATCCACAAATTTAATCACCTCACTCGTTGTACCAATGTCCAGATCGTATATAAAGATGTTGAAGAGCAGGAGTCCAAGCATCGAGCCCTGCAGCACCCCACTGGTGACGCTCTTCCAGTCCGAGTATTGTCCATTTACCCCCACTCTCTGTTTTCTTGATTTTGAATAGGTGTTGGTGGCATGGATGATGTAATTTGGGGGGTGGAGCCAGCACACTAAAAACCGCGAATAGTCAAAACTGCAGGTAGCGAAACTGCAAATAAGGAGGGAGGAGTGTATACCTAAAAGAACCAGATTACAATAATCAAGGCTTGATAAAACAACTGTCTGTAAGACAATCTTAAAAGTGCTGCCTGACAAATGTGGTCTAAGATTGTTCATCATACGTAATTTTAAAAAAATACCTTCCTGACCAATGATGGAACATGCCCCCTGAAAGTCAACATGGAGTCCACAAGAACTCCCAAGTACTTTACCTCTGTAGAAACTTTTACAGGTTAAGAGTTCAATGGAATCTGGAATATCATTCCCAAATGCCCTCCCAAAACACATAACCTTGGTTTTCTGGACACTCAACTTTAGCCTATTATAATCCATCCACCCCTTTATCCTGCAACTGCTGTACTGCCCCTTCAAAATCTCCATCAACAGGAAAGAAGAACTGTATATCAATAATTGAGCAATGTCAAAATTTGACTATTTTATCCATACAGTAAAAATGACTTTAGCAGGTGGGAATGACCCGCATAAGCATGCGCTAAGGCCAATTTTTACCACAGTTTTCTACAAGGGCCCCTTAGTTTATTGCATTCATAAAGACCCCTTTGGGACCCACGCTATCTCATTGTGCTCCTTGCATGGACCATCCTATGTTAGAACAGCGAAGTAGTGTAAATCATGTTTGCCACAGTATTATCTTACTGGAAGAATATCCTAATGGTTAGTGCAGTAGGTTAAGAACCAGTGGAACTGGGTTTGATTCTCACTGAAGCTCCTTGTGACTTTGGGTAGGTCATTTAACCCTCCAAAACTTAAATTGTGGTCCCACTAGGGACAGAAAAAGTATATGTAAATTTCTTTGACAAAAAACCCCCAAATGGTTGCGATATATATATCTTACAGAAGTTACCAACAAATTCTAGTAAGGGCCAGGCATGCAAAACTGCACTTGCCAATGCTCATTTATTGGAAAACAAAATACAGCCTATACATGATTTAGTTATAATCTGAGAGGTTAGATGTAACTAGAGCTTGATGAGGAGAGACAGTTGTGGATATTCTTAATCATTTATGTTCCTGTGGGTATGTGATTCATCACTACCCTAGAGTGGAAGGGCAAGGAAGATATGTTTTTTTATAGCACATCAGAATCTTCAAACTTTCTCCACTAGATATATGATATTCATTAAATTGTGATGAATTTTCTTACTTCATAATAAGCAATAGGGTTGGTATGTGGTATATTTCTGCCAAGCTAATTTGCATCTGAATTAATGATATTCACCAAGTGGTTGATTTCCGTAAACTTTGAACACAGAACACTTTGGCAAATAAAGAAACATTTAGGGGGAATAGCAACATGGAGGAGACAGCAGGCTACCCCCTACTTGGAACACGAAAGGGCGAACTCACAAATAATACAACGAAAGATGAGTATATAACAATAATTATAGTATATGTATATAGATGGTATAAATAGGTAAGATAAACCACCAAAAAGATATTCACAAAAATTGACCAAACCAGGGACTAATTAGATAGGGCTTCCTATCACTTACGGAGAAAAGACCTCAGTTCTTTCCGGGGATTCTTATCACCTGGAAAAACTCTATGACCGCTATGCAGCGGTCATAGGAAAAACACGAAACAGCAATAACGCAAAACAGGGCCTTGTTGGGAATTTGATGTTTATCATTCTTCTCCTGTGCGTTACAGTTATAGCAGCACTGGGAGATTAGGATCGTAAACTGCTGAGATTTTTACCAATACCAGAGTGTCTCTAAAAAAGATAAGTGCTGGTTTCCTATTTCTATATGAAAGTTTATAGCAATAAGTTTTTGAAAAATGGACAGAGAAATTTAAAGTATTAAAACGGAGTTTTTGTGGACCAAGGATGTTTTTTTCCTATGACCGCTGCATAGCGGTCATAGAGTTTTTCCAGTTGATAAGAATCTCTGGAAAGAACTGAGGTCTTTTCTCCGTAAGTGATAGGATGCCCTATCTAATTAGTCCCTGGTTTGGTCAATTTTTGTGAATATCTTTTTGGTGGTTTAAGTTAGTTTTTGGATATTCAGCTTGTATTTATTTATTTTTGTTAATAAATAGGTAAGATACACATATATTTAGCTCATGTATTGTAACACCACTACTAAAGCTCATGTATTGTAACACCATTTCTGGAGATCAGGTATTATAACACCATTATTGAAGCTTAGGTACTGTAACACCTTTACTGAAGCTCATGCAAACTGCTCGGAATTGACTCTCCAGTCATTAATAGTGATATAGATGCTTCCAATAAACAATGAACACAGTGAATCCCTATTTAAGAAGAAGATGGAATCAATGTCTTGATCATTCCTGCTCAAAGCAAAACAAATGGCTTTCATACTTAAAAAAAAAAAAATGGAGATGAGCATCCTTTATGGAGTGGCTTATATAACCCTAAATATTTTACTGGATATACTGGATCTTGACTCAGTTAAAAATTTAAGTGGATCGTCAGACCATTCGCCTAATGAAGTTTCAAGTTTTATTAAAATACAAAGCGACTTACAATTAAAAATGAGGACTTCATTATTAAATACAACAAATGCATGGACATTACAGACTTATACATGAGGGAAGTGGGGAGAACTACAGTAAGCATAGAAAGAAGACATAAAAGGTAAGAACAATGGGAGGGTAAAACTTAAAAGAAAAAGAAACTAAAAGTGATTTAATTTCTCGAGGCCTGGAATAAGGGTGAAGATTTTGAAACATTGGCCATGTCAATATTGGATCTGGATGTCTTAAGCTAAGTGCTTTAACGTGATTTATATAGTCAAAAAAGTAGAGATTACTGTATTGTTGGATATGAGCTATTTGCAAGTATTGATAAAATATTATGACAAGATAAAGTGAACAACAAGTCTCAAAGTGCAAGACTCATCAAAGATGCCACTTCTGATGGTCCTTTAATAGCATAAAGTACATTGTTTGTAATTGATGAATCTGTTATTGAATATCCCGGACAGCTGTGATATCTGTGAAGGTTATATTTATCCAGAGGAATGAGAAAGTATATTTTAGAGACAAACAAATGGGAAAAAGATATATGTACAATTTATTGCATGACAAATGTTATTCTGGAGTCTTAAAACAAAAGTGTGTATGAGCTGGGATTTTTGTAGTTGTTCTTTATCTGCCATCATTTACTATGTTACTACAGTAGGTTTGGTGTACCGTAATAGGTTTTGGAGGAGCAGTGCTATCATGGTTTTCCTCCAATTGAAATACTGACAACAGATTAGAATTGGTTTCAAGGTTGCTGTTGGGTATAAGGGATCCAATTTTGTCTTTTTTTAATATCCGCCCTCAATGACGCAACTTCTTGTTTCCTCTTGGGCGGACTGTAGCAGAAGGAAAGCATGCAGGGGGCTGCAGGCAGTGCTTCAGAGTCTCTGATATGGCCAGTGTCTCAGCGAGACAAAGAAGGTGAGGGTGATGTCAGACCAGCTTCGAAAGAAGGGGGAAGGCATGCCAGTCCAAGGAAGCCCTCTGGATCAGCTGGATTAAAAAAAAAAACTAGAACAGGGGAGGGATTTAAAGACATGCCATACTGGAGGTGTGGGTAGATGAAGTGAAGGGGAAGAACTTATGGGGCTTGGAAACAGAAGAGATTTAGAGAGATGGTGGGCGATGGTCTGGAGGGAGAAAAGAGAAAAGAGAGAAGTTGGACGGGGTGGTGTGGGGGAAAGGAAAAAGAGACACTTGAAGGGAGGACAGTTGGGAAGAGAAAGGGAGAGATGGTAGACCTAGGGGAGGGAGGGAAAGATGTAGGATGGAAGGGTAGGGTAATTGAGAAGAGAAAGGGAGAGATGGTGGACCAGGGAGGGAGGGATGGAGAGATATGGGATGGGAGGGCTGTTGGGAAGAGAAAGGAAGAGAAATGGGACCTGGAAGGGAGAAAGAGATGCAACATCTAATATTTCCCTCAATCCTATTGTTCAGTATCAAGGAAGAAGAAAAGAGGAACAACAGAAAAGAAAGGGAGAAATGTTGGCCTATGGAGGGGAGAGAGAAGGAGAGATGGACCCATGGGAGGGCAGGAGGGAAGAGAGGTAGAATAAGAAGATGCTTAGGGATGGGAAGAAAGGGACAGGAGATATAGCCTGATGAAATTGGAGAGAGGGAGGGGGATTCTGGAAATGGTGGAACCATGTGGAAGAAGTCAAATGGGGGGGGGGGGGACAAGAAGATGAGTGAGACAACAGTGAGAGAGAAGTGAGTACAGTAGTAGAAATGTGGTAATGGGGAGTAGCTAGAAGGAAACAGGAAGCTGGGAAATATTAACATCTAAGCTGATGGGGAATCCCAAAGCCCTGACAGCTGAAGACTTCTTCCACTGGTCCATTAGCCAGAACTCTTCAAACTCTGCAGCTGGTGGCAGCTTGGGGACACTTCTGCTAGCTGAAGAGCTTGGAGATTTCTGGCTGCCAGACCAGAAGAGGTGGTCTTCAATTGGCAGGGCTTTGGGATCCCCACCAGCAAGGGAGGTGGCTAATTTTAGGAGATCCTGAGCCCAGGACCCCTGTGTGTTCTGTACAAAAAAGTGCATATCTGTTTTTATTTCTCTTACTGAGTTTAATTTATTGGGGGTCGCAGTTCTGTATTTTGTAAAGGTCTATCTCTGTTGCCTTTGTGTGAAGAAGTAATTTAAAGTTGTTTTCATGTGTGATATTAATGGCAGGTGGGGAGATCAGGGGGAGGGGGCAGGGCGGAGAAGGGATCAAGGGCCCCTCTTTAATTTCTGCCCTGAGCCCCAGCATGTCTAAAACCAGCCCCGGGTATAATGTTAGATAACCAGTTGACCATGTGATCTCAACTTGCAAAGATGATAAAATCAGTATTTTTTAAACGTCTTGGCTGTCTGAAGCCAATACATATTGCATATGAGGTTTTCATAATTGTAGAAGCAATGATGCCGCTGGCTAAGAACTCTCATTACATAAGCCTGGATATAGTGTTCTCTTACAATTAGCACAGAATGTGGCAGCCTGCATAATTGATGGCATATGGAAACCTGAACTTATTACCCGGTGCCTTGTGATAGTCTCTAATGGTTAATTGTTATCTATTGAATCCAGTTTAAGCCCTTCCTTACTGTATTTAAGATCATTCATGGAGAAAAACTGACTGAATTATCAAAGCAACTGCATTTATATTATCCTTCGTGCTCAATGAGATCAAGTCAACAGTGAAAATTGCTCATAAAGCCGATATATGTTCCTATGTATTTCTAGTAGCTGATGTGGGGGCATGGAACACCTTTCCAGGGAGGATGTGGCTTGAATTCACTTTATTAATGGTCCAGAAAAAGTTGAAAACTTATTTATCGGTATTTCAGAATGCATTTCCTTAACATAGTTACATAGTTTTAGAATGTATGCTATGCAGATGCATTAGTATATCTGATATTTTTCTCTGAAATGTGCGTGTATATCTTGTTATCATGGTGTCTTGCAAGGTTTTGGGCTATTTTTCTTCTATTTGAAGTTCTGTTTAGAGTCTGTTCCTTATAAGATTTTGTTTCAGGCTAGAACTGGAGAGGTGGAAAATATTTGTTTCAGTAATTCATTCTGCTAAAGTAGGGGGTTGAAGATTTTTTATAATTTTCCTTGGGTTTTTGAAGTTCAGGAATCGGGTGAAAGCCTGGCTCTTCACCCAAGCCTTTAATCCATAGGGTGCTTAACTCATTCTGCACTAGGACTAGCTTGCTACATACAATACATTTGGGAAGAGAAAGGGAGAGATGGTAGATCTAGGGGAGGGAGGGGAAGATATAGGATGAAAGGGTAGGGTAATTGAGAAGAGAAAGGGACAACCTTATAGAGTAAACTATCAGTTATTTGGCACCCATAGGGGTTGGTAGATGCTGGATAACTGTAGTTTCTGATTGCATGATGTATGCTTTTACAGAAAACCAAATAAAAATGTAAGATTTAATCAAAATTGTTTTAACTCAATGGCTGTTGTAAATGCTCTTGCCTAACTCTAGGCAGTTAGGTATGTAAATGTTAGAAATGATTAAGAAGGAGATCATGAACAGATCAGAGAAAGTTGTACCGGGCCATGGTACGCCCCCACCTGGAATACTGCATCCAGCACTGGTCAGCATACTTGAAGAAGAACACGGTACTACTCAAAAGGGTCCAGATAAGAGCGACTAAAATGGTTAAGGGGCTGGAGGAGTTGCCTTACAGTGAAAGATTAGAGACACTGGGCCTCTTCTCCCTTGAAAAGAGGAGACTGAGAGGGGACATGATCGAAACATTCAAGATAATGAAGGGAATAGACTTAGTAGATAAAGACAGGTTGCTCACCCTCTCCAAGGTAGGGAGAACGAGAGGGCACTCTCTAAAGTTAAAAGGGGATAGATTCCGTACAAATGTAAGGAAGTTCTTCTTCACCCAGAGAGTGGTAGAAAACTGGAACGCTCTTTTGGGATTCAAGCCAAAGTTGGACAAGTTCCGACTGAACCAGAATGTACGCAGGTAAGGCTAAACTCAATTAGGGCACTGGTCTTTGACCTAAAGGCTGCCGCGTGAGTGGACTGCTGGGCACGATGGACTACTGGTCTGGCCCAGCAGCGGCAATTCTTATGTTCTTATTCTACAGTGGCATAGTAAGGAGGACGGTCCTCCCTCGGTACCATCTTCCTTGGGGCCCCAGCATCCCTCCTCCTCCTCTCTGTCCCCCTTCCCACTCCTCCCCCTGCTGCGCTTGCACCCCCTTCCTCATACCCTTTATAACTTCGGCACAAGCAGCCGCCAATTTGCTGCTCACATCGGCTTCGGCGTTCTCTCCATCGTCACTTCTGAGACCCACGCCTAGGAAGTGATATCAGAGAGAGCGCCAAAGTCGACGCAGGCAGCATGTTGACAGCTGCTCGCCAAAGTTATAAAGGTACGGAGAAGGGGCGTGCAACAGGGGGGTGCGAGAGGGGCATTGCTCAGCCTCGCTACGCCACTAATCTATAACCCGTGTGTGCAACTGCCTGATATGTCCCATTGCATCCATGTTTCTCCCTTTGAAGTTGTAAGCTCTGGAATTTGAGCGGGCAACTTACTGAATAGTGAGCACTTCTCCCTCTGTATTCGCGCTGATCGGGGATTAACAGAACCGCAAATACAGAAAAACCGCAAATAACTTTTTCAAATGCCTCATCTGGGGCAGCCTCCTTGGAGCGGCTGGGGCACGGGCAGTGTGTCTGGGAGGGAATGCATGGATGGGAGAACATCGCAGGGGAGGAGACATAGGCATCCTGGGACTGTCTGCCAAGTCTCTTCCCTGAAGAAGCCCTTTCTGGAAACGTCAATCTCTTCTCCTAAACTTACTTTCTCCACTTCATCACTGACGCTGAAACCGTGGATTGAAGACAAAGTTTTATTTTATTTTTCTTTCCAGCTTTTGATTTATCTTTAATCTTATCTATTGTTTTGCCTTTTGTCTTTGTTTTGTTCTATTTCTATCATTTAAATTTCTCCAGAATTCTACTGTTCAACGGCTCCCCCTTCTGCTTCTATTCCTTTCTCTCCTCTCTTCTACCTTCCAAAGTATTTAGATCAATGCTGTCTTGTTAAAATGTTTATTTTATTTTTATTTTTCCTCTAACTCTACTTTTCACTTCTCTATTACCCTCCAGGTACTTTAGTTAGATTGTGAGCCTTCGGGACAGTAAGGGAATTTTTCAAGTACCTTTCTTATTTCTAATCTTAATGTATATTTTCTGTAAACCGCTTAGAACCTAACGGATGTAGCGGTATATAAGAAATAAATTACATTACATTACATTATTCGCTGTTTTCTATTAAAAACCATCATGAATATGGTGAAACTGTGAATAACATAGTGAGAGGCCTAGCCTGTTCCCGAAGGAGAGGCAAAACACGGTGAAGAAAGTGCCGGGAATCGATGATTTTCTCTGTAAATGCTTGGAATCAGCGATTTCTCTATGCAAGCTGATGTAATTTCGGGGGAGGAGCCAGCAAGCCAAAAACTGTAAATAATCGAAACCGTGAATGCTGAGACCACGAATACGGAGGGAGACGTATAAGGGCAGTTATATGTGCAGAATTAGGAGGAAAATGTCTGGGTTTTATTTTTGCTTGTTTTCATTTCTTAATGTTTGCAACAACAACGTGTTTTAAGACAGCCGTTCATGAAAGGTAGCGATTTTACCCCATATCCTGACATGGCATAATTTATATTCAGAACAGCAGACTCCGACAGCTTGTTATACAAACACAGGTCCCTGATTTGACAAAGCTACTGGATGCAGACTCGATGCCTATATTCAGGGATTGGGGTGTTATTTTAATATTTGAATGCAAAGGGGGAGGGGAGTCAGTGGAGAAGCCGGAATCCATGGAGGTGGGCTGCCAGATTAAATGCATAGAAATTAAAATTGCAGGACATGCTGACATCTGGGATTGTCCGTGTTGTTACACAGCTGGCGAGCAGATCAATGCTATTCTTTCCAGCATTTGTATTATTCATGCTTAAGCAGTTCAAAAGCCATCATAAAACCTGGTTATTTCTGTCTTCCTTCGGCTAACACAACTTGCTCCCCTAGATGGCTGACCCCGATCTGTCCTCTGTTGTTCTGATTCATCTGACATCCTGATTTTCTTTCCTGCTTGTATTTCCCTTCATTGGTTTATGTTTTGTTTATTGCAGACCACCTAGTGCAGGGGTCTCAAAGTCCTTCCTTGAGGGCCGCAATCCAGTCGGGTTTTCAGGATTTCCCCAATGAATATGCATGAGATCTATGTGCATGCACTGCTTTCAATGCATATTCATTGGGGAAATCCTGAAAACCTGGATTGCGGCCCTCAAGGAGGGACTTTGAGATCCTTGACCTAGTGGCACTTTGCGTATTTAGCACAGTGTGAGGACAGTAATAGTGCAGCTGGATTGTGACCATTTCTCAGAGATGCCAAGGGGGTACCATTTTTGGAAGGGATACTTTTAGCACATGCCCCTCTGCCCGCTTTACTCTACCACCTTCTTCCACCCATGTCTCACCTATCTCCTCTTATTTACTCTGGTGATGGATGAGAACTAGACACCATTTCCCCTATTCTTCATATCATCTCCATTCAAAACTCTTTCTTTTAGGGTAGCTTCCCTATCCGGTGGTATAGAAAGGGGGGGGGGGGGGGTGGACTGCCCCGGGCACCATCTTGGTGGGGGTGCCAGCACCTCTCTGTCCCCAATGATACACTCATTCACTCCCTCCCCCTCCCCCCATAATCTCTTTACATCTTCACCAGAATGACTTCTCCAGTCTGCTGCTTGTGCTGGCCTGCCGCCTCTCTGAAATCACTTCCAGGTCGTGGGTCCAGGAAGTGCCATCGGAGGGAAAGCCAATGCTGATGCAAGCTGCAGGCCAGAGAAGCTGCTCCCACTAGTGAAGATTTAAAGAGGTATGGGGAGGGAGGGAAGAGAAGATTGAGAGGGGACATGATCGAAACATTCAAGGTACTGAAGGGAATAGACAGTAGATAAGGATAGGTTACTCACCCTCTCCCAGGTAGGGAGAACGAGAGGGCACTCTCTAAAATTAAAAGGGGATAGATTCTGTACAGATGTAAGGAAGTTCTTCTTCACCCAGAGAGTGGTAGAAAACTGGAACGCTCTTCCGGAGTCTGTCATAGGGGAAAACACCCTCCAGGGATTCAAGACAAAGTTAGACAAGTTCCTGCTGAACCAGAACGTACGCAGGTAGGGCTAGTCTCAGTTAGGGCACTGGTCTTTGACCAAAAGGCCGCCGCGTGAGCGGATTTCTGGGCACGATGGACCACTGGTCTGACCCAGCAGCGGCCATTCTTATGTTCTTATGTACTGCTCCTAGAACAGTGTACCTGCAGGCTCAAAGATCACAGCTCCCTGAGAAACTATCTATCTCTGGAGACCAGAGAGACAAAGAGAGTAGCTGCATAGGACTTTCTATTAAAAAAAACAACAAAAAACCACATTTTCCAAGGTAGAAAGTTCAACAGATCTTCTACAAGTAAGACAATAAGTGTTAGAGATTACCTTCATGATTGTAAAAACTGTAGCTGCAGAGAGAAGTTCCTTGGTTTTTCTGCCTTATCCAAGTATACCTTAGTTTGGAATTGTACCCTCTGGCCTGTACTGACATATTAGTTGAAAGGATTAAACTGAATGAGAAAATTTATGTTGCCTTTCAGACTCCCAGCCTCATGGTCCCAGCCCTGACTTACATACTCATGAAAAATGCTTTGCTCCCCACATTGATGCTCAGTGGTTAAATTATGTCACACACAACTCCCTCTCCCTCTCATATAAGAACATAAGAAATGCCTCCGCTGGGTCAGACCTAAGGTCCATCGCGCCCAGCAGTCCGCTCACGCGGCGGCCCATCAGGTCCAGGACCTGTGCAGTAATCTTTTATCTATACCCCTCTATCCCCTTTTCCAGCAGGAAATTGTCCAATCCTTTCTTAAACCCCAGTACCGTTCGCTGCCCTATAACGTCCTCTGGAAGCGCATTCCAGGTGTCCACCACACGTTGGGTAAAGAACTTCCTAGCATTTGTTTTGAATCTGTCCCCTTTCAACTTTTCCGAATGCCCTCTTGTTTTTTTATGTTCTGAAAGTTTGAAGAATCTGTCCCTCTCTACTCTCTCTATGCCTTTCATGATCTTGTAAGTCTCTATCATGTCCCCTCTAAGTCTTCTCTTCTCCAGGGAAAAGAGACCCATGTTCTCTCTCTTTCACTCATACATCTTCTCTCTCTCTCTTTACACCTCCCCAGAGTATAATACTTCGCCCTCTCTTGCTTTATCTCCCTGCTCCCTTTCAAATACACACATACACTTTCCCCTTCCCTCACACCTCTATCATCATACTTCTTTCTTCTATTATTCTCTGATTCTTCATGCTTCTTTCCCTCTATTTTTCTAACCTGTACCAGGATCTCTGATCTCAGTTTAACTTTGCAATTCTCATAGCACTAATATGGCAATTGTAAAGATAAGAATTTACAAAAATTAAGTGTTCCTCTCTTGGGGGTTCCATCTCATACTAATGTCAGTAGGCAGTTACTTACTCTGTTGTGACGAATCACTGGGCAGTAATCTAATAGTGTCCCTCTCTGCTCATATTTCTACCCACACATCGCATTGCATTGCAGCAGCTGGCAGTGATGCTATCTTAAGAGCTGTGCTAATGCCAATTACCATTTTACTACCCATCCTTCATATAGAATCTCAAAATCTTTTGTATACACTTATAAATACTTATTTGAAACAGATACACAATTACGCGAGTAAAAACGCAGCATGCTGTTAGCGCAACGGTTTGCAGCTCAATCCTCAGAACACACCAAGCCAGACTGGTTTTCAAGATAGGCACAATTAATATGTATGAGATAAGTTCTGCTTCACGCAACGAGTGGTGGACACCTGGAATGCTCTCCCAGAAGAGGTAATTGCGGAATCCACCATTCTAGGATTTAAGGGTAAGTTAGATGTACATCTCCTTATGAGTGGCATGAAGTGACTTGGGTAGGATAGATGCACTTCTCTTTACGAGAAGCTTGGAGCGATATGGGGACCAAAACTATGCCAGGGTACACCTGGCGGGGCCTCCGCGTGTGCTGATCGCCGGACTTGATGGACCTAGGGTCTTTTCCGGAGATGGCGCTTCTTATGTTCTTATAAATTTGCATGCATAGCCCCCATTGTATGCAAATATATTGCATGCACATTCATCATGGGTATCCTGACTGGTTGGGTGTGTCCCATGGACTAGGTTGAGAGCCCCTGTGGTAGGGGATAGCTTTTCCTCTGAATATAAATATCCCTCCTCACTAGTGGCAAACTACGCGGTCAAGTCACATTATTATGACCACCTACTAATATCCAGAATAACCACTTCTGGCAGCACGGCCGGCAGCTAGATGCCATGGGAATGACTCAATACGATGCTGGATGGTTGCCATGGCTGCACTACATCTGACAGCTGCTGATGGGTACATGGTGGTGGATTCAGTCATCAAATGTGTCGATTGAGATGGTCCCAAATGTGCTCGATTGGGTTAAGGTCTGGGGAATTCAAAGGCCAGGGAAGTAGCTGGAAGTCTTAAATTGTGCTCTGTGAACCACTTGCAAACAATTCTGGTGGTATGACATGTCACATTATCCTGTTGAAAGATTCCACCGGCCATAGGGAAGGCTGTCAACTTATATGGGTGTATGTACTTGATCCACATGGATGGAGAGTTACCCATATTGACTGAGAGTGCCTTCCAGAGGCATCAAGGGACCCAGGCCATACCAAGAAAACATTTCCCAGACCATAACCACCAACTTGTGTACATCCAACAATGGTTGCTGGATGTTTGTTCTTGGCAGTTTCATGCCTGACACACCTGACATTTGTCCAATGGAACTCAAAACATGACTCATCAGAGAAGGCAATCCTCTACTAGTTGGTGCAAGTCCAGTGTCAGTACTCCTGTGCAAATTGCAGCCATTTTTTGCAATGAACCCTCCTGAGCATGGTTGCAGTTATCAGCTGTCTGCTGCAGAGCCCTATTCGCAACAGGGTTCTCTGCACAGTTGTTGTGGTCATACAGAATGACATGGTGACAGAATTTGTCAGCGTCACCGTCCCTGCGGAAAACCACAGGAAACAATCCCCATGTCATTCTTTAAAGGGAGAGGGAAGAATCAGAGTATGAATGGACACAACAACTGACCCTCAAACCTTGTATTGAAGAATGCTAGTGTAGAAGGACTAAGGTTGAGATAGACACTAAAGAATGATATGGGATGGTTTTGGACATACATCTAGAAGCACCCTGGTTCATTTGGATTGGTTCATTTGGATGGTGAATTGCCCCACAGTAGAGGGCCAATCGGCCTGCACCAACCTGCGCAACCAACGTTCACTTCTCACATCATGCTGCCCCACAATTACCACATTGGGTCATTGAAAAGGTTAAATTCATCTTCTCATGGTACACTTTAACCACAGCAGCCCGTGTACAATTCACAAACTCCACCGTTTCCAAAATGCTGCCACCCTTGACCCAGTAGCTGCTGATCATGCCTTTTTTCAATGTCTGATAAATTGTGCTTTTTTTCCCCCTTGATAGCCACAGTTGTTATATCAGCAACTTGCTGACATCCCATCTTATATACTCACAAAGGGTTCATAGACAACCCCGCGAAAGACAAAGGCGCGCACCGACAACTGAGCGCAAGTCGGAGGCGTGCACCGAAGAAAATTACAGTTTTTAGGGGCTCCGACGGGGGGTTTTGTTGGGGAGCCCCCCCAGTTTACTTAATAGAGATCGCGCCGGCATTGTGGAGGGTTTGGGGGGTTGTAACCCTCCACATTTTACTGTAAACTTAACTTTTTCCCTATAAACAGGGAAAAAGTTAAGTTTACAGTAAAATGTGGGGGCCCGGGCGCAGTGTTCCCGCTAAGCTGCGCTGGGGTGCGCTGACGCACAAAATATTACCTCGCAGCGCACAAGTTTCTCGTCACAGCGCACACAGTGTAGAGCACAGTTCTTCAACCGCCGGTCCGCAAACAAAATCTTGCCGGTCCGCGAAGGATTCGGTCCCCGCCGCAACGAAAGGCCGGCGTCAGCTGACTTGCAACTTCCTGTTGCAGTCGCTGTGCCGAGACTCCTGCCTTCGCCGGGACTCCTGCCTTCCACCGCGTTTGCCTCCTGCCTTGTCTCCGCACCTCCAGACCAGCAGCGGCAGCTGTGTATGCTTTTAACTTCGGCACAGAGCTGCCCCTAATCAATAGTTTAGCGCGGTTTCATAAGGCAGCCTCGGGGCCTTTGCTAGGCCGGCCCACATCGCATCATCGAAGCGGGCCGGCTATCAAAGGCCCCGAGGCTGCCTCATGAAACCGCGCTAAACTATTGATTAGGGGCAGCTCTGTGCCGAAGTTAAAAGCATACACAGCTGCCGCTGCTGGTCTGAACTCTTGGGCCGCTGAAGGAGGGCAAAAAGCAGCTGTCCTGGAGGTTTCCCTTCCTCTCGCCTTTACAGGTTCCTTTTTTCCACCTTTTTTTTTTTTCCTTCAAACGGCAATGGGCCCCAGCATCGACATCAATCAAGTAAGTTCCACTGTCAATCAAGCGGTTCTGCTCGGCCAAAGCTTCCCCTGTGACATGAGCCACCCTCAGGGGAAAGAAAGTGACCCACAAAGGTGAGGGGAAGGGGGGCAGATGATGGAAGTTGGGGGGGGGGAGAGAGAGAGAGAGAGAGAAGGGGCAGATGATGGAATGGAGGAGATGAGAGAGAGAGAGAAGGGGACAGATGATGGAAGTGAGAAGAAGGGAGAGAGAGCAGAAGGCAGATGGATGTCAGTTGAGAAGGGAGAGCAGATGCTGAATGGAAGTGGGGAAAGAACACATACTGGATGGAAGGAGGAGATAAATAAAGGGGGAAGAAAATAGTAAGATAATGGAGGGGTGAGGGAAAGGGGTGACAAGCTGTGTGTAGACACAGTGAAAAGAGGGAAACGGGACTAAATAGTAAGAAAGAATTTAATTTAGATGGAGGCAGAAAATAGAGAAGGAAGACCAGAGAAGAAAAGGGAAGAGAGAGCAGAGAATGATCAGATCTGAGTGGAGGAAATGAGAAGAGAGATATGCTAAAAACCACAGGGGGGAGGGAAGGATAGAGATGCCAGACCATGAGGGGAACAGAAGGAAGATGATGGATGCTAGACCAAATTGGGGGGTGGGGGGGGGCAGGAGGAGAGATGGCAGGGAAAGACAGACAGTGAATGGAAGGGGCAGATGCTGGACTGAAGAGACAGAGAAGGTTATCATGCTGCTGTACCGGGCCATGGTACGCCCTCACCTGGAGTACTGCGTCCAGCACTGGTACTTTAAGAAGGACACGGTACTACTCGAAAGGATCCAGAGAAGAGCAACTAAAATGGTTAAGGGGCTGGAGGAGTTGCCGTACAGCGAAAGATTAGAGAAACTGGGCCTCTTCTCCCTTGAGCAGAGGAGATTGAGAGGGGACATGATAGAAACATTCAAGGTACTGAAGGGAATAGACTTAGTAGCTAAGGCAGGGAGAACGAGAGGGCACTCTCTAAAGTTGAAAGGGGATAGATTCCATACAAACGTAAGGAAGTTCTGTGGTAGAAAGCAACATATTTATTTGGCTCATAACTTGCTGGCGCCCGATATTTTTAGCTCACAGTGAAAAAAGTTTGCTCACAACACCCGCCCGCTTAGAGGGAACACTGGTTACAACCCCCCACAACGCCTCCACAATGCGGCGTGATCTCTATTAAGTAAAGTGGGGGTTCCCCCTCACGCCCCCCCTGTCGGAGCCGTAAAAACAGTAATTTTCTGCGGCGCACGCCTCCGCGCTGCGCTCAATTGTCTGCGCGCGCCTTTGTCCCGGCGCGCTTTTGACCTGACACCCTCACAAAGTCTTAGCGCAACACATGCATTCGTTTATTGGCTGTGCATCCCTGATGTCTTAGTTAGGTAGTAGTCATAATAATGTGACTTGACTGTGTACCAGAACACCTGGCACGTACTGGGTATATTGGTGGTGGTCCTCAATTTGAACAGATCAAGTGAATGACCTTATACAATATAGCTTTCTAATCAGATCTCATACACCAGGATATCAAAGTCCCTCTTTAAGGGCCGCAATCCAGTCAGGTTTTCAGGATTTCCCCAATGAATATGCATTGAAAGCAGTGCATAGATCTCATGCATATTCATTGGGGAAATCCCGAAAACCTGACTGATTGCGGCCCTCAAGGAGGGACTTTGAGACCCCTGTCATACACCCAGAGCATTACTCGAGATACTTTCATGCCCTTACTGGGGTGGTGTATCATCATTGGTCTGATTTACTTACAAACTTTAGGCTGTGGTGAACCCCACTAAAATGTGTCAAATTCTCTATATAAGAAGGAGCACTTAACTTGCGCCCGATGGTTACCCAACCGTTTCACCGTTAGGTTTCATCAGGGGCTACGCCACTTTTCCTTGAATTCTACAAGGCTCCTACTCAAGAAATTTTTAAGAAATTAAACAATGAATCCTTTTACCTCTCCTTTTTGTTCGGACTTTTTTTTGTGTTACTTTTCTATATGCATTGTAGTTCCTCCCGCTTTCCTCATGTGTGAGTTCGTCTATGTTTTTGTTTATAGGAACATTGACGACCACACAAACTTATAATTCTGTCCATTCTGGATTATTGCAATATATGTGGGATCCCAAAAAAAGCTTCAAAAAATACTGAGATTTATACAGAATATGGCAGTCCGTTTAATTTTTGGGCTGAAAAAACATGATCATGTTACTTCATCCTACAAACAGTTGCATTGGTTGCCTTTTGAGGCTAGAGTACTGTTTAAGTTTGGTTGCACCAGTTTTAAAGTACTGTTTGGTATGGCTCCTAATTATTTGTCTCTGTGTTTTGAAAGATACAAAACTAAAAGAACAACTCGAGGGCAATACCTATTTGCTTTTCTGATTATTAAGAGATTCTTTGATAAATTGCTTGTTTTTCAGGCAGATAACATGGATTCATGGCTAAGTTCTATTATTTCTCAGGCCCATTCATACATGTATTTTAGGAAACTATTGAAAACTGATTTATTTGAAAAATTTGTATATTGATGTTTCAGAATATTGATGGGAAATTTGCACACTGATTTTACAGTTGCACTTTTTAAGGAGTAGCTATCTATTTTCATTAATGCATTTTATTCAATTATTGTATAATTTTAATCATTTTTAGATTTCATACTTTTATTCACTGTTTGTATATTTGTAGTACTGTATGTGAACTGCCTAGAACTATGTGGTAGGGCGGTATATAAAAATAAAATTATTATATGTTGGATTTGCCCTCTTTAACTGTACATCGCTTTGAATTAAGATATTGCGATTGAATCAAAATTTTAATAAAACTTGAAACTTGGTTATTCTTAACACCACACCACAGCCGTTCTTTTTTTACCTCTAAAAACAATGCAATGTTAGATTGTATATATTTAATATGAAACGACTGTGGAGTGGTGTTAAGAATAATAAGGAAAAGTGACAGCCCCTGAAGAAACCTAAGGGTGAAAGTATCTCGAGTAATGCTCTGGGTGTATGAGGTCTAATTAGGACTAAAACAAGCTTTATCGCTTTTTACCCTAACCTATTGTTTTTTTCCCTTTTATTGTGCTCTTTTTTCACACAATTGTAGCTCTCACCCTTCTTCCCTACTGTTTGAAGTTAGTCCATACGTCTTATTATGCGTCTTACTAATCTATTTTGGTATCGTTTAGTATCCCTAACTTTTAAATTTGTTTTTATGTAATTTTTATATTGTACACCGCTTAGAAACCTGATTAAGCAGTTTAAAAATTTTTATAATAAACTTGAAACTATATTGTATAAGGTCACTCTCTTGATCTGTTTACATTTGTGTTTTTTGAGTGTAAAGCTCTTTTTTTCATTTTTGTATTTTGGGTCCTCAATTTGAAACATGAGGTCAACGCTGGGCCAACTTTTACAGTCTGTGTATTGCAAATGTCAAGCTGGTTTAGATAGGCTGGAGGGGGCTTCAACAGCTACTCCAGTAATTTGAATCTAAGGACGGTACCGGGCGGACCTCTATGGTCTATCTCCCATAAATGCCAAAGAAAGATAATTTAATCATGAATGAACAGTTCAGGTCTTTATCTGTACAATAAAAATACAATTAAAAGTCTGAGTTTGCCTCTCCCTAAGAAATCCCATGTGCCTGACCCACACTTCTTGAATTCAGATATAGTCTTTGTCTCCACTACCTCTGCCGGGAGACTTATGTGTGGTGTGCTTTTTTCCAACTCAGATGAAGGGCCCATTGGCATCCTATTAGAGAATGACACGGTGACAAAATTCATCACCGTTCCCGTCCCTGCGGATAACCGCGGGAAATAATCCCATTTCATTTTTTAGTGTCTATATCAGCCTCAGTCCTTCTACACCAGCATTCTTCAAAGCAAAGCTTGCGGGTCAGTGGTTGTGGCCAGTCATACTCTGATTCTTATGTGAGCCAAGGATAATGAAGCCATTGTGACATCACTGATGTGATTGGCTCTTAGGCACTGGTGGAATGAGGCATTATGACATCACAATATCTGCTCTGGATACCAGAGACTGCCATTCTGTAGTGTCTATCTCAACCTCAATCCTTCTACACCAGCATTCTTCAAAGCAAAGTTTGCGGGTCAGTGGTTATGGCCATTCATACTCTGATTCTTCCCTCTCTCCTTAAAGAATGACA
Source organism: Geotrypetes seraphini (assembly GCF_902459505.1). Taxonomy (NCBI): domain Eukaryota; kingdom Metazoa; phylum Chordata; class Amphibia; order Gymnophiona; family Dermophiidae; genus Geotrypetes; species Geotrypetes seraphini. The sequence continues at coordinate 218,288,255 of NC_047089.1, read as the reverse complement.
TGAAGATGGTTTCCCGCGGTTATCCGCGGGGACGGGAACGGTGATGAATTTTGTCACCGTGTTATTCTCTACATCCTATGTTACCTTATTGTAATTGTTTGTTGACTGTGAGTCAGTTTATTCTTTACTTTGGTACATATCCAGGGCAGGGTGGGAGGTGGATTCTTTATGTCATAAATTGATTTTTGAATATTCATAATTGGGATGGGTGAGAAGATATCATTATTCAGAATAAGGTAGGATATTTATGATAATATATGTTTGTGTTATACTGAATGATTATTGTTTGGGTGGGTGGGTGGGTGGGGGAAATGGATGATAACGAACATGAGAAAGATGAATGTGCTTTTATTGTATTACTATGCGTTGCATTGCATTGTTGTAGTTTTGAAAATTAATAAAGAATTAAAAGAAAAAAAAGATGAGCATTGCTCCATTGTGACTATTTGAGCATTAGATGCCAATAAATATTCATTTTCACGGTGAATTGTTGGTAAATTAGAGACCCCTTTGCATTGCACAAGGCTTTCCCTTAGTGATTTACGTTTACCCCGCCTAGCCTCCCCTTGTTTACAACTTTAGGAGTTAGTTTGGTGGAGGAGGGGATCTGAGGCTTTTTCCTACCTCGTGGTAATTTTCACAGTAAAAAGCCTTTTAAGTTGCTTGCTTGGAGGTTTCCACTCGCCATATTCCAAGTTAAAATACAAGTATCTTTCAAAGAGCCCCTGGTGTTTTGCATGATTTATGTGTTTACTGTGCTGTAAACTTTTTGAGTGTGGTTTGGTATTATTGTTTGGTTTGGTATTATTGCTTTTCCTCAAGTGAGCTTGTGTTAGTTGGGGAGACTGTTCCACACATCTACCATCCTTTCAGAAAAAAGGTATTTCCTTAGGTTACTCCTGAGCCTATGACCTCTTAACGCTTTCCTATTCCCTCTCATTCCAGAGCTTCCTTTCAAATGAGACTCCCTCATGTTCATTTATGCTATGTAAGTACTTAAATGTCTCTTATCATATCTCCCCTCTCCTGCCTTTTCTCCAAAGTATACACATTGAGTTATAAATAAATCAGTGAATGAATGGGTGCTGTCAAGTAAAACTTGGATGTCTCAACCCATCCTCCTTTTTCTGGAGCCATATGGTAACCCTATGCTGCTTATTCTAGAAATAAGCAGTGGATTTTCCCAAGCCATCTCAATCATGGCTTATGGATGTTTGTTTTATGAAATTAGCCAACCCTTTTTAAAACCCTGCTAAGCTAACACCTTTCACCACATTCTCTAGCAATGAATTGCAGAGCAGTGGGATAATAATAATACTAATACTAATAATAGCTTAAATACCGCAGGACTGTGAAGTTCTATGTGGTTTACAAAGATTAAAAGATGGTACAAATTGAAAGAACTTAACAGAGGTGAAAGGTCATAGGCTCAGGCCTTCCTTCCTCCTCCAACGCTTATTGCTGTGTTCCTCTCTTACTCACGTTGTATATATCCTCCCGTAAAACAGCGTTGAACTCTTGTATCTGTTCATATTGAAATATCCTGTATCTTATTGTAAACATCCTGTACGGGTTCACTCTGTAATTTACTTTATCTTATTGTAAACCTCCCCGGTACCTGCTCACTTTGTATTATCCTGTATCGTATTGTAAACATCTCCTGTTCCTGTTCACATTGTAATATCCTGTTCACTTTGTATTATCCTGTATCGCATTGTAAACATCTCCTGTTCCAGCTCACCTTGTAATATCCTCTTCTTACTGTAAACTTCCCCCAATATCTCATGCACATTGTAATTTCCTGTATCTTATTCATTGTAATATCCGACTTCTCATGCACATTCTCATTCACAAAGCTTATGTATCTCAAATCCCTGGTTCCAATACCTAGCTTATATCCTGTTCCAAACATATGTATCTTGTTGTAAACATATGTCTCCTGCTGTAAACACTGCACCCTCTCCCGGCACGATCCTCTTTGTAAACTGCTTCGAACTTAGGGTATAGCGGTATATAAGAAATAAAATTATTATTATTATAGTGGTTAACAGTTCAAGGGAACGGTTATTGAAGAGAAAGAATTGTATGGGTCAGCTGTCTAGATACTTCAGGAACAGATGTGTTTTTAGGCGTTTCCTAAATTCCCCATAACTGGAAGGCATGAGCAATTGTTGTAGATCCTTAACCCATAGTGCTGCTTGATGTGAGAGAAGGTATTGGTGGTGTCTTTTGAGTTTACATCCTCTAACTGGGGAGAAACGATGTTCAAGTGTGTGCTTCTCTTATGTCTGTTGGCTGAGAAGCAAAAAAGGTCAGTAATGTATTTAGGGGCTAGACCATATAGTGCTTTAAAGCAGAAACAGGCGAACTTAAACTTTACGCGTGCCTCCATCGGTAGCCAATGTAGCTGTTGGTAGTAAGGTGTCACGTGGTCAAACTTCCTCAGACCGAAAATCAGTTTGACCGCTGCATTTTGTATTAGTTGTGACCCAGGGAAGTCAAGATTTGCATTCCATTAACATTCTTTGTTATTTTGGGCAAATCACTTAACTCTCCGGTGCCTGAGATACAAACTTAAATTATAAGACCTCCAGTCTCTCTTTTTTTTCCCCTGTCGGTACATGAGAGCTTTATATGGAGGAAACACATCATGTGAGGAGTTATTTTAACACTCTAGTGAAAGATTGACAGAATAAAGCAATACACAATTGAGTAGCCTGCATGTTTACAGCGACTCCTGAAGAAGGCACCTCTTTAGGTGCCGAAACACTGGCCATGTTGAGTCATTTTGTCTATTACACAGTTTGATAAATAAAGATCCCAAGTGGAAGCATCTCTTTATCCCTACTCTTAATGACTGATTTTTGTTTGACATGGGGATGTTTTTCCATTCTTTGGTGGCTGTATTAGGGGATACTCTATCCCAGTTAGTCCCCAAATCTGTCCTGTGGCTTCCCAGCAAGTCACGTTTTCAGGATATCCATAATGAATATTCATGAGAGAGATTTGCACTTAAATCCCTTTCATAAATATTCATTGTGGGGTTATCATGAAAACCTGCTTAGGAACCGCTGTCAGCCAGTTCTGACTTAATGGCTCAATATGGGGTATTTCATCTGCATGCCTAGCAGGGCTTAGTATGTGGGCGAACGGCCTGGAACAGGGTTCCATCGTTTGTTTTTAGACTCCAGTGCAGAAGGGTTATTCTCCTCTATCCCCTCCTTCCAAGCAGCCTGCAGGGAAGAGGAAGGGAGGTGGTGAACCTAGAGCAGATAACAAGTCACCACTCCTTAATCCAGCCACACAAGCATCTCCCAGCTCCGCAGCTCTATTACATTTTTAATTACAAATTAAGCCCTGATGCCTACTGAAGCGATGCCCCAGTATAAATTGACACAGAAAGGGGCTAATTTTCAAGACACTTAGATTCACAAAGTACCGTAGGTTTCTAAGGTACTTTGTGTGTCTATGTGCTTTGAAAGTGAGCCTCTATGTCTCACAGAATCATTTTTTCACCATAATATTCTGTTCAAAAGGACATGCTTATTTTATCTCACCATTGGATTCCTCAGATACTTACATGCCAGGGGGATGGAGGTTCTAAAAGAAATAGTAATAGCATTACAGAGCTGTGATACAAACGGGGGTGTGGGGGGCAGTGGGGGGGGGATAATTAAAGGACTAAAAGAAAAGTGTTCCAAAGTCTGCTTTCTTTCCTTCTGCCCTGTGGCATTCCTCCTATTCCCTCCATGATGAGGGAGAGATCCTGGGAGCCTTCTATCCTTCTAATGTTTGCATTTATTTTAATGCCATGATGGAAAAGCCCTGGGCACATTTTCACGAAAGTAGAAAACTCTTTCTTCTTGGCTGTGATGTTGAACTTGGAAGCTTGGTGTTTGTTTGGCATAATTTCCATCTTTCTTTGTCAAAGCAGCAAGCCTCTCTTTACATTCCAACATCTTGCTGTCGCTGCATATCATTTTGGCTTTAATTTATTATTAAATGTTGTGGGGGCGGGGGTGGGTTATCAGACAGAAGAGACTGCCTTCGCTCAGCTAAATCTGTTATGGATTACTGATTTATTTTTTTATATTCTGTGCATTTCGCAAGCCATGATTCTGAGCAAGTGCACTCGTTCTGTCGTTCCTCAGTATCTCTCCTCTCTTGTTACTCCCTATACTCCCCTCTGGGAACTCCGTTCATCAGACAAGTCCCTCCTCTTTGCACCTTTCTCCTCTACCCGTCTCTGTCCCTTTTACCTTGCTGCACCGCATGCTTGGACTAACCTGCCTGGTTCGTTACGTCAGGCTCCATCTCTGATGGTATTAAAAGCCAGACTAAAAGCCCGCTTATTTGAAGCTGCGTTTAAATACTGACCCAACCAACATATCTGTCTGTCATTCCCTTAATAGTCCCCTTCCACCTTTTAGTCCCCTCCGTGTGTCTATCATAATTAGATTGTAAGCTCTTCTGAGCAGGGACTGTCTCTTGCATGTACAATGTAATAATAATAATAATTTTATTCTTATATACCGCCATACCCTTCGAGTTCTAGGCGGTTCACAACAATTACATTAGGATCCGCATTGACATGCCGATTTACAACAATTTATTAGATTAACAACACAATTTAGCTGAACTTGGCTGATGAAGAAGGGAGAGGGTAGAAGAGAGGGAAGGAAGCGTTTAGGAGGGGGGGAGAGGGCCGCACGTGGGGCCCGGTAATGTCGTGCACCTGGTAGTGCGATAGAAATAATAAGTTGTTTAAGCAGATCACAATTTTTTTAAAAATCACTTCATAGTCCATATAACACAGTAAGAGGCTGAAGGATCATGATGTGGTGTGGCCTTTAACATAGTAGATGACGGCAGATAAAGGCCCGAATGGTCCATCCAGTCTGCCTAACATGATTCAATTTAATTTTTTTTTTTTTTCTTCTTAGCTATTTCTGGGCAAGAATCCAAAGTTCTACCGGTACTTTGCTTGGGTTCCAGCTGCTGAAGTCTCCGTCAAAGTTCACACCAGCCCATCCACACACTCCCGGCCATTAAAGCCCTCCAGTGTTGCTTAAGAAATTTGACAGAATTACTCCTTATTATGTCCGATTCTGTTGGTTACCAGTTGAAGCCAGGATTTTCTTTAAGAAGAGTTGTTTATTATTCTTCATGGAGTAGCTCCAACCCATATTTTATCTTTAGTTGGCATTTTTCACTCTAAATACAAAATTCGTAATCTGTTGAAGTTGACTTTTCCCCCTTGTAAGGAAATAAAATTCCAAAAGAGTTTTTCTTTATTATTCACATATCAAGCAGCAAAATTCTGGAATCATTTACCTGTTCAAGTTGCTTCCCTAACTCATTATGCTATTTATCGTACAAAACATTAAATCTCTTTTATTTAGAAAATGTGTAATTACTACTTAGAAATTCAAGCTTTAATGTTTTTAATTTTCGTGTCAGCCAAATTTGTTTAGCTGGTTAATGTTGTTATTGTATAAAAAGATCACTCTGTAATTCCCAGTCTCTTAGGCAGGTTTTTATTTTTTGTAATTCGTCTCAAACTAGTTTTGGTGTAGGAGGAATATAAACAACAGGTAATGATACTGTGCCCTTTGTTATTTTCCTCGACTCTTCCCCTTTCTGTTTTTCATCTCTTTTCTTGTTTGCACATTTTCTCTCAGCCTTGGCCTTGTATATAGTACTAGTCTTTAAGCCTGTTACATTATCGGGTGCTAGAATAGATGTGTGTGTCTGTCTTTCTCTCTTTCTCCTTGGCCGTTTTCTGTCTGTCTTTCTTTCTTTATTTCTGTCTCTCTCTTTCCTTGGCTGTCCACCACCACCCCTTCCCTGCTTCCCCTGTCCAGCAGCAGCTCTTATCCCTTCCTTTTACCTCCCCCCTGTCCAGCAGCACCTCTTCCCTGCTCCCCCTGTCCAGCAGTAGGCCTTCTCCCTAACTTTGACCTCCCCCCTGTCCAGCAGCACCCCTTCCCTAACTTTGACCTCCCCCCCATCCTGACCTGATCCCCCTGTCCAGCAGTAGGCCTTCTCCCTTCCTTGTACCTCCCCCGTATCCAGCAGCACTCCTTCCAGCAGGGAATTTTTACCAGCCAGCATGGGACACCTCGCAGCAGCCGCACGACACCCTCCAGCCGTTCCTCTAGGCGCCACCTATCAGGAGTGAAACCGCCATCGCCGCTCAAATCCCTGCACGCACTACAAGCTGTCGCAAGCCGGTGCATGCGCCACAAGCTGCCGCGAGATGCAAATAGAATATGGCCACAGAAGGACACAGCACGCTGTCAAGGATCACAGTCTCCTTAGTGCGCATGCGCGCTTAGGGTTTTATTATAGAGGATGTTGTCTTTTTTTTTTTTTTTAATCGAAAAGTGAAGTTTTCTACTTCACAAAATTACACTAATCTTTAGACATTCAAGAGGGCTGCTGAAAAGTTCTCAGCTTATCCAAAAAGAGAATGACGTGGAGCCATGAAACTTACAAGTTATTCCATACTTTTCTTGACACTTTTCATTTCAATGATATGAAATGACATGAAAAGTGTGCAATAACTTGTAAGTTTCATGGCTACATTTCATTTTCTTCTTAGATGGGCTGAGAGCTTTTCAGCGGCCCCCTCATAGTACATGATGGCAAATAAACACCAGTGTTACTTTCAGTTTCTTTAGTTATTCTGTCTGGTGCCACATATTCCGATCTAGAGATGGATCAGAGAGACCAACCCCCAGATTCCCTAACCGATACTCATGTTGGTAGCCACCTTAAAAGCGGCCGACGATCATGTGCCAATCACATGTCAACGCTGGTTAGAGAATCATGCCTGATTCACCCAAAGATAGGCGGCTGAAATGTAGACCAAAAACCCCTGGCCTACATTTCAGCCACCTATCTTTGCCAGGGGGTGCAGAAACTAAATCACAGCTTGCTATCAGCTGATCACGGCAGGGGAATTTCCTCTGATCATGGAGTCTTGCCAGCTCCACTGATCGGAGGAAATTTCCCTGCTGTGATCAGCTCAGCTGGCTTCCCACTCCATCCTACCTGAAGACACCCCACCCAACTCCCCCCAACACCACAAACCCCATATCGGCTGGAAGGATGCCTGCTCCCTCCTGCCTGAACAACCTCCCTCATTCCTTTTGTGGAAGACTGGCATGAGGGATGCTCATTCCCTTCTGCTGGAAGACTCGCTTCTTCAAAATGGCAGGCCTTCCCCTTCCCGGTGCATCCTGGGATGCACTGGGAGGAGCCTAAGGCCCTGATTAGTCCAGGTACCTAAAGCCCCTCCCTTAGGAAGAGCCTTAGGCACCTAGGCCAATCAGAGTCTTAGGCCCTTTCCAGTGCATCCCAGGATACAGTGGGAAGGGGAAGGCCTACCATTTGGAAGAGGCAGACATGGTGTCAGGGTTTAAATGCATATGTGAAGAAATGTTTTCTTTGGTTTGTTTTAAATCTACTACTTATTAGCTTAATTGCATGCACCTTAGTTCTAATATTTTTGGAAAGAGTAAACAAGCGATTCACATCTATCCTTTCCACTCCACCCCTGAACCAGCTCTTCTCCAAGCTGAAGACTCCTAGCTTTTTTAGTCTTTCCCCATAGGGAAGTTGTCTCATCCCTTTTATCATTTTCATCACCGTTCTCTGTAACTTTTCTAATTCTGCTATATCTTTGTTGAGATACAGCAACCAGAATTGCACACAGTGGCGTGGCCATACCATAGAGCAAAACAAGGACATTTATAAAAACAAAGACATTTATAAAATTTTCTTCTGTTTTCCATTCATTTCCTTATAATTCCTAACATTCTATTTGCTTTCTTAGCTGCCACCTCCGCACATTGAGCTGAGAGTTTCAACGTATCCTCAGCGATGACCCCTAGACCCTTTTCCTGGACAGTGACTCCTAACATTGAACCCTGCATCTTATAGCTTTAGTTCAGATTCCTCTTTCCCACATGCATCACTTTGCACTTGCTCAATTAAATGTCATCTGCCATCACAAAGTCCTCTTGCAATTTTTCACTATCCTCTTACAATTTAACAACCTTGAACAATTTTGTGTCATCAGCAAATTTAATTGTGACACTAGTTATTCCCATCTTTAGATCATTAATAAAACAGCAAACCCTCAATTTAACAGACTACTCGGAGGGGATGGGTGTCCGTTAAATGCGATTGTCCCGAAAATCCGAATGTCCCGAAAATAATATAGCAAATACATATCGTAAAAGTAAAATTTATTTATAAACATAAGAAAAACTAATTTACTGTATTGCAGTTGACGATAAGTCGGGTTGGGGCGTTTTTTCTCATATTGGCCAAACAAATGTTTCTTACGTCACTTGCCTTTTGGAACATTGTTATTTATTAATTATAAATTCTCTAAAATTGTGGAAATGAGAATAATATTGCTGCAACTCAGGGTCCGACACAAGTCGATAAATGAAACCAAGTCATCAAGATGACTTCTAACTTGACTCAGTTTCATTTTTTATGTTGTAGGCTCTTCTTCATCACTCTCGTCATCTGTCGGTTTTTGGTTCATAACTTTTTGAACTATCTCACTCTCCGACATTATTTGATACCCAGGATCAACCGCGTCTTCTTCCAACCACTCTAATAAAGCTTCTTCTGTTGTATTATTTTCGCCAGCATTTTTCATCGTTGTGTAAAAATCTTCCACTTTAAATCCATGGAACTGTAATTCGCTCTCGATGTCATTTAATAGTTTATTCCATCCATTCACTGTTTCACATTTTACCACCTTCCAATTGGCCACAAAATTATATATAGCCGATTTGCTGCCAGAAACGGATTTTTCTGTTTTAGAGGCTTGAGTATTTGTTGGCAGTGCGCATGCCCGAACTTCAGTTTTCGGAAGTGCCTGATGCCGAATATTTTGTCCATTAAATCTGAAGTCCGGATAAACGAGATCTGGATAATCGAGGGTTTACTGTATGTTAAAAAGCAGCAGTTCCAGCACAGACCCTTTGGGAGGGTGGCCAACGTAATGACAAGTTTTACAAAGGGCTTTAGGGATGATTGGGGACATTACAGACCGGTACGCCTGACTTCAGTGCTGGGCAAAACAGTGGAAACTATTGTAAAGAACAAAATTACGGGATACATAGAGACAACCATGGTTTAATGGGACAGAGTCAACACGGATTGAGACAAGGGAAGTCTTGCTTCACCAGTTTTCTTCATTTCTTTGAAGGCGTGAATGTACATGTGGATAAAGGTGAGCTGGTTGGTATAGTGTATCTAAATTTTCACAAACTTTTGACAAAGTTCCTCATGAGAAACTCCTGAGGAAATTAAAACAGCATGGGATAGGAAGCAATGTTCTGTTGTAGATTAGAAACTGGTTAAATGGCCATTTTTCATAATGGAGGAGGGTGAATAGTGGAGTGCCACAGTGTGCTGGGCCGTCTGCTTCTTTGTTACACTCAGTAACTTATTTCATAAAATATGAGTTTTAATATGGTATTAATGATGCATTAAAATCATATTTCTTATAAAGGAACAAACACCCAGACCAGTTGATGAGCAGTTAAAAAGTCAGAACAAGCTTTTCATAGAAGAGGTAGTGCTAGTATGGATGTAATAATGAAAAGGAAAAAAAAAAAGAAATGGAAAACAACAGTGAACAGAAAACCATTAAAAAGGAACCCAAAAATTGCAAAGTCTGCACATCATCCCCCACAACTTGTTACTCAGCACTTTCAAGGAATCCAAGATTTAAGTGTTACAAGGTCTCTTTGCTCCACAGCTTTCCTCCGAGGAAATGAATGATGAAGTGAAACGTGGACGCTCGCCATCCAGGGGCATCAGAGCAGCTGATGAAAAAGCAGTACCAGCAAATGAAGATTTATTTGCTGAGCTAGGAAGAGGAAGAGGAAAGGCGAGACTGGATAGGGAAGGGTCACGGTGGTGGTAGGGATGAGTTTACATCAGTTGCACTCTCTTAGATCAGCAGTAGGAGACTGTATTCTGCTTTTTTTTTTTTATGCTGTTGGGTAGGGATTACAATCCTTTAATCTAAAAGGCTGGAGATTACTGCTACTACTATTTATTACTTATATAGCGCTGAAAGGTCTACGCAGGACTGTACATTTTGACATTTAATAGACAGTCCCTGCTCGGAAGAGCTTACAATCTAACTTGGACAGAAAGACATGACATATAGGGGTTGGGGATGCAGAACCCAAGGTGAGAGGAGTCGAAAGCACTCAGAAGAGGTGGGCTTTTAACTGGGCCTTGAACACTGCCAGAGACAGAGCAGCTTGTTCCAAGCAGGCAGCTTGTTCCAAGCATACGGCGTGCAGCAAGGTAACATAGAAACATAGAAACATAGAAACAGACGGCAGATAAGGGCCAAGGCCCATCAAGTCTGCCCACCCCAGTGATCCTCACTATCTATCTTTGCGGATAGATCCCACATGTCTATCCCATCTGGCCTTAAAATCCGCCACACTGGTGGCCTCAATAACCCGAAGTGGAAGACTATTCCAGCGATCAACCACCCTTTCAGTGAAGAAGAACTTCCTAGTGTCACTGTGCAGTTTCCCGCCCCTGATTTTCCACGAATGCCCCCTTGTTGCCGCGGGACCCTTGAAGAAGAAGATGTCTTCTTCCACCTTGATGCGGCCCGTGAGATATTTGAATGTCTCGATCATGTCTCCCCTCTCTCGACGCTCCTCGAGTGAGTAGAGCTGCAAATTCCCCAACCGCTCCTCGTACGGGAGCTCCCTGAGTCCCGAGACCATCCTGGTGGCCATTCTCTGGACCGACTCCAGTCTCAGCACATCCTTGCGGTAATGCGGCCTCCAGAATTGCACACAGTACTCCAGGTGCGGTCTCACCATGGATCTATATAGTGGCATAATGACTTCAGGTTTACGGCTGATGAAACTCCTGCGTATGCAACCTATGATTTGCCTTGCTTTGGATGAAGCTTGCTCCACTTGGTTTGCCGACTTCATGTCTTCCCTGACAATCACTCCCAAGTCTCTTTCTGCTACAGTTCTTGTCAGGATCTCGCCATTTAGGGTGTAGATCTTGCATGGATTCTGGCTTCCCAGGTGCATGACTTTGCATTTTTTGGCATTGAAACTGAGTTGCCAGGACCTAGACCAGTGCTCCAGCAGAAGTAAGTCATGCACCATATCGTCTGTCATTGCTTTTTTGTCTGTTGTGCTTTTGCTCACTACATTGCACAGTTTGGCATCATCGGCAAACAATGTTATTTTACCTCGAAGCCCTTCTGTCAGGTCTCTTATATAGATGTTGAACAAGATCGGGCCTAGGACGGAGCCCTGTGGCACTCCACTTATCACCTCCGACATCTCGGAGGGAGTGCCATTCACCATCACCCTCTGAAGCCTACCTCCAAGCCAGTTCCCAACCCATTTTGTTAAAGTGTCGCCCAAACCTAAAGAACTCATCTTGTTCAGCAACCTGCGGTGTGGCACGCTATCAAATGCTTTGCTGAAATCCAGATAGACGATGTCCAGGGACTCACCAACATCCAGCTTCCTCGTCACCCAGTCAAAGAAGCCGATCAGGTTGGATTGGCACGATCTCCCCTTAGTAAATCCATGTTGGCGGGGATCCCGCAGATTCTCCTCGTCCATGATCCTATCCATTTGGTGTTTGATTAGGGTTTCCATTAGTTTGCTCACTATTGAAGTGAGACTCACTGGTCTGTAGTTTGCCATATCCACCCTGGAGCCTTTCTTGTGTAGTGGAATGACGTTAGCCGTCTTCCAGTCCATCGGGACGTTACCTGTACTAAGGGAGAGATTAAAGAGCGCGGATAGTGGTTCCGCCAAGACATCTCCCAACTCCCTGAGTACCCTAGGGTGTAGGTTGTCAGGCCCCATTGCCTTGTTGACCTTGATTTTTGACAGCTCGCAGTAGACGCTGCTGGGTGTAAATTTGAAATTACTAAACGGGTCTACTGATTTAATCCTTGTATGTGGTTGAGGGCCGATTCCCGGCACCTCGCGGGTGAAGACTGAACAGAAGTATTCATTTAACAGTTGGGCCTTTTCCGAGTCCGTCTCCACATGGTCTCCGTCTGGTTTTCTGAGTCGTACTATCCCGCCTGAGTTCTTTTTCCTGTCACTAATATACCTGAAGAAGGATTTATCTCCCTTCTGGATATTCTTTGCTAGAGACTCCTCCATGCGGAAGGGACAGAGCCCGGAGTTGGCAGAGACGTGTATGAAATAAGTTAAAAGGTGTAGGCCGCAAGGAGATAGGCATGGATGTGCCTGAGTAAACCATGCCTCCTCCCCTCCCCCCATTTTGGCACCCAGTCAACAGCAATTTCATAGGTCAGTGAGAGGAGAATTAGAGTTCTGCACTGTACAGTATCGACTTATGTTGACCTTAGACCTCCCCAGAAAATCAGTACTTGAAAGATTATCATTAAAATGAACTTGATAAGTTTATGTTGTGAGAAACCCCCAAAACCACTCAAACACTTTACCATAAATACCGAATACTCGTATATCACAAACTGTATCCCGCGGCACACCACTGTGCCTCCTGAGATTTCAGGTGTGCCGCAACACACTGGCGAGGAGGAGAGTCATCCACGTCGGCTGACTTCCTAGAGGATGTGCCTCCCGCGGCACGAGGCACGTCCTGTGGGAAGTCAGCCAGCGCAGATGACTCACCTCCTGACCGGCGTCTCTCTTCCTCTCCCTGCACCTCCCGGATCCCTCCACCGAAGCAGGTCACGGCCAGATGGGCCACCGCGTATTCATGTGTGTGTTGTCATCATACCGACATTCGCGCACTTCCGGGTGCCTTCTGGCCGGGGCATTGGATTTAGTGTGCTGCCGGCCGGAAAGTTTGCGAGACACTGCTCTAATAGTTTGTTATGATCAACTAGGTCGAAAGCAGAGCTCATGTCAAATTGCATCACCAAGGCGCTAGATCAGGGGTGTCAAGCTCAATCACAAAAAGGGCCACAATCTGAAAAAAAGGCTGTCGCGGGCCAAATTTTAAAAAAAAGATACTTAGGGGTCCTTTTATTAAGGTACGCTAACTGATTTAGCACGCACCTTAATAAAAGGACCCCTTAGTCTTAGTAGAAGTATAGGGTTACAATCTCTCCAACCCCACTCCGGCTCTGTGATACAAACCAAATAAATAAAAAGGACAAAGCTGTGCTGTTTCTGAAACACCAGTATCAGGATAATTAACTGAGATCAGATAAGTACATTATTTAATATTGCATAATTATTCATTTACTTTGAGGTAAATGATGAAAAAAACGTGGTGGGAGCACATGAAATATGTCAAGCTTATTTAATATGATACCTGTAATGCTTTTATATTGAATATTTCTATATAATTTTGTTTTGATTTTTGCCTGATTAAATTATAACTTCCTAAGAATACCAGCCCCAAAATACCTTTCCTCAGCTGCAGGTCTGCTTGGGTCCTGACTCTGCAGGTTCATGCCGCATCGTCTGTAGGTTCACGTGGCCTGCAGAGGATCACTGGTCGGCAGTGGCGATCCTAGCAGGCCGCCGCAGCCTCAGCTGCACGTTCCCTCTGGCGCAGTCCCGTACGTCAGAGGAGGGGAGGGACCGCGCCAGAAGGAATGTGCAGCTGAGGCTATGGCGGCCTGCTAGGATCGCTACTGCCGGCCAGCGATCCTCTGCAGGCCACGTGAACCTACAGATGATGCGGCGTGAATCTACAAATGATGCGATGCTTGTACCGGTGGGCCAGCTTTAGGGGAAATTGGAAATTGTCTGGCGGGCCAAATTTCAGTACCCTGCGGGCCAGAGTTTGACATGTCTGCACTAGATCCTTTACTAATCAAGTTATGTAAATTGTCCAGAATAGTAGCAATCACTGTCTTAGTTCTGTATAATGGTCTGAAGCCCGATTGGGATTCGTGTAGAAGTGAATGGTGGTCCAGACGTTCCACCAATTTTCTAAGATTTTGTTTTCTGTTATCTTTTATATTCTCTGAACGTTTCTTATTCATTTTTCCACAATTGCTATCCTTTTTTCTTTTTTTGCTTGTCTTATTTCTAGGCTCTGTTTCTTTTGGTTTTCTTTTATCACTGGAGTTCCTACCTAAGTTCTTCCGTTCTCTCTTTTTCGTTCTTTCCTTCTGATCTTTCATATACTGTACACCACTTGCTCATCTTCTCCTCAAACATAACCCTCCCCAACACACTTGCTCTTCTCCTGACCCTATTACATATCCTCCACCTCTTTCCCTTACGTTTTACTACTTCCTTCATCCCTCCACCTTCATCTCTTCTCTCTTTCCGATCTCCTCTTGACGATAGTGGCTCATGCGATATATGCATGAAAACCTGATGAAGAGCTGAGGATCTATTAGATATTAGATATTTAACTGTTACATAGAAGAAAAGAGAATTTAAGAGGGACGTAGTTGCTATATTGTAGAAAAGTGAACCTCCTAGTGAATTATAGCCAAATGGTATTGATATATATATCAAAAAATATACAAGCTGAATATCCAAAAAAATCAAAAAAATAACCAACAAATATTCAGAATAAAGCTGCTAATAGTGGAAGGAAACAGGCTGAAAGGCAAGTAACTAAAATGGAGAAAAAGACCTCAGTGTTTCAAGGAAACAACCAAGAAACTATATGTTCAGTTATAAACTGCCATACAAAACACATCCCAGGTCAAAAAACTCCATGGAAAAGATTCATAAAGATACAGTTTAAAATACACAAGTTAAACTGCAAAAAAACAGCAAAAAACTGTAAAAACTTGCACTTATCTTCCATTCATTTCCCACAAGCAGTGGAAATAAATATCAGTTGCTCCAATATGGAACCAGACACACTTTTCAAAGAATGAACTCTGCTATACTATGCTTCAAAGAAAAAAGATTCAACCAAATGTGCAGGAAAACCACCGGAACAGGAAAACTAAACAAAAACTGGTGGCCTGCAGAGGATCGCTGGTCAGCAGTAGCGATCCTAGCAGGCCGCTGTAGCTTCAGCAAGGATTGCTACTGCCGACCAGCGATCCTCCGCAGGCCACGTGAGCCAACAAATGATGTACCGCCGGGCCAGCTTTGAGGGAAATTTGAAATTGGCTGGCGGGCCAAATTTCAGTACCCCACGGGCCAGATTTTGACATGTCTGCTTTAAGGTGAGCACAATGTGAGAACTCAAAACACCAACCCCCTCTTCTACAAAGCTGCGCAGCAACAGCCCCAGAGCCCTTTAAATCTCTATGTGCTTTGGGGCCGTTACCGCGCGGCTTTGTAGAAGAGGGGGTAAGTCTTGAGGAGGGGTAGAAGGGTTAGCTCAGGGGTGGGAAACAAAGGCCACAATCCAGTCGGGTTTTCAGGATTTCCCCAACAATTATGCATGAGATCTATTTACATGCACTGCCTCCTTTGTATGCAAATAGATCTCGTGCATATTCATTGGGGAACTCCTGAAAACCCACCTGCATCGCGGCCTTCGTTCCCCACCCCCGGGTTAGCTCATTCTTCTGCAGTAGGGTCTGTGAGGATTGAATGCCATTTTCTTCTTTTGCCGTAGGCATGACAGTACCTGTAACATTTTAGGACAGACTGGAGGCGATAGTTCTATGCACAGGTCCAAGCAGAACCCCCCCCTCCCCTGTAACCGTACAAATGCTGGAATGCTGTTCTGCCCATAAATCTCAGCACTGGAAAAAAATTAATGCACAAGGCATATTTGTGAGCCCTGCTATTTATCTACAGAACGGTATTCCACCACACGTGCAGATGTTTTCCGACACTTTCATTTTTCTCGGGTATGCTCACAGTACTAGATGTCCTCGGTGCAGAACCCTGTGCTCATGTTCAGGGGTGCTGTGCATTTCAATTGTGCATACAATTAGCTTACTGCATCAGAAAACAGCATCCATGGGCTGGGGCTCACTGGCTGAGCTGATGCCTCTGCAGCTGGAGGTTGTAAGATCAAATCCCAGTGGTGTTCTTTGTAACCCTGGGCAAGTCAGTGCCCACTGCTTTGGATGTCAGCTTTGAAATGCCAAAAGCAACAAAAAGGCAGCATACAAGTCCTCCTTCCCTTTCATGTGCTCAGCTATCTGTACATGACTGTAAAGCATGACAACAGAAAAAAAAAAAGTATGAATTAAATCCAAAACTCCTTCCCTTTTGCTTCTCACCTCCGCCCTCCAAAAATCTGGAGAGGAATAAGCTCTCAGATAGTGATCCACATCCGATCCGTCAGGTAACTGACTTATCAGCCATGGTTCGGTTCAGTCCTGCACTATGATGCTGGAAAATCTTACCAGGGACGAGATTACAATTTGCATGAATCAATTGTATTAAAGACAAACTGTTTGCTCATTACATTTTTTATATTTCATCGATTATTTTACTTTATTTAAAACTAGCTGATTACCCGGCATTTTATCCCAAAATGTCCAACCCCCTACATGTCCCACCCCCCTATGTCCCACATGTCCCACCCCCCACGTTACCCCCCCCCACATGTCCCATATGCCCCACCCCCATGTCCCAACCCCCTACCCTCCACATGTCCCAAAGGAATGTCCCTCTCTATGGGGCTGAACTTAGACTTAAACGGCATCGGGAGTGTCGGTATTCATCTCTGCGAGCCCGAAAACTATGGATTGGACATTAATATCTGTCGCTTTTGATAATTTTAACATATCACCCCCCTTCCTACCCCCACAGTATTTTACCCCGTCCCACCTGCACAATATTTTTCCCCAGATAGTAAGTCATATGTGTACCAAGTTTGGTTGAAATCTCTCCATGCGTTTCAGTGTTATGCTGAGTATTCATGTGTGAGCCCGAAAACACTATGGGGTAGATACTAAAATCTGTCATTTTCAATCATTTTTACATATCCCCCCCTTCCCACCCCAACAGTGTTTGTCCTCAGATAGTAAGTAATGTGTATGTCAAGTTTGGTTGAAATCTGTCCATGCATTGAAGAGTTATGCTGGAACATACATACATACACACACACACATATATTCAAATTATAATGTGAAATATTTGACAAAATGAATACAATACAACTAACGCAAAACTTGATTATAAACAACAATTTTAGTTTCACCTCCAGGAGCAAGAACATATAAATTCTTGGGTGAACCCACCCTTGAGCAAGCAACATAGAGTTGTGGGCTGCGAGACCCCCAGAACATATCACCCCAGGTAGTGAGGGATCTGCATACCAAGTTTCGTTCAAATCGGTCAAGCCGTTTTTGAATTACTGTGAGAATGGCAGCTTTTTACATTTTTTCCATTGACATGAATGGGTGAAATCTGATTTTCTGTTTGTAGCTCCGGCCACGTGTGCAGGTGGGCCGCGAGACCCCCAGAACATATCACCCCAGGTAGTGAGGGATCTGCATACCAAGTTTCGTTCAAATCGGTCAAGCCGTTTTTGACTTACAGTGAGAATGACAGCTTTTTACATAGAGTTGTGGGCCGCGAGACCCCCAGAAAATATCACCCCAGGTAGTGAGGGATCTGCATACCAAGTTTCGTTCAAATTGGTCAAGGCGTTTTTGAATTACTGTGAGAATGGCAGCTTTTTACATTTTTTCCATTGACATGAATGGGTGAAATCTGATGTTCTGTTTGTAGCTCCGCCCACGTGTGCAGGTGGGCCGCGAGACCCCCAGAACATATCACCCCAGGTAGTGAGGGATCTGCATACCAAGTTTCGTTCAAATCGGTCAAGCCGTTTTTGCGTGATCGCGGCACATACATACATATATCCGATTTTATATATATAGATAAAGCAAGCAATAAAATGAAAAAGAATAAAATATTGCCTCTGCCTGCCCCCCTGCTTCTAAAGTTTATTAAAAAAAAAAAAAAAAAGGAAGTCCCTATGATCTCCATGTCATCCTCCCCACTCTGCTTCCTACTCCATTTGCAGCCACAAATCCCTAGCCACTTTACCATGCTGATGTAGATAATCATTGGTCTTACCCAGTAAGGCTATTCTTATGTTTTTACATAAGCTGCAGAAGAGCTGTCCTGTGCCAGGGAATCCCTTGAGTCCATCTAAGCCAGTCTAAGGAGGTGACCCAGCTGATGGGATTTTCAGAGTAGAGCGTCACCAGGGGCAGCAGGAGCAGAGATGCTGCAGGACACTATGCGACTTGGAAGAGAAGCTATGATTGGAAGACAGATATCTGGGGAAAGATATAATAAAGGTCTACAAAATGCTGAGTGGAGGAGAACGGGTATTCATGAATTGCTTGTGTACTTTTCCAAAACATACAAGGTCTGAATGGCACACAATGAAGCTGCTAAACAGTAAATTTTTAAAACAAATTGGAGAAAATATTTCTTCATTCAATGTGTAATTAAACCCTGGAATTCTTTGCCAGTAAATGTGGTAAAAGCAGTTAGCTTAGCAGGGTTTATAAAGGTTTGGCTAATTTCCTAAAAGAAAAGTCCATAAGTCTATAAGCCTTCCTGTAGCCTACATTCATCAACTGCTCACCAACTGGCTTTGCCTGCTGTTCATTTGATACGTTTGGCATCTACACATAAGTCTGCCTTTTTTGCAGCAGTTCCTCACCTGTGGAATTCTCTCCCAGTTATGATTCGTTCTGAGTTATCCTATGTAAAATTCAGATCAATGGTTAAGACACATCTTTTTGGTTTAGCATTTTTATGAGAAGTTTGGTAAATTGGGATCCTGTTTTTTGGCAACTATTTAAACAAGATTTAAACAAAATTATTTTCTTTTTAGATTATTTAGATTACTTAGATTGAATTAATTTTTAATTCATTTTATTTCTGTTCTCTCTCTATTGCTTTTTTCTTTGCTTTCCTATTTTATATGGCGTTCTTTTCGTTTCTTGTTTTCATATATTTTGTACACCAAAGTACGGTTAAAACTTTTAAGCAAACATAAACATTTAATAAACATAAGCCATAATTCAGATGGACCTGGGAAAATCCACTGCTTATACCTGGGACAACCAGCATAAAATCTGCTTTGATGTTTTGGGATTTTGCCAGGTATTCAGGGCCAGCTCAAGGGATTGTGGCGCCCTGAGTCAACTTTTATATTTGCGCCCCTACCCCTACAACCTGTGATCAAGGACTCCTTTTACAAAGGCGCGTTAGGGCCTTAACGCGCAGAATAGCGCGTGCTAAAATGCCGTGTGCGCTATCCGAAACTGCCTCCTTTTAAGCAGGCGGTAATTTTTCAGCTTGCGGGCACTATAGCATGCGCTAATCTTATGCGTGCGTTAAAAACGCTAACGCACCTTAGTAAAAGGAGCCCCAAGTGTTTACCTCTCTCTCTCAAGAACCCCCCCTCCTCCCTCCTTCAGGTGAGACACTGGCTCAGGGCACTGATGATAAAGGATGCCAAAAATATCATCTGGAATCTATCCCTCTTGAAGTTTGAAGGTATACCAGACTGAGATTTTGATGCCCTTTTTCATCGGTGCCCTGGGCCGGGGCCTCACCTGGTCCATAGGTTGAGCTGGCCCTGCAGGTGCTTGTGAACTGGATTGACCACTGTTGAAATCAGGATACGGGGTTTGATGGACTTTCTGACCCATTATGACAATGCTTTTGTTCTTATGTCACTGCAAAGATGACATAACCCAGAAGAGGTGAGGCTGCTGAGAGCCATAGGGAAGCAGGCTGAATGCAATCCAGCTGAGAGGGAGTCAATAGTGGGAGAGAGTCCAGCCAAGAGAGCAGCACAGGAAAGACTGCCTACAGAGCTACAGTTAACTAGAGACACAGTGGAGAGTGCCTGCCTGCTGAGAAAAGTACCTAGGGGAGAACAGCTGGTCCTCCTGAGAGAAGCTGCTGGAGGAGTGAATCTTGAAAAAAAACACCTAGAGGGGCTGGAAGCCTGAGTGAGCATTTTAAGAAACTGCCGGAACCGCCCTGCTGAGAATCTGCTGGTGGTCTAATTGTCACAGAGAGAGAGAGTTCTTGCTGAAACTGGAGACATGCTGTGAAAAGAGTTGGTACTGGAAAAAGATGTGAGAGTGGTCCTCAGTATTCACAACTCAATCAGCCAATGCTCGTTATTAGAGTTGAGAGCTTATTGATTCCAAAGGGTCCAATAAGCGTGTTTAAAGTGCTAAATATGTGTATAAATCAACACAAAAATAATAACCACCAAAAAGGACTTAGAACTTTCCCTGTGAGGATGGTCGCAAAAGGGAGGTCCCCTAATCCAACACCCAAACATTGAAGGGACAATCCTCCAGACAGATTTGCTTGGGCATTAGGCAGCCAAATGGTATAAATTTATATCCGGTTTTTTGAATAAGAAACCTAAAACAAGTATAAAAGACATTTGGAGCATTGAGATAAAGCAGCAGATTTCTTTTACTCAGTGGCCACAGATTTGGACTTGGAGGATGAGATGTACAGCGTCAGTGTCAATGAGACAAACCTGTTTTTGGTTTTTTTTTTGTTACACAGAACTTTCTGGACCCCAGTTCGTTTGCAGAAGTTAGATAGTTCTAAATCTAATAGATGCTGGCACTGTCATCTTGAAATAGGGACACTGGATCATCTGTTGCTCTATTGTCCTTTGATACTCAATTTTGGATGTCGATATGGGGACATATTAATAACATACTGGGACCATCGATTCCATTAAATTATGATGTAGTCATCAGTGGGACAATATTGCATATTAAACCGCCATTGGACTGGTATAAATGCTGGCTTTTCCTTATTATGATTGGGATTGCCGTGCAAATGGTTAATTGCAATTGGAAAAATTGGGATCACCTTAGTTTTACCTTTTGGTGGGCGAATTTATGTTTTTGTTACAAATATGAGAAAATGAATGCTGATATGATGGGGCAAAATAATTTATGCAGATTAGTTTGGGGTCCATTAATGACTTTTGTTACTTTGGTATAGTTGAATTTCACCTTTATTTTTCTTTAGATTCATGCACACATCCAGTGAAGGGTGGGAGGGGGGAGGCTATCTCTTTTGTTTTTATTCCTTGATTGAATGCATTGGAAGGGAGGGGGAGGGATTATTCATTTTGTATTGTTATTGTCTGATTGTAAGTGCTGATTCTGATTATTAATGTATGTATAATTTTCTGCACTTTGTTTTAGCCTTAAAAACTTAATAAAGATTAAAAAAAAGAAGGGACAATCTTCAGAATTCTTATAATAAAGAGGAGCACTTATCTCCAATGGCGTAAGGTATCTGTTGTATGTATTATTTCTCAAGAGTCCGTGGAGAATTAAGCTCTACAGAGCTCCATTATGGAGATAACAGCCTCCTTCATCAGGAGCAAGTGCACTGAAGGACGAGAAAACGCCAGGAGCAAACAGGAACCCCAATTGGCTGTGTAACAAAATGGCACTTCGGCGTGGAGATGCCCACATCAGCCCTGCAGATCAAGAAAAAACGTGATGACCTCACAGAAAAACGTGATGATGTAAGGCTAAACCACAATAGGAAAAATAATACAATAGACATGGCAAAATTCATAATCAAGGGACGTATCACGCTTATTGGACCCTTTTGGGTTAACAAGCTCTCAACTCTAATAACGAGCATTGGCTGATTGAGTTGTGAATACTGAGGGCCACTCTCACATCGTCACTTTACACTTATGTTGTGATTCTTTTGATATGAGAATTAGAGAATGACACAGTGGCGGTTATCCGCGGCTAGCTGCGTTTAGCCGCGGGTAACCCGCCAAAACGGTGATTCAAAAAAATGGTCACCGCAAGTTCGGGGACAAGGCAATTCGGGGACAAGGCAATTCGGGGACAAGGTGAATGGTAGCACGGAGCGGTGAACCAACTGGAACGCGCGGTGAACGAGTGGCAGCCCACTCTCTCCCGCCGGCCGGCCGGCCGACCATGCATCTCCCTCCCTCCCTTCTTTTCCCTTATCTTTTCTTGTTAAAACACGCATTTTCTATAAGGCTAGGAGCTGTATTACAGCCAGAGCCTTGAAGTCAAGTCGCGTTGCACACTGGAAAAAGTCTCCTCTGATGCAACTTCCTGTTTCCGGTTGCATCGGAGACTTTTCTAGCCGGCAACCCGATGCGACTTCAAGGCTCCGGCTGTAATACAGCTCCTAGCCTTATAGAAAATGCGCGTTTTAACAAAAAAAGGTGAGGGAAATGCACGGCTGGCCAGTGGGAGGGAGCTGCTGGACCGCGTGAAGGGAGCTGGGGGTGGGGGGATGGAGAGGAGAAGACGCTGAAGACGGGGATGGGGCCGGGGCGGTGAAAGAGATAACGGGGCGGTGAAGGGGACGGCAGAGACGGGGATGGGGCGGTGAAAGGGACAGCGGGGACGGGGCGGTGACGGGGACATAATTTTTCCTCGTGTCATTCTTTAATGAGAATATTTATGTAAATGACCTTTCATTTCCCTGTGGGTTGAATAAGAGAGAATTTTTCAAGCATCATATTGTTGCTATTCTTTCTACTTGGGTTCTTTTTTTTCAGAAAAGAGTTGAGCTCGAAGAACAGAGTCAGAGAGAGGCCAGCCAAACTAGAGGGAGAATGATCAGTTCAGATACCTTGAACCTGCCAGTACTGACCCAGATCCTGTATGTGCGTGTGACTAGTGTTTGCAAGTTACTCTTTTCTCTTGTGTTTACAAAAGGTTCCTAAACTGGTTTTTATTTCTTTTTTCCCCAGTGATACCAAGTCAGCCACACTTAGGTAATACCCCCATATAAACTGACTACTGATAGAGATAGATTCTTTCCCTTTTTATATGTTTAAGGTGAGTGAAGAGACCAATGGAGGGTTACAAAGTGGGAGCAACACCACACAGCAGGCCTGACACTAACTACAACCTGGATAGTAACATAGTAAATGTTTGCAGATAAAGAACTGCACAGTCTCCCCAACAATGTGGCCAGAGCTGAATCTGGCATTCTGCATAGGTCCCACTTCTTTCATGATTACCCTATAAACTTGAATATAAACCAACCCGAATATAAACCAAGATAACCTTTATCCCAGGAATCTCAAAGTCCCTCCTTGAGGGCTGCAATCCAGTCGGATTTTCAGGATTTCCCCAGTGAATGTGCATTGAAAGCAGTGCATGCACATAGAACTCATGCATATTCATTGCGGAAATCCTGAAAACCCGACTGGATTGCGGCCCTTAAGGAGGGACTTTGAGACCCCTGCTTTATCCTCTCCAAAAAGGAGGGAAAAGGTTGACTCGAATATAAACTGAGGGGGGGGGGGTTAATATTCAAGTGCAATGCCTTGCCTGCCCTGTCCTGCTAGGCTCTGCACCCTGCATCCCCTCCCTCCCTTTTGTGCCAGGCTCTGCATCCAGTCCCCTCCTTCCCTCCCTAACCTGGCAGGTTCTGTACCCTGTTCCCCCTCCCTCCCGATGCCTTGCAGGCCTCCACTGGGTCTGCCGTAAGTCCTGATGTTCCAGCGGTGGGCTGGGCCAGCAGGGATCCCTACCGCATTCTGTCCCAGCCGATTCTAAAAATTAATACCTCCCTCCCGCCTCCCCACACATTCAACTCACTATTGCTCTTCCATTTTGAAAAAAACCCACACTAGTAGGACAGAAGGAACTGGTGATCACTGGGAAGATCCGGATATGTGGTAGAAAGCAGGGCAGGAACTCAGAGTGGGGAATAAACTCTAGGCTCTGCCTGCCTTTTCCTTTATTTTGAAGACCAAACAAAAGAAAAATGAACATAAGTTCATTCATTTTCTGACATTTTGTCTTCCAAATGGAATTAAGCACATATCTAATTAAAACAGGGGGAAACACTGAATAAGCTGTAAATGAAAATTCATGGTGCCATGATGCCAGCCAAGGTTCCAGTTAAGCTGGAAGCCCAAAGGAACAGGAGTTTAAACTGTTCAACCAGAAAAAGGGAATACATCAAAACTAGAACACCTGCCTTCTGTCTTACATGTCCAAGTCAGTTCACACTTGTGCTTCCTTCCTCGTTGCCGGAGCTACCAAGTTATTTGCTACCAGGAGGGAGATTTTTATCCCAATTCTGGATGTCTGTCAAGCCTAGCGGGAAATTTTGGGACAGTCCTGGATTTCTGACTAACCCCATCCTGGTGCATCATGGGACTTTCAGCACTGATTTCCTTTGGCAGAATCAGGCACTTCAAATCCCACACTGCATTGGGCTATAAATTCAAAACCAGGTCTGTCCCCAAATCTCCAACCTCGCATCTCTGTACATAGAATCAGGGACTATAATTTCCACATTGCTTCAGGCATAAATTAAGAATCAGGATTAGACAAATAGTCTCCCTCTTTAAACTAGGCAACATATCAGCTCTGCTGTCTCTCTTCATCCCAAGAGCTACCAAATGACTCAGTTCCAGGAGGGAGTTTCTGGGCTAGTTCTTGGCTTATCCTGGTGTACTATAGGACCTAAAGCACTTTTAATGGATAGAAACAGGAGCTAAAATACCCCATTACTTTGGAAATGGAAGCTGAAAACCAGGATTGACCAAACACTTTCCTAGGCCAGATAACCTAGCATTCCTTCCCTTTAGATCTCTCTTTAATTTTCTTCCCTGTCTCTACCTTGTTTTTCTTTTCCTCTATCTTTTTCCATCCATCCATCTCCTATTGCAGTTGGTAAAGGCAGCCCTTTCCTTATGTTTTAATAACTGTGAAGAGGCAACATTGAAGATTAAAAAATGAATAATTATAAGACTTCTGTGTGGCAAAACTCTAACCAATGGTTAGTCAATGGTGTCTGTACATGCCTAGTTAACTTAAGGTGGAGATGTGTCTAGGATTTTATTGAATAAAGAACAATGTCATAGATAATTGGAATACAATTGGGACTCAATGCAGAAGTAGAATGGCATAGGTTGCAATTTTATTGATCCAGTGAATTGTGAACATAAATGGGCAAAGCAGCCAAGGAGAACATAAGAATAGCCTTACTGGGTCAGATCAATGGTCCATCAAGCCCAGTAGCCCGTTCTCACGGTGGCCAATCTAGGTCACTAGTACCTGGCCAAAACCCAAAGAGTAGCAACATTCCAGCATCTCAAAGAATGCCAAGATTCCGGAACCCCAATGAGAGCAACATTCCAGAGCTGAGAATGTGATGTAATAAAGCCTCAATCCACAGTGCCTCAGAGCCAACCTCATCAGTGATGTTACAATGGCTTGATTGTCCTATACTTGGCACATGTAAGAGCATAAGAACAGCCATACTGGGTCAGACCAAAGGTCCATCAAGCCCAGTAGCCCGTTCTCACGGTGGCTAATCCAGGTCACTAGTACCTGACCAAAACCCAAAGAGTAGCAACATTCCATGCTACTGATCTAGGGAAAGCAGAGGCTTCCCCCATGTCTTAACATGTTTATATTTCTTAGGCCCTGTGATGTAGGTTTTGCATCTGATAAGCATTTATAAGATGGTGCATTTGGATGGTATTCCTAACAGTTGTAGCATGAGCAAAACTGCCTCTTGAAGAACAATCTACTCGCTTGTTGCAGGTTTTCGGGTCTCGCTGCATCTTTGTCAGGTAGAAACTGACGTTTCAGCCATCATGCTGTGGCTTTCTTCAGGGCATGCTCTGATGTCTGCAGTGTGACTATGGAAATAGTGAGTTCACTGACCTGATTGGGAACAGGGCAGTCCACCAATTTGAATTTTGGCGGGAAAGTCAGTTGGTCAGAAATTTGAATTTTGTTGTGAAAGTCCATAGAATGGAAAAAGTCTCTGGTAGGTTTAAAGATGTTCTCCCTGTGAAGCTGGGTTAGATGTTCTCTTAGGGTTTCCACAGCACAATACCACTTTCTCTCCCTCTTGTGGGGTTGCCCACGGCGCCATTCTTGCTCCAATTTTGTTCAATATTTTCCTTGCACAGCTTCCGACTCTTGCTCAAGCTCTTGGATTCACTCATTTTGTAAACGCAGATTATGTAAAACTTCTCCGCCCCATAGACCCTACTCATACATATGCTACTGATATTTAGAACATAAGTTAAGCACTCACCCAAATAATATCATGGCTCAGTGAAAATAAATAATCCCTTAACCCTTCAAAATTAAAAACTGTACTATTTAATCACACAGAACCCCAGAAACTAACATTGTTGATTTTTTCTAGGAAACTCTATAGTACCCAAGGTTTCCTCCATCACAGTTCGCAGAATCATTCTTGATGAGAAACTGTTTTATCTTCAAATTTCTATAGTTGTGCAACACTGCTTTTTCAAGCTCTGTATGATGAGTTCCATCAGTATTAGTGATATAAGACAAGGGGGCCCTTGCACAAATCTGCAAATTCTGCTTCACATCTTCTCATTGAATTATGCCAAGGACATGATGAGCAGAGACAGCAGCTTCTTTCACTCTCATATATATCCTCTAATTAATAGAGAAATCTCTCCGTTCACGTTGTCAGATAATATATCATTGGAAAGCAGGGGTTCTCGTTCCAGTCCCTGGGACACACCAAGCCAGTGAGGTTTTTAAGATAGCTACAATGAATATGCATGAAAGAGATTTGAATACAGTGGGGTCTGCAGGGAAATTTATCCCATGCATATTCATTGTGGATAGTTTAAAAACCAGACTGGCTTGGTGTGGGTAATACTTTATTTCTGTCAAAGTTGTGAATAAGGGAATGGGGATTTGTATACTACCTTTTTGTGGCTTTGGCATTCAAAGCGGTGGGCACTGGAGGATTAAGTGACTTGCCCAGGGTCACAAAAAGCAGCCCTGGGATTTGATCTCACAACCTCTGGGTGTAGAGACAGCAGCTCTACCAGTGAGCCACATCTGGTAGACAAGGGCAGGTAACTCATCTTTGTCTATAGACAAAGACAACTCATCTTTGTCCCTCCTCATCCATGTTCTCTTTTCCCACCTTTTCTCTGAAGTTCACTCTTCTCTCATCCTCCTTTCATCTCCTGGCTGCTGGGAGGCTCCAAACTCTCTCCACAGCCTCCCTTGGTCTCTTTCAGTCTCTTCCTGCTCCGGTGCTGAAAGCACTCCCTTTACTGTATCTTAGCTAATCTTCCTTTGCTGCTTTTCCACATTAAGAACCTAAGAATAGCCTTACTGGGTCAGATCAATGGTCCATCAAGCCCAGTAGCCCGTTCTCATGGTGGCCAATCCAGGTCACTTATACCTGGCCAAAACCCAAGGAGTAACAATATTCCATGCTACCGATCCAGGACAAGCAGTGGCTTCCCCCATGTCTTTCTCAATAACAGATTATGGACTTTTCCTCCAGGAACTTGTCCAAACCTTTCTTAAAACCAGATACGCTATCTGCTCTTACCATAACATCTGGCAATGCATTTCTTTCGTGCCAATTCTACTTGCAGTCTTTTTCTGTGCCGCATAATTGCCGCCGACAGTTCTCCGAGATCAGCAGCCTTTCCTTTTATCAGCTTGCTTGGCTTTGCTCATGTAACTATTCGTAATTAAGTTGTGTGCTTAAGCTAATCACATCACGTAACACAGGCTCTGGGGACCATTTATAGGGGTGGGGGAGACTTACCTGCACTTTTACAATTGATTTTGGGAAAGAGGAAATTCAATTGTTCCTGCTCTGTTCTATATCTGCAACATTAGCTGCCTTGTGTGTACTCCATTCTTACAAAATCAATTTTAAGTAGCGTATTTATTAAAAGCTAAGATAGAACAAGGGCAATGACATGAAGTTTCTCCAATGCAAATGGTGCAGATTGTGCTTCCTGATACTTAGCACGGCCCATCATCTAATAAAGCAATGGAAAGAGGATTTTGGAATCAGATGGTTATTGGGGGGTAAGTGGTAAGTGGGGGGAGAGAGTGGTGGAAAACAATCCAATCTTTCTCCTGTGCTTTCCCCAAATCTCACCACAATCTCATTAGAGCAGGGGTGTCAAAGTCCCTCCTCGAGGGCCGCAATCCAGTCGGGTTTTTAGGATTTCCCCATTGAATATGCATGAGATCTATTTGCATGCACTGCTTTCATGGTATGCTAATAGATCTCATGCATATTCATGGGGAAATCCTGAAAACCCGACTGGATTGCGGCCCTCGAGGAGGGACTTTGACACTCCTGCATTAGAGCATTCCTGCACAAACAACTCTCAACTCAATAACATAGGGACACATACAAACAAAATGAGTTAAGTCAGAATATCCCGACAGCCTAATTTCTCAAAAACTACTATACGCCCACACGGGAAGCTTATTCTAATCCGTTCACGAAGCGATGGCTCCTTATTACATTACATTGCTGTTTATGTACCGCATAACCTTCCCGTTCTATGCATTTTGCAGCTAAAAGAAACTGAGACAGTCTCAGGAAGTACAGAGTAACAAATTATCCCCATCCTAAGAGCGTGGGAGCAGTTACCGCCACTGCTGGCGCTAAAACCTGCGCTAAGCGTTAGTAAAGGAGGGGGGTCCTTCCTAGATGATTTCTTATCCATTAACGGTGTTTTGTGTGTACTCAATCATTTGTTTGTGCTGTTTTTGTTTTTTTAATTCTTTATTGATTTTCAAACAACAATTGTGCAAAACAAATATATATACGTACATGAAAAGAACATTGATCATTTTTAAATCATTTTTAGCCTATTTTACAAAATACTAGACTATTTATTGTTCCCCTTCCTTTTGTTCTGATCCTTCTCCCCCTCTTTTTTTTAATACAAATTTTATTTCTGCCCTTTTCCATCCTGTATCGGTAAGTTAATGTTTGTCAGTGCGTTCGAATGTTTGTAGCATCATTTGAAATTTGTTTTTATCATACGCTCTTTTTATACTTTGTTTTTATATTATGTAAAACCGCTTTGAATTGTGGTATATCAAATTTTTTAATAAACCTGAATCTTACCAATATATATGAGCAAACATTTTAACCCTCCCATCCACCTAAATCATCAAGATAAACAAATACATAGAATCATAGAATAATTTACCCAACTTAAAATAATAGTGCAAAAACCCTCCCACCACCCTGGATGTGTATGCGGAAAGGGCCAAAAATAAGATCAGTTCAGTTATCATTCCTTACAAAATTTTGTCAATGGCTCCCAAACATCCCAAAATTTCCTATAATGACCCTGCCATTTGTGCTGTTTGATGGGAGAGTTCTATTGGATGTGGGTTTTCCTCCACTTTTCTTTGAGCCGTTGATCCGCAGGCTCAGTCGAGTTTTCTGCATTTTCATTTTGTTCAGTTCTGGGGGTGAACTGGGAATTATTTTCTTTCCTAGATGAATTAGTTCCCTTTGTTCTATCCAGCCCCCTCCATTCTTTGTATTTTATTTTATCTCGATGTATGTTTTTACCACCTCATGTTCCTTTCTCCCTCATCATGTCTGTGTTAAATGTTATCTCCCCTCCCCCCTCCTCCACATTTACAGGTTATGTGGTGGATTTTTCTTGTCCAAACTTCACTGGCTCCCAGTTCACTCCAGAGTCCTCTTTAAATGTGCCTGTTTAGCTTTCAATATCCTACATGGCATCCTCCCTAACATTATCCCACTCTCCTGGAACTCCTCTAACCCTAATTCCACTAGATCCTCCCAAAAACTGAAACTATCATTCCCCTCTGCAAAAGGTATATCCCGCGTAGGAAAACTAGGAACATCCCTCCCCTTTAGAACCACAGAACTCTGGAATAACCTCATATCCCCGCTCAGAGTTTCAAGTTCCCTCCAATCCTTCCGCAAACACCTGAAAACTTGGCTCTTTTCAAAAATCTAACACTTCCCGCTTTTTGGTTCCCTGTCCCTCTTTATCTTCCTAGCTCCTTTCCTATAACCCTTCATTGTAGCTCCTTTTCAATCTAACCCTGTAAACCGTGCCGAGCTCTACGCTTGTGGAGATGGCGCGGTATACAAACCTAAGGTTTAGTTTAGTTTGTTTTTAAATTCTTTTACTGATTGTAAACTGTCTAGATAATTTTGATAGACTTTATATCAAAGTTATAATAAACTCAGAAAGGTCTTGGTTAATGGTGTTTTGTGTGTACTCATTACAATACATTGATGTCATCTGTCCCGCCAATACCTTTCAGTTCTAGGCGATTTATAACAAGAAATTAGCCAGGGCATTCCCAGGGAGATTACAAGTTTGATAGCTATAGTATGCGTCGGGATCAGGGAATGGTCGATACAGTTTGGTTAGACTCAATGCATCTCAACCACTCCGATGGCCACCAAAAACTTTCTGGGACTACATTTAGACCACAATCCCCCAAACACCATACCAATTATAATATCAGATATTAGGAATATGAGACCGAATAACATAGGAAACATATCTCAAAAGAACTTGTCAACTGAAGGCACCAATTCAATGCATAACCAGGGCATAGAAAGCAAAACAAAAATACACAGAACATATACGAAAGAATCAAGAAATACCACTACCCGTGTTTCCCCCAAAATAAGACAGTGTCCAATAAATCCAAATACCACCTAATTAAAGACATGATTACTCAACAATCATTTGACATTTTATGTTTAATGGAAACATGGCTTTCAGAAGGCGAGGAGTCATACCTTTCTTATGCCTGTCCCCAGGGGTTCTCTTTTGTCTATAATCATCGTAGTAATAAAAGAGGAAGAGGGCTGGCAATAATCTTCCGAGAAGCTTTATTGCTACATACTGATAACTCCTTACCAAGCTCCTCTATAGAATTTTTACAAGTCACTATGTTAACTAAACCAAAAACTAATATACTTTTACTATACCTGCCCCCACCAATTTCCTCTGACAGTATTACACAACTTCAATCGTTGCTTTTTGATTTTGGCAGTTCCACCTTAAATCCTTTAATTTTGGGTGACTTCAATATTCATTTTGATGACATCAACAACAATTTTACAAAAACCATTATGTCTTACATAAATCAATTAGATTTACATCCACTAATAACCCTTCCAATTCACCAGGCAGGCCATACACTTGATATGGCCCTAATACCAACAACTACAAAGAAAAACCTATTACTAAATAGCTGCTTACCAGTTCCCTGGTCCGATCATTCCTTAATTTCTTTATCTTATATTATTTCACATAATCCAAATTATAATAAACACCAAGTAAAAAATTTCAGAAACCACATCAACCTTTCTTCAGATTTAATTCTCTCCTCCTTCAACTTAGACTTTACTAAATCTGATATTAATTCCTTGGATGAACTAACTAACCTCTGGAATACAGCCGTAAAATCACTCATAGACAAACTTGCACCGATACATACTAAAAATAATTTCCGCCCGTAAAATTCAGAATCCCTGGTTCACAACTAAACTTCACCATCTAAAAAGACAAACCCAATCTTTAGAACGTAAATGGAGGAAAGATAAATCTCAAACCAACTTACAAATATTTAATGAGCAAAGCAAATTTTATAAAAACAAAAATCAACCAAGCAAAAATGAAATTTTATTCAGATAAAATATTCAAAGCCAAAAACTCATCCGCACTTTATTCAATATTAAATACAATAACAACTTCAAATTACAAACAGTCCATAACTAATGATTCTTCTCCCTCCGCTCAGGAACTTGCCGATTATTTTATGGAAAAAATTAATAACATCAGAAAAACCTTCTTAACAAACCAATACGTTACAAGTGATGATCAACAAACTAATACAGGATCATTAATCTCAAGATGTTCTAAATTTAAGATACCCAGTTTAACAGAAATTGAGTCCACTCTTAAATCTCTCAATTTGAAGGGTTCTTCTACTGCTGATCTAATTCCGCCATTTATCTTAAAGCGTTATTTTCATATCTTTGGACCTTTTATCCATACTTTAATTACTGAGAGCTTGAATCAAAGTACGGTACCAGCAACATGGAAAAAATTCGACCTATCCTCAAAGATAAGAATGTCAGTAATGAAGACCTATCTAATTTCAGACCTATAGCTAATTTACCATTTTAGGCAAAAATAACAGAGAAGGTAGTTTTCAATCAAATCTCAGATTTCGTAGAAAAAACCAATGCCCTACACCCTAACCAAACTGGCTTTAGACATCATCACAATACTGAACTCTCATTAATTGGTATGACTACCTCTATCCAATATTTCTTAGACCACCATCAATCAACACTATTAATTTCTATTGATCTTTCCGCCGCCTTCGATACAATTGACCATCGACTCCTTCTTGATAGATTCCATTCTATTGGTATTTCTGACCAAGTCTTTTCTTGGTTTGCATCCTATTTAACTGACCGTACATCTACTGTTCTCTTTAAAGACTCGCTATCAAAATCTTCATCAACTACTTATGGGGTTCCCCAAGGGTCTATTCTTTCTCCATTATTATTTAATATCTTTCTTGCCCCTCTAGTCACTTTATGTCAATCCGTAGGTTTTCAAGTTTTTGTGTATGCAGATGATATCCAACTGCTGCATCCTATAGATACTAATAAAAAATCGGATATTCAAGAGATCGATGAAAAATTCGATCTAATACATAATTGGTTAAAAAAAAAATAAACTTGCACTTAACATCAAAAAAACCAACGTGATGCTTTTTCCTTGGAAAGAAAATCTTGAACTCGTTGCTCCTATTACTATAAAAAATGTCCCCCTTCAAATAGTTAAAAATACAAAAATTCTAGGAGTGACTTTTGATAATAAACTAAATTTTCACGATCACATCAGTAACATTGTTAAATCTACTTTTTATAGATTACGCAGGATTCAATCTATTTCAAAATTCTTATGCCCGAAATCACTAAATATTCTTATCCATACTCTGGTGATTTCAAAAATAGATTACTGTAATTCTCTTTTTAAAGGAATTTCATTAAACGAAATTAAACGTCTCCAAATTATCCAAAATATCTCCATTAAACTCATAACCAAATCGAGAAAATTTGACCACGTTACACCACTTCTGAAAAATGCGCATTGGCTCCCAGTTATTCACCGGATAACATACAAACTCTGTTTACTTACCTTTAAAACTCTTTTGAACAAAACCCCAGCATTTATATATAAATCATTAATTCCGTATCATCCATCTAGAACATTAAGATCAATGAGCAACATCTTTTAACCATTCCATCGCTTAAAATCATTAATACTA
The DNA here is from genome assembly GCF_902459505.1 of Geotrypetes seraphini. Lineage (NCBI taxonomy): Eukaryota > Metazoa > Chordata > Amphibia > Gymnophiona > Dermophiidae > Geotrypetes > Geotrypetes seraphini. The sequence goes on along the minus strand of NC_047089.1, from coordinate 218,255,173 downwards.
GTCGGCAGTTCATCTTTTCTGTGACCGCCCCACAGATGTGGAATTCCCTCCCAATTTATTTACGTATGGAGCAGGACCTAGGAAAATTTAAAATTAATTTAAAAACCTTTCTTTTTAAAGATGCTTTTAGTAACCCCTAGGCCACAGATTACATATTATTAAACTATGTTTTAATTTGTCTTCCTATTGTACTTTTCCTTTGTATTGCTTTACTATTCCTAGTTGTATTTCGCTATCCCTTCCTCCCCTATGTTCTTTAAATGATGTCTTAGTTTTTAACCCAATGTTACTATTCAAAGTTTGTATTGTATTGTTTATTTTGTAATTTTTAATGAATGTATTTTAAATTGTTCATCGCTTTGAAATCTGACTAAGCGATCAATCAAGAGATATATTAAACTCGAAACTATTAATTTGGGGTCCAAAAAATGCATTAGGGCTTATTTTCGGGGGATGTCTTATTTTTTTTTCTCATGTACAACAATCAGCTCTCCCTTCCTCTCCTCCACCCCAATTCTTCCTCTTTCCTTTTTCCCCCATCCCATGTGCAGCATCTTTCCTCTCCTCTCACCCATCCCCTTGTGCAGCATCTTTCTATCCCTCCCTCCCATCCCCCTGTGCAGCAAAACCCCACCGACACTCCCACTGTGAGACTGACATACCTTCTCTCCGAAGCCTCCAAAAACAGCAGCGGTGGCAGCGCTCTGAACAGGCTGCTTCTCGGTTTTCCCCGCAGGGGCCGAGCCTTCCCTCTGCAGCATCTTTCTATCCCTCCCTCCCATTCCCCTGTGCAGCAGAACCCCATTGACCCTCCCACTGTGACGTGGCAGAGGGAAAGCCCCAGCGGGAAAGACCACGAAGCTGCCCATTCAGATACTGCTGCTGCTGCTGCTTTAGGAGGCCTCGGAGCGGAGGTATGTCAGGTCTCACTCGGGTGAGGGTCGATGAATTGATGAGCCCAATTTTTTTCAGCGAATCGAGAGCACTAGTATGGAGTTGGGGAGTGTCAGGGACATTCAGGGGGGGGGGGAGCTTTGGGGGTCGATCTTAACTAGGGCTTATATTTGGGGTAGGGCTTATTTTCGGGGAAACAGGGTATTACCAATATCATGCTGCTATGTACATGGAAGGTCTATATGTCACAAACCCACCTTTATTAGAGACACGATAGCAGAATCAGAACTTGGAATTGTCTTCCTTGCAGAAACATGGCTAAAGGACAAGTCAGGCCCCTTAATCCTGGAAACATGCCCTGCAAGCTACAAAATGATACATCTAAATAGACAAAAGGAAAAAGGAGGAGGGTTAGCTATTATTTATAACAATTTCCTTGGAAATAAAGAAAATCAACTCCTTATGTGATCCCAATATAGAAATCCTACTATGCCACTTAAAACATGACCCCACACAACAGCCCTTAGGCATGATACTTTGTAATAGACCCCAGGTCTGGTCAAAATCGGCCCCACAAAGATATGAATTTTTAACCAAAGCTATCCCATCAAACACATCAACTTGTCACTCGAAAACAAATTAGACAAAAATACACATCATCTCAGACAATTCCTGAATAATTTCTCCTTCTTACACACAACAACGGGCCCAACCCATGGACAGGGCCATGCAGCAGACATGGTCACAGCAAATGAGCTAAACCTATTATCGTTCATCGAATGGTCTTTCTTGGTCTGGACAGATCAATACCTATGCAATTTCACCCTCTACTGCAAATCCCCGTGCCCAATCCCTAATCCAAAAAAAATCCCGACAATCGCAAAGTGAGGAACGATAGAGACCCAGAAGCTCTGGGAAAGAATCACTGCGACACTACAATCCCAGAACCCAACCTAAACTGCACAGAGTGGTTGAGATGCACTGAGTACACACAAAACACCATTAACCGTTAACGTTGTGGGGGCGTTGGGGGGTTATAACCCCCCACATTTTACTGAAAACTTCACTTTTTCCCTGTTTTTAGGGAAAAAGTTAAGTTTACAGTAGGTGTCAGGTCAAAAGCGCGCCGGGACAAAGGCGTGCGCAGACAATTGAGCGCAGCGCGGAGGCGCGTGCCGCAGAAAATTAGTTTTTAGGGCTCCGACGGGGGGGAGGCATGGGGGGAACCCCCTCCCACTTTACTTAATAGAGATCGCGCCGCGTTGGGGGGGCGTTGGGGGGTTGTAACCCCCCACATTTTACTGAAAACTTCACTTTTTCCCTGTTTTTAGGGAAAAAGTTAAGTTTACAGTAAAATGTGGAGGGTTACAACCCCCCAAACCCCCACAACGCCGGCGCGATCTCTATTAAGTAAACTGGGGGGGCTCCCCAACAAAAACCCCCGTCGGAGCCCCTAAAAACTGTAATTTTCTTCGGTGCGCGCCTCCGTCTTGCGCTCAGTTGTCAGCGCACGCCTTTGTCTTTCGCGGGGTTGTCTATGAACCCATCATCTAGGAAAGAAAACAATCCCTGGTTCACCCCAGAACTGAACAAAATGAAAAGAAAATGCAGAAAGCTAGAATGAGCCTGGAGAAAATCAGGAGATCAGCAGCTCAAAGAGAAGTGGAGGAAAGCTCACATGCAATATAACTCTCCCATCAAACGGTTCATAGACAACCCCGCAAAAGACAAAGGCGCGCGCCGACAACTGAGCGCAAGATGGAGGCGCGCGCCGAAGAAAATAACAGTTTTTAGGGGCTCCGACGGGGGTTTTTGTTGGGGAGCCCCCCCCCAGTTTACTTAATAGAGATCGCGCCGGCGTTGTGGGGGGTTTGGGGGGTTGTAACCCTCCACATTTGGTTCATAGACAATCCCGCGCTCAATTGTCTGCGCGCGCCTTTGTCCCGGCGCGCTTTTGACCTGACACCCATCAAACAGCACAAACGAAAACATTACTCAGAGTCGATAGGAATTGACATACCAGACCGAAAAAAACTTTTGACTCCTGAAAAAACTAACAGACTGCTCACCCACAAACTCTGCAAGCACAAATTCCCCTACTCCCAGCTCATTGGCCCAGTATTTCTCGACCAAAATAGAAACAATATTTAAAACTTTCAAAAACAATACAGACAGCCAAATGACATTGTAATTGAGAGTACCTTGACCAACATCCCTACAGACAGAACATGGATAAACTTCAACATAATCACTGCAAATGAATTAATACCCTATGATAGATTAGCCTGGTTTGGTTTGCTAGCCTGGCTTGCTCAGAGAGGTCAGCACATATACAGCCAAGACACAAATTCATGTAAAGAGAATTTTTATTTGTTATCGTTTGCCTCACACAAAATAGAATGAATTTGGCTTACCTCAGCCAAACTCCTACAGGCATTAGTCTGTTTTCCTGAGGCCTGCCTCCGCATCCTTTCCTTCTGTGTCCCGAGTTCATGTTCCCCTCCCTGCCTTCCATCCTTTGTTCCACATTCATGCCTCTCCCATGTCCCAAAAAGCTCCTTCCCCCCCCCACCCTTTCTCCTTTTGTCCCACGTTGGCCGCGCTAGCTCCCTTCAGAGCCGTCCATCTGGGCTGCTCCTTCCTACCTTCAGCGGCACTTGTTTGCATGGATGCGGGCAACGGCTCTTGCATGACCAAGAAGCCATCTCTCCAACATCAGGAGCAATGGCTTCTGGGCCAGTCACATGCTGCGTGCAAGAGCCACTTTTCGCGTCCCTGCAAAGAACAAATTAGGATGAAGGCAGGGAAGAGAAGCCCACCTGGAAGGAGGACGGTTGAGGTAACAGGGATCCCTGGCTGACCCAGAACGTTTCCCTCCAATGTCAGCTCTGAAATTGGAGGGAAGCCTGGGTCGGCTCCGGCGGAAGGGGGCATGCAGCTGGAAGGAGGCCTGCTTATAAATGGGATCCCTACCAGTGGCAGCATACGACAGTAACTCCACATTGGGTGTTGGACCCGTGATAGGGAGGGAGGGGGGGCTGCTGGACTCATGAGGGGGGAGCTGCTGCTGCACCTGCGATTGCGAGGGGGACTGCTGACTAGGAGGGGTGGAAAGGAAGACAACTTGTGGCAGATCCTTTACTGCGGGGAGAAGGCCATTCATTGTGTTGGACAAGAGGGCATATGCGCATACATGGGTGCGATGTGATGATGTCACGTGCATGCGCAAGTACTCGTGACGTCATTGCGTTGCATCCACTCATGTGCGGATGCCCTCTTTCCCGACCAGAGCAAGCAGTGGGGGAAGGGGGGCAGGGCTATTTCAGGATTAGGGGCAGGACTGGAGTGTAATGGGGCGGGGATGGGCTGGCCTTGGGGCAGGAACAGAGGGTCCAGATTTTACAAATGTAAAATCTGGCAACCCTATGGTAAATCAATATGACAACATTGTGGTCAAAGAAAGAGGGATGCTGGGCTGCATAGAGATAATCACAACAAGCCAAACAAGGAGGTAATACTACTGACATTTAGCACTTTTTGAACCCCCCTCCCATTTCCATGTCTACTGAATCTGCAATAGAACAGTGGTGCCTCGCATAACGGACGCCTCGCACAGCGAACGCTGCGCACAACGAACTTTATGTCTTGATTCGTACAACGAACTTCGTTTCACACAACGAAGTCGCCCGAGCTGCATCCTTCCGCGCAGGCACTGCGCTTAACTGCCCTCTCTCCGCCTGGCTCCCTCTTGCCCCCCCCCGACTCCCCGACACGATCGGGGCAAGAGGGAGCCCAAGCCCTCTTGCCCCCCCGACTCCCCGACACGATCGGGGCAAGAGGGAGCTCAAGCCCTCTTGCCCCCCCGACTCCCCGACACGATCGGGGCAAGAGGGAGCCCAAGCCCTCTTGCCCCCCCGACTCCCCGACACGATCGGGGCAAGAGGGAGCTCAAGCCCTCTTGCCCCCCCGACTCCCCGACACGATCGGGGCAAGAGGGAGCCCAAGCCCTCTTGCCCCCCCGACTCCCCGACACGATCGGGGCAAGAGGGAGCTCAAGCCCTCTTGCCCCCCCGACTCCCCGACACGATCGGGGCAAGAGGGAGCCCAAGCCCTCTTGCCCCCCCGACTCCCCGACACGATCGGGCCAGGAGGGAGCCCAAGTCCTCCTGGCCACGGCGACCCCCTAACCCCACCCTGCACTACATTACGGGCAGAAGGGATCCCAGGCCCTCCTGCCCTCGACGCAAACCCCCCCTCCCCCCAACGACCGCCCCCCCCAAGAACCTCCGACCGCCCCCCAGCCGACCCGCGACCCCCCTGGCCGACCCCCACGACACCCCCAACCCCCTTCCCCGTACCTTTCTGTAGTTGGCCGGACAGACGGGAGCCAAACCCGCCTGTCCGGCAGGCAGCCAACGACGGAATGAGGCCGGATTGGCCCATCCGTCCCAAAGCTCCGCCTACTGGTGGGGCCTAAGGCGCCTGGGCCAATCAGAATAGGCCCGGGAGCCTTAGGTCCCTCCTGGGGGCGGGGCCTGAGGCACATGGGCCCAACCCGACCATGTGCCTCAGGCCCTGCCCCCAGGAGGGACCTAAGGCTCCCGGGCCTATTCTGATTGGCCCAGGCGCCTTAGGCCCCACCAGTAGGCGGAGCTTTGGGACGGATGGGCCAATCCGGCCTCATTCCGTCGTTGGCTGCCTGCCGGACAGGCGGGTTTGGCTCCCGTCTGTCCGGCCAACTACAGAAAGGTACGGGGAAGGGGTTGGGGGTGTCGTGGGGGTTGGCCAGGGGGGTCGCGGGACGGCTGGGGGGGCGGTCGGAGGTTCTTGGGGGGGGGCGGTCGTTGGGGGGAGGGGGGGTTTGCGTCGAGGGCAGGAGGGCCTGGGATCCCTCCTGCCCGTAATGTAGTGCAGGGTGGGGTTAGGGGGTCGCCGTGGCCAGGAGGACTTGGGCTCCCTCCTGGCCCGATATTGTCGTGGAGTTGGGGAATCGGCGGGGCAAGAGGGCTTGGGCTCCCTCTTGCCCCGATCGTGTCGGGGAGTCGGGGTGGCAAGAGGGCTTGGGCTCCCTCTTGCCCCGATCGTGTCGGGGAGTCGGGGGGGCAAGAGGGCTTGGGCTCCCTCTTGCCCCGATCGTGTCGGGGAGTCGGGGGGCGAGAGGGCTTGGGCTCCCTCTTGCCCCGATCGTGTCGGGGAGTCGGGGGGGGCAAGAGGGCTTGGGCTCCCTCTTGCCCCGATCGTGTCGGGGAGTCGGGGGGGCAAGAGGGCTTGGGCTCCCTCTTGCCCCGATCGTGTCGGGGAGTCGGGGGGCAAGAGGGCTTGGGCTCCCTCTTGCCCCGATCGTGTCGGGGAGTCGGGGGGGCAAGAGGGCTTGAGCTCCCTCTTGCCCCGATCGTGTCGGGGGTGCCAGGGACCACACGGAGTCACCCACCGTACCACCCGATTCGGGTAAGCGCAGGTATCGGTGGGTGGCTTATGTGCGGGGGGGTGCCTTATTTTACATTTTTTTTCTAAAAAGGGGGGGCTGTCTTATTTGATGGCCCTGCCTTATCATCGGGGAAACACGGTAGAAAAAAAAAAAAAATGAACAGTTAAGTCCCAGTTTTTGCCGCTGAGACTCTGCCCTCTCTCACTGTAAAATTAGACTCTACTTAGTCTGTCTTTAAATTTAAAAAATGTGTGTTGTTTTAAAAAACAATTATGTTTTTAGATGTATCTAAATAAAAATAATAACCAAAAATTTATCTTTTTTTATGTCATCTTAGCATATTTTATGCTGCAGAACGAATTATTTTTTTTTACATGTATTCTTATGGGAAAACGCGTTTCACATAACGAACGTTTCGCATAACAAACTTGCTCCTGGAACCAATTAAGTTCGTTGTGTGAGGCACCACTGTAATTAACAGCAAAGCTGCATAAGATGGCAACTTCTTCCACTGCTAACCCCGCCTCGTTCCAAAGAGGAAGTTACATTAGAGGAGGCGGGGCTAGCAGAGGAAGAAGCAGCTGCAGTTTGCAGAGAACAAGAGGTTTACCACATAAAAGCTGAACACAACTCTCTACCAGTTAGGGTGACCAGGTTACCCATTCCAGAAAGGAGACTTTTTGGCCTGTCCTGGATTTCTGCTAACCTCATCCTGGTGCATTATGGGACCTGCAGCACTGATTTGAATGGATAGAATCAAGGACTACAAATACTACACTGCTTTGGGATGTAATTTTTAAAATGTAATTTTAAAATCAGGACTAGCCAAAAAGTCTCCCTTCTGGAATGGGTAACCTGGTCATCCTACTAACAGTATGCTGTATAGTTGGTTGGTCAAGAATGGGAAACCTTTTGAACTGCCTTGAAACATAAGCTGGAGTGGGGGAGGGGATGAAGGGAATAGGGCACTATTGTTAAGAAAAGTGGTCTTTTCTCATGGTGGGGTTGTAATGCATGAGTGGACTCTCGCTTGGGATTTTATAAGTGGTTATAAAGAAGTTTAATAAAAATATTCAAAATTTAAAAATATCCATTAGCATAACTAATTAACACATCCTTATTGCTCGCAACACTGTTGGTTGCTGGCCAGCAACTATTCCTCATTACTGACTTAGGAGGCCAGTGGCTGTCAAGTCCTGTCACAGTTACAGGACATACTATAGTTCCTTGAATTAAAGTGGGGAGAATTGTCAGGGAAAGAGAAAAGTGTTTCCACGCTGGCTGCATGAGACGGCTGTCTGCCAGGTCTAGTCTCCCTTCTGTTTGGCTGCATATGTAATACAAAGAGGCATCTCTTCTTTCCTAGTCATCTGGAAAGTCTCAGACAAGGAGCAGAGGTGGCATGAAATTAATGAGCCAGTAGCAGATGAAAGTTGAAATTAAAAAAAATATGATCTCTCAAAAGCCTTTCTCTCCATCTGTTCCTGCCCATGGAACTGCATCGCTCTTCAAACCAGAGAACGCAGGAAGCCAAACCGTGCAAATGAAATTTACAAAACCTGAACGTCTCACACACCTGTTTCTGAATTCAGAACTCAACTCTGGAGATGCTATTCAGAGATGTTTCGCAATATTCCCAAAGCATATCTGTCACACAGAAGCTGCTCACTCAAGAATGAGGACCTGCTAATCACCACTAAAAGACACCCTGTGTTGGGATCAATTTCCCCGTCCCCTACATCCCTCTCCATTGTCTTTGTTCCGCTGATCAGAATTTACTCTTGCTTCCCTCACCCACTATGCTTCGCTGCCAAATCTCCCCAGTGTGGCGCAGTGGTTAAAGCTACAGCCTCAGTACCCTGAGGTTGTGGGTTCAAACCCATACTGTTCCTTGTGACCCTGGGCAAGTCACTTAATTCCCCCATTCCCCCAGGTACATTAGATAGATTTTGAGCCCACTTGGACAAACAAAGACAAATGCTTGAGTACCTGAACAAATTCATGTAAAGTGTTCTGAGCTTTCCTGGAAGAACAGTATAGAAAATTGACTACATAAATAGTGTGAAAAGCTTCAGCTGATAGTGACATCATAATGCCTCATTCCACCAATGTCTAAGAGCCAACCTCATCAGTGATGTCACAATTGCTTGACTGTCCTTTACTTGGCTCACTTTTACTACATTTTGATTTCTAGAGTGGTGCAGAGGTTAACGCTACAGCTTCAGCACCCTGCGCTTGTAGGTTCAAACCCACACTGCTCCTTGTGACCTGGGCAAGTCACTTAATCCCCCAATTGCCCCAGGTACATTAGATAGATTGTGAGCCCGCCAGGACAGACAGGGAAAACTGCTTGAGTACTTGAATAAATGCATGTAAACCGTTCTGAGCTCCCCTGGGAGAATGGTATAGAAAACTGAATCAATCAATCAATAAATTCAGATATAGTGACCTCAAACTATGGAAAAAACTCTCCTCTGTATTAGGAATCAACCCACCTTTGCAGCCTTTTAAGAAAGAACTCTAAACTCATCTGTTTCTACAGTCCTTCCCTCCCACTCAATCTTAATACCTTTGCATTTTGCTTACACGGTTTTCATTTGTTTTTAATGTGTAAACCACTTTGACGCCCATCTGTGGCCCTATAGCAGTAAATCAAGTTCAATAAATAATATGAATTACTACTCAGAAATTACAGCTCCACAGTGCAAACCAGTGCATGAGAAATATTTCAGCGTTTGTGGGATAATCAAAGCATATTTATAGGATTTTTCTTTGGGGTTTCCCTTCTGTTGTACCTTTTACATATCTATAGTACTGAATTTATTGTATTCAGGGCAGGATTAATTCTTCAAGGGCCCCTAGGCACACAAGTACACTGGGCCCCCTGGCCCTGCCCCACCCAGGCCCCACCCCTATCCCGCCCATGTCCCGCCCCATTTATGTTTTCTTCTTTACTTCTTTATTTCCACTTGTATTTCTTTTTTTTAAAAAATTCAAAACAAAGATTAGTATACCAGTGCACAGTTTTTCTTCTATGCAACCTCCAAACATCTCTGAACAAATCCCCCCTTCCTTCTCTTCCCACCTACCCAGGAATTTAACTCTGAACCCTTTCCATGCATATATGAAAGTGTTCAAATATTTGTAAAGCAGTAATACTATCGGAAATATAAGTCTATATTAATAACCAAGTTTACAACGCCTCTCAACTGCCTCACTCTACATCAACCAACTGCAACCCATATATATGCATAAACAACCAAATCTGTAACTCCTCTAGTATGTTCCACTCCATGTATGTTAATTTGCAGCGAAACAACAAGGCAAGCAGTCCACCAAAGAATCCAACGTGAAACAAAAGAAGATTGGCAGAAAATAAGGAGATTTAAATCAGGTTAATTCAAGGTGCTCCCTGGTCTGGAATCTCACTATCTCCTCTCCCTTCCCCCCACTTCCATCAGCATCAGCCCCCTTTCTTTCCCTCCTACCCAATTCCATCCAGTATCCTTCCCCCTTATGTTTCCCCCTTTCCCTGCACAACAATTCCATCAGCATCTGCACCCTTTCTTTCCCTCCAACCTAATTCCATCCAGTATCCTTTCCCCTTTCCCTTCACCCCAATTCCATCAGCATCTGCCCTCTTTCTTTCCCTTCAACCCAGTTCCATCCATTATCCTTCCCCTTATATCTCTCCCCTTCCCCTGCACACCAATTCCATCAGCATCTGCTCCTTTCCTTCCATCACCCTGCCCTCTTTCTCTCCCTCCACCACCCTTCTAGGTCAGAGGGGGCCCACTGAAGTAACAGAGAACTCAGTGGGTTTTTTTCCTTGGCAAAGCGGGCCCCCCGGGAAAGATCAGCAGTGCTACCCCCCCCCCGGGAAGATCGTCAGCACTGAGCCCCCCCCTGGAAAGATCGTCAGCGCTGGGCCCCCCCCGGGAGATCAACAACACCGCCCTCCCCCGGCATCGCCATCAACCAACCTGAACAAGTGACGTCGGAGGGGGTGGACCGGCAGATGCAAAGAGTTGCTGCAAGGTCCCGCGATGACTGCGTCTGCTGGTCCAACCCCTCTGACGTCACTTACCTCTTCCCTGAGCAGAGCCGGCAGACACAATCATCATGGGACCTTGCAGCAAATCTTTGCATCTGCCGGTCCACCCCCTCCGATGTCATTTATTCAGGTTGGTTGATGGCGAAGCCGGGGAAGGGCAGTGTTGTCGATCTGGGGGGGGGGGGGCAGCGCTGCTGTTCTTTCCAGGGGGCCCAACGCTGCCGATCTTTCCCGGGGGCCCGGGGGCCTGCGTTGCCAAGGGAAAAAAACACCAAAACGAGTCCTCTGTTTCATCGAGCCCCCCCTGACAACTTTGGGCCCTAGGCACGTGCCTACTTGGCCTATTGGTTAATCCTGCCCTGATTGTATTATCTTTTCCCTCTTCCTTCTCTTTTATAGGTAAATGTAAGTAATTATTTCTTTCATAGGTACTATAGTTAGATTGTGAGCTGGTTGGGACAGAGAGGGAAATTCAAAGTACCTGATTAGATTTTAGGCCATTACATATATCAATTTAATTGTTTTGTACACCGCTTCAAATTCTTTGGGAGATGTAGCGGTATATAAAACACCACATTACATGAAATAAAAAATAAATGAAACATATACCAAGAAATAAAAGCAGTAGATAGAGAGGCGCAAGAGTGGTGGATCCATTTTTTTAGTTCAAATGTTTTTATCCTATCATATAAAGTGAGCAAGTTCTGACTGTGATCTTGAAAATGGTTCTAAGGATTTTGATAAAATGGGGGTCAATTTATTAGTTTTGTTTATGCATTATGTTTTTGTTTTTGTTAACCGAGTCGAGCTCCTTTTTGGTTGAAGACCAAGACTAAGGCCCTCTTCTATTAAACTGCGCTAGTGAGCCGTGCTGAATGGCCCGCGCTGCTCCCTACGCTCTTAGAGTTGCTATGAGCGTCGGGAGCAGCACAGCTCTCTGCGTTACTGCTAGCACAGTTTAAGAGAAGAGGGGGAAAGGTTTAGTTTATGTTGCATTCACTTCAGCATGCATTAACGTGTAAAAAACAGAGTAGTTGCTATTAATCAGATTACTGAGACACCTGTTTATCTAAGACGGGGGTGCCAAAGTCCCTCCTCGAGGGCCGCAATCTAGTCAGATTTTCAGAATTTTGCCAATGAATATGCATGAGATCTATTTGCATGCACTGCTTTCATTGTATGCTAATAGATCTCATACATATTCATTTGGGGAATATTGAAAACCCGACTAGATTGTGGCCCTCGAGGAGGGACTTTAACACCCCTGATCTAAGACATCCATTCCCAACCCAGTCCTTGGAGCACACCTAGTCTTATTGGGTTTTCAGAAAATCCACAATGAATATGCATAAGAGAGATTTGCATGCACTGCCTCAATTGCATGCAAATCTAACTCATGAATATCATTGTGGAATATCTGAAAACCCAATGGAACTAAGTGTGCCCTGAGAACTGGGTTGGCAATGGCTGATCTAAGATATCTCACCTCTGCTGTTTGGCGTATGTGTGAGCTTACCAAAAGCTATGGACTCTCTCTTCTATAGAGGCACACAACGTTCCACCAAGGTTTCACACCAGACTGTGTAAGGTCTTTCCAGCGGTTAATTATTAACTTTTGGGTGACAGACAGAAAGAAATTTTAAAAGTTGTGCTTCTGGCTTAGTTAGTTTAGTCCAGAGACCCAGAGAGTGCAAAATTACAATTTTAAAGGATAATTGGTCTAAAATTACTAACATTTGGGTTATGTACAACCAGATGGCAGACCAATATAGAGTTAGTCAAGGACAATGACGTATGAGAGAGCAACACAGTTTATACACCACAAGCCCAGCAGTGGCTATCTCTGTCCTTTCAAAAGCTGGAGATTTCTAGATGTCTTAAGAAGGCAAGATGTGCCAGGAAGTAAAGAGATTGTGTAATGGAGGAAGGATTAGAAGCATAGATGCTTTGACTCCAGAACTGAATTCACTGCTCAGGAGTTATTATACACCAGTATTCCTTTAGTTCACCCTTAGGGGTATGCGAACTGCTGATAGGGAGTATGTGGCACTGTATGGATCTCCCGTCCCCCTTCCTCCTCAGGGTGAAGCCACTATCATCAGTCGTCACCACCGCAACCGGGGATCCCATGTGTTTACCTCTGCAGACCTCCTTCCTGCTCTCCAGCCATATGCCCTTCTCCACAAAGCCATGTGCACACTTCCAGTATGCCATCAAAGCCGACCCAGAAGCCTTCCCTCTGATGTCAGGGATGAATTTGGGACACAGAAGGAAGGGAGGAAGAGAACTCAAACTTGGGACATAGGAGGGAAGGAGTAGAAAGGGAGAATTGTTAGTCATGAGTGTGTGAGTTGAGCATAGAGAGAGAGAGAGAGCGGAGTGAGGTAGGGATGCATGGGAAGAGAAGGAAGAGAGGGAGAAATGTTGGATATGGCGGTAGAGAGAGAACAAAAGGACAGATTGAAGGGGATGCAAGGGGGAGTAATGATGGATATAGTGATGGAGGGAGAGATATTGTGGCATGGTGCTGGAGAGGGGTGACAGAAGGAGATATGTTGGGCATGGGGCTGGTTGGCAGTGGCAAAAGATGCTGCACACGGTCCGGTGGATGAGAGAGGGAGACATGTTGGATGTGGCAGTAGAGGGGGTGGGAGAGATGCACCCTGGAATCTTTCTTTCTCTCTTTCCCCACTCCTTTTGCAACAAGGGAGGGAATGAAAGAGAAATGAAGGACAATGATAAAGAGAGGGAGACATGTTGCACATGGGTGTGGAGGAGAGAAGAAGAAATGCTGTGTGGAGAGGAAAAAGAGGGAAAATGTCCAGGACAGAAGGAAGTAAGGATGCTTACAATGGGAGGGAGGAAAGAGAGAAATGCTGGACCATGGTAGGAGGAACCAATGGACAGCAACCGCTTGAAGAAGAATTTGCAGAACACAGGAGGGTGGAAGGAGGGATGTCAGATTTGAGGGAAAGGGTGAGGAGAAAGAGAGGATGCATGCAGGAGGCAGAAAGTGTTGGACTCATGGAGAGAGAGCGAGGAAGAGATGTTGGATGGGGAGGGCAGAAAGGAGGGAAGGAGAAATGTCATGCTCAGGGGAAGGGGAGAGGGCAGAGTGACAAATTGGAATCATGGAGGGACAGAGACATTTTGTTTGGGGAAAGGGATGAGGTCCAGAGGAGAGGAAGTGTGTAGGAAACAGAGAGAAAGAAACGTTGGACTGGTGGAGGGAAAAGAGGGAGAAATGTTGGACTGTAGGAGGCAGAAAAGAGAAAGGGAGGAATGTTACACTGGGGGGAGGAGGGATGACTCAAGAAAGGGATAGATGTCAGATCTGGAGAAGAGTGATGGATGGAGAGAGAAATGCCAGACCAGGGGATGGAAGGGAAGCAGGGGAGAGAGAGATGCCAGATTGTGGGAAGGAGAGGAGAGAAATGCCATTCTGTTGGAAGGGAGGGAAGGAAGGAGAGAGTTGTCAGACCACTGGAGGGAGGGAAGGAAGGAGAGCGATGTCAGACCACTGGAGGGAGGGAAGGAAGGAGAGAGATGTCGGACCACTGGAAGAAGGGAAGGAAGGAGAGAGATGTTGGACCACGGGAAAAGAGAGAGATAGGAAAGTAAATCATGGAAAAGTAGATTTTGAGAAGAAAGCTGAAAAACTGGCATTAACTTTTAACATTCAGCTTTTTTCAATTTTTCAGCTTTCTTCTCAAATCTACTTTTCCATGACTTACTTTCCTATCTCTCTCTTTTCCCGTGGTCCAAAATCTCTCTCCTTCCTTCCCTCCCCCCAGTGGTCCAACATCTCTCTCTTCCTTCCCTTCCTCCAGTGGTTCGACATCTCTCTCCTTCCTTCCCTCCCTCCAGTGGTCTGACATCTCTCTCCTTCCTTCCCTCCCTCCAGTGGGAAGAAGAACAGAAAAATAGCCAATAGATAAGAAGGCCCTGGAAAACACAGTTAAGAGCACAGACAGAAGGAAATGCAACCAGAGACTGGGAAAGGATGATTAGAAGAAAAAGTCACCAGACAACAAAGGTATGAGAATTTATATCTGCTGTCTATATTTTCCAGTATATTTGTCTATTTTTTTCTGTAGCAGTTACTGAGGTGACATTGCATATTTTAAAGTCATCTGTTTTGTTTTTAAAGAGGTCAAGACAGAATATAAATGATATTTAAAATTTTCTGTGCGTACAGTGTGCTTTGTGTAGTTTAATTTTGTAGTTACCATTATGTATTGTTAAAAAGATTATATTGTGTGTATGTGAAAAATGAATGGAAGAAATTGCATTACAATCAGTACTGTTTTTATAGGGGTGGTGTCTTGAGGTAAAGCTTGGGCAGGTCTGGGGTGGAGCTTGGGCAGGTGATATTTAATAGACTTAGGGGGTATTTGGCTTGAAAAAGTTGAGAAACCACTGCTTTAGTTAACTGAGATCACAACACTTTGAAGAACTTTGGGCCACTATCTTCTAATTCCCGGTTTGGCAAGAGTTTTGCAATGTCTAGACCAGTGGTTCCCAACCCTGTCCTGGAGGAACACCAGGCCAATTGGGTTTTCAGGCTAGCCCTAATGAATATGCATGAAGCAAATTTGCATGCCTATCACTTCCATCATATGCAAATCTCTCTCATGCATATTCATTAGGGCTAGCCTGAAAACCCGATTGGCCTGGTGTTCCTCCAGGACAGGGTTGGGAATCACTGGTCTAGACCACTATATAAAAAAAGAATGATGTAATTGAAGTCAAGTGAAGAACTGGGTCTGTGAGAGACTATGATAAATCCACTCTAAGCAGAAAGGAATGTTCCAGAGTGATGTATACTTTGTAATGAAGAAGGAACATTCCAGAGTGAGGGATTCATTATAGAGGACCTGCTTCCATAATATGCAAATCTCAAGCATAAATATTTAGGATAGCCTGAAAAACCAGCTGGCATAAGAACCACTGCTCCAAAGTAATTGCGCCATTCTATGGAGGTTGGAGGACTCCAAAGTGATCCATTCCGGGAATGGTGCATGGAATGAGCCTGCTCATGACTAAGGACAGTGAGCCTTTCTAGGCTAATTTGGAAAGGCGGGCGAAAATTCCAGTGCCCTGATATCCAAAAGCAAACGTCTGGATAACAGCAGTCATTATCTGGATATTTGTCTAGCCAGCATTCTCCATGGAATTTCAGTGGCATTACCCATATAGAGGAGAATTCTAGAAACAGAGTCAGAAAATTTGGCATCAGAAGATTTGACGCTAAGTGCTATTCTAGAAAAGATTTGTGCCCTTTATAGAATAACACTTACGGCCTCTTTTACAAAGCTGTGCGGCAACAGCTCCGAAGCCCTTTAAATCTCTATGGGCTTCGGGGCCTTTAGCGCAGCACGGCTTTGTAAAAGAGGCCGTTAATGTTGATTTTTTTGTGCACAACTCTGGGCGCCAGACTTATGCCAACTGAAACCTGGTATAAATCCTGGCATGCAAGCTGGGCATGGATCCCCCATATTCTTTAATACTCTGCCAACTTTTCAAAACAATCCCTGAACTTCCCACGCCCTTCCCATGGCCATGCCCCCTATTGGGTTGTGTGCTATGGGATTTGAATGCTCAGTGTTGTAGATTAGTGTACAGCCAGATGTGCACGCAAATTCTGATTGGTGTCAAGCAACGTCCATAATTGGTTGGTAGCCTCCAATTATTGCTCGTTAATGGCTTGTCATCTAATGATGCTGCATGGACATCTTGGGATCAGTGGCCAGATTTGGGTACCGTATATACGGTAGAATTTGGGGGGCAGTGCCAGAGTGGAGTGTGGGTGAAGCACTGAGCAAAAAAAAGCTGCGCTAAATTTATTTGGATAGCAGACTGAAAATCATGACTATCCAGACAGTAATAGTGCAGCCCACCACTGTTCCCTCGGAGTGGATGTCCTCCAACTGCATTGCCTGCAGTAGGGGGTGATGCTTCAATATTGTGTTTTCAGTTACTAGAGACAGAGAGGTTTCCCTGGAGTCTTGCAGAATGTGCTCATCCCTTGCTATTGAAAACACAATAGTAAAACAGCACCCTCCACTGGCAGCAAAGTAGATGGAGGATTCCCGCTCGATGTCGCTCACCGTCTGGATAAAAATACTGAATATCCGTGATTAATTTTCAACACAGTGGCTAGAAAATGCTGCTTAAATGGTGGCCTTCACTTATTACTATTGCTACCATTGGGCTTCCCTCCCTTCGGCTATTTCCATCATACAGAATGGGGCCCTTTAGGCTGGCAGAGTGGACTTAGGACTGCAATGAGTTAAGCTATTATGCTGCTTCTTTCTTCTATACAACAATTCTCCAGCAACACATATTATCTAAGTACTGCTGCTGCATGCTGTGACCTGAACACCTTCGGTGTGACCCAGTTTTTCTGTACGTTTAATTATTCAGTCCACAGAAAGCCAGAGACTGCGCAGAAGATGGGACTTAAAAGTGATGACTGAAAGAAGGGCCCCAAATCTTCCGGAAAAAAAAAAGTAGTGTGCTGCACAAAGAAGGGTAGCTCAATTAGCCGCTTACAGCTCTGTGGTTTCCAGGACAGCAGGAAAATGAGATTTACAAGCTGGAAACATTGTTCTCAGCCTAAGGACATCACCTTGATTGACTTCGGGAAGCCCACTTTGGTTTTATGCATGGACCGTAAATAAGAACCATTATTTCTCAAGTGAGGGTGGAGGAAGGATGCTCTGCTGGAATGCACTTTTGCCTCTCAGGTGCCTACAGTGCCAGCATACCCAAGAGAGGAAGAGGCGGGATGTTAATCCTCTCTGCTTTTGCCCCTATTAAATAACCAGCAAAAGGAAGATCTCACACTAGTGGGTAGAGGTGAGCTCATGAGAGATCAAATAAAGGGCAGAAATAAAGAGTGAAGGTAGAGGGCCAGGACCAGGATAGAGAAAAGCCATTATTTTATTTATTGGGATTTATTAACCCCTTTCTGTAGAGATTCACTCAAGGCAGTATACAGTAGGTCTTCAGCTTGAAGGACTTGGGGATCCCTGCCAGTCTCATCATAGCTGCAAGAACTATGCAGCTCCTCCCCCCCCCATTCTAAGAACGGAGTGAGCAGCCATGTTGGACGCTCTAATGAAATATGACTGCGACCCTGGCTACATTCAAAAGAAATGGGGTTCCTTATGAATGTGTTGAATTTATTTAGATACATAACAGAAATAAACTTTACTTTTAATCAGGCCATTTACACATGCATGTGGCACACGTGCACAAAAATGGCTTTGTAACATTTCCCATTATTCCATATGTAGGGGGGAAAGTTATCAATGAGGGGCTACTGTTAAGGCACATTATTTTACCACTAACTTGTGCTGTTTTAGCAAAGAGCCCATTATATGCAATGAGACTTAACCCAGGTTAAAAAATAAAATAACTGGTCTTAACAGCAGCCCAAATTGATAATTTCCCTCTTATTTTGAATGTACATTAAAATGCAAAATCATGATGGTAATTGTGCCTATATAATACTACTATATCGTAAAGCTAATACCTCCGGGTGTACTAAAACTTGAGGCTACCAAATTAATACAGACAAAAGAAAACCACAGAAACCACAAAAGCTGTGGTCCGGATGAAATGACTTTAGTAATATTCAGGTGAAGCCCAAAGTCTTCATAACATCTGGTACATACAAAGGAAGTGCATTTCCTCTGATCCGTAGCCAAGGACCCCTGAGGGAGGCACAATTTTATCAAATTAATACATAGAACGTGGTTCACCTTTCATGACTCTAATCACCAAAATATCCAACTCTCGATTTTGTAATTCATCCTCAATTCAACCCTTAACAAGTCCTAATTTGAAGTTAAAACCACCCACACAATTCAAGCCTAGCATCCATTAAAGTTAAAATACCATCTCACTCACTCTACCCAGGTGTACTTTTGACTTGATATCAGAAAGTCAATTAAAGAATCTTTGTGCAAAATTTTGGAAAAAGAAATGTTTACGTGATCCTTTTCCAGCCTATATCTTTTGCAATATTCCCTCCCATGCTATTTCATGGTTTACAGCTCTAATAAATCATTTGCTTTTCAATGCTCATTTTTCAGTCGATATGGGACATATTGTACTTTCTCCATTGTTGAAAAATACCGACTTAGATCTGACTGTCCCATAGCAAACTATAGTGACTAAATTAATTGAATCTATTGTTTCTGAATGGCTTTCAGAATATTTGGATAAATTATCAATTCTGCTCCCTTTTCAACATGGGTTTTGTACAAATTATAGTATAGAAACACTACTGATTTCTTTAGTAGTGAAAGTTCATGGTCTTCTATCTCAGGGTCGATATGCAATTTTGCTACAATTTGACTTATCAGCGGCTTTTGATGTCGTTAACCATAATATTTTGATTCAATTGTTAGCTAATATTGGTCTTAGTGGAAAGGTATTAGACTGGTTTAAAGGATTTTTGATGTTAAGATCGTTTTGAGTCCATAATGAGGGCAAGTTTTCACCTATCTGGACCTCTGTTTGTGGGGTAAGCAGAGCTCTCCATTGTCCCCTATTTTGTTTAACATCTATATGACTACTTTGCAACTATTTCCAGTCAAAAAAATTTATAATTATGCAGATGATATTTTTATTATGTTGGAAGTCGACCCTTCTCTGAATAGTTTGAAATCAGACATTAATTCCTGCATCTTAAGAATCCAAGATTGGGCATTTTCAGTGTGCATGAAATTAATAATAATAATAACAACTTTATTTTTCTATACCGCCATACCACAAACAGTTCTAAGTGGTTTACAGGGGAAAAGACAGTGACATTACAGAGAACTTTCGAAATTACATTGGCATGTTAAGTTTAGTCAAGTTTGTCTGGAAGTGTTTTGGAAGTACATCAAGGTTGAAGTGGGGTCAGAGAAATTTGTCAAAGAGATAAGAACATAAGAATTGCCACTGCTGGGTCAGACCAGTGGTCCATCGTGCCCAGCAGTCCACTCACGCAGCGGCCCATAGGTCAAAGACTAGCGCCCTAACTGAGACCAGCCCTACTTGCGTACGTTCTGGTTCAGCAGGAACTTGTCTAACTTTGTCTTGAATCCCTGGAGGGTGTTTTCCCCTATAACAGCCTCCGGAAGAGCGTTCCAGTTTCCACCACTCTCTGGGTGAAGAAGAACTTCCTTACGTTTCTACAGAATCTATCCCCTTTTAACTTTGGAGAGTGCCCTCTCGTTCTCCCTACCTTGGAGAGGGTGAACAACCTGTTTTTATCTACTAAGTCTATTCCCTACAGTATCTTGAATGTTTCGATCATGTCCCCTCTCAGTCTCCTCTTTCCGAGGGAGAAGAGGCCCAGTTTCTCTAATCACTCGCTGTACGGCAAGTTTTGATTGACTTTTTAAACATTTGGTATGAAAGTGCGTTTGAGATGAAGTTGGTTAAATATTTGTTCCATTTGCCTACTTGGAATGATAATGTAATTATTATGGTTTGGGCCAAAAATTGAGCAGTTGCGTAGCTCAATTTTGTTAGCATCTGGTGACTCATTGAAAATTGATTTTTCATCTAGAATTCTGGGTTTTATTCTGGATTCCTCACTCTCATTATCTAATCAAATTAATCATGTTACTAAAAAATGCTTTTTCAGTTTAAAGATGCTTAGAAGAGTATGCCATCTTTTTTTTCAGCAACATTTTGTAGTTTTGGTCCAGGCCATTATTTTATCTCAATCGGACAATGTCAACTCGCTTTATGCTTCTTTAAGTAAATGTAATTTGAGGCTACAACTTATCAAGAATATGGCGGCTAAACTAATATACGGTAAACATAAATATGATCATGTCACACCTTTACTGAGATCCCTTCACTGGCTTCCTGTTTACTGGAGGATCCAATTTAAACGTGCAACTGTAATTTTCAAAATCCTATATGGTATTTTTTCTCCTTTGGTTCCTGTCTCATTTAATTCACAAGGAATCTCTAATTCTAGGAGCTCTCAAAAATATAAACTTGGCTTTCACACTGTTAAAGGAATAAAAACTATGGACAATTTTTGTCGATCATTTTCTTTTTTATTCGTAAAAGTTTGGATTGACCTTCCTTCTATAATTAGAGTTCTCTTTCATCTACCCACTTTTTTTAAGCACTGAAGACATATTTATTTTAGAAATTTACCAATGATCTTTCTTTTTCAAATCAGTCCTATAAGATAAAATTTTGGCCTAAAAGATATAGGGCCTCTTCCATCAAACTGCGCTAGCAATTTTTAGCACAGAGAGCTCCCGACGCTCATGGGAACTCTATGAGTGATGGGAGCAGCGCAGCCATTCAGCGCAGCTCACTGCGCTACAAACTGCTAGTGCAGTTTGATAGAAGAGACCCATAGTTTCTGCTCTAATCTCCTGTATAATTTTATTAATATTTTGTTAACCGAGTCGAGCCCTTCTGTTGGGATGAATCGGTATATAAAATCAAAGATTAGATTTGATCTCCCACCACACTTCTCAAAAGTCTGCAGTCTGTACCCACCACTGAGGACAGGACCAACAGTTTGAGAAAACGGAGCTCACCAGCTCCCAGGATGACTCAAACAAAAGGTGGCAGCTAGATACAAGTTTACAAGTTTATTAGTGCATTTGATTGATCGCCTATTAAAATTACTAAGCGATGTACAAAATCTAATACAATTAATAAAAGCAGGCTAACATTTAACAAAATTAATACATATTTACAAACATGACTTGAGAGGGAAAAAGGGTAAAGTTACATTTTAAGTTGTTGGTAGAAAAACAGAGGTAAAAACAAAAGGGAAAGGGTTATAAAATCCATAACATTATTGTGATCATCACCGAAAAGTAGGAAATTTCAAGTGTAAAGCAGTAAATTTATCAGAGATCTAAGGATTTCCAGTATTAAACGCATCATTGAATAAGTATGACTTCAAAAGTTTTTTAAATTTGATAATGTCTTTTTCAGTTCTAATGTATTGGGGAAGGGCATTCCACCATTTTGGCCCCATGACTGCAAACATATCTGATCTTCGTGTTCCAATAACTTTTAGAGAGGGTACCGATAGGAGATTTTGTCCGGAAGAACGGAGTGAACGTTGAGTATTATATGGGGTTAAATATCTAAGTATGAAAGATGGTTCGCCAGAAGTTAATGATTTAAAAATGAGTAGAATTATTTTGAATGAGATTCTATGACTAATTGAAAGCCAATGTGCATCTATCAGTAAAGGTGTAAGGTGGTCGTATTTTTTTGCGTTATATATCAATTTGATGGCCGTATTTTGTATTAATTGTAATCTCCTTTTTTCTTTTTGGGTGATATTGAGAAGAAGAGCATTACAGTAATCGAGTTTAGAAATTACTAAAGAATGTATGAGAATCTTAATTGAAGTTTGGCTAAGAAACTTTGCAATCGAATGGATAAGTCGTAATTTGTAGAAACAGTTTTTTACTGTAAGGGAAATATGCTCGTGGTAAATCATTTTGTCATCAATTGTTACTCCAAGAATTTTGACAGGAAACTAAATTAAGAGGGGTATTATTAAGAGTGAAAGGGTTTGACAAAGTCAGATTATTTTTCCAGGTAAATAACAATGTTTTTGTTTTATTTATATTTAACGCTAGTTAAATATAAATATAGATACAGTTCATTCAAACATTCCCACCTCTGCACACTACCACAGATGATAAAAAAAAAAGATACAAACTCTGGGAGGACAGAAATGATAACAGGGGTCCTTTTATGAAGCTGCGTTAGGTGCTAAAGTGCACCTAACACAACAAAAGAGAGGTCTAACATGGGATGTTCAAATGGGAGGAGAGTGTGGCATAGTGGTTAGAGCCACAACCTCAGCACCCTGAGGTTGTTGTGGGTTCAAACCCTGTGCTGATCCCTGTGACGGGACCTAACAAGGCTGGAAGAGTGGGCAAAAAAGTGGCAAATGAGCTTTAACATAGAGAAATGCAAGGTCATGCATGTAGGGAAAAAGAACCCGATGTTCAGCTACAAAATGGGGGGGAATCATTGCTAGGGGTAAGCAACCTTGAAAGAGACCTGAGGGTGATGGTGGACACAACATTGAAAGCATCAGCACAGTGTGCGACAGCCTCAAAGAAAGCGAACAGAATGTTGGGTATCATTAAAAAGGGTATCATGACCAGGACGAAGGAAGTCATCATGCCGCTGTATCGTGCAATGGTGCGCCCACATCTGGAGTACTGTGTCCAGTACTGGTCGCCGTACCTCAAGAAGGACATGGCAGTACTTGAGGGAGTTCAGAGAAGAGCGACTAAACTGATAAAAGGTATGGAAAACTTTTCATATGCTGACAGGTTGGAAAAGCTGGGGCTATTCTCCCTGGAAAAGCGGAGACTTAGAGGAGACATGATAGAAACCTTCAAAATCCTGAAGGGCATAGAGAAGGTAGACAGGGACATATTCTTCAGACTGTGGGGAACCACAAGTACAAGGGGGCACTCGGAGAAATTTAAAGGGGACAGGTTTAGAACAAACGCTAGGAAGTTCTTTTTTACCCAGAGGGTGGTGGACACATGGAACGCGCTTCTGGAGATTGTTATAGGCCAGAGCACGCTACAGGGGTTCAAGGAAGGTTTAGATAGGTTCCTAAAGGATAAGGGGATTGAGGTGTACAGATAGAACTAGAGGTAGGTTATAAGAATAGTCAGGGACCACTTCACAGGTCATAGGCCTGATGGGCCGCCGCGGGAACGGACCGCTGGGTGCGATGGACCTCTGGTCTGACCCAGTGGAGGCAACTTCTTATGTTCTTATGTTCTTACCCTGGGCAAGTCACTTAAACCTCCACTGCCCCAGGTAAAAGATAGATAGTGAGCCCACTGGGACAGATAGCGAAAATGCTTGAAATACCTGCATGTAAACTGCTTTGAGTGTGGTTGTATAAATACAAAAAGGTAGTATGCAAGTCCCTTTCTCTGATGTCATAATGCCTCATTCCAGCAATGCCTAAGAGCCAACCTTATCAGTGATGTCAAAATGGCTTCATTCTTCTATACTTGGCTCACTTCTGATATTGCATTGGAGGAAAGTGTGGCATAGTGGTTAGAGCTACAGCCTCAGCACCCTGATTTTATAAATGGCATCTAAAACTTAGGTGCTGAGTGGTGTGGTGCTTAAGCATGATATTATAAAAGATAGGAGCACTTTATTTAAGTGAACTTAGGCCAGGATTTTCAAAAGCGACGGTCTGAGTTTCAAAAACCTGCGTTAAAAAGCGACAGTTTGCCAACGCAGTCATTTTGATAGTGAATTGAAAAATGTGAGACATTCTCAAAAAATCACGCATGCAAATGAGGTCAGCAGACAGCAGTGAGGATTCGCTAAATTTGCATCGCTGGTGATAGCGATGGGCACATGTACACAAAAAAACACAACATTGGGAGAGATGCCCACACTCTCCCACTGTCATGAAATACCAGACGCGCACCCCCCCCCCCCCCCGGCAATGGGAGAGATACCCACACGCTCCCACTGCCAAGAAATCCCAGCTGCACACACCCCTGCAGCGGGAGAGATGCCCACTCTCCATTGCTGGCAAATGAACCCCCTCCATAGAACACCTCCCCCACCTCCGATGCCCTCTCCTCCTTACCTCCAAATTGATGCATGGAGGGACACGGACTCCCTCCTCCCAGATGTCCTGCGTCATCGAAAATGGGCCTTCCCCTCCTCGGTGCATCTTGGGATGCACTGGGGAGGGAACCGAGGCTCTGATTGGCATGAGTTGTTTAAGGCCTCTCCCATGGGAAGGGCCTTATACAACCTGGGCCAATCAGAGCCTCTGGCCCCCTTCCAGATGCACTGGGAAGGGGCCTAAGGCTCTGATTGGCCCAGACACCCCATAGGAGGGGCCTTAGACATCTGGGCCAAACAGAGCCTTAGGCCCCTTCCTGGTGCATTTGGGGAGGGGCCTGAGGCTCTGCTTAGCCCAGATTGTATTAGGCTACAGATCAGAGGAAATGCACTTCATTTGTGTGTACCACACGTTATAAAGACTTTGGACTTATGAAAATTTTGAACTTTACATGAACATTAATAAAGTCATTTCATCCAGACCATTGGTTTTACCCAGCTTTTGTTTTTTGGCTTCCCAATGGTTTCTGTGGAACCTAGTGGTTTTCTTTTGTTTGTATTAAAATTAGTCCAATAAAAAGATAAACATTTCTAAATAGAAAATGGAAATAAGGTAATCAATACAGCTACACTATTACTTTATTCTAAAGCACCAAAAAATTATTTTTTCTACCTTTGGTTTCTGCTTGCCTCATCTTCTCTTAACTCTCTTATTTCCATCCACCGTCTGTCCTCACTCTCTCTTTTCCATATGGCATCTTCCCTCTTTCTATGCCCCTTTCATAAACTGTTTACCCTCACTCCCTTCTATCCAACCCGTGTCTCTTCTCCCTGTTACACATAATTCATTTCAGCTTCATCTCCTCACCATTTTTCACTCTCCTCTTTCTGTCTCCACTCCTTTCCCCCTACTCTGGCATTTCTCTTCTTTTTTTTTTTTAAATAACAGCTTTTATTGAGATACACCTCAAACATAACATAACAATAACATAAACATATAGAATACAGCAGCAAGAAAATAAAGTGCAAGCAACCACACTCCAAATAACACCCAAAGTGTAGTCAAGAACAAATACAAATGTAATCCCCCCAATCTAACAATAACAAACTACAAAACCCACCAAAACACAGTCAAATTCCCACCCCCACCCACCCCCCAGGGACAAAACACAATTCCCACAACACCCAATTAGGTCGAGAAGCATCCAAAACCAGAAAAAAAAACCAAAAAATGGAATAGGGATATAAATAAAGGTTCCCCCTAGTCTCCGCCATCCCAGTCCAGCCCCATGGTCAACTCAGTGCCCCAATCCACCCCTGCCACTGATCCCCACAGAAGCCCGAAATCTGCGCCAAATATGAGCATAGCCATGGAGTTTACCATGGCGTAGGGCTGTTAAGTGGTAAAAAAGTTGCCAAGTAAGCAAGCGATGCTCCACCATGGCCCACATGGGAGGGAGCACCTGGTTCCAAAGGGAAGCAATAGCTAATCTAGCAGCAGTGAAGGCCAACTTACAAAACATAGAATCACCCCAAGCTAAATCCAATTGATGCCAGAACAACAAGGCATGTCGCCAATCCACCGGAATTGGGATATCCAGGATCCGAGACACCCGAGAAAAAATCACAATCCAGAACCCAGACACCCGCCCACACTGCCACCACATATGGAAATAGGTACCCACCTCCCCACAGCCCCTCCAACAAAGAGCACTTGCACCTCCCTGCCAACGAGCCACCACCTGAGGGGTATAATACCAATGAAAGAGAACCTTGTATCCATTTTCGATCAACAAGGCCGCTATACCCGCCGAAGAAATCTCTGACCAGATATCCCCCCAGGTGTCCCAGGATATATCAGAGCCCCAATCACCCTCCCATGCCCTCATGTAGGAATGTGGGGTCCCCCGACAATTGAGGCATCTATATATAGCAGAGAGAGCTCCCTTCCTGAGCACCGGTCCTAACAACAGCTCAAAGGGAGTCTTACCCCCCCTCAGATTCCTCAAAAGACCCGAGGCCCTGATATAATGAACCACTTGCAGGTAAGGAAACAAATCTCTGACCCCAAAGCCAAACCTGCCCCAGAGCTCTGTAAAGGGTCGAATACGGCCCAAAACCGGATCCCACAATTGACCCACACACACTAAGCCCCTAGTTTCCCAATCAGCAAATACTCCACCACCCCTTCCCGGTAGAAAATCTGGATTATATCTTAACGGGGTATACCAGGAATGGCGCCTACCCAGCAATAAACTACCCCGGGTCTGATTCCAAACCCTCAAAGAAGTTCCCACTGAGGACAAGCCACCCTCCAGCCGCACCCTGCCAGGTAACCAAGGCCGATGTAACAAAGGCACCCCACCACTTAAACTTTGCTCTATCTCCACCCACAGTTTCGGCGTCTGCATCTAAAAGGGCGCGCAGCTGAGCAGCCTGATAGTATTTTACCACATTGGGAACCCCAACCCCTACCCATACATAAGACCATCCTACTCACCCGAGGTCTCCTTCCAGCCCAAATAAAGTGAGAGATATGCCGTTGAACTCCCTCCAACATGTTCCTACCCACCCAGAGCGGCAGTACTTGAAATAAAAACAAAAGACGAGGCAAAATCATCATTTTCACAACTGCCACCCTACCCAACCAAGAGAAATACTGATCTTTCCAACTAAGCAAATCCTGATGAATGCGTCGAAAGAGCGGGGGGAAATTAAGATCATAGAGATCCACTCCTGGAGGTCCGAAATAAACCCTGAGGTAACGGAGAGAATGCTGAACCCACCGGAACGAAAACCGGTCTCGGAGGTAAGCCACTCGATCATCAGACAAGTTAATGTTAAGGAGCTCAGATTTTCCAACATTGACACGAAATCCCGACACCTTACCATAAGCATCCAACTCCTGTAAGATAGCATGCAGGGAACCCTCAGGGTCCTCCACCGTAAACAAGAGATCATCCGCAAACAAAGCTAACATAATCCCTACCCGGCACCATAATCCCCTTGATATCCCGATTCAGCCGCACCCTCTGCACCAGGGGTTCTATCGTCAAGGCGAAGAGGTGAAAGAGGACACCCCTGACGCGTTCCCCTTGCGAGCGAAAAAGTCTCCGAGTAGCCCCCATTTACCTTTATACATCCAATAGGGCAAGTATAAAGGATCTGGATCCAATCCCGCATGCGCGGACCCAAACCTACAGATTCCAAAACCCTGAACAAGAAAGGCCAGGAGACTCTATCGAACGCCTTCTCAGCGTCGACCGACAGAAACACCGTTTCCCTCACTCCCCCCCTTGCCCTTTCAAACAAATTGTAAACCCGACAAGTATTGTCGCCCACCTGTCTACCCGTTACAAAACCCGACTGATCCGGATGGATCAGCCGAGGAATCCAACTCATCAATCTGTCAGCCAAGATCCGCGTAAAAAGCTTAGTGTCAACCCCCAACAACGAGATCGGCCTATAAGAAGCACACTGCAGGGGATCCTTCCCCTCCTTGGCCAACACCGTCACACCCGCTAATCTCATAAAGTAGGGGAGGGCACTATTCTCTTGCAAGGAGTTAAGAAAACGCAACAAAGGAGGCAGCAAAAGATCCTGAAAGCGTTTATAATATCGAACAGTAAAACCATCCAACCCTGGCAACTTACCAAGGGGCATAGAACGCAGCGCTCCACGAGCCTCAACCAACGTGAGAGGACGGTCCAACCGTGCCACATCATCAGGCGCAATCCGGGTCAACTTCGCTGAAGCCAAATAAGGTCTAGGTCTGGTAAGGACCCAGAAGTTTCCGGTGCATAGAGATGGGAGTAATACTCCACAAAACGTGCCCGAATAGCATCCTCTTTCCGCAACAACTCACCAGAGGCTGCACGTAGCGAGAGAATCTGATTGCGCGTCTGCCTCACTTTCAGACGATGGGCAACCAGTCGACTAGCTTTATTAGAAAATTCAAAATAACGCTATTTGAGAAGCTGTAAATTGTGGTATAAACGCTCCAGGTCTAAAGCCTGAATATCCCGGCGTGCTTGAAACAAGCGTTCCCGTAATGCAACATCCCAAGGGCTACGCTTGTGCAAGCCCTCCAACCGACCAATCAAAATCATCAAAGCCGCCGCCTCTTCCCGTCGTTTACGTTGCCGGGCCGAGGCCAGGGCTATCACTCTGCCCCTAAGGGTAGCCTTTAACCCCTCCCAAACCGCTTCCAACGAAGCGCAACATTCTACATTCACATCTAAATAGTCCTGTATACACCCTTCAATCTGCGCTCCCACCTCCGGATCATCCAGGAGACTATCATTAAAACGCTAGAATTTGCGTCCCGAGCCACCACCCTCTCCCAGGAACCGCAACCAAACTGGGGCATGATCCGACCATGTTAGGGACTCAATCAACGCTGATTCCACCCTCCGAAGCAGTCCCCGCTCCACAAAAACATAATCAATTCTAGAATAAGAGGAATGGATACCCGAAAAATAAGTATAATCTCTAACCGATGGATGAAGCCACCGCCAACAATCCACCACATTCAGAGTAGCTAAGGCCTCCCTCAACAGTTTATGATCCCGCCTCCCATACTGATCCGCCCTCCCTGAGTTATCCAAATGAGGGGTTACTGTAAGATTAAAATCCCCACCTAAAACCAGGGCACCCCCCTTAAACCTGAGAATTCTAGGCACTAACTCTCAAAAGAAGACCCCCTGACCCTCATTGGGAGCATAAACATTAACCAGGGAGTACAAGACCCCCCTCAATCAAAGCCTCCAACATTATATATCTACCCTGAGGATCCTGCACCACCCTCTGCACTTCACAACGAATCCCCTTACAAACAAGAATACCCACCCCACCCCTCTTAGAAGTGCCTACCCTGGAAGCCCAAAAGGCCTGAGGAAACCTAGAATCCCTAACTAGAGATTCATGGGACTGGAGTAGATGTGTCTCCTGGACGAAACATACAACAGCCCGCAAGCGAAGCAGCTCCCTATAGAAAGCTTGTCTCTTATTGGGGGAATTTAGACCCCTGATATTATAAGAGACCAACCGGAATCCCTCCATAATCCAATGAGAAGAATGGCAATGCAACCCCAACCCCTGCCAACTTGTCCCCACATCTCCCGCTACCCCCCCAGCCCACTCCCCCACCCCCCTCCCCCAAAGTGAGAGTCCACAGATCTCCCACCAGCATACAAGGAAGTGATCCATCCCCATGGCCCCTTACACAAACCCCACAACACAACACTAACTGTCAAATACAGTTCCCACAACAATCCCCAGAATTCAATCCGCCAACCCCCAAACCCCCCCCCCGCACCACACTTCTCACTCCCCCCTCCCCCACAGTACAACATTCCCCCACAGAACACCAATACATCTCTCCAACTTCCCCCTTCCCACCCTCCCCCAGAACCAGTCCATGGGCAACCCCCTCACAGTTCCTTTCCAAAACTCAAACCCAGGTACCCAGCTCCAAGGAGGGGTCCATACACCCCCCCCTGCAGATAGGGAAGTATTGAAAAAACTGGAACAATACAAGCACAGTCAGTCAGCCCTCAGGGGGGGGGGCACTGGATGTAGAAGCGGTAACTGGAAGAGGGTGTCCACCTCCTCGGCCGCCCCTCACGCTCCGGGATCCTCTCTCCACTCGCTGCCATCGGGAGGGGGCGGGAGGTGCCACTCCGTTCAACACCGCTCCCCCAGCAGGAACAGCCTCCTCCGGGATCTCAATACCCGCTTGCTGCAACAGACCACGAGCCTCCCGCACTGTAGTGACTTTTGTATGAACTCCATTGATGGAAATCACCACCCCAAAAGGGTAAGTCCAGTGGTAGCGCAAATTACTACGCTGCAATGCTTTGGTCACATCTCTGAATGCCCAACGTTTCTGGAGCGTGCCCGCAGCCAGGTCTTGATAGAACTCCAACCGATGGCCTTCCCACGTAACTGTGCCCATCTCCCGGGCTCTGCGGAAGATCTGTTCTTTAAGGGTAAAGCTCAGGAGGCAGAGTACAATATCTTTAGGTTGATCGGATGTCCGAGGTCCCAGAGCTCGATGTGCCCGCTCAAGTCCCGGCTCCAGGGTATCATCTTGTAAAAGCCACCTGATCAGCTTAATAGTAGTAGCACGCACATCTTTAAACTCTGGTAAGTCCGGTAGGCCCCGCACCCTCAAATTATTACGCCGGGTGCGGTTCTCCAGGTCCTCAACTTTGTCCAGGAGGATTGGATCCAGTTTCCAAGGATCTTTGCACCCCGGTCACATTCTCCTCGCAGCTATCCAGCCGCATCTCCACAACCTCCACCCTGGTGCCCACCTCCACCACCACTATTAGTTCGCATCTCTTGCACCGCTTCCCGGACCTGCACAGCCACAGCCGAAATTTCAGATTTCACCTCAGTAATCCAACGCTGCATGTCCGCTTTAGTAAGCGGTTCCGGCAGGGCATCCACCTGCACGGGCTCAACCAGCATGTCAGCGACCGCAGCGATAGCACCACTCAATCGCGCCGCTTCCCCGCTGCTGGTCTCCGGGCCCGCACCGCCACGTGCTACCCGGCCCAGCGCCTGCTCCATCGTGCGCTGGCCGGTTTGTCACCGGGTAATTTTTTGCGTGTTGCCATGGGGTTCCCCGATCCTTCACACACCTCACCACCACTCGGGAAGTGGAAAAATGTGCCGTTTTCACAACTTTAATCAGTTAGATCGCCAGGCCCGAACGGAGCTTTCAGTTTAAGCTCCCATCCGCGGCGATGACGTCACTTCCTCTCCTGGCATTTCTCTTCTTTACTTTTATTTCCTTCCCTTCCCCTGGCATCTCTGTTTCCTTCTCGTCCCTCCCCGGGCAACTCTGTCTCCTTCCCTTCCCTCCCCCCAGCATATGCTTCCTTCCCTCCCCTCCCCTTTGCATCTTTCTCCTCTCACTCTCCATGCTCTGGCAAGCTGGCATGCAGGCATCCCTCTTTCCTTCCCTCCCTGCTCTGGCATCCATCCCTCCCTCCCTGCTCTGGCATCCATCCTTCCTTCCTTCCTTCCATCCCTGTCATCCTTCCTTCCTTCCCTCCTCTGGCATCTCTCCTCCCTCCCCCCTGTGGTGTGATCCCACCCTAACCTAACCCTCCCCGTGCCCTACCTGAACAACTCTGGTGGTCTAGTGGCCTCTTCAAGAGGCAGGAAAGAAACCAACTATTTCCTGCAGCTCCCACCACTATAGCTGCTCCCATCACTCTGAAGAATTTCAAGATGGCTGCCGAGACTGTGCTGCAGCCTCATGAAGTCTTGCGAGGCTGCCACACAAAGTCTTAGCAGCCATAATTAAATTCTTTAGAGCTGCGGTGGTGGTGGCTATAGCAGCAGCAGGGGCAGGAAAGAGTTGGGCTCTTTCCTGCCCCCTGAAGCACTAGATCACCAAGAATGTTAAGGCTTTGGGAGGGCTGCATTATGTGACCATTGCCACTGTATTACTGCAGCAGCAGTTTTCATTTCCCCAGTACTACCGCAGAACAGTCTACCGCTACCACTAAGTAATTTGGTCCAGGGCTCTAAGTTAATGCGGTAATTACCATGGTAACCACAGAATTACCACGGTAGCAATTACTGTGTCACTCTCTACTGGAAGGTCTTTATAACCTACAGTGCAATGTTTGGCAGATTCTGTACTCCCTTGTAAATCAGTAATTACCTAAGGCAAGCTTTTTATCTCTCTTTCTCCTTTTGCCAAGGACTCAGGCTCTGAACCTTTGTAGCAAACCTAGCATACCAAATAGCAGTGACTCCCAAATCACAAACGGCAACAATCTTACCCATGAAAAGGCAGCAATACATAATAAGCAGGAACTCGAAAATCAATATACCTCCCATATTTAGCTGCAGATTAGAAAATATACTGTAACTAGCTGGAGATTGGGGAACTGTAGATCAAAACACCTCATTTCGTCACATAATCAGAATACAGCGAGACCTTTAGCAGAGAAAGAATAAGGGAACCCAGGCTAGAAATTGAAATATATATGAAAGGGGGATGGAATTGATATACAAGATAAAGTAAACTAAACTAAACCTTAAGTTTATGTACCGCATCCTCTCCATAATTATAGAGCGCAGCATGGTTTACAAGAGCTTAATATAGGAAGGAATAAATTGGATTTGGAGGTTGAGTATGGGGGGAGGAGAGCATTACATTTTTGTGAAAAGCCTGGTTTTCAGGTGCTTACGGAATAGTTGGAAGGAGCCCTGATTCCGTAGTGGGGAAGTAAGATTATTCCAAAGCCCTGTGATTCTGAAGAAGAGAGATTTTCCCAATTTTTCCACATAGAGGATACCTTTTAGCGAGGGGAAGGATAGTTTAAGTTTTTGGGTGTGCCTGGTGGTGTCAGGACTCGAAGAGTTCCAAGACAGTGGGATTAGGGGAGGGAGGATGCCGTGTGGGATTTTAAAAGCTAGGCAGGCGCATTTAAAATGAACCCTGGAAATTATTGGGAGCCAGTGGAGTTTGGACAGAAGTGGGGAACCATGTTCAAATTTGCGCTTTGCGAAGATCAACTTGGCCGCAGTGTTCTGAATTAGTTGAAGTCTTTGAAGACTTTTTTTAGTTAAACTTAATTAGATGGAATTACAGTAGTCTAGTCTGGAGATGATGATGGATTGAACAACGACGGCAAAATGTTGTTGGCGGAAGCAGGATCTCACTAGATGGGGAGAGAAGGGTAAGGAATTCATGACTAGCAGTTTTCCGGGTCTTGACGCGTCTGTGTGGAAAGATCCGACGTTTCAGCCATCATGCTTTGGCTTTCTTCAGGGTATGCTGCGAGGTCTGCTGCGGACAAAACCATGAAAAAGGCGCCTCTTAGTGCGAAGCTACTTTCGCTGTCAGCTTCGCACCGAGACCCACCTTTTCATGGTTTTATCCGCAGCCTAACAAGCTTTGGAATTTTTCGTACATTGTGGTGCTCTATATGGCTTATCATACAAGGAATACTTTGGACCCCAGAGGAAGATGTGTTCATTGAAACAAGGACCGTCCTGGGTCCATGTTTCTCAGTAACAAAGGTGGACCACTTTTAAACGTTTTATTGACTAAAATAAAGCTCCTGCATCAGTTCTACAGTTTCTTCTTTGGATTTAGCTCTTTGACTGCAGATCAGTTGGATTCTTTCTTTGGTATTATCAGAGAAGCACATTTCCCAAAGCCGTGAAAAAAACTCTTTTTCCTAGGAGAGTACTTTTTTAAAAATCATTCGGAGTACTAAACCCACCCTAGTTTATCCTTCCCTGCCCAAAGCACCTAAAAAGCTGACACTTATGTTCTGTGAAAGAAAGGAAACAGGCAGCGGCTAGAGGCAGACCACCCCCACCCCCCTCTCCTCCCCATTAGACCCTGCTCCTGGCAACAAACAGATCTTACCAGAGTTCATACAGACCTGCAACACCAGCACCTGGGATATGTGTTTGCTAATTCCTCTCTCTTACCACTCTTATTGCTTTAGCGACGCAGATACATGCCATTAGGCCACAAAAGCCTCTGGAATCTAAACATGAGCAAAATTCCCTCGCAGCGCGGGTATTACTTTCTCGTTCGCAGAAGGGTGTCGGCTGCCCCAGGGAGCCTTTAATGCGAATTCTTTGGCTGGTTTGATGACAGCATTAGCTCTGATTGCTCCTAAAGTGTTTTCTCCCATTCTGTGGTTTAGGATATTAAGATTGGTAATATATTCTATTGGGCAATTTCACTTCCTTGTTTTGCTTTTAGGATTTTTTGTTTCTTCAAATTGGACGGCTTTTATTTCCTTTCTCTCCACAGTAAGTGGGAGTTATGCCGTTGCCAATATGTTTAGCCTTGGGAGCAATCTCCCTGATGACACATCAGCTCTAAATGGGCGGGGCTGGGAGGAGGGGGGAGATGGTTGTTACCAGTTCTTGGTTCTCTGGGGAACAAAACAATACTTAGGGCTTTTCTTAGTGATTTTTCTTTTGCCCCAAATCACTTGAGTCAGCTATTATATGATATCTTTTTTTTTTTTCAAAACGGTTTACAAGAAGTTACATACATAACATATTAAGTCTACACAAAATAGAAATAAAAACAGACAAATTCAACCTTGCATAAAATTATTTGCTCAGAGAAATTCATCTACAAATAGCAGAGTCTTTAACATTTTCCTAAATGAATTCCTCTCTCCACAAGGCCATTCCATAACTTGACTCCTGCACATGTGAAAGTCATGGCATTTGTTTCCACATATTTAGGGTTAGCCTTCTTTTTCAACAGTTCGGCACTTTTGGAACGCAGGGATTTTTGTGGCTTATAACGAGACATTATATTCTTTAAAATTTCAGGCATCGTACCATATAAAAATTGGTGACATAACATAATTGCTTTGAATTCGAAATACCTTATTAGAAATTCATGCATAAACCTGTCATCAGAGAGTGGTCTTAATTGCAGCATTGCTCCTTCTTTGTCCTCTTGGAGGTATGGCTGCAGAGGTGAGATACATAGCGGGACCAGCTGGAGTACAGGCTCTGGCACCGTGGGACGCTTGCGAAAAAGTTCAGAGAAGGGCATCAACATGGACAAAGCGGCTAAAACAACTCTCTGATGAGGAAAGGTGAAAGAGGCTAGACCTCTTCCATCTGAAGACAAATTGATCCAGAGAGGATAAACAAGACGTTTATAAATCCTTAACTGAGGGGGGGATAGTTTAATAGGGGACTGTTGTTTAGTCTTTAAAGCAACACCAGACAAGAAAACACTGCATGAAACTAATAAAATCAGCAGATTGAAAAGAAATCATAGAAAGGGGGTTGTTATACAGAACATAATTAAGCTGTTGTCAGAGGATGTGGTCAAGGCAACTAACACCGAGGGGCTTAAAAGTGGTTTTGTAGGATTACCATATGGCTGGATTGAGCCATCCAGGTTTTACTTCCATTGTCCAAATCGCAAGTCATCCAAAATAAAAAAGAGCTTAGGACATATTTTCGAAAAATATGTCCAAATTTTTTTTCGTTTCTAAAATCGTCTAAGTATACGTCCTGCTGATCTGATCGTCCAAGTCGTTAAATCATCCATCTTTATACCACATTTTCGTCCAACTTTTCATCCAAGTCAAAAACGCCTAGAACAAGCCCTGTTGGATGTGGGAGGGGTCTGCAAAGCGATGGACTGAACACCCAGACATCTGATCATCTATGTCGCTAAATCGCCAATCTTTATATCACATTTTCGTCCAACTTTTTGTCCAAGTCAAAAATGTCTAGAACAAGGCCTGTTGGACCTGGGAGGGGGCTGCAACACCCAGACATGCCACCTAAATATTGGGGTACCTTACAGGACACTGCTACGAACTTCACAAAAAGGGTGCCATGTCTTCATCTCTCTATAGCTCCCTTATAGGACATGGTAAGCCCCCCAAACTACCTCCAGAAACCCCTAGACCCACTTATCTACCACCCCAATAGCCCTTATGGCTGCAGGAGTCACTTATATGCTAATAAAAAGGGTTTTGGGGGTGTATAGGGGAAGACACATGTTTCAATATCAATGCGGTGATTACAGGGGCTTATGGGCATGGGTCCACCTCTCTATGAGTCACTTAAACCAATACGGTTTAAGACGCCTCTGTGCAGCACGACTAGGCTTTCCTATGCCAGGCTGCCAGGTGATGATGTTCTGGAGGCACAATTTTCAAGTTGTGATTAATATTTTTATGGGGGTGGGGGTTGGTGATCACTGGGGTAGTGTGTGGGAGGTCTGTATTATGTGTTTGCAGTGCTTATTTGGTTACTTTAGGTGGGTTTTTGTGACTTAGACCATGTTTTAAATGGTCTAAGTCACAACGTCCAAGTTCCGTCTATGTTGTTCTGTATAACTTTCGGTTATACATGCAGTATGACTAAGTCTAAGCAGGCCCACGTCCCACCCTCTACACTCCTACTGAAACGCCCCGTTTAGCTATGGTCGTTCAGGGGCACTATGAAGGCCTAGGTTGTTTAGAAATACGTCCAAAACCCGGTTTGATTATTGGCACTTGGAAGTCTTTCGTTTATGATCGTCCAAGTGCCGACTTAGGCCGATTTTTGGATGTTTTTCTCTTTCGATTATGAGCCCGTTAGCCTATAACAATAAAGCTTTATGACCTCAAAATGCAGGTGTAAAAAGCCTTGGCCTAAAGGGAGAGGAGGAGATAATGGATGCTTTCTGAGAATGGGCAGACTGGATGGGCCATTTGGCCTTTTTCTGCCATCATGTTTCTATGTTTAATAAATCTCCTGATAGAGGTCTATAAAATCCTGAGTGGAGTGAAACAGATAAACTTGAATCAATTGTTTACGCTCCGAAAACGTACAAAGACTAGGTGGAAACCTTATAAAGTTACGCAATAGTACATTTTAAACAAATAGGAAACAATCTGGCCAATATTCAAAAAACTATTTAACCAGTCAAGAACAGCTCCCGGCCGTTTAAAATAGCATTTTAGCATCTAACCACAGATATCCAGCAGAAGATAACTAACTATCTCCTGCTGAATATTCACGGCTGGCAGCTAGGTAACCGGCTATATCATGCAACATAGCCAGTTAGGCGTGGATATTCAGCGCTATGTTTGGCAGTTAAAATAGGCCACATAAATAGCAGGCCTGTCTTTAACCACTAAGCACTGAATATTGGCTTAACTGGTTACGTTGCTGCAGAGAAAAGTGAAACTAGACATTGAGGGGAAAATTCTATAAATGGCGCCCCACCCTAACAGTGCCTAAGTTAATTGAGAAATATTCTAGTGGCTATGCTTATAACTGGAATCAGTCCATATAATTTATATCAAAAAACATCCAGTTAAATATATTCTTCAAACATTCATAAACGAAGATTCATAGAGAAATACTTTGATACTCGATCCTCAGAGGGTTAATCTCCCGTTGGTTCAAGTGGACAGAGCCCACCGAACCCGATCTTCATAGGATCTCATTGGATCAAAATATAACGTTTTTTTCTTTTTTTTGTATCAACTCCAATATAAATAGTGAGTATAAAACTTATTACTTAACGTATAGGATTTATTTTAAAGAGGGGAGCGCCTCCACCAACATGTCCATGTTTCACACGCTTTCCTCAGGGTCGAGGCTCCCTTGATATATTGTTTTGCGCAGTAGAAATCGCTCCATTCGATGTACTACCAACTAGAATGGTAGTACATCGAATGGAGCGATTTCTACTGCGCAAAACAATATATCAAGGGAGCCTCGACCCTGAGGAAAGCGTGTGAAACATGGACATTTGGTGGAGGCGCTCCCCTCTTTAAAATAAATCCTATACATTAAGTAATAAGTTTTATACTCACTATTTATATTGGAGTTGATACAAAAAAAAGAAAAAAACGTTATATTTTGATCCAATGAGATCCTATGAAGATCGGGTTCGGTGGGCTCTGTCCACTTGAACCAATGGGAGATTAACCCTCTGAGGATCGAGTATCAAAGTATTTCTCTATGAATCTTCGTTTATGAATGTTTGAAGAATATATTTAACTGGATGTTTTTTGATATAAATTATAAGTTAATTGAGAAACACCATTTACAATGTTAAAAAAAACCCAACAAAGTTTAAGCGTCTACCGGCGTCTAAATATAAGGTGCCACAATCATGCCTATATAGGTGCTTTGCAGTGCTTAATGCCACTATGGGCATGGCTAACTCTGGAAGTGGAGTTAGGTGCCATAACATACCTACATAGGCGCCATTCACGACAAAGATAGGTGCCAGAGATGTAGGCCTGGAGAACCGTGATCTGCATTTCTGGTGCCTATTTTTCCCGGAGGCATGATTCTCCACATGGCACCATCATGTGTGACACATGATCGGCGGCCACTTTTTAGGCAGCCGGTGATATTGGAGAATTTGGGCCTCAATGCCGGTTGCTGGAAATGCCTGGCCTTGAATATCTGGATTGAATGCCAGCAGTAGGCAGTCAAAGCTCTGACCATTGCCGGCTGAATATTCAGCTCAATATTTTTCACTCAATGAATAGTTAAGCTCTGGAATTCATTATGGGAGTAAGTGGTACAAGCTTAGTTCACCTCAGACCCCAAACAATCGGGTTTGAGGACTCACTAAATATTAAGACAAACTGTAAACCTCACGGTATACCCTGAAGAAAGCCACATCATTGAAGGCTGAAACATTGGTTCTACCTGACCAGACATGGTGAGATCTGGAAAAATGCAAAAAGCATAATGTAGCTGGTTTAAAAAAAGATTTGGACAAGTTCCT
Source organism: Geotrypetes seraphini (assembly GCF_902459505.1). Classification (NCBI taxonomy): domain Eukaryota; kingdom Metazoa; phylum Chordata; class Amphibia; order Gymnophiona; family Dermophiidae; genus Geotrypetes; species Geotrypetes seraphini. The sequence continues at coordinate 218,216,905 of NC_047089.1, read as the reverse complement.
GGAGGAAAAGTCCATAAAGTTTTATTAATGTAGACCTGGGAAACACCACTGCTTGGAATCTTGGTATTTTTTTGGGATACTGCCAGATACTTGTGAACTGGACTGGCCACTATAAGAAGCAGGATATTGGACTAGAGGAACTGTTAGTCTGGAAAACTGCAACAAGCATAATGTAGCTGGTTTAAAAAAAAAAATTGAACAAGTTCCTGGAGGAAAAGTCCATAATATTTTTATTAAAGTAGACCTGGGGAACACCACTGCTTGGAATCCTGGTATTTTTGGGGATACTTCCAGGTACTTGTGACTTGACTGGTCACTATTGGAAACAGGATACTGGACTACAGGGACTGTTAGTCAGACCCAGTTGAGTACCTCTTAAACTAATCCCACTTTTCCACCAACTCTTACCTTGTACTGCACTGACTGCTCATTCTGTATAGAAATTCTCAGGCCAAAAGAATATGTCATATTGCTTTAAAAATTGTATTCAAGTCCAAAAGGGTTATAGATGCAAATAACTGCTCAACCGGAAAAGAACAGGTAACTTTGACAGCACATCCTAGCCTTCAGCTGGCTTCTGCTAGTATAGAGTAACCAGCATGAGTAGTGGCCCAAATCTTTGAGATGCTATAAATACAACGAGGCTTTGTTGCATTCCCTCTGTGCTGCTCTCCTTTATGCCAAAGATGCAGCTGAACACATTTTAACCTAGTTAGATTAATAAGTTTTTTTGGGGTGAAGCAGAAGGTAGGTTGACAGTGATAAAGGCACTGTGCCTAATTGGCAAAGAAAAGGTCTGTATCTTGGCTATGGCAGATGTTAATGCTTCTGTACCAGATCCAGAAATACACTGGGAGCTATTTCGTTGTAAGATTTTGGGATTTCCAGAGTTCACTATTTTTCTATGTGGCTGGTCCTCGAGCGGCCCCCGAGGACCTGGCTTGCTCCACTGTGCTCATTCTCTCCCTGTCCCATCTTGCGGATGCTGTAAACGCACCTCACGTTCACTGTGAAACCTCCAGCCTTCTAAATATAAAAATGACACCACGGAAGCCTGCTGCAGTGATTTCTGATTTAATATTGACTGTTTCCTCAGGCGCCCATTTTAATGACTTGAAACTGCTCTTGTACTGAATGTTCAGGCCATAACAACTTAGTCTAAGGCAGGGGTGTCAAAGTCCCTCCTCTAGGGCCACAATCCAGTCGGGTTTTCAGGATTTCCCCAATGAATATGCACAAGATATATTAGCATACAATGAAAGCAGTGCATGCAAATAGATCTCCATGCATATTCATTGGGGAAATCCTGAAAACCCGACTGGATTGCGACCCTTGAGGAGGGACTTTGACATCCCTGGTCTAAGGGAAACAATTTGGAGGTCGATATTCAAAGTGATCTGCCTGGTTAACTTGCTTGTGTGGGAGGATCCACTGATATTCAGCGGCACTTAACCCTAAGCCCATATTCCATACACTAAGGCCCTGAGGCACTAAGGGCTAGATTCACTAAGCAAACCGATCGTGCACCGCTCGGTTTGCGCTCATTTTCCGACTCCGGCTCCATTCACTAACCTTCTTCCAGACCTCATCCGCACCCTATTCCATCTGCGCATGAAATGAGTAAAAAGGCATGTAAATTTCTTAACGCATCGATTCATGAAACCATTTCATCCAAACCGTTTGGCCTTTCCGTTTCAAAAAGTTACGACTGCTGATGACCAGTCGTTTACATCCTCGCTGGCTATTTCTACCTAGCAACTGACATGTGCACGTTAAGAACACCATTAAAAAAATATATCTTCCCCTACAAAAATCCAAAATATATCAAAACTTTTAAATATATGTAAACCTTCATGTACATAAGCGTTAGAAATAATTTTTATTTCTTTTTTTGGAATGCACATAGTGAGCGGGGCAGTGAATCTCAGAATTGTAATGCGCATTGCGTGAAAATCACAGATTAACCCCGTGCTCTCCTTGCGCATTGTACATTTCAAATATCAATGCCAAATAACAAAAAAAAATCCAAAATAAATTAAAACTTTTATGGGCCAGCTATCCCTAAAGAGTCTTAAAGAGTCCAAAAGAGCTAGCACATGCGTTATGAGCTTCAAAACCAACAAGGATACAGTGTGCACGCGCGTCGATCGATGTTTCAGCGCTAATAGCGCTGTGTTTATGATTGTATCATTTGCATGGACAAGCTTTACTGAATCGATCGGCTACAATGACTTGGAAACAGATAGGATACGAATAGGATAGATTTTGGGACTTTAGTGAATTCTGCCCCTAACGCCCTAAGGCACTAAGGCCCATATTCCATACATGATGTCTAAAGTTATGTAGAAACGAACAAGCCACAGTGGAGGTATTCAGGAATGTTGGTGTGCAGTTTATTCAGCAATAATTAAAATCTGTGCAATGACTCGACATGCACGCGTTTCGGCCAATAGGGCCTGCCTCACGAGCCTAAAACATACATGACACACATAAAATCATGCAATGTCAACTTAATAAAACCATCATAAATACAAGACACACTGGTCAAATAAAAATGAAGAATCAAAAATGAGAAAAATATCAAAAAATTAAAAATAGAATGACATCTTATATCATAACAACATTAATGAGTTTAAGGCAGATACTGAAACAAATTAGATAAAAATTACTAAACTCAAAAAATTTTTTGAACTAAAAAAAAAAAAAATTGCTAGAACAACCGTGTAAATACATTCAACCACTAACTTGAATAACAAAACAAAATAAAACCCATTAAAAGACAAACAAAAGCCAAACTTAAAGGTTGAGATTATGGGCTCCTTTTACAAAGCCGTGCTAGGGCATTAACAAGCGCTAAATTGCCACGCACGCTAGCCTTTACCGCCTCCTTTTGAGCAGGTGGTAGATTTTTGGCTAGCGTGCACTATGGCGCACACTAGGTAATCCAGTGTGTGCGCTAAAACGCGTGGAGGGGCATAATTGAAAGTGACGTCTAAGTCCGTTTATATCCATCTCGCAAGTCGTCCAAAGTAAAAAAACAGCTTAAGACACATTTTCAAAAGATACGTCCAACTTTTTTTTAGTTTCAAAAATCGTCTAATTATACGTCCTGCCGATCTGATCATCCAAGCCACTAAATTGTCTATCTTTATACCACATTTCGGTCCACCTTTCCGTCCAAGTCCAAAATGCCTAGAACAAGCCCTGATGGACGTGGGAGGGGTCTGCAAAGTGATGGACTGCACACCCAGACATGCTACCTAAATAGTGGGGTACCTTACAGGGCACTGCTATGAACTTCACAAAAAGGGTGCTATGTCTTCTCCTCCTTCAGCTCCCTTATAGGTCATGATGAGCCCCCCAAACCACCTCCAGAATCCCCTAGATCCACTTATCTACCACCCGAATAGTCCTTATGGCTGCAGGAGCCATTTATATGCCAGTGCAAAAGGGTTTTGGGGGTGTATAGAGCAGTGCACATGTTTAAGTATCAATGCAGTGATTACAGGGGCTTATGGGCCTGGGTCCTCCTCTCTATGGGTCCCTAACCCACCCCCAAGATGACTTAAGCCGCCTCTGTGCTGGATGACTAGGCTTTCCTATGCCAGGCGGCCAGGTGATGATGGTCTGGAGGCTGAATTTTTAAGTTATGATTAAAATTTTTAGGGGGGGTGTTGGTGATCACTGGGGTAGTGTGTGGGGGTCTGATTTATGTGTTTGCAGTGCTTATCTGGTGACTTTATGTGGGTTTTTGTGACTTGTACCATGTTTTACATGGTCTAAGTCACAACGTCCAGGTTCCGTCTAGACTCTGTTGTAAAACTTTCGGTTATAAATGCTGTATGACTAAGTCTAAGCCGGCCCATGTCCCGCCCAACTCCCGCCCTCGACACGCCTCCCGAAATGCCCCGTTTAGCTTTGGTCGTTCAGGGGCACTATGAAGGCCTAGGTCGTTTAGAAATACGTTCAAAACCCGTTTTTATTATCGGCACTTGGACGTTTTTTAGAAATGTTCGCCAAGTGCCAACTTAGGCCGGTTTTTGGACGTTTTTCTCTTTTGATTATGAGTCTCTTAATGCACCTTCGTAAAAGGAGCCCTATGTGTAATTATAAAATAAGATCAAGAGTAAATAACGATGGTATATGTTGAACTTATGTCATTCATTGAAAACACTGAAATAAATACACATGATACACATCAGTATCTGGCTAAACACTCAAAATGTAAGAATGATCAATTAATTAAATGAGACAATATCTCAATATAAAAACATGAAAAGGATAGCATGTAATGCATAAAAATATATGTTTGCTTAGCCAATCTAAGTGCCTAACTGTCATAGGCCCTCTTTTACTAAGACACAGTAGAGAATTCTACTGGGGTCTGGAGCACTAAATGTTCTGACGCTCATGGGAATTCTATGTGGATCAGAGCAGCGTTGAAGCATTTAGTGCTCCGGGCAGGGGTAGAAACCTCTACCACAGCTTAGTAAAAAAGGTGTGTGTGTGTGTGTGTGTTTAATTGTATAAAAAGCTTAATCAGCAATTAACTTGTAATTGACGTTAATTTCACTTTATTGGAAGGTAGGCACCTAACTTGCTAGGCGCTTACCACTTTGGGGTAGGCACCAGGGTGCCTACCAGGAAGTAGGCATGGTTAGGGATGGATCATGGGCATGATTTTCATCTAGGCGTCTGTTTTGAACTTAGGCACACTCATATAGGCCATGAAAACCCCGGTATAAATAGGGTACACCTAAAGTTAGGATGCCTATCAACCCTAATCCCAATTCATGTGACACTAGGCATGATTTTATAAAGTGTGCCTAACTTTTAAAGATTCATGCTTATCACCACTTTCCATGTTGGAAGCAGAAACCCGAGGTACGATGGGAGGGATGTCATTGAATGAGAGTACCCAAGAAAGGGACTTGGGGGTAATGGTGGACATGACAATGAAGTCGATGGCACAGTGTGTGGTGGCCGCTAAGAGAGCAAATAGAATGCTAGATATAATCAAGAAGGGTATTACAACCAGAACACAAGAAGTTATCCTGCCGTTGTATTGGACAATGGTGCGTCCGCATCTGGAGTACTGCATCCAATATTGGTCGCCGTACCTTAAGAAGGATATGGCATTACTCGAAAGGGTTCAGAGGAGAGCGACACATCTGATAAAAGGGATGGAAAACCTTTCATACGCTGAGAGATTGGAGAAACTAGGTCTCTTTTCCCTGGAGAAGAGGAGACTTAGAGGGTATATGATAGAGACTTACAAGATCATGAAGGGCATAGAGAGAGTAGAGAGGGAAAGATTCTTCAAACTTTCAAAGAATAAAAGAACAAGAGGGCATTCAGAAAAGTTGAAAGGGGACAGATTCAAAACAAATGCTAGGAAGTTCTTCTTTACCCAACGCGTGGTGGACACCTGGAATGCATTTCCAGAGGACGTAATAGGGCAGAGTATGGTACTGGGGTTTAAGAAAGGATTGGACAATTTCCTGCTGGAAAAGGGGATAGAGGGGTATAGATAGAGGATTACTGCACAGGTCCTGGACCTGTTGGGCCACCGCGTGAGCGTACTGCTGGGCACGATGGACCTCAGGTCTGACCCAGCGGAGGCATTGCTTATGTGCTTATGTTCAATACATCATGCACACTATATAGTAGTGGTTCCCAACCTTGTCCTGGAGGAGCACCAGGCCAGTCGAGTTTTTGGAATTGCCCTAATGAATATGCATGAGAGAGATTTGCATATAATGGAGGTGGCAGAAAGCAAATGTGCCCCATGTATATTCATTAGGGCTATCCCAAAAACCCGACTGGTGCTTCTCCAGGACAGCATTGGGAACCACTGTTATATAGGATGTGTTGGGAATCCTTACCAAGATCTATGTCCAGAAAATATGTTTCTGACTCAGAGGAGGATGTTTCTTTCATCTTGTCTGCTCCTACTATGATCCTTGTGAGATGTAAAGAGATCACTGGGATCACATTTAAAATTCTTTCAACTCCAAACTATGCAGAACGATTTCTATGAAAGCAACATACGCTACTAACATAATTTTTCATTGACATATGTGCACAGTGCTGCTGATGTGTGTGGTGATGTCACCCACTTGTACTCCTAGCTTCACCTGTTGTCCATGGTAAACATCCTTTAGTGCAGAGGTGTCAAAGTCCCTCCTCGAGGACCGCAATCCAGTCGGGTTTTCAGGATTTCCCCAATGAATATGCATGAGATCTATTAGCATACAATGAAAACAGTGCATGCAAATAGATCTCATGCATATTCATGGGGGAAATCCTGAAAACCCGACTGGATTGCGGCCCTCAAGGAGGGACTTTGACACCTCTGAGAACAACACTTCTTATGTAACACAACAGCCTCCTTTTTTTGTGCCTTTGTGAATGTACTCTCCCTACTGGGGTTGTAGTGTCAAGAACCATCCCAACTATTAAAACCACTTACACAGACGTTCTGATTGCCTCTGGAACCAGGTTCAAGTGTAATCTAGTTTTGTTTTTTTATTAATTGATAGTTTACTTATCAGAGCCGACACAGACATCAAAGGCGCAGCATCAGGTCTCCATCCAGATTTTATTGGACTCAGCAGACAATTATCAAGGATGTAGCACTGGATCTCCATTTAGTACCATCAAATTGAACAGCAACAGCAAAAACATATACAGGTAACTAACAGACAAAAGACCCAAATACTTTCCCCACCTCCCCTTCCCTGTCAAGCCCATCCTTTCACAACCCATGTTCCCACCTCTTCACCACCCTATTTTGTACCACCACTCAACCCCCCCACACACCCCAAAAAAATCTAGTTAAGTCTAACCTATGATGTATTAGACGAGTGGTTCCCAACCCTGTCCTGGAGGACCACCAGGCCAATCGGGTTTTCAGGATAGCCCTAATGAATATGCATGGAGCAGATTTGTATGCCTCTCACTTCCATTATATGCAAATCTCTCTCATGCATATTCATTAGGGCTAGCCTGAAAATCCGATTGGCCTGGTGGTCCTCCAGGACAGGGTTGGGAACCACTGTATTAGACCACAAATGTGCTCTTTTAAGCCAGTCAGTAGCTGCTTCTACATTCCATCACTTTTTCCCACTGGGGAATATCAGTGGCAGAAAGCAGTCAAGGAAATGAGCCTGTGTCATTTGTGCTGCTGCTTGGGTCATCAGAGTGTTCTAGAATTATTGTTAACAATATAGGTGAATTGCTTCCTCTCTCTTTTGTTTGAAGTAAAAAAGCTTCAGACTGGGTTTAGTTGAAATCTTGCATCTTTTTTTTTATTTCACAGGCTCCCTCTGTCTTGCACTTTCTTAAGTATGTATTAAAACAGAGCTGAGCACTGCTGAGCACAGCTTTCTCTCTGAAGAATGATCTATGGTTTTCATTAAGGTTTCACAGGCTTCGTGGTGCATGCCCACCAGGAACTGACAACCGGGATGATGAGGGGTGTGAAGAAGCAGCTCCGGGGGGTGGCAACCCACACCCTCATCAGACAGTATACAATTTATAAAGTGTACACGCACACAGGTCACCCGTGTCCTGCTTAAATCTCACAGTCATCTGGTAAGCTCTAGAGAGGTAAGTCTATAAATTGGTACATAGACATATGTGCTACTTGTAAACATCATAGGCACCAGGTAGTTATTTATTTAATAATTTATCAACCGCCTTGTTGTGGGTAATTGTACAAATGTTTTGGCCGTCTGCCATACCCTCTTTAGAGTAATGTACTAGCAGAGTTAGGCACCATGCTTTATAGAATAGCGTGCAGCCAGACGCACATGCAAGCTTTAATGAATGCCAAGTGTTAGCAACCAATTATTGATACTTAAGGTCACATTGATTAGTTTGCATGTGCATCTTGGGTGCACAAATCTGGGTACCATATATAGATTTCAGGAAATAGTCCTCAGTGGTGTATTTGTAAAATAGCCCCTAAACAGATATCTATTAGTACTTCCCACCTAGATAACCTTGAATAAAATTACCCTTATAATGCCCAGTCAATAGTACAGAATCCTCCAGTGATTTATAACATAACATAAAATCAACTTATAGACCACATAACCATGAGGATCTTTGCAGTTTACAAAAGATTGCCCTATTTCACAAATAGAAAAATTACCGTATTTACCTAAGAATCTAGAAAACAAATAAGTCTTTAGATGCCTTCTGAAATCCAAGTATGAGAAAGACAGAGAATAGTTGCTTAAAATCTTTATCCCAGACATCTACACTAGCTTCCCATCCCAGCCTGAATAAATTTCAAAATCTTCTGCATAGTGTTCCACATACTCAACGGTAGTTCTGCCACCACTTACCGGTATTCAATTATTCTCCTCGACATGGTCCTCTTCACCCAGAAAGCTTGGCAGGATGCATGGACAGTCTTCCAACTACTATCAGATCTGAACCAAACTACCTCAACATTTCATAAGAATCTAAAGACCTACTTCTTTGACTCCATATACTCTACTGACAATTAATTACCATCAACCATCAGATCCAAACTAAACTACCCCATGAGGCCAGAGTTTTGTTTAAGTTTGCTTGCATTTGTTACAAATCAATTTTTGGTTTGTCACCTGGATACCTTGTTTCCCTTTTTTTTTTTGAACCACCCAAATAAGGTCACACGCAGATTTTGTCTGTTTACATTTCCTTCTGCTAAATGATGTTGTTACAAAAGATTTTTGGAGAGAACTCTCTCTTTTCAAGCTGCCAAACTGAATGATTGGTTTGGTAAAATTATGCTAGGATCCTCTTCTTATCTTGATTTAAGAAAACTATTGAAGATCCAACTGTTTGAAAAATTTGTATCCTAACTGGTTGTTTCGTTTAATAATTCCATGCTTCTGTCATGCAATGTATTTTCTTTTAAATTGTATTTTTACTGTATGCTCGGTTCTTATTTGTTATAACCCGCTTAGAACCATTCTTTTAAATTGCATTTTTCTTTTAAATCATATTTTATACCGTAGGACTAATTCCTATTTATTGTATTTTGTTTTGAATTGGTTTTTCCTTTTAAATTGTACTCTCCACTGTATGACTTGTGCTTATTTGTTGTAAACCACCTAGAACCCATTTTTGGTTAGGCGTTATATAAAAATAAAATTATTATTATTATTATTATGTTTTGAAAGAAGCTAAAGACCCACCTCTGAAACTCCATATAATCTACCAACAATCACCCCTAGACCTAATCTATGGACCTATCCCATTGATACCCATACCATGCAACTTACCAACCCAAGTTTATTACCTACCTCTGCAACATTCAAAAACTGAACAATTCATATCCCCCATATAACCTTATCTCTCCTATTCCATTCGTAATGCATCAATTTGTATACCAATAACTTTCTAATTGTAAGTCACCTTGAACTCTCTATGCTGTGAGCCCTGAACCTGTCCTCCAAGCTCCCACTTCCCTGTGGATCACAGATCACAGGTACACAAAGTCATACACAGTGGTACCTCGGTTTACGAGTGCACCGGTTTGTGAGTGTTTTGCAAGACGAGCAAAACATTTGCAAAATCAGTGCCTCGGAAACTGAGCATGGCTCGATTTACGAGCGCCTCCCCGCAATCCAGCACCCTCCCCCCCACGATCCGGCACCCCCCCGACGTGATCCGGCACCCCCCCCCCGATGCGATTGGGCACCCCCCATCACGATCCGGCACCCCCTGACGCTTCTTACCCTCATCTGGGCACCGGCACCGGCATGTCCTGTGCTTGGTGCCAGTGCCCGAAGATCGGCCTCCTCTTCTGCTAGGCCTTGAGTACCGTATTTTCACATAGATAACGCGCACCCGTGTAAAACACGCACACGGGTATAGCACGCAAAAAACACATATTTATGTACATAAATTTTTATATACCGCGCACACCCGTATACCGCGCATGCTGCCCGACTCTCCTTTCGCCCGCCCCGACTCTCCTCTGGAGACCCTGACTCTGTTTTCGCCCACCCTGACTCTCCTTTCCTCCTTGAAGTCCTGTCCCTACCCTGAAAGCCTGATGCCCCCCCGACATCCGATTCACCCCCCCCCCCACAGGACCGCTCGCACCCCCACCCCGAAGGACCGCTTGCACGCACCCGCACCCCCACCCTGAAGGACCGCTCGCACCCCCACCCGAAGAACCGCTCGCAACCCCACAGCCTCACCCCCCTCCCCCATGGAGAAGCTGTCTACCTTGTTTCCGGATGCCAGCGAGCCCAGCTGTTTCCTCTGCCGGCGGTCCCGTCCCTTCTCTGAGCCCTGCTATGCTGCTTTTTCTTCCGGCGGTCCCGCCCTTTCTCTGACATCAGAGAAAGGGCGGGACCGCCTGAAGAGGAAGCAGCGCAGCACAGGGCTCTGAGAAGGGGCAGGACCGCCGGCAGAGGAAGCAGCTGGGCTGGCATCCGGAAGCAAGGTAGACAGCTTCTCCATGGGGGAGGGGGGGAGGCTGTGGGGGTGCGAGCGGTTCTTCGGGTGGGGGTGCGAGCGGTCCTTCGGGGTGGGAGTGCGAGCGCTCCTTCCAGGTGATGAATCGGGCATCGGAGGGGGAAACTGTGTAAAAAAAATTTTGTACAACGCGCTCACGCGTATAACGCGCAAGGGTATGCGCGGTTTGTAAAAACCACGTATAACGCGCGCATTATATACGAGAAAATACGGTATATCATTATGTCTAGTTTAAAGTAGAGATGTTTGTCCTGTTCCATTTCTACTGATATTACTCATGCTGCATGCAGTCGGGCGGTTTCTTTCTTTCTTTCTTTTTTTAATGAAACCAGAATAAATGAATATATTTTAGAATATCATGATTATTCAAAATCATGCATATGCATGGACTTTGAAGCACTTTGCAATGTTTCAGTTTTGCATTTAAAACAAGGTGTTGTGGGAGAAGCTTCTGTATTTGGCATTGGTCACTGATGAGACTCTGGAGAACTGTAGGGGGCTAAACTGTAGGATTAGCATTTGAACCTGGGTGATTTACTTTAACAGACATTATTCTGGTGCTTTATAAACATGTAGGTACTACAAAGAATAACGTGATGCCGCTTGGGTGGGAAATACATGCCTTTCTGATCACACAAACTTGAATTTCATGGACATTCACCAACTGATGAACTCTATAGGGATAAACAGATCAAGGGTGCTTTCCAGGCTTTGCTGTGGTATCTCGGGCCTTAGTAGTGTTTAGCTGAGTGTGCAGGAGACACAGGTCTGTCAGATAGTCAGATGCTGAACACGTAGGGGATGTCAGATAGCAAGGCTTGGAAATGCTGAAGATTTGCACAGCGCCCGAGGTTCAGTAGAAAGGTTCAAAAGCCTTTCCCATTTGAGTAATTTCACCAGCAGAAGGCATTGCCTAGAACAGGGGAAGGCAACCTTTATATACAGAGGGCCACATGAATGTCACTACTATCCCTAGCTGCGACATTATGGAATGTCAGCATTGAAAATTCACAGAGCTCCATACACCTTCTATGACAAACAGATAAGTAAAAATGTAACTAAAAGTTTTCTGTGTATAGGGGAAAGGGATGGAATTTGATATATTACCTTTCTGGGGTTACAATCAAAGTGGTTTACATATTATATACAGGTACTCGTTTTTTGTACCTGGGGCAATGGAGGGCAAGACAGAGGGAGCCTGTGAACTAAAAAGATGCAAGACTTCAACTAAACCCAGTCCGGAGGTTTTTACTTCAAACAAAAGAGAGAGGAAGCAATTGTTAACAATAATTCTAGAACTCTCTGATGACCCAAGCGGCAGCACAAATGACACAGGCTCAGTTCCTTGACTGTTTTCTGCCATTGGTATTCCCCAGTGAGAAAAAAGTACTGGAATGTAGAAGCAGCTACTGACTGGCTCAAAAGAACACATTTGTGATCTAATACATCAGAGGTTAGACTAATTTAGCTAGATTTTTTATGGGGGGGGGGTGAGGAGTGGCACAAAAGAGGGTGGTGAACAGGTGGGAAAATGTGGGGGGGGAGGAGGGGCTTGAGAGGGAGGGGCAGGTAGGGGACATATTTGGCCACTGTCACAAGGAGCTGCAATGTTATTTACCTCGGTGTTACAAAAACTTGCTTCTACAGATTGCAATTAATTCAAAATACTGCTGCGAAATTGATTTTTGGCAAGCGTGAATTTGATCACGTGACGCTGTTGCTTCAGAGTCTTCATTGGCTCTCAGTTTGTTTTAGAGTTCAATTTAAGTGTGCCTGTGTTGTTTTTAAAATTTTACATGGTATTTTTACTCCTCTCCTTCCTCTATCCTGGAATGTTTATAGATTTTCTTTTGCAAGAGGTGATGAACAATTCAAATGATCTCTTCCTTCCAAATAAAGGGATTAAGGGAGTTAAGTTTTTCAGTCACTCTTTGATTTTTTTAAGCTCTCTCAACTGCGGAATGACCTTCCACTTCTTTTAAGGCGTTCCGGCTCACGTCAACCTTTTCGCAAATCTTTAAAAACACTAAATACTTTGAAAATTAGCTTCACCAAACTTAGGGCTCCTTTTACAAAGCCGCGCTAGCGGGATTAACGCGCGTGACTTTTCATCACGCACTAACCCCCGCGCCTGCCAAAAACTACCGCCTGCTTAAGAGGAGGCGGTAACGGATAGCGTGTCCGGCGGTTTAGCGTGCGCTATTATAAGTGTTAAACCACTAGCGAGCCTTTGTAAAAGGAGCTCTTAGTCTTTTCTGTTTTTTTATTCGATAACTTAACTACTGTAAACTGAGTCGAGCTTTCCTTGAATGATGACTCGGTGTATAAAGTCAAGCATTGGATTAAATTAGATTAGATTAGATTAGCTGCAGTGGGAACTGAACCCAGTTTCTCTGGTTCTCAGGCTGCTGCACTAACCATTAGGCTAGCCCAGGGGAAGGCAATTCCGGTCCTCGAGCACTACAGGCAGGCCAGGTTTTCAGGCTATCCACAATGACTATGTATGAGAGGGATCTGCATGCACTGCTTTCTTGAGATGCAAATCCATCTCATGCATAGTCATTGTGGATATCCTGGAAACCTGCCCTGCTTGTGACTCTTGAGGACTGGGATTGCCTACCTCTGGGCTAGTATACCGCCCATTCTCTCATGGTCTGCATAAAATTTGATGCTGGGCGGCAGGCAGCTCACCTCTGCCCTAGAATGTTCTTTTTTTTATTAGTATTATTGGATATGGAAATTGCTATGGTGTTATTTTACATTTTGAATGACAGTTTATCAAATACTGGATTAATTTATTAATTAAAACTGCGTAGCTGTCCACACTCTAATAGCTTCCGCCATTCTCTCCCATATTATCCCATGATTAAACACCTTACGTGAGGTGACATATCGCCTCTCCTCCATTGGCAATTATAATTGCATTTGCTGTTTTCAGTTGTTACACTTGCCAAATGCAGACAATGTGAGAATTATGTTGAGAACACAAAGGGAGAACCAAGGCAGTCATCGCTCATTTTCGTATAAATGGAACATAATCATCTCTGTAAACACCTTCATTAAGAAGCAATCAGTTTTCAGTGCTTGTTTGATGGACACACAGAAAATCTGCACTTCCGAAGGGAGCCCAGAGGGAACTGTGCTCAAAGCCTGATGCCGAGTGTGGCACAGCACAGAGGCTCTGCTCGTCATTCCTTGTAACCAGACAAAATAATACATTGCAACAGTACAAAAGCACTCGTGTTTCTTTTCTGATTATCAGAGGATAATAGAATCAATTACAATTCACTGCAACAAGAACCCAGGTAATTAGAGAGAATTTGGGTCTTAAAGGAGATTTCAGTCTTTGGTCGCAATTTATTTACATTTCTGCACCTGCCTTTCTAAGAAATTGTCAAGGCACGATATCCAATGTGGGTTAGGTATTAGAGAATGACATGGGGACATATTTTTCCCCATCCCCTCGGGAACTCATTTTCCCATCCCATTCTGGAGAGTTCTTTTCCTGTCCCTGCCCCATTCCTGCAAGCTCTGTCCTCATCTGCACAAGCCTCAAACACTTTAAAATCACAAGTAGCAACATTCTAGAGCTCAGACTGTGATGTCATAATGCCTCATTCCACCAATGCCTAAACTCTGTCCTCATCTGTACAAGCCTCGAACATGTTAAAATCATAAGTAGCAACATTCTAGAGCTCAGTCTGTGATGTCATAATGCCTCATTCCACCAATGCCTAAGCTCTGTCCTCATCTGCACAAGCCTCAAACACTTTCAAATAATAAGTGTTCGAGGCTTGTGCAGTTAAAGCAGAGCTTACAGGAATGGGGCAGCGACAAAACTCACTGAGGCAGCAACAAAACTCCCGGGGATGGATTTCCTTTACAAGTGGTACAAAAAACCAAAATTCTCGGAGTTATTCTCGATAACAAACTTTCCTTTCACGACCACATCAATAGCGTCATTAAATCTTCATTTTTCAGACTTAGACAAATACGATCAATCTCTAAATCATTCGATACCAATTCGTTAAAGATTCTCATTCATTCTTTCATTATATCCAAATTAGATTATTGCAATGCCCTATTTCAAGGTATCGCCCAAAAGGAGATCAAGCGTTTGCAGATCATACAGAATACAGCGATCAGACTTATCACAAAAGCAAAAAAATTTGATCATATCACTCCTCTCCTCAAGGAGGCCCATTGGCTTCCTGTGGCCCACAGAATAATATATAAGCTCTGCCTACTTACATTTAAATCCCTTCATTTTAAATCTCCGGCATTTATCTTTAAATTACTAATTCCTTATTCTTCTAACAGAACTTTAAGATCAGATAAACAACGCTTATTAACAATTCCTTCATTAAAAATAATTAATACACGTCGACAATATATCTTTTCAGTTACAGCGCCCCAAACCTGGAATTCTCTCCCTATCTATTTACGTGAAGAAACTAACTTGGACAAATTTAAAAGTAATCTTAAAACTTTCTTATTTAGCGACGCTTTTATTACTTAAATGTTATTCTGTTTTTTCTTTTTAAATCTTTACAAGTTTCTTTTTAAATCTTTACAAGTTTCAGAATCGATTTATTTTACGCTAGAATAATTTTTTAATCTTTTCCCCTTTTTATCCCACCCATATGTGTTTTCCCTTATTTGTTTCTTACTTTGCTCAAATATATTGTAATTTCTCCCCCTACTTACCCTAATGTTTCCAATTTGTCCTGTAATGAAATCGTTCTGTCGTGCTTGTTTGTTTTTTTCTTTTTTTGTAAATTTTTTTTGTAAATTTTATATATTGTAATTTTAAACTTGTGTTAATCGCTTTGAAATTGATAAAGCGATCAATCAAATATATATTAAACTTGGAAACTTGGAAACTTGGAAATTGAGCTCCTGCAGGGACGGAGAAAAATGTATTCCCTGGTCATTCAGTATTAGGTATCTTCCACACCAAAATTGTTCTCTTCTGCTAAAGTTCATGCCTACCTGCTGTAGCTGGGAATCAAGAAGCCACACTGTCAATCTTCTGCTGAATTATGGCCCCACTCTACATGGTACAATCACATTGCTGGGGGGGGGGGGGGGGGGAGAATCTCTTTTTTTCTAGTATTTCTTGCCATTTGAGGGCATTACATTAGAACATAATAATAGCCATACTGGGTCACACTGAAGGTCCATCTAGTCAGTATCCTTCTTCCAACAGTGGCCAATCAAGGTTACAAGAACAATACCTGACAGAGGCCCTGATGTTCAAAGCTTGCCACTAAGGTTTGATTTAGACTGGTTGTAGCCAGTCTAGTACACAAGTCATGCATTTGGGCTGCTAAAACCTGAAGAAACTGTACGGTGTTGGGGGTGAAGAACTTATGAGCACGACAGAAGAGCGGGACTTGGGTGTGATTGTATGTGATGATCTTAAGGTGGCCAAACAGGTTGAAAAGGTGATGGTGAAAGCTAGAAGGATGCTAGGGTGCATAGGGAGAGGTATGGCCAGTAGGAAAAAGGAGGCATTGATGCCTTTGTATAAGACTCTGGTGAGACCTCACTGAGAATATTGTGTACAATTCTGGAGACTACACTTTCAAAAAGATATACCGTATTTTCGCGGATATAACGCGCGCGTTATACGTGATTTTACGTACCGCGCATACCCCTCGCGCGTTATATGCCTGAGCGCGGTATACAAAAGTTTTTAAACATAGTTCCCACCCCGCCCGACGCCCGATTCACCCCCCCAGCAGGACCGCTCGCACCCCCACCCCGAACGACCGCTCGCACGCGCTCCCACCCGCACCCGCATCCACGATCGGAGCAAGAGGGAGCCCAAGCCCTCTTGCCCGGCCGACTCCCCGACGTCCGATACATCCCCCCCCCCGGCAGGACCACTCGCACCCTCACCCCGAAGGACCGCCGACTCCCCAACAATATCGGGCCAGGAGGGAGCCCAAACCCTCCTGGCCACGGCGACCCCCTAACCCCACCCCGCACTACATTACGGGCAGGAGGGATCCCAGGCCCTCCTGCCCTCGACGCAAACCCCCCTCCCTCCAACGACCGCCCCCCCCTAAGAACCTCCGCCCGTCCCCCAGCCGACCCGCGCCCCCCCTGGCCGACCCCCACGACACCCCCCCCCGCCTTCCCCGTACCTTTGTGTAATTGGGCCAGAAGGGAGCCCAAACCCTCCTGGCCACGGCGACCCCCTAACCCCACCCCGCACTACATTACGGGCAGGAGGGATCCCAGGCCCTCCTGCCCTCGACGCAAACCCCCCTCCCCCCCAGCCGACCCGCGACCCCCCTGGCCGACCCCCACGACCCCCCCACCCCCCTTCCCCGTACCTTTGGAAGTTGGCCGGACAGACGGGAGCCAAACCCGCCTGTCCGGCAGGCAGCCAACGAAGGAATGAGGCCGGATTGGCCCAGCCGTCCTAAAGCTCCGCCTACTGGTGGGGCCTAAGGCGCATGGGCCAATCAGAATAGGCCCTGGAGCCTTAGGTCCCACCTGGGGGCGCGGCCTGAGGCACATGGGCCAAACCCGACCATGTGTCTCAGGCCGCGCCCCCAGGTGGGACCTAAGGCTCCAGGGCCTATTCTGATTGGCCCACGCGCCTTAGGCCCCACCAGTAGGCGGAGCTTTAGGACGGATGGGCCAATCCGGCCTCATTCCTTCGTTGGCTGCCTGCCGGACAGGCGGGTTTGGCTCCCGTCTGTCCGGCCAACTTCCAAAGGTACGGGGAAGGGGGGTGGGGGGGTCGGCCAGGGGGGTCGCGGGTCGGTCGGAGGTTCTTGGGGGGGGGCGGTCGTTGGAGGGAGGGGGGTTTGCGTCGAGGGCAGGAGGGCCTGGGATCCCTCCTGCCCGTAATGTAGTGCGGGGTGGGGTTAGGGGGTCGCCGTGGCCAGGAGGGTTTGGGCTCCCTTCTGGCCCAACTACACAAAGTACGGGGAAGGCGGGTGGGGGTGTCGTGGGGGTCGGCCAGGGGGGTCGCGGGTCGGCTGGGGGACGGGCGGAGGTTCTTGGGGGGGGACGGTCGTTGGGGGGAGGGGGTTTGCGTCGAGGGCAGGAGGGCCTGGGATCCCTCCTGCCCGTAATGTAGTGCGGGGTGGGGTTAGGGGGTCGCCGTGGCCAGGAGGATTTGGGCTCCCTCCTGGCCCAATATTGTCGGGGAGTCGGCGGTCCTTCGGGGTGGGGGTGCGAGTGGTCCTGCCGAGGGGGGAGAAGAATCGGACGTCGAGGGGGGGCATCAGGCTTTCAGGATGGGGACAGGACTTCAAGGGGGGACAGGCAGATCTTCAAGGGGGACAGGCAGACCTTCAAGGGGGACAGGACTTCAAGGGGGGACAGGCAGACCTTCAAGGGGGGACAGGCAGACCTTCAAGGGGGGACAGGACTTCAAGGGGGACAGGCACGGAGAGGCGGGGCAGTGCACCGAAAGTCAGGGCGGGTGAACGGTGAGTCGGGGCAACCAGAGGAGAGTCGGGGCAGTGCACCGAAAGTCAGGGTGAGTCGGGGCAACCAGAGGAGAGTCGGGGAGGGCGAAAGGAGAGTCGGGGTGGCCAGAGGAGAGTCGGGCAGCATGCGCGTTATATGCCTGAGCGCGGTATAGAAAAGTTTTTGTACATATCATCGTGATTTCTGCGCGCTATACCCCTGTGCGCGTTTTACAATGGTGCGCGTTATATCCGCGAAAATACGGTAAACAGGATAGAGTTGGACCAGAGGAAGGCTACTAAAATGATGCTCTTGGTCTTCATCATAAGGCATATGGGAACAGACTTAAGATCTCAATACGTATGCTTTGGAGGAAAGGTGGGAGAGGGGAGATATGATAGAGACGTTTAAATACCTTTGTGGCATAAATGCACATGAGTCGAGACTCTTTCATAAGAACATAAGAAGTTGCCCTCGCTGAGTCAGACCAAAGGTCCATCTTGCTCAGCGGTCCGCTCCCGCGGCGGCCCATCAGGCCTAGTGCCTGAACAGTGGTCCCTGATTAATTTTATAACTTACCTCTAATCCCATCCCTATAATCTACCTCTACTCTTATCTGTACCCCTCAATCCCTTTGTCCTCCAAGTACCTATCCAAGGCTTCTTTGAACCCCTGTAGCGTGCTCCTGTTTATCACATCCTCCGGTAGCGCGTTCCATGTATCCACCACCCTCTGTGTGAAAAAGAACTTCCTGGCGTTTGTTCTAAACCTCTCCCCTTTCAATTTCTCTGAGTGCCCCCTTGTACTTGTTGATCCCCATAATTTGAAAAATCTGTCCCTGTCTATTTTTTCTATGCCCTTCATGATCTTGAAGGTTTCTATCATGACTCCTCTAAGTCTCTGCTTTTCCAGGGAGAAAAGCCCTAGCTTTTTCAGTCTGTCTGTATATGAGAGGTCCTCCATGCTCTTTATTAGCTTAGTTGCTCTTCTTTGGACTCTCTCAAGTACCTCCATGTCCTTCTTGAGGTACGGTGACCAGAATTGAACCAGAATTTGAAAAGAAGCTCTGGAATGAGAAGTAATAGGATGAAGTTAAGGGGTGATGGGCTCCGGAGTAATCTAAGGAAATACCCTTTTACAGAAAGAGTGGTAGATTCGTGGAACAGTCCCTCAGAAGAGGTGGTGGCGACAATGACTGTATCTGAATTCAAGAACATGTGGGATAGGCACGTGGGATCTCTTAGAGAGAGGAAGAGATAATGGTTACTGCAGATGGGCCATTTGGCCTTTATCTGCCATCATGTTTCTAAGTTACTTGCATTTCAGTTTCCAGTGCATAAAGGGGTTCTGTGTGGATTTTGCTGTTCAAGGTAGCAGTCACCTGATAACTCTATGCACATGCATTACAACAAGCTTCTTAATATTAAAATGCACAGAGAGGAACGCCTACCTATAAGACTGAAAATATTCTGGTGGGTCTGGAACTCTAGTAAAATGAGGGTTTCTCAGTGGAGCAGTCTACCAGCAATTTTTTTTTTTTTTTTTTTTAATCTGCGCATGTTTGGGATATGTGCCCATGTGCATGTATTATATGTGTGTGTGCCTTGCACCTAACAGATGTGATCCAAATCATTGTGCAAACTCTCTCCCTCCCCCCCCCCCAAACTTCCAAACTACTGCCATAGCAACAGAATTCAGCTGCAACTCTATGAAAGGTGGGTTTTTTTTTTTTTTTTTGCCTTTACTGCTTCTGCCTTGTTCAGAGCTCTGGAGACCATAGCCATACACTTTACTGGATGTGTGCACCATAGTTCTGCTTACTAATCAGCTCTTGTGTGCATGCACCAGGCAGGCTTCTCCTCTTTTTACTGCCAATGCTGATAATGTGCATGCTGTCAGAGCTGAGCATCGATCAGTACTTGAGAATCGCTGTAAAAGCTGGTGTTTCCCCAACACAGCACTGGAGTTTTGTGCATCTGGGCAGAATCCCAAAGAGTAGCAAGATTCCATGCTACCAATTTCAGGGCAAGCAGCGACTTTGTGTCTGTCTTAATAGCAGTACCATACACCTAGGGCTCCTAGCGTTTTTAGCGCATGCGCTGGATTAGTGCACCTATAGCGCGCGCTAGCTGAAAAATTACCGCCTGCTTAAAAAAAGGTGGTAGCGGCTAGCGCGCGGGGCAATTTAGGAGCCCCTAGCAATGTCCATCTATTTTAAATCAAATATTTTTATATGTTTTTGCAGATTCTTCAGAAATGTCTCCATATGCAAAAACATATGGGCATTGTTGGGAGACAGCAGACTTGAGAGAGACTTGGGTGTGCTGGTGGATGCATCACTGAAGCCATCTGCACAGTGCGCAGCAGCCTCGAAAAAAGCCAACAGGATGCTGGGCATCATAAAGAGGGGCATAACAACCAGGACGCGGGAAGTCATCATGCCATTGTATCGAGCGATGGTGCGTCCACATCTGGAATACTGCGTTCAGTATTGGTCGCCGCACCTCAAGAAGGACATGGCGGTACTTGAGAGAGTCCAAAGGAGAGCAACGAAACTGGTAAAGGGGCTGGAACACTGCCCATACACCGAGAGATTAGATAGGCTGGGGCTCTTCTCTCTGGAAAAAAGGAGACTCAGGGGAGATATGATAGAGACCTTCAAGATCATGAGGGGCATAGAGAGGGTGGATAGGGACAGATTCTTCAGACTGAAGGGGACAACAAGTACGAGGGGGCATTCGGAGAAACTGAAGGGAGATAGGTTCAAAACAAATGCAAGGAAGTTTTTTTTCACCCAAAGGGTCGTGGACACATGGAATGCGCTACCGGAAGAAGTGATCAGGCAGAGTACGGTACAGGGATTCAAACAGGGATTGGACGGATTCCTGAGGGATAAAGGGATCGTGGGATACTGAGAGAGATGCTGGGATGTAACACAGGTATAGAAAGCTAACCAGGTAATAAGTATAGTAACCCAATAGGTCGTGCATGTGCAAGACCGGAGGGTTAGGACTACGATGGGAAGATAGGACTTAAATGAGAAAACAAGGTGGCAAGGGAGCCCCTTCTGGTGATGCAGACAGGTCGTGACCTGTTTGGGCCGCCGCGCGAGCGGACTGCCGGGCGGGATGGACCTATGGTCTGACCCGGCGGAGGCACTGCTTATGTTCTTATGTTCTTATACAAAAAAATGTAATTTAAATAGATGGACATCACTAGGTGTATGATAGTGACAATTTAGTGGTGGTGATTAAGTTAATGAACACGGCTTTAGAGATATGTGTTAATAGCAGTGCATGGGCTTTTCCTCCAGAAACTTATCCAAACCTTTTTTAAACCCAGCTACACTAACTGCTTAGAACATAAACCCAGTAGCCCGTTCTCACAGTGGCCAATCTAAGTCACTAGTACCTGCTTTTAACCACATCCTCTTGCTAATGTATTAGCTGTCTGTCAATGGGAAGATTTACTGATAACCTGAACTCTGGAATGTATCAAAGTCTTGTCCCAACCATGTTACGACTCTAAAAGACCCTATAATTAAAATGTATTAGATTTTGCAGTCATTGCCAGGATTGTAGCCAGACACCCAGTCTTGGGTAGGCTTGGATTCAGATCAGGTGAGCGGATCTCTCCTTCTCCCACTCAGGTGATCCAGCTCCCACCTTCAGCACTCCGGTGTCTCAAGTCGCCCCTCTCCCGCCTTGGCGATCCGGCTCCTCGGTGTCTCAAGCTGCCTCTCTCCTTCCTGGGTGATCCACCCACTCCAGTGGTTTCAAGCCCAGCGCTGCATACCTTTTAGAGAACCGATCTTCACCAGCAGCAAGAGGCGTGACCGATATACACTGCTCGCGCTGACCCCACGGCCTTCCTTCTGATGTACTCTGACTATGCAGAACAGGAAGTCGTGTCAGCAGGAAAGCTATGGGACTGGCGTGAGCAGTATACATCAGTCATGTTGCTCACTGCCGGTGAAGATCGGCTCTCTGAAAGGTACATGACTGAAGAGATTTTGAGAGTTTTTAGCTGGTGGGGCTTGGGGACTCCCATCAGCTAATGTAAATATGCTGCTATTGGATGGGCCTGAGGCCAATGTGGGTGGGCCTGGGCCCACCTGTTGCTATGCCACTGGTTACCACAGCGTAGCACAGCAATTTAATGTACAGTAACTACAAACCTAATGTGGCATCTACTGGGGGAAGGAGCATGTCCCTGTACTATTCCTGTGTTAAAATGTCATTCAGTGTGATTCCTGGGTCCAGTTAGTACAGACACTCTTAGTGTCTCCTATTTAAGAGGCACTAAATGGGGCCCACACTGACTACAGAAATGACAGTGTACAGCATGTATCGTGCACAACTTGCAGGATGCCTTCCATTCTCATTCTCCACCCGCACTCCGCCTAGTTAATGTCCTCTGCCACAAAATACAATCAATGCACACTTTAGCACATATTAAACAGTAGAAATATTATGCGCTGGCTATTATCACATGCTAAACTGCACATAATTCTGTAAAACGGTGCCAACGCAGGCCCACCCATAGGTATAAAGCTTATACAGAATTATGGTTATGGTTACAATTTATTTACTTCTGTCCTCTCTCAAATGACAA
Source organism: Geotrypetes seraphini (assembly GCF_902459505.1). NCBI lineage: Eukaryota > Metazoa > Chordata > Amphibia > Gymnophiona > Dermophiidae > Geotrypetes > Geotrypetes seraphini. Next base: position 218,194,372 of record NC_047089.1, on the reverse strand, counting down.
TAGAGTGGTTTACAATAAAAGCATTAAAAAACACACACTGACACACAACGGGAAATGAATGCTAATAATGATAGAAAAGGCAGAAAAGACCAAACAAGAAAGATTTTTAGTGCCAGCTGTGGCAGTAACAGCTCCGATCTGTAGAGAGTTGCGCAGGCACAGAAATCCCACCCATCCCAGCCCGTCCCCGTCAGGATCCTCTCCGTCCTCACCCATCCCCGCCAGGATCCTCTCCGTCCCCACCAGGATCCTTTCCGTCCCCACCCATCCCCACAAGGAATTACCTCCATCCCCGCCCGTCCCCATAAAAAGCAGCAATTACTTCTGACAGGATCATCAATTCCACAGTTTCTTTTGTCTTTGCGCTGCTGTTTTCCTTGTGGAATCTTTTTGTCATGATAGGGTGGGGATGGGTGGGACTGGGCAGGCCTGGGGGCGGGTCTAGGGGTCCAGATTTTCCAGACAGAAAATCTGGTAACCCTAGCTACATGTCCTCTTTTTCCAGATGCAAAATCTGGTAAATTTTCCTTTCTAATGTGATGGATAGAGTTTGTAAGTGCCGATTAGCTTTTTATATGCCACAGCACACCAGAACTGATGAAACAGACAACATCCTGACCTGGCCCACTTAGAGCAGCTAAGTCCTGTATGATTTTCCTTATATATACTGGCATTTATTTTTCCAGCTCACTGCAGTGAGGCCTTATGTCCCAGAATCCCAGATTAGAGAATGACACGGTGACAAAATTCATCACCGTTCCCGTCCCCACGGATAACCGCGGAAATAATCCCATGTCATTTTCTAGTGTCTATTTCAACCTCGGTCCTTCTACACCAGCATTCTTCAAAGCAAAGCTTGCGGGTCAGTGGCTGTGGCCATTCATACTCTGATTCTTATGTGAGCCAAGGATAATGAAGCCATTGTGACATCACTGATGTGATTGGCTCTTAGGCACTGGTGGAATGAGGCATTATGACATCACAATATCTGCTCTGGATACTAGAGACTGTCATTCTGTAGTGTCTGTTTCAACCTCAGTCCTTCTACACCAGCATTCTTCAAAGCAATGGTCAGTTGTTGTGGCCATTCATACTCTGATTCTTCCCTCTCTCCTTAAAGAATGACATGAAGATGGTTTCTCGTGGTTATCCGCGGGGACGGGAACGGTGATGAATTTTGTCACCGTGTCATACTCTATCCCAGATGTCCCACAGTATCTAAAGAGTTTCTGAAAGCTGACTGCCTCAAACCCACCTGTTCAAAGGATTGGCTCAAAAGGAAATTAGATGTCTGCAAATTATCCAGAATGCCTCAATCAAACTTATTATGAAAGCTAAAAAATTTGATCATGTCACACCCTTATTTAAAAAAGCATATTGGCTTCCAGTTGCTCATCGTATAATGTACAAATTATGCCTGCTCACTTTTAAGTCTTTGACATTTAAACCCCCAGCATTTATTTATAAAGTTTTAATCCCTTATACTTCATCTAGATTATTGAGGTCACATGACCAACATTTATTGGTCATCCCCTCCCTAAAAATTATTAACACGGGGCGGCAGTCCATTTTTTCAGTCACGGCTCCTCAATCCTGGAATGCCCTTCCAATTTATCTAAGAGAGGAAAAGAATTTCGAAAAATTTAAGAGCAAACTCAAGAGTCTTCTTTTTAAAGATGCATTCAATGATTAAATGAATCGCTTATGGCTCTTAATCCATTTTGGATTTTTTAAAATAGTTTTCATTTCCCTTTCCTATTGTTTTTAACCCTAATTGTTTTTCTTTATAACCAGATTGTATTTCATTCCTAGTTTTCCCTGTTTTTGATTGTATGTGCAAGTTGACTTATTAATATGTTTTAGTAGATTTAGCACTTGTCAGTTATGTTTGTCTTCCTTAACTTTGTAACTTTGATCATCGCTTAGAATTCGGAATAGGCGATTAATCAAATTTTATCAAATAAACTTGAAACTTGAAACTCCTGTCGGCAGGATTAATCTAGAGAAATGGAGAGGAGAAAAGTAGGTTTTAGTCTCGGCTACAGTGAATCAAATCTGTTGCAAATAAATGTGTACGTGCACGCTTACTCAGAGATTTAAGAAAAAAATGTCTCATGAATAGAAAACAGTCTTTTTGTTTTAAGGTTTCCAAACAGGTTACGAGCTTTGCATAATTTAGAGATTAGAAATGAAGGATTTGAGACGTGGTTGCCATAGATCAGACTCCACAGAAGGAGCTTGGCTCACTGCCACAGTCTGAGAGGTTCAACATACACCAGTCAGCACTGCCACGTCCCTGCATGCAGGAGAACAGGTGGGGAGGGGGGGAGGGGCATCACAGGAGCCCACTAGAGCAGTGGTTCCCAACCCTGTCCTGGAGGAACACCAGGCCAATTGGGTTTTCAGGCTAGCCCTAATGAATATGCATGAAGCAAATTTGCATGCCTATCACTTCCATCATATGCAAATCTCTCTCATGCATATTCATTAGGGCTAGCCTGAAAACCCGATTGGCCTGGTGTTCCTCCAGGACAGGGTTGGGAATCACTGCACTAGAGTATGTGAGGGCCAGGTGTTGACTATTTTGATCCCTGTTTTTGAGTGACAAACTGAAAAAAGAACATCCCGGGTAATTCATTGAGCACCTGGAACAGTGGCGTACCTAGCATATGTTGAAATTAATCCAATATAGTGGAACACCAATAGTGTGTATAATGCAATTTTAAGTCAAGGGAAAAAAGACCTCAAAATACCCCACGAATGCAATCAATAAGTCACAATCATATTGGGGTTGGGTATCATCATAGGTCAAAAACCCTTGAATGTTTAATCTATAATCTTATTTTTATGTGATGATTTTATATTATTTTCATGATTAACTTTTTGTTATATCTACTTTCTTCTTATCAATGAGCTTTCAAAAAACCAGCAATTATATATTAAAAATTTTTTAACTGGCTTATCCAAAGAATATCAATAAGCACTTATCTTGGTAACCCGACGGAGGCCCGGTCCGTTTCACACCATAAGGCTTCTTCAAGGGTTATGATAGGGCTTAATAATTCACCAGTGGAAATTCAAAATGGCTCATTGCGCTCATTGCTCGTTCTGGAATCTTTTCTTTCTCTTTGGGATTCTGGAATCTTGCTATTCTTTGGGACTCTGTATGGAATGTTGCTACTCTTTGGGTACTAGTGACCTGGATTGGCCACCGTGAGAATGGGCTACTGGGCTTGATGGACCTTTGGTCTGACCCAGTAAGGCTATTCTTATGTTCTTATGTTCTAATAAATAAAGTCACTGCACAGATTGTCCTTTTGCTTTGTTGCTACGTTGGTTTGCCTTGGAGGTCAGCATTGATCGTGATCCAGTTCATGCTGAGACCAAACATGACATGCAGGGGCTGTACTGTAATTAGAGCAACTGAACTGGCTGGTGATTTTTTCTTTCTTTTTTTTTTTTAAGTGGGGCGGTATCAGTCCCACTGATGAGGTTTGCAGAAATTGAAAGAGAAGCAGTGGATGGAAAACTGGAAGTGGCACAAGTGCCTGTCTCACTATAGTTGCATTCTTCCTGCAGTTCTTTGGCCCCTCCTGGCTCCCGTAGGCAGCCCCCCTTTCATGCTGCTGCCACAGTAGAACCCATGCCAACCTTCCTGATAAGGCAAGTTGGACAATATCCACACATCACACACTGATTTGGTGAAAACAAGAGCTAGTGTTGATCCCCAGGTCCCCCCCATCCCCAGCTGATGACCTACAGGAGCCACACATGAGTAAAAGTGCTGGCTGAGGCCCCCTGGCCCCACCAGCTGAAGCTATGGTTTCTTATCCTGTGTGCCCCTTAGCTGCCGCTGCAGCTCGCTCTCTACCTCTATCTGCCGCTGAGTGCTCCGCCTGCTGTGCAATCAGCAGCAGACTTGAGAGGGAAGAATGGAGAGATTTAATGAGTAAGATTTAACGAGCTAGTGAGGAAGAGAGTGGGTGGAAAGAGAGCAAAGGGGCTGAGTGAGGGGAGAAGAGCTCCGCGGAGGGTAAAGTGGAAGAGAGTTTTCAGGGTGTCATATGAGGGTGCGAGGAAAGGGGATTGGGATTTTTTATACCGACTTTCTGCGGTCGCAATACAGTGCATATTTTGGACCTGGGGCAAAGGAGGGTTACGTGATTTGCACAGTTACAAGGAGCTGCGGTGGGAATTGAATCCTGTTCCCCGGGTTCTTGGGCTGCTTCACTAAATGTGGGGGGTGAATGAGTTGGAGAGTTCATGAAGAAGTGTGCAGAGCCAGAGGGGGAGGAGGGATGGTACAGGGGAGTGATGAGTAAGGTGAATATGCGTGTGTGTTGGTTGAGGGGGGAGCGAGTAGGAGAGTAGGATTGTAGGATGGAAATTTGATGGAGTATGAGCAAGTGTGAGGGAGGAGAGTAAGGTGGGGGGAAGAGGCTGAAATGCTGTGGAGGGGCGGGGAAAATGGAGCAAGTGCTTCAGGGCAAATATGTTGGTGGCAGGTGGACTGGAAAGGAAAGGCTGCATTCGAGTGTGGGTTATCCTATAACACCTCCCCCTCCCTGCATCCCTCCGCACATGCACAAACCTCCTCACATACTCTCACCTCACTTCCAAAACATCCTTTGCCACATCTCTAGACTTGTTTAATGTAGTGAGCTGTAAAGGGATACGTCCCAGGCCCGGCTGCACTAAAGTGTCGGATCGTCTAACGATCATCACTAAAACAGTTTGGCTGCTTTACTTTGCTGATCCTAAGTTCTAAATCTCTCATCGCGTGGTTTTCCATGCATTCGTACATTCTCTGATTCTGCCATGCAAACAACCTCATTATTATTAAAATGAGGTCATCAATATTAAAATCAGCCATACGATTGATGGCATAACATCGCAAAGGCATGCACAAAATTTTGCGATGGTTAAGAACAACCCGAAAAACCCAAGTCTAGAAACTGTGTTACCGACAGGTCTACCATATTTTTTCTTTTTTTTTTTTTTTCCTATGGGCACAATCACAATATCTGCCCCATAAAAAAAGTTGAGCTACCCCTCTCTGATGACAGCCCCCAGATAACCCCTGGAACAAAAATGCCCCCCCCCCCATGAAGGCCCCCTGACAATCCCTCCTGCCACTGTGAATCCCCCCATGCTATGAACTGCATCTTTCCCACCCCAAAACTTGAAAAAAAAAAAAAAATCAGCAGGAGGGATGCCCACTCCCTCCTGCCACCAAGTGTCTCCTCCTATGGAAACAAACCCTCACATGCCTGGATCCCTCTCTTATTCCCCACTCCCTCCTGCCTCAGCCCCCAAGCCCCCTGGCTCCCCCCACACCTACCTCTGTACCTCTTTCCTGAAGAAAACAGCAGGAGGGATGCCCAGTCCCTCCTGCCCGCAGGCCTGCCTCTTCCAAATGGCAGGCCTTCCCCTTTCTGGTGCATCCTGGGATGCACGGGGATGGGGCTAAGGCCCTGATTGGCTCAGACGCCCAAAGCCCTCCCATTCAGGTGTTCGGGGCTTTTTTTTTTATGGCACAGATGTTGTGCATGTGCCCCATAAAAAAAAGGTTGAGGTCCCCCCCCCCCCGATTATGGTCCCCCTGACAACCCCCAGAACAAAAATAAAGAGAGGCAGAAGGGATGCCCAAGGGAGGGGTCTTGGGCATCTGAACCAATCAAGACCTTAGGCTCCTCCCAGTGTATCCTAGGATGCACCGGGTGGGGAGCCTAAGGCCTTGATTGGCTCAGATGCCCCTAAGCGTCTGAGCTAATCTGGGCTATCTCCCACAATCTGAATATCGGTCTCCTGGTGTCTGGTGGCATCCCTAGGGTCAGGGCAGGATTAATTCGTCGAGGGCCCCTAGGCACACAAGTAAACTGGGCCCCCAGCCCCGCCCCACCCCACCTTGCGCCCAGGCAGAAACAGGAAGCTGTGTCAGAAGGAAGCTTTGGGCAAGCAGCACCACTTGCACAATTACAGTTCCCGTTGCCTTTCTTACCCGCATTGCTTGCTTGTCTTACTTTCTGTTGACGAGGGGGGGGGGGGCTGCGTTGCCGATCAGGGGGGGCACGTGTTGCCGATTGATGTTGGAGGGGCCCATCGCTGTTTGGAAAAAACAATGTTGATTCCCTCCTTCATCGGGCCTCTCTGACAATTTCGGGCCCTAGGCACGTGCCTACTTGGCCTATTAGTTAATCCTGCCCTGCTTAAGGATACTATATTTAACAACAGACAAACTTGGACGAATGGCCCTGCTCCATTCTGCCCCAGCCTCGCCTAGTTCTGCCCCCAGATCCATCCCATTCGGCCTCCAGAACTGCCCCCTAAAAGCCTTATCTCTTTTTTTTTTTAACCACCAGGCTGCATGTGACATCATCCACGCATGCTTATTGAAGGCCCTCCAGACACAGCCGGAACTCAGGGCTTTATAAAACCCCGACAAATTGACAGATTTTAGAAAGTCCATCCAGGAACCCGGACAGTCCTCTAAAAAGAGCACATGTCCAGGTTTTCCTGGACATCTGGAAACCCTAAACATCCCTCTCGGACATGATCAACCCTCATCTTATCCTTCTCTAGTTATGTTGGTCTACTTTTAAAGATAATATATAGAAATTAAATGGAAAAAAAAAACATAAAAGAAATAAGATAATATCTTTTTTTTTATTAGCTTTTGAAGGTAACTCTTCTTCAGCCATAAGTTTTCTTTTCCAAGCCGAAACATGGGCCGTGTTGGGTCCAATGAAAAAGGACAAATTGTACTTGTTTTAAGAGTTTGAGTATGTTTAATAAAGCACAGGTGTTCTAAAGGTCGATGTGCACATTACCTTCCTCACTTGCTTTTGTTTTCTAACTATTAGTATATGAGTACAGAGAAACATAAAATCATTCCAATAGCAGTCTCACGGGAAGAGGGAAGATGTGAGAGTAAGGTGAGAGACAGGGAGGGCTGGATGGGTGAGAGACAGAGATATGGATTGGTGATAAGAAGGTAATAAAGCAGAATAATTTAATGGTTAGCAATGTGATAGAAAACCAATATCTTTGTAAAGTCTGTCCAGTGGGTGTCAAAATATTTTATCATTTTGATTTCAAAGGTCATGCATTCCTGGATTGTCTCAAAGTTTCCTTTTAGTAATCTCACCATAAAATTGATGCAGTGTTCTGTTTTTTTCAAGTGTTGTCCGACCAAGGATGGCATTGCAATATTTGTTTATGGCCAATCAGGGACTTCCTTAGACTCCTCCCTAAGGAAGTCCTTGATTGGCTGAGGCGCCCCAGGCCCCTCCCAGGACGTGGCCTAAGGCCCTATTGCATAGCGGCCTGGGAGAGCAGCAGGAGCAGGAGGATTTTGCACTTCCTCCTTCTCCCGAAGATTTGATATCATGGAGGTCTAAGGATCAGGAAGGACCGGGCACCCTCCTGCTCCCAACTATTTTAAAGGTACGAGGAGGGAGGGAGGTGGGTGTAGGCAGGCCGGCCTGCCCGACCAGGGGTGGGAGGCATATGGAGCAGGAGGGACTGAGCACCCCTCCTGCTCCCAACATTTTGATGCTGAGGGTGGGCTATGCCGGGAAGGGGGTGAGGGTGAAGGTCGTGCTGGTTGGGGTGGTGGTGCAGTGGGTCGGTCGGGAGTGAGACCCTCGCAATTTTTGGTTCGGTGAGGGAGAGGGGAAGGTGCACTTGTCAGGAGAAGGAGGGGGGGGTTAATTTTTTTAAATCGGGCTGATATTTTGCGAGGCTGCTTCTCCTGTCACTACTGTCAGGGCTCAATCCGATCCATGCAGTCAGTTGGGGTCTTGCCTCCGATCGCCCCCATTTGCATGCAGATGGTTGGCAAATTGGTCAGCCTGCCTTCAATCGCCCAAGGATCGGATACAGATCGGAGGGTTAGTGAATCTAGCCCAAAGAGTTTTACTTGCATAGAGAATGACATGGGGTTCAGAATTTGTCCCCCATCTCCACGGTTAAAAGTGAGAAACCATCCCCATGTCATTCTTTAAGGAAAGAAGGTGGAATCAGAGGATGAATGGGCACAAGCACTGACCCTCGAGCCTTACATTGAAGAATGCTGGTATAGAAGGACTGAGGTTGAGATTGACATTAAAGAATGACAGTCTCTGGTATCCAGAGCAGATATTGTGATATTCACCAATGCCTAAGAGCCAGCCTCATCAGTGATGTCACAATGGTTTTATTATCCTGTACTTGGCTCACATAAGAATCAGAGTATGAATGGGCACAGCCAATGACCCTCAAACCTTGCATTGAAGAATGCTGGTATAGAAGGAGTGAGGTTGAAGCAGACATCAAAGAATGACACGGGATGGTTTCCCATGGTTATCAGTGGGGATGGGGATGGGAATAAATTCTGTCCCCTTGTCATTTTCTAGTTTTCAACCCAGTCCTCAGGACATACCCATTCAGTCAGGTTTTCAGGATCTCCACAATGAAAAAGCATGAACTAGATTTGCATAGTAATAGTGCGTTTGACCTGGTAGATCATGCTATCTTAATTGACTGTTTAGAATGTATAGGAATTTCGGGAAATGTCCTGAACTGGCTAAGAAGTTTTTTGAGTAGTAGATCGTATCAAGTGTTTAAGGAAGATAAATTTTCCTCTTGTTGGGTAAACTCATGCGGGGTTCCTCAAGGCTCACCTTTATCTCCAACTCTGTTTAATATTTACCTAGCTTCATTCGGTAACCTTTTGCAAAGCTTAAATCTTAGGTTCTATATGTATGCTGATGATATCACTATAGTCGTTTCGTTTATGTGTCTGACAATAGAGTTAACAAATTCTATAGCAACCATCTTAAAAAAGATCGAATTGTGGATGATTGATTTCAAATTGAAATTGAATCCTGAAAAGACTAAATTCTTTTTAGCCAATCCTACTGACAAGATTAAAAAATCAATGATACATTTTAATGGCCTGGACTATCCTATAGAACAGTCCATAAAAATACTAGGAGTGACTTTAGATCGGCATCTTACTTTAGAACAGCATACAGATTTGTTACTCAGGAAATGTTTCTCAGTTCTCTGGAAACTACGAACAATTAAGATATATTTTGATACAGTTTCCTTTCGTCTGTTGGTTCAGTCATCGATACTGAGTATTATTGACTATTGCAATATAATTTACTTGGGTGCCTATAAGAAAATTATCAAAAAACTAACAGTGGTTCAAAACACTGCTGTTCGATTGATTTTTGGTTTGAGAAAATAGGAACATGTTACTTCCTATTATCAAAAATGACATTGGTTACTGATAGAGGCCAGAAATTTATTCAAATTTTCATGTATCTGCTTCAAAATCAATTTTCGGTATGTCTCCAGGTTACCTTGTTTCCCATTTCTCCTTAAATTACTCAAACAAGCCTACACGTAAAGTCCAGTTATTTACATACTCTCCTGTCATATTATGTCGTTTTAAGATATTTTTAGAGAGAACTTTCGCTTTTCAGGCAGCTAAATTGAATACCTGGTTTGGCAAAATTATGCTAGAAGTTCCATCTTACTATAATTTTAGAAAATTACTAAAAACACAACTATTTGATAAATTTGTAACTTAAGTGTTCTAATGTTAATGCTTTTAATCTATAGGCATTATGTATCTTCTAGAAATAGCTTTTCTTGTATTGTAATTTGCCTGGATGTTCAGCCTTATCTTGCTGTGAACCGCCTAGAACCTTTTACTGATTTGGCGGTATACAAGAAATAAATTATTATTATTATATTTAGAAAAAGGAAGGCAGACAAAGACCACGTGGTATATCTAGTCTGCCTAATCATGTCGTCTACTATTCCCCTCCTCTCCTTTAGAGACCTAATTTATTTATTCAATTTTCTATACTGTTCTCCCAGGGGAGCTCAGAATGGTTTACATCAGGGGTGTCCAACCTTTTGGCTTCCCTGGGCCGCATTGGATGAAAATCAATTTTCTGGGGCCGCACAAACACTAACACTACCTGATGAGCAAAAATAAGGATGAGCAGGTCCCAAATTTGCAATCACTAATATAGAAGATGTACATATCTAATAATAAACCTTCATCAAAGAGACACTGTGGAGAGGAACCCAAAAAAGCAGTAATACTTACCCTGACTGAGTGATCCTCCACGTGCACCACTGACAGTGGAAACAGCCATAGGCTTCCCCATCCCTGATTCTCTCATTCACTTCTATTACAGCTACGGTGAGCCTCTTCAGAGCGGGGATGCTGAATCAGCTGTCAGCGGCACACGTGGAGGATAATTTAATCAGGGTAAATATTACTGCTTTTTTGGGCCTCTCACTTAGGCTGCCTCAAAATGAACATCTCCCTTGTTGTAGCTAGTAGGGATCCCCCAAACCTCACCAACTGACAGCCACCTCCTCCCCCTCCAACTTCCCAAGTTCTGCAGCTGGCAGCAATATTGCAGAGCTGCTACCTTCCCTCCTCCCTGCCCCCTCCCCCCCTTGGCATGCATGAAAGTAGTGGCAGCTTGAGGATATTGCCATTGGCTGCAAAGCTTGGAGATTTTGAGTTGCCAGACTGGAGGGAGATGTCTTCAGTTGGCAGGGCTTGGGAATCCTCACTAGCTCAAGTATTTATAAATTGCACTCAGGCAGGGAGAAATTTTGGTGCCCATCCACTAATTTTGGGCTCCAGTCCCTCCCCCAAATCAGCTGTATATGACTATGCCACTGAATACAAAAATAATTGTGATGCACATATCCCAAAGCTAACATATTCCAGTTAATACATTCAAAATAAAACAATTTTTTCTACCTTGTTGTATGGATGTTTTGTTTTTCCATCATCTTGGTCCCAGTTTCTCTTTCTGCTTTTTCTCTATCTTCAACTAATTCTCTTTCCAGTGTCTGCTGTCCATTTTTTTCTCCTCTTCTCTCATTCCATTTCCTTCTTATGCCTGTCTCCAACGTATTGATTTTTCCCTTTCAGCTTTCTTAACTTTTTTTCTTTTCTTTTTTGCCTCTGTCCACTCAAATCTTGCCTTCTTTCTCATCCTTCTTCTTTTTAAATGTTCAGCTACCTCTTAATTCTCCATCTTCTCTCAGTCCCTAACTCTCCCATTTCCCATCTCACTCCTTTCCCAGCCTCCTATTTCCTGCTATATCTACTCCCCATTACCACATTTCTACCACTGTACTCACTGTTCTCTTATTCCCTTTTGACCTCATCTACATGGCTCACCACTTTAAGAATCCTCCTCCCTTTCTCCTCTGGTCAGGCTATAATTCCCTGTCCCTTTCTTTCCATCTCCTAGCATCTTCTTATCCCAGCTCTCTTCCCTCCTGCCCTCCTATGGGTCCATCTCTGCTCCTCTTTCCCCATGGTCCAACATTTTGCTCCCTCTCTTTTCTGTTTTTCTTCTTCCCTCCCCCCTTGATGCTGAACAATGAAATGGAGGGGGAAAAAGAGAGATGCTGCATCTCTCTGCCTTCCATCCACAGGCCTAACATTTCTCCCTCCCTCCCTTCCATCCTGAGATCCAACTTCTCTCCCTTTCTCTTTCCAACTGCCTCTATCCCATCTCTCCCCCTGCCTGCCTTCCCCAGATCCACCATTTCTCCCCTTCTCTTCCCAACAGTTTTCCCTTCAAGTATCTCTTTCCCTCTTCCTCCACACCACCCTAGGTCCAACTTCTCTCCCTTCAGACTATTGCCCACCACCTCTTTCTGTCCTGTTTCTGGCCATATAAGCTCTCTCTCCACATCCAATCTAGCACTTCTTTTAATACCCTCCCTCTCTGTACTTAAAAAAAAACAGTCCTGGAGGCTTCCTCAGCCCAGTATGTTCTGCGCTCATGCGATCATGCATCTCTACCTCACTCTGCTCCCACGACCATGTCCAATAATTCTCTCTCTCCCTCCCTCCTCTCTCTGCAACTCCCCAGGTGCACCATCTCTTTCCCTATCTTAGACACCCAAATCTCCCTTTCTGTTCTCTCCCTCACCTCAGCATCTCTTTCCCTCACTCCCTCCATTCTTCCATCTTATGGCTCATGCTCCCCTCTCTCTTTCCCTTTATTCTGAGTCCTAAGTTTATGCCCTTCCTTCCTTCCTTCATTTGTCCTGTTTGTGCTTCCTCCCTCTCAAGTCCCAACACGTCCTTATCTCTCCCTACTACCCTTCTGAGCTGCGGGTGTTTAAATTCTTGCCATATCCCTCCTCCGTTTTGCTGCAGTGTTCGCTGAAAGTCATGGGCAGTGGCTCCTACATGCCTCTTGCGGCTGATCTGGAAGCCTTCTCAACTGACGTCGCACTTAGGAGCCGCTATCCGTGGCTTTCAGCGAACACTGCAGCAAGACGGAGGAGGGAGCTGGCAAGAATGTAAACAGCTGGGGGCAGCAGAGGAAAATGCTGTATCGCTCTTGAGCGGGGCCGCACAAAATACCTCATGGGGCTGCATGCGACCCATGGGCCGCGGATGGACACCCCTGGTTTACATGAATTTATTCAGGTGATCAAGCATTTTTCCTGTCTGTCCTGGTGGGCTCACAATCTATCTAATATACCTGGGGCGATGGAGGTAATTAAGTGATTTTCCCAGGGTCTCAAGTAGCAGTGTGGGTTTGAACCCACAACCTTAGTGTGCTGTGGCTGTAGCTTTAACCACGGTGCCACCCTCTACCCATGCTTTCTTGAATTCAGATATATTTTTTCATCTCTACTACTTCCACCAGGAGGCTGTTCTATGCATCCACCACCCTTTCAGTGAAAAAGTATTTTCTGTAGTTACTTCCGAGTCTGTCCCCTTTCACCTTCAACGCTGCAGCCTGCCCTAACAATGGCATTACCCAGATTGGCAGAGAAATGTGTAAAGTTCCCTTCCTGATTCAAGCTGATGTGAACTGTGATGATGACATGTTTTAGAGTGATACAGACAGCGTGTGCCATCTTTATACCACAACAAATTAGAAACAATATGTCTGTATCCAACTGCAGTGCCGAGATCCAGTGCAGCTCAACTAGTTACAAAGCCGAGACTCAACAGCTGTGCCAAGGTCATTTTCCAAACTGAATTAGGGCCTAACAAGATGGAGTCAAATAACAATTTCATTAGCGGCGCACATGATTTTGGTTAATTAATGATCTCCAAGAGCGAATCTGGAAAGAGACACATGAGCTGGTGTATACAGCCCCCACAGACTGGCAGCGGACATGCAGGAAAATCAGTCCACAAACAGCCTCCGGAGAAAGGAGTGCAGCCAAGGCACTGATTAAAACAACCATTTATTGGAGAAACGGAAAGAAAAGAGAAAGGAAGACAGCATGGTACACAAAAAGAGCCAATGAGAGAAAAGATTAAGAAGCGAAAAGCTTAAAAATAAAAGAGAGAAAGAGAAAGGAGTCAGAAAGTGTTTCCCTCTTTTTGCAACCTCTCATGCGGTTCAGGTCCAGTGAAATGCGTCAACTCTTTTGCAATGCTGAAGCCACAGTTTAATGTTCTTCCAGAGTCTTAGGCAGTGATTGACCTGCATTTTTTTTTAGTATTTTTTCTGGACACATTCTTCCTTGTATGAGGGGGGTGCTGAAAAGGTCTCGGCCCAACCAACCAAGTTCCTAAATTCTGAGCATTATTTTGCCACTGTAGCTGAAAAAGAGTTGAGATTGTGATGTCATAGTGCCTCATTCCACCAATAAGAGCCAACCTCATCAGTGATGTCACAATGGCTTCATTGTCCTATACTTGGCTCACTTTTATTACATATGAGGGGGTGCTGAAAAGTTCTCAGCCCAACCAACCAACTTCCTAAACTCTGAGCATTATTTTGCCACTGTAGCTCAAAAGAGTGTTATCATAGCGAAAAGAGTATTATCTTAAGTTTCATTAAGTGCCAATTTGCAGAATAAACTTCTATGTTTTCAACATTGTTTCAGATCATTGAACAATATCCATGTCATTCTCTTCTTGGTTGAGTTGAGAACATTTCAACACCTTAAGCACATAAGCACATAAGCATTGCCTCTGCCGAGTCAGACCATAGGTCCATCATGCCCAGCAGTCCGCTCCCGCGGCGGCTCCCCAGGTCAATGACCTGTAGTGATCTACTACTCAAGAGCATTTTGTCTTGTATAGTAACCCTCTAATTGTACCCCTGGATTCCCTTACCCTTTAGGAACTCGTCCAATCCCTTTTTGAAACCCAAAACTGTTTTCTGCTCAACTACCCCCTCTGGAAGCGCATTCCAGGTGTCCACCACCCTCTGGGTGAAGAACTTCCTAGCATTTGTTCTGAACCTATCTCCCTTCAATTTTTTTTGAGTGTCCTCTAGTTTTTGTTGCCCCCGCCAGTCTGAAGAATCTGTCTCTCTCTACCTTCACTATACCCTTCATGATCTTATAAGTTTCTATCATATCCCCTCTAAGTCTCCGCTTTTCCAGGGAAAAGAGCCCCAACTTCTCCAGCCTCTCAGCATACGAGAGGTTTTCCATGCCCTTTATCATTTTTGTTGCTCTTCTCTGGACCCTCTCGAGTATCGCCATATCTTTCTTTAGGTAAGGCGACCAGTACTGGACGCAGTACTCCAGATGCGGTCGCACCATTGCCCTGTACAGCGGGAGGATAACTTCCTTGGTTCTGGTAGTGATACCTTTTTTGATAATGCCCAACATTCTGTTCGCCTTTTTTGAGGCCGCTGTGCATTGTGCTGCCGGTTTCATTGTTTTTATCCACCAAAACCCCCAAGTCCTTTTCTAGGTTGCCTTTTCCCAATGTCATCCCCCCCATCGTGTAGTTGTACATCAAGTTCCCTTTCCCTATGTGTATAACTTTACATTTCTCCACATTAAAACTCATCTGCCATTTATCTGCCCACTCACTCAGTTTGTCCAGGTCCCTTTGAAGTTTTTTACATTCCTCTACAGATCTAACCTTACCGGAGAGTTTTGTGTCATCCGCAAATTTTATAACTTCACACTTTGTCCCTGTTTCCAAGTCATTAATAAATATATTGAATAGCAGCGGTCCCAGCACTGACCCTTGTGGGATGCCACTTGTGACCCCTTTCCAGTCAGAATAGTGTCCCTTTACTCCTACCCTCTGTTTCCTTTTTGCCAGCCAGTTTTTGATCCATCTGTGTATGTCCCCTTCCACCCCGTGGTTCCACAGTTTCCTTAGAAGGCGCTCATGAGGTACCTTGTCGAAGGCTTTCTGGAAGTCTAGGTATACTATATCTACGGGGTCACCTTTGCCCAAATGTCCGCTTATCCCCTCGAAGAAGTGCAGTAGGTTTGTTTGGCAGGATCTTCCAGTACAGAAACCATGCTGGCTTGTTCTCATCAGCTTATTTTTTTCTATGTGCTCACTGATACTGTTCTTGATCAATGATTCTGCCATCTTCCCCGGAACTGAGGTCAAGCTGACCGGTCTATAATTCCCCGGGTCGCCTCTGGTTCCCTTCTTGAAAATAGGTGTAACATTTGCTATCCTCCAGTCTTCCGGTATTATCCCTGTTTTCAGGGATAGGTTACAAATCTGCTGCAGTAACTTCACTATTTCATTTCTAAGTTCTCTTAGTATTCTTGGGTTAATTCTGTCCGGGCCCGGCGATTTGTCAGTTTTTAGCCTATCTATCTGTTTGAGTACGTCTTCGAGGCTTACCTCCATGCACGATAATTTTTCCTCTTGGTCCCCCTTGAAGAATTTTTCCGGTTCCGGAACATTGGATGTGTCCTCTTTTGTGAAGACCGACGAGAAGAACGTGTTTAATCTGTCCGCCACTTCCTTTTCCTCCTTTACCACTCCTTTCCTATCCCCCTCATCCAGGAGTCCCACCTCCTCCCTCGCCGGCTGTTTCCCTTTCACATATCGAAAGAAAGGGTTAAAGTTCCGTGCCTCCTTTGCAAGTTTCTCTTCATATTCTCTCTTTGCTGTTCTGACTACGCGGTGGCATTCTTTTTGGTGCTTCCTGTGCTTTTTCCAATTTTCCTCAGTTTTATCCTTTTTCCATGTCCTGAAGGATTTTTTCTTATCTCCTACCACCTTCTTAACTTCTCTTGTTAACCATGCTGGGTCCTTTGCTTGATTCTTTCTGCCCCCTTTTCTAAATCTGGGTATATACCGGCTTTGCGCCTCGTTCACCGTGTCCTTAAAAAAGGTCCAGGCTTGGTCCACCGTCAGTGCCTTTCTGGTGCTGTTCTTGAGTTTTCTCTTTACCATGTGTCTCATGGCATCATAGTTCCCTTTCTTGAAGTTGAACGTTGTTACAGTGGTACTCCTCCCCTTTGGCATACTTAGTTCCACTTTGAATTGGATCGTGCTGTGGTCACTGTTCCCTAAAGGTCCCGCTATTTCCACTTCTTGGGCTAATGTTTTCTTCCTTCAAAGAGGATGCATGTTACTCATGCTTAGAAGAATGAAACTTTTGAACTATATACACAGACACCTCTGAAGATGCTGCCATAGTTATTCTGCTTTGTGTCTGCCATTCACATTCTTACCATTAAAGTGTGGCAAAATCCCATGGTCCAAGAAGTCAAAAGTCACCAACAAAACCAAAATAGTTAACCAACAATCCACCCCATCTGTTCAAACCCATCTGCAATATAAGTGAGAACCTCCAAAGCAGTCCCTTGCCCTGGACATAACCCCATCTGATAAGGATCCAATATATTTTGTTCCTGGATCCAGTCCTGAAATTGGGTCACTAAGACCCAAATTCTGCTACCGGCGCCTAATGTTAGGCACCTATTTTGGAGGCGTCAATCTAGATAGGAGCCCATCTAAATTGATTAACAAGCTCAATTAAGCTTTTTAATCAGCAATAATTTAAACGTGGGCGCCTATCAAGGAAGAGTGATTCTGCAATAAGGCGCCTCTACAAATTTAGGTGGCCTTGAAAAAAAAAAATGGCGCTATGCACGTTAGGCGTGGGCATGGCTACATGTCAGGCGCCTTATTGCAGAATCGCTGCTCTCTAGTGTGCTTAGGCGCTCATATCGGCTTGAACAGTGCCTAATTCGGCTTCTTATAGAATGAGCACTTATAGAATTTGCCCATATGTGTACTGCCTATTCAGTATGTTTACTCAAAAATGGCAAGATAGCTATTAGCCAATATGACCTACAACTGGCTACTCAAAAATACACTTCTTCCCTTGACCCTCAATGAGAGTGCGGAGAACCAAATTCCCCAAACCCTCTAACAAAATGCCCCGACCCCCCCACTCTCTCAAGACTCAAATGCTTTGTGCTTCACCCTATGTCTGACCATACCATGTTTTCCCATACAATGTTCCTCCACACTCTGCCATACTATTCGCCATCTTTGTCCTACTGCACTTTAATATACGTTACTTACTATATACCAATGTCCCGCAAGACACTAAACTCAGCGCCGTGGCTGGAGGGCATCTGGGAATGCACGCAACGATGTCACACGCATACGTGATGTCATGTTGACATCCATGCATGCCCTTAGGCACACCCCCTGAGCCTGCAATTACTAGGCCGGTGCTGGAGGAGGGGTATCGACACTGGCTGACTGCCCACAGGACATGACTCTTGCCATGAGAGGCACGTCCTGTAAGAAGTCAAATGGCGACGACACCTCTCCTCCTTGCTGATGTCTCGCAGCACACTTGGAATCTCGCTGCAGCACTCAGTTTGCAATACACTATATTTACCATACTACATTTGCCCATGCTGCAATCTCTCATACCATGTCTGCCACACAATGTTTGCTATTCCATGTCTTCCATGCTATGCTTCATCATGCACGTTTGCCTTACCCTTTCTGCCAAGTCGTGTCATACTATGTTGGTGAACCGTCAAAAGCGTGCCAGACATTGGCGCACCGACAATCACGTCCCGACATTTGCACGCAGGACAAATGCACGCTGCCGTCCTGACTGCTATCAGGCCTTCCCGTTTGCACTCTGAGGGGGTGTGTATGGGAGGGAATGCCCCACTTCACTTACGACTCCTTGCGTTCCCGTTGAGGATGGGTCTGGGGGGAACTCCCTCCCCCTGTACACTTAAAACTTGCGCTCTCCTCCCTAAGCCCGGCTTTTCTGCTCTGAGGGGGGGGTGAGGGGAAACCCATACACACACACTATAATCGCGCTCTCATTCGGGAGATGCTGACGCCGTCTCAATTTTAACATTGCCGCAACCCCCTCCCCCCATTACACTTACAATTGCACCCCGAAAATCCTGCTCCCTTCATTTGACAGAGTGGAATTGTCAGGGCACAACTGTCCTATGTGTACCATGTTAGTCATGTTTTTTTTTTTTTTCCCATGCTTTGTTAACTATGTCTGCCATCTCTGTCAGACAATGCTTGCCATGCTATCTCCTACCATACTATATCTGAGAGTGTAACACAGGGATTATAGCTGCAGCCCCAGCACCCTGAGGTTGTGGGTTCACTTCAGACCCACACTGCTCCTTGTGACCCTGCACCTGTCACTTAGGGGCAAATTCTATAAGAAGTGCCCAAAAGTTGGGCACCATACTAGGCACCGTTCAGCATGATTCAAGTAAAATTAGGCGCTGTTTAGTGAATCACGCTGAGCGGCGCCTATTTTGAAGATGCCAAATCAATAGGCCAGCTCTAGGCACCCCTAAAGTTTAGGCGGCCATGCGAGCGCTTAAGCACGCTTAAGAGCAGTGATTCTGTAACAAGGTGCCTAACATGAAGCCATGCCCACTCCTAACAAGCATAGCGCCTAATTTTTTTTTAAGGCCACCTAAATTTTTAGAGGCGCTTTGTTACAGAATCGCTCTTTCTTGATAGGCGCCTAAGTTTAAATTATTGCCGATTAAAAATTGAGCTTGTTATTCAATTTAGATAGGCGCCTATCTAGTTGGGCTCCTCCGGAATAGGTGCCTAACATTAGGTACCGGTTACAGAATTTGGGTCTTAATCCCCCCCCCCCCCCCAACATTGCCTTAGGTCCATTAGATTGTGAGCCCAGTGGGACAGACAGGGAAAAGTGCCTGAGTACCTGAATAAATTTATGTAAACTGTTCTGAGCTTCCCTGGGAGAACGGTATAGAAAATTGAATAAATAAGTAAAATATATTTATTTTCAGTGGCAGATATACATAAAGGTAGAAATTCAATAAATGGTGCTATAAGATTCAACATTCAACATTCTATGAAGGGTGCTCTGCGATGAACACTTTATAGAGTAGCATTCAGTGCCAAATTCCACGCTCAATTCTGGGCGTGAGGACTTACACCAGTTGAAACCTGGTGTAAATCCTTGCTCACAAGTTGGGCGCAGGTTCAAGCTATTCTGTAGGACTGCGCACATCTTTTTTTTGAATGCCCCTGACCCGCCCATGCCTCTCTTGAGTTGCAGGCGATCCAATTTATGTGCCTATTGTTATAGAATAACGCACAGCCAGATCGACATCTGAATCATAATAAGTGCCAATTAAGCTCTTAACTCTGGTAAGTAAATCCTTGGAACCCATTAGGTAATTATTGCGGGTGCCGATCTAGGATTCATGCCCGATTTTGAGAGCACAAATTTAGCTGACCTTTATAGAATCCTAACTACCACATTGACCCCTCCTCCCCCACACACACACATATAACTTGGAATAACCAGGTACAGTGTTTCCCTACGAATTTGTGATTTGTGGACTAAATCATTTGCAGTCTGCTCCTACCACCTCTTCCTGTAGTAAAGTCGGGCTACACCAATCAGGAGCTGCGTGTCAAAGCAGCTCCTGATTGGTGTAGCCCGACTTTATTGCAGGAAGAGGCAGTCGGAGCAGACCGCAAGTGATTTCCTTCACCTGCCGGAGCTCCAGATGCCATCTCCTGCCTCCCCTGCCTTTTGACATGCAAAAACCACATTTGCGGTTTTTCAAAATTCGCGGGGGTTCCTGGAACGGAACCCTTGTGAATTTCGGGGGAGTGCTGTACACGTTTAGAAACTCTAACTTATTGGTTGCACTGAAAGTAAGTTCTTCATCTGAACTTGCCCCACCCAATTCACACTTCTATTCCAGAAGGATAAATTTACCATTTTACATACAGACCAGCCAAATTTATTTGTAGAACAGTTGTGGATTTTTTAAAAATAGTATTTATGCAGTCATGGCTGCTGCTGACCACATAAATGCTTTTGCATATCTACCTGACTGTATCTAGATTGGAATATTCAGAGAATGATTATCCTGATCAGTGGTATAGTATGGGGGGGGGGGGCAGTCCGGGTGCCATCTTGGTGGGGGCATCGGAACCCATCCTCCTCTCCATGCCCCCCCCCCCCCCGCAATCCTTCCCTTAGGTTTGAGTCACAGCTTCAGGATGCTGAGACTGTAGATTTAACCACTGGTGCCTAATGATGCCTAACTCCAAAGTGGGCGTGTTGAGGGGCAGAGAAGGGCTTAGGAGCCATTAGATGCAATTCTATGAAGTACTTAGGTACTATAATGTAGGCTTTTAAAACCCTGGCCTACATTTTAGGTGCCTATTTTAGTTAGGCATGATTCTGTAACAGGTGCCTAACGTTAGGCGCCTATCTTTTTAGGCACCCAATTAAGAATCTGTTCCTTAATTCCTACCTATGAACTATTGTCACTATTTATGAGACATAAGAGGTAGTGAAATAACACATAAGCACAAACAGGTATATATTTTAAGGGAAGGGGATGAGGACTGAAAACCCACCTTTTTTATATAGCTTTCAACCCTTAACCCTACTCCTCTGCCCTCCAACCCAGCCAGCTGATTAACCGATCCCCTTAACTGTATCCATGACATTCAGTTCAGTCTTTGGGAAGCTGGGCTGAGATTGTGATGTCACAAAGCCTCATTCCACCGATAAGAGCCAACCTCATCAGTGATGTCACAATGGCT
The DNA here is from genome assembly GCF_902459505.1 of Geotrypetes seraphini. NCBI lineage: Eukaryota > Metazoa > Chordata > Amphibia > Gymnophiona > Dermophiidae > Geotrypetes > Geotrypetes seraphini. The sequence continues at coordinate 218,173,536 of NC_047089.1, read as the reverse complement.
CGATTGTCCTGTTCTCCCCTCTGCCCTCCAACCCAGCCGGCTGATTAACCGTTCCCCTTAACTGCATCCATGCCTTCTTGTTTGTCTGTCTTGCCTGTTTAGGTTGTAAGCTCTTTCAAGCAGGGACAGTTCTCTTACTCTTTGTGACTCTGCACAGCACTGCGTGCGTCTTGTAGCACTATAGAAATAATTAATAGTAGTAGTATACCGCCTTTTGGTGGCTTTGAAGTTCAAAGCTGACATTGGAGGATGAAATGACTTGTCCAGGGCCACAAAGTGCAGCACTGGGATTTGATCTCACAACCTCTGGGTGCCGAGGCAGCAGCTCTACCAGCAAGCCATACTGATGCGTGCTGTACTGCCTGCAGTTCTCCTGTTGTAAGCTCCATCATCATCTTTCAATGCAATGATGGAACCACAAGAAAGATTTCTGTAACAGTGAATTCAAGAATGAGTAATCTTTGAGGTAAAGCAATATGTGGGGAGAAAAGACTATGAATAACCATTTGTGTGCAACATGGGAATTAATGCACTTGGGCCATGTTGCATGTTGCATTTCCCATGTCCCAGCCTCATCCCACCCCAGAAACTAGAGTCAGGGTCCTAAAACCATATATCACTGAGGGCAATGAATGCCCCCACCCTAGTTTCAGCTATGGATGTGTGTCTAATGTCCTAGCAGTTCTTGCAGGGTTGATGGGACGGCACAAAGGTATCGACTGAGGTGTCAGATGGCACTTACAACTTGAATACTGTGTGCAGTTCCGGTCGCCATATCTCAAAAAAAATATAGTAGAATTAGTAAAATATAGTAGTATTATTGAGATGGCATGGGGAAATCTGTTTTACCACTTGGGATCTACATAGGTAAGAACATAAGAACTGCCTCTGCTGGGCCAGACCAGTGGTCCATCGTGCCCTGCAGTCCGCTCTTACGGTGGCCCCTAGGTCAAAGACCAGTGCCCTAACTGAGACCAGCCCTACCTGCATATGTTCTGGTTCAGTAGGAACTTGTCTGACTTTGTCTTGAATCCCTGGAGGGTGTTTTCTCCTATAACAGCCTCTGGAACAGCATTCCAGTTTTCCACCACTCTGGGTGAAGAAGAACTTCCTTACGTTTGTACGGAATCTATCCCCTTTTAACTGTAGAGAGTGCCCTCTTGTTCTCCCTACCTTGGAGAGGGTGAACAACCTGTCTTTATCTACTAAGTCTATTCCCTTCATTATCTTGAATGTTTTGATCATGTCCCCTCTCAGTCTCCTCTTTTCAAGGGAGAAGAGGCCTAGTTTCTCTAACCTCTCGCTGTACGGCAACTTCTCCAGACCCTTTCGAGTAGTACCGTGTCCTTCTTCATGTACGGCAACCAGTGCTGGTCGCAGTATTCCAGGTGAGGTGTACCATGGCCCGGTACAGAGGCATGATAACCTTCTCCGATCTGTTTGTAATCCCCTTCTTAATCATTCCTAGCATTCTGTTCGCCCTTTTTGCCATTGCCATGCATTGCACGGACGGCTTCATCAACTTGTTGACCAGTACTCCCAAGTCTCTTTCCTAGGGGGTCTCTCCGAGTACCGCACCAGACATCCTGTATTCGTGTATAAGATTTGTGTTACTGACGTGCATCACCTTACACTTATCCACGTTAAACCTCATTTGGCATGTCGCGGCCCATTTCTCAAGCATGTTTATGTCCCGTTGCAGTTCTTCGCAATCCTTCTGCATCTTCACTAACTCTGAATAGCTTCAAATCATCCGCAAATTTAATCACCTCACTCGTCGTACCAATTTCCAGGTCGTTTATAAATATGTCGAAGAGCACGGGTCCAAGCACCGAAGCCTGCGGCACTCCACTAGTGACGCTTTTCTAGTCTGAGTATTGTCCAGGTACTTGGCACCTGGGTTGGCCACTGTTGGAAACAGGATACTGGACTTGATGGACCTTCGGTCTGTCCCAGTATGGCAATTCTTATGCTCTTATGTCCTTAAGTATTCCCACTGTTGGAGCACAATGTGTTAAATTTTTTTAGCCATGATACTGCAAATTTATAGCAGCATGTAGCTTTCTCCCGGATCCCCACCTTTGCTGCTGGAAATCTCATGTAGGAATACACTCATTGACTGGAAACATCTGTATTACGTTCAGTATCCAGTGCAAGTTGAAAACACACCTGCCCTTTTCTGCCTGATGTTCTTTTAATAGTACAATTAAGCTTGCTTCCCTCCAGCAGACAAATCCTTCTAACCTACTCACTTTCTATCCAGTAATAAACTGTATGTTTCACGGTTACAACAAGACATCCAAGCGCCAACCCTAAGGGTGAAATTGTTCTGAATGCCCTTGCTCCTGAGTCGCCTTCCACTGCAAGGAGATACTACCCAGTGAATACGAATATTCCTAGCCCATGGCAGAGTACAAGAGTTTCCTTATATGGGCAAAGTAGAAAGTCCTTCAATAGAAAAAGCTATCATTTTCTGGGCTGTTTTGTCTAAGACCCTGGACTTTGTGGATGGCAAAACAAGAACAAGTGGATGGCAGAAGCCCAGCTCTGTCACGTATGACTAACAATGATGCTTCTTAGAGAAGTGGATAATGATAGCTGAAAAATGGTTCTACTAAATGCACTGAGGATTTTTTAACAAGGCACATAGGTACAGGTAGTACTAATCTAATCTAATCTAAAATTTATTAATCACACTATACCAAAAGGTTTCAAGGTGATTTACAGTTTGAAAAGGTGACGGCGAAAGCTAGAAGGATGCTAGGTTGCATAGGGAAAGGTATGGCCAGTAGGAAAAAAGAGGTATTGATGTCTCTGTATAAGACTCTGGTAAGACCTCATTTAGAATATTGTGTGCAATTCCTGAGGCCGCACCTTCAAAAAGATATAAAAAGGATGGCGTCAGTCCAGAGGAAGGCTACTAAAATGGTGTGTGGTTTTCGTGATAAGGCGTATGGGGACAAACTTAAAGATCTCAATCTGTATACTTTGGAAGAAAGGTGGGAGAGGGGAGATATGATAGAGACATTTAAATAAATTACTGCAGCAAAAAAATTGTTGCAAAAATGTTATAAGCCAAGTGGTGGAACTATCCTTTGAAAAACCACTTAAGTAAAATGGAGAAAAAAGCCTCAACTAATTTAATATGCAGACGGCAACCCAATGAGTTTTTTTTAGCCGTTCTTACTCTGTATCATAGGCAAAAATACTCCACTATTTCTCTAAATGAAATCTTTCAAAATAGGAAAATATTTCACCACTGTGCACAGGGAACAGGAAAAAGAACCTTCAGGAAGGTAACACTTATCTTCACAGCTGTTGATGTAAGCCAGGATCGTGATCCAAAGACGCAACGATCTTACTGCAGTCACATTTCCGGCATTGAAGTGAAGACAAGGAACCAATGTCCAGATCCAACAAGGCACTTGTTTCACCAACGAATGGCTGCTTAAGTAATTGATATCAGTCCTAATGTAAACAGGTCGCGGCAGCCATTTTGAATGGGCAGCTGCAATGGGCAGACGCAAGCAGGCATCACTCCTGTACATTCTCTGTTAGATCACTAGGGATCAGGCAGGTAGGCTCAAGGGGGAGAGAGGTCAGCTGATATTCCAGGGGGTGGTTCTGGAATAGCCTTTCTGGCCATTTGTGGTTCTGTTCGAACAGATGGAATTTAAAAAAGCTTTTGAAGACCCATCTTTTTGCAATCACATTTTTGTTTTCTGTTTAATTTGGAGACTGGATTATACTGGATTGTTTATGGCACTGCCGAGATTTTGTGTGTGTGTACAGTATATTTGTGACTTATGATATGCATGGTTATTTGCAAACCACCTAGTAATAGGAGGTGCATACATTTTTAAAATAAATAAATAAATCATTCCAGCCCCAACCCCCGTCCTGTGCCCTTTCTTTCAACTCCAGCCTCCCCTCCTGTGCCCTTTTCTTCAGCTCCAGCACCCCCATGTACCCTTCCCTTCAGTTCAAGCAGCCCTCCTATGCTCTTCCCTCCAGCTCTAGCCCCCACCCCCCACACATTCCTGTGCCCTTTCCTCCAGCACCAGCCCTAGCATCTCTCTACTTTATCTTGAATTTTCTTCCTCTTCCCCTTGGGTCCAAAGGCTCCAGCTCCAGCCCACCCCTCTTTGTGGGGCACTGGCTCCAGCCTGCCTCCTGCATATCCAGCCTAGCACCACACTTCCCTCCCTCCCTGCTGCTGGTACATTTCTTCTAGGAGAGCGAGCAGATCCCTACACAGGCCTGCTTGACGGTGCTCGTGGACTTCCCTCTATTGGGCCCCTCCTTATGATGCAACTTTCTCTTTTCGCAAAGAGATAAAGAGGGGCCCAACAGATGGAAGGACACAGCACCATCAAGCAAGCCTAGTAGGGGTGTGCCAGCAACAGGGAGGGAGATGCGGTAATCGTGACAGCAAGACTTATTACTGTTCCCACAGAGCGATAAAAACTATTGCTAATGCACACGCCAATTTTTAAGGGGGCCATGGTCCCCATGGCCCCCCCATTCTGATGCCTAAGTTTTTAGATATTGTTGTCTGTCTTCTTCTTTCTGCAAGTTCTTTTAATTTATAAAGGCTAACCTCTTTCCCTTATCTTTAAAGAATCAAAAAGTGGCCTTCTTTATCTCATGCTTTCCTTTTTCTTGAAATGATTTTTAGATATTTGAAAGTTTCTGTCATATTTCCCCTATCTTGCCTGCCCTCTAGCATATCCTTGTTTAGAGTTCTAAGTTCATCTCATAAGGTTTCTGATGTAGACCTTACACCATCCTGATTATCATTTCTTGACTACTAAATCCAGTCTCCATTCTTCTGGAAGTTGGGCCTTCGGTCTGAAGACAAATGACCTGTACAGTTGCATAATCAGCTCCTAGTTTCTTCTGGTTATACTCCTCCTTATGCATCCTAGAATCACTCTGCCTGCTGATATTGACTTGCTTTTTTTCCCTACCTTGAAAGCATTAGCCATAGCGGGATCCCTTCCCTGCTTCCTGTACCTCAGCATCTCATTTACTATCTTACTGGGCACCACTTTGTTGGAATTCTACATCCAACACACATAACTGCATGATTTTGTATTTGAATCAATTTATCTCTGTGTTGCTGGTAAAGGTCCACTGGGTAATGTAAACAGTGCTTTTCTTGCAGCTTTTCCCCTCTTGTATACAGAATATATTTATAGATGGATCAGTCCATTCATTCATTAGCTGTAATGTGGCCTTTTTAGATTCTACTTTACCACTTGCAATACTGATCATAATTCATGACATCCTTCCATTCTGGAGAGTTATGGCCAGTAATAGCAGGCATTAATGCCTTCTAGTCACCCTCTGTTCACTGTGTGCTTAATATTTGTCCAATTCCATATGAAAGTTATCAGTTGTTTCTTTAGTTTTATTATTTATATGCATAAATTCTTTATAACATTAAAACAGAGCTAGTAAAATAGATGGAATTGTGACCCTCGATCTCATTGATTTTTTATTATTGTTATGGTTATCACCATTTATTGGACTTTACTGAAAACTCAATAAAATTTCATGGAATTGTGACCCTAGGTACTGAAGGGATCCCTGAAAGATTGCCTTCTTTCCTTACAGTTGGCATTTGAGAAGAAACTCTTCAGGTCTTTTGAGCAGAACAGGGAAACTGACAGTACCTAAGAGAAATATAGAAACATGAAGGCAGATAAAGGCCAAATGGTCCGTCCAGTCTGCCCAGGTTTGGCCATTAGGCAGCTGAATATTTGGAAGAAGTGATGATGAAGTGACAGAAGGGCCAAGTCAAAACAGAAGCTTCAGAAGAGTACAGCAGGATACTCTTCTGAAGCTTCTGTTTTGACTTGGCCCTTCTGCTACTTCATCATCACTGTACCTTCCTATGTACCTAGTTATAAGATGGCACAGGATGAAATTAAGAAGTGATAGGCTCCAGATTAATCTGAGGAAATACTTTTTTACAGAAAGGGTGGTAGATGCATGGAACAGTCTCCCAGAAGAGGTGGTGGAGACTTTGAATTCAAAAGGGCCTGGGAAAGGCATGTGGAATCTCTTGGAGAGAGAAAGAGATAATGGTTATGGTTAGGAGGATATGACCCAATAATGTTTTAGCTTGACCTTTTGAAGGAATGTATAGAACCAAGAGGGCTTGTTACCTCTCAGAGGGTGTCTAACAAGAAGAATGTAGAGGAACAGTAGATGGGGAGCCCCACCTTAGAGCTTCCTTGGTTACTGGACAGAAAACAGAGGCTAGGGCTAAATGGCCATTGTTCTCAATGGAGGAGGGTGAATAGTGGAGTGCTGTAGGGATCTGTACTGGGACCGGTGCAATTTAACATTTATAAATGATCTGGAAATTGGAATGACAAATGATGTGATTAAATATGTAGATCACACTAAACTATTCAAAGTTGTTAAAACATATGCAGGCTGTGAAAAACTGCAAGAAGACCTTAAGAAACTGGAAAACTGGGCATCCAAGTGGCATATTCAATTTAATGTGGAGAAATGCAAAGTGATGCACATTGGGAAGAATAATCCAAATCACAGTTACTGGATGCTAGAATACACCTTAGGGGGCAGCACCCAAGAAACAGATCTAGATGTCATTGTAGACATGCTGAAAAACATTTTCCCAATGTATGGTGGCAGCCAAAAAAAGCAAACAGGATGCTAGGAATTATTAGGAAAGAGATGGAAAATAAGACCAATAAATAAATAAATATTATGTTTGCCTCTGTATTGCCCCATGGTGCACCTCACCTTGGGTATTACGTTCAGTTCTGGTCACTGTATTTCATAAAAAATATAGCAGAATTAGAAAAGGTTCAAAGAATAATGACCAAAATGATAAAGGGGATGGAACTCCTCTCGTATGAGGAAAGGCTAAAGAGGTTAGTGAACTTCAGTTAGGAAAAGAGATGGCTGAGGGTAGAAAACAGGTAAAAGTGAATCGATTTTGTACTCTTTCAAAAATTACGAAGACTAACCCCCTCTTCTACAAAACTTGCTAGCGTCGGCCGCGCGGTAACGGCCCCGAAGCCCATAGAAATTTAAAGGGCTTTGGAGATTTGCCACACGGCAGCCACTAGCGCGGCTTTGTAGAAGACGGAGTAAGGGACACTCGATGAAGTTACAAGGAAAACTTGTACTTTTAAAACAAAGAGGAGGAAATATTTTTTTTCACTCAAAGAATAGTTAAATTCTGGAATTTGTTACCTAAAGATGTGGTAACAATGGTTAGTATAGCTGGGTTTAAAAAAGGTCTGGACAAGTTCCTGGATGGAAAGTCCATTGTCTGCTACTGAGATACGTTGGAAAGTCACTACTTGCCCTGGGGTTGGTAACATGGAATTTTGTTATTATTTGGGTTTCTGCCAGGTATTTGTGACCTGGATTGTCCTCTGCGGAACGAGGATGCTGGGCTAGATGGACCATTGCTCTGACCCAATATGGCTTATTCTTCTGCTCTTGGGAAAAGGAAAGAGAGGAATTAAGCACAGGGGTTGCCTATCTGACTCTCAGCTGTTTCCTGCTGCATAAAGAAGGAGAAAGGAACATTCTCATACCAAATGAACTGAGCGTGGATTGCTAGCACGATTCACAGCTGCCCCTGAGGCACAAGTGTGTCCAAAAAGAAGAGGGATCCAGTCATAGAGAGACTGCATTCTGAACCTCTATCGGGAAGAGTGAAAATGCTTGCAACAGACCATCCCTATCGGAAAAAGGGGACCTGCTGGATAGCTGATGAGTGCTATTACACTTTCCACTATATACAGCAGTAGAAGATAATACATCCACCCTGGGGCTTATCCTTAATCACTAGAAAGAAAAACCACAGCAGTGGAGACAGAGAATTACCAAGAACTAGAGGGAACACATAAAGCAATACTGGAGGTAGAGAGAGAAAATGAGAATGAATATTGGGCTAAACAGGAGGACAGCGTGGCATAGGGGTTGCAGGTTCAAACCCCATGCTGCTCAAAGGCAAGTCACTTAAGGGCAAATTCTATAAGAAGCGCCCAAAAGGCAGGCGCCGACGTAGGCACTGTTCAGCGCAATTCAAGTAAAATCGGGATGCTGTTTAGTGAATCAAGTTGAGTGGCGCCTATTTTGGAGGCGGCCATTAAAAAGGCCAGCTCTAGGCACAACTAAAAGTTAGGCGCCTAGCTGAGCACTTTAAGAGGGATGCCCAGTCTCTCCTGCTTGAACCCCCTCTCCCCACCGAACATCGCCCGAACATCGTGCAGGAAGGATGCTCAGTCCCTCCTGCTGGAACCTCCGAACATCATGCGGCAGGAGTGATGCCCAGTCTCTCCTACCGGAACCTCCCCCTGATCAGTTGATGGCAACCCGATTCTCTAACTGGCGCCTTCGATATGGGCGCCAGTTAGAGAATTGGGATGGTTAGGCATCTGTCCATTAGGACAAACACAATTCTGAATAGGATGATGGTATGTGATTCTCAGCCGCTGCTGAGACTGGCATCCTATACAGAATCTGCCCCACAACATTGTGGTTGTCCTTCACTCCAATTGGTCTGTTAGATGGCAGCAGGCTGCCTACAATTTCCATTTTTAGAATCAGGCCCCTCATCTTTGGTGTCTTCTAATTACAGCATGCAGTTCTGCTAAGCTTCCAGTACAAATCTGTTTCCTTAAGCAAAATCAGGGATAATAAATTTCAACCGGAAGTCAGAAAGACGTATATATCCAAAAAATAAACTGACTTCTATTGAAAACACTGTCTAAAGAGAGTGATCAATTGTTTATGTAGAGCGCTTAGAGATATGAAATTCCGAAGGGTAAACTTGAAAAGCCATCCTACAAACAAGAATTCACCATCCAGTCACCTTCTTATAACATGATCACTCTCTGAGACTGGATGTTGAGTTGTATTAGTCATATCCTATATAATAAAAGCTTACCGGCGCACGGGATCGCGTCAGAGGGAACGTGCTACCGAGTTGGAGAGCGGTCTGTGAGGTTCGCTAAAGCCGGCCACCACGATCGCAGGCTGCTTTGAAGATAAGCAGGCCAGAAGACGCCGGGATGGAGGGAGGGTAAGAAGGGGATCAATACAGGGGGCCAGGGGGGAGAGGGAAAGGACGCTGCTTTGTGGGGAGGGGTGTGCTGGGGGGAGACAGAAGGGGCCATGGAGAGATAGGGAGTGGGAAAGGGGGCTGCTTTAGGGGGAGAGGTGTGCTGGGGGCAGACAGCTTTGCTCGGGGGGGGGGGGGGGAGGAAGACAGAAGACACAGACAGCGGCCAAGGAGAGAGAGATAAAGAAACACAGACAGACAGACACATCTATTCTAGCACCCGTTAATGTAACGGGCTTAAAGACTAGTAATTTATAATTATTCAAACTTAAGATGAACTTTCTCTCCTTGTATCACGGTATATGAAATGCATAAATCACTGGATTGGTTAGATGTAAAATACTATTCACGTTAGGTTTTGAAAAAGGCTTTCAGGGGTCCCAATGTGGCCCCATTTCGAACTCTGCTTCAGGGGACCTAATTATATTGAAAAAGCTTAATGCAGTAAATATCCCGTGCTGCTCCTTGTGACCCTGGGCAAGTCACTTAATCCTCCAGAGCCCCAGGTACGTTAGAGAGATTGTGAGCCCGCCGGGACAGATAGGGAAAATGCTTGAGTACCTGATTATAAAACCGCTTAGAAAACCTTGATAGGCGGTATATAAAATCCTAATAAACTTAAACTTAAACATCGTTGCTGGACTTCCAAAGATTCCAACTGACAATTTACAGTGTTTTCAATAGAAGTTTTTTTATTTTCGGAAACTTCCAGTACAGGCTAAATTTGGATGGCCAATGTGCATTTGTTCCTAGATACCTTTAACAGGTTTTATGGGGTCTTTGTAGGGTGCTGTGTACATAAGCTTCAGTCTCCCATAGACACATTAGACTAGGATAGGGCTGTGATATAGTTGCCATTTTCTCTGAAATGATGGATTTCCCTATCTAAGAAGAGAAAACTGACAGGCAAAACCCTTCCTGCTCATATTCTAAACAACTCAAAGATAAATTGTACTAGTATTCCCTTTATTGAAGCCGAAGGAAGGAAAATGTTCTGAAATTCAATTAAACCCATTGCTGGGAGTCTCATCTGTTCCTCAGGTTCACTGTGTTTCTTGTGCTTTAGACAGTGAGTGATGCCTCTTGTGCAACATGAAAATCTCAGCACACAGTTGGTTCAGCCAAATCTCCTCAGCTTCCTACGATCACAGCAAACTGCAGGCAATGAACTCTTTCCCTGCTCACAGCCATCAAGCATTGAGAGATTCAATCAGGAACTCGGAAAATGTATCAGAAAAACACAGAAATAACCCCAGTTATCCTGATTGCCGTAGAATTGATAAAAAAAAGAACTTCAAAGCTCACCTTCTTACTTTGCCCATTTCTACAACATCTTATTAGGTCCAAAAGACTCTCTTTGGCATAATGCATGTCATAGGAACAACTCAGACAGTAAATGTGGTTGAGCTTTTAAAAGTGAGGTTCATTATTGTCATGGCTCCACAGAACAAAGCCATTTGACGGTGGTGAAATTTTCTCAATCTCCCTCATAGAGATACCAGGTAGAGAATGACACGGGGACAATTTTGTCTCCATCCCTATCCCCGCAGGATCTATCTTCATCCCCGTCCCTGCCTCATCCCTGCTAGCTCTATCCTCATCTGAACAAGCCTCAAACACTTTAAAATCACAGAGCAGCCCTGCTAACTCCAGCTCTTCTCTCCACCAGGGCAGGATTAATTAGTCGAGGGCCCCTAGGCACACAAGTACACTGGGCCCCCCTGCCCCGCCCCACCCCACCATGCGCCCAGGCAGAAACAGGAAGCTGCGTCAGAGGGAAGCTTTGGGCAAGTAGCACCGCTTACACAATTACAGTTCCCATTGCCTTTCTTACCCTCGTTGCTTGCTTTTCTTACTTTCTGTCGATTGGGGGGGGGGGCGCTGCGTTGCCGATCAGGGGGGGCCCACATTGCCGATCAATGCTGGAGGGGCCCATCGCCGTTTGGAAAAAACAATGTTGATGCCTTCCTTCATCGGGCCCCACTGACCATTTTGGGCCATAGGCACGTGCCTACTTTGCCTATTGGTTAATCCTGCCCTGCTTTCCACTGTGGCCCACCCTCTCTGACAACTTCCTGTTTCCAGTGGGGCAGGTGGCAGTGGAGAGAAGCACTGGAGTCAGTAGGGTCGCTCTTTGAATCACTGCCGCTGCCAAATCTAAAGGTAGATGCCGGGAAGGGGAGTGGCAAAGAAAGCCGACCAGCAGGTAGGCTGGCCAGCAGCAAGATGCTGCTCCCTCAAGAGTGCCACCTGAGGCCACCTCCTTAGTTGGCCTCATTATAGGGCTGCCCCTGGGGGCAAGTCTGTTAAGAACTTTCCCAGAGCAACTGAAGGCCTGTGTTAAAGCTCCAGCAGGACATTTTGAGCATTCACGGTGGCTGCAAAATTCGGTCATATTGTTGATTGTGTTGGAATGACGCTATTTTACTGTGTTATACCTCAAACATATTTAACGCACAAAATTCCCTAGGTAGCAATGCTAAAATGACTGTAACGTTAACACAACTTAAGATCATTTCCCCAAGAGATGCCAATTCAAAAGATTTCTTGATAGGACACTATCTTTCCAAGCAGGAATCCGGAACAACACCCAAAGCGACCTCCTCCTGAACTCTCCGTCATACCAATCTTTCAGAAAAGCAATGAAAACCCACCTTTTCGACAAATTTGTTTGAATACCCATCCTTCCAACCCTACCCAACTCCCTTCATCATTCCCCCTAAGCTGTCATATCCCGATGCATCTATACTAGCTACAAATCTGTACCTTGTAATCACTCATTTGCTTCAATACTGTAAACCGTCTTGAACTGAAAAGGTATGATGGGATATAAATAAAGCTATTATTATTATTAAATGTTGTTTAACAGTAATATATAATTATGATGACTAAGTATGTAAAATTTCTCATTGAAATTCAAAGCGGATGCTGATAAAACAGCAAAAAAAAAACGTTAGGGTTTTTATTTTCTGCCTCATCCTGTATATTAAGGGTTAAGCTTTGCAAAACATTTTGGCCGTCTTTTACTAAGAGGTTTCTACCGTGGCCTGGAGCATTAAATGCTCCAGTGCTTCTCTGATGCTCATAGTAATTCTATGAGCGTTGGAACAGCGTCTGAGCATTTAGCGATCTGGGCTGTGGTAGAAACCTCTACCGCAGCTTAGTTAACAGGGGGGGGGAGGGGTATAAAGATGGGTCATATGTAACTACCGTATTTGCCGGCGTATAAGACGACTTTTTAGTACCTTAAAATCCTCCCCAAAGTTGGGGGTCGTCTTATACGCCGGGTACAGTTTACATGCCCTTACTTGCGGGGCTGGATGTACTCAGTCGCGCGGCTCTTATTCTCCCTACCTTCTCTGCTTGCAGCACAGAGCCGAACGGAAGTCTTCCCGACGTCAGCGCTGACGTCGGAGGGGAGGGAGGGCTTAAACAAAGCTTAAACAAAGCCCTCCCTCCCTCCGACGTCAGCGCTGACGTCGGGAAGACTTCCGTTCGGCTCTGTGCTGCAAGCATGGCAGGTAAGGAGGAGAGTAGCCTCGCGGTACCAAGAGAGAGGGGCGGCTGCCCCGCCCCGGTTGCAGCACAGCCGGCCAGGTCCCCTTACTTTTGTGGCACTTCCCCGACCGACCGATAACAGCCCGGGTCCGACAATCCTCCCTGCCCTGTAGCCGCGAATCTAAATTACCTTCTTACAGCAGCTGTAAGAAGGTAATTTAGATTCGCGGTTAAGGGCAGGGAAGTTTGTCGGACCCGGGCTGTTGTCGGTCGGTCGGGGAAGTGCCACAAAAGTAAGGGGACCTGGCTGGCTGTGCTGCACCCGGGGCGGTAGAGAAGGAGGGGGGGGGGAGAAGGACGCTGAAATACCATGGTGAAGACATGAGGGGGGGGGGAAGGACTCTGAAAGCACTTGAAGACAGAGGAGGGAGAAGAACGCTGAAAGCACATGGGGGAATACAAAGGGGTGGAGAAGGAAGAAGGGGTCGTCTTATACGTTGAGTATAACACAAAACTCTATTTTTTAACTAAAAGTTGGGGGGTCGTCTTATACGCCCAGTCGTCCTATACGCCGGCAAATACGGTACATAGGCCAAAAAGCAAAAGAAGTTCATGTCTGGTTGGGGAATGAGTGTGAACTGGGTGGGGTGCATAAGTAGGTACTGTACATTCACATCTATTTTATAATACCGGCATTTAAGTTAATACAGTCACCACCTCAGCTGAAAATTGGGCCCGTCACCATCCTAGGTGACTGTGGCAGAGATTTGTCCCTAAATATGCTGAATGACAGGATGAACTGGAAGTGGAAAAAAGCCCTACTGAAAAGTCTATGTAAGTTAGTTCGTTAGGCGCCACTGACTCGTGTTCGAGTCCTAGCGACGATGAATTGCAGATCTAAAAAGAGATCGGTTTAGTGCTAGTCCAGTAAGGTCCTCCAGCATGGTTGTTTTTGAGATCAGACTAGAGGTCCGCATGGGAATGGGATCGCGGGAATCCCGCTGGTCCCGCGGGAATCCCCCCTAACCCACGGAACTCCCACGGGGACCCCCCTCTAGCCAACGGGACTACCACGGGGATGGAAGGCTTTGGAAGCAGGGTTCGTCCATATAATATAATGGACACGTCAGCCTTAGTAAAAGAGGGGGTTTATAAGTTAATTACCTGAACAGAAAATAAAAAAAGGGTTCCACCAATGAAAAAAACAGCAGTGCAAACACAAAAGAAACTGTGGAATTGATGATCCTGTCAGAAGTAATTGCTGCTTTTTATGGGGACGGGCGGGAATGGAGGTAATTCCTTGTGGGGATGAGTGCGGACGGAGAGGATCCTGACGGGGATGGGTGGGGACTGAGAGGATCCTGGCGGGGACGGGCGGGGATGGGTAGGATTTCTGTCCCCGCGTCACTCTCTAGTCCACGCCCTCATTTTCTCAGTGGTCAGTTACAGATGCGAAAGCTGGACAGTACGGAAAAAAGACAGAGAGAAGTTTGACTCATTTGAGCTTAGGTGTTGGGGAAGGATTTTATGCATGCCGTGGACCGCCAAAAGAACTAACAAATCGATTCTGGACGAGATCAAACCGGCTCTGTCACTCGAAGCCTAAATGATGAAGTTACGACTGTTTTATTTTGGTCACACTGTCAGAAGAGAAAGATCATATGTTTGTTTTTATGTAAGTTATCTGGATCCAAACTCTGGTCAAGATAAAGGCAGTGTTTTACTAAAGCCTATGTGAAAGGGATTAGCGTGAAAGGAATTAGCGTGTGCTAAAATGCTAAGAAGCCCTTTTTATACCTATGACCTTCTTAACATTTAGCATGCGTGAATTCTGTTAGTGTACTCTAAGCTTAAATAAAAAGCCCCCCCCCCAAATGACTTGAAAATGACATTTCAGGATTCATTTTTGGAAGAATATGTTGAAGCTTGGAGTAGTCCCTCAAGATTTCAGTTGACCAGAGTTCCCTACCTGAGATTAAGGATTTCTTTTTAGCAGTGGTGCAATTCAGGCCTGAGATTTAAAAAAAAAAAAAAGTTAGTCATAACATTTTGAGCAAGTTTGGCAGAAGACTGGTAAGCAGGAGGCAGGGCCGGATTTAGATGAAAAGAGGCCCTAGGCTATTCCACTTATGAGGCCCTTTCACCTCCCATTTTTAAGTTTGTAAATTATATGAGAGATAATAAAATACATCATTACTGTGATATATATCAATATGCTAAATGAAATATGTTGCTATCGGTACTAACCTTTATAAAAAATGTGACACGGATAATAAATAAAAAAAAGTCGAGAACCTGAACCGGAGGCAGGATCGGACCGGGGACCGGCGCGCGCCCCCACCCGGGGCTGAGACCGATTCCCCTCCGGAGCCGGGAATGGGGTGGGGGAGGGGAGAGAGGAGCAGCGGGATCCGATCCGGAGCTGGAGCATGTGTGCAATTCGGATTCCCCACCCCCGGCTGAATTTTGATGAGTCGCTGGCGCAGGCGCCGTGAGGAGTGACACAGAAGCACACCTCACCCCACCAGGTCTCAGTGTTTTAGTGTTCACTGTTTTTAGAATAGTGTAATTTTAATTTTGCTAACAATTTGAATGTAGGCCCCTCTTGATCTTGAGGCCCTAGGCTGAAGCCTAGTTAGCCTATAGGAAAATCCGGCCCTGGCAGGAGGATATGAATTGTAAAATCATAATTTTATCAGAGATAGAAAAGGCAAAAGTGGATGCTCTATCTATCTGTGTGTGTATGTATGCATGTTCCAGTGTAACTCTGAAACGCATGGACAGATTTCAACCAATTTGGTATACATATGACTTATTATCTGGAAAAAATACTGTGGGGGTGGGAAGGGGGTGATGTAAAAATTATCAAAAATTACAGATATTAGTGTATAATCCATAGTTTTCAGGCTTGCTGAGATGAATATGGACACTCCCAATGACGTTTAAATCCAAGTTCAGCCCCATAGAGAGGGACATTCCTGTGGGACATGTGGGGGGTGAGACATGTGGGACATGGGGTGGAACATGTGGGGGGTGGGACATGTAAAAATAATAAAAAAACAACAGATAGTGTAATCCATAGTTTTCGGGCTCCCTGAGATTAATTCTGACACTCCCAATGACGTTTAAATCCAAGTTCAGCCCCATAGAGGACATTTCTGTAGGACATGTGGTGGGTGAGACATGTGGGACATGGGGTGGGTGAGACATGTGGGACATGGGGTGGGACATGTGGGGGGTGGGACATGTAAAAATAATAAAAAAACAACAGATAGTGTAAACCATAGTTTTCGGGCTCCCTGAGATTAATTCTGACACTCCCAATGACGTTTAAATCCAAGTTCAGCCCCATAGAGGACATTTCTGTAGGACATGTGGTGGGTGAGACATGTGGGACATGGGGTGGGACATGTGGGGGGTGGGACATGTAAAAATAATAAAAAAAACAACAGATAGTGTAATCCATAGTTTTTGGACTTCCTGAGATTAATTCTGACACTCCCAATGACGTTTAAATCCAAGTTCAGCCCCATACAGAGGGCCATTTTTGCTGCTAAAAATGAAGATGTCCACAAAATAAACAATCAAATACTTCCCATGTTACCAGGTGTAATCACTTAAACAAGTCTATCGAAAGCGTAAGATTGGGATAAATAAATATCCGGGCAATTCCGGGTGATCAGCTAGTAATAAATATATGACGCCAAGAAAATGGTTTCAGCTGGTTAATTCCTTGTTAATGAAAGATTGAAGGTGATAGCCTGGCTCTTCCCCAAGCCTTTAATGGAAAAAGCAACTACCTGACTAGTCACACACACAAAGGCTAACACCAGCTGCACATACTGTAGAAGGACTTGCTTAGCCACTCTTTCTCCAGCCGAGATCATTTCCCTGCACCATTTCTGTCTTCATGTGAATCTTTTGTTATTCAATCTTATTTCTATCTAACTTCTGTTACTCACTCATCTGTGTATATGTTCCTCCTCCACTTACACCATAAGAACATAAGAATAGCCTTACTGGGTCAGAACAGTGGTCCATCAAGCCCAGTAGCCCGTTCTCACGGTGGCCAATCCAGATCCCTAGTACCTGGCCAAAACCCAAAGAGTAGCAACATTCCAGCATCTCAAAGAATACCAAGATTCCGGAACCCCAATGAGAGCAACATTCCAGAGCTGAGACTGTGATGTCATAATGCCTCATTCCACAGTGCCTCAGAGCCAACCTCATCAGTGATGTTACAATGGCTTGATTGTCCAATAATTGGCACATCTAAAAGCATAAGAACAGCCATACTGGGTCAGACCAAAGGTCCATCAAGCCCAGTAGCCCGTTCTCACGGTGGCTAATCCAGGTCACTAGTACCTGGCCAAAACCCAAAGAGTAGCAACATTCCATGCTACCGATCCAGGCATGCAGTGGCTTCCCCCATGTCTTTCTCAATAACAGACTATGGACTTTTCCTCCAGGAACTTGTCCAAACCTTTCTTAAAACCAGCTACGCTATTCGCTCTTACCACAACCTCTGGCAACGCGTTCCAGAGCATTCTCTGAGTGAAAAAAAATTTCTTCCTATTGGTTTTAAAAGTATTTCCCTGTAACTTCATCGAGTGTCCTCTAGTCTTTTAATTTTTAACGGAGTAAAAAATCGATCCACTTGTACCCATTCTACTCCACTCAGGATTTTGTAGACTTCAATCATATCTCCCCTCAGCCATCTCTTTTCCAAGCTGAAGAGCCCTAACCATATGCTATTAAGATGTTTTAATGTGTATTGTGCTGACATTGTAAATAACATACCATACCATAATGCGTTCTGCTACTGAATGCTCATATTTTTACTGTCATAATTATCTGTTGCCTTCGTCCAGTTTATTCTTGCAGCATGCTGCCTTGGGTAATTTTTTTTATTTTTTAAAGGTAGTAAATATATTGTAAGAAATAAATAATAAATATTTGATCTTCTTGCCGCAGGAAAAGGCAGACAGGAAGTAGATATCATCTAGTTCTTAGAGCTTTATCGCACGTTGGGTATAAGTTCACCAATGGAGATAGTTTGGGGACCACCAAATCCAAATTTTAGACAAACAATAACACAAACCCTGAAGGCGATATAGTAACTGATTTTTTTAAAATTGCTGCTGTAAATATCCTAATTTTGAAATACAATTAAATCAAAGATTAGCGCCAAAGAAGAGGAGAGCTCTAGAAAGTGAACGGAGAGAGCCTGAGGTACTGTGATTAGCTGGCAAGGACTCAACATCACCAGCTGTTTATCCTGACTATTAATTATGTCTTTGAACAGCAGTTCCAAATTCTCAGGCTCAGCTAAGCTTGAGTGGCTCTGTCATCTCGCCATACCATAATCCTTCATGAAGTCTGATGACGCAGGCTGATGACGCACAGAGCCCTAAGGAAACAGGATAAAAAAAAATGGCAGTGAATATATATCCAACTTGAATTCTCCTCCCAACAAACAAACATTCCTTTATATCGTTCTGCTTTATGATGTTTCAGAAAAGCAGGCGACTTCCAGGCAATTTTCAGAGACATGAGAATTCTTTATTGAATGATCATGCAGGGTCTCTCGGCACCCCTACTGGGTAGCATTAAGACTACCAAAAGGCAATGAAGACCAAATTAAAAATAAAAGTGTCCCTTGAGATTACTGAATAAAGTCAGTGCCCCCTATCAAGTAAGAGGAAAGTAACCAAAAGGTACAATATCTCAGGACTGAACTGATATTTCAGACTTTCAGCCTCCATGTGGAGCCAAAGAACTCGCTGCAGTCCTATAAATGGAATTAAATCCTCTGGTCTGAACATAAACAATGTCATCAATTTTAGATTAGGCATTTTCTAGACTTCACGATATGCCTGTTTACATGTGTCTTCATTGGAAGAACCATGTTGGCTCTTTGGACTTCTGTTCCTGTGAGACGTTTTTGGCGTCTCTATTTGCTGATATCTGAAGTTGTTTTCAGCATGTGGCAGTCTTCATCTTGTTCCAGTAGCACATTCATAATTTATGACACCTCCACTTGCTATTTATTGATTTGGAGACTGATTGATTTGTGTTTACAGGACTTATATAATGCTTTTAGCCAAAGTGTATTTGCACAGAACAAGTCCAGTATGAAGGGTACGCCAAAGTCGAAGTAAGAAATTCCAGAAGATATAAGAGCAGCAAAACCAGGAATGGGTAACAGACAAAAGGCAGAATTAGTAGATTGCTTAACCATTGAAATTCAGGTGGTTAGCTGGACTAAATTAGCAAACTAGTTCAGAATAGAGGGCTAGAAACTAAAAACCCAGAGGCAGAGATTTAAGGGATAGAAAGCGGAGAAGAAAGCTTGAGACATTGAGCATAAGGACTGAGCCGATCGCATGTCAATTGTGTGACGACACCAGGTACAGAATCACACTTCCAGCAAAGGTAGGCACCAGAAATGTAGGCCAGGGTTTTCCAGGCCTACATTTGATGTGAATTGTTCCTCCATAACAAAAGACAAAAAGAAGACCCAATAATCCAGAGTGAAATCAATCCAGCAATAAAAACAAAAGACTGTGGATATAGATGTTCTGAAAGATGATTTATTATACGCTCTTCACAATAAAACCAGTTTGCCCCTTTACCCACACTAAGCTGCAAAGCATGTTAACGTATATACTCGAATATAAACTGAGATTTGTGGGCCCCATAATAGGGTTCTCAGTTTAAATTCGAGCCTCCTTTGGATAGAAACATGATGGCAGATAAAGGCCAAATAGCCAATCCAGTCTGCACATCTGCAGAAACCATTATCTCTTCCCACGTGCCTATCCCCACGGTTTCTTGAATTCTGCTTTTTCTAAATGTATGCTAGGGTGCATAGGGAGAGGTATGGCCAGTAGGAAAAAAAGAGGTATTGATGCCCCAGTATAAGACTTTGGTGAGACCTCATTTAGAATATTGTGTACAATTCTGGAGGCCACACCTTCTTCTTTTTTTTTTTTAATAAATCTTTATTGATTTTTAAGACCAACAAAAGTGCAATAACCGTTTATTTACATTAATCAGCAAGTTAAACACGTGGAGGAGCATAATTTAAAAAAACATCTAAGTCCCCTTTTGGCCTAAGGTCTTAAACGTTGAAAGTAGAAGTAGGGAAAATGTCCATTATAAAAAAAACAACAACATCCAAAAGAAGGTTTTTTTTGATAATGGCCTGCCTCTACGTTCAGCTGTTTAAATTCCCAGACCACCACTACATCTAAACTTACACCATATAATCAACCCCCCAAAAGCTTAAGTCCCAAACGCCCAAAACAAGGGCTTTTAGGCGAAGGAGGATCCAGTCCTTCGCCTAAAAGCTGGATTCTGTAACCGGTATCTGTCAAAACAACACCGGTTACAGAACCCACCCCCCCAACCTACAATGATCGTGCCAGGAGAGAGCCGAAGCCCTCCTGGCCCCGCCGACAATGATCGGGCAAGAGGGAGCCCAAGCCCTCTTGCCTCGGCGGCATCCCCGACTCGATCGGGCCTGGAGGGAGCCCAAGCCCTCCTGGCCACGTGACCCTACCCCCTACAAGATCAGGCAGGAGGGAGCCCAGGCCCTCCTGCCCTCAATGCACCCCCCCTTACACACTCGCTCCCCCCAAACTACCGATTGGCTCCCCACCGACCTGCGAGAGCCCTTGTCAACCCTTCGATTCCCCCCACCCCCAATCCTCCCCGTACATTGATATCATTGGCCAGACGGACGGGTGCCAAGCCCGCCCGTCCGGCAGGCCAGCCATCCCAGAATGGGGCCAGATTGGCCCAGGCAGCTCAAACCCTGCCCACAGATGGGACCTGAGGTGCCTGGGCCAACCGGAATAGACTCAGGAGCCTTAGGACCCTCCTGTGGGCGGGTCCTTAGGCACATGGGCTGGGTTGGGTCCATGTGCCTAAGGCCCTGCCCACAGGAGGGGCCTAAGGCTCCTGGGCCTATGCCGGGCCGCTGAGCTGATCGCGCCAGCCACCATCAGCTCAGTGGCCCCTTTTTCGGTACTTATACCTGTTTTGACTTGGTCTAAGTCCTAACGTATAAGTGCCGACTAGGCAACCTGTCAAAACATTTGGTTATACCTGTTGTACGCCTAGGTGTAGGTTGGCCCACCTTCCGCCCTTTCCTCGCCTCTAAAAACGCCTCTTTTCTCTCTGTGCGTTTAATAATAATAATAATAACAGTTTATATACCGCAATACCGTTAAGTTCTATGTGGTTTACAAAAGATTATTGGGGTACAAGTTGAGTTGACGTACAAGTTGAATTAACTTAAGGGATGTGGGGAACAATTGGGAGAAAGGGCAAGAGAGGGGAAAGAGGGAAGTGTTTAGAGGCAGGGGAAGGCCTAAGCTGGTTTTAAATACGTCTAAAACCAGCTTTGATTATGGGTACTTGGACGATCAGGCTTTTTGATCATCCAAGTACCCATTTAGGCCACTTTTTAGACGTTTGTTGTTGTTTTTTTTATTATGAGCCCCTTATAATCATAATCAATAACACTGCATAAAGAATAAATCCCCCCTTTCCTTCCATTACATTTCATCAAGGATTAAGACAAAGCAAAGAAATAACCTCCCCACTACCCTCTCACCCTTCCCTGGATGTGTGTGGAAATAAACAAAAATTAAAGACAACTATAATGAAGTAATAAAAGACGTCAACGGGCCCCAAACCAGTTTAAATAAATTGCTATGCCCCAACATGTCAGCATTCATTTTCTCATACCTATAGCTGGCCCTCCGTGCCCAGCAGAGCAGGAAATTTCTTTTTTTTTTCCTTCCCTTTTTTAACTCCGGATTAAAACCACGGGCTTGCACTGCGGGGAACGGCAGTAGAGTCAGGGTGGCAGGAGAGATTCAGGTTGAGAGTAGGGTAGCGAGGAGGAGAGATTTGGGCTGAGAGCAGGAGATTGGGGTGAGCATGAGTTTGAGGCAGAGAGCAGAAAAAACAGGGCAGAGAGCAGGGCAGCAGAAGGAAGAGCAGTCGGAAATGACCTGCGTGACTGGTCCTCAGTAGTCGCTTATTTTTGGATCAGTCAGCCCATCGGTGCCCATCTTTTTTGTTAGTGAATCGCTGCCTGCCTGCATTTGAATGCCGTTCCCCCTCATTTGCATGCGCGGATCAGAGGATGATCGGGACAGAGGTTAGTGAATCGGGTCGGAGGGAAATCGGGTCACAAAGGGGTCGGAAGTTGATCGGTGGGCTTAATGAATCTAGCCCTATGCTTGTCCCATGCAATGTGTTGTAGACTTCCACTGAATCTTTTGGGGAGCACGTTTATGTTGCTACAAGGGAGGCCATTCACATACCACCACAGCTCCAGTCAGGCCTGGGGTAAGGAGATCTTAAAACTCCATTGCTGCTCCACAAAAATTTTTTTGTACACCTAAGAATCCTTTTAGGATCATATGTTCAGCTTGCTGCTGTGGTACAAATTTTAAAAAATTAAAATACAAACTTGAGAATGACAGATTGTTTAACCCTTAAGAAGGAATGTTTGACAGACCATACAGTCAAGACTGATATACAAGACATAAGAACATAAGAAATGCCTCTGCTGGGTCAGACCTGAGGTCCATCGCGCCTAGCAGTCCGCTCATGCGGCGGCCCACCAGGTCCAGGACCTGTGCAGTAATTCTCTATCTATACCCCTCTATCCCCTTTTCCAGCAGGAAATTGTCCAATCCTTTCTTAAACCCCAGTACCGTACGCTGCCCTATAACGTCCTCTGGAAGTGCATTCCAGGTGTCCACCACACGTTGGGTAAAGAAGAACTTCCTAGCATTTGTTTTGAATCTGTCTCCTTTCAACTTTTCCGAATGCCCTCTTGTTTTTTTTATTTTCTGAAAGTTTGAAGAATCTGTCCTTCTCTACTCTCTCTATGCCCTTCATGATCTTGTAAGTCTCTATCATATCCCCTCTAAGTCTTCTCTTCTCCAGGGAAAAGAGACCCAGTTTCTCCAATCTCTCAGCATATGAAAGGCTTTCCATCCCCTTAATCAGTTGTGTCGCTCTCCTCTGAACTCTCTCGAGTAACGCCATATCCTTCTTAAGGTATGGTGACCAATACTGGACGCAGTACTCCAGATGCGGACGCACCATTGCCCGGTACAGCGGCAGGATAACTTCTTTCGTTCTTGTTGTAATACCCTTCTTGATTATACCTAGCATTCTATTCGCTCTCTTAGCGGCCGCTGCACACTGTGCCGTCGGCTTCATTGTCATGTCCACCATTACCCCCAAGTCCTTTTCTTGGGTACTCTCATTCAATAACATCCCTCCCATCGTATAGCTGCACCTCGGGTTTCTGATTCCCACATGTAATACTTTACACTTCTCAACATTGAACTTCATCTGCCATCTCTCTGCCCATTCCCCTAATTTGTCCACTACAGGGCTTTAAAATGTCTAACTCAGATACATTTCTGAAATCCTTGGAACAGCTGATGCTATCTGTTGAATGTGTTTGAAAGCAGAAGTTAATGAGAGTGATATTCAGGCAAAAAATGGAGTGAATGGAAACTGGATTATCTAAAACATCATGTCAGTCATAAAACCCATGTGGAAGCAAAAACAAAGCTGAGACATCTGAATTGAGGACTTCTGAAAAATCTGTCGACAGAATCACCCGAAATTTGGAACAACAGGAAAGGAGTTTTTTGAAAAAGTAAATCAACTGCTGATGAGGTAAAGGTTTTAATTGAAAATGTCCTGCTAGCTGGCAAGCAAAATTCATTTATGTTGACTGTGCAGGAAATCTATGATCACTTAGAGAAATATATCAAAATCCAGATAGCTGGAAAAGTAAAAAAATTCTGCCTTTGAATGCATAAAGCATTCAATGCAATTCAACAAATAATTTTCCACACACTATAGATAAAAGTACAGATACAGCAAAACCTAGTAACTTGGTTTGCAAGTGTTTTGCAAGACAAGCAAAACATTTTATGAAATT
This sequence comes from Geotrypetes seraphini, assembly GCF_902459505.1. Taxonomy (NCBI): domain Eukaryota; kingdom Metazoa; phylum Chordata; class Amphibia; order Gymnophiona; family Dermophiidae; genus Geotrypetes; species Geotrypetes seraphini. The sequence continues at coordinate 218,149,933 of NC_047089.1, read as the reverse complement.
TTATCTTGATATACAAGCAAGGTCTTTCAATACAAGTACATACAGTATACACACATCACAACTGAGCCGATGGTTCTTCTCTCTCTGACACTGCAGGAGTGTAGTGACTGTCCTAAACGAGCAAGGTCTTGCAATACAAGTACGTATAGTATTTTATATTAAAGATTTTGGGTTGTGGAACGAATCGTCTGAGTTTCCATTATTTCCTATGGGGAAATTCGCTTTGATATACAAATGCTTTGGATTACAGGCATTGTTTCGGAACAAATTATGTTCATAAACCAAGGTTTCCTGAATATTTTCAGCTGCACTATTAAATCACTGATAAATCTTACAGGCTTTTTTTTCAACAATTTTCAGTCTCTCTCCATCTCTCCAAAAAGAAATCCAGTCCCTCCTTGCACTGGTGAATTACCCCCTGCCTAAACATTTGTGAGAGCTGAACATAAGACATGGCAGCGAATATGATCTAATATGGTTTATTGATTCAGAATACGGTGGCCAAATTGATTTTGGAAAAAGGAAATTTGATCATGTATTCCATTACTGAGAAATCTTCACTGGCTCCCTGTTCATCTTAGAATTCGATTTAAATACGTTTGTATGATATTCAAAATTATCCATGGTTTATTTTTGCCTATAGACCCTCTAACATGGAATTCTCTTCAGTCTCTTGTTTCAAGGAATTAGAAGTACAAACTTTTATTTCCTTCAGTGAAATGGATAAAGCTTGTTGGTAATATCCCTCATTCCTTTTCATATAGGTTTACAATGATTTGGAATGAAATTCCTAGTTATATTAGAACTCTTTTCTCTTTCCAGATTTTTTTGCAAATCAATGGAAACAATGCTATTTCAACAGTTTATGGAAAATGGTACTAAGCAGTGTTAGTTGTCTTTGGTTTAGTAATTCACATGTTAGTTAAACTGATTTACCTATTTATTGAAGTCTTATGTAAACCGAGTCGAGCTCCTACTTCGGGAGATGATATGTTATATAAATCTAAGGCTTAGATTAGATTAGATTTATTGAAACAGTACATGATATCTGAAACTGGAAATGTCTGTATTTTATGCTTGTAAAGCTAGAATAGTTAAAATAAAAAACATGGAGGAGCATAATCAAAAGAAACGTCTAAGTCCGTTTTCGCCTAAGTCGCAAGTCGTCCAAAGTCAGACACAGCTTAAGACACATTTTCGAAAAATACATCCAAAATATTTTTTTCCCGAAAATCGTCTAACTATACCAGCCGTCTGATCATCCAAGCTGCTAAATCATCCATCTTTATACCACATTTTTATCCAAATATTCGTCCAAGTCAAAAACACCTAGAATAAGGCCTGTTGGACTGGGAGGGGTCAGCAAAGTGATGGACTTGACACCCAGACATGGCATCTTAATAGTGGGGTATCTTACAGAACACTACTGTGAACTTCACAAAAAGGGTTCCCCTTAAACATCTCACTACAGTTCCCTTATAGGTCATGGTGAGCCCCCCAAACACCCCCAAAACTATACCCACCTGTCTACAACCCCAATAGCCCTTATAGCTGCAGGAGCCACTTATATGGCAGTACAAAAGGGTTTTGTTTTTTTGGGGGAGTGCACATGTTTCACCATGAATGCAGTGATTACAGTAGCTTATGGGCCTGGGTTCTCCTCTCCATGGGTCCCTAACCCACCCCCGATGACTTAAGCCGCCTCTGTGCAGCTCTACTAGGCTTTCCTATGGCAGGCTGCCAGGTGCTGATGTTCTGGAGGCAGATATTTAAAATTGTGATTACGATTTTTATGGGGGTAGTGGGGGGATTGGTGATCATTGGGGTAGTGTGTGGAGGTTTGTACTATGTGTTTGCAGTGCTTATCTGGTCACTTTATATAGGTTTTTGTGACTTAGACCATGTTTTAAATGGCCTAAATCACAATGTCCAAGTTCCGTCTAGGCTGTATTATAAAATTTTCAGTTATATATTCAGCATGACTAAGTCTAGCATGGCCCATGTCCCGTCCAAATCCAACCCTTGACACTCCTCTTGAAACACCCCGTTTAGCTTTGGTCATTCAGCGGCACTGGGAAGGCCTAAGCTGTTTGTAAACACGTCCCAAACCCGTTTCGATTATCGGCACTTGGACGTCTTTCGTTTATGATCGTCCAAGTGCTGACTTAGTCCGGTTTTTGGACGTTTTTCTCTTTCGATTATGAGCCCCATAGTTTCAATAAATATATGTTCCAATGTGCTCTTTAATAATTTACCAAAGTTGTATAGAGAAATGTACCTGGATTTGGTTTTTTTTGCACACAATGAAAAGGTTTTGCTTCCAAATGCCTCAGAGGAGATAGGGAGTAGGAGGATGGTATTGGTTATTTTCTGTGCTTGTGCTTTGCACAGGTTACCTCTTATGTTATAATACAATTATAATTCTAAATACGGTATTTAATATTGCTGTACTCTGCTGGTAATGCTATTATAGTAGTCTGGCAGATTAGAAATTGATATAAGATAAGCTAATGGCAGAAACAGGATGGTGCCGGGCATTATAGGCAAAGTTTTGTGCTCTTCTCTACAGTACATGGAGAACTATTTTAAAGTTAGGTTCTAGATTTGAACATCAAAAACAGAGCAAGAAGGAAAGTACTCATATGGGCAGACTGCCATTTTTAGAAAGGAAGGAGAAATATGGGACAATTATTATAGAAATGTTTTAAGTACAAGACAAATGAGGTTTAAAGCCTGAAAAAAAAAAGATGCTAACAGAATGAAGAGTCAGAAAGTCAAAGGGTGATCATCAACCTGGCTCTGCCTAGAAGACTGTCTCAGTCACTGCCCTAAGTCACGGAGGCTACCACTTCTCCCATATACCTCGCCCATGGAGGAGGGGGTTGGGCTGCTACCCTCCTGTAGATTTCAACCTCTTCTCCTACTCACTTCGAAGCCCATTCTGTCTATTTGCTATCCCTTTCCAAATAGTGGTTATTTATCAACCTTCTCCAAAATCCCTATCTTCCTTTCTCACTGACCTTGACTCCTGACTCTCCATCTTTCTCAAACCATCTCCTTCCCTTATTCTTGGTAATTTCAACATTCATGCTCAAGACATCTATGACTCCTACACCTCAAAGTTTCTTGCTTTAATATCCTCATTCAGTCTTCAGCTGTGCCCCACTACCCCTACGCACCAGAATGGTCACTGTCTTGACCTTGTCCTCTTCCTTAACTCCTCAGTTGCTAATTTCTGAACCTCAATTCTCCCGCTCTCTAACCATCATCAGATAACCTTCATGACTCGACACCCTTCCCCCCAGACCATGACTGATCTTCACAAAAACATTCAGGAATCTTCAGGCTATGACCTGTGTACTCTCTCTGCCACTATCTCCCCATTCCTCTCAAACACTATGCTATGCAAATCTGTCAATGAAGCAGTCTCTTATTCTAATACTATTCTCTCTGCTACCCTTGATACCCTTGCTGCTCCCATTTCACGTCCTGTAAGACACACCAAACCCTAGCCCTGGCTGACCTCTAAGATCCGCTACTTAACATTCCTGCACCCGATCTACAGAACATCAGTGGCTTAAATCCTGCACTCACATTGAATTTGTTCACTTCAAATTCCTGCTGACCTCCTACCAATCTTCCCTTTCATTTGTGAAACAAGAATAGTACACCCACTTGACTAATTTTCTGAGATCAAACCCTTGCCGTCTCTTTGCCACACTCAACTCTCTACTCAAAGTGCCCTCACCTCTGACTCCTCCTTCACTTTCTTCCCAAGCTGTGTACATCCACAACAAGGTTAACAAGTCTCCAGGAATTCAAGAAAGGGTTAGATAAGTTCCTGCTGAACCAGCACGTACGCAGGTAAGGCTATACTCTATTAGGACACAGGTCTTTGACCTATGAGCTGCCGCGTGAGCGGCCTGCTGGGCACGATGGACCACTGGTCTGACTCAGCAATGGCAATTCTTATGTTCTAACAAAATTAACCTTGAATTTTCAACCAAATTGCCTCTGCCTCTCCCTCCTCCTGCCGCCCCACCAACCTTCCACCAACCCATGCCGCTTTTTCTTCCTTCTCTGAAATCACAGAGGAGGAAACTGCATATTCTCTCCTCCTCCAAACTTACCACCTGTTCCTCCATCTATCCCCTCCTGTCTACCGATTACCATCTCTCCTACTGTCATTCCCACTATCTGCCATTTCCTCAACCTATCTCTTCACTATAACTGTACCTGATGCCTTCAAACATGCCATAGTTATGCTGCTCCTCAAAAAATCCTCACTGGACCCTATCTGCCCCTCCAATTATCACTCCGCCTCCCCCCTCCCCCCCCTTCTTGTTCAAGTTACATAAATGTGCTATTCACCACCATTTTCTTGACTTTTTTTCATCCCAAGCTATTATTGACCCCTTCAACTGGGCTTTCACCCTCTCCATTTAATGGAAACTGCCCTTGCTAGACTCTCCAATGACCTGCTCCTTGCCAAATCCAAAGGGCACTAATCCATTCTCATCCTTCTTGATCTGTCTGTGGTGTTTAAGAACATAAGAATAGCCTTACTGGGTCAGACCAATGGTCCGTCAAGTCCAGTAGCCCATTCTCACAGTGGCCAACCCAGGTCAGTAGTACCTGGCAAAACCCGAAAGAGTGGCAACATTCCATGCTAACGATCCAGGGCAAGCAGTGGCTTCCCTCATGTCGTTCTCAATAACAGACTATGGACTTTTCCTCCAGGAAATTGTCCAAATCTTTCTTGAAACCACCTACGCTATCCGTTCTTACCACAACCTCTGGCAATGCGTTCCAGAGCTTAACTATTCTCTGAGTGAAAAAATATTTCCTCCTATTGATTTTAAAAGTATTTCCCTGTAACTTCATTGAGTGTCCCCTAGTCTAGTGTTTGACACTGTAGATCATCACTTACTCATTGATATGCTGACCTCACTTGGATTCTGTTATCTCATAGTTTTCTTCCTACCTTTCTCATCACACTTTTAGCATGTGCTCTGGAGGATCCTCCTCTGTTGCCATTCCGCTATCGATCGGCATACCTCAGGGCTCTATCCTGGGACCTCTAACACCAGCTCTTGCGGGTTACATATTTCAAATCTGATATATTCTAATCACAAAACAGAAAATACAATATTTTTCTACCTTTTGTTGTCTCATCATTTTATTCTTCAAATCATGTTGGTCTCAGTTTTCTTTTGTCTTCTCTTAACTTACTTGCTAGGGTCTCCTGACCATTTGACATTTCTTCTTTCTCCATTCTCACCATCCATCTCTGTGTATGTATTGTTCCCCATGTTCAGCATCTCCCTTCTCTATGTCTCCTATACATCCCTTTCTTAGTTATTTATTTATTCAATTTTCTATACCGTTCTCCCAGGGGAGCTCAGAACGGTTTACATTAATTTATTCAGGTACTCAAGCATTTTTCCCTCTCTGTCCCGGCAGGCTCACAATCTATCTAATGTACCTAGTATTTCCCCTGTGCCCATCTCCTTACCTTCATTATCTCATCATTCTATGACCCCTCCCCCTTTGTACAGGGAGGTGGGGAAAAGAGAGAGAGATCCAGGGTGCATCTCTCCTCTCTCATCCCCCGGATCATATGCAGCATTTTTTTTACCACTGCCCACCAGCCCCATGCCCAATATTTCTCCTTCTATCACCCCTTTCCAGCACCATGCCACACCTCTCCCTCCATCACTATGTGCAACATTCCTCCCCCTTGCATCCCCTCCAATCTGTCCCTCTGTTCCCTCTGTACCACCATTCCAACATTTCTCCCTCTCATCTTTCTTTCCCCCATGTATCTCTACCTCACTCCTCTCTCTCTCTCTCTCTCTCTCTCTACCCAACAATTTTCCTCTTTCTTCCTTTCCCCATGTGCACCATCTCTATCCCTCTCACTCACATGCTCATGCCCAACAATTCTCTCTTTCTACTCTTTCCCTCCCTTGTATCCCAAGTTAGTGTCCCCTTCCTCCCTCCCTTGTGTCCCAAGTTCATGCCCCCCTCCCTGCCTTACAGCCTTTGTCCCAAATTCATGCTCCTCCCTGCCTTCCAGCCTTTGTCCAAAATTCATGCCCCTCCCATGTCCCAATGCGCTTCTTCCCCCCCCCCCCTCCTTTCTCCCTTTGTCCCACATTGATATTCCCTATTTCCCTTACTTGTTCCCTTCAGGGCCACACTCGCTCCCTTCAGAGCCGTCCAGCCTTTACCGGCACTTATTTCCATGGACCTAGGCAGCAGCTCTTGCTCCCAAAGGAGGAGCCTTAAACAACCTGGGCCAATCAGAGCTTCAAGGTCCTCCCCAGTGTATTGCAGGAGAGCCTGCCATTTTGAAGAGGTAGAACTGCTGGCTGGAGGGAGTAGGCATCCTTCCGGCCAGCCATCGTAAGTAAGGTAAGGGGGAGAGGACGGGGAGGGGGGGGTCATTGGAGGCATGGGGGGAGGGGGGATTTTGTGGCAGTGGGAGGGAGTGAGCATCTCTCCTGCTGCTAGGACAGTGTTGGGGGGTGCATTGGTGGCAGGAGAGAGTGGGCATCTCTCCTGCTGCCAGGTGGGGTTCGGGAGGTTGTTGCTTGGTGGCGGGAGGGAGTGGGCATCTCTCCTGCTGCCAGGTGGGTGGAGGGGTGTTGGGTATTGGGTTGCTTGACTTCGGCGTCTCAATTTAGTTGGGGTTTTTTATGCGTTTATTCTGCGATGTGCCCATCGCTATCAGCAGCAACGGGCACATGCAGATGTAGCAAATCTTTGCTACTCTCCGTCATCCTCATTTGTATGAACATTGTTTGGAGAATGACTCACTTTTTAAAAATCACTACAATAACGGCTGCAACAAAGGCCCATTGGTTTTTAATGCAGGTTTTTGAGAATCTAGCCCTCAGTCCTCAAGGGCCGCCAGTAGATAAGGTTTTCAGAATATCCCTAATGAATATGTATAATAGAGATGTGCATAAAATGAAGATAATAAGCACACAAATCTTCCTCATGCATATTTCATTCGAGATCTCCTGAAAGACTCACCCTTTGGTGGCTCTCCTTTGGCAAGAAGCGGAATATGGTAAGGCTTCTCAAATGATTTTAGCTATGAAACTTATGACAAGGTTTTGGAAATAGAGCCTTTTGATTGAGCACAGGCAGACCCAATTATTCAAAACAGCATGCACTGACCCAATTATGCAAAACAGCATGCATCGAGAAGCTATCAAGCCCTCTTGCAGGTACAATGAACATTCAATGCGACCTTGTCTGGAGTACATTCAGGTCCTTTTTTCCCCCCCTTTCTCCTAGCTGTTTAATATGTGACTTATTATGTATCTCACAGTGTATGTTGTCACCTTTACTCTGAGAAAAGAATTTGTACAGTGATTCTTATGTAAAATGTTCACTGGCTTTTCTTTTTTTTAATGTTGCTGTTACAATGTCAGTGCTTGACATGCCGTAGGATCCAATTATAAATAGATTTTAAAAAGTGAATTAATACAAGTAATAAAAGCAATTAAGACTTTTATATTGTAAACCACTTCAGGTTTTGTGTAAAGCAATATATCAAATAAATTACAATTCCGTTACAAAGAAACGTCAAAAAATATCAAGTGACATGTTTTTATTGGCGTGACAATACATTTCTTGACTAGATTTGGGAGCTAAAATCCCCTTCTGAGCTCAGCAGAGAATGAGCAAAGGATGAGAAGATATAAGTGAATCATTTATTTGGATCATGCTTTTTCACTTGTAACTGAAAGTGGTTTATTTTCAGGTTCAGTACATAAGAACATAAGAAATGCCTTCACCGAATCAAACCTTTGGTCCATCTAGTCCGGTGACCCGCACACGCGGAGGCCAATCTAGGTGTTCCCTGTTTAAGACCTTATTTTCCCGTATCCCTCAATATGATTTGCAAGAAAGTGTGCATCCAACTCTGTCTCTGGAGGGATTATAATCTAAGGGCCCCTTTTCCTAAACTGTGATGGTCAACATACACCTGACGCAAGTAAAAATGGAGTACAGCAGGATGCATTCAGACATTCTGTGGTAACTTTGAAATAATTTGAATATTTTTGAGGGAGCATGTCACGGGTAGAGATTGGGCATTCCATCGCTAACCAGTTAGAACATCTAGGCCAGGGGTGTCAAAGTCCCTCCTCGAGGGCCGCAGTCCAGTCGGGTTTTCAGGATTTCCCCAATGAATATGCATGAGATCTATTAGCATATAATGAAAGCAGTGCATACAAATAGATCTCATGCATATTGTGACAAACCCAGGTCCATTTCGGGTCTTCCCCACAATAAACCCGAATCCGTTTCTGCTTTTGCCCCAGTGAGCAGGAAAGTACACAAGCCACCTAGTTGCAGGAGAGCTGATCAGGTGACTGATCAATTAATGAATCAAGCAGACTCTAGCTCTGACATGGAAATGGAGATAGAAGAAACAAGGCAGGATAAGTTTGAAAGTTTCACTCTATGCAGATCATATCCTGCCTCTGTCAAAAATCTCAGGCAATTTGAACAGCCAGTTAAAACCAGGGCTAGAAAGTATCCTGTCTGTGAAAACAGGAAACAAGCCAGTGGGTGGAAAACCCTTCCCCCATCTTCTCAGAAGGGGAGTGGTTTTCCACCGGATATAATGAGCCTGCTGAGAACAGAGGGAGGGAAGCAGCCAATGGAAGCCAGACACACGAGGCACCGGGAGAGAAACACCCAGGAGGGTATGAAGCTGGAGAGAGCCAGATTCTCTCAGACTGGCCCATGATAGAGGCAGATGATTCTGCTCATATCAGGGAGCCTTGGGAGCAGCCAGAGGAAGAAGCAATGGAAACCCAGGCAAGCCAGGCAGGCAATGAAACCCAGCCATTGCCTATGGAAATACAGTGAGTTTAAACCTGGATTTTTTCTCATGCTGCTTATTCCTTTGTGCTGCTAGTGAATCTGAAAGTTTAGGTACTTCAGATTTAAAAACTCTCCCTGAAAGCTTAATACAGAAGTTTTCTTTAAAGCCCTGAACGATATAAAGTTGTATGTGTGTTTGTACTTTCTGGCTGATTGCCAAGCTGAGCCAATACGTTGCTTTTCTCTCAGCTGTGGTTAATCCCAAGTGAACGTAGGCATGCTGCTGAGGGCTAATGCAGTATCAATGATTTTGAGTATAAAATGAACTGCTCGGATAAAAGAGTGTTTGTTTAAAACACTGCTGCTCTGGTGAAGAGGACTGTGACCATATGATTATAAGTCCAGAAGCAGGGACTGTATGAAATGCAGTGTTATTCAAGTTTTGCTTTTTGGAATGTCTTATGATGGACCTTTGTGAGTTTGATGTCATGTGCTATGACTGCATACTGCACTGCAAGGCTGAAGCCTGAATTATGTTACCATTACTGGAATAAAGCTATTTTTGTTTTGCACATTCTGACTGGAACCTGAATACCTTGCATGCGTGCCTAAACGTAAGACCTGGAGGATCCCTTGGTAGCAAGGGACACGTAGGATTGGAGTCTTGGTCACTTTTCTGGGACTTGCAACATCGGCAAGAACCCTGGGGTGTGACAATATTTATTGGACAAATCCTGAAAACCCGACTGGATTGCGGCCCTCGAGGAGGGACTTTTGAAAGGACACATTTTAATGGATAAGTTTTCTGTCTCTGTCTAAAAGGATGTCTTTTGTTCCTGCCTGTGCTGGAGGTAATCAGATGCAGAATGTTTGTGTTTACTCTCTCGATGATTTGGGAAGAGGTCATTTAATCATGTTAATGAAGTTTCGTCTTTAAGACAATACATGCTCAAACCCCCTGCCATGTACATATCCTGCTCACGCACCCGCTCCCCTCTCTTGTCCATCCCCCTTTTCCTGTGATGGTTACCACTGACCCATGTAACAGATATATAAATGAATGCACACTCATAATAAATCAGGCAAAATCTCTTTAGAATACTGGCTACCTATCTTTCTTTCTAAGGGGAATTGCCTCCAGATGACAGAGTGTTTTGCAGGGCAGTTTCGGGACCAAGAAACGGATCCTGTTCGTTTCAATTTTAACACCCCTGATCTAGGCCATCTTTTGCTAAGTCGCGGTAGAAGTTTCTACCATGGTCCAGAGTGCTAAATGCTCTGATGTTCATAGGAATTCTATGCTTATCAGACTATTTAGCACTCCAGGCCGCATAGAAATCTCTACTGTGGCTTAGTAAAGTGGTGGTGGTGGTGGGGGGACCGTGTTGGGTTTATATGTTTCTCAGAGGTTCAGGCCTTAGACATTTTTATGTGGATTATTTATTTGATTAAATAAAACCTTCTTGGATATCGACTCTCCACCATTTCTTTGTTTCTCCGATACTATTCTCTGGGGAGGGGCCAGGGTCAACTTTCATGTTGCTAAGTGCCAGTACATCCCATAACTTTTAGGCACATCCATTAAGGCCAAGGAAAAGCAGGCCTAAATCCCTGTGCCTAACTTGTGCGCGCATCAGGCGTATTCTATAACAGTGCGCACAAATTCTAGGATCAACCACAATCCGCCCCTGCTCCTCTCCTGGTCATTCCCCCTTTTCATATTTGTGCACTTGAACTGATGCGCACCACTTTATAGAATATGCTTATCAAGTTGCAGACGTAATTTTTCATTAGAGCCAATTAGCATCAATTATGAGGTGTCAATTGCCAATTATCAGCGCTGATCAGACTTGTTAAGTTGCGTACACCGATTTGGGCACACAATATAAGACACCATTGGCTAGATTCCCTAAGAAAACCAATCGTGTACCAATTGGTTTGCCCTTTGTGACCCAATTTCCCTCCGACCCAATTCACTAACCTCTGTCCCGATCATCCTCCGATCCGCGCATGCAAATGAGGGGGAATGGCAATCAAATGCAGGCAGGAAGCGATTCACTAAAATAAAAAAAGCAACATTGACTGGGCTGGCCGATCCAAAATAAGTGACTGCTGAGGACCAGTCGCTGAGGTCCTTTCCGACTGCCCTGCCTTCTGCCGCCCTGCTCTCTGCCCTGCTTCTTTGCCCCGATCTGCTGCCCTGTCTCAGCCCTGATCTCCTGCCCTGTCTCAGCCCCAGTCTCGTGCTCTGCCCCGATCTCCTGCTGTCTCCTGCCTGCCCCAATCTCATGCTCTGCCCCGAATCTCTCCTGCCTTCCGCCCCGACTCGCTGCCCTGCTCTTGCCCTGAATCTCTCCTGCTGCCCCAACTCTCCTGCTCTTCCCTGCACTGCGAGTCCGTGGTTTTAACCCGCAGGTTTAAAGCAGGTTAAAACCACAGGCTCGCTGGGCTAGTAAAAGTTAAAAAAAAAGTTGTGGCTCTAGACAGCTCTTAGATGCATGCACAGACCATCTACACATGGTCTGCGCATGCGTTGGGATAGCACACTAGCGATCCATGCGGTCGGAGGGGGGCGTTCTCTGATCGCCCTCATTTTAATTTTTGTGTTTTGTAAATTTGTCGGGCTTGCATGGATTGGTCATGGATCGAGAATGCAATGGAGATTAGTAAATTTAGCCCCATGTACAGAATTTGGGGGTTACCATCTACAAATGGGTGCAGTTGGAGGACTTCCTGCTCAGCTTAGAGGGAACAGTGGTACTAAGGTATTTCTGGTAACCCTATGTGAGCACTTATGCCATGTGAAAGGGAAAGGGGGTGGGATTTGATATACCACCTTCTGTGGTTACAGTCAAAGTGGTCTACACACTATACAGTATACAGGTACTTATTTTGTGCCTGGAGCACTTTATGTGGTTTCCCAGAGTCACAAGGAGCTGCAGTTGGAATCGACTACTGCACTAACTGTTAGGCTACTCCTTTAGGCTGCTGTAAATGCTGGCACCTAAAGCTTGCAGTTGTGTATGTAAGGGATAGTATTCCATAACTTAGGGGTGTAACTGCGAGACTCATCCCTGACCCGTCCGTGGGCACACTCCCTTTGTAGTTGTATGCTACAGCGTTTAGGCACCATCTGGCCAAGGCCGGTGTTAGACATGTTGGGGCCCAGGGCAGAAATTAAGGAGGGAGCCCTCGATTCCTCTCCTCCCTGCCCCCTCCCCTATTTCCACCAAATTCCCAACATCCAGCATCTCTCCCTTCCTTTTCCTTCCTTCCCTCCTTCCCCCCTTTGCTCCCCCACCCCCTGATCCACCCCGTGCTCTACCATCCAGCATCCTTCCCTTCATTTAAAAATCAGCTGCTCCAGGGGTCATCTGTGGGCCAGAATATCCTTCCCTTCTCCCCACCCCATTCCGAAGCCCCCCCTCACCTTTTAAAATGGAAAGGGGTTGCTGATGCGGCAGTGATTCTCTAGCTCTGCTCACAGATTCCTCAGTGCTATTCCCTTGCCACAGTCCACCGTCTCTGATGCAACTTCCTATTTCTGTGAGCAGTGTTAGAGAATCACTGCTTCACCGGTGACCCCTGGGCCGGATTTAGATGAAAAGAGGCCCTAGGCTATTCCACTTATGAGGCCCTTTCACCTCCCTTTTTTAAGTTTGTAAATTACATGAAAGATAATAAAATACATCATTACTGTGATATATATCAATATGTTAAATGAAACATGTTGTTATTGGTACTAATCTTTATAAAAAATGTGACACGGATCTTGAGGCCCTAGGCTGAAGCCTAGTTAGCCTAGTTAGCCTATAGGAAAATCCGGCCCTGGGTGACTCCTTTACATTTTAAAAGGTGAAGGGGCTTTGGAATGGGGTAGGGAGAAGGGAAAAATATCCTGGCCCTTGGGGGCCTCCTAGAGCTGTGGGGCCCATGGCAGTTGCCTGTTTTCTACCCCCTAATGCCGGACCTGCAGCCGACTGATATTCAGCCAGAGGCAGACAGTGTTTGTCTTCTTCCAACACTAAAGCTAGAAATTCAAGGCTGGGCCCTAAAAAAATTTTTTTTAAAAAAAGCAGGCTAGCACATGCCCAATTAAATCAATATTCAGACATAAAAATTGGACATTTTTTTATGTAATCCTATTAATGTTTATGTTTATTATAAACTTGTTAGAAACATAGAAACATAGAAACATAGAAATTGACGGCAGAAAAGGGCTATAGCCCATCGAGTCTGCCCATACCAATGACCCACTCCCTGATTCTTACTCTCCTAGAGATCCCACATGAATATCCCATTTCCTCTTGAAATCTAACACGCTGCTGGCCTCAATCACCCGCTGAGGCAGCTCGTTCCAATGATCGACCACCCTTTCGGTGAAGAAGTACTTCCTAGCATCACCCTGAAATTTCCCTCCCCTGATTTTCAGCGAGTGTCCTCTGGTTACCGAGGGCCCCGTAAGACTGAAGATATCATCTTTCACCACTATACGCCCAGTAATATACTTAAAGGTTTCAATCATGTCTCCTCTCTGTCTTCGCTCCTCCAATGAGTACATCCGCAGTTTTTTTAACCTTTCTTCATACGTGAGATCCCTGAGCCCCAAAACCATCCTGGTAGCCATTCGCTGAACCGACTCAATTCTCAACACATCTTTTCGGTAGTGTGGTCTCCAGAATTGAACACAATACTCGAGATGAGGTCTCACCATGGATCTGTACAGTGGCATTATTACTTCAGGTTTTCTGCTGACAAAACCCCTACGGATACAGCCCATCATTTGTCTTGCCTTGGATGAAGCCTTCTCTACCTGATTGGCAGCCTTCATATCGTCGCTAATGATCACTCCTAAATCACGTTCCATCGTGGTCCTGGACAAGGTTTCACCATTTAGTGTGTAAGTTCTGTGTGGATTTTTTTTGCCTAGATGCATTATTTTACATTTTTTAGCATTGAAGCCTAGCTGCCAAGTTGATGACCACTGCTCGAGCTGTCTTAGGTCCTGCGTCATAAAGTCAGGCACACTGCTTTTGCCAACTATGTTGCATAGTTTGGCATCGTCGGCAAACAGTGATACTTTTCCTCTAAGTCCTTGGGTCAAATCTCCTATGAATAAATTGAATAGAATCGGCCCTAAGACGGAGCCCTGAGGTACTCCACTCATCACTGCTGACATTTTGGAGGGGGTACCGTTTACCATCACCCTTTGAAGCCTACCATCTAGCCAATCCTTTACCCATGTAGTGAATGTATCCCCTAATCCCATTGTTATACTGCCTGTTCTGACAATTGGGTCTTGTCAGTTTACAGTTATAAAACAACAATAAAAAAAAAAAAGATAATAAAATCAACTCAGAAAAAGAAATCCATTTAAAAACAGGAAAGAGCATCTGCAGTCATATCAAAGATACAAATAACATTCAAAACATTTGTAAGTGAGTCAGTTCGGCAAGTCGTTTCCACCCCATCCAATCCCAAAAGCCAGATTTTAAAAAGCAGGATTTGAGAATGTTCTTAAATTTGAGAAACAAATTGTTCCATAATTTTGGAGACAGTCAATAAAAGGTGGATCATCTTGTTCATTCATACTGTATTATCTTTGGTCTTGGTAGAACTCAACAGTGTACCAAGGGCAGAGTGATGGGGGTGATCTGCCTCAGGTGCAGAGAGTTGAGGGATGCGTGGAGAAGTCATGGGGCTGCAGTCTGCCGGCCCCTCTCTGATATCAATGTCCTGTTCCAGGGCAGGGGACTGGCAGAATCAGAGGTCAGACAGCAGCTTCACGACTGCTCCACGAACCCCCTACAGCCTGGAAGAGAGGGGTGCTCTGCCCCGGGTAACCAGCAAGTCAGGTACTGTCAGAAGCATACCAAGGGCAGGGCGGAAGGCTGGACACCTTGGGTACAGGAAGTTGAGGGGTGCGAGGAGCAGTCATGGGGTTGAGGTTCACATGTGCATAGCCATTGGTTACACTGACCCCCCACCCTCTCCCGTCAATTTCCTGTTACAGAATGGGGAGCTGGTAGAGCCAGAGCTAGATTGCGGCCCTGCAACCACTCCACACAGCCCCCCTACTGCCTGAAGGAGGGGTGTACCACGGTTAGGGTTAGTAGCGATGGTCCGTCCTGGGTGCAAGGAGTTAAGGGGTGCATGGAGTGGTCACAAGGCCACAGTCCTCATGTGTGTGGCCACTGGCTCTACTTTCCCCCACTCCCTCTGGTGTCAATTTCATGTTATGGAGTAGGAGATTGGCAAGAGCCGTAGGCTGGTCTGCAGCCCCGTGACCATAGGAGCCAACTTTTGAAAATGATTGTGGGGTGCAAAACTCAAAACAAACTGCACTCATTGCACAGATTCAAGGTGTTTGCTCAACACTGGGGTTGTTCAAGCTCCCACAGAGCTGGCTCCTATGCCCATGATCACTCCACGCATCCAGAGGAGGGAGTGCTCTGCCTTGGATAGCCAGCAATCTAGGTACGCCACTGGTAAAACTAATTGATGGGTGACAAGTGATCATAAAGTCCTAGTAGGAGTATATGAGAACATTAGGGAAGCAAGATAGAGAGGCTTTATGAGTTAAGCAGAGTCTTTAAACACAATGCAATAATCAGTAGCATAGTGAGGGGGGATGGTATGCCCCTGGTGCCGTCTAAGTAAGGGCGCAGGCACCTGTCCCCCTCTCCGCCACCTGCTCCTTCGTGCCATTTCTCTCCCCCTGTTCCTCTGTAACGTTCCTAGCAAGAGCATCAAACCCCAACCTGCTGACACGCCAGCTTCGGTTCGTCCTCTGATGTCACTTCCTGAACCCGCACCTAGGAAATGACGTCAGAGGACGAGCCGATGCTGGCGCGCAGCAGCTCGGGGGCTGCTACTCGCACCAGGGACGTTCCATAGGGATGGGGGAAGGGAAGCGGCACGTGCGCATGACAGAAGGGGGTGGGAAAAGAACTTGTGGAGGTGGGGGAGGGGCAGAGACGAGGGCAGATAGGAGCGCCACCGCCCCAGGTGCTTCTCACCCTTACTATGCCATCAGCAATAATTCACTGGTAATCAATGGTGTAAGGCAGTGGTTCCCAACCCTGTGCTGGCGGACCCCCTGGCCAGTTGGGTTTTCAGGCTAGCCCTAATGAATATGCATGAGAGAGATTTGCATATAATGGAAGTGACACGCATGCAAATCTGCTCCATGCATATTCATTAGGGCTATCCTGAAAACCCGATTGACCTGGGGGTCCTCCAGGACAGGGTTGGGAACCACTGGTGTAAGGCATATGTGCATATTTAGATGAGCATATTTACTGTATATGCTAAACATGGTCAATTAACTCTGATTATTGGGAGCTAACTGGACTCCGATCCTGAAGCATCCTTAAAATACCTCCCATTTTCACAGCTACTAACCAGTTAAGTGCAGCTGAAATTGACCAGATAGCTGCATGCAAATGCTTTAACCGGTCGGCGGCCATTCCCAGCCAGTTCCCTCGCTTTGAATATTGGCCGGCATTTTTACAAAAGAACACCTAAGTACAGTTACACATGCCAATTAGTACAAATTACGGTATATTCTCGAATATAAACTGGTCTGAATATAAACCGAGGTAATCTCTTTTTCTCCTAAAAAAAAAGGGGAAAAGGATTAACTCGAATATAAACCAAGGGGGTGAGAATGGAAAGCCCGGCTTAGTAGCTGAGTCAAGATAAAAACCTTCCAAGAACCCCTTACTCCGTTCCAAGCTTAGTAGTTGAGTCAAGATAAAAACCTTCCAAGAACCCCTTACTCCGTTCCAAACTCCATCCACCTCTCCTGTAACCTCTTCCTGCTGCTGCCATGCTGTTCCTTTAGGACTACAGTATAATAAGCCCACTTAGTCCAACACTACTGCCTCCTATAAGATGCAACAAGATAATGGTGTTACTCTATATAATCCTTTTAATTTGAGGTCTCTGCATTTCAGAGCTCCCAAAGGGAAGTAATTTTAAAGATATTTTTCAGACTATGGCATCAAATATTGACTCAGTCCTCTCCTGCTCCCTCATTTCTTTCCAGTAAAATAACATTAATCCTGGTGACTGCAGAAGTGGGGAAGAAGGGCAAAATATGGCTATTGCCTACCCTTTATCCAGCTTTAATTTGCCTGGTTGTCAGACGGAACAGGAGGCGGGAGGGCTTCCTCCTATCTTGGCTCACCGCTGGACTACCAGGGCTTATGGTAGGCCTAGGGGGAGGCCTGTAACAGTTCCAGGGGGAAGGGCAGGTGGGTGGCAACTCGAATATAAACTGAGACCCCCAGGTTGCTATGAAAACTATTTTTAATGCTGAGCCTCTACAACCTCTCTCTTAGAACTAGGCTTACTGAAGGTTAAGCACTAGGCCAGTATTTCTCCCCTCAAGAGTCACCTGTGGAGTCTGATCTCTTAAGAAAGTCCTCAGTTATTTGTTGGTCATTTATGTAAATGGGCTGTTAGTTGGACAGAAATGCAGAGGTTAAGACAGCATGATTTTTAGTTGTAAAATGTATTGTTTTTATATTTTGTATGTTTGTTTGTTTTTTAAACCGCTTAGGTTTAGGCAGTGTATAAATTCTTAAATAAATATATATATATATATATTTTTTGTCTATAGAAAGGAAATAAATACACTTCTCTACCACACTGAGAACAGTAGAAGACCCATAGCGAAGAGATGGCACATGAATCACACTCTAGAACAGTGACTCAAACTTTTTTGTAGCTCCGGCATATTATATGGAGCTCCGGCACATTAAACTGAGCAAACGTTTTTCACGGCACACTATATGGAGCAATGTTTTTCATGCCACATTATAATTGAAATTATAAAATTACAAAACCAACAAAAAATTTAATTTGAGAGTTATTTATTTAAAGTTCTTACTTTAAATAGGTACAGCTATACGATGGGAAGGATGTTATTGAAGGAGAGTACCCAAGAAAGGGACTTGGGAGTAATGGTAGACATGACAATGAAGCCGACGGCACAGTGCCGCTAAGAGAGCGAATAGAATGCTAGGTATAATCAAGAAGGGTATTACTACCAGAACGAAAGAAGTTATCCTGCCGTTGTATCGGGCGATGGTGCGTCCGCATCTTATTGACAATATCAATATTGGTTGCCGCACCTTAAGAAGGATATGGCGCTACTCGAGAGGGTTCAGAGGAGAGCGACACGTCTGATAAAAGGTATGGAAAACCTTTCATATGCTGAGAGATTGGAGAAACTGGGACTCTTTTCCCTGGAGAAGAGGAGACTTAGAGGGGATATGATAGAGACTTACAAGATCATAAAGGGCATAGAGAGAGTAGAGACTTTCGAAAAATAAGAGAACAAGAGGGCATTCGGAAAAGTTGAAAGGGGACAGGTTCAAAACAAATGCTAAGAAGTTTTTCTTTATCCAACGTGTGGTGGACACCTGGAATGCACTTCCAAAGGGCGTAATAGGGCAATGTACGGTACTGGGGTTCAAGAAAGGATTGGACAATTTCCTGCTGGAAAAAGGGATAGAGGGGTATAGATAGAGGATTACTGCACAGGTCCTGGACCTGTTGGGCTGCCGTGTGAGTGGACTGCTGGGCACGATGGACCTCAGGTCTGACCCAGCGGAGGCATTGTTTATGTTCTTATTATGTATGGGTAATTGTAACAACGATGAAACTACAATAGATAGAATAGAATTGCTAATCAATGGATGTGCTTGTTTTTGAGTGCAAATTAACTTAAAACATGGCTCAATAGTCGACAAACAAACACAGTTCTGTGAACGCCTCCGTTTCACCATGGTACGTCTCCTGCGGGTGTACCGCTACCGCCATGACATCCTGCATTCGGCCTCTCTGCTTCGGCATTACCACAAGTCAGTATCCAGGAAAAGGATACAATTGCACAGAAACTCTACAGCGAAGCACTCACCTGAACAATCCATCCGCCATCTTGGCTCATTCCCCTCTTTTTGCTTTTCTAACCACGAGGTGGCATTTTTTTTATGCTTCCTGTGCTCTTTCCAGTTTTGTCCTTTTTCCATTTCCGGAATGAATTTTTCTTATCTCCTATTGCTTTCTTCACTTCTTTAGTTATCCACGCTGGGTCTTTTGTTCGGCTCTTTTTGCATCCTTTTCTAAATCTGGGGATATACAGATTTTGCGCCTCGCTCACTGTGTCCTTGAATAAAGACCAGGCTTGCTCTACAGTCAGCGATTTCTTTGAACTGTTCCTAAGTTTCTTCCTTGCCATTACTCTCATTGCTTCGTAGTTTCCTTTCTTGAAGTTAAAAGTTGTCGCTGTGGTTCTCTTTCCCTTCGTTATTCCTACTTGAACTTTGAACTTGATCATATTGTGATCGCTGTTTCCCAACGGTCCCACTACTTCCACTTCCTTTGCAGGTCCTCTTAGCCCATTAAGGATTATTTCCAGAGTGGCATTCCCTCTCGTCGGTTCTCTGACAAACTGCTTCATGAAGCAATCATGTATAGCCTCCAGAAAACTGGTCTCCCTAGTGCATTGTGAGATTCCAAGATTCCAGTCTATTCCGGGATAGTTGAAGTCTCCCATAACAATCATGTTACCGCTTTTGCATTCTCGCATCATCTCGGCTTTCATTTCTTCATCGGTTGCTTCAGTTTGCCCAGGTGAACGATAGTACAGGCCCATCTTTATCTCGGGCCCTTTCCTTCCCGGTATTTTAACCCATAGTGATTCCAATTTGTTGGTCGTCACTGCTGTGTCCACTCTGGTCGAGTGTATGTTTTCTATTATGTATAGGGCTATTCCTCCTCCTTTCTGGCCTGACCTGTCTTCGCAATAGAGTTTATACCCCGGTAGTGCTATGTCCCATTTGTTCTCCTCATCCCCCCATGTTTCAGAGACCCTAATGATGTCTAAGTTCTCTATTTTGGCCATGAGTTCTAATTCTCCCATTTTATTTCTTAGGCTCCTTGCATTAGTATACATGCAGTTTAAGTCCTGGTATTTTTTTGTCTTCATTATTTTTTCCTGTGCTATGATCTTTATTTTCTTTTCCTGCGTATACTTATGAAGGGAATATTTTATGTTCAAAATATTTTTTATTGATTTCATAGTTATAAAATCTCTGGAATCTCTCATGGCACACCTGGAATCTCTTTGGGGCAAACTCTGTGCTGTGGCACACAGTTTGAGAGACACTGCACTAGAAAGCCTTGAAAATTATCATTAAATGCCATATAAGGAGATTGGGGGAGGGACTGGGGCGTGCATGTGATGTCATCGCATCACCATCCGCGCATGCGCGGATGCCCTGCCCAATAAAAGCATGGATGGGGCGGGGCTAGGGTGGGACTGGGAGGGCCTGGGGAAAGTCTATGGGTCCGGATTTTACTAAAGTAAAATCTATTAACCCTATACAGGAACAATCACCACTTGCTCATGCCCTTGGCTGGTCTTGCTCCATAATGGCTTCTTGAGCTTACAGCAGCAATTTCATGACACTAGCATTCGAGGTTCTGGCAGCTAATATGAGATTGTAACTAGCATGGGCCAATGGGTCTTTTTTTTTTTTGGGGGGGGGTCATTTTGGTTGGATTGGGGGGAGAGAAAGAGTGGGGGCAGATAGGGGGTGAGACCAGTTTCATTTTCAGCTTTGGTCTCTGTCAAATCCGAGCTGCCAATTCGGTTGCTGATTCAGTTTTGGCAGCAACTGAAGATCCTGGTTTTGGATGGCCCCTAATGAGCACAGAAATCCATAACCTATCATCTCTAAGACTGTAGAATTCAAGGGATGGACACAGATATGCGACTTAGGGGTGAACATAAGGATACAGGGGACCGAGGGCGTACAATATTGGCTTGAGGATACGGAGCTCATCACCTCGGTAATTCAGGTTACAGGCACAAAGATACAGAATCTGTCGCAGTCTGATATCTCTCTTCACAACAAAAAATGGGACACAAATGTTTGACATCATGATTAGTGCAGGAAGAGACAGGTAAAAGGAAGCAATTGTTTTTCTCAGTAAAATTATGGAAACCCTGACAATGATTCAACAATTATTCAGTGATGGGAAATTAGGCTCTTGTGTCAGGTGGAAAATTGCATGCAGATATTAAATTGTATATCTTGGCGTGAGCCTGATATGATGGAGTAATCATGTCCCTCTTAGAAATCCAGAGGCCATTGCCTTTTCATTGTTCTTCTTTGCTGAAATACCAGAGTAATTACACCAGGAATCAGGTCTGGGAAAGTACGTTAATGAGTGCAGATGACTGAGAGACCTGCTTTGCACATCTTCGTCAAGTTGCCATCCTTGCCAGGGTTACGGTTCCTCTTTCCATTCTTCTCTGACCCCCCCCCTACCTCCCCTCCTCCGATGTACTCTTTACTATCGTTGATCGAAAGGGCCGTTATAAGCACTGTTATTAAATTAAATTAGTAAGAAGCACTGTGTGAACAGAGCAAGCTTCTACATCTTCCTGTGGAAGGCCAACATTTCCTAGTACATTTGAGTTTGTTTGCTTTCATGTTTTGGGGGGGTCAGATGCATTTTGGGCCTATCCAGCATCCCCAGCACCCAGGAGGTTTCCAAGCATAGGCAACGTCTAGGGCAGCGATCTCAAAGTCCCTCCTTGAGGGCTGTAAATCCAGTCGGGTTTTCAGGATTTCCCCAATGAATATGCATTGAAAGCAGTGCATGCACATAGATCTCTTGCATATTCATTGGGGGAAATCCTGAAAACCTGAATGGATTGCGGCCCTCAAGGAGGGACTTTGAGACCCCTGGTCTAGGGTGAGCATGGAAAATAGTGTCCACCCGAATGATGCAGTGTTAATGCTGAATAGGTCCCCTTCCCTCTACTGCCAATATGATTTCATCATCATTTGCTCTCCCAGTCCCCTAAAGCTAGCAGACAGTGTGCACCTGTGGTGTCAAGATGGCATTTCCCTGCATGAGCGGATTCACAAAAAAACTTTTCTAGACCTGATTCATGGTTGTAATTACTCTGATATTTCAGCAAAGCAGAATAACGAGAAGACAATGCCCTCTGGATTTCTAACAGGGACATGATTGCTTCATCATATCAAGCCCATGCCAACGAAGTCCAAGCCAGCGAAGATAAAGGGGGTAGGACTGCCAATCTCTGATCCAACGATTGGATTTAAAGAGTTCTTCAAAACGTTGTGCCCAATCTATCAGCAAATTTCTAGTGCTATTTTGTATTGAATGTTGGGGGTCATTGTTTAGCCAGTGGCAGTGAGAATTTATTTTAGCTATCACTGGCATTATTCCTAGATACTCAGTGCTGGGCCATGTCCAGGCACTGGCACTGAATATCCAGATGTATGTGACTGGCTATATCTTATGCAGATAAGTATGAAATTCAGCATTTATACTGTCTGTTAAATGCATTGTTTCTCTATTACCTGCGTGGTGGTTAGAGCTCCCTCAGCACCCTGAGGTTGTGGGTTCAAACCCTACACTGTTCCTTGTGACCCTGGGCAAGTCACTTAATCCTCCACTGCCCCAGCTACATTAGATAGATTGTGACCCCAACAGGACAGATAGGAAAAATGCTTGATCTACCTATATGGAAACCGCTTTGAGTGTGGTTGTAAAACTAGGCGGTATACAAGTCCCTTTCCTTAAATATACTGCCTTCTCATTCAACTGTAGTTCTATAGTGCTCTCCTCCATTCTATAAACTATGCTCTCAGCCATATTTTATTTTCTGTCTATACAGATTAAGGAAACATGGACACACATACCTTCTAGCACAGAAACAAAGTTTCTCCTAAAGCCCTGAGATTCCTCCCCCACCTCTCACTTTCCAAACTCCCAAGTATTTAGACCAGGGGTGCCCACACTTTTTGGGCTTGCGAGCTACTTTTAAAATGACCAAGTCAAAATGATCTACCAACAATAAAAATGCTAAACATATATATATATATATATATATATATATATATATATATATATATATATATATATATACACACCGAGTGTACTTTGTATTTATGTTCAAATATTTTTTTATTATACAGTCCCCCTCCCCTGAAGGCCTGACCCCCCTGAAGGTCTGCACATTCCCCCTCAAAGGTTGTCTCCCCCCCTGAAGGCCTGCACTACCCCTTGAAGGACTGCACCCCCCCCCCCCCGAAGGCCTACCCTCCCCACATCCATTTACCTAATTCCAGCAGGGAGCAGTCTGCAGAGAGGATCGCTGGTACTTTAGCGATCCTTGCAGGTTGCCATAGGCCTCAGGAGCTGTCTTCCCTCTGCCCCAAGCCTGTCTCTGACTTAGAGGAGGGGCAGGACCATGGCAGAGGGAAGACAGCTCCTGAGGCCTATGGCAACCTGTAAGAATTGCTAAAGTACCACCTGCCACCGGCCGTCTCCCATTTGTCCCCTTTGGAGATTCCCACAGGAATAAGGAAGTTAAATTAATAGAATACTTAGGCACAGAAAAACAAAGAAATACCTCCAAGAACTGCCTGTCACAATGCTCATTAGTGGAACTGAATAAAAGACAAGTACAATGGATTTAGAAGGGGGACGATCCGCCCGGGTGCACGGCTTGGAGGGGTGCACAGCCGGCCAGGTCCGGGTCATCCTGCCTTTCTTTTCCCCCGGTCCGCGCTCGGGGCTCGCGCCTGCCTGGTCCCGCGCCGACGCTCGAATGGTGCCGTCAACTCCCGCGAGTCTTGCGATAACCAACAGCACCATTTGGGCGACGGGTGCGAGCCCCGTGCGCAGACCGGTGGAAAGGAAGGGCAGGAGGACCCGGACGGCTGTGCATCCCTCCAAGCCGTGCACCCGGGGCGGGGGCGGACCGCCCCACCTCGGTACGCCACTGATTGGGAGGCCGATTTTGGGGTTTTTAAAATTGTATATCGGGCAGCATTAGGCCTCGCTCTTACCTAAATCATTACAGGCGCTTCTATTTCTTGTGATGCGCTGAGCTCCGTCCCCCACCGACCTTCACCCCGCCCTTCCAGCACTCTGATTGGCCAGCATTCTTTAAGAGGCGGGCCAGTCAGGAGGGGAAAAAAAGAGAAGGGAAGAAGGGAACCTGCTGTGCGATCGACTGGGGTCGCCTGAGCGAACGACCTGTCGATCGCGATCGACGCGTTGGGCACCCCTGATTTAAACAATACCAGCAAATTCCTCAGCACGGAAACAATCCTGGCAGACATCATCAATGACTGCAGGAACATGCTAGACAAAAAAAACAAGGTATTACTGGTTCTTCCAGACCTCAGCAATACATTTGACACCATCGATCACCCCTCCTCCTTTCCAGACTCACAGATATTAGAATCTGCAAAATTGCACTCCACTGGTTCTTACCATTCCTAAGCCAAAGAACCCAAAGTGTTCTGCTAAGATCTGCTCTACCAAAACCGAAACCGATAAAATATGGAATATCACAGGGTTCCCTCCTACCCCTTTTACTCTTCAACCTGTATATCAGACCGATAATAAATATTGTCATAAAATACTAGATGAAGATCCACTCCTTTGCGGATGACATATGCCATTAGGTTCAAACTGATACACCCAAATATCCAAACTACACAACTACTTTTCGGAAATAAAGAGCTGGATGACTCAAAATAAGCTTCAGTTAAATGCCACAAAAACTGAACTCCTCTAGATACGGAAAAATAACCCCCCCTCGCTCATCCTTCGATCTCCTCAGACTCCACCACCCTAACTTCCAAAGACAAGGTATGCAGCTTAGGTTTGACCCTCTACTCCAATCTATCACTCTCTGATCATATCTCCCCAGTGGTAATCCACCTCATTCTACTACCTCTGGCAACTCCAAAAAATCAGAAGATACTTTTCAGAACCAGACTTCTCACAGCTACTCTATGTCTTTGTCCTGTCCCACACGGACTACTGCAGCACACAACTAAACGGCTTCATTTCAAAGAATCTCCATCGACTCAGTACAAAACGCCGCCATCCATCTCCTAAAAAACCTTCACATACGTGACCAAATCACCCCAGCACTGCGCACAGCTCACTGGCTACCTATCAACAAATGATATGTATTCAAGGGCCTGGTAATGGCCTACAAAGCCTTCCACAACATGGTACCAACCTATATGGCTTCCAAACTATCACCTTACACCCAAACGGGAAACTTCATTCACAAGAAGGAAAAAAAAGACTATGTACACCTTCAGGATGCTGCCTCTGCTTTGACAGTATATGGTATGACAGTACATAGTATGGCAGTCAATACATACAGGAGCATGGCAGGAATGCAACAGTGCAAGGCATATCAGTACAATACATACCTGTAAATGCAAGTTTATGCTAGCTGAGGTATAGCTGTTTTGTTGAAGCTCTGTACTGAAGAGACTTTTGCTGCTGAGAAAGAGACAGCTAACATCTGGTTTGGCTGAGGTAAGCCATTCATGTTCTTTGAGAAGGCTGGAAGCTGATTAATTGACTAAAAACTGAGGGTTGCTGAATTGAATGTGAACTGATACTGCCTAGAGAACAGACGGGTTGTACTGGAAGTTAAAAGTGCAGAGTTTTGTTTTCCCTGAGCTTGTGAGGGAACAGGCTCAGGCATATGAATAAATAAGTATTTCGTTATGCCTTCCAAGAGTGTCTAGAATGTGCATATGTGTGTGAATACACAAAGGGTTATTAGAAAACCTGGCCAGGAGCCCTACGTGTGCTGGTAATGCGACGGGAGATGACCGCTTGGCCTGCTCACAGTGGGATAAACACAAAGGAATCCTGCACCAAACAAACCTAGTGGTGATTAGATAGCAACACCAGTAATTGAGAAGCAGAGCCAGTGCTAGGCAGACTGTGCCCTGATCATGGCTGGACAGATTCAGTTTCAGTGTTTGGAAAACAAGACCAGACTTCTATGGTCTGTGTCAGGGGTCTTCAAAGTAGCTCCTTGAGGGCCGCAATCCAGTCGGGTTTTCAGGATTTCCCCAATGAATATGCATGAGATCTATGCGCATGCACTGCTCCAATGCATATTCATTAGGGAAATCCTGAAAACCCGACTGGATTGCGGCCCTCAAGGAGGGACTTTGAAGACCCCTGGTCTGTGTCCTGATCATGGCTGGACAGATTTGGATGGACTGGAGCAGGGCTGCCCAAGTCCGGTCCTCGAGATCTACTGGCAGGCCAGGTTTTCAGGATATCCACAATGACTATGCATGAGAGAGATTTGCCTGCACTGCCTTCTTGGTATGCAAATCTCTCTCTCATGCATATTCGTTGTGGATATCCTGAAAACCTGGCCGGCCAGTAGATCTCGAGAACCGGACTTGGGCAGCCCTGGGCTGGAGTGTGGCTTCGATGACAACTTCAGTAGTTGGAGAACAAAGCCATGCAGGACAGACCTCTATGGTGTGGGCTCTGAAAATGGCGAGAACAAATCATGATCAAGTAGTGACGCATCATAACTTATGCTATGAGTTTATCTTGTTGGGCAGACTGGATGAACCATACAGGTCTTTCCTTGCCATCATCTACTATATTGCTATGCTATTCAAATTAGGATTAGAACTTTTAGGCGCCTCACCTTCCAAACCAGACTGTTTCATATAACTTGGCAAATAATATACCTGTAGCAAAGGAGACATTGTCTCGGGACTCACCTTTGTTATGTTATATGTGGCCTTATATCCCGCCAAATCCCCCAAAGCGGAGTTTGAGGCGAGTTGCAGCAGTATGATCATTCCACAGAATAAACATAAGGGGTCCTTTCACTAAGGCGCAGTAACTGATTTAGCATGCGATAATCAATTTAGCACACGCTAAAAGCTAAGGCGCCCATTATATTCTGTGGGCACCTTAGCATTTAGCACGCGCTAGTCTTTAGCGCGCGCTAAATCGGTTAGCGCACCTTAGTAAAAGGACCCCACAGTGTAAAATTAGTTGCAGGATAAATATCTAACATAGGCTTCTGATGTATTTATCATTTTACAGATATAGACATGCAGAGCGAAATCAAGGTCGTGTTAGATCCCTGACCAGGATTTCTGGAAAAGTCAGGTTTTCAGGGTTTTTTTTTTTTTTTTTTGCAAAATATAGCATACATAGTAGTAAAACAAATCTCTGTAGGTAATGGGAGAATGTGGTGAAGTGGTTAAAGCTACAGGCTTAGCACCCTGGGGTTGTGGGTTCAAACCCATGCTGCTCCTTGTGACCTAGGCAAGTCACTTAATCCCCCCATTGCCCCAGGTACATTAGATAGACTGTGAGCCCACCGGGACAAATAGGGAAAATGCCTGAGTGCCTGAATAGACTCATGTAAACCATTCTTAGCTCTCCTGGGAGAGCGGTATTGAAAATAAATAAATAAAAATACATTTCAAACTTATGTGGTCTGGTAGTTAAATGAATTGCAGTGAATCCTCTTATATTTTACACCTTTCTGTGATGGAGAGGACAATATCAAGCTATCAGAGTTGAGATGTTCACTAGATTTACTAATCTGGTAATGAATCTGGTGAAACTATCTGGAGCTTCCCCATACAAGATTTTAAATGTAGACAGCATAACTTGAATTCAATCTGCTTTTCTATTAGGAGCCAGTATAGCTCTATAAACAGTAATGTAACGTGACCAAATCTTGATTTATAGAATATGAGTCTTGCTGGAATTTTTTTAAATTAGTTTCCCCAAAATTCACAAAAGTAACGAATTGCAATAGTCAAGTAGTAACAGAATAGTTGATTGGACTAGTATCCTGTAATGTTGATGGAAGAAATATAGTCTAACCCTGCTATAGTGTGAAAAATGATTTACGGACTAGGTTGTTGACATGGTTTTTGAATCTCAGTGACCTGTCTAGAGTAACTCTCAAAGCCTTGGAGGACTTTTCAGTACAAGATGGAATCGAGTGTGTTTGTAAGTCAAACCATAGTAGTTTTGGTACTTTGTTGGACCATTTTTGCATTCTAGTTAAAGCTTCAGATAGTACGGTAGATAAGTTTGACAAATTCAAATCAACAGAGATTAGAAGAAAATTATCATCGGTATATGGGACTAGCCACTCCCTGGGGCTTAGGATACTGGAATTCAGAGTGATCATAAAGATTTTGTATAGCAGTAGTAAAATAAGGGATCCTTGTGGTATGCCGCATGGCAGGGACCAATGGTCAGAGTAGAATCCATTCTTTAGAACTTTGTATTGTCTATTTGCGAAGAAACCTTGAAACCATTGTAGGATAGGTGCTGAGATTCCAAGTTCGGTAGTCTATTTAGTAACAAAGTATGATTTACTGTGTCAAATGGCATAGAGACATTGCATTGTAGTAGCAGCATTTGCCCTCCCCTACTTAAAATTGATCTTATCCTGGACACCAGATCATCTAAACATGTCTCGGCGCTGTATGAGTTTCTAAACCTATGCTGAGAGGGTAGTAGTAGATTCCAATGTTCAATATAATCATTTAGTTGGGAGACAACTACAAACTCAATCAACTTTGTTATAAAGGGCATGTTTGCTATTGGTCTATAACTGGCATCTTGAGATAGGTCCAAGTTTATTCCTTTTGGGATGAGTGTAAGTATGATTTCACCTGAGTAGAATTTATCATCTCAATTAACCTTTAATATTTCTGTCAAATATTAGAAACAAATCTCTTTCTGGGATCTTAAGGGAAGTTTTGGAAAATTCAATAAATGTAAATTAGTAGCTCTTAATTGATTTTCTAAATGCCTCAACTTTAGAGTTCAAGAAGATGCCATTTTTTAATCAAAGCTGCATCAGCATTATGAAGAACAGTATTTCAAAAATTCTTTCATAGTAGCCATATCAGTAATAATCAGTTTTATATTTATTTCCTGCTCTTGAGGCTTCTCAGTTAGAGTTGAGGGTAAATAGCTTGACCCAGTTCTAGAATTACCGACCGAATCAAGTCTGTTCAAAACCCTGCTGTGCGCCTCGTATTCTGCCAGTGTCATTATACCCAGATTATTTCTCTCCTCAGGTCGCTTCACTGGCTCCCTGTCCATCTCCACATACAATTCAAACTCCTCTTACTGACATTCAAGTGTACTCACTCTGCAGTTCCTCAGTATCTCTCCTCTCTTATTATTCCATATATTCTCCCCCCCCCTCGGAAACTCTGTTCATCAGACAAGTTCTTCCTGTCAGTACTCTTCTCCTCTACTGCCAACTCCTGTCTCCATCCCTTGCTGTGCCTCATGGCCTGGAACAACCTACCTAGCAGTATTCAAATCAGACTGAAAGCCCATTTATTTGAAGATATATTTAAATCCTAACCCTACCAACATATCTGTCTGTCATCCCCTCAATTGTCCCCTCTAATCCCTTCATGAGTACTAAGCTTAGACTCCCCTTTGTCATATGTGATTCCCCTTCATCAGCCCCCCTCTAATTCCCTACATGAGCACTATATTCTGACTCCCCTTTTGTCCTGTGTGTCTGTAAGGTCTGTAAGGTCCTGTGTGTCTGTAAGGTGTGTTGTAAGGTCTTCAGAACAAGGACCGTCTCTTGCATGCACAATGTGCAGTGCTGCATGCGTCTGGCAGCACTATAGAAAAATTGTTGCATTCTAATATAAATGATGCAGGTCATTGAGGCTGAAAAGATTTTATAACAGAAGCTTACAATAGACTGACTTTCTTTGATAATATTTTCAAAAACAGACACCGTTGCCATTTCTGGTGCTCTTGCACTCTCCAGCACTGTCCTGAGATTCTTCACAACTTCCACTGGATTTGCCCCTGCTATCACTACCCAGGCCTGAAGTAAGGCAACTCCTTACGTCAGTGGTCTTCACTAAATTTTCAGCTGGGGCCATTTTGAGTCCAAAAAAGTTGAAGAGGAAACCAACAAATATCTTCCTACTTGCGGCCACAACAGCAACCAAAGTTTCTGGACTTCTACCCCCCACCAGAACGCCTGGCCTCAGTCACACATGCAGAAAACAGAAAAACCCTTTTCAAATACAAACCCACAAATTAAAAGTACTATTGTGCTCTTAACTCTGTTTCCAAGGCTTCCTTATGCATGTGCTCTTTCTTTCCTCTCCTTCTTCATTTTTTGCACTGCATCTATCTTTGGCACTGATTTTCATAATCGGTTTTCTTCCATTTTTCTGTCTCCATCTCAAATCACTTTCCATCTCTTCCTCTCTCCTCCATCCATATGCACCATCTTTCCCCCTCTCATTTTCTCTCCCACTATACTCTGTCCATGTGCACCATTTCTTCCCTATCTTCTCTCCCACTTCCCTTCATCTTGCCTTCCCCTCCCCTCCATCCATGTGCCACCATTCTTCTCCTCTCTGCCCCTCCCATTCAGCATCTCTCCCTTCTTCCTCCCTCCCCACCTCCACCAAATGTTCTTCCCACCAAGTTCCGAAGCTTCCTTCCCCTGGAAAAACTACAAAGAAGTCACCCTTGTGGCAGCTATTCTCTAGTGCTGCCCGCGGCCTCCCTGCATGGTTCCTTTGCTGCAGTCTGCCCAGGTAGAAACAGGAAGTTGCTTCAGAGGGGGTGGACTGCAGCAGAACAGTACAGAGAAGGCCACTGGCAGTGCTGGAGAATCATAGCTGTACCAGCGCCATCCTTGTATTTCTTGAGGTGAGAGGGGCTTTGGAACCCAGTGGGGAAATGTGAGCCACACAAGAGATCCCTGTGGGCCGCCATTGGCCCGTGGGCCTTGCAATGAAGAGCATGCCTTACATAGCCTGCTATTTGACATGCAGCTTCTCTGGTAAGGGGAACCAGTCTCCTTCATCAGCATTCTTGCATCAAGGCTAAGAGTGATGTCAGACACAAATAAAAGCTCTGGGACTGTTGCCTCCAGTGATGCTCCAAGCTGTGAAGTAGAGAATGAGACGGGGACACATTTTTCCTCGTCCCCGCAGGAACTTATTTTCCCATCCCGTCCCAGCGAGTTCTTTTCCTGTCTCTGCCCCCTTCCTGCAAGCTCTGTCCTCACCTGCACAAGCCTCAAACACTTAAAAATCCTACGTGTTCAAGGCTTGTGCAGTTAAGGTAGAGCTTACATGAATGGGACAGGGACAGCGCCAAAATTCATGGGGATGGGATGGTGAAATTGAGTTCTTGTAGGGACGGTGACAAATTTGTCTCTGTGTCATTCTCTACTTTGAAGCTCTGGCCTGCTTCACTTAAGTGCATCTACAATGGAGATCTCTAAATTTCTCGAGCCTAAATCCATCAATATATTAATTCATTCTCTGGTCATAGCCAAAATCGATTACTGCAACTCTCTTTTACTCAATATTTCGCAAAAAGAAAAAAGAAGGCTCCAAATAATACAAAATACGGCGGTTAAACTCATCTACAATGCTAAAAAATATGACCACGTCACACCTTTGATGATTGATTCCCATTGGCTTCCAATTAGCCATCGCATCACTTTTAAAATACTACTTCTAGTTTTTAAATCTTTAATTTGTAACGAATCTTAATTCGTTACCAGAATGCTTACCCCTTATAACAGTTCATAGACAAAACCGCGGAAGGCAAAGGCGCGCGCCAACAACTGAGCGCAAGACGGAGGCACGCGCCATAGAAAATGACAGTTTTTAGGGGCTCCGACAGGGGGTTTTGTTGGGGAGCCCCCCCCACTTTACTTAACACAGATCGCGGCGGTGTTGTGGGTGGTTTGGAGGGTTGTAACCCCCCTCATTATACTGTAAACTTAACTTTTTCCTTGTTTTTAGGGAAAAAGTGAAGTTTTCAGTAAAATGTGGAGGGTTACAACCTCACAAATCCCCCACAATGCCCCCACAACGCGGCGCGATCTGTATAAAGTAAAGTGGGGGGGGGGTTCCCCCCCACACACCCCCGTCGTAGCCCCTAAAAACAGTTATTTTCTTCGGCGCGTGCCTCCGCACTACACTCAGTTGTCCGCGCGTGCCTTTGTCTTCCGCGGTTTTGACCTGACACCCTTATAACACCTCCCGGTCACTCCGTTCAACTTCCCATAAACTCCTAACTGTTCCATCCCTGAAAATTATAGGTACCAGAAGACACAATATGTTTTCAGTCATCGCCCCTCAACTGTGGAACTCACTACCACAACACATCAGAGATAAAAAAGACCTTTCACCCTTTTAAAAAAATCTTAAAAGCTTATCTTTTTAGAGATGCATTCAATCTTTCACTTATTGACCAATAACCAGAAGTCTTAGGGTTTCTGTTTTTGCTTTTTTTTTTACCCTCCCTCTCATTTACTCCCCTCATGTTTTTTCGCTCTAACAAGGAATTGTAACTTTTCCCTCCTATCCTCCACGATTCATGTTAGTCTTATTTTGTAAGTTTGAAGTTACTTTTTCTGTATTCACAACCCTGTTTTTATAACATTGTACATCGCTTAGTAAATTAAATAAGCGATCCATCAAATACTAATAAAAAAACTTGAAACTTGAAAAACTATCCATTGAACCCGGTACTGGGGCAGAAGGAATCTTTGAGAGGTAGACCCACACTATGCCATGAGGAAATGTTAGAAAGGAGTTGATAACTACGCTGCCGCCCAATTTGAAAATTTCTTTACTGGTGCAGTGGTTTCTAAGAGTGCATCATATTTCTACTACCTGCATTTACGACAAAGCCTTTGCGCATACCACACATTAATTCATGCTACTAACATGTGGGATGTGGAAATCCTGCTGCATTTTAGAATTCATCATACAGTAATTTTTCAATTTTCTTTATCTCCACAGGAACATTGTGAAGTTGCAAAATAACCTTGCAAAAAGTAATTCAGCTCCTTTGTGCCAAAACAGCATTGACTCCCAGAACTCAAAATAGCAACTGTCTATCTATCTATATATATATAAAAAAAATCATCAATTCAAATAGTCCACTGGGCCCTAGAACAGCTTTACTAAACATCCCAGCAGGGAAAGAGAGTAGCCTTGTGGTTAGAGCTTGAGATATGAATCAGTGAAACCAAGATTCAAATGGCAATTCCTCCACTGACATTCCTTGTGACCTTAGGCAAGTCATTTCATACCCCGTTGCCTCAGGTGCATATAACCTATGCTCTTTGGGAAGGGGCTTATTATACCTGAGTTCTAAAAAATGCTATAATTTTACCCTGAGTGTTGTTTGGAAAGGTAGAATAAAATTCCAATATACATCTTTTTTGGGAAAACAGAGCAAACACAGCAACCCAGATATGACACATTAGCAGAATACCTCACAAGGGCACACCAAACACAGGAAGTCTTCCAGATAAAAAATAAGTGACCACAGATTTGAAAGAGAAATACAGAGGCAAGAGATGAACACTTGTTTATTTAGGCCTTGCTTCCTTCCCTCTAGTTTCCTAAAGCAGGGGTCCCCGACCACCAGACCGGTACCAGGCCTTGGGCTGTGCCGAAACAGGCAGCACAGAAAAAAAAAACATTTAAAAATTTTTTATTTTATATTATACACATCCAGGGGGTATGGGGTGGGGATTCATAAGATGATTCTAAACTGATTATTTGTAATGGATTATTTATTTGGGGGGGGGGGAAGGTTAAAGTGATTGTTAGGTACATTTAATTTCAAAATTCCAATTTATTAGGTTTTTATATATACCGCCTATCAAGGTTATATAAGCGGTTTTACAATCAGGTACTTTCCCTATCTGTCCCGGAGGGCTTACAATCTATCTACTGTACCTGGGGCTATGGAGGACTGAGTGACTTGCCCATGGTCACAAGGAGCAGTGTAGGGTTTGAACCCACAACCCCAGGGTGCTGAGGCTGTAGCTCCAACCAATACGCCACACACTCCTCCTAGTAGTTAAAAGTGCTTTTATTGTACTATTATTTGTGTTTATAATTGTTGTGCACTATGATTGTTTGAAACTTAATAAAGATTTATAAATTTAAAAAAATATATACTTTATTTACATTAGTTTGCAAAGTATTTTAATTGGCAAAGTGACCAATTCTGCTGCTCCTCTTTCCCGCACTTGTCTCAGTCGCAGGTTTTTTTTCCCGGGAAACCCACGAGCTAACCCTAGCAAAAATGAATAAAAAAACAAACGCCGCTGGAGGGCTTCTTGGAAAAGCGGGAAAGAGCCAGCGATGAGACAGCAGAAGACTCCAAGACTGTCAACAAAAAGAGAGCCGCATTTAAAAGAAAATACCAAGAATCCTACTTAAGCTATGGATTCATTGCCAACAGGCGATTCACATTCTCCAAGCCTGCTCGGTATCCTATGTAGCAACCTGCTACCAAACGATGCCATGAAACCTTAAAAACTGCTTCTCCACACAGAGACCAAGCGCCCTGCATTAAAAGACAAGCCTTTGGAGTGTTTTTTTTGAAAGAAGTAAAACGTGAACATGAAGGACAGAAGCAATTATTGAAGGCCATCACTTCATCAAATGTGTTCGCACTAAGAACATCATTCTTAGTGACTCACTGCATTGCTAAAGCTAAGAAGCTTTTTACTATTGGTGAAGAGTTGATCCTGCCGGCTGCAAAGAACATTTGCCATGAACTTTTAGTTGCAGGGAAACAAACTCGGGGCTCTCATTGATTCTGCATTATGGTGAGTTTTGTATTAATGTATTGTATGTATTACAATGTAATGTATTTAGTTTTATATCCTGTCTTCCCCAGGAGCCTGGACCACACACCGGCACTGGTCAAGCGAGGCCCCCAAAATATAAGGGCGCTTGGGCACCCACAGAGCTGGTGGGTTCATAGACAACGGCGCGAAAGACAAAAGCGCGCGCCGACAATTGAGCGCAGCGCGGAGGTGTGCGCCGCACAAAATTACAGTTTTTAGGGGCTCCGACGGGGGGTTTTGTTGGGGAACCCCCCCCCAGTTTACTTAATAGACATCGTGCCGGCGTTATGGGGGGTTTGGGGGTTGTAACCCTCCACATTTTACTGTAAACTGAACTTTTTCCCTAAAAAACAGGGAAAAAGTTCAGTTTTCAGTAAAATGTGGGGGGTTACAACCCCCCCCACCCCCCACAACGCTCCCACAATGCGGCGCGATGTCTATTAAGTAAAGTGGGGGGGTTCCCCCCCATGTCCCCCATTCAGAGCCCTAAAAACAGTAATTTAGAGTGGTGCGCGCCTCTGCGCTGCGCTCAATTGTCTGGGCACGCCTTTGTCGCGGTGCGCTTTTGACCTGACACCGAGCTGGTGCCTATGGTACGGGGATAGACTCAAAGATCTCAATCTGTATACTCTGGAGGAAAGGTGGGACAGGGGAGATACGATAGAGACATTTAAATACCTGCATAGCATAAATGCACATGAGGTCAGTCTCTTTCAGTTGAAAGGAAACCCCAGAGTGAGTGGGCATGAGATGAAGTTAAGTGATGATAGGAGTAATCTAAAGAAATATTTCTTTTTACACAAAAGGTGGTAGATACATGGAATAGTCTCCTGGTAGAGGTGGTAGAGACAAAGACTGTCTCAGTTCAAGAAAATGTGTGACAGGCATGTGGGATCTGTTAGGGAGGAGGAGGAAATAGTGGATGCTGTGGATGGGCCGACTGGATAGGCCATTTGGCTTTATCTACCATCATGTTTCTATCTTTTTCAGAGAAAGGAAAATGGTAAAACCAGAGGTCATAATTTGAGGTTGAGGGGTGGTAGATTCAAGAGCAATGTTAGGAAATTCTACTTTACGGAGAGGGTGGTGGATGCCTGGAATGCACTCCC
Organism: Geotrypetes seraphini; assembly: GCF_902459505.1. Taxonomy (NCBI): domain Eukaryota; kingdom Metazoa; phylum Chordata; class Amphibia; order Gymnophiona; family Dermophiidae; genus Geotrypetes; species Geotrypetes seraphini. The sequence continues at coordinate 218,114,425 of NC_047089.1, read as the reverse complement.
GAGAGAGGTGGTGGAGAGTAAAACTGTGACTGAGTTCAAGGAAGCATGGGATGAACACAGAAGATTTAGAATCAGAAAATAATATTAAATATTGAACTAGGCCAGTTACTGGGCAGACTTGCATGGTCTGTATATGGCCGTTTGGTGGAGGATGGGCTGGGGAGGGCTTCAATGGCTGGGAGGGTGTAGATGGGCTGGAATAAGTCTTAACAGAGATTTCGGCAGTTGGAACCCAAGCACAGTACCGGGTAAAGCTTTGGATTCTTGCCCAGAAATAGCTAAGAAGAAAAAATTAAAAAATTTAAATTGAATCAGGTTGGGCAGACTGGATGGACCATTCGGGTCTTTATCTGCCGGCATCTACTATGTTACTATGCATTCTTTCTATGTGTTTCTTTAGCACATTTTTGCAGTTTGAAGCAAAATTTAATGTTTGTGATCCATGATTTCTGGCACACTTTAAAACACGCCTTCCCTCAAACCATAGCTCACAACCGACTGCACCGAACAAGCTGAAACTGTTACTAAGGTTTGACGTGCCGCATCTCGTATTGAAGATCCCTGCCTTTCCTTTGGATGGTGCTAGGCAGGAGCATTCACTGTATTTTTTTATTTTTTTTTTATCACACATCATAGATTATGCACTTTGTTGATTATGCACTTGAATCCCTCCCCCCATCCCGGTCCATGGAAAAATTGTTTTGCATGAAACTGGTCTGTGGTGCAAAAAAAGTTGGTGGCTACTATCCTACAGGACATGAGGGAAAGGGGAAACAGAAGGAGAGGAAATAGAATGTTTGCTGTGTTCCTTCTAGCCTTCCCCCTTTCTGTTCCATGCTTACTTCTGACTGAGATTCGGGGTAATGTTCCGTGTATTCACGCAAAGACTAGGGGGACACTCGATGAAACTGCAAAGAAATACTTTTAAAACCAATAGGAGGAAATATTTTTTCACTCAGAGAATAGTTAAGCTCTGGAACGTGTTGCCAGAGATTGTGGTAAAAGCGGATAGCGTAGCTGGTTTTAAGAAAGGTTTGGACAAATTCCTGGAGGAAAAGCCCATAATCTGTTAAGACGTGGGGGAAGCCTCTGCTTGCCCTGGATCGGGAGCATGGAAGGTTGCTACTCCTTGGGTTTTGGCCAGGTACTAGTGACCTGGATTGGCCCAGTAAGGCTATTCTTATGTTCTTATAATATCAAAGCCCCTGTTGCTCCTAAAACTGTAGTACTCTAGGCAATTGCCTAGTCTGCCTAATAGGGGGAAAATGGCTCTATGCATGCAGGCAAGTGATTGCAGGGGTACCGAATATGCACAGGTAGAAGTCACAGGGATACCGAACGAGCACAGGTAGGAGGTTGCTGGGATTCTAAATTTCACAAGCAGGAGGCTGTGAGAATACTCTAGCACAGAATTAATGACTCACAGGCAGCAGAGAGGAAATAAATCTGTAATTATATCCCAAACTACCTGTGGTATTCAGGCAGTGGTCTGGTAACTAACAAATCTTTCCTTGCCATATTTGCTTTCTTCCTGCCCGCAGCTACTGTGTCCCATTGATGGATCATTTCTGGAGTTCTGGGTGCCTACCAGCCCTCCGTGCTCCTTTACAGGGCAGAAGGGTTAAGACATTAGCTTTTTTTTAATGCCACTTTGCTGCTGGATTTCGAAGAGCACAGTAGCCCTCCATAGCAGTTTTCCATTTGTGTTCTGCCACCTAATTACCCAGAGGCTGCTAATTGCTGCATAATTGCTGAACTGGAGGCCTCAGTGATCAGCTGGATGCCTGGTGCATTTGTCTGAAGCCTGGTTATGCCATGGAGAAGCGGAACAGTTGCAGGAATCAGTTCCTGAAGAAACTTATCTCGGAGCTAATGAGATGAGCCCTGGATTTCTAAACAAAATGTAACTTTTGTTTTGTGTTTTAAATCATAAATAAGGTCTGATGTCCAGAAAAGTTTGAATGGGGTAGAAGCACAAGGGATTTAGGGGCCAAAATAAAAAATGTTCCACGATTGTGGAACCAGTTGCTAGATCATTTGAGAATATGTAGGGAGTTAAAATCTTTTAAAAAGGAATTGAAAACCTACTTATTTGTATGAGCTTTTTTCTAGAGCGAAATGTTGTGAAATATTCCTTTTTGATTGAAATGTCTTTGTGAGATTTTATATTTGAAATTTTAGAACGGGGAATGATGGAGTAGGGTGACTTATTGCAGTTTGTTTTATTGTGAGGATTGTGTGAAATATTCTGTGTTTGTTTTATTGTAATCCGCCTAGGTTGTAAGCGGAAAAGAACATTTTAAAATAAATGTCTGTTTATAGCAGATGCTGTTGCTCATCCACCCATCACATATGTTTCTGACCATCAGCAACTGCAGTGCCCTTCCCCCCCTTAGATATATTCCAGAAAGGCTGGACATCCAAGATTGGTTCAAATTATCACAGAATATTCGATTTCCACTTTCAGATGTGGTCATTAGTCAGTCTTCCGATGTAGAGAATGGCACGGGGACAAATTTTTCCATATCCCGGCGGGAACTTATTTTCCCATCTTGTCCCCGCGAGTTCTTTTCCTGTCCCTGCCCCATTCCTGCAAGCTCCGTCTTCATCTGTACAAGCCTTGACCACTTTAAAATCATAAGTAGCAACATTCTAGAGCTCAGACTGTGATGTCATAATGCCTCATTCCACCAATGCCTAAGCTCTGTCCTCATCTGTACAAGGCTGAAACGCTTTAAAATCATGTGTTCGAGGCTTGTGCGGTTAAGGCAGACCTTACAGGAATGAGGCAGGGACAGCAACAAAACTCATGGGGACGGGATGGGGAAATTGAGTTCCTGCGGGAACGGGGAAAAATTTGTCCCCGTGTCATTCTCTATTCCAATGTCGTGAGTTGATACAGGTGAACAATATTCAGTATCCTCTATACTCAGTGTGTCAGACATTTGTCCTACTTCTGACTGTAATATGCTTCTTCCCCCGAGCAGCGTCCCTCTCATTTAGAAGTAATTATTATCCACTTACTGCCAGCCGGCGAGCATTTTAAGGTTCTGCTCTGATCATTCATTTAGTGTGGTGGAAGAGAATGTCCCTCGAACACAGGATGAGGGAGCTGGGAACTTGGTTTGAGATAGAAGAGCTAGGCCAATATAGCACACACGTACTAAGGAGAAACACAGTCCTTGCCAACAGTACAGAACCAGCAGCAACAGATTGAGGGGTGCGGACTAATGTACTCCAGCAGACATACAGTGATTTCAGTGTACGTGAAGTCAAGTGGTACGGTAGCCATTTTAGTCCACTTTTAAAGGTCAAAACAAAGCAAAGAAAATAAGATGATACCTTTTTTTTAATTGGCCTAACTTAATACATTTTGCGATTAGCTTTCAAAGGCAACACCTTCTTCAGATCAGAAATTGCAGATTGTCAGAAAGTAAAGGTGACTGGTTTTGTTTCTTTTTTTGTAAGGCCCCTCATTTGTTTCCTCAAGTGGCTGTGTACATGATGAAGACAAAGTTTCCTCTTTTGGTTATGTGCAGTTCCTTCTAGCTGGACACGTAGCTGAATCTGTATTTGAAGCCCTGTGAAAGAAGCCTCTAGAAATATATGAAGCAATTTATGGTGATAACAGAAACTTCGCCTTTCCCTCCTTCTCCATCAGAGCCATTGTTCAGAGCACTGCTCTCAACCAGTCTTTAGGTTGAATAATAAGGGATAGGCTTCTGGATATGTATCAGAGATAGTGTGTGTGCTGTATGCATGTAGACCCGCCCCCAGGCCCACCCATATCCCGCCTCCAGTCCCACCCTAGCCATAGCCCCGCCCCCCACAGCCTGCTCTTGTCCACCCCCGCACTTGTCTGCAAATTGTATTGGGCAGGGAGGAGCTCCACGCCTTCGTGGGCTTCCTCCCTGCTCGACACGATTTGAAGAGGCTTTTCAAAACCCGGACAAAGTGTCAGGTTTTGAAAAGTCATCTGGACTCCCAGACATGTCCTCAAAAAGAGGACATGTCCGAGGATATCCGGATGTCTGGTAACCCTATTTGCATGTGAGTATGCACTAGTGCTACCTGATTCACCGATTCACTTCGGAGAATCGATTCAAATCATTTTTTTTTCCTTAAAAAAATCAGACTCACCAATTCAGTGAGTCCTGAGTCTGTTTCAGTTCTCCTAAAGCAGCAGCAGTGAACAGCCTGCTCCTGGTCTGTCCGCCAGGGCCTTCCCTCTGCGGTGTCACTGATGACATCACTGATGATGATGCAGCAGAGAGAAGCCCTTGCGGGCAGGCTGCCAGCAGCCTGTTCACCACTGCTGCTGCACTAGGAGGCCTAAAAGTTGAGGTTCAGGTCTCACGGTGGGGCGGGAGGGATCAATTGGGAAGTGCACAGGGGGATGGGAGGGAGAGATGGAGAACTATTATACAGGGGTATGGGAGGGAGGAATGGAATTCCCTTTTTCCATGCAGAATCTCACCACGACGGCTGTGTCAACATCGAATCTCGCCATGTCACAGTATCGGCAGCAGTTCACACACACTGCCTGCCATTGACCCAGAAGTCTCTCCGCGGCAGAGGGGAGACTTCTGCGTTAGCGGCAGGCAGCTTATGAGAGTCACTACCGATATCGTGACCCAAAGAAGCAACCCATAGATTACAGGGGAGGAGAGGAAGGAAGGTTGGTGGCACAGGGGGAGGGATGAGGTAAGAAGAAGGAAAGTTGGTGGCACATGGGGAAGGAGAGAGAGAGACATGCATGGTGAGGGAAGAGGATGAAAATACACATAATGGAGGGGCGGAAGGGAGAGATGGTGCATGGAGGGGGATAGAGATATTTGACATAGGGCACAAGGAAGGAAGAGAGAGAGGTGTTGGACATGGGCGTAGATGAGAGGTAGAGAGAGATACACAGGAGATGGAAGGGGAGAAGGAAGGAGGAGTTGGATCCAGGAGCAGAATGGAGTAATGGAGAGATGCCTGGAAATGGGAGTGAAGGAAGAGAGTGGGAGAGTATAGCAGGGAAGAGATAGGGAGTCAGGCTACGAGGGTGGGGAGGAGATGCTGAGCTATAAGGGTGGAGGAAGAAAGATGCTGAGGATGGTAGAACTCTGAGGGGAAGGAGAGGATGGCAAGGAAATGGATAAGAGGATAGATATAACAGAGGGTAGAAATATGGTAATGGAGGTACATTGAAGATGAAAGGGAATGGAGGCTGAGGAAGGAATGAGATGGGGAATGGAAGAGAAGATGGAAATCTTATAGGTAGCTGAAAAGTGAAAAGGAGGAGAAGAGTTTGAAAGAGTCAGAAAAAGAGCTAAAAAGGAATGATCAATATGTCTGAGGAAGGTGTAGTAAGGGAATAAGATAGGCGAGAGTAGAAAAGACAAATGGATAGCAGCTACTTGAAGGAGAATTAGCAGATGACAGGAAAGTAGAAAAAAGAAACTGGAACCAACATGTTAAAATATAAGATCCAGAAAACACAGGTAGAAGAAAAACATTTGATTTTGACTGTTTTAAATGGAATATGGATAATAATTAGCAAAAATATTGTTTAAATGTTGACAAATACACTTGCAGAATTTGCTAATTTTTGTGCACAGAATTCTGCCAGGAGTAAACAAAGAGGCAGAAAGGGGTGAAAAGGAGAAATCTTGATTATGGTAGAGGGGAGTGAAACATGCATGGATAAGAGAAAGAGAAATGTTAGGCATAGGGTGGAAGGCAGGGACTGATGCTGCATGGGGAGAGAGAAATAAATGTTGTACATGATAATGAAGGAGAAGAAGGGAAAAATGCTGCATGGAAGAAAATAGAGAGGTTTGACCCAGGGCACAAGGCAGGGAGAGAGAGCGAGAGAGATGGTAGACAGTGGGACTATGTCAGATTTGAAACCTGTATCCTGCCAGAGCTGGTGTTAGCGAGCGTGAGCTAGGACTATACAGAGAAAGGAAAAGTCTTTTTTATTTTGTTTACACCATAGCACTGGCATGAGGTTGGAGAGGGCAAAGGGGGGTGGGATAGATGAAGAGGCTACAAAAATAAACCCGCCAGGCTGTAAAACCCCCCCCCCCCCAAAAAAAAAAAAAAATAACAACAATGCCCGATTGGGCAGGAAAACTGAATCACATCGAATTGAAAAATCAATTCATTAGGCCAAATTGAATCGAAACATTTTCCCTGAATCGGGCAGCACTAGTATGTACTATGGGCCTGATTCTATATAGCAGTGATGGCTAACCTTTTTGAGCCCGAGTGCCCAAACTGCCGCACAAAACCAAAGAATTTCCTCAAAGTGCCAGCACGTCAATTAAACCTTAATAACAAGATTTTAGTATCTAAAAACTCTTTATAAAGTTGCCTGAACTATGTAACATCATTTTTAAAGGTTGGAATCTTTGTATTGTCAGAGAATCAATTTGATTCACAATCCTTTGGTTTTCATTTCAATTTATTGGCAATTTATAATGTTTTAATGATTTTATTCATGGGCCGAATACACACATACTTTTCTCTGTCGCCGCACTCTTTGACCAAAAGATTTGTAAGCCTGCAACCACGTCAAGGTAGACTCTTTCAGCAGCTCCCCTCCCTCCCCCTTACCTTTGTGGCCAAGTCAAAATGATCTACCAACAATAAAATTTTAAAAACACAAAGCACGCTGTACGCAGAGAAAATGTTAATTATCATTTATATTCCACGGGTTTTCAAAGAGGTCAAGGCGGATGACTTTATGCAATGTCACCTCAGTAACAACTATACAAAAATAGACAAATATTCCCCCTCCCTTTTTACTAAACCGCGATAGCGGTTTTTAGCGCAGGGACCTGCGCTGAATGCCCCACGCTGCTCTTGAAGCTCATAGGCTCCCTGCGCTAAAAAACGCTATTGCGGTTTAGTAAAATGGGGCCATAGTGAAAAATATAGACAGCATCTATAAATTCTCAAAACGGACACATTTTGATCACTAAATTGAAAATAAAATAATTTTCCTACCTTTGGTAATTTCATCAGTCTCTGGTTGCACTTTATTCTTCTGACTGTGCATCCAATATTTCTTCCCTTTTTTCAGACTCCTGTATGCTTTCTCTCCTCCAGACCTCATTCCCTCCCCAAACTTTTTCTTTGTTTCACCCTGCCCCCTTCTTTCTTTTTCTCTCTCTCCAAACCCCCTTTCATTCTGTATGTCTGTCTTTCTCTCTCTCTCCGTGCCCCATTTTTCTTTGTTTCACCCAGCCCTCTTTCTTTTTTTTTTTTGGCTCCCTGTCCCCCCCTTTCTTTCTTTCTCCTTGCCCTCCCCTATGCCACCACCATTGGGAAAATGCTGCCACCGCCACTGGGGAATAGGCTGCCACTGCCGCTACCAGGAACAGACCGGCGCCAAGTTCGCCCTGCTTCTCTTCCCCACGGGGCCGACCAACTCTCGCCACTCGACGTCAATTCTAACATCGGAGAGGACGTTCTGGGCCAGCCAGGCAGCGATTGGCTGGCCCAGAACGTCCACTCCGACATCAGAATTGACGCGGGTGGTGAGAGTTGGTCGGCCTCACAGGGAAAAGCAGGGAGAACTTGGCACCGGCCTGTTCCCAATGGCGGTGGTGGCACTCAAGTGGCTAAATAGATGCAGTTTGCCAGCCTAGGGAGAACACTGGAGGGTGGCCAGCTGTGTACCCCCTTGGGGCGTAAAACCGGGGCAGACCACCCCCACCCCCACCTTGGTATGCCACTGTCTGTACCTCACTCCCTCCCTATGACCAAAAATTCTCCTTTCTTCTATTCCCCGTGTACACAACCATCTCTTTCCCTCCCTTCCTCTCTCCCAAGTCCTTGCCTTCTGTGTCTAAAAACACATTCCCTCCCCCACCTCAGCATCTCTTTCCCTCCCTTCCTCTCTCCCAAGTCCATGCCTTCTGTGTCCAAAAACACATTCCCTCCCCCACCTCAGCATCTCTTTCCCTCCCTTCCTCTCTCCCAAGTCCATGCCTTGTGTCCAAAAACCCATTCCCTCCCCCACCTCAGCATCTATTTCCCTCCCTTCCTCTCTCCCAAGTCCATGCCTTCTGTGTCCATAAACATATTCCCTCCCCCACCTCAGCATCTATTTCCCTCCCTTCCTCTCTCCCAAGTTCATGCCTTGTGTCCAAAAACCCATCCCCTCCCCCACCTCAGCATCTATTTCCCTCCCTTCCTCTCTCCCAAGTCCATGCCTTGTGTCCAAAAACCCATTCCCTCCCCCACCTCAGCATCTCTTTCCCTCCCTTCCTCTCTCCCAAGTCCATGCCTTCTGTGTGCAAAAACCCATTCCCTCCCCCACCTCAGCATCTCTTTCCCTCCTTTCCTCTCTCCCAAGTTCATGCTTTCTGTGTCCAAAAACCCATTCCCTCCCCCACCTCAGCATCTCTTTCTCTCCTTTCCTCTCTCCCAAGTTCATGCTTTCTGTGTCCAAAAACCCATTCCATCCCCCACCTCAGCATCTCTTTCCCTTTCTTCCTCTCTCCCAAGTTCATGCCTTCTGTGTTCAAAAACCCATTCCCTCCCCCACCTCAGCATCTCTTTCCCTCCTTTCCTCTCTCCCAAGTTCATGCTTTCTGTGTCCAAAACCCATTCCATCCCCCACCTCAGCATCTCTTTCCCTCCCTTCCTCTCTCCCAAGTCCATGCCTTCTGTGTCCAAAAACCCATTCCCTCCCCCACCTCAGCATCTCTTTCCCTCCTTTCCTCTCTCCCAAGTTCATGCTTTCTGTATCCAAAAACCCATTCCATCCCCCACCTCAGCATCTCTTTCCCTCCCTTCCTCTCTCCCAAGTTCATGCCTTCTGTGTCCAAAAACCCATTCCCTCCCCCACCTCAGCATCTCTTTCCCTCCCTTCCTCTCTCCCAAGTCCATGCCTTTGTGTGCAAAAACCCATTCCCTCCCCCACCTCAGCATCTCTTTCCCTCCTTCCCTCTCTCCCAAGTTCATGCCTTCTGTGTCCAAAAACCCATTCCCTCCCCCACCTCAGCATCTCTTTCCCTCCCTTCCTCTCTCCCAAGTCCATGCCTTCTGTGTGCAAAAACCCATTCCTTCCCCCACCTCAGCATCTCTTTCCTTCCTTTCCTCTCTCCCAAGTTAATGCTTTCTGTGTCCAAAAACCCATTCCATCCCCCACCTCAGCATCTCTTTCCCTCCTTTCCTCTCTCCCAAGTTCATGCTTTCTGTGTCCAAAAACCCATTCCATCCCCCACCTCAGCATCTCTTTCCCTCCTTTCCTCTCTCCCAAGTTCATGCTTTCTGTGTCCAAAAACCCATTCCATCCCCCACCTCAGCATCTCTTTCCCTCCCTTCCTTTCTCCCAAGTTCATGCCTTGTGTCCAAAACGCACTCCCTCCCCCTTTTGTGTTCCCCGTTTGTCTCCCAGCCCATCTTAGCAACTTTCTCAGCAAAATGTAGCTCGAGCCGCGTAGGCTTGTCTTCTATTTCCTGCCTGTCCCGCCGCGCACACATAGCCGATCGGAAATCTTCCCCGACTTCAGCGCTGACGTTGGAGGGCGGGCTTTGCTTAAGCCCTCCCTCCGACGTCAGCGCTGACGTCGGGGAAGATTTCCGATCGGCTGTGTGAGCGGCAGGGCAGTCGGAGTAGAAGACGAGCCTCGCGGCTCGAGTTATATTTAACCCCGCGGGTCCCCCATCGTCCCCGTTCAGCTCTCTCTCCTGTGCACCCCCTGGTAGTACTGCCCTGATGGCGGCCCTGCACGTGCCAGCTGCAAGGCCTTCGCGTGCCACAGTTGGCACGCGTGCCATAGATTCGCCATCGCTGCTATATAGGGTGCCTAAAAAGTCAGTGGCAACTAGAACAGCACTTAGCATGATTCTGCAAGGTGCAGAATTGCTCTTAGCGCCTGTGTGTGTCGCATAAGTTAGGGGCATCCATTTAGACCAGCTAAAACCAGGCCTAAATAAACATAAGAATAGCCTTACTGGGTCAGACCAATGAGCCATCTAGCCCAATAGCCCGTTCTCTTGGTGGCCAATCCAAAACCCAAGGAGTAGCAACATTCCATACAGAATAGCAAGATTCTGGAATCCCAAAGAGTAACAAAAGGTTCCGGAACCCCAAACAGTAGCAACATTCCATGCTACCGATCCAGGGCAAGCAATGGCTTCCCCCCATGTCTTTCTCAATAACAGACTATGGATTTTTCCTCCAGGAACTTTTCCAAACCTTTCTTAAAACCAGCTACACTATCCACTCTTACCACAACCTTTGCCTAAGTTGTGCGTGTATCAGGTATATTTTATAACAATGCGCATAACTTTTAGGAGCACCCACAATCCGCCCCTGGTCTTGCCCCCTTTTCAAATTTTCACACTGCAGCCAGTGCATACTTTTAATTGAATTGTGCTTTCCAATCTGTGCATGTAACTTTTATTTAGTGCCAATTAACATCAATTATGAGGTGTTAATTGCTATGCTGATTAGGCAAATTAAGTTGAGCGTGCATATCGGCTGTGCACACCAATTTGTACACACAACTTAAGGCGCCATATACAGAATTTGTGTGTGCGTGCTTTTACATGTACAATGTGTACATATATGTTGCATATGGGCAGATACTGTCCATGTATGTATATGTTTTGTGTGTGTGTACACAAGCAGTGCATGCATTTGGCATTGTATCAGCGCTGCTATCAGTGGCTGCCTAAGAAGCGGGCGCTGATAGCATATAATCATGAATCGGCGCAACAATTATAGAATTTCACTTTTTTTTTTTTTTTTTTTTTAACACCGGCTCCTTACATGTAGGCCAGCATTGTAGTAGCCTACATTTAAGGCGCCAGTGTCGTGCCCACAGAAGCACCTAGGGGGCGTCTAAGGCCACTTCTGGCACAAGCCACGCCCATGCAAGCCTTATGCTTCCTTAAACGCCCTTAATGCTTCTGTAAGTGCAACACTAGTGCCCTAACAAAGGCGTCATGTGCTGCCTTTTTGGTTTTAAAGGAAATATGCTTCTAGATTAGTTGGTTAGCCGGCGGTAGGGCTACCCTACTGCGGGCTAATCTTTGGCTCGTCTTTGTGAATTTTCCCTGTGTGCATGTGAATATGGACTGTCTGTTCACATGTTGGGGGTAAGTTTATAAGTAGATTTAGGTGGCAAGTACATACGTACATAAAAGCCAATATTCTAGTAATTTTTGCATTAATAAAAACCGTTCTGGCAAAGGAGAGAAAGAAGCTTCAAGAAACAAACATGGTTACCAGCTGATGCAACCAGTGTTCACTCTGCGTGATAAAGAAGTTTGCATCGAGCCTAAAGGCGATAACTGAAGCAAAATAATAAAAATTACAGTCCTCGGTCAATAAGATCAAGGAAGGACTAGATCTATATATGTATGCGAGTAAGATTTAACAGGTGGAAAATTGTATTTCCCACCTAGAGGGTTCGAATGAAGGGACTGATCTCTGCATGGAGGTAGTGAAGGCCTAAAATAAGAAATTGGTGGAAAGGATTGTAGATCAGGAGATCTGAGGAAGACGCAACACACATCTGCTAGGCATTTCCTAATTGATTAAAAAGCAAGAACTATAACAAATATTTGACTCTTAGCTTCCCAGAATGCTAGCATCTCAAGGGGGTGAACACCAGTGGGCGGTAGAGGGAGGCAAACAAGCCACATACTCATTGCCAGGATTCTCAGTTGTACTGATAATGCAAAGTTCATAGCATTATGCAGAGAAAGGAGTGAACTGGACTCTGCGAAGTCCAAGATTCTTTTAATTCAGCACTTTTCTGCAAAAGTTCCAAGAAGCAGAAGAACTATGGCATCTACTGCACAGGATATCGCAAGTGGGGAATTAAATTCTTGCCGCAATTGCTGGCACAGGTAGGAATCTCCCATGAGCACAAGTGGCTGAGGACCCAGAACAACTGAAGAACTTTATTAAAAAAAAAAAAAAAAAAAAAAGACTCAGTGAATAAGAATAGTATTCTGCAAGCGAAAAGTGAGTAAACCAAATTGATATCGGGGGACTGATGCTGACCTTTTATGCCACATGAGTTATGAGCCACTCTCATGTGAATAGTTTCTGTTACACAGTTTCTGGAGATGTACATAAAGAACTCGGCTGATGATTCATCTAATTCAGGGGTGTGTGTGGTGCAGTGGTTAGAACTATAGCCTTAGACCCCTGAGGTTGTGGGTTCAAATCCTTCACTGTTCCTTGTGACCTTGGGCAAGTCACTTATTGTCCCAGGCACATTAGATAGAGTGGGAGCCCACTGGGACAGATAGGGAAAGATGTCGAGTACCTGAATGTAAACTACTTAGGCTATACACAAAATAAATAAAAGATTGTTTCATATTTTTTTCTCCCTTGACAAGTACTGAAGTGGTTCTACAAATACCTAAATCCTAAAGCTGAAATTTTAGCAAATTACTTCCAAGACAAAATAAATTAAAATGCAGGCATATTTCTAGTAGACAAGGATAAATTGAATTATATAGAGAATGATTCTGGAGGTAAGTTGCATGAGGTTTTAGGCGACCAATGCTGGGTTATATTTGAATATGTGACAAATAAGCACGTTACTCAATTATTGAAAAGGTTAGCTAGAAAGGATTGTGCACGTGACTCTTGCCCACCATATTTGTTGAGGACAATACCACTAAATCTCGTGAATTGGTTAACACAACTTGTTAATATTACATCACAAGAGGGTTGCTACCCTAAAAATATTTTTGCATATTTTGTTAACTCCTATTCATAAGATAATAAGGGCAGATCTTTCGAAACCTGAAAATTTTAGACCAATAGCATGTGTGTCTTGGATTGTTAAATTGCTTGAGTCATTGGTTAATTATCAATTTAATCAATTTGTCACTCAAGTTAGAGTTTTACATTATACTCAACATGGTTTTGGTCTTTCACAGTACAGAGACCTGCCTTTTACAAAATCATAGTGCAATTTGTAGTGCGGTAACAGCTTCGATGCTCATAGGATTCCTAAAAACCACACTACAGTTTGCTAAAAAAAAAAAAAAGGGGGGCGAGTGGGGCGTTAATTTTTATTAATTAATTTGGATTTTGCTCACATCTTTTCCGTAGTAGCTCAAGAGCTCAAGGTGAGTTATATTCAAGTACAGTAGGTATTTTTTTCCTGTCCCTGGAGGGCTCACAATCTAATTTTTTTACATAGTCATAGTAACATAGTAGATGACGGCAGATAAAGCCCCGAATGGTCCATCCAGTCTGCCCAACCTGATTCAATTTAAATTTTTAAATTTTTTTTCTTAGCTATTTCTGGGCAAGAATCCAAAGCTCTACCTGGTATGTGCTTGGGTTCCAACTGCTGAAATCTCCGTTAAAACCTACTCCATCCCATCTAAACCCTCCCAGCCATTGAAGCTCTCTCCAGCCCATCCTCCCGCAAACGGCCATATACAGACACAGACCGTGCAAGTCTGCCCAGCACTGGCCTTAGTTCAATATTTAATATTATTTTCAGATTCTAGATCCTGTGTTCATCTCACGCTTCTTTGAACTCAGTCACCGTTTTCCTCTCCACCACCTCTCTCGGGAGCGCATTCCAGGCATCCACCACCTTCTCCGTAAAGTAGAATTTCCTAACATTGCCTTTGAATCTACCACCCCTCATCCTCAAATTATGTCCTCTGGTTTTACCATTTTCCTTTCTCTGGAAAAGATTTTGTTCTACGTTAATACTCTTCAAGTATTTGAACGTCTGAATCATATCTCCCCTGTCTCTCCTTTTCTCTAGGGCAGTGGTTCCCAAACCCTGTCCTGGAGGACCCCCAGCCAGTCGGGTTTTCAAGATATCTCTAATGAATATGCATGAGAGAAATTTGCATACCTGTCACTTCCATTATATGCAAATCTCTCTCATGCATATTCATTAGGGATATCTTGAAAACCCGACTGGCTGGGGTTTGGGAACCACTGCTCTAGGGTATACATATTACCTGAGGCAATGGAGGGTTAAGTGACTTGCCCAAAATCACAAGGACCAAAAGTGAGTTTAGAAACAGGTACCTATGTATCAAGCCACTAAGGCCCTGTTTTACAAAGGCGCGCTAAGCGTTTTAGCACGGATTTAGCGCATGCTAAATCAACGTGTGTGCTAACCACTAATGCGCCCATAGGATAACATGCATGCGTTAACGTTAAGCGCACGCTAAAAATCTTAGCGCACCTTTGGAAAAGAGGGGGTAAGCTCCTCCTCCACTCTTGTCAGATTTTGTTGGAAGCAACTGATGTCTATGCCCCAAACAGCTTTTGACAGAGAACAGGCAGGAAGAGAAGGCTGGAACTAAAATGCACAAAATCCAGCACCATGGTGAGCTACAAACGACTGAGCTCAGATGAGAGAATGCTGCACCGGATCCATTTTGGCCAGTGAAAAGCAGGAAAGAACTACTAAATCAAATCCGATAATTGGGCTTTAATGTTAGCAAATAGATGTTACTGCAATACAGATGTTATAGCTGACTATTTGATTTGGTTGCAGCCGAGGAGCTGACAATAGGATATAATTGAGGGGGAGGAATTCATGTTAGTTTGTGAAGGGGTTGAAATCTGGGGGAGGATTAGGAAATACGTAGGAGTGGGTTTTTAGATGGGGAAATGATGTGTGTAAAAAGAGGTACAAGAAGGAAATCATAGAGGATTCTTCTGCTATTTATGCAGTCTTGAAATTAAAACATTTAGAAATCTAAGTACGCAAACGCTAGTAAGGTGGCCTGGGCTGGCATATCATCCCAAAGAAGGCCCGGCTGGGAAAATCTCTAAAGAGAGCCGATCAGGGAAAATGCACAACACTACGGCTGAAAATATATATGATTAATGTACAATTGGCAACAAAGAATGTAGCTGGAATGCATTCCCCTATAAAGAGAACCAAAGTGCTACGCTGTCTAAGGAAAATTAAAACAGATGTTGCTTTTTCTGTAAGAAGCCCATTTAAGCACAATGGAGCCCAGAAACTTAAAAAGTGAATGGGTGGCTGGATGTGGATTTTCCACATATAACAATAGACAAAAGAGGCTAGCTGTAATGATAAAGATAGCCTTCTTTCAGATACTCAAACCACTACCAGACTCTGAAGGAAGATATATAATCATGTTAGGTTTGCTATATAGGCAAAAAAAAAAATAAAAATACTATGAAATGTATTTGAACTAAGTGAGCAATATTCACCCAGCAGAAAAACTGATCATTTTAAATGTTTTAAGTGAAAAAAAGAAGCTTGGGAGCATGGTTCCTCTTCAGGTATATGTTACCTGGCCCAGGGCAGGGGTCCTGAAGGGGAAGTTTGGGCATTAAGGTATAGACTTGATAGGGGTTTGGAATGGGTAAAGAGCTGAAGGTGAGGTGGAAAAAGAAATTGGGATAGGAGGATGAAGGGGATATATTGTGGTGTAAAGAGAGAAGATCAAGCATTGGAAGGAGTAGGTGAGAACGATGGGAGAAGTGGAGGAGAACAAGTATATGTATCATATGGAGTTGGTGGGAACCGTCTGCTTATCTTTTGATCCGTCTTCTCTCTGTGGTGTTGCTGCCTGGCCTGAGAGTCACTTGGCTTGAAGCCATGGAGAATGAGTTGGAGCCCATTGCCCCTTTCTGAGACAAGCAGGCATCAGATTCATCTTTGGTAAGCAGGGACAGAGCCAGGGCAGGATTAACCAACAGGCCCAGTAGGCACGTGCCTAGGGCCCAAAATGGTCAGGGGGGCCCGATGAAGGAGGGCATCAACATTGTTTTTTTCAATGTTGCAAATACTTAAAGGGTATTAGCGTAGAACAAAATCTTTTCCAGAGAAAGGAAAATGGTAAAACCAGAGGACATAATTTGAGGTTGAGGGGTGGTAGATTCAGGGGCAATGTTAGGAAATTCTACTTTACGGAGAGGGTGGTGGATGCCTGGAATGCGCTCCCGAGAGAGGTGGTGGAGAGTAAAACTGTGACTGAGTTCAAAGAAGCGTGGGATGAACACAGAAGATTTAGAATCAGAAAATAATATTAAAGATTGAACTAGGCCAGTTACTGGGCAGACTTGTACGGTCTGCGTCTATGTATGGCCGTTTGGAGGAGGATGGGCAGGGGAGGGCTTCAATGGCTGGGAGGGTGTAGATGGGCTGGAGTAAGTCTTAACAGAGATTTCGGCAGTTGGAACCCAAGCACAGTACCGGGTAAAGCTTTGGATTCTCGCCCAGAAATAGCTAAGAAGAAAAAAAAAAAAAAAAATTTAAATTGAATCAGGTTGGGCAGACTGGATGGGCCATTCGGGTCTTTATCTGCCGTCATCTACTATGTTACTATGTTACAAACGGCGATGGGCCCTCCAGTATGAATCCTTTTATCGTAATACTGTGCGTTAAACCGCCTGCCGCGCTAGCCGCTAACGCCTGCATTGAGCAGTGGTTAGTTTTTTAGCCAGCCGCAGGGGTTAACGTGTGATGAAATGTCCGACGCACTAACCCAGCTAGCGCGGCTTGATAAAAAGACCCCTTAGTTATTCTTTTGCTTTTAAATTAACTGAATTCTGGAATGCTTTACCGCTTACATTAAGAAGTTTAGGTTATTTTGCTTTATTCCGGAAAGTTCTGAAAACTTTTTTGTGTGCTAAACATTTTGGAAATTAACTATTTCAGTCTACTTTTTCTTGTCAAATTTATGTATTATGTTTTACATTATTGTAAACCGAGTCGAGCTCCTCTTGGTTGATGACTCGGTCTATAAAACTAAGTTTTAGTTTAGTTTGGAAGAGAACAGCAGGATGTCCTGGGAAATGCAGGATATTAATTTATAGTGGACACAAATTTCAGTGAAAAGATCAAGATTAGAGGCCAGAGCATTTCATATTTATTTTTTCAGTTTTCTATACTGTTCTCCTAGGAAAGCTCAGAATGGTTTATATGAATTTATTCAGGTACTCAAGCATTTTTCCCTATCTGTCCTGATGAGCTTACAATTTATCTAATTTACCTGGGGCAATGGGGGTGGGGGGGTGGAGGAGGATTAGGTGACTTGCCCAGGGTCACATGGAGCAGCAGGGATTTGAACCCACAACCGCAGGGTGTTGAGGCTGTAGCTTTAACCACTGCACCACACTCTCCAACCAGTGTTTATAGCAGTTACTGATAAGGTTTCCTTGTGGAGGAGGGAGCAATGTTGTTACGTTTGTTTTAATTTTTTGTTGTTTTGTTGTCCCCTTAATTTTATGTAATTTTAATATGTTCATCGCTTAGAAATTTGAGTAAGCGATTAATCAAATATACAATAAACTTGAAACTAGATGAACTGTTTGTTGGAGGTTTAACAGGTCCTTGCATTCATGTCCCAACTGTAAATTCTGACATATATGTTCCTTCATGGGGGAATACACCTGGCTTATGTGTTTGTCAAGAAAGGGTCCGCAGGATTGTGGGACTTGATAAGTGAGTGCAGGGTGGTGGTCGTACATTGCACTATACTAGTTAGGGTTGAGGCAATCAGGCCATAGTTAGCAGCATATCATAACCAGAATGGAGTCTTCAGTATGGCTTTAACTTCTCAGTGGGTAGGGTGGTATTTAACAATATGGTGCCCAATTCTTTTTTGATATGTGGCTGGTGGATGTGGTGGCGGCCACATTTGAGCTTGAACTAGAGCTGAAACAGATCCCTTTATTGACTCACCTGTCCCCTGCTATTTTCATTCACATTGGGAGTGACCCCTAAGAAGGATCCAGGAACATATGGACTCATTCATAATCTTTTGTACCTGCTGGGTCAGTCTGTAAACAACTATCTGCCTAGGGCAGGGGTAGGCAATTCCGGTCCTCGAGAGCAGGAGCCAGGTCAGGTTTTCAGGATATCCACAATAAATATGCATGAGATAGATTTGCATTTCAAGGAGGCAGTGCATGCAAATCCATCTCATATATATTCATGGTGGATATCCTGAAAACCTGACCTGGCTCCGGCTCTCGAGGACCGGAATGGACTACCCCTGGCCTAGGAAGTTGTGTATGGTACAACATGCTTCTTTTGATTTGGTCATAGAGCTAGTGAGGATGTATGGTCTGGATGTCTTGCTAGCAAAAGTAGTCTTGTGACTGTGGCTGGTGAGTTCTGACTTTTTCTTTTTACAGAACAATTTTATTTTGATAAGTGTACGTATACCCATTAGGTGTGCCATCTCTTGCATATTTATGTAGTCAGGCTTTTGCTGAATCAAAAATTAAAGACAATTGTTAAATTGCGCAATAACTGGAACAGAACTAGTGAAATGTGACATTATCATTCCAAGCAGGCAAATTGAATAAATGTTTAACCAACTTTCTCTCAAACGCTCTTTCTTACCAAACTTTTAGGAAGTCAATCAAAACTTATCTCTTTGACAAATTTCTCTGACTCCATTTCTACCATGATGTACTTCTAAAACACTTCCAGGAAAAATCTGATTAATCTTACCATGCTAATGTAATTTTGAAAGTTTTTTAAAAATATCATTGTCTGTATACAGTCTCAACCTCTGTAAACCGCTCTGAACTGTTTGTGGTATTGCGGTATATAAAAATAAAGTTATATATTATTATTATTTACTCGTACATTGCCTGTTGGATAGCTCGTCCACACACAGTACAGTGCTCGGTCTTTAGTTGTGTGGCAGCCACAAGGTCAGAAACATGAACGCCCCACTGCAAGATTACACCATCAAAGAATAACGTGCAGTAGCACGCTTTCTCTGGGTCGAGGGAGTGAAACCTGTGGAAATTCACTGTTGGATACTGACTCAGTATGGGCATGGCACCATGAATTAACGAAAGGTTTATGAGTGGGTGAAAAGGTTTAAAGCAGGAAGAACAGGTGTAACTGACGAAGGTCATTTTGGTCACCTATCAACACTACACACACAAGAGCACATTGACAGGGCAGATGCCTTGATTAGAGAAGATCAACAGATAATGGTGTCTGCAATTGGCTGCAAATTTGAATATCAGCTATAGATCTGCATTTGCCATAATGCCTGATGATTTGGGATACAGGAAAGCCTGTACACAGTGGGATTGCAAACAACCGAAAAACTTCTCTGCAGGAATGCAAAAGCTAGTTTATGAATTTTATTTATTTAAAAGATTTCTTACCCGGTTACACCTAAGCAGCTTACAAAATACAATCATAATATTAGGACATACATACAATAACATACAAAAATGTAAAGCTCCATAAAAATTGTCTTCATTCTCTATAACAGTGTTCTTCAACCACCGGTCCATGGACCGGTGCCGGTCCACAGAAATTTCCTGCCAGTCCACAGGGCCAGCATGTGCATCAGACCCAAAACTGTGTTCTTCAACTGCCGGTCTGCGGTGCGATCGATGCATTGTTAATAAGATTATATTGTGTGTATGTATGAAAAATAAATGGAAAAAAATAGTGTTACAATTAGGACTATGGGGGCAGGGTCTGGGGTGGAGATTGGGTAGAGATGGGCAGGGTCTGGCCCATGACTTAGCCCAGTGTTTTTCAACTGCCGGTCTGCGGACTAATGCCGGTCCATGGTCTGGGGTGGAGATTGGGTAGAGATGGGCAGGGCCTGGCCCATGACTTAGTCCAGTGTTCTTCAACCGCCAGTCTGCGGACCGATGCCGGTCCACAAAATAATACTTTTATTTCTGCCGGTCCATAGGTGTAAAAAGGTTGAAGAACATTGCTCTATAATACCTCCACATACAATAACGCCAACGTCTCCATAAAGTATAAATAGTAGTTGAATTATACAACAAATGCATTGTCTTGCATGGAGACGATGTGGAAAAGTGATATATTCACAACGATGTCACCACAATCAAATGAGAATACTTAGTGCTAATTTTGCTTTCCTTCGGCAGACCTATTTTTATCATCTATTCATACTTATTGGGGTCCTTTTCCTAAGGTGCGCTAGCCATTGTAGCGCATTTTAAATATTAGCGTGTGCTAAACGCTAACACATCCATTATAGTCTATGGACACGTTAGCGTTTAGTGAATGCATATATTTAGGGCTCCTTTTACTAAAGCTGCGGTAGCATTTTTAGCGCGCACTGCAGATTAGCACACGCTGCCCCCAGCGCTACGCAGAAAAACTAACGCCAGCTCAATGGAGGCGTTAGCGTCTAGCGTGCGTGGCATTGCAGCGTGTGCTAAAACGGCTAGCGCAGCTTAGTAAAAGGAGCCCTTAGTGAGCTAAAACGGCTAACACGCCTTTGTAAAAGGACCCCATTGTGTTACTATTTGGTGAAAGATATATATTTTTTTAATATCTGGCAGTTCACTAATTTCATTTTTTTAATGTGCCAGTTTTTCAAGTTTCAAGTTTCAAGTTTATTAAATTTTGATTTTACGCAATATCCAATATTTCAATGCGTATTACATAATTGTAAAAGCCAGGGATGACAAATACAAATACAAATAAGACTATTATACAGACTAATCATTATGTTCTATTAATACAAACTGAAACAAGTAGGTAAAGGGGAGAAATACAATTTATACAATTCATAAAATTAATTAAAAAAAGAATAAAAAAAAGAAAAAAAATATATTAAAAAAAAACCATTTAAGGTTTGTACATAAGGATAGGGTCAATTTAGAAAAAAGAAAAAAATTATGAAGAAAATTAATTGATAAGAGCTTCAGTTATTTTAAAATGATTCATGGAAAGAGGTAATGTTAGGAATAATTGATCTGTTTAAAAGTAGATAGTTTTAATATGAAAAATAAATAAAGATCCAGATTAGTATTAATGATCTTTTGATTGAAGGGAAAAAAGAGGATTAAGATTAAAATTAAAAAGTACTTATAGTTTCCATGTTGATGTCCTACTCATTTGATTCTTTCTATTTATCATCTGCATTTAGTCATGAATGGTATAGTAGAGATTCAAATCACATTAAGATGTTTAATTTTGGTTCTCTTTTTTTCTCTTTTGCATACTTTTCAGTAAAATTTGCAATATATTAACACATTTTTTCCTATTCTATTTTTCACAACACTGGTGATTTATTCTAGTGGTCCAATATAGATTGAGAGATTTACACATAGATTGGGTAATGTTGCTTTTCCCTTTTTAATCTTTGTTTTCATTTGTATAATGCTGTTTTATGATATTCGCATATTAAGCTTATTTTTTATTTATTATCTTGTATGTATAATCCAGGAACATTATAATATATTTTATCACATTTAAATGTATGTTTTTATGTTTATTTTTAATGTTATATTTATTTTCTTAGACTCCTGAAGCAGGCCTTATTGGCCGAAACACGATTCGTGTCGTCATATATAATAAGAACATGAGAACATAAGAAGTGCCATCTCCGGATCAGACCTTCGGATCAAGTCCGGTGATCCGCACACACGGAGGCCCAGCCAGGTGTACACCTGGCGTAATTTTAGTCACCCATATCCCTCTATGCCTCTCGTAAGGAGATGTGCATCTAGTTTGCTTTTAAATCCTAGGACGGTCGATTCCGCTATAACCTCCTCAGGGAGAGCATTCCAGGTGTCAACCACTCTGCGTGAAGCAGAACTTCCTGATATTTATCCTGGACTTGTCCCCCTTTAGCTTCATTCTGTGTCCTCTTGTCCGTGTCAAATTGGATTTTGTAAATAATTTTTTTCCTGCTCTATTTTGTCGATTCCTTTCAGAATTTTGAAGGTCTCAATCATATCCCCTCGCAATCTCCTTTTCTAAAGGGAGAACAATCCCAGTCTCTTAAGTCGTTCCTCGTATTCCAGTTTCTCCATACCTTTTACTAGCTTTTTTGCTCATCTCTGCACTCTCTCCAGCAGTTCTGCACTCTCTCCAGCAGTTTTATATCCTTCTTTAGGTTGGGAGACCAATGTTGGACACAGTATTCCAAGTATGGTCTGACTATTGCTCTATAAAGCGGCATTATAACCCTCTCCGATCTACTCGTGATTCCCTTCTTTATCATGCCTAACATTCTATTTGCTTTCTTTGCCGCCACCGCACATTGTGCTAACGGTTTCAAGGGCCTATCTATCAGTATGCCCAGGTCCTTTTCTTGTTCGCTCTTATCCAGAGTTGTTCCTGACATTCTATACTTATGTTCCTTGTTCTTTCTGCCTAAATGCATTACTTTGCACTTTTCCACATTAAACTTCATCTGCCATTTCTCTGCCCATTTCTCTAACTGTTCTTGTGCCGTCCTGACTGTTCTTGTTGTCTCCACTGCTGTTCCTTTGTGGTATTTTGATTTGCGGAGGATTTTTGTCTTCTGTCTAGGAATAGTTAAGCAGCATCACTTCCTGTGGATCACAGCAGGGATAAGAGCAGATTTGAAAGTGTAAGGTCTCATTCTTAAGGATTACAATGTAGTAGCCCTGTTGCAATGGGTGGAGTTGCCCAATGTAGATCTACTGCTGCACTCTGATGTAGCTGGGGGGGGGGGGGGTTGGTTTTGGCTTCTTGTGTCGGGGGTCTTGGTGTACTGCTGCAAGGCCATCCAAGTGGAGCCAGCAGGGAACCAATAGGAACATCACCTTTTTGAAGTTATTCTATTTAGTGTGAGTCAAGGCCAGACCAACTGTGCAACAAGACAGTAATATTTTGGTGTGACAATTAGGCAATGGTGGATGTCATCAACCGGCACTCAGCCAGGTGTCTGTGGGCGGCTGTATTGATGAGGAAATTGGTTTTGTGTTGTCGGCATTTTAATGTCATGCTGAAAAGCACATCATGTTCCAGGCCCAGCTAATTGGATTGCTGATGCTCTTTCACATTTCAAGTGGATGACTTTGAAAGTTTGCTCTGCTGGCTGACGTCATGGGAGAAAAGGTGCCTCCTTTCCTATAGAACAGGGGTGTCAAACTCAAATCACATAAGGGGCCAAAATCTAAAATGCAGGCTAAGTTGTGGGCCGGTTTTTTTATTAAGATACTTGCCCCCTCCTATGCTGATGCGCAGTGTGGGCCCCAGCGCCGGTGGCGGCTCCGATGCTCACAGGACTTCTGTGAGCGTCGGATCAATCGCCGGTGCCGGCGCCAAAACCATGCTGCGCGCCAGCAAAGGAGAGGGTTAGTCTTAGTAGAAGTATAGGGATGCAACCTCTCCAACCCCACTCTGACTACAAAATAAATAAAAAAGACTTTTCCTCTCTTTTAGGTCCTAATTCACTCTTGCTGTCTAACACCAGCTCTGGCAGGATACATATTTCAAATCTGACATATTGTAATCACAAAATAGAAAATACAATTATTTTTTCTACCTTTTGTTGTCTGGTCATTTTGCTTTCTGATTCAGTTGTCTGGTCAGTTTCTCTTTCTGATTTTGTCTATCTTCTAATTCTCTTTCCAGTGTCTGCTGTCCATTTTTTTTCTCCTCTTTCTCCTCTTGCTCCAGTCCCTGTCTCCAACATATTGATTTTTCACTTTCAACTTTTCTCCTTTTTTCTTTTCTGCCTCTGTTCACTCAAATCTTGCCCTCTTTCTCATCCTTCTCCTTTTTAAATTTTCAGCTACCTATCAATTTTCCATCTTCACTTATTCTGTAGCTCTCCCATTTCCCAACTCACTCCTATCCCAGCCTCCTATTTCCTTCTATCTCTCCTCCTCTCTCCTCTTGGTCCGACATTTTGCTCCTTCTCTTTTCTGTTCTTCTTCCCTTCCCCCTTAATGCTGAACAATGAGATGGAATGAAAAAAAAAAAAAAAGAGATGCTGCATCTCCCTCTCTCTTCCACCCACAGGCCTAACATTTCTCCATCTCCTTCCATCTCCAGATTCAACTTCTTTCCCTTTCTCTTCCCAACTGCCCCCATCCAATCTCTCCCCCTGTCCGCCTGCCTTCCTCCTCCCAGGTCCACCATGTCTCCCTTTATCTTCCCAACGGTTCTCCCTTCAATTAACTTTTTCCCTCTTTCTCCACACTACTCCAGGTCCAACCTCTCTCCCTTCATCTCGCTCTCTTCACAGCCTGTTGTGCCTTTCCCTCTAGCGCCGGTCCGATGTAGCTGCCAGGCCAGGGAATATGCCAGCCTTGGCGATTCAGGAGTGCTGTGCGTGGCTCCTCCTCCTGCTTTTTTTCTGCTACGGTCTGTCTCCAATGACGCGCAACTTCCTGTTTCCGCCTGGGTGGACCACAGCGGACGGAGGGCAGGAGGGGGGAGCCACGAACAGCAGTGCCGAGTCCGGCAGACTTTCAGGCGTGGCGTCAGCATCGTCGGACCGGCACAGAGGGGAGGACATGCTGGGCTCAGAAGGGGAAGATCGGGATCATTGCCGCGGGCCACATAAAAAGGCCAGTCGGGCCGGATTCGGACTGCTGGCTTTGTGTTTGACACATGTGCTATAGAATATCAAAATCCTGAGATCTCAGAGATGTTGTGAAGATCTATGATACTGCCAATATGGGTTGTAAACATCATAGATTATGAGAACGTACTGGCATATTTGGAGAGTCAGAAAAAGGTAGGTAGAATAAGTATTGCAGTAATTAATAGTGGGTTACGTGGCCAGAACTAAAAAAGCTGGCTGTTTTCAGTGTGTGATGTTACATTATTTCGCAGGGTTTTCATTTTTCATAAAGGTCATGGGTTGGGATTATCTGTTGAGAGGTTTTCTTAAACAGAAAGATGATTTAAGAGATGGACAAGGTTGGCGCTGCAGCTGGCATACATGCAATAGCCAATTATATACGGGGTTTTGAGGAGGTTATGGCATAGATTGACCATGCTCGTTGTCACCTGTTATGAATTGTTCTTGTTTTGAGATGTCTTTTATTTGGTATTCTTTGAGGAATTTAGGTGGGAGAGTTAATTACAGTCTTGTGTGAAAGGAGTAAGCACTGGCCTACAGATCAAGCGGGTTGAACTGACTCAGGGCAAGCTGGCCACGAGGAGTCTCTGGATTTAAAAAAGAGAGAGAGAGAGAGAGAGAGATCAGGAGGCTAAGGAACATCTGACAGACTCAGATGGATTGAGGAGTCAGTGACTTGCCAACTGAAGAATTTAGCTGGATATTTTTGGCTTTGCCTGATGGGATTAAATATCTGTTTATTCATGCCAATAGGTTTCTATCCATGCACTTTCAGTTCCCCATTCTAGTGAGATAGGTAGTGGAAATTTGGGTTCTGGACCTGAATAAGTGTGGCTCTCACTTGTTGAGGATTGTGGCCAGAACAAGTACAACAGGGGCAGGTTTGGATGAGTCTCTCATAATGTGGATTTGGAGATGTCTACCAGGTGCCTATATGGGATATACTCGTCCCTTCATTTATTGAGTGGCTTTTAAGGTGGCCACTGACTTGGGCACCGATTACAAAATTCGGCCCTGTGTGTTTTTGAAAGTGATTTATTTATAGATGGGGAGGTTTGAATACTGGTGATTATAACTGGAGCAAAGAATGGTTCACCAGTATGGTGTATAGTTTTTTCCAAGGCTTTTTCTTTCCCCTTTTATAAAGGTGTACCACTGATCGCTGAGAGTGGATTTGCAATATTAGTTTGACCACTCTATATTTATATCTACATTTTTGAACCCTATAAGTTATATGCATCCCTGCAACATTGATTTTGACCCTGCTGTATAGTTTAGTATCATCCGCAAATTTAATAAGATGTGAGGTTATTAAATTTGCGGATGACACTAAACTATACAGCAGGGTCAAAACCATGGAGGACTGCGAAGACCTCCAAAAAGATCTGACAACGCTGGAAGAGTGGGCCAAAAAGTGGCAAATGAGCTTCAACATAGGGAAATGCAAGGTCATGCATGTTGGGAAAAAGAACCCGATGTTCACTTACAAGATGGGGGGATCACCGTTAGGGGTGAGCAACCTTGAAAGAGACCTGGGAGTGATGGTAGACACAACATTGAAGGCGTCGGCACAGTGCGCCACAGCCTCAAGGAAAGCGAACAAAATGTTGGGTATCATTAATAAAGGTATCACGACCAGGACGAAGGAAGTCATCCTGCCACTGTATCGTGCAATGGTGCGCCCGCACCTGGAGTACTGTGTCCAGTACTGGTCGCCGTACCTCAAGAAGGACATGGCGGTACTTGAGAGAGTCCAGAGAAGAGCAACTAAGCTGATAAAGGGTATGGGGGACCTCTCATATACTGACAGACTGAAAAAGCTGGGGCTTTTCTCCCTGGAAAAGCGACGACTCAGGGGAGACATGATAGAAACCTTCAAGATCATGAAGGGCATAGAAAAAGTGGACAGGGACAGATTTTTCAAGCTATAGGGAACCACAAGTACAAGGGGGCACTCAGAGAAATTGAAAGGGGGAAGGTTTAGAACAAACGCCAGGAAGTTCTTTTTCACCCAGAGGGTGGTGGATACATGGAACGCGCTGCCGGAGGATGTGATAAGCAGAAGCACGCTACAGGGCTTCAAAGAAGGTCTGGACAGGTACCTGGAGGACAAAGGGATTGAGGGGTACAGATAGGAATAGAGGTAAGGTTATAGGGATAGGATTAGAGGTAATTTATAAAATTAGTCAGAGACCACTGTTCAGGCAGTGGGCCTGATGGGCCGCCGCGGGAGCGGACCGCTGGGCGAGATGGACCTCTGGTCTGCCTCAGCGGAGGCAACTTCTTATGTTCTTATGTTTTTATGTTCTTACCCGCTTAAACCTAAGCGGTTTACAGGATACAATCATAATAATAAAAACATATATACATACAACATAAACCATTCCCAATATCTTCATTAAAATATTGCTATTCATTCAGTTAAAAGCCTCCATACCCAAAGTAGTTATCAATATGTTCTTAAATTTCTGGAGATCCGCTAGCACCCTTAATGGTCCTGTCAATTTATTCCATAATGACACCCCTGCTATTGAGATTACAGATGCTCTTGTGTTTTCATAATGAATATGTAAAAACTCATTTGTAGATAATTGCATCACTTCCTCTGACCTTATACACATTCAGGCTCTATAGCTGTCATATGTGTAAACACCTAAATATTTGGTGCACTATATCCAGCAATGCTAGTATTCTAAAACAGAAAGTAGGCTCCTACCAGTCACTTTCCTGGTGCCAAACTGTAGGTACCCAGCTATAGAATTGCCCTTTAACTGAAATCATGTGGTAATTCCTGTGTTAGACATCTGAAGAAAAGCTAATCATATTAGCCCTTATTATCGATTATTACATTGATTGCCAGTGGAAGCATGAGTAATGTTTAAATTTGCATGTTTTTGTTTCAAGTTGGTTTGGGGATTGGCCCCTACCTACCTGTTATCTCATTTCATGCTATATAACCCCATGAGGGTAACCAGGAATTGTAACTTATTTGCATACCTGAAGATTTTAGAGTGTAAAGTTAGGTCCTTTTTAGACAGAATGCTAGCATTTCAAGCAAGTAAACAACAGTCCTGGTTGGGTAACTATATCAGCGGAGCTATGTTATCTTACGGCATCTTCCGAAAATAAATTAAGACAGTATTATTTGATAAATTTATCTCGTAACTCGATGTTTTAATTTTACTGCATTAATTTAAATTTTTATTGACTTTTTAGTTAATATGCTGTATTCTTATTTTAATATTTTGTACTTCGCTGATTGTCCAGTTTTTCTCTCTTGTGTAAACCGCCTAGAATTCTTTTGGTTGTGGCGGTATACAAAAGTAAGGTTACGTTATATCATATGTTATGTAATAAATAGGACCCTAAACACCATGATCGGATTTGAATTGTCAAGAAAAGGTTTGTCAAGAAAAGTCTACTTAAAACATTGCCCAAAGCCCATAGGGATTTAAAAGCCTTCGAGGTTTTAATTGCATGGCAGCCATTAGCACAGCTTTGTATAAGGGAGGGGGGATTGTCTTTTCTCAGCAGTAGACTGTACAATAAAACATTCATAAAACGACAACCTTGCAATCCAAAGAAGAAGACACAGCCTACTTGAGCAGGGGTGTAAAAGTCCCTCCTCGTGGGCCGCAATCCAGTCGGGTTTTCAGGATTTTCCCAATGAATGTGCATGAAATCTATTTGCATACACTGCTTTCATTGTATGCTAATAGATCTCATACATATTCATTGGGGGATATCCTGAAAACCCAACTGGATTGCGGCCCTCGAGGAGGGACTTTGACACCCCTGCTCAAGTAGGCTGTGTCTTCTTCTTTGGATTGCAAGGCTGCTCCGTTCTTCCTTCAGCTGACTCTGATTCCCCATTGTTTCATCTTGGGTTCCTGAAGAAGGGTTCGTCCCCGAAACCAGGCTGGTTGAACCTGGCAGGCTGTAGCGTTGTGATTTTTGCGCTTCAGAGTTGTTGCCATCATTCAGCTAAGTTTGTCATTTTTGATTTTTGTTGGGGAGTCGGCTGACTCGGTTCAGGCTGGGGCCACTCTGTGGTTTCACTTGGTTTTCACTTCAGTTTATTTATTTAATTATTTGATTTGTGATATTTTTCACCTTTGATTTATTGCACACATCGGGTGCCCTGTGATGGTGTGCGGGTGGGGGTATGTTACCTCTACCTGACTTGTGAAGCATTGGAGCTTGTCTCCCGTCGCTGCTCGTTCACACTGAGGGCACCTAATATAGGGTATTGTCCTGTCCATCGTCACGTTGTATTACGTGGGGTGTTCAGTTTGATCCCTGAGTGGCCCCCCTCCTGAACCTTTTGACTATTCTGCCTTTTTGTGGTTTCTAGAGGCAGAAAAAGTGTTTGATAAAGTAAGGTGAAGTGCTAGAACAACTCCGTATTCAATGGAATTCTTGAATTGGTTAAAATCATACAGAAATCCAACAACTAGATTAGTAGCCAATAAATGATTAACAAAGAAATTGATCCTTTGCGTTACTTAATAAGCATTAGTGTACATTAACATGTTTACACATGTTAGTAAAGGAGGCCCTAACTTTGAGAAATCAATAGCAATCTCTTTACGAGCATCATCCCTTAGAGTAGGGGCAGGCAATTCCGGTCCTCGAGAGCAGGAGCCAGGTCAGGTTTTCAGGATATCCACAATAAATATGCATGAGATAGATTTGCATCTCAAGGAGGCAGTGCTTGCAAATCCATCTCATACATATTAATTGTGGATATCCTGAAAACCTGACCTGGCTCTTGAGGACTGGAATTGCCTACCCTTGCCCTAGAGCAGGGGTGTCCAATGTCGGTCCTCGAGGGCCGCAATCCAGTCGGGTTTTCAGGATTTCCCCAATGAATATGCATGAGATCTATTAGCATACAATGAAAGCAGTGCATGCAAATAGACCTCATGTATATTCATTGGGGAAATCCTGAAAATCCGACTGGACTGCGGCCCTCGAGGACCGACATTGGACACCCCTGCCCTAGAGATTAGAGACAGAACTTTCCTGTGTAATGAGCACAACACAAGGTAAAATGAACTATTTGAGATTACCTCTTAGGAGCAGCTCAAATACTGTCTATTAGGGCCCATAAAATAGCTACTTTTAAAATAGAAAAACCTATGTAATATATCCAAGGAGCAGAATGTTCTAGAATCATCCAGAGAAAATGGATATTAGAGAAAGGCTGAGAAAAAAATTGAACTGCCAGATGTAAGGCTGTAAAACAGCATCTCTAATGAGATATATTCATGAGACCTAAATGGGACAGAGTGCATTTACTCCAAAGGCCCTACTGAATGAGCTCTCTGTTCCTTATTCTTCCCTCAGTATACAAAATATTAGCAACAAGGAGCCCTACATTTACAGTAAAACAATTATTTTGTTTGGCATAGAAATGGTGGCAAGGCTTATGGGGGGTTGGTATAGATTCCATACATCAAGCTCCGTCACTGGTAGTATTCAAATCTAGGCTAAAAGTCCACTGTTTTAAGAGCATAAGAATAGCCTTATTGGGTCAGACCAGTGGTCCATTAAGCCCAGCAGCCCATTCTCACGGTAGCCAATACACATCCCTCGTACCTGACCAAAACCCAAGGAGTAGCAACATTCCATGATACCGATCCAGGGCAAGCACTAGCTTCCCCCATGTCTTTCTCAATAACAGACTAAAGGCTCCTTTTACTAAGCTGCGATAACGGTTTTAGCACGCTGAATTGCCGCGCGCTAGACCTTAACGCCAGCATTGAGCTAGCGTTAGTTCTAGCCGCGTAGCGTGGGTTTAGTATGCGCTAAAATCCTGCGTGCGCTATAAACGCTATCGCAGCTTAGTAAAAGGAGCCCTAAAAGATGTAGTGGGGTTTGAACCTGTGTCCCTTGCTTAACAGTCTAATGCACTGACCACTAGGCTTCTCCTGTGGTCTATAGAAATATATGCTGGGGTTCCTGACCATACTAGGGATTTAAAACCACCATCTTGGGAAGCTGGAAGAAGTGCCTTTAGTTCCTGACGCAAAGGAGATTTTTTTTTTTTAAAGCGGTAGGCGCGAT
Organism: Geotrypetes seraphini; assembly: GCF_902459505.1. Classification (NCBI taxonomy): domain Eukaryota; kingdom Metazoa; phylum Chordata; class Amphibia; order Gymnophiona; family Dermophiidae; genus Geotrypetes; species Geotrypetes seraphini. The sequence goes on along the minus strand of NC_047089.1, from coordinate 218,084,056 downwards.
TCAAGTAAAATCGGGTGCTGTTTAGTGAATCGCGCTGAGTGGCACCTATTTTGGAGGCGCCCAATAAATAGGCCAGCTCTAGGCACAACTAAAAATTAGGCGCCCATGCGAGCGCTTACGCACATTTAAGAGCAGCGATTCTGTAACAAGGCGCCTAACACGAAGCCACGCGCTCGTCTAACATGCATAGTGCCTATTTTTTTGAAGGCCGCCTAAATTTTTAGAGGCGCCTTGTTACAAAATCGGTCTTTCTTGATAGGCGCCTAAGTTTCAATTATTGCTGGTTAAAAAGCTTGATATTCAATTTAGATAGGCGCCTACCATTAGGCACCAGTTACAGAATTTGGGCCTAAGTGATTTGACCAGGGTCATAAGAAACAGCAGCACTGGGATTTGATCTCACAACCTCAAAATGTAGAGGCAGCTGCTTAGCCAGTGAGCCACAGCCCTTAACTCCTAGCACCAATGCCTGTTTCATCATTCCCTCTCTGAGAAGCTCTCTAACCCCCCTACTTGTCCTGTTTGTCTGTTTTAATTAGACTGTAAGCTCTACTGGTTGGCGCCGCAAACGGTCAGAGAGACGCGAGCGGTGCCTGTCCTGAAAGGAGATAGATTCAGCGAATTTGACATGCAGGCGGAGAGAGTGAATATCTTAGACGAGTTGATGACCGGAGACACTGGATTTGGGGCTTCCGGTTTGCTGACAAGGATCGGATGACTTCTGGAGAAGTTTCGCAGCCAAAGCAGTGAAGTCATTTCAAGCTGGACTTCAGTCTTGACTGTTTTTTTTTTATTTTTTCACTTTCTTTTTTAGTTTAAGATATTTTATTTTTAAATCTCATTCATTGTTTTGCCACTTGGTTTTTGTTTCCTACTTTATTATTTAAATTTCATTTAAATTTCCCAAGAATTCTATAGTTTCAACGGTTCTCCCTTCTGCTTCTATTTCCTATCTCCCCTCTTTTTTCAACCTTTCAAAGTCCTTTAGACCATTGTAGTCTTATTAGAATGTTTATTTTCTTATTTTTTCTCATCTATCTCTATTTTATTTTTTCATTACTCTACTAATTGTCATTTTTCTAGGTACTTTAGTTAGATTGTGAGCCTTCGGGACAGTAAGGGAATATCTAAGTACCTATTTTACTTATAATTTTAATGCACCCTATTGTCTATTTTTTCTGTAAACCGCTTAGAATCCTAACGGAGTTTAGCGGTATATAAGAAATAAATTACATTACATTACTGAGCAGTGACTGTCTCTTGAATGTCTAACGTACAGTTAGTAATGCTATGGAAATGATAAGTAGCAGTAGTAGCTATTCTTATACTCAGAGAGATTCCAGGTTTTCTCCCAGAGCTATAAAAGCTGAATTTTCACAAGTAGAAAGAAAAAAAAGACTAAAATTGAAGGGAGGCTTGTAAAAACTGACAAGAGGAGACTTCACTTGGCTCGAGCAAATTAAAACCAAATGGGATTTACCAAACACTCATCAACTAGTTTGTCTGCAGGGAAGACAGTATTTGATGTCCTTAAGTAATAAATGTCCACACAGCCTACAGCTAAAAGAATTGATAAAGATTTCACATCAGTCAGCCCAAAACAAAGCAAAATTAATGTCATTGTGGTATACAGAGAAGCTTTTAAAAAAATGATTAGAAGGCATATGGTGTAAGCTCACAAGAGAACTGATGTGGATTTGGAAAAGTTCTTCGATCATGTACTGGAAATATCAATGAATGCCAATTTGCATAAAATGAGAGGTAAGATCGTGCATAGAGGACATGTAAGAAAAGAAAAGAGAAAGTAAAATGAAGTTGGGTGATAGTAAGAAATACCATTAAGGGTATGAAGAACCTTTCATACGCTGAGAGGTTAGAGAAGTTGGGGCTCTTCACCCTGGAGAAGCGGAGACTCAAAGGTGACATGATAGCGACTTACAAGATTATGAAAGGTATAGAGAGGGTGGGGAGGGACAAGTTCTTCAGCGTACTAGAAACTACAAAAACAAGAGGGTACTCAGAGAAATTGAAAGGGGACAGATTTAAAACCAATGCCAGAAAATTCTTCTTCACTCAGAGGGTGGTGGATACCTGGAATGCACTCCCGGAAGATATAGTAGGACAGACTACATTAAGGGGTTTCAAAGAGGGACTAGATAAATTCCTGAAAGATAAGGGGATTGAGGGCTACAGATAAAGGAGGACATAGGTGCAAAAAGGGCAAAGATAAGAGGGAAGAAGAGGGTTTTCAGGATATAAGGAAGTAGGAATCCAAGGGTTAGACAAAAGATCACTTACAGGTCATGGACTTGATGGGCCACCGCGGGAGCGGACCGCTGGGCTCGATGGACCCTTGGTTTGACCCAGCGGAGGCAAATTCTTATATTCTTATGTTCTTATGTCTTCTATACATATACAATCTTGTCAAATGAATAATTTGGACATACAGGTATAAATTTAAAAGCAGACAAGAACTGATTACACTGGACAACAAAGCTTTTGCTTCAACACTTTTGGGTGTATCTTACAGATTTTTGGCTGCTGATCACATTTAAAATTACACATTAAGTACCGTTTTAACAAAAAAAGTACATTTTTACAATTTCTTGTTATACTTTCAGGTTAATGCACTTAATAATTAATAACCGACGCCAAGATTAAGGAAGGCATTTTTGTCGGTCCACAAATCAGACACGTCATCAATGATGAGAGATTTGAAGATCACACTGTCTTGTCACACAGTGTCCAAAGATCTAAAGGCAAAAAAACAATCACCCCAAGGTCCCTCTCCCTATCCGTGCACAGCAGCCTCGCACCTCCCAGCACATACGGTTCCTTCCTATTTCTAATCCCCAAATGCATTACCGTATTTTCGCGGATATAACGCGCACCATTGTAAAACGCGCACAGGGGTATAGCGCGCAGAAATCACGATGATATGTACAAAAACTTTTCTATACCGCGCTCAGGCATATAACGCACATGCTGCCCGACTCTCCTCTGGCCACCCCGACTCTCCTTTCGCCCTCCCCGACTCTCCTCTGGTTGCCCCGACTCACCGTTCACCCGCCCTGACTTTCGGTGCACTGCCCCGCCTCTCCGTGCCTGTCCCCCTTGAAGTCCTGTCCCCCCTTGAAGGTCTGCCTGTCCCCCCTTGAAGGTCTGCCTGTCCCCCCTTGAAGTCCTGTCCCCCTTGAAGGTCTGCCTGTCCCCCTTGAAGATCTGCCTGTCCCCCCTTGAAGTCCTGTCCCCATCCTGAAAGCCTGATGCCCCCCCTCGACGTCCGATTCTTCTCCCCCCTCGGCAGGACCACTCGCACCCCCACCCCGAAGGACCGCCGACTCCCCGACAATATTGGGCCAGGAGGGAGCCCAAATCCTCCTGGCCACGGCGACCCCCTAACCCCACCCCGCACTACATTACGGGCAGGAGGGATCCCATGCCCTCCTGCCCTCGACGCAAACCCCCTCCCCCCAACGACCGCCCCCCCCCCAAGAACCTCCGCCCGTCCCCCAGCCGCCCCGCGACCCCCCTGGCCGACCCCCACGACACCCCCACCCGCCTTCCCCGTACTTTGTGTAGTTGGGCCAGAAGGGAGCCCAAACCCTCCTGGCCACGGCGACCCCCTACCCCCACCCCGCACTACATTACGGGCAGGAGGGATCCCAGGCCCTCCTGCCCTCGACGCAAACCCCCCTCCCTCCAACGACCGCCCCCCCCCCAAGAACCTCCGACCGCCCCCCCAGCCGACCCGCGACCCCCCTGGCCGACCCCCACGACCCCCCCACCCCCCTTCCCCGTACCTTTGGAAGTTGGCCGGACAGACGGGAGCCAAACCCGCCTGTCCGGCAGGCAGCCAACGAAGGAATGAGGCCGGATTGGCCCATCCGTCCTAAAGCTCCGCCTACTGGTGGGGCCTAAGGCGCGTGGGCCAATCAGAATAGGCCCTGGAGCCTTAGGTCCCACCTGGGGGCGCGGCCTGAGACACATGGTCGGGTTTGGCCCATGTGCCTCAGGCCGCGCCCCCAGGTGGGACCTAAGGCTCCAGGGCCTATTCTGATTGGCCCACGCGCCTTAGGCCCCACCAGTAGGCGGAGCTTTAGGACGGATGGGCCAATCCGGCCTCATTCCTTCGTTGGCTGCCTGCCGGACAGGCGGGTTTGGCTCCCGTCTGTCCGGCCAACTTCCAAAGGTACGGGGAAGGGGGGTGGGGGGGTCGGCCAGGGGGGTCGCGGGTCGGTCGGAGGTTCTTGGGGGGGGACGGTCGTTGGAGGGAGGGGGGTTTGCGTCGAGGGCAGGAGGGCCTGGGATCCCTCCTGCCCGTAATGCAGTGCGGGGTGGGGTTAGGGGGTCGCCGTGGCCAGGAGGGTTTGGGCTCCCTTCTGGCTCAACTACACAAAGTACGGGGAAGGCGGGTGGGGGTGTCGTGGGGGTCGGCCAGGGGGGTCACGGGTCGGCTGAGGGACGGGCGGAGGTTCTTGGGGGGGGCGGTCGTTGGGGGGAGGGGGTTTGCGTCGAGGGCAGGAGGGCCTGGGATCCCTCCTGCCCGTAATGTAGTGCGGGGTGGGGTTAGGGGGTCGCCGTGGCCAGGAGGGTTTGGGCTCCCTCCTGGCCCGATATTGTTGGGGAGTCGGCGGTCCTTCGGGGTGAGGGTGCGAGTGGTCCTGCCGGGGGGGGATGTATCGGACGTCGGGGAGTCGGCCGGGCAAGAGGGCTTGGGCTCCCTCTTGCTCCGATCGTGGATGCGGGTGCGGGTGGGAGCGCGTGCGAGCGGTCGTTCGGGGTGGGGGTGCGAGCGGTCCTGCTGGGGGGGTGAATCGGGCGTCGGGCGGGGTGGGAACTATGTTTAAAAACTTTTGTATACCGCACTCAGGCATATAACGCGCGAGGGGTATGCGCGGTACGTAAAATCACGTATAACGCGCGCGTTATATCCGCGAAAATACGGTACTCTGCACTTCTTTGCATTGAATTTTAGTTGCCAAATATTAGACCATTCCTCTAACTTTTGCAGATCCTTTTTCATGTTTTCTACTCCCTCCGTGGTGTCTACTCTGTTACAAATCTTGGTATCATCTGCAAAGAGGCAAACCTTTCCTTCTAACCCTTCAGCAATATCTCTCACAAACATATTGAACAGGATTGGCCCCAGCACCGATGCTTGAAGGACTCCACTACTCACCTTTCCTTCCTCCGAGCGAATTCCATTAACCATCACCCTCTGGCATCTGTCCGTCAACCAGTTTCTAATCCAGTTCACCACTTTGGGTCCTAACTTCAGCCCATCAAGTTTTTTCAAGAGCCTCTTATAAGGAACAGTGTCAAAGGCTTTGCTGAAATCTAAGTAAATTACATCTAGCATATGTCCTTGGTCCAATTCTCTGGTCACACAATCAAAAAATTCAATCAAATTCGTTTGGCATTATTTACCTTTAGTAAAACCATGTTGCCTTGGATCCTTTAACCCATTAGATTTTAGGAATTTTACTATCCTTTCTTTCAGCAATTCTTCCATTATTTTTCTAATAACCAAAGTGAGGCTTACCGGTCTGTAGTTTCCCGCTTCATCTCTGCGACCTCTTTTGTGAATTGGCATCATATCCGCTCTTCTCCAGTCCCCAGGAACCACCCCGTCTCCAGAGACTTGTTGAACAAATCTTTAATAGGACTCGCCAAAATCTCTCTGAGCTCCCTCAATATCCTGGGATGGATCCGGTCCGGTCCCATCGTTTTGTCCACTTTCAATTTTTCAAGTTCTTCATAAGCATTTTCTCCCATGAACAGTGCGCTATCTACTCCATTCTCTTGTGTATCTTTGCCAGACAATCTCGGTCCTTCTCCAGGATTTTCTTCTGTGAACACAGAAGTATTTGTTTAGCATGTTTGCTTTTTCCTCATAACTCTCCACATATCAATTCCCAGCATCTTTTAGTTTATCAATTCCATTTTTCATCTTCCTCCTTTCACTAATATATCTGAAAAAATTTTTGTTTCCTTTTTTTTTTTTTTTTTTTTTTACATTTTTAGCCATTTGTTCTTCCGCCTGCGCTTTCACCAGACGTATCTCTCTCTTGGCTTCTTTCAGTTTCACCCGGTAGTCCTTTCTGCACTCCTCTTCTTGAGTTTTTTTTTATATTTCACAAACGTCAACTCTTTTGCCTTTATTTTCTCCGCCACTAGTTTAGAGAACCAAATCGGTTTCCTTTTTCTCTTGTTTTTATTTATTTTCTTCACATAAAGGTCAGTAGGGTTATATTGGACAATATCTGATGGATCAATCCATTAAAAACTTGTTGTTTTTTTTAATTTAATTTTAACATATGGCAAGAAACCCATGATTCTATCAATCCCAAACAACAAGGAAGACCAGTTGGTGCAATCCCTATTACCTAGGGACAATGGAGAAAGCACAGTAATATAATAGCTGAAGAATCATGATGTAATTCACAGGGGGCTCTGTATGGATCAAAAGATGCTTGCAGTATTGCTAGACCCAATCATTCCAGCCATCCTACATTTGCAAATTGTAAGCAAAAAATGTTCAGTAACCAAGGGCTCCTTTTATCAAACCGTGGTAGAGCTTTTTACCATGGGCCGGCGAGATAAATGCTCCGAAGCGCACTCAATTCCTATGAGCATCAGAGCATTTGTCTTGCCGGCCCGTGGTAAAATGCTCTATCGCGGTTTGATAAAAGGAGCCCCAAGATTTTAATGTTTTTCTGAACAAATAGACTTAGACTTAAGAGTTTAAAATGTCGCAGTACGCTTGATCTTTGACTTGAAAAAAAATCAGATCATATTACACTTTACTACAGAGAACTTCACTGGCTTCCGTTTGAGGTGCGCGTGTTATTTAAACTGGCCACTCTCTGTTAAAAAGTCTTACACGGCCAGGCGTCAGAGTATTTACTAGAATTATTTACTTTGCTTACACCAAACTGTTCTTTATGCAACTCTACTGTATTTGTCTTCCCTCCAGCTCAAGGTTGTATTCAAAAGAGATTCCAGCAGCGTCTGCTTGCTATCAGGCTGCGAGCTGGGACATGGAGTTACGCGCTTTATTCACAAAGTTTTGTTCTTACTTATATTTTAGAAAACTACTAAAATCAATATTATTTACAAAATTTCTAGAGCACTAATATGATCTTAAGACAAATTTTTTAAATCACTGGGAATGTCCAGTTTGTATCTTTTGTGAACCGCATCGATCCGCAAGGTTTTGCGGTTTAGAAATAGAAATGTAATGTACAGTAATGTAACTAGTTAGCTAAATAAATCCATGAACTATGCAATCTAGACTGGTAAAGAACAGAAAGTTGGCCTTCCCTAGAGGGTCAGTGGGGAAGGCGAACAGAGCTGACACACCGCCACTGCTCACCACCGTTTTCTCTCTTGTCTGCCACACAATAGCAGAGGCACCGGAATAAAAAATTGCAGTCTGCTGAGAGAAGACAAAATGTGGAGCATCCACAAGGGACGCACGGCCAAAGGCCAAGGAGCGATAGAGGAAGATAAATTTGAAAAACACTGGTCTGCCTGGGGCTCTGTGGAGCAGAGGGAAACACCACTTAGCAAGGTGCAGCTGCAGCTGCTGAGTGAGTCAGCCCAACACTTTAAGCTACAGAGAAGGTCAAGCTACATAGACTCAACTTCCAAAAAAAAAAAAAAAATCTGTTCTCCTTCCCTGCTTTTACACAAAATAACCACGCTTTTCCTCCTTCCAGACCACAGTATTAATAGCTCATCTACTAACTATTTATTTAACAATTTATATACTGCATAAAACTGCGGTTTACACATAGACTACATACATATTATCCCGATCGCTGTTTAGTCGCTAAACATATCATAAAAACAAAAAGACAAGCATAAATTTTCCATCCCAAGGAAAAATAATACAGTATCAAAACAAACATTATCAAATCATAATTCCATCGAATACAATACAGCAAAGCTTTGAATATTACATTTAAGGCAGAAATATTTGTAATACTATGGGCTCCGTTTACTAAGGTGCGCTAGCGTTTTTAGCATGCGCTGCAGATTAGCGCGTGCTGCCCCCCCATGCTACATGTTAAAAACTAATGCCAGCTCAATGGTGGCATTAGCATCTAGCGTGTGCTAAAACCGCTAGCGCAGCTTAGTAAAAGGAGCCCTATGGGCTTCTTTTATTAAACTGCGCTAGCAGTTTCTAGCATAGGGAGCCGCGCTGAATGGCCTGCACTGCTCCCGACGCTCATAGAGTTCCTATGAGTGTCAGGAGCAGCGCGGGCCATTCAGCGCAGCTCTCTGCGCTAAAAACTGCTAGCGCAGTTTACTAGAAGAGGGGGTATATCTTGGGACTGAAGAGACTACTGAAACATTAGCATAGGAAGGCATTGACAAAAAGCTGCGTTCTAAACATTTTCTTAAAGTTGATCTTCCCCGCCCAGAATCGCAGAATGCCAGACAAGGCATTCCAAAGTTTCACAACGGCCACAATCCTTTCTGTAATTCATATATCATTGTCTTCCACAGCCAGCCAGTATAAAGGCTAACCTGTCTACAAAGGCGATCAACTCTGCAATGGAAGGAAATCCTTAAGCAAACGAAGCCTCCTCGGCCCAAACCTGTTCAACTTAAATTGTAAACCTTCCATATTTGTGTACCTCTATATGTAATGCTTCCTGAACTCAAGGCAAGTACGGTAATTAAGTCCAGAATGACTTTACTGTTCTTCAATAATAGCAGCTAGCGAACGTCTGCACTGCTGACATGCCTGCCAGAGCCACTAAAGAGGGCACTGCTGTGATGAGATCATTATTGTGACGGGAGCTAAGAGGTCAATGCTGCTGGAGATTCTGTGGAGGTTAGGATGGAGACTGAATTGACTGGATTCCTGTAGGTGCTTTAAATAATTCTTACTCTTCCTGCTGCTGATGTAGCCAGAATTGCTTGTTGGGGGAGGGGGAGGGCCAGTGGGGTGCCGCAGGGCTCGGTGCATGGATCCGTGCTCTTTAACATCTTTATAAATGATCTAGACATAGGTACGATGAGCGAGGTGATTAAATTTGCAGATGATACGAAGTTATTCAGAGTAGTGAAGACACAGGGGGATTGCGAAGATCTGCAAAGTGACATAATCAAGCTCGAGGAATGGGCATCGACACGGCAGATGAGATTCAACGTGGATAAATATAAAGTGATGCATGTCGGTAACAAAAATCTCATCCACGAATACAGGATGTCCGGGGCGGTACTTGGAGAGACCTTCCAGGAAAGGGACTTGGGAGTTCTGATCGACAAGTCGATGAAGCCGTCCACACAATGAGTGGCGGCAGCAAAAAGGGCAAACAGAATGCTAGGAATGATAAAGAAGGGGATCACGAACATATCAGAGAAGGTTATCATGCTGCTATACCGGGCCATGGTATGCCCTCACCTGGAGTACTGCATCCAGCACTGGTCGCTGTACATGAAGAAGGACACGGTACTACTCGAAAGGGTCCAGAGAAGAGTGACTAAGATGGTTAAGGGGCTGGAGGAGCTGCCATACAGCAAAAGATTAGAGAAACTGAGCCTCTTCTCCCTCGAACAGAGGAGATTGAGAGAGGACATGATCGAAACATTCAAGGTACTGAAGGGGATAGACTTAGTAGATAAGGACAGGTTGTTCACCCTCTCCAAGATAGGGAGAACAAGAGGGCACTCTCTAAAGTTGAAAGGGGATAGATTCCGTACAAACGTAAGGAAGTTCTTCTTCACCCAGAGAGTGGTAGAAAGCTGGAACGCTCTTCCAGAGGCTGTTATAGGAGAAAACACCTTCCAAGGATTCAAGACAAAGTTAGACAAGTTTTTGCTGAACAAGAACGTGCGCTGGTAAGGCTAGTCATAGTTAGGGTGCTGGTCTTAGACCAGAGGGCCGCCGCGTGAGCGGACTGCTGGGATGATGAACCACTGGTCTGACTCAGCAGTGGCAATTCTTATCTTCTTATGTTCTTATTTCCTCTGTTTTCCCCCCAGCTTTTGTTATTTCCTTCCACCTTCACCCACTATAAAATTTCAAATAAATAATATCAAGACTAGAAGGGATCCCTAATTCCCACCAGTCCCACAGGGGCCTGAATCAGCGGAGAAACGAGGAAGTGCAGCAGTCGGTGGCAACACAATGAGTTGCCGTCGCCTGTTTGGCAAGATCAGTATCGAGAGGTGCTTCCACACACGAACTGAGCGTGCCCACACTGCCGGCATCAGTAGTTTGAAGTGCTGCCACTGACTTCTGCACCTCTTCATTTCTCTGCTGACTCCGGCTCTGCATTTCTTCAGCTGGCATCAGTGGGGCATGGGGAACCCTACCAGCTACAGCAATGGTGCATCCAGATGCTGTGTGTGGGGGAGGGGGGTGGAGAAGATGTAAAGGCAAAAATAGCGGGGCCAAAACCTACTCATGCCCAGCCTTGGCTATGTCCCTGCTTGAGAGCTACTGACATACTTATAGAAACATAAGTTAATCATGACAGGTAAGGACCAGAAAGCCCAGCAAGTCACGATTCATTTAGCATCCCGGTGCAATACCACAGGCCCCCAATTCATCTCTAGCTTCAGGACTAAGGATCTGCTGTGTTCATCCCAAATTTTCGCCAATTAGGGAAAGGGCTTGAGACTTGTATACTGCTTTTTTGTAGTGACACAACCACCCTCAAAGTGGTTTACATTTATACAGGTACTAGTTTTGTACCTGGGACAATGGAGGATTAAATGACTTGCCCAAGGTCACAAGGAGCAGCCCTTGGATTTGATCCCCACAACCTCGGGCAGTAGAGGCAGCAGCTCTACCACTGGGCCACTTTTATGTTACCTTGGGGGTGCTGAATCCCCTTTGATTAATTTAAAGGAGTCGGTCTCAACAGCAGGAAGACAAGTCACCTCTTGAAAGATGTTTTGTGGGATGTTTTTGAAGAATTAGGGGGGAAGTTATCAACGGGGGTGGTAAGGTGGGCTATTTTACTGTGAACTTCGGTTATTAGTAACTAGATCTCATTGCATAAAATAGGATCTGTGCTAGAATAGCATGAGTTAATGGTAAAACAATACATCTTAACACCTCTTAGATGGTGTCAAAAAGGACAGGTCATTAATCCACCATGAAGGCCTTAATCTTTCATGAATAGTGATTGGGCTGGAGGAAAAGACCTTCAATTGAGGGGGGGGGGGATGGCTAACTTCTCAGTACTAGTATTCCTCTTGCTCACCCAAACTTTTCGTGTGTATTACACCATAATAATTGATGCCTTATCTTGCAGCTGAGCATAAGACTTCCCCTGTCCACTGACAAAAGAGAGCGACCCCTGTCACCCCTAGTAAAAATTATTGGAGTAAATATTCAGCCAGCAGCAGTCTGCAGTTTCTTTGCTATCACCAATGTTATACCTGGATATTCAATGCTGGGCCATGTCTGGGCACTTGCGTTGCATATCCAGGTTTGCGCAGCTGGCTCTCTCTTATCCAGTTAAGTGTGATATTCAGCACATAATTGCCTAAGTGAAATTGATCAAAGATAGGACTGAGTTTTATGCAGTCTGAATTGCCCAATTCACTTAGATTTCCTTTTATAAAGCTGCGGTAGCATTTACCATGGGCGAATCACTACCGTGGTTATGGAAAAGGGGTCCTTAGTTGGTTAAGTGCTGAATATTGGCACTTAATACCGTAAGTGCCAACTCTGTTCCCAGATCCCATGATTTTTAATGCTGATACTACAACTGCCATGTTTCCCCGAAAATAAGACAGTGTCATATTAATTTTGGGTCAAAAAATGCACTAGGGCTTTTTTTCGGGGGATGTCTTATTTTTTCATGTACAATGATCATCTCTCCCTTCCTCTCCTCCCCAGTTCTTCCTCTCCCCCACATGCAGCATCTTTCCTCCCCTCTCACCCATCCCCTTGCACCTTCCCCTCCCATCCCCCCTGTGAAGCAGAACCCTTGAGCAGCATCTTTCTATCCCTCCCTCCCATCCGCTCCGCGCAGCAGAACCACGTCGACCCTCCCACCGCGAGACTGACATACCTCCCTCCAAACAGCAGCGTTGGTAGCACTTTAAACAGGCTGCTTCCCTGCTTAAACAGGGCCTTCCCTGTGCCACATCGGTGATGACATCATCAGTGATGTGGCAGAGGGTAGGACAAATCGGGAGAAGACCGCGAAGCAGCCTGTTTAAAGTGCTGCCAACGTTGCTGTTTAGAGGATAATAAGTCGGTCTCGTGGTGGGAGTCCGTGGTGGTCTCGTGGGGATCGAATGAGAGGGAGAGATGGAAAGATGCTGCACAGGGGGATGGGTGGGAGGGTCAGCAGGGTTCAGCTGTGCGGCGGGCAGGCAGGGAAGCGCTGCTGCTGGCGAATCCAGGGTTGGAGTCAGGGAGTGTTAAACACATTCGGGAGGGGCTTTGAGGGCGATCTAACTAGGGCTTATTTTGGGAGTAGGGCTTATATTGAGACCTACTCTGAAAATCATGTTAGGGCTTATTTTCGGGGTAGGTCTTATTTTGGGGGAAACATGGTACTATTAATTATTTCTATAGCGCTACCACCAAGCCCCTTCCCTTCCCTTGTTTAAAGACTGAAAACCCACCTTTTTGATATAGCCTTCAATCCTTAACCCTACTCCTCTGCCCTCCAACCCAGTCAGCTGATTAACCGATCCCCTTAACTGTATCCATGACATCCTGTTTGTCTGTCTTGGCTGTTTCGAGTAGGGACTTTCGAGCAGGGGCTGTCTTCTTTGTGACTGTACAGGGCTGTGAATGGTCTGGTAGTACTATAGAAATAATTCATAGTAGTTGTAATAGAGTGAAGAGTTTCAGTCTTTGGGAAGCAGAGCTGAGATTGTGATGTCATAATGCCTCATTCCACCAATAAGAGCTAACCTCATCATTGATGTCACAATGGCTTGATTGTCCAGTACTCTTCTCTGCCCTCCAACCCAGCCAGCAGATTAACCGTTCCCCTTAACTGTATCCATGACATCCTGTTTGTCTTGGCTGTTTAGACTGTAAGCTCTTTCGAGCAGGGACTGTTTTCTTCTTCTTTGTGACTGTACTCATGGATTAGTCTGTTTCCTGTTGGTTGGAGCTACTCTCCATCTTAAAAATGTTTTGTTAATAATTATGATGATAGAATAAAAATTCAGAACCGCTAAAAGCAAGGGGCAAATATAGAAATGTAATGTAATGTAATGTAATGTAATTTATTTCTTATATACCGCTACATCCGTTAGGTTCTAAGCGGTTTACAGAAAATATACATTAAGATTAGAAATAAGAAAGGTACTTGAAAAATTCCCTTACTGTCCCGAAGGCTCACAATCTAACTAAAGTACCTGGAGGGTAATAGAGAAGTGAAAAGTAGAGTTAGAGGAAAAATAAAAAATAAAATAAACATTTTAACAAGACAGCATTGATCTAAATACTTTGGAAGGTAGAAGAGAGGAGAGAAAGGAATAGAAGCAGAAGGGGGAGCCGTTGAACAGTAGAATTCTGGAGAAATTTAAATGATAGAAATAGAACAAAACAAAGACAAAAGGCAAAACAATAGATAAGATTAAAGATAAATCATAAGATGGAAAGAAAAATAAAATAACAGAAAGGTTGGCAATGGAAGGGGGGGTGGGGGGGTTGTGGGAGAAGAAATAAGGGATTTATGTGTCAGGCTGACTAAAGGAGAAACAGAAGAGCTGGGGCCATAGATTTTATGGTGTGCTTGGAATATTCACACGGCTGCTTGGGGGAGTATCACAGCACCAACTCAAAGAAAGATTCCCGTTTAATAGAGGGTCATGAACCCCCATATTCTAAAAATGGTGCCTAAATTTAGACATCCTAAATTGGGCATGAACCTGAGATCGTAGTGACAAATATTAAACAGACCATTAACAAGCGATAATTAGTTGTCAATAATCAATTATTGACATTAAGGAGAAAATTCTGTAAAGACCGCCTAAAGTTAGGTGGTGGTCGGCGACTTAAGCACACCTACTGGCGCCTAACTTAATTGGGGTTTTTTTTAGTTCAATAGTATTTTAAGCTGTTTGTTTTCCTGCTGGATGCTGTTTTTTCCAAATATGCATGAAATTTAATTATGATAATTAGTATTGGAGTATTTGTAATTAATGTATGAAATACCTATGTTATTATTTATTATGCACTTAATTGTTTTTTAATCAGTTGTAAGTGGCGCAACAATTGACTGCGCCATTAAAAGCTGATTGCAAAACAATTAACATAATAATAGGCGACACTAGGGCAAGTGCTGCGACTGGCGTCCACATCCCTGGCACATAGCAATACCTAGCGATGCCTAACGCAAAAGGAGGCATGGTTAGGGGTGGCACCAGAATTAGGCATCGCTAGGTATTGCTATGCTTGATTCTTTGATGCAACTAGGTGCCGGAAATGGAGGCCTTTATACCCTGGCCTACATTTCCGGCACCTAGGGTCTGTGGTGGCTGCAATTCTGGAGTCGTCACCTGTTGGTGATTGATAGGTGGAAGGCGCCCGTTTTGTAGGTACCTGCTGCAGCGGGCACCGCTTCCAGAATGAGCCCCTAATTTCCTCTAATTTGGCCATGTGCAGTTCTTTAAGGATCCATGCCCAAATCTTCTCATGTGCAACCCAAGAGGGGCTTGGGCGGGTCAGGGGCATTCCACAGAACTGCGTGCAGTTTTATAAAATTTGTGGGTGGCACGCCCAAGAGGTGTGCCAGGATTTTCACCAGATTTCAGTTGGTGTAAGTCCTTGGGCCAGAGTTGGGCACCAGAATGTGCAATAAGCACTACACTTCCCCCTCCCCATTCACAGTTTCGACATTTGCGATTTCACATATTCGTGATTTTTTTTGGGGGGGAAACCCCCCCCGTAGTTTAGCACATTCCCGCCTCCCTCCCTCCTTCCCCCCAGCAACCTGGCCTTACCTAGTGGTGTAGCAGGCTTTTGGGGCAGGAGCGATCTTCCTACGCTCCTGCCCCGTGCAGATCGCCAATAGGAAATGGCTGCCGTGAGCACCCGTCGTAGTCTCGAGAGCCGGACGAGAAGATATTCGCGGTTTTTCTCAATACGGAGTCCAGCTCTGCCCCTATCCTAAGCGAATACCGAGGGAGAAGTGTATTATATGAAAAACATTCAGCGTAGAGCAGGGGCGTAGCGAGGGTGAGAAGCGCCCGGGGTGGTGACGTCCCTCCCCTGCACTCTTCTCCACTCCCATCCACTCCTTCCCTTTCCTGTATCTCTTTAATGTTCCCGGCGCGAGCAGCAACACCAGCCTGCTGCTCACGCCAGCATCGGCTCTTTCTCTGACATCACTTCCTAGTCACAGGTCCAGGAAGTACATAAGAACATAAGAATTGCCGCAGCTGGGTCAGACCAGTGGTCCATCGTGCCCAGCAGTCCACTCACGCAGCAGCCCTTGGGTCAAAGATCAGTGCTCTAAAATGAGTCCAGCCTCACCTGTGTATGTCCCAGTTTAGCAGGAACTTGTCCAGCTTAGTCTTGAAACCCTGGAGGGTGTTTTCCCCTATAACAGCCTCCGGAAGAGCGTTCCAGTTTTCCACCACTCTCTGGGTGAAGAAGAACTTCCTTACGTTTGTACGGAATCTATCCTATTTTAACTTTAGAGAGTGCCCTCTCGTTCTCTCTACCTTGGAGAGGGTGAACAGTCTGTCTTTCTCTACTAAGTCTATTCCCTTCAGTATTTTGAATGTTTTGATCATGTCTCCTCTCTGTCTCCTCTTTTCAAGGGAGAAGAGGCCCAGTTTCTCTAATCTCTCACTGTAAAGTCAGAGGAAGAGCTGATGCTGGTATACGCAGCAGTTTGGGGTTGTTGCTCGAGCTGGAAACAATAAAGAGGTACGTGGGAAGGGATGTGTGGTGCCCGGGGTGGCCGGTGCTCCCCCACCCCCTCTTAACTATGCCACTAGCATAGACTATATTTTATAGTGGTGCTTCCTACGTCGGTCCTGGAGTACCCCCTTGACAGTCAGATTTTCGAGCTATCCACAATGAATATGCATGAAATTGATTTGCATACACTGCTTCTATGGTACACAAATCTCTCTCATGCAAATTCATTGTAGATATCCTGAAAATTCGACTGGCGAGGGGGTTCTCCAGGACCAACCTGGAAAACACTGCTTTATAAAATGGTGCTTCATGGGCCTTTTCCCTGGTGCCTAATTTTCAGTGTCATTTATTGAATCCGGCCTGAAGTGTCTATGCCACATGTTCTATCTCAGCCACAGCACCAGAATACTAAGGGCAGCATGAGAATCAGATTCCTGACCTGCCTCAGAAAGAAAGTCCCCCCCCCCTTATTTTTCTGTTCACAGAGAAAGGAAAATAAATAAGAACGGCCAATAAACCTCAAGGCTTTATTAAAGTGCTTTCTCTTGGGCAGGGAAGGTTTTTGTTTTGATAAATGACTGTACATACATGCAAGTCGCTATTGGAATTTCTGTTGTTCTTTAAGGGTTTATGATACTATATATACAGGAGAACATCTAATATTCTTATTTTGAATTTAGGTGGGTTATTTTTTTTTCTCTCTCTCTCAACATATGGATTTTTTTTCTCAAAGAAACAAATTGGCCTTTCTTCAGAGATAACTGTGAGACCAGTTTTATCCCAACTAATGTTAAAATCTATTTCAGAATGCCAGTGATCTTTTTGTGAGTCAAACTGACAGACTTTTGTTGTGCTTAGGATGGATGTTTGAGCTCAGTCGGCCAGGGCTCCACATGAGTGTTTCACTGCTGTTCAGCACCAATGTCTGGATAGCTCCTGTAATGAATCAGGTCAAAAAATAGGAGGGGCCGCCAAAAAGTTCTCAGAACAACCAACAATCTGAGGCAGTCTCCATCGAGGGCTATACACTTAGTCCATTGATTTTCCATTATTCAGTATGCATCACTTTTTCCATGCACCCTTATCCTTCATGTTTTTTTCCCATCCCTCTATCTCATTTTCCTCTAACAATTATGTAACTTTTCTACTCCTCCCAACTTACCCTCACTATCTAGTCTGTCTGTAAGTGTCATATATGTTTACCCTAATTATTCATACACACCCCCACTATTTCTTTCAAATCTACATTACATTACATTACATTACGGATTTCTATTCCGCCTATACCTTGCAGTTCAAGGCGGATTACAAAAGATTTGACTGGACATTTCCAGAGATGATCACATTACAGAGGATTTTACTGGACATTTTCCAGTGAGGATACAAATTTTTTTTTTTTTTTTTTTTTTTTTTTTTTCTTGGGGATCTTATGGGTTGGATAGAAAACTGAACAGTGCCTAGCAGTGTGATATTAGCAAATGGAAATGGAACACAGTTAGAGTAGGCAAGATTACAATCTTTTTATGGTCTGTTTATATGAAGGGTGATTAGGTGTGATATTTGGGGGAGGATTGTCTGGTGGTAGATGAGTTCAGTCGAGGTAGGTGAATTTTCTGGAGGTAGGTGAACTTGGCTGGAGGTAGGTGAAGTGGTTTAAGGTTTTTGGATGAATTTTTTAAAAAGCAGGGTTTTGATTTCTTTACGGAATGTTTTGAATCTATATTAAAATTTTTATTGTTAACCGGTCAGATATTTGTTTTATGATCGGGATATTAAAAACTAATAAACTTGGAAACTTGGAAACATTTATTTGTTCCATCAGAAAAATACAGATTGAAAAAAGTGGAAACACACTGGACTAGGTGTATAGCCTTTATGGGATTGTCCCAACTTTGCCAGTTGGGCTGAGAACCTCGTAGGTTCCCTTTTAAATTATCTCTTTTGGCACCATATTTAGAATCTGCTTTTAAATATTCAAGTGCACAAATAAAATTGATACATATATTTTATTTACAACAGTTGATAACTTGCCTGTTATCTTGAATATTAAGGTGAGGGACCAACATAAGCAGGAGACATGAGAATCTAACACCAATACCCTCTTCCCTCCAGAAATCCCCAGATCCCCGGGCTGGATTTGGTTACTAGCATTCTAAAACACTCAATCACTGGTGTTTTACTACATATAGATATGAATGATACTGCAAACTTTTTGTGATGACTACAGGTTTCACTCCCCAATGAATGAGTGGGCAATTAAATGGCAGATGAGCTTCAATGTAGAGAAATGTAAAGTCATGCACATAGGGAAAGGAAACCCGAGGTACAATTACACGATGGGGGGGGGAAGATATTGGGGGAAGGCAACCTAGAAAAGGACTTGGGGGTTATGGTGGATAAAACCCTGAAACCGGTGGCACAATGTGCGGCGGCCTCAAAAAAGGTGAACAGAATGTTGGGCATTATCAAAAAAGGTAGCGCTACCAGAACCAAGGAAGTTATCCTCCCACTATATAGGGCGATGGTGCGACCGCATCTGGAGTATTGCGTTCAATACTGGTCGCCGTACCTTAAGAAGAATATGGCGATACTTGAGATGGTCCAGAGAAGAGCAACAAAAATGATACAGGGCATGGAAAACCTTCCGTATGCTGAGAGACTGGACAAGCTAGGGCTCTTTTCCCTGGAAAAGCGGAGACTTAGAGGGGATATGATAGAAACTTACAAGATAATGAAGGGTATAGAGAAGGTAGAGAGGGACAGATTCTTCAGTCTGTCGGGGGCAACAAAGACTAGAGGGCACTCAGAAAAATTGAAGGGAGAAAGATTCAGAACAAATGCTAGGAAGTTCTTCTTCACTCAGAGGGTGGTAGACACTTGGAATGCACTTCCAGAGGAGGTGGTAGAGCAGAGTACGATTTTGGGCTTCAAAATGGGCTTGGACAAATTCTTGAAAGAAAAGGGAATTGAAGGGTACAATTAGAGGGTTACTATACAATACAAAATGCTTTAGAGTAATAGATCACTTACAGGTCATTGACCTGGGAGGCCACCGCTGGAGCGGACTGCTGGGCATGATGGACCTATGGTCTGACTCAGCAGAGGCAATGCTTATGTTCTTAAACATGACCCAGGCTTCCTCCCCTAGCACTCTCTCTATTTCTGTCTCTCTCCCCTATTCCCTCCTAAGGCACTATTCCTCTCTTCCCATCCCAAGACATTCTCTCTCTGTCTCTCACCTTTTCCCCATGTTATTCTCTATTTCTATCTATCTCCCTTACATCTAAGGCACACATATACACATACACACTCTCTCTCTTTCTCTCTCTCTTCCCTTCCCTCGCTTCCCTCAAAGCAATGTTATCCTTTCTTTCCCCTCCCGACATCATTTCATTTTCTGTTTCCACAGTTTTTTCTCTGTAGACAATGTCTCCTCTCCCCCTTCACTCCCTATAAGGGCTCTCTCTCTCTCTCTCTCTTTTCCCCAAGGCATGTTTCTTCTCTTTTCTCTCCCTCCCCATGCACCTTCTCGCTGCCCCCATCCCTGCTCCTGTAGCTCTTCAGACATTGAGGCCCCCTTGGCTAGGCTACTCCCACAGAATTACGGTTATTCAACTTGTAGGGTGTTGCTTTTTGGTCCCAGTTATAGTAGCTACATCTATATCTGTCCTAGTCCAAAGAGGTGTGCAAGCTCAGTAGGTTACACATATGTACACATCAGACAAAATGGCAGAACAATTCCATTTCTAGGCCCATACCCATTTCTAGATACTATAGAGTAGGGATGTCAAACTCAATCACATAAGGGGCCAAAATCTAAAACCTAGGTTAAGTCAAGGGCCAAATTTTTTGTTAAGATACTGAGGGGTCCTTTTATTAAGGTACGCTAAAATCACTAAGCTGAAATCGATAGGATTAGGAGACACTCTAACTACATGGGATGGGGATTGGCTGAGCGGTAGACTTCAGAAGGTGGTGGTGAACGGTACCCCATCCGAAGCATCGGACGTGATCAGTGGAGTGCCGCAGGGCTCGGTCCTGGGCCCGATTCTATTTAACTTATTCATAAGAGATATGACGCAAGGACTTAGAGGAAGGGTATCACTGTTCGCCGACGACGCCAAACTTTGCAACATAGTAGGCAAAAGCTTATTACCTGATAATATGACACACGACCTACTGTTGCTGGAACAATGGTGAACTACTTGGCAGCTAGGCTTCAATGCTAAAAAATGCAAGATAATGCACCTGGGTAAGAGAAACCCGCGTAGAACTTATGTACTAAATGGTGAGACCTTGGTTAGGACCACGGCGGAACGTGACCTAGGGGTGATCATTAGTGAGGACATGAAGGTTGCCAATCAAGTGGAAAAGGCTTCCTCCAGGGCAAGACAAATGATGGGGTGTATCCGCAGAGGTTTCATCAGCAGGAGACCTGAAGTTATGATGCCGTTGTACAGAGCCATGGTGAGGCCTCACTTGGAGTACTGTGTTCAGTTTTGGAGACCACACTACTGAAAGGACATGCTGAGGATCGAGTCGGTTCAGCAAACAGCCACCAGGATGGTCTTGGGGCTCAAGGATCTCACGTATGAAGAAAGATTAAAAAAATTGCGGCTGTACTCACTTGAGGAAAGAAGAGAACGGGGAGATATGATTGAAACATATAAGTACATCACAGGACGCATCGAGTCAGAAGATGATATCTTCTGGCTCATGGGACCCTCCACCACCAGAGGGCATCTGCTGAAAATCAGGGGAGGGAAGTTTCATGGCGACTCCAGGAAGTACTTCTTCACCGAAAGAGTAGTGGATCATTGGAACAGACTCCCACTCCAGGTGATAAAGGCCAGCAGCGTGACGGATTTTAAGAGAAAATGGGATACTCACTTGAGATCTTTAAGGGAGTAAATTCAGGGGAGGGGATACTTGGAATGGGCAGACTTGGTGGGCTATAGCCCTTTTCTGCTGCTTTTTTCTATGTTTCTAACTGATTTAGCGAATGCTAAATACGCACCTTAATAAAAGGACCCCTTAGGCTTAATAGAAGTATAGTGTTACAACCTCTCCAACCCCACGCCGGCTCTGTGATGTAAACAAAAATAAATAAGACTTTTCCTCTCTCTTTTAGGTCTTAGTTCACACTGGTCAGCTGTCGGCCTCCGCAACATGTTCCCTCTGCCGTGGTCCCACTCCTCCTCTGATGCACAGGACTGCGGCTGAGGGAACATTCTGCTGAGGCTACGGCAGCCTCCTAGGAGCCCAGAATGGGTTACAAGGATACATACACAAAGTGCACCCTCCAAAACAAACAACAACAAAAAAACCCACAAATGATTTCTGCCTGTATCAAAAGGCAGAAAAGCAAACTACATGAAATGATATATATACACAATGAATTGAATAAACAAGGAGAGTAAAACAATATCAAGATTTCAAAAAAGAAAGTCCAGGATCTGTCCATTGATTCATAGACGCAGAAGTCAGACTAATGCCAAAGATGAGAGAGCAGGTAAGCCACAAGAGGACTCCCGATGTCCAACAGTCTCTGGTTCCCGATGACAGGGGAATGGTGTATAACAGCCTCAGGACTCCCGATCGCAACAGAGGAATAGCTGCCCGGCTTACGGTCAGCTGCTCCCAACAGGGCAGACTCACCGGTGTGCAGATATGAAGCACAACACTGACGTCTAAAAGGGAGCCTCCATTCTCTCTCTGTGAGTGGGAAACTGCTTTGGTCTTCGATGTTCCTGCCTTCCCTCCAGCCTTAAATCAGGAACCTGCTGTGGACCCCATGCAGATCACACTGTCAGCAGCACCTTACCATGCTCCATTCTCCGGCATCCTCCCCGCAGCGATCTCCTTGCAACAACAAGAGGGGGAGGATCGAAAGGCGAGGTAGGAGGTGGGAAGGCCGGCGGGCCAGCTTCACTGAATTTTTTTAATTGTCTGGCTGGCCAGATTTTATTACTGGCCCACGGGCCAGAGTTTGACATGTCTGCTATTGAGGCTCAAGGTTCAAAAGGAACTTAATATGGAACTTTTCTATCTTAGAATTTTTTTTCCATTTGAAGTATCTCCATAACCAGGATCTCTCCTCTCTAGTGAAGCCATTGTTTAAAAGTAGGAGACGGGGTGGTCTCTCCGATGCAACAAAATGGCTTTATTCCCCAGCCTAAGGCTCTGCACAGAAATAACCACTGCCCCTCTGATAATACAATGCCCTCCTTGAAATAATATTGATATCGTATCAAAAGTAGAATTCCCTGAAAGCAACTGACAAACAGAATCTCACACTTGACTCCCCAAATCTCTGATTTTAGGAACAGGTCAAAAACATGTGATGTGTGATAGACAGCCTGAAAATGATGGTGGACCCAGCCAGAGAAATATCCTCCTCTCCTCTCCCACTCTCAGGCTATCACACATCTCAGTTCCCAAAATAATACTATTGCTTGATTGGATGCGATTGATCCTTTATTGATAGAAAATTTGTATAGTGGCTGGCAAACCTGTGACCCCTGATGCAGCCAAATGCAGAAACACTGTCCATATTGGGTCTTACAATAAAGTTGATCCCTCATGACTATGACTCCACCTGTTTGCTCCATCTGCAACCTTCCACACTCTTTTGATGACAAAGGTACAACAGCACTACATTTAGACGGCCACCTATAATCCAAAGTAGCAATGCCACTTTTCCATAATTGCCGTGCTCCACACTATGTACCATTTGGCAGAGCCTGAATAAATACATTAGATATGAACAAGCTGAGGTAAAGCTAGACCCTCATTTCAATCACTTCATTTTGGGCTCATTGAATGACTTCTTACAGTGGCAATATTTAACACAACCCTGTTTTTGTCATTCATTTTAACTTGCAGAAAGATGAGCACAGCTGGCTTGCTGAATGGCAAATGAGGTGGGAGATGTGAGGGATAGCACTAGACATCTTGGGAGCCTGGGTTTAAGTTACATCTCATATTCCTCCTAAGGAAGCCCAATTTGCAGCTACACTCTCTTTACTTAGGC
This sequence comes from Geotrypetes seraphini, assembly GCF_902459505.1. Taxonomy (NCBI): domain Eukaryota; kingdom Metazoa; phylum Chordata; class Amphibia; order Gymnophiona; family Dermophiidae; genus Geotrypetes; species Geotrypetes seraphini. The sequence continues at coordinate 218,061,152 of NC_047089.1, read as the reverse complement.
ACATGAAAGATGAACTGTTAAATGACAGAAAGTTAATAACCCTTCTGGAGCATATTTGGAAAGATCATAAAGAAATTAGTAACGGCAAAGTGTCAAGTAGTTTCAGATGGTTTTGTAAATTATGTATATCTTCTCTTTTAATATTGATCTTCAGCTTTTGTAGGGACATTAGTCTACCTGACCAGATCAGAATCCTGAATTATTTAGGCAGTAATTCTGCACACTCACATCTGCAGTGCTCCAAGTACAGATTGGGGCCATCTTTCTGGGGCCAAGATCCAATGTAGCACTAAGGCAACTTACTAAAATAATTGATTTTTGTTTCCATGATGCAAAACAATATTAAAAGAAGAAGCAGGAGGTGTATGGGGCAATAAGTAACTTAAGACACCTCATTTTGGGTCCTTTTACTAAGGCACACTAATGAATTTAGGCCCAGATTCTATAAATGACGCCTGGGGTTAGGCGTATAGATCGGGGCGCTTAACTGATCTAGGCACCTAGGGGTGAATAACTTTTGTGCACGACAGAAGAGCGGGACTTGGGTGTGATTGTATGTGATGATCTTAAGGTGGCCAAGTAGGTTGAAAAGGTGACGGTGAAAGCTAGAAGGATGCTAGGGTGCATAGGGAGAGGTATGGCCAGTAGGAAAAAGGAGGTATTGATGCCCCTTTATAAGACTCTGGTGAGACCTCATTTAGAATATTGTGTACAATGCTGGAGACCACATCTTCAAAAAGATATAAAAAGGATGGAATCAGTCCAAAGGAAGGCTATTAAAATGGTGTGTGGTCTTCATCATAAGGCATATAGGGATGGATTTAAAAATCTCAATATGTACATACTTTAGAGGAAAGGTGGGAAAGGGGAGATATGATAGACATTTAAATGAGCATCAGTCGAGTCTCTTTCAATTGAAAGGAAGCTCTGGAATGAGAGGGCGTAGGATGAAGTTAAGAGGTGATAGGCTCCGGAGTAATCATAGGAAATACTTTTTTACAGATAGGTTGGTAGATGCATGGAACGGTCTCCGGGAAAAAGTGGTGGAGGCAGAGACTGTCTGAATTCAAGAAGGCATGGGAAAGGCATGTGGGATCTCTCGGAGAAAGAGATAATGGTTACCACGGATGGGCAGACTGGATGGGACATTTGGCCTTTATCTACCATCGTGTTTCTATGTTTCTATTAATTGGTGCCATTAATTGAAAAGTGCTATTAAAAACAATTAATTAGCTGGTAGACACCTAACTCGGGTGATGCCTACCACATTGAGGTAGGGTCTACTCCGAGGCATCTACCAGAAAGTGGGCATGATGAGGGATGAATTCTGGGCAGATTTGGGGCATGGTATGACTTAGGCGCACTCATTTAGTCCAAGAAAATCCTAGCATAAATGGGATCCCGCCTAAGATTTCAACGTCTAGCAGCGCCTCAGCGATTCGATAAATGGTGCTTAGCGGATGATTGACTTGACTTGAGTTGGTGCCTAGAAATGAGGTGCCGTTTATAGAATCAGGGCCCGAGTATGTCCTAATGATTAGTGTGCACTAAATGATAAGCAGCCCATAGAAATATAATAGCCTGTATGGAAAGAGTGTGGCGCAGTGGCTAAAGCTACAGTTGCAGCACCTTGGGGTTGTGGGTTCAAACCCACGCTGTTGCTTGTGACCCTGGGAAATCACTTAATCCCCCCCCATTGCCCTAGGTACATTAGATAGATTGTGAGTCCACCGGGACAGACAAGGAAAAATGCCTGAGTACCTGAATAAATTCTATACCATTCTCCTGGGAGAGCGGTATAGAAAATTGAATAAATAAATATATTTAGTGCATTCTAAATTCACCAGTGCACCTTTGTAAAAGGACTCCTTTGCCTTCCTGTGTTTCATTTCTATTCCTGACTCTGACACTGAATGTGTTTTACCTGGAACAAATCAACTTATCTTCTAATGCCAGCTTCTATTCTTTATTCCCATCCCCTGAGCCATCCAGTCCTAGAAATGACAGACTTCATATCCCTGTTCCTATCCCCTGAGCCATCTAGTCCAAAAGATGAGATGCTTGTCATATCATATCCATCTTTGAGCTATCTAGTCCTGGACAGGACAAGCACTATAACGCTGCACTCATCTCCTGGGTCCTCCATTCTCCTTAGGTGATTACCCAAGGGAATGTTGGAAAGAATTTTAACATAAATGGTAGAAACTGTCTGCCTTTCCATCTTTCTATGGGCAAAGTAATTTTCCCAAAAACTTAACACGATGAGACTAAGGGCTCCTTTTACTAAGCTGTGTTAGGGCTAAAATGCCGCTCACGCTAGACGCTAATGCCAGCATTGAGCTGATGTTAGGTCTAGCCACCTAGCGTGGGTTTAGCACACGCAAAAATGCTGCTTACGCTATATACGCTATCGCAGCTTAGTAAAAGGAGCTCTAAATTTGGCATGAGGGGATGAACTGAGAAAAGACACATTGAGCTTGAAAATTGGCTGGGTTGGGCTGGGTATTTGAGAAATAAAGTACCCCCTCCCCCCCCCAAAAAAAAAAAAACCCCAAATGTGTATCTATGGAAGACGTAGTTCCAGCAGCGATAGCATAGAAACATTAATACATGGAAAGATAGGAAATAGGGAATTGCTGCTTTCAGGCAACCCCCTTCCCTTACTTCTCCTTTTCTCCCTCTCCTCTTCCAGTCCTTGTGGGGCTCACAATTTATTTATTTTTTTTAAAAGGAAAAGAAAAGAAAATTACTAACAGCTATAGTGGGATTTGAACCCGCAACCTCTGAGTCTATGCTCTGGGTTGTATACCAGCTGCTCTGACCAGTAGGCTCATCTTCCACATGAATGTTTATGTGGCCATGTTATGATATTTATAACTAGCCTTTAAGCCCGTTACATTAACAGGTGCTAGAATAGATGTGTGTGTGTCTTTCTTTCTGTCTGTCTCTTTCCTTGGCTGTCCACCACCACCGCTTGCCTGCTTCCCCTGTCCAGCAGCAGCCATTCTCCCTTCATTTTACCTCCCCCCTTTCCAGCACCACCTCTTCCCTGCTCCCCCTGTCCAGCAGTAGGCCTTCTCCCTTCCTTTTACCTCCCCCCTATCCAGCACCATCTCTTCCCTGCTCCTCCTGTCCAGCAGTATGCCTTCTCCCTTCCTTTTACCTCCCCTCCTGTCCAGCAGCACCCCTTACCTGATCCTCCTGTCCATGAGTACCCCTTCTCCTTTCCCTGCTCCCCCTATCCAGCATACGCTAGCCCGGGCAGCCTCGGGGCTTTTGCTGGGCCAGCCCACCTCGCATTATTGAAGTGGGCCGGCCTAGCAAATGCCCCGTGGCTGCTGCGTTTGCTGGTCCGGGGGTGAGAAGAGGCGTACCGGCAGCAACAGTGCAGGAGTCAAACCGCCACCGCCGCTGAAATCGCTGCATGCGCCGCAAGCCGGCACACGTGCCTCAAGCTGCCGCATGCGCGCAAATTGAATTCAGCACGGAAGCAGAAATCACGGCAGCAGGGATCACGCCGTTTCAACAGCGCATGCACGGGTAAGGGTTTTATTATAGGGGATGTGCCACACAGATGTCCATGTCCTTGTTTACCCTGTTCACAGTTTGGATGTTTCATTTTTTAAGACTGATGTTAGCACTGGATGTAGCTAGCACTTGGGCAGACCTCATTTAGAATATTGTGTATAATTCTGGAAACCGTACCTTCAAAAAGATATAAAAAGGATGAAGTTGGTCCAGAGGAAAGCTACTAAAATGTTGCGTGGTCTTCGTCATAAGGCGTATGGGGACAGATTTAAAGATCTCAGTAGGCATACTTTAGAACAGTGGTTCTTAACCTTGTTGGAGGTACTGAACCCCACCAGTTTCATATGCGTGTTCACCGAACCCTTCTTTATTCCCTTAGTTTTTCCGGAGCTAGACTAGAATTACTCAACTTAGCATTGCAAATCATGCAATTAGGACGCTGACTCTCATCACGTTCCGTTATACATGTGAATCCATATTGTACATATTCGTCCAACCACTTTCGTATTTTGCTCGACATAGTTAGTAAGGGATTAAAATATTAAGATAGGTATCACACGACGCAGTTACAATTCGACTACTGTGCGCATCAAATCCTCTGCAGCACAGATAGGCCAAGCGATGTTGCGTGATCACCTGCAGCCAATTATGGACAAGCGGGGCGTATCATCACGAATCATAAGCGCTTCGGTCACGTTCAATCATCTATCAGTTAAATCACAAATTTTGATCAGGAATTGATTGATGTATATAAGGCATTAGTTACAGATTGATAGATCAAGAAACCGAGTACACGATGAGTCTTGATCAAAATCACTGAATAACTGATAGATGATTGAACGTGACCGAAGCGCTATATGAGTCGGAGGTGTGTTTTGACCTCCGCCGAACCCGCGAGACTGACTCACCGAACCCCTGGGGTTCGGTCGAACCCAGGTTAAGAACCACTGCTTTAGAGGAAAGATGGGAGAAGGGAGATATGAAATTGTCCAAAAAAGAGTGATGTGCACTAATCAAGTGAAAAGATTTTTATTCTTCCAATATCGTCTTGGTACAATCAATGATTCAAATGACTTGACATGTACATATTTCGGCCACCAGGCCTGCTTCAGGAGTCTTGAGAATCGCAAAACTAAAATGAACTCACTGCCAAAGACACATGGACACTAGTGATATTCAAATGAAATTAGCGTGTTGAACAACTCAAACAGACTGAAAACTGGGCGTCTCACGTGAATCGTTGATTAATGCACATCACTCTTTTTTGGACAATTCCATTTCTTGTCTTTTGGCATTTCACCTGTGGTTTTGTTACGTCCCCTGTTTTGAGATTTTTGAGAAGGGAGATATGATACATGGGCATGAGTCGAGTCTCTTTCATTTGAAAGGAAGCTCTGGAATGAGGGCATAGGATGAAATTAAGAGGCTCAGGAGTAATCTCAGGAAATACTTTTTTTACAGAAAAGGTGGTATATGCATGGAACAGTCTTCTGGAAGAGGGGGTGGAGACAGAAACTGCGTCTGAATTCAAGAAAGCATGGAATAGGCACATGGGATCTCTTAGAGAGAGGAAGAGATAATGGTTAACGCAGATAGGTAGACTGGACGAGCCATTTGGTCTTATCTGCTGTCATGTTTCTATGTTTCTGTATGTGAAATACAGACTTGGACATCCATATTCTGAGCTAGATGTCCATTCTAAAATGCCCTTGCATGGGCATAAATGAAACATGCAAATTAGGGGTAAAAGCAGCCTCAAAAGATAGGCTTTTAGCCTGATTTTGAATACAGCCTGAGATGAAGAATGATGCACCGACATACCAAACCCTGTCCTACTCCATGATCATGCCAAATGCACATACATACATGTGATCTTTTCCATTGCACTTTTATGCATGGGTAATTTTATGACCAATAATTAAGGGATAGTCTCTTGTAATATCCCCTAAGATATAACACCCTTCAAAACTTTTTTTTATTTTTTTATTTATTTATACTTTTACAAATTAACATATCAATCAATACTTGAAGGAAATATAACAATCCAATAAGAAAAACAAATATTAATTATAAAATAATAACACATAGTAACTATGATTAAAGTCCACAATCTGAGAGGAGAAGGAATCAATCACTTCCAAGGGTAGTTGGTTTCAAGAAATAAACTAAATTAATTCAAATAACAGAGTGCAGTTGGAGTTATTTAACTAATGGCCTGCTGGGCTGATTCCATGGAGGTATCTGGAATTCTTGTGGTTACTTTACCTTCAAGAAAAAACTGCAGTTGATTGGGTTCATAAAAGATATATCTATTACTCTGATAAGTAATGCAGCATTTACAGGGGAAACGTAATTGAAAAGTTGCCCCTAAACTCAAAACAGACTGACGACAAGCCAAAAACTTCTTACGTCTGGCTTGTGTCCACTTAGATACATCAGGAAATATAGAAATTTTGAATCCATGAAATTCCACCTTATCAGTCCTATAGAATAGACGAAGAATTGCTTCTTTATCTTGAAGAAAGACAAAAGTTACCAATAAAGTAGCTCTAGTCATTATATCTTCTTGAGATGTCTCCAGCATACCAGTGAGATCCAATTCTCCCGGTATTGCGTTCCCTTTATCTTTATCCTCCTTTGGTAAATTTAAGTAATATATCTTTTGTAATGGTGGCATGTTATTTTCAGGAAATTTCAGAACAGTATTCAAAAAAGAGTGAAATAGATCCCTAGGAGATTGAAACTTGGAAACAGGAAAGTTTAAAAGTCTCAAATTCAAGTTCCTATTAACATTTTCCAAATTTTCAATTTTCCTAGCAAGTAAAACTTTCTCCTTAAGTTGTAAATTAGTAGTAATCTTCCCATCTGCCACAAATTTCTCCAATTTGTCCATTCTAAGGGACTGTTGCTGGAGTTTCTCTTCAAAAGTTTTAAATTTACTGTTAGTATTTTGTGTGGAAAGTACAATTTGGGAGCATACCTTGTGTAAAGTCTCCATAGTGCTCCATAATGCCTCCATGTCAATCACCGCTGGTTTAATCAGGGGAGCAGGGGTAGCTATTCCGGGGGACTCCACCATGGGATCCATCTCCACCTTCTCCGCTTCCCGCTGACTTTCAGGTCCTCCGATTTCCAATGCTGACTGTAAGGAAGTCAGCAAGCTGTGGTTTCCATCCAGGGTCAGGGGTGAGACCTGCAGCGCCGCCGGAGACATCAATTCCGGCGCTTCCTGTGCGTCTGAGGGCGTCCCTGACATCATCCCGGGACGCGGAGGAACTCCGGGCCCGAAAGGGCTAAGCGAAACATCGCCTTCCAGGACCGAGGTCTGCCCTCCTCGGTCAACGGATGCGCCCTCTCCAACTGGGACAACGTAAGATGTTATTGCCGCTTGCCGAGTCAGTGAAGTGGAAGAGGAGGCAGGAAGCACACTCCTCTGCTTACCCCTGCGCTTTGGCATAGCAGGTAAATGTCTATGAGGAAAAGGTTGAAAAAATGCCGAACAGAGCAGGAGCCACTTGATAGCCCGACTCACTCTAACACCATCTTGGTTCCTCCACCCTTCAAAACTTTAGTGATCCTCAGAAACACAATTTTGTATTCAATGGGATATACCGTAGTGGTCTATAAGGAAAGACTATGAGGGACTTCACCTTGAGAAAGCAATGTAATGTGAAACATGTCGGTGAAATAGTGTCCCTGACCCAGACCACAGAGAAAGCTAAGTACTAGCTAATACTTATTACAAATAATGAATTATATCTACTAAGTGTGAAAGAAATATTTATATTTAAAGATTAAAACCAGAAATGAAATAATAATAAAAAATATTTATTAAAAAAATATTTATTAACAATCATTGATCCAATGACAATGTAACACATAAAGCTTTTGTTTAATGAAAATCTATTGAACACAAAGTGGTGTTTCTGAGGATCGTTGAAGTTTTGAAGGGTGTTATATCTTAGGGGCTATTATTGGTTATATGGAATAACTCCCAGTACTATTTTTCACAAGAGTGTGTGCTATATGGGTAATTTTATGAGGCATTATACATACCTATATTGACATAAACATGTGAAAATGACTTCATAATCAAGCCACTAAATTTTTACATCATTTGTAACTTCGCTGTTTGTCAGTTATCTCTTATTGTGAACTGCTTAGCACTGTCATGGTATTGCGGTATACGAAAATAAAGTCATTTATTATTATTGTTGATAAAATTACCCCCTTTATGTGAGTAAACAGCTGCTTAACATAATATGGAAGTGCTACTGGAAACAGCCTCCATACTATCAGTTACAGCATCCATGCTGTTTACGGTACAGGCATGGGCAGCAAAATGATTTTTTTTTTTTGGGGGGGGGGGGCAAAAGCTCTATCCTAGCCCCAGCAGGATCCTGTGGCACGACCTCTATCCACCTCCCAACTCCCCCCACCTACCTTGCACCATGCAGCATCAACGAGCAGGCCTGCCCCAGAAGTCTTCATTCAGCAGCGACTTCCTATTCCTGCAGAATGTAGGGTTCCGGGGTAGGCCTTGTTGACGCTGCACTGCGGCTGCCTGAAGATTTAAAATTACAGTGGCCAGGAGGAGGTAGGTGAGGGAGTATAGGCATCACTGACTTTACTGACCGCCAACTTGGGGGAGGCCAGGGCCCCTGTGTCCTCCCCCAATCCAACACCTATGGGTACAGGCATTGTTAAACATGTCAAAAGGGGCAGAGAGAAGACGACGCTGGATTTCATACATCCACCAAGCTTTTTGAACACCTGAATATAGGGTTTAATTTGGCTGAGGATAACTAGTAACAGACATAGGTGAATGTATATAAAACATCAGTATTCAGCAAAATAATAATAATAATAACAGTTTATATACCGCAGGACCGTGAAGTTCTATGCGGTTTACAATAATTAAAAGATGGTACAACTTGAGTGGAATAAACAAAGTTAAGAGCTAGTGATTAGCAGGTATAGATTAACAGTTATTTTGGAGTAAGAATTGTACAGGTCAGCTGCCTAAATACTTCAGGAACAAATATGTTTTTAGGCGTTTCCTAAATTCCCCATATGTAGTAGGTGTAAGCAATTGATCTAGATCTTTACCCCATAATGCTGCCTGATGCGAGAAAAGGTGTTGATGATGTCTTTTAAGTTTACATCCTCTAACTGGAGGTGAAACAAATTTCAAGTGTGAGCTTCTCTTATGTCTGTTGGCTGAGAAAGAGAAAAGGTCGGTTATATATTTAGGGGCTAGACCGAATAGTGCCTTAAAGCAAAAATGTCCATTAGATTCTTACAGCCACAATTAAAACACAGAGCCAGTCCATTATGTTGCAGGGATATCTAGACCTCTGTAGGATTTGTCCACATGCGCAACCATTGTTGGAAAATATGGAGTTTGAAAAAACCAAAGTGATACGTACAGCCATTTCATTGGCACTTGAGTTATGTTTATTGAATATCTGGGATTTGCTCCCAGTGATAGGGGATAACAAGATATGGATCTCTCAAATGATCCATGCAGCTATGCTTATGATGACATTCATACAGAAGAAGAGACCTGAAATAGCCACAGGAAAAATTCAATTACATTCAATAGCAGCTATAGAAAAAATAAAAGAAAAGAATGAAAATCAGTCCCTTAGTCTTAGGAATGATTTAGAGAAGTATCGCACAACATGAAATTCATAATAGAGCACATCACAGTAAGAGATGCTGAACCACTCAAAGCCTGTCACTATCCAAACCTTATGGAGATAAGTTTATAAGTGGTTACCTCCATGTGGGTTTCCTGAGACTGTGACTTTACTATAATGGAACCTAGAGGTGTACCCTAGTACCAGTACATCAGTTACACCAGATCTGGGCTCTACTTCCATTGCTTTCAATGGAAGTAAAACCCAGATGCCTCAATCTGTCCTCTTTACTTCCATTGCTGTCAGTGGAAGTAAAACCCGGATGTCTCAATCCATCATGCTTTTACTGGAGTCCTATGGTAACCCTAATCCTAGTACTCAAGATGGATGTGCAACTCCTACTTTCTATACCACTGTGTCCCACCTCTATCCATGTCCTTTCCATGGCCAAGCATCCTTTTGCATTAAGAACACCTAAATGGGTCAATGACTTAGGGCTCCTTTTACAAAGGTGCGCTAGCATTTTTAGCGCGCGCACAAGATTAGCGCACGCTAGCCGAAAAATTACCGCCTGCTTAAAAGGAGGCAGTAGCGGCTAGCGCGCGGGGCATTTTAGCGCGCGTTAAGTGCGTGCTAAAACCACTAGCGCACCTTTGTAAAAGGAGCCCTTAGAGTTTCCTGTCAGTTGCGCACGTTATGCCCATGTTCCTCTCCTGTTTATGCCCCCTTGTGAATGCACATTTTTTCCCCAACTTCTATAAACTTCAGTGCACATTTTCATGTCTCGCACACAAAATTGTGCATGCAAGTTATAGAATAGTGCTAGTTAAATGCTTAACTTACACACACCCCCTTTACAAAAGCAGGAATTCTATGAGTGGAGCTGTAACCGCCATAGCTGGTGCTAACATCCGCACTATGCTTTTGTAAAAGGCGGGGTTAATTTTTACATTAGGTGTCATAGTGACTTCAAGTACCAATTGCCCTTAATTGGTTCCTTGGACTAGGTGCCTACCTCAAAGTGGTAGGGGTCTACAACATTAGGGGCCTAACATCCAATTAACATGGAAACATAGAAAAAAGCAGCAGAAAAGGGCTATAGCCCACCAAGTCTGCCCATTCCAAGTATCCCCTCCCCTGAATTTACTCCCTTAAAGATCCCACGTGAGTATCCCATTTTCTCTTAAAATCCGTCACGCTGCTGGCCTTTATCACCTGGAGTGGGAGTCTGTTCCAATGATCCACTACTCTTTCGGTGAAGAAGTACTTCCTGGAGTCGCCATGAAACTTCCCTCCCCTGATTTTCAGCGGATGCCCTCTGGTGGTCGAGGGTCCCATGAGCCAGAAGATATCATCTTCTGACTCGATGTGTCCCGTGATGTACTTATAGGTTTCAATCATATCTCCCCGTTCTCTTCTTTCCTCAAGTGAGTACAGCCGCAATTTTTTAAATCTTTCTTCATACGTGAGATCCTTGAGCCCCAAGACCATCCTGGTGGCCGTTCGCTGATGCAATTGATGTCAATTAAGGGGTGCTAATTGCCTATTATCAGCTCAGAATAGGTCTATTAAACAATTAAGTTAGCGACTATATTGGCTAGGCACATCGATGTAGGCACCTAACTTTAGGCAGTGTTTTTTTTGTGAACTGTGTGATATATATAAAATTACAAAAAAAACAAAAAACAATAATAATAATTTTTACTATGTAAACAGTCTAGGGATAGGCGAGGGTATAAATGTTTTTAAATAAATAAATAATGGATGTGTAAATGTGGGTGCCTAGGCTATAGAATTCCCCTTTATGTAACCAGTCAGGGACAGGGGAGATATGATTCAGATGTTCAAATACTTGAAAGGTCTTAACATAGAACAAAATCTTTTACAGAGAAAGGAAAATGGTAAAACCAGAGGACATAATTTGAGGTTCAGGGGTAGGAGACTCAAGAGCAATGTAAGGAAATTCTTCTTTACGGAGAGGGTGGTGGATACCTGGAATGCGCTCCCGAGAGAGGTGGTGGAGAGAAAAACGGTGACAGAGTTCAAAAAAGTGTGGGATGAACACAGAGGATCTAGAATCAGAAAATAATAGTAAATATTGAAGAGCTAAGGCCAGTACTGGGCAGACTTGCATGGTCTGTGTCTGTATATGGCCTTTTGGGGGAGGATGGGCTGGGGAGGGCTTCAATGGCTGGGATGGTGTAGATGGGCTGGAGTGAGCTTTGACGGAGACTTCAGTAGTTGGAACCTAAGAATAGTACCGGGCAGGGCTTTAGATTCTTGCCCAGAAATAGCTAAGGAGAAGAAGAAGAAAAAAAAAACCCCAACCCTACAAATTTTTAGATTGAATCAGGTTGGGCAGACTAGATGGACCATTTGGGTCTTTTTCTGCTGTCATCTACTATGTTACTATGTAACAAAATGACCTGTTCTCTGGATCGTGGTTTTGTTTAAAAGTGGGGTACATAGTTTAGGGATATGCTCGCAAAGATTTTTAGATTGTTTTTTGTTCATTTGAGTTTTCCTTTCCCCCCCCCCCCCATCCCAATCTTCAGAATTTTTTTCACTTCATTTGATGCAATTGTTGTAATAAAACTGTTCAGAATCACTGCTCTTGCATAGCCCCAGCCAGCAGAACCAGTTCCCCTAGAATTACCTTCCCCCCAAGCTGAAGAACAACAACTGATTCCCTCTGCACCTCCACCAACAGGCAATCCCCACCAATGAGATCCATTTTATTTATCTGCAATCCCCCACACATCTGATTCACTGGACATGAAGAAGCCCCCAAGCCAACCCCCTGAGTTCCCATGCGTAACTCCCCATCCTTGAAGCCCCCAGCAAACCATCACCTGCTGATCCCCATTCCCGGGGTCCCCTGTGTTTAATGGCAGTAGAAGTGATGCCACTTGCTGATGCCTCTTGCTTCAACCCCTTTGAGTCCAGGTTTCAAAATGGCCGCTGTACACCCTAGTAGTAATCTTGCAGTATTATCACTAGGGGTCAGGCTAGCCATTTTTTAACCCAGAGCTTAAGGAGCATTTGACTTTAGTGGACTAGGAATTGAATCTATGTCAATAATGGTGACATAAAAACATTAAAGATTGCGGTATGCCACAGATAAAAATATATGGGTCCAAATAAGCGGCAACGCTTTTCAGCAGATGCAATTGCTCACACCGTTTTGGGAACCAGGCACTACGTTGTTATGCAGGCTTATATATACAAACTGAGAGCATTCCTTTTTAGTCTTTACAAATATATTGGTGCCATCTACTGGATTCAGTAGCACACCCCCTGAGGAAGGCTTCCCAAGCCGAAACACGGACAGTGCTGGAATCCAGTATTTTTTTTAAAACGGATTAAAAACTGATAGGCTTGTATTATCGTCTGCATATGTTTTAGTTTTTTATATGGTTTTCAAATAAATTAATTGTCCTTAAGGCTGTGTCCCTTCCCCACTCATTTTTGTGCTTTGCATTGCTATACGTGGGGTTGTTTTTCCTTTTTGTTGTGGCATCCAAATAAGAGCCATCATACAGGACTTGATTTCTTGGTTCACTAAATCAAATGCTCCTTCAGCTCTGGGTTCTATGAAGAAATAGCATTGTCTCCCAATATCTAATAAAATTGCATATAAAACGTTGGCACTTGTTTCCAAAATTCACCATTCTAGCCTTAAAATCTCTTTAGCTCAATACCTACATAAGAACATAAGAATAGCCTTACTGGATTAAAGGTCCATCAAGCCCAGTAGCCTATTCTCATGGTGGCCAATCCAGGTCCCTAGTACCTGGTCAAAACCTAAAGAATAGCATTATTCCATGCTACCGATCCAGGGCAGGCAGAGTCTTCCCCCATGTCTTAATAATAGACTATGGACTTTTCCTCCAGGAATTTGTCCAAACCTTTCTTAAAACCAGCTACACTATCCACTTTTACCACAACCTCTGGCAACGCGTTCCAGAGCTTAACCATTCTCTGAGTGAAAAAATATTTCCTCCTATTGGTTTTAAATGTATTTCCCTGCAATTTCATCTAGTGTCCCCCAGTCTTTGTAATTTTTGACGGAGTGAAAAATTGATCTACTTGTACCCGTTCTACTCCACTCAGGATTTTGTAGACTTCCATCATAACTTCCCTCAGCCATTTCTTTCCAAGCTGAAGAGCCCTAACCTTTTTAGTCTTTCCTCATATGAGAGGAGTTCCATCCCCTTTACCATCCTGGTTGCTCTTCTTTGAACCTTTTCTATCGCTGCTATATCTTTCTTGAGATAGGGAGACCAGAACTGAATGCAATACTCCAAATGAGATCACACCATGGAGCAATACAGGGGCATTATAATATTATAACCTGATACCATACTCATCGCCAAGAGTCCTGCGTTCTTCTGGGCAGAATTTACTGATGGTACCATCATTCCGTCAAACCAATATGAATTTTATTTGTAGTATGGTTTTTAGTGCTATGGGCCCATCTCTTTGGAATAGCTTACCACAATGCCTTAAGGATGGAGCCATCATATCAGGTGTTTCATTTAGGGTTACATTTGAATTACAGTGGCAGCACGTCAGCAGAGGGAGTCTGATAAGGCCTGCTAGACATTTCTAAGGTACGTGGCCAGATTCAGTAAATGGTGCTCAAATTTAAGTGCCAGGAAAAATGCATGCTAAGCGCTATTTTATTAAGGGTGCTCTAGGTTGAGTGTCTTTTATAGAAGAATGCTTAGAGCAAATTCCTGAGCCCAGCTTTGGACATGAGGACTGTAAATTCTAGTTAGGCCCCAGAAAAGGATGATGGATTGAGACATCCGGGTTCTACTTCCACTGCTTTCAATGGAAGTAAAACCCAGATGCTTCATTCTGTCCTCTTTACTTCCATTGCGGTCAATGGGAGTAAAACCCGGATGTCTCAATCCATTCTCCTTTTACTGGAGTCCTATGGTAACCCTAATCCTAGTGCTCAAGTTGGATGTGTAACTCCTATTTTCTATACCACTGTGTCCCACCCCTATCCATGTCCCTCCCATGAACACGCCCCCTTATGCGTTGTGAATGAGACATTTTGGGCGCGCAGTGTTATAGAACAGTGCATATGCAATGTATGTGTAAATCTAAATTAGTGCCAATTAACTCCAATTGGAATCAATAATTGATTGTTAGCATGTAATTGACTAATTAGTTTATGTGTGCATTTTGGCGTCCAACTGATGATGTGCCTCTTTTTTGCTCTCTTTTTTATTTTAGGAAAAATTGTAATTTTTTGCTTCTCCTCTGTCTGACCTTCATTCCATCTGAATAATTTAATCTATAATGTGCATTGCAAGGCCACCGTGTCAGTAATCTCATTTGGTAGTATATCAAATATTGAATATACTGTAACTGTAAACTATAAATGGGTAGGGATCCTTCTCCCAACAGACACGAGAGATCACAGAAAGGTCATGGTTGGAGAATGGGAGATGGGACATCTTCCTGGAAGGGGCCCCTTCTGGTGGGTCTTTATGCCAGGGGAGCAGGTAGGGGGTAACCAATGGTTGGTGGGATCTTTTGGACTTGATATCTGGGAGGGGTGAGGACAGAAGCTATACAAGCCACAGACTCCTGCAGCGTGGATATTGCAGAGTGTGGGGGTGGGGTTGACTTAGAAGGTGTGGAGCTCAACTAAAAGCTGGTTACAGAGAACATAAGAACATAAGAAGTTGCCTCCACTGAGGTAGACCAGAGGTCCATCTCGCCCAGCGGTCCGCTCCCGCGGCGGCCCATCAGGCCTATTACCTGAGCAGTGGTCCCTGACTATTTCTATAACCTACCTCTACTCCTATCCCTATAACCTACCTCTACTTCTATCTGTACCCCTCAATCCCTTTGTCCTCTAGGAACCTATCCAAACCTTCTTTGAAGCCCTGTAATGTGCTGGTAAAGCTGGGGAGCTGATTCGTGAAAGTGACACAATATAATTGCAAATCTAAAAAAAAACTACTTGCTTCTAAATCTTCTGTGGTTATCTTTTGCAAAACTTCAATATAAGTGCATGTTAATTGTGATTCATATGTTGCTTTTTATGACTTGATAAGAATGAAAAAAAAATGAAAATCTGGTGTTTTCACGTTTTAAATAGGTAAATTGCAAAATTTGACTGTCCTGGTCACAAAAGCAAAGTTTTACGGAAATAAAAGACATTTTCTATATTTTTTTAGGCATGAGCAATTAGGAAATTACACTTGCTGACCAGGAACAAAAATTGTGTTATATAGTGATATTGCTACTATCCAGATAATACCAGTGCTGTGTTTATTATTCGCCTTATACAAAGTGAAGTACAAATTAACAAACATAATATACATCATTACAAACATAAAACCATACGAAAATACAATCTAAAGGAAAACATAAAAACAGAGAACAATTAACAGCGATCATCATCAATATTCACGGCAATCCTCATCACAGCCTCAAACGCCCGTCACCCATTCTTCAACCGTATTTCATTTTGCAAAACAGATAGTCATCTTTGTTCACTGTCTAGACAATGGCACTGAATGTCCAACTATATCCAATTATTAAGTACACACAAATCTTACACAGAAAAATAAAAAATATTGAAAAATGAAGGCAGGTGAAGACCATATGGCTTATCTAGTCTACCCAACCATGCTATCCACTCTCCCCATAACTCCCTTAGAGACCCTACATACTTATCCTAAACTTTCCTAAATTCAGATACAGCTCCACTAGGAGGTCATTTCATGAATTTAACACTCTTTCTGTGAAGAAATATTTCCTCAAGTTATGTCTAAGTCTATCCCCTTTCAACTTTATTCTGTGCCCCCTCAATCTAGAGCAGTGGTCTCGAACTCAAACCCTTTGCAGGGCCACATTTTGGATTTGTAGGTACTTGGAGGGCCTCAGAAAAAATAGTTAATGTCTTATTAAAGAAATGACAATTTTGCATGAGGTAAAACTCTTTATAGTATATAAATCTTTCCTTTTGGCTAAGTCTTAATAATAATATTGTAATTTATAGCTAAAGAGACATATAATCATGAAACTGTTTTATTTTACTTTTTTTGATTATGATAAACATACCGAGGGCCTCAAAATAATACCTGGAGGGCCGCATGTGGCCCCCGGGCCGCGAGTTTGAGACCACTGATCTAGAGCTTCCTTTCAATTGAAAGAAACTCACAACGGGGATCAAGATGGCTGCCGAAGCTCTAAGCTGAGCGTCACGCGCTGGTGAGCTCTTCACTTACTTGGATTCCGCGTTGAATTTTCGGCAGAATGCCCAAGCGGAGGGGTCGGAGCACGGCTGGGGCCTCGCGGAGCTCCATCGGACCCAGCTTGGGGAACATTGAGGAGCTGTTTCGCCGCATGCAGAGTTCCCTGCAGTCGGAGGCGTTCCCGCTAGAGACTCCCCGAACGGGCAGAACGGAGGCAATCTCCCAGGGACTTGAGACCACGCTAAGCCCCGACACAAGGGCTCCGCCCCCATGCCCTCAGGTTACCAGCTCCCCGCGGGAGGGGGAACTCTCCAAAGAGGGAGTATCTTCAGCCCTGGAGGCCGTTGTCAATCATGGAGGGAGCAGGGATCCAGACTCTCCACATTTTCAAGAGAGTCTGTTTGAAGAAACAGAGGAGTCGACAACAGAGGAGAGCGGACAGATCCAGGAGAGTGCTAAACAGGCAGTTTCACCAGTGGGAGAAGAGTCTACAACTTATTCCTTTCACCTTCAGAGACCCCAAGAGGTAACACTTGAAACTATCTGGGACCTGGTTGCTAATATTCCTAATTTGTTAAAACCTCAATTAAATCAAATAGAAAGGGAAATAAAACATCATGATAAAGAAATAAAAGAAGTAAAAAAGGAAACAACAGAGCTTAGAAAAGAGATTGTCAGCATTAACCAGGAATCAATTAAGACCAAACAAATTTATGAAACAATAATTAAGGACAATACCAATCTTAGAAGAAAGTTAGAATCTTTGGAAAATTTTTCCCGTGGAAATAACTTAAGATTGGTAAATTTTCCTAAGGTCTTGATGATTACACCTCGGGAGATGCTGAAAAGATACTTAATGGAAATTTTGAGTTTGTCTGAAAATATGATACCACCATTTACACAAGTTTATTATCTTCCTACTAATCAACGGAAACAACAGCAAGAGGTTGAACAGGAAAATTTGGATGTGTCTACTATATTGGAATCTTCGAATACTGAAAAGGCAGTCCCAGCAACCTTAATATTAACAGTGGCATTGGCCCCGGACAAAAACTGGTTACTGAGACTTTTCTTTAAAAATAAAATGAAAACCTTTTTAGGAATGCAGATACAAATGTATCCTGATCTTGCCAGAGAAACCCAGAGGCGTCGTAAAGAATTTTTACTATTAAAGTCAGGGGTGTTGGCCCTTGGGGCAACCTTTTATTTACGTCACCCATGCAAATGCATAGTGTATTATTCTTCTCAGAAATTTGTCTTTTTTGATCCTTCACATCTGGTGACCTTCCTGTCACTATCTCGCTTGGAAAAAGAAAAAGGACAATAAGATCTAGCCCTAGATGGGAAGTTATTAGGGAACTTTGAGCTCAACTTAGATTAATTTCAGTATTACTTGTTTTTTCTTTTAATTTAAACTGTCCTTTGTACATCTTGATCTTCAAAGTGGACTTGAGTTAAAAATTTAAGTAACATAATGGAGTTTTCTTTTTGTTTTTCTTTGAAAATATGGATATGTATTATTTGTTTGTTTCTTTGATTTTTGGACTTTAATATGATGATTATGGCTATGTATCCTTAAACTTAAATTTTTGCTTTCTGTACAAGTTATACTTGATAATTATTTACAAAATGATAAATAAATAATAATAAAAAAAAAGAAAGAAACTCACAACTTGTGCATTTCTGCTACATAGATATTTAAATGTCTCTGTCTCACAAGAACAAAACCAATAATAACAAAATATAATTTAAAAAAACTAGAATAATGTTATTAGCCAAGTGGTGGAAGAACCTACTGAAAAACATTTACTCAAAGTGGAGAAAAAGCCTCAATCATCAATATTATGCAAGACAGCAACCCAATGAGTTTTTTTAGCCGTTCTAATTCTGTATCATAGGCAAAAAAACTCCACTATTTTCAAAATGTAATTTTCAAAACCAGGGAAACATCCCACCATTGTGCACAGGGAACAGGAAAAAGAACAAGAGATCCAAAAAATTAGTACTTATCTTCACTAATGATACATAACTCAGTCCAATACATCGATATTTCTGCTAGACCACACATAGCATTAGGGTGAAGATAAGATGTTTTACATAATGGTGGTGGGATGTTTCCCTGGTTTTGAAGTTCCATTTTGAAAATAGTGGAGTTTTTTTTGCCTATGATACAGAATTAGAACGCCTAAAAAACTCATTGGGTTGCCGTCTGCATATTATTGATGGTTGAGGCTTTTTCTCCACTTTGAGTAAATGTTTTTCAGTGGATTCTTCTACCACTTGGCTAATAACATTCTTCTAGTTTTTTGATGTAAATGTCTCTATCATATCTCCCCTCTCCAGCCTTTCTCCCAAAGTATGCATATTGAGATATTTAAGTCTGTCCCCATATGCTTAATGACAAAGACTACTGATCATCATAAGTGTCATCCTCTGGACCAACTCCATTCATTTTGAAAATTGTCTGTGTGCTTTCCCAGGTGTGGTTACATTAGGTACCTGCTGTCATCCTGCCCAGGGTTTCCCTTTGAAAATGTATTCCAGTTATTTAATTATTTATACTCATTTGATATTCCACCTCGTCCTAGAATAAAGGCACAAAGTGAATTATGTAAAAGATGTGATGCTTATCACATGGAAGGGTAATGCATGCATAATAAGGCATTAATGCATTGAATATGGAAATGAAGCAGGAACTGAGCAGAAAGATCATTCATAAAAGATGAGAAGTACATTGGGCCAATCAATGAAGTTGATACATTGAACACCAAAGGAGGAAGAGGAAGGGCAACCTAGAATGATGGTGAAGCTTGGAAAAGGAGTGCATAGTTACAACAGTTGAGGGCAGACATTGTAGTAATGAGCAATTCTAGAATGGGTAAAAATGAATTGCTAGGGATCTTTAATATTAATTGTATAAGTTATGTATGTTTCCCCATTTTTGTAATTTTTAGCTGTACATCGCTTAGAATCTGGAATAGGCGATTAATCAAATCCTATAATAAACTTGGAAACTTGGATCTAGCTAGGTACTTAGGACCTGGGCTGGCCACTGTTGGAAACAAGATACTGGGCTTGATGGACCTTCGATCTGTCCCAGTATGGCAGCTCTTATATTCTTATGTGAGCCAAGTATAGGACAATCAAGCCATTGTGACATCACTGATGAGTTTGGCTCTTAGGCATTGGTGGAATGAGGCTTTATGACATCACAATCTCAGCTCTGGAATTTTGCTATTTGGAATCTGCCAGGTACTTGGGACCTGGGTTGGCCACTGTTGGAAACAGGATACTGGGCTTTATGGACCATCGGTCTGTCCCAGGATGGCAATTCTTATGTTTTTATGTACTCTTTCAAAAATTACAAAGACTAGAGGGACACTCAATGAAGTTTACACAGAAATACCTTTAAAACAAATAGAAGGAAATATTTTTTCACTCAAAGAATGATTAAGCTCTGGAACGCGTTGCCGGAGGATGTGGTAACAGTAGTTAGCATAGCTGGGTTTAAAAAAGGTTTGGATAAGTTCCTGAGACAGACATGGGAATCAGTAGCATGTAATGTTGCTACTGTGTGGGTTTCTGCCAGGTACTTGCAACCTGGATTGGCCACTGTTGGAAAAAAGAAGCTGGGCTAGATGAACCACTGGTCTGACCCAGTATAGCTATTCTTAGGTTCTTACAAAGGCTGCCCAAATTACAAGGCATTGAATAAATTCTATAATGGCACCTTGGGACCCAGATTCCATTATAAAATAAAGAATAAGTCTGCACACCAGCATTTAAGGACTAAAGAGCAGATTCTCAAAACTTACTGTGCCTTTAACAATGCCTTTAACATGTACTGTAAGTGCTAGTATTCTCTATTTTTTTTATGTGCTAATGTCACAAAAGTTATATAATGAGGGAGTAAGTGCTTTTGAACACAGGAAGACTGGCATCTCGTACTGAACATTTGAAAGGCATCACAACCTTCTACCAATCTTATTTTTTCCCAGTTTCATCACTGCATGGGTCCAGGAATAAATTCAATCTTCAGGAATGGGAAGAAAATCTCCAGCACATAGCAAGGTGATCTTTGAGAAGATTCAACCCTGCTGCCTCTCCTCTTCCCTTCTCTATGGTTGGTCAGGGCAGGATTAATTTGTCGAGGGCCCCTAGGCACACAAGTCCACTGGGCCCCCTGCCCCACACCACCCCCTTCCCCACCTCTGCCACGCCCTCATTTATTTACCCATTTTCTTATTTACTTCTTTATTTCCACTTTATTTCTTTTATTTTAAAATTCAAAACAAAGATTACCATACCAGTGTCAGTGTAGTTTTTCTTCTTTGCAACCTCCAAACATCTCTGACCAAATCCCCCCTGGTTCACAGTCATAAGCGGGTGGGACAAAGCCGCACTGACATTAGAGAGCAGACAATTGAGCGCAAGACTCCAGTGCGCCGCCGTAAAAGTTAATTTTAAAGAGCTCCAACAGGGGATGTGAGGGGGGGACCCCCCAGTTTACTTAATAGTGTTTGTGCTGCCGTTGGGGGGGGAGGTTGGGGGTTGAAACCCCCATTATAGAGGAAACTTAACTTTTCCCCTATTTTTTAGGGGAAAAGTTAAGTTTCCTGTATAATGTGGGGGGTTGCACCCCCCTCCCATCCCCCCCAACGGCAGCACGAACACTATTGGAGCTCTTTAAAATAAACTTTTATGGTGGCATGCTGCAGTCTTGCGCTCAATTGTCTGCTCTACTGTCGGTGCGGCTTTGTCCGGCGTACTTTTGCCCGTCACCATCCCCCCTTCCGTCCTAGAGGAAGAGATCTTCAGCTGGTAGGGTTTTGGGAAGCCCACCAATTTATATTTTTCATTTGGGTAGGAAGCATGGAGCATGGCAGAAAGAAAATTTAGTGCCCGCCATTTTATTGGACTAATGCATAACTACGCAGTTTCCATATCACATGCATAAAATATTGTTTCCCTCCGATTATCAAATATAACATAGATATGCCAAAATAACATCGTTAATCGTCCCTGTTATAATAGGAATAGGGCATAAATTCAATCAATTCAGAAGTACAAACAAGCTTTAAATCATACATTGATGTCAGAAAAGTTCTAAAAGGCGATTATCAACATTGGCAAATAATTGAATTTTCAGCATTTTCTTAAAATTTATCCTCCCCACACAAAACCGCATGATACCAGGCATGGCATTCCATAGTTCTACGTCAGCCACAGATATCATTGATGCTCCAATCCTAGCATGTATAGTCGACATTCTACCCTCCAAACTCAATTTCATTCCATTTACATCTCTAAGCTTTCTATTAATAAATGATTATCAACACAGCTACAATAATACTTTATCCTAAAGCAAAAATAAATAAATAAAACAAATATAAATTTTTTTCTACCTCTGTTGACTGGTTTCTGTTTTCCTCATTTTCTCATCATTCTCTTACTTCCATCCATTGTCTGCCTTCTCCATCCAGTGTCCGCCCTCTCCTTCTTCCATATGTCATCTTCCCTCTTTCTATTTCCCATCAATAAACTGTCTATCTTGTGCCCCTTCTCTCCTTTGTGCATGATTCATTTCAGCTTCACCCCCCTCTCTGGCATCTCTATCTCCTTTCCTTCCCTCCCCCATGCCCTAGCGTCTCTCTCCTCTCCTTCTCTTTTATCTCTACCTCTACCTCCATGGTCTGGCATCTCTCTTCCCTCAGACCTCCTTTCCATCTGCTATTTCTTTTCTCACCTCCTTTCTTCTTTAGTGCCAGACAGACAAAAGGTGGGAATGGATCATTCACATTCAGCTTTCTTCAATTTTTCTACCTCCTTCTCAAATCTGTTTACACTTTCTTCTTCCCTTTCCTTCATGTGCAGTACATCTCCCCTCTTCCTTGCTCCCTCTCTCCTCCCCTTCTATATGCAGACTTTATCCCTTCGTTCCATGTGCATTTCCCATCTCCCTGTCCTCCTATCCATATGCCAAATTTCCCCCTTCTCCCCATTTCTCTTTCTCTCTCTTAGCATCCTCCCCATCTCTTTTCCACTCATCCCCCGACACCCAATTTTGGCTAGCCACTGGCTGATGTCCCTCTTCCTGGGCAGGAATCGCCCAAAACTTGCAGTCTCACCTTCAAATGAAGGCGGATCCAGGCCCGGCAATGCGGCAGTGGCAACTCTTCCTTTGCAACTTGCAAGCGGTGCTGCTGGGGCTCCAAGGCTGCCATGTGACACGATCCGCCCAGGCGGAAACAGGAAGCTGCGTCAGAGAGGAAGCTATTGGATGAGCACAGCTTGCAGGAATGGTTACCAAACTTGCCACCGCTGCCGGGGGGGGGGGCGATGCCGATGCTGATTTTTCACGGAAGAGGGGCCTGACGTTGCCGATCTTTCCCGGGGGGCCCGATGCTGCTGAAAGGGGAAAAAAATCAATCGGAGTCCTGTTTGTTTCTTCAGCGGGCCCCCTGACAACTTTGGGCCCTAGGCACGTGCCTCTTGGGCCTATTCATTAATCTGGCCCTGTGGCTGATCCTTTCACCTCTGATGAGAGTTGGTCTGTGCTGTATCCATCCTTTTCCCCGTTCTCCATTAGGATGCATCTTCGATAGCGGGTGCTTAGAAAATGAATGCGGTGGGTTGAAAAACAGGACTTTTTGAGCATGAAATGAAAAAATTAACTTAAGTTTTCACAAAGCTCAGAGTGGTGTTTTTATTGTAAAATGATCCCTGGTCACTTCTCCTCTCACTAGCAGGAGAGGAGTGGCGCAGTGGTTAAAGCTACAGCCTCAGCACCCTGTGGTTGTGGGTTAAATCCCACACTGCTCCTGGGCGAGTCACTTAATCCCCCCATTGCGCCAGGTACATTCGATAGACTGTGAGCCCACCAGGACAGACAGGGAAAACTGCTTGAGTACCTGAATGTATACCATTCTGAGCTCCTTGGGGAGAACAGCATAGAATAAATAAATCACATCTTTTTATATGGGGGAGAATAAATCGTTTTTAGCTCAGAATTATAGGCAACTCACATCTCTCTATTATCCGCCTCTTTCACAGTTTTTGATATTGTCAGTCATTGTGCCTTTCATAACTTGTCTGCTCTCTCCTTTCTGCTTCCCCCCCTCCTTCCCCCTTTTCTGGCTGTCTCACTCCTTTCTTTCCCCACACCCCTGCTTCCTCCCACCCCTTTCTCTTTACCACTTCTGTCCACTTCACTGTTGAGCTTATCGAATCGAAAGTGAATAATCAAGTTGAAGAATAAACTAAACTTCTCACAAGAATAACAGAAAGTGACAGAGATAGAGGGGAAGGAAAGACAAAGGCCTTTTTTCAGTAGAAGAGAGCTGAAAATGCTACCTTTGACTTCTGTTAGATTTATAGCCACTTGGCTTCCATCGGGGATAATGATGAGAGCAAGCAGTGGAGGAAATGGAGAAAGGAACAGCAAGTTTTATGGATAATAAAAACATGAACAGTGTCACTACACCTTAACCAAGAAATATTTCCACTTTCAGACAAAAGCAAAAACGAGAAAGAATGATAAAACTCCACAAAGTGCATAAAAGGCAGCAATTGAAAAAAAAAAAAAAGATTTTTGATAGCCAATGATGAAAAAACTTCAAGAGCTGCAAGGATGTCTAAGTGTTAAAGATAGTCAATTATTGAGATGGAAAACTAAAGGATCCTTTTACGAAGCCGCGTGACTTTTAATCACATGCTAACCCCTGCGCTAGCCGAAAAACTACTGCCTGGTGGCAGCTAGCGCGGCTGGCAGTTTAGCGTGCGCTATTACACACGTTAAACCGCTAATGCGCCTTCGTAAAAGGAGCCCTAAGAGGCAATAGTAAACTTGTTCACAACTCTGGCATACAAAGGGTGAATGAAAGAAAGGAAGAGATTTATTAAGTTGTAAAGTTTATTTAAAAAATTTCTATCCCACCCTAGGGAGAACCTTTGGGGCAGATTATAGTCTAAAACAAGGTTTAACAACAATACAATGTACGAGACAGGACTGTTTAGAGCAGGGGGCTCCAAAGTCCCTCCTTGAGGGCTGAATCCAGTCGGGTTTTCAGGATTTCCCCAATGAATATGCATGAGATCTATGTGCATGCACTGCTTTCAGTGCATATTCATTGGAGAAATCCTGAAAACCCGACTGGATTCGGCCCTCAAGGAGGGACTTTGGAGACCCCTGGTTTAGAGCTACATTCTCCCTTGCCTTCTTCACTGCCTTACACATCAGTGAGCTTACAGTCCAGTCAATGCCCAATGGGTGGACTACACCTGAAGGATTACGGAACACATTCTATTTGCATTGGTGCTGCTACAGTTGCCTTCCAACATGGCCTCCCCATGGTGGCGATCCAAGGGCTAGGACATTGAATCTCAACCACATACCAAAGCTGTCAGACCAACCAGCCTAGGAGTCCCACTTCCACTCATAACACCACTAACCAATAACTCCATCTCTTTCAGGATGGCATGAAGGGAAACAAACACTAAGGATCACTGGAAGGCATGCAACTGCTTTGTAACCCGCTTGCCTGACACCAACCTGGGACTCAATGCAAGAACTACAATCATCACCTGGTTGGGGGTTCAAGACATGAGATGGCTCCAGTTGTTCCCTTGCATTACTGACCTGCTTGAGACCATTCTAACTAGGAGGCAATGACATCAGCGTAACATCTTGCAGACAGCTCATATCAGCAGCAAAGAGAGACCTTTTTGAACTGTCTCTCCTCCTGGAAGGCACATTAATTTTCTGGTCCAACATTATCTTCCACCCACAACATGCCACATCCAGGCTCTGGTCATAAGAAGTGTGAAAAGTGAATCGACAGATTGCTCCATGAACAGAGCACATGGGCGGGGGAAAGATTTGGCATGAGTGGATCACCTCTATCATCCGTGGACACTACCACATGGATCTGACCCTACTCTCCGCTGAGGCCACACATCTGCTTATCAATGACTTTCAGGAAGACTTTGGGAGGGAGCTGGGGTTGAAAGTGAAATAAAGGGGGACCTGAGGTGATTAATTCTGCCTAAGATTGTGGCGGAGACACCTGATCACTGAAGCATCCTGCCATGGAACAGGAGATTGGTCCCATGGGGTGAGGAGTGGACCTACTATGCCTATGGGCAATGAACTCTCCACCTAGCTACTATGCAAAGCGGGTGGACTGATGAACTGACAGCAGGCATAGAACAGACTGGTGCATTGGCCTAGCTGGAAAGGAGGACATGGCAGGCCACTGCAGGGACTATTAGACAAGTTCCCTAGCTGGCAGGCAAGGTGGGGGAAGCATACAATAGGGTGTCTTTTCATGATTATGCATTAATAAAGTTGTAGCCTTTTGACTCCCAGAAGTCTGTCTGTGTATATCTTGATAATGCTGGGTATTCCTAGTGTGCACGAAAGCAGGCAACCTACAGTGCAAAATGAAAAACAGTCTAAATTCCTATTAATCTTCTAAAATATCAGGTTACAAACAGCATTTTCATTACACAGAGATAACCATACAGTGCAGCGTCAAGGTCAAACTAAACCCCTAACATAGACTTTTTGAAATAGCCATGTTTTCAGAATTTTGCAAAACACAGCATACATAGGAATCTCTAAAGGAAGTGAATTCTAGATTTTTGCAGTTGGACAATTGAATGATTTGCAATGAGTCCACATGTATTTTGCACCTTTCAGAGATGAAAAGGATAAAGTCAAGCGATCAGAGTTACGATGATCTAATAGTTGCCTAATAGTTCAGTGAATATGGAGAAACTACCAGGAGCATCTCCATATAAGTTTTAAAATGTTAAACACCATGACTTAAATTCAACTTACTTTTCTACCAGGAGCCAGTGTTCCACCATGAGTAATGGTATAAAGTGATGAATTCTTGATTAATAAAATATTAGTCTTGCTACAGTGTTCTGGATCAGCTGGAGTTATTTCGTTAATTTCATCAAAATTCCTGAGAGTAGTAGGTGATGAAAACCATTGGCTTCAAATCAACTCTTGCTTTCCTCCATGTAATATCACTGGCCTTCCTTTCTCCCTTCCCACAAAAGGGCTGGACCATTCCAAGTACATAGGTGTGCCATTGTTACAGGAATACTTAGTATGCAATCTTTGTAGCCTATTTCTGCAAATATCCAACACATCTACTCTGGAAATGCAAATACTTTTCCCAGCTACCACTGGCTCCATGCAGGGCTGTTAGTAGGATAGTGCTCATGACCTCCTTTAGATGAACACCGTCATCCCTGGGAGAATGAGACTGCAGCTCCCTTAATATCCCACCCTCATAAACCTCATCTCCTAGCACAGAGACCTCTAGGAAGATGCAGAACTTCCCATTACTAATCAAGCCTTTGGTTTATAGAAAGGGCTAACCACGCAGGGTTCTGCTTTATCAAAGAACATTCCCAGGGACACAGGATAAGGAAGTTGCATCAGAAAGGCTAGACTCAGCAGAGGAAAGGCCCCGATGGAGAAAGAACAGCCTTCAGCTCTGCCTTTGCCACATGCCACAACTCACCAGCGTTTAGAGGACCAAGGGGATGAAGGTAGGCAGAAGCCGAACATGTGCAGGTGAATGGGGGAAGACACCTGATCTGAGAGCATGGGGAGGGGGCAGAAGAAAGAGCCGTGGATCAAAGTTGAAGGGGAAGAGAGGGATGAGATGCTGGATCTGGTGCAGGGGGCTGAGGGAAGCGAGAGAGAAAAAGAAATCTGGAGCAAAGGAGAGGAGGACGAGAGGGGCAGATGAGAGGTTGTGGGGGGAACAGAGGAAAGAGGGAGAGAAGCAGAGAGTGGTCTGGTAGGCGGGGAGAGAGGAGACACTGGCCCAATTGGAGAGAGATAGGGAAAGAGAGAGAGATGTTAGACTATATAAAATGGGTGGGTAAGTGGAGGGTCAGGAAGTCAAAGGAGGAATGGAAGAGAAAGGAGAGAAACTAGACATGAGAAGAAACATGGATACAAAAGAGATGCTGGCTCTGAAGGGAGCATAGGGATAGGGACACGGATATAGAGGGGAGACAGTAGACTGGACAGAGAGTGACACATAAAAAAAGATGGATGGGATCTCTCGAAGAGAGAGAGATAATGGTTACTGTGGATGGGCAGACTGTGAATGGGCAGACTAGATAGGCCATTTAGCCTTTATCTGCCATCTTGTTTCTATGTTTGTATAAAGAAGAAATGTCATATGGGAAAGGAAATTCTGGAGAGTTAAGAAAAAAGCAGAAGAGAGATACTAGGACCAAAGCAACGCTCAGCCAATAAAGTTTTTTTTTAAAAAAGTATTGTTTTCTGAATTTATCAATTGTAATACTCGTATGTCAACTTTAGGAAATGTGCATCCTTCCTCTCCCTACCCTCCTCAGTCCCCGCTACTTTGGGACTGATGGTGTCTTCGGGGTCCTCATCTCAATTTTTTTGCCTGGGATCTATGCCACTGCCTCTGGAGACTGAGAAATAACTACTGCCTGAATCTAACCTTGAGCTCCTAATGAAAAGAGCTAAATCCAAATAATATGTCACAATAGCTATTGACACTATACTGTAAACTTAATAAAATACAGTCAAGGAATGGAATCTGTTCTTATTTTTATCATTTCATATTAAATTGTAGTTCTTGTATATTGCAGATTCACTTTAAATGCAGTCACATATTTTAGACTTCTACATCTAGCTTAGCGGGGTTTAAAAAAAGTTTGGATTATTTCCTAAAAGAGAAATCCATAAACCATTATTGAGATGGCTTGGGGAAATCCACTGCTTATTCTTGGATAATAGGTGATTCTCTTATGGACGTCGTGTACTTGGACTTCAGTAAAGCTTTCGATAGCGTCCCGCTGGACTACATTTAAGGCATCTGTCTGAATGTAAACATGATTCTGAATATGACGCCGATGTGTGATTGACACGCGATCGGTGGCCACTTTTCAGGTGGCCATCAATATTTCACTTATTTAAAAAATTTATCAACCGCCTATTTCTAGGCGGCATTACAGAAGTAATATTCATAGAATGGAACAGACAAGACTTAAACATCTCAAATTATAGATTATTCCATGTACACTCATCCCAAAACCAGCATTAGGCAAATCATCTTTTATTAAAATGCCTCTATAAAAAGTGTAGTTTTAAGGGCTCCTTTTACGAAGGTGCAGTAGCGGTTTAACGCATGTAATAGCGCGCGCTAAACCGCGGGCCACGCTATCCGCTACCACCTCCTTTTAAGCAGGCGGTAGTTTTTTGGCTAGTGCGGGGAGTTAGCGCGTTATGAAAAGTCGCACGCGTTAAACCCGATAACGCGCCTTTGTAAAAGGAGCCCTAAGCATTTTTTTTTGGGAACTTCTGAATATCAGATAGAGCCCTTTGCGGTCCAGTTAATTTGTTCCACAGTGTTACTCCTATGATGGCAATAGCGGATAGGGACACGGATCTGCCGTCATCTACTTGTAACATAGTAGATGATGGCAGATAACGACCCGAATGGTCCATCCAGTCTGCCCAACCTGATTCATTTTTAATTTTTTCTTCTTAGCTATTTCTGGGCAAGAATCCAAAGCTTTACCTGGTACTGTGCTTGGGTTCCAACTGCCGAAATCTCTATTAAGACTTACTCCAGCCCATCTACACCCTCCCAGCCATTGAATCCCTCCCCAGCCCATCCTCTACCAAACGGCCATACACAGACACAGACTGTGCAAGTCTGCCCAGTACTGGCCTTAGTTCATACTCTCATAAGTCCATTAGTGACAATCATGTCGCACCCTCAGATCTCAGAGTTCTGAGCAGTTGGTAGACAGCCATAATTTGCGATAGATACTAAGAAATCCTATGGTAAATGGCTCTGTAAACCAAAGTTAATGTCTTGAAAAAAATATGCAGTCGTACAGGTAACCAATGCAGTTTCTTCAGCCAAGGTGTTATGTGTTCAAATTTTCTTTGTCTTTGTTTAACATCAAAGAACATACCTTTGATAAGGAAAATAGCAATATCCAATCTATATATATAAAATCGGAGGTATGTATGTGTGTATGTGTGTGTGTATGTGCCGCGATCACGCAAAAACGGCTTGACCGATTTGAACGAAACTTGGTATGCAGATCCCTCACTACCTGGGGTGATATGTTCTGGGGGTCTCGCGGCCCACCTGCACACGTGGGCGGAGCTACAAACAGAAACTCAGATTTCACCCATTCATGTCAATGGAAAAAATGTAAAAAGCTGCCATTCTCACAGTAATTCAAAAACGGCTTGACCGATTTGAACAAAACTTGGTATGCAGATCCCTCACTACCTGGGGTGATATGTTCTGGGGGTCTCGCGGCCCACAACTCTATGTTGCTTGCTCAAGGGTGGGTTCACCCAAGAATTTATATGTTCTTGCTCCTGGAGGTGAAACTAAAAATGTTGTTTATAATCACGTTTTGCGTTAGTTGTATTGTATTCATTTTGTCAAATATTTCACATTATAATTTGAATATTGTACTTTTTATTAAGCTGTAAAAAATTAATTTCATTCACCACTATAAAGTATCTTTATTTGAATCCATTTACAGTGTTATTGCTATAATTAAATACCCGTGCAACGCCGGGGCATCAGCTATATATATATAAAATCGGATGTATGTATGTATGTTCCAGCATAACTCCGAAACGCATGGACAGATTTCAACCAAACTTGGTATACATATCAATTGCTATCTGGGAAAAAAATACTGTGGGGGTGGGAAGGGGATGACATGTAAAGACTCATCGAAAAAGACAGATATTGCTTTGACCAATGGTGTGAAGCTTGGGGAATGATGTCACAAAGTCAGAATGATGTCACAGTCAACAGTATATAAGGAAGTGCCGCTGTGGTGTGATGTGGTGAAGCCGAAACTGAAAATTTGTGTGATGTTATTCCTCAAGTGAATGTTCCTGAAGGGAATTTATATCCGGGCAACGCCGGGTGATCAGCTAGTTAGGGAATAATAATTGTCATAATTAACATAAATTGTACTATGATAATAGTCCACACTTGAGGAGAGAGAGTCAAGCACAAACAAGGGTAGTTGAATTTCAAGGAAAAAGGAAACATATCAATATACTCATAAGTATAGAGCAAATCGGTTGTATTATTACTACACAGTCTGGACGGTGGTATCAGTAGGCATCTGTGGGGCTACGGAAGCCGCTTTACCCTCCAGGAAAAATTGCAATTGGTCAGGTTCATAAAAGACATATCTATTAGTTTGATAGTTAATACAACATTTACATGGAAAGTGCAGCTGAAAGGTAGTTCCTAGACCAGGGGTAGGGAACTCCGGTCCTCGAGAGCTGTATTCCAGTCATTTTTTCAGGATTTCCCCAATGAATATGCATGAGATCTATTTGCATGCACTGCTTTCAATGCATATTCTTTTGGGAAATCCTGAAAACCTGACTGGAATACGGCTTTCGAGGACCGGAGTTCCCTACCCATGTCCTAGACACAATACTGATTGATGTAACATTAGAAATTTTTCCCGACGCAATTGCATCCATTTAGAGACATCAGGAAAAACCATAAAATTCAACATTCTCTGCCATAAAGAATAGACGAAGAACTTTGTGTTCAAATTTTCTAACCCCACAAATTAACCTTGCGGCAGCATTTTGGTTCATTTGTAATGCTTTACAGTTTACACTGTACTGTTGAAATCCCTAAATAAAGGGCATTGCAATAGTCCAGTTTCGATAAAACTATCATTTGTACCACGATCCGGAAATCATATATCGACATCATCGATTTTAAGCAACTCAACAGAATCAGGCCCTAAGGCAGGGGTAGGGAACGCCGGTCCTTGAGAGCCGTATTCCAGTCGGGTTTTCAGGATTTCCCCAATGAATATGCATGAGATCTATTTGCATGCACTGCTTTCAATGCATATTCATTGGGGAAATCCTGAAAACCCGACTGGAATACGGCTCTCGAGGACCGGAGTTCCCTACCCCTGCCCTAAGGGTCCAGGTTTTTATTTTGTTGGTGCTAACATCTGCTTATTTCACATACCTAGCCTGCTATATGTAGTCTCTGAGTGTTTTCTGAAAGCCTGGCCCTTTTTAATTCACTTCTGTATTTTCAAATCACAGATCACCTCGACTTTCAACCTGTGAGGCTGCCTTATACGTGCTCCGTATGTGAAAGATCCCCAAAGGGAGAATTAACCAAGCCTAATTACAGCAGCTAATTGATAGTTTCTAAGTGTTCTGGGTGCCACTCCATGCTGAGTTTGTGTGAAAGGAGTAAGCAGTCATCCTGCCTGCACCTGCCAGGAGACAGGAGGTAGCAGAGACTTGATATAAAATAAATCACATGTTTGGAGACAGGAGCAAATAACTCCTTCCAAACATAAATGGTAATGAACAGGTTGAGAAAATCAAAAGTGTAGGTGTCAAGAAACAGGAATCAGGTGTTGGTTTTTTTTTTGTGGGGGGGGGTGTTTACGCAGACTGTGTGAAAATGCATGTGTTGAGAGAGAGGTGCGTGTGTGTGTGTGGGGGGGGGGGGATAACAGTTCTGGGTGAATGTGTTTGTGTGTGTTAGAGAGGGGTGTTGGAAGGTAGTGACAATGTTGTGTGAGAATCTGTTAAAGAAGGATGCTGGAGGTAGTAACAGTTCAGTGTAAGTGTGTTTTAGAGACAGGTATACATAGGGTTGGTAATTGACTCCAGATTCAAAAAGGGTTGACCCATTTATTTATTGAGATTTATTAGCTGCCTTTATGAAGAGATCCTCCCAAGACAATGTACAGGAGATACAGTTTGACACCAAATTTAGAATCTTGTTAACAGTATAATAATGGTACAATGACAAAATATAAACATGAATACTGTACAGTCAATGGGGTAAACTTGGAAACAGCAAACTGAAACGTAATAATAGGACTACCATGAAACAGTTCCACAAATATTCACATTTAACAGCACTGTAGGACAATCATATGATAGATGCCAGTACAATACAAATAATGCCATAATAGACAGCATGAATGAGACTTAGAGGGGACATGATTGAAACTTTCAAGATCATGAAGGGTATAGAGAAGGTAGAGAGGGACAGATTCTTCATACTTGCGGGGGGTAACAATAACAAGAGGGCACTCGAGGAAATTGAAGGGAGACGGATTCAGAACAAACGCTAGGAAGTTCTTCTTCACTCAAAGGGTGGTGGACACCTGGAACGCACTTCCAGAGGAGGTGGTAGAGCAGAGTACGATTTTGGGGTTCAAAAAGGGATTGGACGAATTCCTGAAGGAAAGGGGAATTGAGGGGTATGATTAGAGGGATATTATACAAGGCAAAATGTTGTATGTAAAAGATCACTAACAGGTCTTTGACCTGGAGGGCTGCCGCGGGAGCGGGCTGCTGGGCACGATGGACCTATGGTCTGACTCAGCAGAGGCAATGCTTATGTTTTTATGTTCTTATGTAACATAAGAATAGCCTTACTGGGTCAAAACAATGGTCCATCAAGCCCAGAAGCCCATTCTCACGGTGGCCAATCCAGGTCACTAGTACCTGATCAAAACTCAAACAGTAGCAACATTCCATGTTACCGATCCAGGGCAAGCAGTGGCTTCCCCCATGTCTTTCTCAATAACAGACCATGGACTTTTCCTCCAGGAATTTGTCCAAACCTTTCTTAAAACCAACTACACCAGTGGTCTCAAACACGCAGCCCGGGGGACACATGCGGCCCTTCAGGTACAGTTTTGAGGCCCTTGGTATGTTTATCATAATCACAAAAGTAAAATAAAACAGTTTTCTTGATCATATGTCTCTTTAGCTATAAATTACAATATTATTAAGACTTGGCCAAAAGGAAAGATTAATAAACTATAAAGAGTTTTACCTCATGCAAAATTGTCATTTCTTTAATAAGATATTAACTATTTTTTCTGAGGCCCTCCAAGTACCTACAAATCCATAATGTGGCCCTGCAAAGAGTTTGAGTTTGAGACCACTGAACTACACTATCTGCTCTTACCACAACCTCTGGCAATGCGTTCCAGGGCTTACCTATTCTCTGAGTGAAAAAATACCAGCGAGACACCTAATAAGCATCCATTATAACATTTGGATAACATAGATATGATACTCATGTTGTTCCTACAATACAATGAAAACCAAAATCCACAGGAAATGGACCAAAATTCCACAAACCAAACGAGAGTAAGCAAATTTCCACAAAGTGGAACAAGTTCTTGGATCGCCACGAGATTAATTATAAAATGTTTATTAAAATCATATACAGCAGTCTGTGTCGAGAAATACAATGGTCACTGGCTGCCTTTGGCGCTAAACAACCTAGGAACCTGTACAGATTTGCAGTTCTGATATTTCAACTGACTTCTCCCAACAAAGCAAGACTACAAGTCTCTGCATTCAATGGGGCAAATCCAGAACTGGATCAACCCTGTTTGGTGAATCTGAAGCCAACTGGCAACCCTAGCTTTATTTGAATATAAATGTATAATAAGGGAGGGGGTATGTTATTAGAGCAGTGACAGTTTTGTGTGAGAGGGTCTGTTAAAAGGGTGTTGAGAGGTAGCAGCAGACTTGTGTGAGTATGTATGTGTGTGTGAGTTAGAGAAGGGTGTTGTGACAGTGTTGTGTGAGAGAGTGTGTTTTAGAGACAGTTGGATAGGGCTGTCTGTCAATATGTGTGTGTAACACGGGAAGAGAGCAGTGATAGTGTTGTGCAATTGTGTGTACCAGCCAGGGGTGTTGGAAGGCAGACTGTCCCTCTTTCAACTTCAGGCAGGTTTAGAGGCCCCTGTAACAGGGCAGTTGCCCTGTTTGCCCACCCGCAGGCCCTGGTGACAGTACTGTATGAGGGTGTGGTAAATTAGTGTAGGACGATGTTTCGCAAACCTTCCAAGCCAAGTGCCTCCTAAGCCTAACAAATACCAACTGAGTACCCCCGCCCAAGCTCTTCCCCAGACCCGCCCAAACTCCGCCCCTGCTGCCACCCGACACGCTCCATCCATCCTGAAGCAGCTGATTCCTCCCTGCCACCCGACACACTCCATCCCCTCCTGCAGCCCGATACACTTCATCTATCCATCCCCTGCCGCCACCGCAACTCCAGACAGGGACAGGGCAGGCACATGCAGTGATTACACGCAGCCAGCCTACAACCCCCCCCCCCCACGCCCCCCGATATCAATTCTGACATTGGAGAGAAGGTTGGCCGGCCCAGAATCTTTTCTCCAACATCAGAATTGACATTGGTGGGAAGGCTTGTGGGCTGGCCACGTGCAGTTGCTGCACACGCCTGAACCGTCCATGCCCGGAGTTGTGGTGGCAGGGGATGGATGGATGGAGCGTGTTGGGTGGTGGTAGAGGGGGGAGGGGACAGGCAGCATGAGATCCAGGACAGCAGCCAGCCTGCGTACCCCCAAAAGGCAGCCCACGTACCCCCTAGGGTATGTGTACCCCCTAGGGTACGTGTACCGCAGGTTGAGAAACACTGGTATAGGAGAAGAGAAGCCTTATGAGGTAGTTACAGTCAGTGGTATGTGAGTATGTGGTATGTTACAGAATGGGTGTGTTTGTGGGTGTGGGTGTGTATGCACGTGTGCACGTGTATATGCATGAGCTGCCAGCACTGCTCTGTTCTTTTCTCACGCACAGTAGTGTCTCAACAGTCTAAGAAGAGTTTATGATCTCACACTGCTTGTCTGAATCACTCTCCTGCCCTTGAATCACCTTGTAGAAAGCACTTCCATTCTCAATCCTCTCTTTGTGTTTGACTTACAGACAGCATGAGTGCGACTGTGTAGCAAACTTCCCATTACAATAAACAGCCGCTGGAAGTAACCCGTGCCACAGAAAGAAAAAAAAAAAAAAAAGGCAATGAACAGGGCTGGTCGTGGAATTTCAACTCTTTAACAAAATGCATTCTTGACAGGGGGAGAGGGCATTCTCTGCTGAGCTCTGTGTGACACTTATAAAAACTGAACCGCAAGTGCAGTGACGCCGGAGTGCCCAAGTGCCTGGCTTCTGAGCCGCAATTTACAGCGTAAGTTGCAAGGTGCAAAGAACCCGGGTCAGTGTGAATGCAGCGCCACCGCTGTGCAGTGTACGCAGTGTGGTTGCAAGAAGTCTACCTTTGCTGCTTGCTTTGTTGTCCCGTTTCCTTCCCCCTCTGACAGCTCTCTCTGCGTGCCTTCTGAGACTGCCATCCCTCACATTCAGTGCTGAGTGTGTTCGCTTCTATTACTGTTCAAAGCTGCGCTAATGTCAGCCCTCGATGAGGCCCTGTCGTCTTTCAAAGCCATTATTCATTACTGCAAGGCAAATACACAGCGCTCTGTGCATTACGTGCCATTCAGGAGATAATGACAGTAATCTGTTGATGATCTCTTAATGGGATTGGTATAATTGTGTACTCTCAGGCTCCAGAGCTCTTGATTGGGCATATAATTCAGGGACTGAAAGGCATAATGGTTGAGATACTACTGTTCCTTTGCTGTTTACTTTTGGAGATGGATGAATTTAATTTTTAGTTAACAGAGGCAGAATTTTGCATTTTACACAGAAAATATGGTTTCTTAGGCTCGAAAAAGTGCTAAGGTTCTAATCCTGGCTCTGATTTTGGTATCCAAGCAGAGTCACTTTATTTCCCCCTAGTCTAAAACGTGGGATGAACACAGAGGATCTAGAATCAGAAAATAATATTAAAAATTGAACTAGGGGGTCACGTGATGCTGGAGACCTGATCGGACGTGCCTCTCTGCAGCTCCGGGCCACTCCGCTCTAAATCTTGCTTTCAAACCCGCAGACCGGGGGGGGGTTTGGGGGGGTGCATCGCGCTTTTCCTTTCCCTGCAGACGGGGAGGTGGGGTGCGCCTCCGCGTTGCTTTTTGGGCATTTATTGCTGGTTATGCCGACTAAACTTCAGCGAGGAGCAAAGGCTAAACATTCTGCGCCGGGACCTAAGATGGCGGAGCAGCACGCGGTACCGATGTTCACCCTGCAAGACGCGGCCGTGCAAGAACTAACGCGCTCCCTTACCTTAGTCATGGAAGACAAACTCACCAAAATTCAATCTTTTATGGAAGAAATGAGAGAGCGATTAGAATCCCAGACGAATTGTCTGCAAGGCGCCGAGGACCGCATCGCACAACAGGAGGTCCGCACGGACAGCTTTGAGGAGCACCTCCGCACTATGGAAACATCTGCAAAAACCTTAACGGAGCGAGCAGAAGACCAGGAGAACCGTGGTCGAAGGAACAACCTGCGATTCATTGGAATCCCTGCCTCTGTGCGCGATGTGGATCTTCGCTCTCGACTCGAGGCGTGGCTGCTTTGATATACAGGCCCCTCTGGCCCCGCTGTTGATTGAAAGGGCGAGTGGGGATCCACAATGAGGAAGAGCAGCGTCTGCGCCCTGTCATTGCCCGCTTTCTCAATTTTGCTGTGAAGGAGAGGATCCTGTTCCTGTACCGAAAAGGGAGAGAGCTGCAGTTTGAGGGCCAAAAAATTCTCCTCTTCCAGGATTTTTCCCCGCAAGTTTCCTATCAACGACGTGCTATGGCACCCTTTTGCAATGAGCTCTTCAAACGTCACATCAGAGTTAATCTTTTGTACCCGACTCGAGCCCGTATATTTCACAATAATAAAGTCACCTTCCTGGACACCCCACAGGCTATGGAGCAATTCATCCAAAAGCTCCCCCCTGTGTTGGCTCCCCCTCGGGTGGGTGACTGAGGGCTCTGCTCTTAACTTTACTCTGCTTGTTCATACGGTCTAGAGGCCTGGCCGTTGCTGAGGTCTGAGGGCTTTGTTTCCTTCTACATCTTGTTGCCCTGACCGTTTACGATTTGGACCTTTTCTCTAAGTCAGGGGAGTACTTTGGTTTTCTGCTTTTGCTCCTCTTCTCTGTTCCATTGGGAGCATGAGGGGGCGATTTCTGCTTTAACCCTAGACTGTGGACTGATGTATGCTGCATGTGTTGTTACACGGGGTGCTCCCTTTGTGGGGCGCCTGTCACCTGTTCTTTTTATGGTTGTTCTTTACTATTCCTGTTACTAGGGTACATACCTTTCTCTATCTGTTCAACTGTTATTCTTGTTCTTGCTCATGGTGTTATTTGCATCTGATTGATATGCCTTTTCTTTCTTTTGGGTTATCCTCTATTTTGTACTTCATTTTTTGCTGGGTGGGAGTGACCCAGAGCTGCTGTATCTATGCTGTGCTGTTGTATTGGGGTAGACTGTATGGTCTGGGGAGGGAGGGGAGGGGGGTAGGAGGGGGGTGGGGTGAGGGGCTTACAATGTGTGTGTGTGTGTGTATGCTTGGTTGGGTTGTTTGTATTTTGCCTGGGACTCTAGGGCACGGCGATTTGTCTCTTGTGTGGCTGCGACAGATGCTGCGAAAGGTGGACAGTTTTATTCATGATTTGTGGAGAGGGGGGATTTGGCTGGGACATTCCCTCTCTTCTTTATGGTTTTTGGTTCCTCCAGTTGTATTTCATCTCTTCACTTACCACAATGGCTAACTTAAATGTTAATTCTTTAAATGTTGATGGTTTTCACTCTCCTGTGAAACGTACCAAGATTCTAACCTATCTGAGGAGGGAGCGTTGTGACATAGCTTTTCTTCAGGAGACCCACCTGTCCGCCACTGAACATCTCAAACTTCGGAGGGATTGGGTGGGCCAGGTGGGTTTCTCTGCTTATTCTTCCCGAAAGCGTGGGGTGGCAATCTTGATTCATAAGAACATTCCCTTCAGTATCCATAAGGAAATCAAGGATCCGGAGGGCAGATACCTGTTTCTGATTGGAGATTTGTGGGGTTCCCCTCTGGTGCTGGGTACGGTCTATGCTCCGAATGTTTATTCCCATGATTTTTTCTCTTCCCTAGTGGGGATATTGGCAGTCTACTCCTCCCATCAGCTGATCATCGGGGGAGATTTCAATGTGGTGGCGGAGCCCCTTTTGGATTGTAAGCCTGCTAAAACTGCAACTCGGGGACATTATGACAGAGGGATACCTTTCCTTCTTCAAGAATTGGGATTGTTGGATGCCTGGCGAACCTTGAATCCACTTGATAGTGATTTTTCCTTCTATTCACACCCTCATAATGTGTACACTCAAATTGATTATATTCTCGTTTCTGATGGATTGTTTTCTAAATTGACCAGGGCTGCTATGGCCACTCCTTTGCTGTCGGACCATGCTCTCTTGGGCGTTACTCTGCAATTTTCTCCTGCCTCTCCTGATAGGGTCTGGCAGATGTCTCCCCACCTGTATTCGGACCTTTCTTTTCGGACTTATCTGGGACAGCGGTGGGAGGACTTCCTCCAGACGAACGGAGCGGAGGACGTGGGCCCGGTTACATATTGGGAGGCGGCCAAGGCTGTTTTGCGAGGGCATGTGCTGGCCTATTCCGCTGCTGCTAAGAAAAAACGTGATAGGGAGTTGTTGTCCCTGACTGCTGAGTTGCAACGCCTACGGCGTTCCCATATCTCGAGTCTTACCCGTGCTTTGCGGGACAGGCTTCAGGTTGTTAAACATCAGATCAACACTATTCTTACCCAGCGGGCCTCCCGGAATATTTACTTTTACAAATACAAGCTGCATGCTTGGGGCAACAAAACTGGTCGATTACTTGCCAATTTGATAAGACCTCCCAGAGCCCGGCATGTCATCACCCACATCAAAGACGGAGCGGGGCGGGTGTATACTCAGCAACAGGCGATTACAAACCAATTTCTTCAATTTTACCAACGGCTCTATGCCGAACAGCCGCCTGATGATAGAGCGAGGGATGCCTTTTTCTGTAATTTGCCCTTGCCCACGATCTCTGATCAACAAAAGAATGTGCTTAACCGACCGATTAGTGGGGAAGAGTTGCAATTGGTTATTCGTAAACTTAAGCTGGCTAAAACTCCTGAG
Source organism: Geotrypetes seraphini (assembly GCF_902459505.1). NCBI lineage: Eukaryota > Metazoa > Chordata > Amphibia > Gymnophiona > Dermophiidae > Geotrypetes > Geotrypetes seraphini. The sequence goes on along the minus strand of NC_047089.1, from coordinate 218,021,812 downwards.
CCGGATGGTTTTGGCCCGGAGTTTTATAAGCTCCTGCCTCCCTCTGCCTTATGCTCTTTGCAGGCTTACTTCATGGGGCTTCGGTTGGAAACGCCTCCCGGTAATACTCACAATAGCGCTCACATTATCATCTTGCCGAAACCGGGGAGACCTGCGGACCAACTGGGTTCTTATCGACCTATCTCATTCCTGAATCAGGATGTTAAGCTTCTTGCTGGGATCTTGGCGTCGCGTCTTAACACGATTCTTCCGGATCTGATCCATGAGGATCAGGTGGGCTTTGTCCCTGGGAGGCATGCCTCTATGAATTTACTTAAAGTGCTCACGGTATTACAGCTTCCCTATCATGCCTCCGATAAAGCTTTGATAACTAGTCTAGACGTAGAGAAGGCGTTTGATATGGTTTCCTGGTGACACCTCTTTTGGATCCTTGACCGATACGGCATCTCGGGGGATTTCGTCGCCTGGGTGGCTGCTTTATATACTAGCCCTAAGTCCCAGCTGCTGATCAACGGGGGATCTCTGAGCCCTTTTTTCTTGGTCGGGGCACACGGCAGGGTTGCCCATTGTCTTCCTTGCTTTTCCTTCTTTCTCTTGAACCCCTGGCCATCTGAATCCTACAGGACCAGGATCTTCAGGGCTTGGGCATCGGGGGACATGAATTTCGTATTAGTATGTTTGCTGATGATATCCTGCTTTACGTTCGGCATGCTGATGTCAACCTTCCTCGCTTGATGAATATTATTAACTCGTTCGGACTCTTTACCGGCTTAAAGGTTAACTATGATAAAACCGAAGCTTTGTGGTTGCATGACTCCCCGGGTAATACCTGGTTCAAAGGGCTGGGAGTGGGTATTGCGCCTGGGAAACTGAAATATTTGGGGATCTTTCTCTACCAGGATCCGAAAAAGTTCTACGAAGCCAATATAACGGCAACTATTGGCCGGATCCACTCCCTTTGTCATAAATGGAGATCCCTCCCCTTATCCCTGATGGGCCGGGTAGCCCTGGTGAAGATGGTTCTCTTCCCCAAACTTTTGTACGCGGTGCAGTCGGTGCCCTTTTGGGTTAGTCGAGAGGATGAGCGCCACTATAATTTTATTGTCTGCAAGTTTATCTGGAATGCTAAACAAGCACGCATTGGCTTCCTCAAATTGTCCTCAAAGCGCAGGGGGGGCTCGGTCTTCCAGACATCCGCCTCTACAATGTCGCTTCTCTTTTTCGTTGGATTCATGAACATTTGACCTTACATCGGCGCTATTCCCCATTGGATCTTTTAGCTACTTGCTGTTCCCCTGTGTCTTTTGTTTCGTTCATACATGGGATCCAGGATTCGCCGGTCTCTCCGAGGTATCCCTCGTTGCTTTTTCTTCATGCCTTTCAAAAAGCTTGGGCTTGGTGGAGGAAACTTCAGCATAGAGTGCCTCACCCGTCCCCCTTTCTATCTCTAATTGGCAACCCTAATTTTGTTCCTGGTTTTCGGGGTCTGCCTGGCTTGAGGGGTCGTGATGAGCGTGAGTCCACCATACGTGATTTATTATATTTGGGGGGTGGACGATTCCCCTCTTTTTCTTTACTTTGCACCCATTGGGGGCTCCCCACTACTCAGATTTACCTCTATTTCCAAATTAAACATTATTATGACTCTCTAGCCACTGTTCCTGCTGACACTTGGGATTGTGGCTCTTTGGATGAACGGGCTCTTGCTGTGCCACCCCAAAAGAACAAGATTGCTACCTGGTACGCAGAGGGTAGGGAGGGTCAGGGGACGCAATGCCTTCAACCCATAGTGTCTGACTGGTCCAGGAACCTTGGTTTGACGGTGTCTCTTCATGATATACATGTCTTTTTTCAGAATATATATTTGTTTGTTAAAAATGTTTCTTTACAGGAAACCCAATTTCGTATACTGCATAGAGTCTATCTTACCAGATCTAGAGGTTTTCACATGGGGTTGTGGCCTGATAATCTTTGTGCTAAATGTCATCTTTCCCCTGACACCTATCTGCATTCTTTTTTTATCTGCCTGGAGCTAACTTTCTGGGTCCTGGTATGTAGGTGCCTAGAGGATATCTTTGGCTGTACCCTCCCATGGAATCCGCCTGCCTTACTGCTAGGCGATGTGCAGGACTTGTTTTAACAGAACCTCAGGGTGTCCTCACAGAAATTTGTTCTCCATGCCATCTTGGTGGGAAAGAAGCTTATTCTGCAACATTGGGCTTCCTCGGAGGTGCCCTCATTTCCTGTATGGTCGAGCCGCATGGGAACTTTGGCATCATTTGAGTTGCAAACTTATTCTAAGCGTTCGCAAGTTCACTGGAAAGAACACTGTGCACTTTGGGACAAATTTTTGATGCATTGTTCTGCATCTTCATCCTAATTGCTGCCTAACTGGTGTTTGTTGGGCTTGCTTCCCCATTTGAATTTCTTTCAACTCACTATATTTGTTACTGCCATATGTGGTTTGTTATTTGACCCTGATATTTGCCGCCGTGCATGGTGTCTCTCTTAGTCTGTATGTGGAGTGTGCGTGTGGGGGGGTGGGGAGTGTGATTGTTGTTTGGGTGTGTGATGCCTGGGCTGTGCTGGTATGCCTGTGGGGTGCGTCTGTGGGTTGTTCTATAATTTGCAGGGGGTTTTAGTCTTCTTATACAAAACACTGGGTATTTGAGATGACGCTATTCTAGTATTTCATGTGTTTGTTTTCTTATACATACTTTGATACCTGTTTGATGTTCCTGACGCTTCTGTACTGCCTTTGCTGTTTGATATTGCTACTCTTGTCTGTTGTCTTCTTTTACCCAATAAAGATGATTATACAAAAAAAAAAAAAAAATTGAACTAAGGCCAGTACTGGGCAGACTTGCACAGTCTGTGTCTATCTGTATATGGCTGTTTGGGAGAGGATGGGCTGGGGAGGGCTTCAATGGTTGTGAGGGTATAGATGGGCTAGAGTAGGTTGTAATGGAGATTTCGGCAGTAGGAACCCAAGCACAGTACCGGGTAGAGCTTTGGATTCTTGCCCAGAAATAGCAAAGAAGAAAAAATAAATTTAAATTGAATCAGGTTGGGCAGACTGGATGGACCATTTGGGTCTTTATCTGCCGTCATCTACTATGTTACTATGTTACCAATCCAGTTGTAGTTGAAGGAGAACAGAGCAATTCTGCTACAACAATAAGAATAAGGAATGCTATTAAACTTCATTTCTCTCTTTTCCTGTTTTGTAGGGTTACCATATGACTCCAGAAAAAGAAGGACAGACATCTGGGTTTTACTTCTGCTGAAAGCAATGGAAGTAAGGAGGACACATAGAGGCATCTGGGCTTTTTTACTTTCATTGAAAGCAACGGTAGTAAAACCCGGCTGTCTCAATCCGTCCTCCTATTTCTGGAGCTATATGCTAATCCTACTGTTTTGGAAGGCGTCATATGGAAGCTACAGTATGTACAAGGCCACTAAAGCTATAAACTTTCCGATTTAATCCAATTAACAGGGCTCTCTGTACCAAAAACTAGCACCAAAAAAGAACAAAACTTAGCAGCCTGCCATCAGATCAACCTCACAGGAGCCCACCACATCCTAGTCCAGGGGTGTCAAAGTCCCTCCTTGAGAGCCGCAATCCAGTTGGGTTTTCAGGATTTCCTCAATGAATATGCATGAGATCTATTAGCAAACAATGAAAGCAGTGCATGCAAATAGATCTCATGCATATTCATTGGGGAAATCCTGAAAACCCGACTGGATTGCGGCCCTCGAGGAGGGACTTTGACACCCCTGTCCTGGTCCCTAGTTCAGCTCAACAAACATATACTCAGGTTCTTCTCTTGCTTCAGGGTCAGAGTTTCTATCAGCAGACCTAAAAGCACCTCTAACCAGATCTCATGGCAGCTGACAGTGGCTTGCCCTTCAGCCTTAGGTGGAGTCGTGAATTGCTGTATACATGCACACACAGCTAAATACCCAGATTAGATTATTTTTAAATTTGTTGACTAGGAAACCTAGATTAAGATCAGTCTCTTGCTTTTAATTGGGTCCTGGAAGCAAAAACAGGCTTCTGTCTTTTTGCATCATTTAAAAATTAAACTAACATAATAAAAACAAACATCAGCATTTCAAAATTTGCAAATATAGTACATGTTAAATCATTTTAATACAATTATATTTGTATAGGGTATATTTCACTTTACTGAATAACTTCAGATAATAAAATGAATAAGTGTGTTTATGTGAAGTGTTCAGTGTCCAGAACTGCAAGCAAGCCGCTAAAGAGTTTTTATAGGGACCATCATCCCACTCTCACATCACCTTTGCTCTAAACATCAATTGTAAATTGGAACCAGGCACTTATCTGAGAGATTATAGACACTCAAAGGCTCCATCTTGAATTAACAGTCACTCTTCACAGCTCTGCAGGAGAAATTCCTCCATTGTGACATCCCCTCAAACCATTTAAAAAAAAAATTATATTTATTGAAACTGTACAATCAGTGATCAGAACAGGTATAAAACATAATAGGACAAGAAGTACAACAATCTATGAAATGGATCCACAACTGCACAAACAGAATAATAATAACAGAACAAGGCTCACTGGGCACCAGTCCCATCGCAATAATGATTTTCTATTTTATCCCCCGAATGCACGGAGTGTCTGGTGTGTTTTGGACTGGTGCCCTCAAACCATTTTAATATACTGTACAGTATACATGGTGTCCACAAAGTCTCTTTAAACATAAGAATTGCTACTGCTAGGTCAGACCAGTGGTCCATCGTGTCCAGCAGTCCGCTCATGTGGCGGCCTCCAGGTCAAAGACCAGTGATCTAAATGAGTCCAGCGTACGTTCCAGTTTAGCAGGAACTTGTCCAACTTTGTCTTGAATCCCTGGAGGGTGTTTTCCCCTATAACAGCCTCCGGAAGAGCATTCCAGTTTTCTACCACTCTCTGGGTGAAGAAGAACTTCCTTACGTTTGTACGGAATCTATCCCCTTTTAACTTTAGACAATGCCCTCTCGTTCTCTCTACCTTGGAGAGGGTGAACAACCTGTCTTTATCTACTAAGTCTATTCCCTTCAGTATCTTGAATGTTTCGATCATGTCCCCTCTCAGTCTCCTCTTTTCAAGGGATAAGAGGCCCAGTTTTTCTAATCTCTCGCTGTATGGCAACTCCTCCAGCCATAACCATTTTAGTCGCTCTTCTCTGGACCTTTTTGAGTAGTACCATGTCCTTATTCATGTATGGCGACCAGTGCTGGATGCAGTATTCCAGGTGAGGGCGTACCATGGCCCGGTACAGCAGCATGATAACCTTATCCAATCTGCTCGTGATCCCCTTCTTAATCATTCCTAACATTCTGTTCGCTCTTTTCGCAGCCGCCGCGCACTGTGTGGACGGCTTCATTGACTTGTCGACCAGTACTTTTTCCTGGGGGTCTCTCCGAGTACCACACCAGACATCCTGTATTCATGTATAAGATTTTTGTTACCGACATGCATCACCTTACACTTATCCACATTAAACCTCATTTGCCATGTCGCAGCCCATTTCTCAAGCGTGTTTATGTCACGTTGCAGGTCTTCGCAATCCTTCTGCATCTTCACCACTCTGAATAACTTCGTATCGTCCGCAAATTTAATCACTTCGCTCGTCGTACCAATTTCCAGGTCATTTATAAATATGTTGAAGAGCACGGGTCCAAGCACCGAAACCTGCGGCACTCCACTCGTGACGCTTTTCCAGTCTGAGTATTGTCCATTTACCCCCACTCTCTGTTTCCTATCCGCCAAACAGTTTTTAATCCACATGAGTATTTCACTCTCGATTCCATGGCTCACAATTTTTTGAAGTAGTCATTCATGCGGGACCTTGTCGAATGCTTTCTGAAAATCCAGATATACAATGTCAACCGGCTCACCCTTTTCTATCTGCCTGTTTACTCCCTCAAAGAAGTGCAGAAAGTTCATCAAGCAAGATCTTCCCTTGCTGAAGCCATGGTGGCTGGTCCTCATCAGATTGTGCCCATCAAGGTGATCCATGATGCGGTCCTATATGAGCACCTCTACCATCTTTCCCGGTACTGAGGTCAGACTCACCAGTCTGTAGTTTCCAGGATCTCCCCTTGAACCTTTCTTGAAGATCAGCGTGACATTCGCCACTTTCCAGTCTTCCGGAATCCTTCCCGATTTGAAGCAGTTCAGTTATAGCCCCTTTCAGTTCCTTGATTACCCTCGAATGGATGCCATCCGGTCCCGAAGATTAATCATTTTTAAGCCTATCAATCTGCCTGTATACCTCTTCTAGGCTGACCATCAATCCTGTCAGTTTCCCATCCTCATTTCCTGCATATAGCCTGTAGGCTTCCGGTATGTTGTGTATATCCTCTTCGGTAAATACAGACACAAAAAATGTGTTCAGTTTGTCGGTGATGGTTTTGTCCTCCTTTAGCACTCCCTTTATTCCATGGTCATCCAACGGCCCCACCACTTCCTTCGCAGGTCATTTCCCCTTAATATATCAAAAGAATGGCTTGAAGTTTTTCGCCTCCTTGGCTATTTTCTTCTCAGTCTCTTTTGGCCTTTCTTACTGCCTTGTGGCACCTGCTTTGATGTTGTTTGTGCTTTTTCCAGTTTTCGTCCATTTTTTACTTTTTCCATTCCTTAAATTAAGTCTTGTCTCTGATCGCTTCCTTCACTGCTACAGTGAGCTACGCCAGTTCCTTGTTCTTTTTCCTCTTGGATCCCTTGGTGATATGCGGTATATATAGATTTTGCGTCTCGGTGATCGTGTCCTTGAAAAGGGACCATGCTTGCTCTAGCATTTTTACAGTGCTTATCCTCTTCTTAATGTTCTTCCCCATCATGAGTCTCATCCCTTTCGTAATTCCCTTTTCGGAAGTTCAGTGCTGTTGTCTTGTGAATTTCAAAAAGCTATGTATGTAGACTTGGGCCTTGCTCCTTTATGAATAATTGTTGATCTTTCTTATTTCTGTTTTGGCATTCCTTGTTTCTTTTGGTTTTTTTTTTCATTTGATGTAAACTGCTTTGACCTTTATTTTTCATAAGGTGGTATATAAAAGATGAATAAACATAAACAAACTCCCCTCTTTTACTAAGGTGCGATAACCGATTAGCACACGCTAATTGAATTAGCGCTTGCTAAACACTAACGCGTCCATAGACTAACATGCACGTGTTAGCGTTTAACGCGTGCTAAATCGATTAGCGCACTCTAAATCGATTAGCGTACCTTAGTAAAATAGGGCCAAAGTTAATTTTACCTCCCCTCCCCCCCTTTTACAAAACTGCATTAGGCTTTTTTATTGCCACTGACGGCGGTATTAACTCCGATGCTCATAGGAACTCTATGAGCATTGGAGCTAACACCATCGCGGCCGGTGATAAAAAAAAAGCCTGATGTGGCTTCGAAAAAGGGGGGGGGGGAGTTAAAAACATAAGGAGAATTGGTATTCTCAGAGTAGCAGGAGCAATTGAAAGTAGACTTTTTCATCTGTTGAACATGAAGAAGATTTTTCAGGATTAAGTTTTCATTTCTGAGCAGAACACCAGGAAGTGATAGCATCTAGACAGTACCGTAATTAAAATTTGAGAGAAATTCAATAGCTCAAAAGAGAAGAAGTCTATATAGGTCACTAGTTAAATGTCATCTGAATAAAAGCACCACTGGCATCAAAAGTCTGTATTAGAATAACTAGGAGAACAGGAAATACATTAACAGGTTACAGGTTACCTCATTTCATATACCATTTGTCTTACAATACAGCAAATAAAGTGGTTTGCAATAACAATTATGAGAAAGAGTTAGAAATCTTCAGATACAATTTTCAAAAAAAAAAAAAATTAAAACTAAATCCTGCAGAATTCTACAAAAAACAAAAGACATGCAGTTTGGATACCAATGATGTCCATTTTACTATGACACAATGATTAGTCAGAAAAAAATTTAACTAATATATGCCTTTCTCTTCCAGACTCAGGGGAGATTAGGGGTGAGAAGGTCAAATACTGAACTTGTGTCTAAGAGGACAAAAATTGCTTTTTATTTTCAACGATCTTAGCCAGGGGCTCCCAACCTAGCGCTTGAGACACATCCAGTCAGTCAGGTTTTCAGAATACCCACAATGCATGTGCATGAGATAGATCTGCATATAATGAAGTCAGTACATGCAAATATTCTCATGTATATTCTTTGTGGATATTTTGAAAACCTCTATGTCCTGAGGAGTGGGTTGAGAACCCCTGAACTAAACTGAAGATATTTCATTTGTCAGAGCTATCGAGGTCGTTTCTGTACTGTGTGAGGGACAAACCCAGACTGTCTGTAATATAGAGCATTGGCTTCATCCAGAAAATCATTTAATTGAAGAGATAGAATCTTGTGTGTTACAGTGTGAATATTGTCATCACAGTAAGGTCAAGAGTTGGTTTGTTTGACAGCTTCATTCCAGTATATAGGATGCACCCTTGTATATGGGTGGTGTTGATCATTACATTACATTACATTAGTGATTTCTATTCCGCCGTTACCTTACAGTTCAAGGCGGATTACATAAGAATTGTCATGATGTTACGAAATACATTCAGTGGATTACAAGAGAATTGTCAAAATACTAGTAAATGTCTAATGAGTGGTTTGAATATTTTTGATTTGCTATGTACCGGTAGATAGTTTTTTGGGTGAAGTTTTTTTTTGGGGGGGTCTGGTTCTGTTATAAAGGTTTAATGTACTTTTTGAAGAGTAGGGTTTTTGTTTCTTTTTTGAAGGTTTTGTAGTCTGTGGTTGAGGATAGCAGATTTGTGAGTTGTCTGTCCAGTTTTGCTGCTCTGGTGGCTAGTAGGTTGTTGTACATTCTTCTTCATTTGACATTTTTGGTAGGTGGGTGTGTGAATAGTGTGTGGGTTCTCCTGTGTCTGATTGAGGTAGTTTTTTTTTAGTCGGTTGTTCCAGTAGGTTGGGCTGTCTCCGTTTATAGCTTTAAATAGTAGACAATAGAATTTGAAGTGTACTCTTGCTTGTATTGGGAGCCAGTGTGAGTCATGGTATGCTTCTGTGATGCGGAATGTATCTCAGTACTGAGCTGGTGATAAGAATACTGAAAAGTAAAGAATCACATGTGATGTACTGGTCAACAAGTTGATGAAGCCGTCCACACAATGTGCGGCGGTGGCAAAAAGGGCGAACCAAATGCTAGGAATGATTAAGAAGGGGATCACGAACAGATCAGAGAAGGTTATCATGCCGCTGTACCGGGCCATGGTACGCCCTCACCTGGAATACTGCATCTAGCACTGGTCGCCATACATGAAGAAGGACACAGTGCTACTCGAAAGGGTCTAGAGAAGAGAGACTAAGATGGTTAAGGGGCTGGAGGAGTTGCTGTACAGCGAGAAATTAGAGAAACTGGGCCTCTTCTCCCTTGAAAAGAGGAGACTGAGAGGGGACATGATCGAAACATTCAAGATACTGAAGGGAATAGACTTAGTAGATAAAGACAGGTTGTTCACCCTCTCCAAGGTAGAGAGAACGAGAGGGCACTCTCTAAATTTGAAAGGGGATAGATTCTGTACAAACATAAGGAAGTTCTTCACCCAGAGAGTGGTGGATAACTGGAACGCTCTTCCAGAGGTTGTTTTAGGGCAGTAGTTCCCAAACCTGTCCTGGGGGACCCCCAGCCAGTCAGGTTTTCAAGATATCCCTAATGAATATGCATGAGAGAGATTTGCATACCTGTCTCTTCCATTATATGCAAATCTCTCTCATGCATATTCATTAGGGATATCTTGAAAACCTGACTGGCTGGGGGGTCCCCCAGGACAGGTTTGGGAACCACTGTTTTAGGGGAAAACACCCTCTAAGGATTCAAGACAAAGTTAGAGAAGTTCCTGCTGAACTGAAACGTACTCAGATAGGGCTGGTCTTAGTTAGGGCACTGGTCTTTGACCTAGGGGCCACCGTGGGAGCAAACTGCTGGGCATGATGGACCACTGGTCTGACCCAGCAGTGGCAATTCTTATGTTCTTATGATGTAGTAGTGTTCATAGTAGTACACTGTCCCACCTAGGTAAAGGTGGATGGGACAATATTGTTTGTTTCTGTTGGGAGTATGTGGTGCAGTTCTGTTCCTTGTGACCCTGAGCAAGTTACTTAGGGCTAGGTTCACTAAGCAAACTGATCATGTACCGATTGGTTTGCGATCCCTTTGTGACCCGATTTTACTCCGGCCCGATTCACTTACTCTCTGCTGATCCGATTCCGATCCGTGCATGCAAATGAGGGGAACGGCATTGCAAAGAATGCAGGGACCCAATTCACTAAAGAAATCTTTCAGACTGACTGGGCTGGCCGATCAACATAAGAAGCGACTGCTGGGGACCAGTCGCAAACGTCCTTTCCCACACTCCAGCTCCAGCTCCATTGCCGCCCTGCTCTCCGCTCTCCGACAATATTTAGTAGCACTCAGGGCAAAGCATGATAATCTGTTTAGTTCCCCATGTCATTTGGAGAATTCTTCATTTGTTAATGTTTTTATTATTATTATTTCACTGGACAAAGAGCAAACACTGTTTTTTAAATGGTGATTAAAATCATCTCTCTGCCCCGAATCTCTCCTGCCTGCCGTCCCGAAACTCTCCTGCCCTTCCCCGCACTGCGTGGGTTTAAAGCGGGTTAAAACCATGGGCTCGCTGGGCTAGTAAAAGTACAGTAAAAGTTAAAAAAAGGTCACAGCTCAGACGGCTCTTAGACGCATGCGCAAACTATCTACAGATGGTCTGCGCGTGCATCGGGATCGCACACTAGCGATCTGTTCCTCTGATCTCCCTCATTTAAATGTTTTTGTTTTGGGAATTCGTCGAGCCTGCACGGATCGGCCACACAATTGAGGTTAGTGAATCTAGCCCTTAATCCTCAGTGCCCCACTGGGACTGTTAGGGGAAAAAAATGCTTGAGTACCTGAATGTAAACCACTTAGGCTATAAGTGGTATATAAATAAATAAAGCGGTTTACATATTTTAGACAGGCACTTATTTTGTACCTGGGGCATTGAAGTGTTAAGTGACTTGCCCAGAGTCACAAGGAGCTTGCAGTGGGAATCAAACTTAAAACTTCAGGGTGCTGAGGCAGAAGATCTAAGCACTAGGTTCCTCCTCCACTCCGTGGTTCCTGTAATCTAATGTGAATGGGCTGGTATAGAAGGCACCCGACCATCTTTGCTTTGTTCGTCATGGTCCATTTATGGATGTGTTGTTTAGCTGTCAAAATGGTTTGAATTCCTTTGTTTAATTCTGCGTCTTCCCACTGATTTTATAAGTATTCCTTAATAAAACTTTTTTTTTCCATCACAACACAACCCTAGCCAATTACTTGTGTCTGCACTGCCAAGCCTGCAAATACACAGCTCTGTGTTTCCATAGTTACCTTCTGTCTCCATAATGATTTCAGTACAATGTTCTCCCTGTACCTGTTCCCTTTACCCAGCTTCCCCGCCCCTCTTCCCTACAGGTTGTTTTCTTTCAAAGGACACTCAGCGGAGGTGAATGGCCTCTGAAAACAAATAGCTCCCCACTTACTGATGTGGCAGCAGGTTATTTGGTCTGCTAAGGGCAGTGGCAATTCTGCAGGCGACAGACAGTTTGCTCTGTCAAAGTCCGAGTGATCAGACAGGAATTCTGAACACAAAGGGCCAGATTCTATAAACGTCACCTACATTGGCACAGTTGTCAATAAAAAAAAACAGTGCTGTTTATAGAATCCCGCCTAGTGGCGCCGAAGCAGATTAAGGCATCGCTAGATGTCCTAAATATAGGTGCCGCTCCATTAGGCCAACTTTTCACTTGTCTAATTTGGCGGCGCTTATTTTGAATGCCTACATCAGCCATGCCTATTCTCTGCCCATAGCCTGTAGGCGTCATTAGGCGTCCTTAGGTGTGGAAGGGCACCTCCATGTAGGCGTTGCTAGGCGAGATCCTGACAAGAACTGAAGCAGAAAGAGACTTAGGGGTGATTGTCAGGGAAGACATGAAGTCTGCAAACCAAGTGGAGCAAGCTTCATCCAAAGCAAGGCAAATCATAGGTTGCATATGCAGGAGTTTCGTCAGCCGTAAACCTGAAGTCATTTTGCCACTGTATAGATCCATGGTAATACCGCACCAGGAGTACTGTGTGCAATTCTGGAGGCCGCATTACCGCAAGGATGTGCTGAGACTGGAATCGGTCCAGAGAATGTCCACCAGGATGGTCTCGGGACTCAAGGAGCTCCCGTACGAGGAGCGGTTGGGGAAATTGCAGCTCTACTCACTCGAGGAACGTCGAGAGAGGGGAGATATGATCGAGACATTCAAATATCTCACGGGCCGCATCAAGGTGGAAGAAGACATGTTCTTCTTCAAGGGTCCCGTGGCAACAAGGGGGCATTCGTGGAAAATCAGGGGCGGGAAACTGCACAGTGACACTAGGAAGTTCTTCTTCACTGAAAGGGTGGTTGATCGCTGGAATACTCTTCCACTTCAGGTTATTGAGGCCAGAAGTGTGCCGGATTTTAAGGCCAGATGGGATAGACATGTGGGATCTATCCGCAAAGATAGATAGGGAGGGTCACTGGAGTGGGCAGACTTGATGGGCTGTGGCCGTGCCGTGCCGTGCCGTCTATTTCTATGTTTCTATCCTATGAGTTCAGCACTGAACTCTTAAATTGGTTAATTAATGTTTTGTTGGTTTTTTTGATTGGCTGAAGACTGGTGTGGTGAATTATCGCACCGATTAAGCCAATTAAAAAAATAAAAATTGGACACGAATCTCAAACTTAGGCATTGTTAGGTGGCTTCAATTAGGGTGCCACGTGGGGCCTAATGTAAACACCGTTTATAGAATTCCACATAAAGTACATGAGTATCTCCCTATCTCACTCAGTAGTGTAGAGAAAAGGGACAGGGAGCAGACCCCCCTGGGTGCCATCATGGTGGGGGCGCTGGCACCTCTCCAACCCCCCATGCCATGCTCGCATCCCCATACCTTTTTAAATCTTCGCCAGCGCAAGCAACGTCTCCTGCCTGCGGCTCGTGCCGGCCTAGCTCCCCTCTGAAATCACTTCTGGGTTACAGGGTCAGGAGCTGACATCAGAGGGCAAGCGAATGCCAGAATGAGCAGCAGGCCGAAGACGCAGCTCGTGCTGGGGAAGGTTTAAAGAGGTAAGGGGGGAGGGGAGGGGCAGGGATGTGTCATCGCCCCGGGCACCTCCTACCTTCGCCACACCACTGATCTCACTGTTATTTTGTTCCAAGGAGAGAAATGTGCATTAGATAGATTGCAAATCCACTGGAACAGACAGGGAAAAATGCTTGAGTGCCTGAATAAATTCATGCTGCTATAACATGGGCATTAAAGGTTTACCAATTGACTATGTTTACATAAAACTAATGGGGGACAAGAATGGCGTGCTCTCTCTCAGAAGTTTGCTCCATAAGGACTGTCAGATAAGATTTGCCTCTTTATTTATTTATTTAAATTAATTAATTAATTTTTGAATTTTTATAGCCCATCCTCCCCAGGAGCTCAGAACAGGTTACAGTAGTAGTAGTCATAAGGTGCTTAAAATTTCCCTATCTGTCCAAAAGGCTCGTGAGTCAGACATGCACCCCAATGTCATTTTTCCATACTCCCTGCTAATCCAGTATTGAGCCTCATCTCACTCCTCCCACCTACATCACTCTGCCAATGCACCTTATTCCTCTTCTGCAGTATTCCTTATTAATCCACTACTGTGAAACTCATACAGCCCAGCCAGTGAATCTCATTCTACTTTTAAATAAGAACATAGGAGTTGCCATACTGGGACAGACTGAAGGTCCATGAAGTCCAGTATGCTCAGTGGACAACCCAGGTTGCAAGTACCTGGCAAGGTCCCAGAGTAAAACAGATTTTACACACACACTCTTTCTCTCTCTCACACACACACATGTGCACACACACACATAGAAACATATGTGCATGTGTATGCATGGCTCTGCCAATGCACCTCACTCCTGTCCTTCAATAACTCCAGTTATTGCAATACTAACTCCATCATCAGCATTGTTAAATATACATTGACAATGCACTCTGTTATGGCTCCCAAGAAAAAATATCCTTGGATGCAAGAACTTTTCTTTTTTCTTTTTTTTAATGTATTTATTCATTTTAACAAAATTATCACAACACTTGCTACTTGCTAAGACAAACACGAGTGGTTGATGATAGATAAATTTCTAAAGTAGAAACAAAAATATACCAAATGTGGTATAAAAAAAGATGCTCATCACAACTCCATTAGACCAAAATAAATAGTAAGTGGAGAAGGAACTGTTATAGAATGCAAATTATAACTAGAAAAACATAACACATAAGAGACATATTTATTTATTTCATACTTACTATACTGCTGATACTATACTACAGTGATTCCCAACCCTGTCCTGGAGGAACACCAGGCCAATCGGGTTTTCAGGCTAGCCCTAATGAATATGCATGAGAGAGATTTGCATATGATGGAAGTGATAGGCATGCAAATTTGCTTCATGCATATTCATTAGGGCTAGCCTGAAAACCCAATTGGCCTGGTGTTCCTCCAGGACAGGGTTGGGAACCACTGCTATACTAGACAGGCTTAAGTGATTTACAAACTAAAGGAAAATTGGAAAGGAATGCCCTTATTTTAATAGGAAAGTGTATCAGTCAAAGAGAGGCAGGGGATGAAGCATGAGAAGAAGGGATTGAATGTATAATTTGTCTACAGGAAAGAATATCAGTCAGGCAAAGCCAAAGGTAAAAAGCATATGAAGGGAGAAGGGGGAATTGGATGTGCAAAATCTCTACAGGAATAGTCAGATTATGCCAGCCTATGATAACCAGTGGTAAAGGTTTGGGAGAACAACCAAGTTTTCAATGCTACTTTGAATTCTTTAAGAGAAGGGGATGTTACAGATGAGGAGAGGAAGGGAATTTCAGGTTATAGGAGCTGTGAAGAAGAATTCATGGTGCTGTGATGATTCCAGTCGGGCCTGTCACAGTCCCGGCAGATCTAAATGTAAGTTATTCGGTGACGTGACAAAAGCGTGCCGGACAAAGCTGTGCCGACATTTCGGCCCAGACAATTGTGCGCAAGACTCCAGTGCGCCGCTGTAAAAGTTAATTTTAAAGAGCTCCAATGGAGGGTGTTCACGCTGCCGTTAGGGGATGTGTGTGTGGGTGCAAACCCCCCCTCCCATTATACAAAAAACTTAACATTTTCCTAAAAAATCGGGAAAAAGTTGTTTCCTCTATAATGGGGGATTCCAACCCCCCAACACCCCTCCTAACGGCAGCGGAGCACTATTAAGTAAACTCACACCCCGTCTGAGCTCTTTAAAATTTTCTGGCGGCGCGCTAGAGTCTTGCATCCAACTGTCTGGGCCCAAATGTCGGCGCGGCTTTGTCCCGCATGCGAATGACTGTGAACCAAGTTATTCAATGAGTGTACGAGGGGGTGCTGAAAAGTTCTCAGCCCAACCAACCAACTTCCTAAATTCTGAGTGTTATTTTGCCACTGTAGATGAAAGAAGTCTTATCTTATTTCATTAAGTGCCAATTTGCAGGAGACAAGTTGGGCTCTATGGGATGGTCACTGAAGAGAGATAATCTGATGTCCCAAGACGGTAGGCCTTGAATGTCATTAGAAGGAGTTTGTAGGTAATTCGTTGTTTAAAAGGGAGCTACCACCTCTAATTGCTATGGGGCAAGGAACAGATATTGGACTCACACATATCTAATAGCACATTTGCACCCAAATCAATTAAATCTTTCCTTATACCAAGAAACATTCCATATCTCTCCTGCGTGGGTTGGGGTCATCATGCATTTGATTTAGTCACAGAAGTATCTAGTTTCACCAATACAGCTCAAATAGAATCTGGAGCACCTGAATCTGTAGTTTTCAACCTTGTCCTGGAGGACCACCAGGCCAATCGGGTTTTCAGGCTAGCCCTAATGAATATGCATGAGAGAGATTTGCATATAATAGAAGTGACAGGCATGCAAATCTGCTTCATGCATATTCACTAGGGCTAGCCTGAAAACCCGAATGGCCTGGTGGTCCTCCAAGACAGGGTTGGAAACCACTGTTCTACTCTGGGATGTCTAAAGCAGCTCCAGCTACTACTCAATCTTGACTTAGCTATCACTGCTCTTACTTGTGAATTAGTACAAACCAGTGTTAAGACATTCAAAGAGGTAGTAAATAAATTCTAATAAATAAATCCTAATAATAACAGAGGCTTGATGTTCCTTAACAAGAGAAAGACTCCTGCTCTCACAGGATCTCTGCAACAGACACTGCCTATTTCACCTCCAGGTCACCTCAGTGTAGCCATGGGAGAGGATGATTCCATGGGCTGCAGAAAAATTCACCCCCAGCAATGCTGCCTCCTCAGCACTTATCTCCCCCTTTGTTCCCTCCCTCCCCCCTGTGAGCTCTGCTCAGCTTTTAAGTCCCTCCTATCTGTGCCCTTCTCTTCAACTGCCAACTCCAGACTCCGTCCCTTTTACCTTGCTGTGCCACATGCAGTGTGCTCAGTCTCTTGCAGGGTTCAAGGCCCAGTTAAAAGCCCACTTCTTCTATGGAAGTTGCGGACTATTAAATCATACTTTGAACCTACGGCATTTAGACTGCTTGTTCAGTCCTTGATACTTAGTACCTTGAATTATTGTAACGTCATTGATATTCCTGGACATCGTACAATATACTTAGACTTGAAAGAGTACAGAATATTGCAGTGCGTCTGAGGTATAAGAACATAAGAATAGCCTTACTGGGTCAGACCATTGGTCCATCAAGCCCAGTAGCCCATTCTCATGGTGGCCAATCCAAGTCACTAGTACCTGGCCAAAACCCAAGGAGTAGCAATATTCCATGCTACCAATAGAGGGCAAGCAGTGGCTTCCCCCATGTCTTTCTCAATAACAGACTATGGACTTTTCCTCCAGGAACTTGTCCAAACTTTTCTTAAACTGGGAACACTTTTATTTTTTATAAAGTCCTGCATGGTCAAGCGCCAGAGTACCTATTAGAATTATTTACTCTATTTACACCGAATCGTCCACTATGTAATACTGCTTTATTTGTCGCTCCTTCAGTCCGAGGTTGTATTTATAAAAAAATTCAGCAATGTTTGCTTGCTTTTCAGGCAGCTAGCTGGGACAAAGAGTTACGCATTTTATTCGGAAGGTCTTGTACTTATACACATTTCAGAAAGTCATTAAAAAATCATTCTTGTTTATAAAATTCTTAGATAATTAAAATGATTAATGATTATTTAGTAGGTCACAGGAAATGACCAGTTTTGTATCTTTTGTGAACCGCATCGATCCGTGAGGTTTTGCGGTCAATAAATGTAACACTTTTGACTCCTAACTCCTCTCACCATGGGTTCTGCATCCCCAACCCTAAATGTCAGGTCTGTCCAAGTTAGATTGTAAGCTCTTCCGAGCAGGGACCGTCTATAAATGTCAAAATGTACAGCGCTGCGTACGCCTTTCGGCGCTATATAAGTAATAAGTAGTAGTTGTAGTGGGGGGACACAACCCGAGGGAACTCCGGAAGCTCCACAGTACATTGCTGCACTAGAGCTGGAAGGTGAGATTTTACCCTACTCTTTCATTTTGGTGCCATCAAACAGGAAAAACAGAAATAAACTTTGTTAGCTGCATGAAGTGCCCGCATTCGTGTTCTCCCCATTTGCAAGAACATTTCTTACTAGGAAGCAACACTGGACATTTTGCAGCCTGGGCATGGAAATGACTAGGAGCCATTTGACCCCTACTTTAGTGGCACTTAAAACGAAACATGCTTTGGATTAACAAAATGTTAAATTTCATGCCTGCTGTGACTGCTGTGGACTGGCTTAGTTGAATCTTTTCATAAAGGTTAATATGTTACTTTGCATAGCCGGTCACTGGCCAATCCACTGAATGGGATAGTCAGCGGGAGATAGCCTGCTATCTCCCATAGAATATTGGCAGCTGGTTTAGAAGTACAGTAAAACCTTGGATTACAAGTAACGCAAGGATGACACGCAAATTCGTGAAGCGTTCCATATTAAAAAAACAAAAACAAAAAAAAAACAAGTAACTTGGTTTGCAAGTGTTTCACAAGACAAGCAAAACATTTTATGAAATTTTAACTTGATATACAAGCAATGTCTTGCAATACGAGTGCAAACAGTATACACGCGTCACATCATCACAACTGAGCCAATGCTTCTCTCTCTGACGCTGCGGGAGTGTAGTGACTGTTCTAAACAAGCGAGGTCTTGCAATAACACAAGCACACTTAAACTGGACTCTAAAATACACAGGAAGCCAGTGTAGATTATAAAGTAATGGTGTTACATGATCAAACTTATATTTCCTAAAAATCAATCTGGCAACAGTGTTCTGGATCAATTATAATCTAGAAAGACAGTTTTTTGTAATACCAAGATAGAGGGTGTTACAATAGTCAAGATGAGATAAAATAATCGACTGAACCAGAATGGAAAGGGTGAAAGGCGCCTGGAGTCATGGCGCCCCCCCCTCATCTCTGCTTCCCCACTCCTTCCCCGACCCCCCCCTGCCATGCTCATGCCCCACTTCCCTTTCCCCGTACCTCTAATTTTTTACCACATGAGCAACAACTTCAACGTGCTCCTCGTGACCGCGTTGGCTCTCCCTGTGAAGTAACTTCCTATACGCGGCACCCAGAAGTGATGTCAGCGGGAGCCGAAGTAGTCGTAAGGAGCACATTGAAGTTGTTGCTTGTGGCGGTGAATGACTAGAGGTACGGGGAAAAGGAAGGGGGCGGCACGGTAGGGGGAGAAGTTGAAAGAGGAGGAGGGGAACCGCTGCCCACGGGGGACCCTTACAAAACCACGGGAAGAAATGAGGGGGACACTAGGGAGGAGACTGACTATACTTCTCTCTCCTATTCACGGTTTTGCCAATCGCGGTTTTGATTATTCACGGTTTGTAGCTTGCTGGCTCCTCCCCCCAAATTACATCAGCTTGCATAGAGAAATCACTGATTTCAAGCGTTTACAGAGAAAATCGCTGATTCACGGCACTTTCTTCACCGTGTTTTGCCTCTCCTTCAGGAATAGGCCAGGTCTCCCACCATGTTATTCGCTGTTTCACCATATTCACTAAGGTTTTTAATAGAAAACAGCGAATAACATATGAAAAATTTATTCGCGGTTTTTCTGTATTTGCAGCTCTGTTAATCCGCTATCACCGCGAATACGGAGGAAGACGTGTAGTAGGGTTGAGGTTGTCTGGGATGGAGAAAGTGTGTGTATTGGGAAAGAAGATGTTTATGGAGAGCATCTGGAGAGAAAGCATTAAAAACGGACAGCTCAAGGACTGGAGGGAGAGAATCCGGTGGAGGAAATGTAATCACAAGGACAGAAGGAGACTTAGCCCATGTCACTGGTTGTCCAATTGATCTACTGTATGCTTGGAAAAATAATGAATCTCACGGACTACAGAGCCAGGTTATGTTTCCTGTGGGAAGAATAAAGATTTGAAACTCTACCGAATCCACAGGTAAGCAGAACAGTTTTTTAAAGAACTAATTTGCCAATTTGTACGTCTTCGCCTACACTTGGAGGAATTCATATTTGCTCCCGTAATAGTTCACAATAAAAACAGTGGCAACATCTCACCGTGACACATGGGTAATGGCAAAACCCATTACAACAGTTCCCATGCATGACTGCATTCATCCTCCCCACCCCCCACCCCTTGGCCTTTGCTCTGACACATGAAGGCATAGGCTATTATTATGTTGTATTAAAGCAGAATTAGGAGGTTTGCACAATTTCTTCCCTTTGTTGGTATAACTTTAGGCAGTGTTGCCATAGGGAAGGACAAAAGACCGGACCTTCCCTGCAGACTATTCCGTTTCAGGCGTCACTCTAGCAGTGTACTTTGCCATACATCGGAGCAGGCAAATCACAGCCACAAACGCGTCCTGGGTAATTATATGCTAATTAGCAGGCTGGCAGTAAGCTCAGCAGGCCAACTTAAACCAACTACTGGAGGATACGATTTCTAAACCTCACCACCTTACAGCTGTGCATTTATGACTTAATTTCCTTCTGTCTGTTAGTGGAGGGAGATCAGAGGCAGAACATTCTTATTACATCTTGCTACCTGCTGGCTGAACCTCTGAGGCACTGGATCCTGAAAAGAGAACCTCTCTTAATGAAAGGCACTGGACAAAACAATCAAACAAAATCAAAGCATAGTTCTTGTCTTTGCGTGGCTGCCCTGTCTTTCAGGCAGAATGTGCCCAATTTCTCAGATTAAATAATTGTTTCATGTACTTTTAGTTGGTGTCAGTCGAGCCCTCACACCAACATACACAGATTAACTATGATGGGCTTTGCTTCTTGGCTCTGTTTCTCTTCCTGTTCCTCCTTTCTTCTGGGTGTGATCATGCTTCATGCCTACCCTGGCTGTTATCAGAGACATTTCATGCATGAACACATAGGAGCAATAGTGTAAGGGGGGAAGGGGCATTCCACCCCGGGTGCCAGCAGCATCCTCCTTTCCGGCCCCCTCCTTCCCTGACCCCCCCATTACTGCACACTGCTTCCCTTCTCCCATGCCTTTTTAACATCTGGCGCGAGCAGCAACCCCAACCTGCTGCTCGCGCCAACGTCAGCTTCTCTTCTGACATCACTTCCTGGACCCGCACCTAGGAAGTGATGTCAGAGGAAGAGCTGCTGCTCGCACCACGAATGTTAAAAAGGTATGGGGAAAGGAAAGGGAAGGGGCAGGCACGCATGCGGCAAGAGGGGCAGGGAAGAAGTGAAAGGGGGCAGGGGGGGCGTAGAAGAGGGCAAGGGATGGGCGCCACCCCCCCCTTACCCCCCGGGTGCCTTTCACCCTCGCTACGCCACTGCATAGGAGTGCCACAGTTCTTAATATCCCGATCAGATTTTGCAGAAGGGAATTTCTCTGTGGTCCACCTTTTTTGCCCGTGAGCATGGAATTATTATTTAGGCAATGATAGGAGCAGTTTTTTCTCTGTCAGTAGCAGCAGGTGTTCAGGGTTATTCCCTGCCCGTCGACCCTTCTTGTACAGTTACCATATGGCTCCAGAAAAAGAAGGATGGATTGAGGCATCCAGGTTTTACTTCCATTGAAAGCAATGGAAGAAAGGAGGACAGGTTGCGCCAGGATCCCATAGTTACCTACATGGGAAAAATATTCTACACAAGGAGATTCTACTCATGCTCTTCCTCAAATTTACCCCCCTTTTATAAGGCCCTGTTTTACTAAGGTGCGTTAACCGATTAGCGAGCGCTAATTGAATTAGCGCGCGCTAAATACAAATGCATGCATGTTAGTCTACGGACGTGTTAGTGTTTAGCGCTCGCTAATTTGATTAGCACTCGCTAATTGTTTAGCGCACCTTAGTAAAACAGGGGGTAAGTTTCCAAGTTTATTTACATTTTAATATACCGACCATCGTCATGTATCTGGCTGGTTTACAAAGCTAAAAACATTAAAATAAATTTAAGAACGGGGTAAAAAGAAAAGATTAGATGAATACGTTGATGTATGCAAGCTTGAAGGAGAAGGGGAAAGGAAAGTTTGTAATTGCATCATGAAATAAAATAAAAATAAATGAAGGGAAGGGGGGGAGGAAAAGACCCCAGGAGCGGGGCGCTAAATTCTCCAACGCTAAATGCTCTGACACAGCTCCGATCTATGAGCGTTAGAGCATTTAGTGCTCTGGGCCATGGTAGAAACCTGTACTGCGACATAGCATTAACCATTCGATTTAAATGGTTAATGAGCGATTTAAGGGTCTTAAACAGCGTTAATTGGGACTTAGACGGAGTTAGGCGTCAGGTAGGCATTCTTAGAATATAGATGCGAGGTAGACGCGTGTTTTTGGATGCGACTCCATTTTTGTAGGCGTTCTTAAGAAAATTTGCTTCCAAGTGTGTAGACAAGGGCATAACGTAGGCGTGGTTAAGGATAGGCACCAGATAGACACTATATGGCGGTAGACCGTGTCTAAACATTGCGGAAATTGTAGACGAATGTAAAGGTGGTCTAAATGTGGTTTCTGCTTGGGCTAAACGCAAGTTTCTATGGACGGAACATAGACGTGCTTTGGGCTTCCATCTAAACCACGCCTAAAGTTAGGCGCAGTTTGCAGAATCAGGGCCCTACCGTACAGTTGAATATAGTACATTAATTTCCTATAAATCTTGTAAACAAAATACATTTTCAATTGTCTCCTAAAATGCTGATATGAGCAAGAAGTCGCTATTAGAGAATTCAAATCTTTCTCCCATATTGCAGCTTGAAACGACAGAAGACGTTGGTGATTTTTTTTTTTAATTAACAAAGGGAAGATCGTGATAAACAAACTTACTGCACTTCTTTGAGGGGGTAAACAGTCAGTTGGACAAAGGGGAACCTGTAGACATAATTTACCTCGACTTCAAAAAGGCCTTTGACAAGGTACCCCATGAGCGGCTACTTAGGAAGCTGTGGAACCACGGGGTGGAAGGGGACGTGCACAGATGGGTCAAACACTGGTTGGCAGGCAGAAGGCAGAGGGTTGGAGTAAAGGGTCACTACTCGGGCTGGAGGAAAGTCACAAGCGGAATTCCGCAAGGGTCTGTACTTGGACCGCTGCTGTTCAATGTATTTATCAATGACCTGGAAACGGGGACGAAGTGTGAAGTTATCAAATTTGCGGATGACACTAAACTCTGTAGAAGGGTTAGAAATGCAGAAGAGTGTAAGGACCTACAAAGGGACCTAAACAAACTGGAGGAGTGGGCGAATAAATGGCAGATGGTTTTCAATGTAGGGAAATGCAAGGTCATGCATATAGGGAGAAAGAACCCGATGTTCAGCTACCAAATGGGGGGATTAGTATTAGAGGGAAGTAACTTTGAAAGAGATTTGGGTGTACTGGTGGACACAACAATGAAGTCAACAGCACAATGCGCAGCAGCCACAAAGAAGGCAAACAGAATGTTGGGTATTATTAAGAAGGGTATTACAACCAGAACGAGAGAAGTCATCCTGCCGTTGTATCGGGCAATGGTGCACCCGCACCTGGAGTACTGTGTTCAGTATTGGTCACCGTACCTTAAGAAGGATATGGCAATACTTGAGAGGGTCCAGAGTAGAGCAACACGAATGATTAAGGGCATGGAAAAACTTTCATACACTGAAAGATTGGAGAGACTGGGGCTCTTCTCCCTGGAAAAGCGGAGACTCAGAGGAGACATGATAGAGACCTACAAGATCATGAAGGGCATAGAGAGAGAGAGTAGAGAGGGACAGATTCTTCAAACTTTCAAAACATAAAAGAGCAAGAGGGCATTCGGAAAAGTTGGAAGGAGACAGATTCAGAACGAATGCTAGGAAGTTCTTCTTTATCCAAAGTGTGGTGGACACCTGGAATGCGCTTCCAGAGGACGTAATAGGGCAGAGTACGGTACTGGGGTTCAAGAAAGGATTGGACAATTTCCTGCTGGAAAAAGGGATAGAGGGGTATAGATAGAGGGCTACTGCACAGGTCCTGGACCTGTTGGGCTGCCGCGTGAGCGGACTGCTGGGCACGATGGACCTCGGGTCTGACCTAGTGGAGGCATTGCTTATGTTCTTATGTTCTTATGAAGGAAAGGTAAATACAGCATGCGTGCGTTGAGAGTGCTTTGAATTTACAAATGTGAATGAATCCACAAGATAATTAGATGCAAGATAATCAGGTACGCTGTGTTTCAAACAAAGCAATACAAAGCTCAATTTATTTGCATAACTGTCAAAACTTGACCAATTTCAACAAAATGTGGGTTATGTCTTTCTGAATACATGTGCAATGTGAGGCGTGGGCTAATGGTTAGAGCATCTGCCTCAGTACCCTGAGGTTATGAGTTTTATTCCCACTGTAGCTCCTTGTGACTCTGGGCAAGTCACTTAACACTTTATTGCCCCAGATATAAAATAAGTATCTGTTTAAAATATGTTATGTTTAAATATATTTATTGATTTTTAAATCATATAATCAAGAATCATCTTGTACAGAAAGCAAATTAGCAATTCCACATAGAGCAAGAAACATTCCAATAACATTTAAATCATGTATAAACTAAAATGCTCAAGTCCTCAAATTTGGATCCAAGATTTCTTAGCGAAAACAAAAGAAAAAGAATTGAACAAAATGTACACTCTTTCATATAAAGTTAGCTAGAGGGCTGATTGCTGGGATTAATCAATAATCTTAGAGCTTATGATTTTTCTGCCTCCAATCGGAAGAGCGCTAAAAAAGAAGTCAACTGATTAGGCTCAAAGAAAACATATTTAACTGATCGGTGATGCACTATACACTTACAAGAATGTCGTAAGTAGAAAGTAGCACCTAAAGATGTAACACCTGGCTTCAACATAAGAAATTCACGGCGACGCTTTTGGGTCTCTCGTGATAAATAAGGAAATATCTGCACTTTACAACCCATAAATTCTTTCTGTCTATTTTTAAAGAATAGTTTTAACAACCAAACTTTATCAATAGAGAGAACTACTGTTACAATCAAAGTACTTGGTTCTATAGCCTCTTTATCAGATTTTTCCAATAACTCCGATACATCCAATAATCCTTGGTCCGACGACTTTTTTAGCAATTTAATCTTATTAGGTAAATAATAGACTCGTGATAAAGGAGGTAATGAATCTTCTGAGGCCCCCAAAACTTCAAGAAAATATATTTTAAACATTTCTCTAGGTGGTGTCAATGGTAGCCTAGGAAAGTTAATTAATCTTAAGTTATTGTATCTGGAGTTATTTTCCAAATTCTCCATCTTTCTCCTAAGGTTTATATTATCTTTCATTAAAGTTTCCTGTAGTTGTTTAGATGATTTAATTTCCTGTTCAAACTTTTGAACAGAGGAATTAGAGGCAGTCATTTCATTTTTCAGTTCTTTAAGTTCAGTAGAGTGTTGAGACAGTTTCCCCTCAATTGACTGAAGTTTGGGACTTATGGTCTTCACTAGTCCGGCCATAAGATCCCATAGTGAGTCCAGAGTTACTTCTGAGGGTTTTTCCAAAGAAATTAAAGGTAAAGAAGTGTCATAGTGCTCACCGTCCAGTTGATTAACTTGTCGCTGTCCCTGAAGGCTGACTCGCCTCTCCTTAGATGATTTTTCCTCAGCTTCTTCCAAGGAGCTCATATCCATGAGAGCTCCTGTCAGCAGGCTCTGTGTTGGACTACTTGCCTCAGGGGAAGGCAAGACCCCGACATCCGGGATTTCCTTACACCTTGGAGAGCTGCTTAGCTGAGGCTGCGGGGGCGGGGCCCTAATGTCAGGGCTCAAAGATGTCTTCAATCCCGGAGGAATCACCACGGCCTCGCTGATGCCGCTATTCCTCTGCGGGCCTCCCTCCGACGCCAAAAACACTCCCTGCATCCGTCTGAGGAGTTCCCTGATATCGCCGACCGCGGGGGTGGCAGTGGGCCACGAGGCACCAGCGGCGCTACGGCCCCTCCGTTTAGGCATCGGGTAAGTAATGTAGCCACTAAGAAATTAGAGAAAGTCCTCAGAGCGGCTCCTCAGCGCGTCTAGCCTGACGCCATCTTGGATCTCTTTTTAAAATATGTTAAATTTCTTTGATTGTAACCACACAGAAAAAGCAGTACATCAAGTCTCATACTCTTTACCCTATGCTCACGCTGGCCACCTCACAAGCATGACATCATTTGACTACATGGATCTTCAACTGTTGCAATGATTGGGCCCTGCCACTTCCTGATTGGAGATCAGTTTCTGGCAATTTCTTCAAAACATATTCTACACTTACCCTCTTCCACCTCTTTTCTGGAAACTCTTGAACCAGTCGATGAGAACCATAATCTTTCTCCAGATACAATTTTTTAATAAGGATCAGATCCTTCTGATGGAAACCATGACACCTGTTTATGTTCAAAGCAAAATGGTGTCTGCTCATATCATGATGATAATCACTGTGGTGGTGAAGTTGTTTAGGTGAGGTGGTTGGCATGGGTGTAGGCTTATTGCAAATTTATTCAGGAACTAGAAACCAAACAATCTATCTCGATAGATGACAAAGCTCCCTACAAACCCAGAAAGTGACACCCTTATCAGAACCCGTAACATCAACACTACAACACCAGATACAGCCAATCTTCTAAACTAAACTAAAACTTAGTTGTATAAACCGGGTCATCAGCCAATTTGGAGCTCGACTCGGTTAACATTAAGAAAAGGAAAAATACAAAAGAACTAGACAAGAAAAAAAACTAAAACAGGAGAGGTAGAAGTAGTTAATTTCCAAAGTTCTTGGCGAACAGTCTTCAAAGTCTTCCTGAATGATAAGAAGGGGCCTAAGCTTCATAACGAGAGCAGCAAGTTATTCCAGAGCTCTGTAGGTTTGAAGGAGAAAGAATGACTAAATTGCTTAATAGATTTATTTTTACCTCTGGATACCTTCTAAATTGTAAATCTCATTGAACTCCTTCTGGTGAATATTAACAATCCATAAATACTAATGTAGTGTAATGATATAGCCCAAAGTTTATTGAAATTGGTCAAGTCTTGATAGAGTTATCCAGAAAACAAACTTTGCATAGTTGTTTTTGGTTTTTTTTAACATGGTGTATATGAGTAATAATTCAATGCTACAAAGCAAATCAAGGACACCTCTGTGGGGGATCGCATTTCAGAACTAAAGTACTGCATCAATGGCCTTATGGTCAAAATACTAAGAAGAGATTCATTTTACAATCCAGGAATGCAAAATGTTTGAAGTTGAAATAAAAAGATACCGTGCAACTAATTTAAAAGGATTTAACAAAGATCTGGTTTTCTATCACATTTTAAGCCATAAAATTCTACTGTGGTGTTGTCTTGTTATCACTCATCCATCTCTTCCTCAACCCATTCCTATTTTCTCCTTGAGGCTTTCCTTGGAATACTGTTATGTTTCACTTATAAATTCTGACGTCATCTTTGGCTCATGTTGTTCTGACCTAAGGAACGAGATTTTGGCCTCAGAACTCTATTCAAAAATGTATTGTTAGATTAAAAAAGTATCATTTACTTTCCTTTTTTTTTCATTTTAATTTCTTAACCTTTGACATGAATATAAGAATTACCTTAATGGGTTTTCAGTAGTGGCCAATCCAGGTCATATGCATTTGGCAGGACTCCCAAAGGTTGTAAGATTCCATGGTACCACCTCAAGGATAAGAAGTTGCTTTCCCCAAGGTCTGCCTTAATAATGAGTTATGGATTGTTCTTCCTGGAATTTGTCCAAACCTCTTGTAAACACAGGTACATTAACTGCTTTTACTACATTCAACAATGAGTTCCAGAGCTTAACTATGCATTAAGTGAAAAGAAATATTTTCTCTGAATGGTTTTAAATGTATTACTTAGTAACTTCAGGGCATGTTCCCTAGTCTTGTAGTTTTTGAAAATGAAAAATGATTCATATTTACCTTTTCCACTGTACTCAGGATTTTATAGACCTCGTATCATAATAAAGTTTTTAAATTATGTCATTTATTTAAGGGACAATATTATCCAACACATGTTACCCATATGCCCCCTAGACTTAATAGCTAGTTCCACCACCTTTAGCAGTAATAATTGCAACCAGACACTTCCTATTTACATTGCTATTATGGATTAAGAACTGGTTGAAAGGCGATAAAAAAAGCCTAACATGGCTTCATTAAAGGGGGTTAGTGTGTGCTAAATGTTAAAAAAAAAAAAAAATCCATTTTATACCTCTTTGTTATTTAGGGGTCCTGTCACTAAGGTGAACTAACCAATTTATTGTACATTAAAAATTATGTTCTTATAGGCATCTTAGCATTCAGATGCACTAATTATTAGTGTGCAATAAATCAGCACACTTTAGTAAATGACCCCTTAGTGTGCACTAATCATTGGTACTTTCATAAAGAACTTTAATAAAGAATCTTTTGAAGAACTAAGGTCGATATTGGACAGACTTGCACGGTCTGAGTCTTGCAGGTGACAATTTGATTTACAAGGATGGGCTGGAGAGGGCTTGGACGGAAACTCCAGTCATTTGGAACACGAGGACAGGGCCGGGCAAACTTTTACGGTTCCTGAGTATGTCCTAGAAATGCCAAAGAAAGACAATTTAATCATGAATTGGAATTGTCAATTGGTGGAATCTCTAAGGGGGGTGATATTTGGTAAAGTTGTGGCTTGTAGGGTTTTGGTCAGGGAAGAAGTATTCTATTTCAAAAGGCATGTATGATTGGTTATAAATGCATTTTGCAATATTGGTTACAGAAAGATTTGCCTAATTATTGGCATTGGAGGAATCAATTTCATCGTTTAATTTTATTTGAGGTTTGGGAGGTTCGTAAATTTCCTAGAAGAACTCGATTATTTTTGAAAATTTGGGACCCTTATATACAAAAATTATCCTCTAGAGCAAGAAGTATGATTCTTAAAACTTTACATTGAAGCTTTGGAATCATTCTTTGCATTTTTAATATTTGATAATTAATGTCACCTTTCATTCTAGGGTTGGGGTGGTAATAGGGGGATGATAGTAACATATGTGGAATTATTTGAATTGTATTTTGTTTAATTCATTTATTACAATGTTATAATTAAAAATTATGAGGGGGGATAGGGGGAGAGGTGAATAGGGAAAAGGGAAGGGGGAAGGAAATAGGGGGAGGGTATTGAGAGATGGTAATGGCTAATTTGGAAATATATTTTGAAGAAATGAAAGACATTTGATGGAAATTAATATGATGAATTTTAATGTAATGACTATTTTATTGTATTATATTATTGTATATTTACTGGATTCCTTCAATAAAATATTATAAATTAATAAGGAGTGAGACTGTTGGGCAGACTGGATGAGCTGTTCAGGTCTTTAGCTGCTGTTATTTACTTTGGAGCTCACTTTCAAAAAAGAAAAGTATCCCAAAAGGGGCATAAAGGGGCAGATGGATGGTTTTCCCACCAAACCCGTCCAAGTCACCATTTTCAAAACCTATTTTCTAGGCAGATTTCTGTGCTGCTCATCTACAGTTTGTCTAAATTTCAAGGGGGTGTGTTAGAAGCATGATGTGGGCGGGACTAGGTTGGGTTTATAATATGAATGTGTTTCTGATAATAATCAAACATTTAAGAATACGCCCGGGACACAATTTAGACGACTGGGGCTTGACCTGTTTTGACAGTGAATAAATGCCAAAAGGTTCCCAAACTGCCATAAAGTGAGAGATTGGAGAAACTGGGCCTCTTCTCCCTTGAAAAGAGGAGACTGAGAGGGGACATGATCGAAACATTCAAGATACTGAAGGGAATAGACTTAGTAGATAAGAGAGGTTGTTCACCCTCTCCAAGGTAGGGAGAATGAGAGGGCACTCTCTAAAGTTGGAAGGGGATAGATTCCGTACAAACGTAAGGAAGTTCTTCTTCACCCAGAGAGTGGTAGAAAACTGGAACGCTCTTCCGGAATCTGTCATAGGGGAAAACACCCTCCACGGATTCAAGACAAAGTTGGACAAGTTCCTGCTAAACTGGGACGTACGCAGATGAGGCTGGACTCATTTAGAGCACTGGTCTTTGACCTGGGGGCTGCCGCGTGAGCGGACTGCTGGGCACGATAGACCACTGATCTGACCCAGCAGCGGCAATTCTTATGTTCTTATGGATGATCACTGGAAGGATGTAAGCATGACCACCTCCCAGCTTCTAAAGATGTGAATGAAACAGTGCATACCTGCATGTACCATAGTAACATAGTAGATGACGGCAGATAAAGACCCGAATGGTCCATCCAGTCTGCCCAACCTGATTCAATTTAAATTTTTTAAAATTTTTTCTTCTTAGCTATTTCTGGGCAAGAATCCAAAGCTCTACCTGGTACTGTGCTTGGGTTCTTACTGTCGAAATCTCCGTTAAAACCTACTCCAGCCCATCTATACCCTCCCAGCCATTGAAGCCCTCCCCAGCCCATCCTCCACCAAACGGCCATATATAGGCACAGTCCGTGCAAGTCTGCCCATTACTGGCCTTAGTTCAATTTTTAATATTATTTTCTGATTCTAGATCCTCTGTGTTCATCCCACGCTTCTTTGAACTCAGTCACAGTTTTACTCTCCACCACCTCTTTCGGGAGCGCATTCCAGGCATCCACCACCCTCTCTGTAAAGTAGAATTTCCTAACATTGCCTTTGAATCTACCACCCCTCAACCTCAAATTATGTCCTCTGGTTTTACCATTTTCCTTTTTCTTGAAAAGATTATGTTCTACGTTAAAAACCTTCAAGTATTTGAATGTCTGAATCATATCTCTCCTGTCTCTCCTTTCCTCTAGGGTATACATATTCAGGGCTGCCAGTCTCTCCTCCTACATCTTCTGGCGCAAGCCTCCTATCATTTTCGTCACCCTCCTCTGGACCGTTTCAAGACTTCTTACGTCCTTCGCCAGATACGGTCTCCAAAATTGAACACAATACTCCAAGTGGGGCCTTAACAAATGACCTGTTCCGAGGCATCAAAACCTTCTTCCTTCTACTGGCTACGCCTCTCTTTATACAGCCCAGCATCCTTCTGGCAGCAGCCACTGCCTTGTCACACTGTTTTTTCACCTTTAGATCTTCGGACACTATCACCCCAAAGTCCCTCTCCCCGTCCGTGCATATCCTCCCAGCATATACGGTTCCTTCCTATTATTAATCCCCAAATGCATTACTCTGCATTTCTTTGCATTGAATTTTAGTTGCCAGGCATTAGACCATTCCTCTAACTTTTGCAGATCCTTTTTCATATTTACCACTCCCTCTTCGGTGTCTACTCTGTTACAAATCTTGGTATCATCTGCAAAAAGGCACACTTTTCCTTCTAACCATTCAGCAGTATCACTCACAAACATATTGAACAGGATTGGCCCCAGCACCGAACCAGCTTCAGATATTATGACCAGTCCTAGTAGAGAAGCAAGCAGATTCCTGGAATAGCCTGGTGGACCGTAGAGATGGGAACTCAGGCCTATACTCCACTCTAACCACTACACCAGCAGTCTCAAACTCATGACCTGCGGGGCTGCAAACGGCCTGACCGGTACTATTTTGAGGCCCTCGGTCTGTATGCGATTGTCCACTCCACAAGTGTACGGCGGTCGCTGTAACCTCATGCAAGCGCTTTCCTTTGTTTGTACGCGATTGTGAGGTGGAGTCCAATCGCGTGCAGACGCAGGAAAGCGCTTGCGCGAGGTTACAGCAGTGAGGCGGGCAACGTTCCAGAACCGTGCAGCTTAGAGCAATGGTTGTAGGCAGTGCAGCTTGTGCGTGTGTCCGGTGCTAGAGGAGGTGAGAGCTGTTGATACTTTTTCACTTTCTGCATGTTGCACTGCTTTCAGCTGCTTTCATTGTGGATCTGTAGGTACTTGGAGGGCCACAGAAAAAATAGTTACTAAGGTGCTCTAGCTGATTTAGTGTGCACTAAATGCTAACATATATCCTTTATACCTTTTATAGTTAAATAGCATTACTTATCAGACATCTTGCAAATTATAAAATATGTATATGTATTTATTATTTTCATTCATCAATTTATTATTTTCATTCATCTTTTTATTTATTATATATATTTTTTCTTATTTTTCCTACATTTAAAAATTATTTTAAAAATCTTGGTTTCTAAATATTGTGCTTACATTCATTAGGACCCCTGATGAAGATTGTACGAAACACGGACCGTGTTGAGTCCCTTGCCTAGAAAGAGGTTTTTAATTAATGTTTTACTTGTTACAAATAAAGTCTGCCTGCATCGTGTACAAGGCCTGCAGTTTTCTGTTTTGTTTGCTCTAAATGCTAACACAGCCATAGAATCTAATGGACGCATTAGCATTCAGCGTCCGCTAAATCGGCATCATCACATCACATACATGCATGCGCAGATGCCCTCCAGATGCAGCCCCGAAGTGACAACGTTTGTGTGGGATCGGAGTTGGGGGGCAGAACAGGGTGCGGCTACATGTCCTCTTTTTTTTTCAACTAAAAATCTGGTAATTGTATATTTGTGTGGTGTACAATTGGGTACAGTGGGTTTTGGAAGGCTCACCATACAATATAAAGGCTAGGATGAGATGTGCACCTGGGACCTTTTAGGTGAAGTTCACTGCAGTGCCCCCTAGGGTGCCCCACTGTTCTGCTGGGATGTTTGTCTGGCTGGTCTACTAAGAATGCTGGCCCCCTCCTCTATCTCAATGGTTCATTCTGTGCATTTTTGTTTTTGCAAATGGTTCAAAAAGATGGACGCACTGAGCACAAACACATCCATTTTTGGAAAAATAAACCAAGATAGACATTTCCAATTTAGAAAATAGGCATGTTTGGTACTGGATTTTTGTGTGTGTTCCGCAAAATGTCTAAACTCAGTAGTGTTTCACTTAGCGTCTCACAGACAAAGTTTCTTCCATATTTGTTTTTTTATCTTTTATACCCGTGGTTCCCAACCCTGTCCTGGAGGACCACCAGCCAGTCAGGTTTTCAGGATAGCCCTAATGAATATGCATGGAGCAGATTTGCATGCCTTTCACCTCCATTATATGCAAATCTCTCTCATGCATATTCATTAGGGTTATCCCAGAAACACGACTGTTTGGTGGTGGTTGCGAAACACTGTTTTATACCATTGTGTGAATACTGACCTGGACCCCTGAAGAAGTTTTTTTTACTGAAACACAGACCGTGTTAGGTCTGCATCACAACATATGTCAGTCATTCATGAAGTGGAGATCTTGTTATTTTATTGACTTGTCTCAATAAACGCCTTGTCAAGATCATTGCATTCCACAGTCCTTTCTTCTTTTGTGTTTTAACTCAGATTCAATCAAGCTCTCTGCACCTTATTTATATAGTCTTTACTCAACAATCATTCATCAATATCAATATATCAGACTTGTTCCCTTTTTGAAGCAAGTCTTAAAGAATTGTCAATCGATCCTCTGATGCACCACTCCACGTTCAATTTAGTTTCATAACTTAACATAAGCTTAACGTGCATTGTCTTCACCGGATCCTATATTTTATTTCTTATACGTTATTTCTTAACTTAATAAATATTTATGTAGTTTTTTTTAAGTTTTTAACTTATCTTTCAATTTGTGGTCTCTCTTTTTTTTATAGGGACTTCTTTCTGCCAACATGTTTCGCTGGAAAGAGCTTTTTCAAGGCCAGGTCCCTAAACAGTCATACGCCTTCCATCTAGACCACACTTCTCAATGAATCAAGATCCAGATTCAGACATTACATTACATTACATTACATTAGGGACTTCTATTCCGCCTATACCTTGCAGTTCAAGGCGGATTACAAAAGAGCTAACTGGACATTTCCAGTGAAGTTACAACAGTTTTGTTGTTTGTTTTTTTGGTTACAAGGGAGGAGAGGTAGCTGGATTAATTACGGAAGAACTTGCAAATTGGATATTAAATTGACTGTACGTTACTGTGTGATATAACAAATAGATTACAGTTAGAGTACATCGAAAATGCCCCTCCACTTCTCTCATAGGAGTGTTGATTGTTCTAGCAGGAATTCCACTTGCCCATTTATAAAGTATAACTAATTATGATTTTTTTTTCTATCTGGCTTCCTAATTTAGAGAGTTAAGAGAGGAATGTATGATGTCACAGAAATCATACAGGCCAACATTTACCCCCCTCTTCTACAAAGCCACACTAGCGGCTGCCAAGCGGCAACAGCCCTTTAAATCTCTATGGGCTTCGGGGCCATTACCACACGGCATCCACTAGCGCGGCTTTGTAGAAGAAAGGGTTATTCTCAGTGGTCAGCATTTTTAAAACTGACTACTGCAGACAGATTTAGACCCAGATAGTCAATGCTGGGCCATGTCCAGGCACCGGCATTGAATATACAGAGTGTGACAGGGAAGCTCCTGTCACGGGTTCAAAATCTGCTTTAAATCCTGCCATTAAAACAAATGTGCCTATTCCTAAGCCAAGGAAGCTGCCCATTAACTCTGTTCCCAGTGCTAAGATCAAACAGGCAGGGCAGAACAGAGAAGGGATGGCAGAGAAGAATAGATTACCTGTTCCAAATCCCTATAATTCCTTTTATAAAACATCTGTTAATTCTATGGTTAAACCTCTGGTCAGGCAAACTGACACAGCAAAGGTTAAGGAAAGGGATGGAGCTGACAGGCAGAACGTGGTTAGAGCCCAAGTGAAAGTTTCACAGAAGGATAAATCAGGGGCAGCTGAGAACACACACAGGCAATCAGGAACCTGGAGGGAAAGACGTTCCTCACAGAACAGGGAACTGAAGGCTAGAAGCTCTGTCTTACTGCCTTCTGCTAAGAAACCTCCTGTCCCACAGCACTGCCATGCTGACAAAACTTTGCTTTCCAAGCAAAGGCTAATTGGAAGGGAAAAGCTTCATGAGCAGGGCTGGCCAAATCACTGCTCCAGAGGATAGCTTGTACCCAGCTTCAAAGATTGAGAAGTCTCTTATGGAAGTAGAGGGATATAAAATGGAGTGCAGCCCAGAAGCCCTAGACTACATGTCTGAATGCAGCACGAGTCAGTAAGGTATTGTGTGTGGGGAAGGGAATGAAAGTTTGTTCTGTAACAATGGTCTAAAGTACTTTAAATAAACTTTTCTGTCCTCATGAGGGACGGTTTAATAAATGAGTGTTTGGTGTGTGAATGTGAGGATTGGTTAGCAACAGAAATTAAGCCAGAATTCCTGTATGCAAGCAAAGCATGATGAGTGAGGGATGGGTCAATGCTAACTAATGTTAGAAGGAGAATTAAAGCCCAGAGAGGATTCAGTGACCTGACCTTGCACATCCCTGATAGTGGGAACTTATTGGGAGGGGAATCTTAGACCATTAAAACAAGTATGGATGGTTCCCAGCCCACTGCCCAGAAATAAGAAGGGTCAGTGGGATATTCATACTTCAGGCAGTCTCACTACAATGGCCATCATAACCCTTCCTGAACAAAAGCTCCTGGAGACACATCCTCGGTACAAAAGGATACTGCAGTGTCTTGCAAACTTTCTGAAGCCATGGCACATTAAACTCAGTGTTGCAGGGCATCCAGAAATGTGCGGACGTGGACGTGATGATGTCACGCACATGCATGACATCATCACATCGATATCTGCGCATGCGCAGAGCCTATTACTACGCTGGTGGGGGGTGCTGGAAGAGTGCGGAGAGGAGGAGAGGCACTGGCTGACTGCCTACTGGACATGCCTTTCGTCACGAGAGGCACGTCCTACAAGCAGTCAGCTGGCGTCTTTGCTCCTTAGAAACTTGGAATCTCACTTCTGCACACAGTTTGCAATACACTGGGATACTGCATTCCCTGGAGGGTAGGTCCTGGCTACAGGATCAATTCCTGTCTCTCCATAGGTGCCATCAAGTCTGTATGCCCTCCTTCCCCAGTTCCCATGGAGAACCAGGTACAGAAAGCTCTGTTTCAAATGTATAGGTCACAAATTCACTCTTCTAGCTGATTCCAATCATCATCTATTGTCATACACTAAACTGCCAAACCTGTGAAGCCCCAGAGATGGGGGCTGCCCCTCCCCCTTCCAAGCTGTAGAATACAGCACTGATAATTTTAAACTGCAACTTTTACACCATTTACTTGGTGCCATGGGGGAACATATGCACTGCTCCTTACCTTCTAGTGCTTAATATTCAACCAGGGCTACTATATATTTAAAATAAAACATGTTTTCCTACCTTTGTTGTCTTGGCATTTTTCATTATGGTCCCATTTTGTCATTTCTGCTTTCCTGTGGTTGCTGCCCATATGTCTTTTCTCCTCTCTTCTGTCTTTTTTCATTCCCTCACTACTCCTGCCTTTGATATACTTAGGGTCACCAGACATCCAGGAAAACCCAGGCATGTCTTCTTTTTAGAGGACTGTCTGAGCTCTAGGACGGACTTTTCAAAACCCGGCCTGGAGTTTGACAGGGAAGAGAGGCAGCTGTGTGGGGGCGGGGCTGGGGGTGGAATGGGGCAGGGCTAGAGGCTGAACTGGGCAGGGTGAACGGTAGAACAGGGTGGGGTCTTGTGCCTGGGTTTTGTGGAAGAAAATATGGTAACCCTAGATTTCCATTTTAGTTCTCTTTGCCCTTTTATTTTACTTTTCTACATCTCTGTCCACTCAAATTTCTCCCTTGTCCTTTTTTTCCTTTTTAGCTACTTATTAACTTTCCATCTCCCTTTCTCATGCTCTAGTTCTCCCATTTTCCTTCTCATGCCTTCCCCAGCCTCCGATTCCCTTATATCTTTCTTCTACCCCTCTGTACTTACTAGCCTCCTCTCATTCATCTCCTTGCCACCCTCTCAGACTCTCCCGCATGATTCCACAAATTCCAGAATATCCCCTCCCTCCATTCTTGTAATCCAGCATCTCCTGTCCCTCCTTCCTTTATGGTCTAACATCTCCCTGTCCTTTTTCCTCCACCATCTTCCTGTCCCATCTCCCTTCCCTAGGGTTATCAGATTTTTGCAGTAAAAAAAAAAAGTCGTGTGGCCCTGCCCTGTTCTGCTCCAGGACTTGCCCTATTCTACCCTCACCCCATTTTGCCCCTGGCCACTCCCCATTCCGCCCACAACCTTGCCTCATTCTACCCTCTGACCCTGGCCCCACACAAACCTCATCTCTTCTGGGCTGTGTCTGTAGGGCCTCTGTGCATGTGTGAATATCATGCAAAGGCATCGCACATTAGCGTATGTGCAGATGCTCTCCAGACACGGCTCCAATCTCAACACTTTTGAAAACCAGGACAAAGTGCAGGGGTTTGAAAAGCTGTCCGGATGCCTGGACTCTAAAAAGAGGAAATGTCTGGGTAAATCCAGAAGTCTTGTAACACTACTCTTCCCTCCTGTCTTCCCTCCCCCCCCCAATTGGTTCATTATCTCACATCCTCGCTAGCGCTCCTCTCCCTCATGGCCCAGCATTGCTCCCACTATCTTCCCTGATGTTCTTCCCTCCTTTCACTCCATGGTCCACTATCACCACCCGCCCACCCCATCGGCCAACATTTCTCCTTGTCTCCCTCCTTCTCATCTCCTGCTCCAGCATATTGGATTGGATTTATTACTTTGGATATACAGATGTAATAAAGCGATTTACAAAACTACAAACAGCATTAAGTTACAGTTACAGCATATCTCTTTCATTCATCCCAACTGCCCTTCCGTCCAGTATCTTCCAAGGTCTGTCAGCCTGCCTCCCCTGGGTCCAACATCTCTGCTATTCTCTTCCTTCACCAGGTGCATAGCTATGGGGAGGCCTCAGGGACCCAGCCCCCCATTTTTGGATCAGGCAGTGGCAGTGCATATACAGTACTGTCCAGCATTCCCCTACCCATAAACTATGCGATCCAGTTTCTTTCTCTTGCTCTCTCTTTCCATCCCCTCCTCCTTGTGGTCCGGCATCTCTTTCACGCGCCCCGCCCCCCCTGCCGCTACTGCTTCAGTTCTCCAGAATCAGCTCTTTCAAGGCAGCCTCACCTCTTGTCAACCTAGGAGCTTTCTCTCTGCAGCTTTGTTGGTCCGTCTCCCTCCTTTCTCCTCATCATTGCGGTCATCTTTGAAAATCAAAGTTTTTCTTTTCAGAGGGGACCTGGTGTGACAGCCATTCTCACAAGCTGCCGGCGACGACCCCAAAGTTTTTCCTCCGATGCAACTTCCTGTTTCCACCTGGGCAGATCGAGGCAGATGGAAAGCTTCGGAGCAGCCGCTGGCAGCTTGTGAGAATGGCTACCACACTGGGATCCCTCTGAAAAGGAAAATGTTGACTTTTCAAAGGTGATCATAATGATGAGGAGAAGGGAG
Organism: Geotrypetes seraphini; assembly: GCF_902459505.1. NCBI lineage: Eukaryota > Metazoa > Chordata > Amphibia > Gymnophiona > Dermophiidae > Geotrypetes > Geotrypetes seraphini. The sequence continues at coordinate 217,983,863 of NC_047089.1, read as the reverse complement.
GGAGATGGGCCAACAAGGGGAAGATATGCCTGGACCACGGAGCCCCCTGGAGCTGTGGAACCCAGGGCAGCTGCCCTGTTTGACCTCCCCTAATGCCTCTGGTACTCCAAAGGCTAAAGGAAATACAGACTCGGTCATTAATGGAAACCTGAAATGTTCTTTCAGAAAGATAGGATCTAAACCAATTCAGTACTACTTCTGAAATACCAGTTTGTTCTAACCTAATAGAACGGAGTGATCAATAACATTGCATGCTGCTGTTAGATCCAGTTGAATCACCAGTACATCTCTTATGAGTGATGATCTCATCTAAGAATGTTATTTATAATATTTCTGTGCTATGACCTTTACAGAATCCTGACTGGTGAAGATGAAAAACATTTGTAGGCTCCCACAACTGTACCACTTGTTCAGTGATGGCCTTTTCCAAGTTAACTATAAACAGAAGATATGATACCAGCCTATAGCTTGCTGGATCTGATCTTGCCTAGGTTCATTTCCAAAGTAAGGTTTAATCATGGAATGCTTTCAAGATTCTGGGGATAATCCTTCTATTAGACTTGAATTCAAAATCTCCACTATAATTGGAGAAAAGAGACTCCAGCAATCTTTAAAGTTTCAAGTTTCAAGTTTATTAATTGGCTTGTTCAATCGCTTAATCGGATTTCTAAGCGATGTACAATAAAATATACATCCATAAGGAAACAAAAACATTACATACACTTAATTAATTATAATATAAACAAAAGGTAAGAGGGGATGAAATACATTTTTTATAGTAAAGAAAGAACATACAGGGAAAATACAAAAGGAAGTTGAAAAAACAAAAAAAAGCAGAATAATTCACTAAAATAACACTTTATAATAAAATTTAATTAATTTGCAAATGTATCTTTAAACAGAAAGGTTTTTAATTCGCTTTTAAATTTCCCAAACACCTTCTCCTCCCGTAAAAACATGGGAAGCGCATTCCAGATCTGGGGAGCTGTACATGAGAAGATAAATTGTCTTCTTGTACCAATAATTTTTAACGAAGGAATTGATAAAAGGTTCCGTTCACTAGATCGTAAGGTTCTTTTAACTGAATATGGGATAAGTAACCTAAATAAAAATGCTGGAGTCTTATAACAGATTTGGTGGAATACAAACTTCTGTAGAAGTATGTGGATGACTTGCAGGGTTTTTTTTTTTTTTTGTTGTTGTTGTTATTATTATTATTGCAATAAATACCACAGTGAAGACACAATTGATTTGGGCCCGGATTCTATAACCGGCTCGGCTGGTGGCTGCTGATTCGGTGCCAGTCACGTGACGGCACCGTTTAAAAAATTGTGTTGCCGGCAAAGGTAGGTAGGCCTGGAAAACCCTGGCTACATTTCCGGCGCCTAACTTTGATGAGAATCGCGACTCTGTATGCGCTTTCCGGCACCTAATGACACCTCCGGAATTAGCCATGCTTACACTGGCATTAGGCGCCTTAAAGCGCCTACAGAGACGTGATTTCCAGTGCCGTGTTTTTTTAGGTGCCGATAGGCACTTTGAAACTCAGTTTAAAATATTGTTTAAATGGTGTTGTTCACTGAGCTTGGTTACCTTTTGGCGCCTAAAACACTAGCGCTGTTTAGAGAATCTGGGCCTTGATACTTTTCCTTTTTTTGCAGAGGAGGTGTGGCCACTGCCTCAGCACCCTGAGATTATGGGTTTGATCCCAACATCACTCCTTGTGACCCTGGGCAAGTTATCTAACCTTCTGTTGCCCCAGATACCATAGTTAGATTATGAGCCTGCTGGAACAGATAGAGAAAATACTTTAAGAGCATCTAATTACTATTCAATGTAGAACAGGTACAAGTGGATCGATTTGTCACTCCGTCAAAAATGACAAAGACTAGGGGACACGCGATGACATTACAGGGAAATACTTTTAAAACCAATAGGAGGAAATATTTTTTCACTCAGAGAAGAGTTAAGCTCTGGAACGTGATGCCAGAGGTGGTGGTAAGAGCAGATAGCATAGCTGGTTTAAGAAAGGTTTGGACATGTTCCTGGAGGAAAAGTCCATAGTCTGTTATTGAGAACGACATGGGGAAAGCCACTGCTTGCCCTGGCTCAGTAGCATGGAATGTTGCTACTGCTTGGGTTTTTGGCCAGGTATTAGTGACCTGGATTGGCCACCGTGATAATGGGCTATTGGGCTTGATGGACCTTTGGTCTAACCCAGTATGGCTGTTCTTATGCTCACCTGACACTGGTAAAGGAACCAATTAAGCTACTTTAAATGCTTTTAACCTAGAGTAGTGCTCAGACTCCAAAGATGGATTGTAAGAACTCAATATGGGGACAAGCCCCTGTAGAGATTCTTATGGTATCTATCATTGCACCATTTTGTGGTTAAAGGTAGTTTAAAGTATTGTTAAAGCCTTGTTCATGATTGAATTAGTCCATAAAGAAGCGTAATGTCCAATAGTAAATAAACTTCAAATTGATAATCTCAAAAATAGACTTAGCTTGAAAAATATCAACAGCAAGTGTTCAGCTGGGTCCTGATGCGTTTCGCCGCTATGGCTTCCTCAGAGAACCCGCTAATTAGCTGGAAAAGTTCAATGCTGTGAATATCCTAAACATACAAAACACAGTGCATGAGGTTATAAAGCTGAAAATCCAAGTAAATAATCAATACCTATAAAACACTCACAGCACTACCGGCTGAGTACCTGATTCAAAAAGTAGTTTTTTCTGTTTCCTGTGACGTAAGTGCTCAGCTGAGCACCCCATATTTATACTGTGGAAGATGTGTCAATCACCTAGTGGAGAAACGCCCACCACTCCACTTCTTTGTTAAGGCCAGCAGGAGAAACCGTCTGCCAGTGATAAATCCACTTTTGCTCATGCTTCCACAACCAAGCTTTATCATTTCCCCCTCTGATGTTATGAGCCACTTCCAAAACAACAAATTGTAAGTCCTGTAGCTGATGTGGTGTAGCGTGCCAGTGCTGAACAAGAGGGGCATTCATATCTCCCCTTCTGATTTTGCTCAAATGTTCAATGATACGTGTCTTGATATTTCTGGTAGTGTGTCCTATGTAAAGTAATCTGCATGGGCACAATCTGTGTACTGACGTAAATAATGCTTCTTAGATAAACTGGGATGTTGGATGTAAGCAGTTTCCAGTGCATGATCACAGACGGTTTCTCCTGCTGGCCTTAACAAAGAAGTGGAGTGGTGGGCGTTTCTCCACTAGGTGATTGACACATCTTCCACAGTATAAATATGGGGTGCTCAGCTGAGCACTTACGTCACAGGAAACAGAAAAAACTACTTTTTGAATCAGGTACTCAGCCGGTAGTGCTGTGAGTGTTTTATAGGTATTGATTATTTACTTGGATTTTCAGCTTTATAACCTCATGCACTGTGTTTTGTATGTTTAGGATATTCACAGCATTGAACTTTTCCAGCTAATTAGCGGGTTCTCTGAGGAAGCCATAGCGGCGAAACGCGTCAGGACCCAGCTGAACACTTGCTGTTGATATTTTTCAAGCTAAGTCTATTTTTGAGATTATCAATTTGAAGTTTATTTACTATTGGACATTACGCTTCTTTATGGACTAATTCAATCATGAACAAGGCTTTAACAATATTTTAAACTACCTTTAACCACAAAATGGTGCAATGATAGATACCATAAGAATCTCTACAGGGGCTTGTCCCCATATTGAGTTCTTACAATCCATCTTTGGAGTCTGAGCACTACTCTAGGTTAAAAGCATTTAAAGTAGCTTAATTGGTTCCTTTACCAGTGTCAGGATATCATTGACCTTTAGGAACTTCCTTCTTATATCTCCCCAGTCGTTTATATTGTGAACACAGGACCTTGCAGTTCTGGGGTAATTAGACATGGCATCTACAGGCTGGGATACCATGCTTTCATTTACTGATCAACAAGCTGATGACATTTTGTCATCTTTCAAATTATTTACTCAGGAAGATGTGCCTACTTCTACTGTGGATTGGGAACAACTGATATTTTTACAAAAGAGAACAATTAGGGCAGAATTACATGCTGCTACTTTGGCAGAATATTGCCGAGCTAGACGCATTCCCCGAGGGCTCCGTATGCGTACAGAACCTAGACTTTTCCTTGACAACAGTAGTTTTCTAGATAAATGGAACGCGATCTTAAATAAGTGTTCACAAGACCTTATGTTACTTATCATAGACACTACCAAACACGAGTTAAACACCTACCAATCTGAATTCCAGGAAAAAGTTGCAGTGATACAAAGTACTACACAACTAGAAGATTTCACCACCAAAATGGAAGAATTTAAAAAACAGATGGAAGAATTCCGTGTGGATATTAGAAAGACTAAAATAGGGAAATTTAAAAGAGATGAGGGTGATTACATCCGGGGGTATGTTTACCCCTGGATGGATCGCAACAAACGCTCCCGTCAGTTCAGAAAAACCACATACGCACAAACATCGAGTGGGTCAAGTGGGGAGGACCCTAGCTCAGATTCCAGTAGTTCTACAGTGGCAGGCCCGGTCCAAACACGTTCCACTACTGTAAATTTTCAAGGGACGGCCTCCCACAAAACAGGAGGCCCACGGACCGCCAGGGGGAGACGTCCTCCGAAACCTTGATAAACACACATAATGTGTTTAATTTATCCAGCAGGCACCTTTCTGCCAGGGAGTTGTCTGTGCTCTCCAAGGGATTGTCATTTGTTCCTTTTACAAATTACAACCCCTTGGATACGAGGATAAGTCTTTACAAACTTGTCAGGAAATGTACTTTAAAAATTTTCTTTCAGGACAAACCTAGTGATTCGGGCCCTACGGGGTTACACAGACCTTCAACTTGGAACCCCCCGGGGAATTTGGACCCACACATACAAGTGTTTTATAATTTGGTTGAGCAAGACATTGTCAGTCTTGAAAGTCAACCCACTCACATCAGGCGTAATATGTCTTGTGAGATGACTCAATCAGTTCAAACGTTGGCTCAAGATTCTGATATTGTTATTCGCTCCGCTGACAAGGGTGGTGGGATTGTAGTTCAGGACACTGTAGCTTATGTAGAGGAAGCTCGTAGACAACTAAGTGACACCCACTACTACAGGGCTTTGTCTGGTGATCCTACAGTAGATATTAGTGATGGTATTCAACATCTTCTTTTACAAGCGTTGGAAAAAGGCATCATTTCAGACAAAGAATACCGCTTTCTCCACCAAAATCATCCAGTCATCCCTGTAATATACTTTGTCCCCAAAATACATAAAACTTTAACCAACCCTCCAGGTCGTCCCATTGTTTCAGGCATCGGCTCTATTCTCGAGCCCTTGTCTGACTTTGTGGATTTCTACCTTAAACCCCTTGTCTCTGGTGCAAAATCATATATCAAAGATACTACTTCTATGCTAGCTTGGCTTCAGGAGTCCCATTCCATTCCTCAGGGGGCCTTGTTAGTCACACTTGATATACAGGCTTTATATACCAACATTCCACAATCCAGTGCTATTGAAACAATACAGAAATATCTCAGTACTCTTCAGTTGTCTACGGACAGAGTTGATTTCCTAGTAGCCATTGCGAGCATAGCGCTGCAGAAGAATTATTTTTTGTTTGATACTGATTTCTTTTTGCAAATTCAGGGCACGGCCATGGGGGCCACCATGGCCCCGTCTTTAGCATGTCTATACGTATCTGATTTTGAAGAAACCTTTGTCTATACGTCCTCTTATGTATCGGACATCTATGTATGGAAACGTTATATTGATGATGTTTTTTTGATATGGACAAACACTTTAGATGTTTTTCATCAGTTTTTACAGTGGCTTAATACCTGTAACCCACATTTGCAATTCTCTTCATGTATTTCGTATACCAACATAGCTTTTTTGGACATTGATATCACCTTTCACAATGGCATGTTTGAAACCACCATACACCGCAAAGAAACTGATAGAAATACCTTACTTCACTACGAGAGTTACCATCCTCGTCACCTGAGGGATAATTTACCTGTGGGTCAGTTTTTAAGACTCAGGCGCCTGTGCAGTAGTAAGGAAGAATATAAAATCCGGTCTGGAGATATGTGGCAGAGATTCAAGGATCGTGGATATCCTTACAGCACCATCAAGAAAGCTTACAAGAGGGCCTTGTATGCCCATCGTTCTTACCTGTTACAGCAATCTCCTAATCAACCTGAGGATCGGATGGTATGTACACTCCCTTATTCATATAAAGCGTTTGCCATTAAAAAAATCATTAACACTCATTGGCACATTCTCCAGGTACATCAAAGTCTTTTACAACCCCCTCTTTTTGCCTATTCCAGAGGCAGAAATCTTCGTGAGTGTATTTCTACCTCCCACTTTGTGAGTAAATCGGAGAGTACATTGACGCAAGTTACAGGTCATTTTAAATGCGGGCATTGCACCGTCTGTGATCATGCACTGGAAACTGCTTACATCCAACATCCCAGTTTATCTAAGAAGCATTATTTACGTCAGTACACAGATTGTGCCCATGCAGATTACTTTACATAGGACACACTACCAGAAATATCAAGACACGTATCATTGAACATTTGAGCAAAATCAGAAGGGGAGATATGAATGCCCCTCTTGTTCAGCACTGGCACGCTACACCACATCAGCTACAGGACTTACAATTTGTTGTTTTGGAAGTGGCTCATAACATCAGAGGGGGAAATGATAAAGCTTGGTTGTGGAAGCATGAGCAAAAGTGGATTTATCACTGGCAGACGGTTTCTCCTGCTGGCCTTAACAAAGAAGTGGAGTGGTGGGCGTTTCTCCACTAGGTGATTGACACATCTTCCACAGTATAAATATGGGGTGCTCAGCTGAGCACTTACGTCACAGGAAACAGAAAAAACTACTTTTTGAATCAGGTACTCAGCCGGTAGTGCTGTGAGTGTTTTATAGGTATTGATTATTTACTTGGATTTTCAGCTTTATAACCTCATGCACTGTGTTTTGTATGTTTAGGATATTCACAGCATTGAACTTTTCCAGCTAATTAGCGGGTTCTCTGAGGAAGCCATAGCGGCGAAACGCGTCAGGACCCAGCTGAACACTTGCTGTTGATATTTTTCAAGCTAAGTCTATTTTTGAGATTATCAATTTGAAGTTTATTTACTATTGGACATTACGCTTCTTTATGGACTAATTCAATCATGAACAAGGCTTTAACAATACTTTAAACTACCTTTAACCACAAAATGGTGCAATGATAGATACCATAAGAATCTCTACAGGGGCTTGTCCCCATATTGAGTTCTTACAATCCATCTTTGGAGTCTGAGCACTACTCTAGGTTAAAAGCATTTAAAGTAGCTTAATTGGTTCCTTTACCAGTGTCAGGATATCATTGACCTTTAGGAACTTCCTTCTTATATCTCCCCAGTCGTTTATATTGTTCTTATGCTCATACATGTGCCAAGTATAGGACAATCAAGCCATTGTAACATCACTGATGAGGCTGGCTCTGAGGCACTGTGGAATGAAGCATTATGACATCACAGTCTCAGCTCTGGAATGTTGCTCTCATTGGGGTTCCGGAATCTTGCTATTCTTTGAGATGCTGGAATGTTGCTACTCTTTGGGTTTTGGCCAGGTATTAGTGACTTGGATTGGCCACCGTGAGAATGGGCTACTGGGCTTGATGGACCATTGGTCTAACATAACATAACAATCAGCTTGTATACTGCAGGACCGTAAAGTTCTATGTGGTTAACAAAAATTACAAATAATGTATACATGTAAGTGAATTAGGAATTATGTAACTAGGAGAATAAAAAATAAAGCTGAGCAAAACAAATTACTAAGATATAATATTCATGGACATAGAAATCAGGCACCCAAATATTTAGAAAACAAATATGTCTTTAGGAATCAGAAGGCTATTATTATGTTCTTAAGTTCATTCAACTCTAGACCCGACTTCTCTCGTCTCCTTCTTTTGGGTCTCCGTATCTTTATCTATACCGACATTCGATAGCTGTTCATCTACTTGAGCTCTTCTCGTATTTCCTTACCATAATTGCACTCGACTCTGACCTTGTCACGATCCTATGTTACTTGTATCCTCACCTCTTGTATACGGTCTTCTACTTAACTCCTGTTCACCACATCGAACTTTACGGGGTTTTGCGGTCTACAAATAAAATTTTATGTTATGTCTATGTTATATAATGGGCTGCAAGCAGTGGCGTACCTAGGGGGGGGGGGGGCGGGCCGCCCCGGGTACCAGCCCTAAGGGGGTGTTACCGGCCTTGCCGTTCAGTCCCCCGCCACCCCCGAAGGACCGCTCGCCCCACTGACCTTCCTGCACCACCTGTGAAGCAGCCCGCAGCAGGATCGCGAAGTCAGCGTCAGCATCCCTGCGCTGCTTCCTGCGCCGCGATCCCGCCCCTCCTCTGACGTCAGAGGAGGGGCGGGACCGTGGCGCAGGAAGCAGCGCAGGGATCGCTGACGCTGACTTCGCGATCCTGCTGCGGCTGTTCATAGGTGGTGCGGGGAGGCCAGGGGGGCGGGCGGTCCTTCGGGGTGGGTCGGGGCATCAGGCCTTCAGGGTGGGGCGGGCGGGCAGGCAAGCAGGCTTTCAAGGGGGAGGGGGTGACAGGCAGGCAGGCAGGCCTTCAAGGGGGGACAGGCCTTCGGGGGGGGGTGCAGACCTTCAAGGGGTGCAGGCCTTCAAGGGGGGCAGGCAGGCCTTCAGGGGGGTGCAGGCCTTCGGGGGGGTGTAGGCCTTTGGGGGGGTGCAGACCTTCAAGGGGGTGCAGGCCTTCAAGGGGGGGAACAGGCCTTCAAGGGGGGAAAGGCAGGCAGGCCTTCAAGGGGGGACAGGCCTACAAGGGGGGGGGACAGGCCTACAAGGGGGGGGGCCAGGCCTTCAAGGGGGGGTGCAGGCCTTCAAGGGGGGTGCAGGCCTTCAAGGGGGAGACAGGCCTTCAAGGGGGGGAAAGGCAGGCAGGCAGGCCTTAAAGGGGGGACAGGCCTACAAGGGGGGGACAGGCCTACAAGGGGGTGGGACAGGCCTTCAAGGGGGGGACAGGCCTTCGGGGGGGGTGCAGACCTTCAAGGGAGTGCAGGCCTTCGGGGAGGGGGGTGCAGTCCTTCAAGGGGGTGCAGGCCTTCAAGGGGGGGAAAGGCAGGCAGGCAGGCCTTCAAGGGGGGGACAGGCCTACAAGGGGGGGAGAAGCTACAAGGGGGTGGTACAAGCCTTCAAGTGGGGGACAGGCCTTCGGGGGGGGGGTGCAGACCTTCAAGGGAGTGCAGGCCTTCGAGGGGGGTGGTGCAGGCCTTCAAGGGGGTGCAGGCCTTCAAGGGGGGACAGGCCTTCAAGGGGGGAAAGGCAGGCAGGCAGGCCTTCAAGGGGGGGGGAGAAGCTACAAGGGGTGGGACAGGCCTTCAAGTGGGGGACAGGCCTTCGGGGGGGTGCAGGCCTTCGGGGGGTGCAGACCTTCAAGGGGGGGACAGGCAGGCAGGCCTTCAAGGGGGGGACAGGCCTACAAGGGGAAGGGACAGGCCTTCAAGGGGGGTGCAGGCCTTCAAGGTGGGACAGGCAGACCTTTAAGGGGGGACAGGCCTTGGGGGGGGGACCATGATTTAGAAGTACACGGAGGGAAGGGGTGTTCAAAGAGACATGCATATGCCAAACTTTGGGGGGGGGGGGAAGAAATAATGGGTCTGAAAATAGAGGAGAGGGAGAGAAATGATGGACCATGGGATTTAGGGAGGGAAGGAACAGAAAGGGAGAGAAATTGGACACAAGGGATGGTGTGGAGGAGGGATAGAGATACTGGATAGGAGGGTAATTAGGAAAAGAAAGGGAGAGATGGTGGACTCTGGGATGGTGGGGAAGGAGGGAGAGATGCCGGATGAAAGGGTATTTAAGAAAAGGTGGATCTGTGGAGGGAGATGAAAAAAAGGAAAGATACCAGACTTCCTGGGAAGGGAAGGGAAATGGAAAGGGAGGACAGAGTTGGCAGATGGATGGTTAGCATGCAGAAAGAAGGAGACCCTGGCAAGCAAGTTATCAGAAGAAAACCAGAGCCTTGGACCAACAAGATTTGAAATATAACCAGACAACAAAAGGTAGAAAAACTAATTTTATTTTCTGTTTTGTGATTATAACATGTCAGATTTGAAATGTGTATCCTGCCAGAGCTGGTGTTGGACTGCAAACGTGAGCTAGGATTTAACAGAAAGAGGAAAAGTCCTTTTTGTTTCTTTATTTTATTTACACCACAGCGCCAGTGTGGTTAGGAGAAGCCAAAGGGGGTGAAAAAGCTATAAAACCCACCAGGAGTTTTGAAAAAAATCACCCAACTGGGCAGGAAAATCGAATTGAAAAACCAATTCAATAGGGCTGAATCGAATCAAAATTTTTTTTTTCCTGTATCTGGCAGCATTAGTTTGCGCTACTGCCTTAGACTTTAGGACCTGGGATTGGGGAGAGATGGCATCCTCAGTACTTTATAATGCAAGTGAAACGAGGATTTGGTCAGACTTTTGAAGGGTCTGCAGAAAAAAAATATTGTATAGGCCGGGGACATGAGACAGCAGGAAATGGGAACTTTTCTTCCTTCTATTTTTGTGAATGGAAAGGCTGAGGATGTCAGAGAGGTCAGTTAAAATATGTGCTTTATAAGAAAATATAATAATGTGTTTTATAAAGTTTATAGCATAGCTGGCCTACCCAGTGAGGTGTTCCTAGTGGTGATGGTGGCAGCGTGTCAATGTGTTGAGAGGAAGAGGTGGTCTGGGAAATTCTGCTGAGCAAACTCCGGGCCCATTTCCACCCCCCAGTTAGTCCACTCCACTCAACTGATTCACACACTGAGTGGGTCTTTGGGTGTTGTTTTGGGATCTCTTCCAGTGGTTTATCTCCTTCTGGTCCAAGGAAGGAAACTTTGTTATCCTTAGCATTGACCTACAGAATATGTTTGTAACAGCGCTGCTTGTGTGGCATTAGGCTATGTAGTGATCGAAAGAAAAAAACAGACCTTTGCACATTTTTGCACTATATGGTGGGTGTATGAGGAGATTCACATTTCCTGCACAGCTAAGTCCATGTGAAGTTACCTTGTGCTGTATTTGACATCTAGCAAGGTCTCTGTTTGAAAGGAAAGATCTAAACTTAAAAATGAAGTGGCCAGAAGTTATGGTAAAAGCAGATAGTGTAGCTGGTTTTAAGAAAGATTTGGACAAATTCCTGGAGGAAAAGTCCATAATCTGTTATTAAGACATGGGGGAAGTGTCTGCTTGCCCTGGCTCGGTAGCATGGAATGTTGCTACTCTTTGGGTTTTGACCAGGTATTAGTGTCCTGGATTGGCTACCATGAGAATGGGCTACTGGGCATGATGGACCATTGGTCTGACCCAGTTAGGCTATTCTTATGTTATGTTCTCATCTGTAGGGGCCTTTGTTTTCACTTCTTATTTTAATGTATTTTTTTTCTGGGAACTTATCAGTGTTTTTTATAATGGGAACAAAAATGGAAGAGAATTAATGTGTGTGGAATGGGGGGTAACTAATTTCTTCAGCTAAATAATTCAATCCACTTCAAACAGACATAGGAGAACTTGTGCACCATTCACACACCCTCCAACCAAAAACGTCAAAAGAAAAAAACTGTTCGACAACCTCCTAGCCATTCGAGCTGCAACACTCGACCCCCAACTCTACAACCAATTGATATCAACCACAGACTGCAAAACCTTCAAAAAGAAATAAAAACCCTTCTATTCAAAAAACACATAAAACCGAACGAACACAATCAGAACTGTCCCAAGCATCACCTGCAACTACTCCATATGTACTTCTAATGTCATGACAATTTAGACATAATTTATGTTATGTTATGTTTGGAATAATGGTTACATATATGAGGTTCAATAAAAGAAAATTTTCACTGCCTGTTTCTATTCTGACCATTTATTCCATTTCATGGTTATTGCAAAAAAAAAAAAAATTTTTTACATGGGGGGGGGGGGGGGGTGTCAAAAAATGATGGGCCCCGGGTGCCACATACCCTAGGTACGCCACTGGCTGCAAGTTTTAAATAATAATCATAACAATCACTATAAAACCAAAATTAAACAATAAAATGACATTACAGTAAAACCTTGGATTGCAAGTAACTTGGTTTGCAAGACAAGCAAAACATTTGATTAAATTTTAACGATATATAAGCAATGTCTTGCAATACAAGTACATATGGTATACACACATCACAACTCAGCCAATGGTTCTTCTCTCTCTGACGCTGCAAGAGTGTAGTGACTGTTCTAAACGAGCAAAGTCTTGCACTATGTATACATACAGTATACACGTGTCACATCATCACAACTCAGACGATGGTTCTTCTCTCTCTGACGGTGCAGGAGTGTAGTGACTCTTCTACATGAGCGAGGTCTTGCAATACGAGTACGTATAATATTTTGTATTAAAGTTTTTGGGTTGTGGAATGAATCGTCTGAGTTTCCATTATTTCTTATGGGGAAATTCGCTTTGATATGCGAGTGCTTTGGATTACAAGCATGCTTCTAGAATGAATTATGCTCGCAAACCAAGGTTTTACTATGTTTTCCTTGCATACTCTTAAGCCTGTGCCTTAAATCTGGTCATTTCCTGTAACCAAGGACTGTGCTTTCCCTTTTAGAGTCTACAGTCTCCACAGGAAGTTGTATTGAACTATTGGAAACAGTGTCCCTTCTCACCAACAACAAATGATATCTCAGTATGCCACTGGAGGCAGTAGTGTAGTAAGGAGGGGGCATGGGGGGGAGGGCGGTCCATCCCGGGCGCCATCTTGGCGAAGGTGCAGACACCCATCCTCCTCTCCACCCCCCCCCCCCCACTATGGCACATGCGCACCGCTTCCATTCCCCTGCACCTCTGCAACATTCCTGGAGCGAGCAGCAACCCCCAAGCTGCTGTCGTGCCAGCATCGGCTCTTCCTCTGATGTCACTTCCTGGACCCGCACCTAGGAAGTGACCTCAGAGGAAGAGCTGACGCTTGCAATGACAGCAGCTCGGGGGGGGGGGGGGGGGTGTCGCTGCTCACACCGGGAACGTTAACAGAGGTGCGGGGGAAGGAAAGCGGCGTGCGGCAGGAGAAGCGGGAAAGGAGCGTGTGGCGGTGGGGGCAGAGAAGAGGGCAGGGGAGGGGTGCCGCCGCTCCATGCACCTCTTGCCCTCGCTACGTCACCGACATCGTGGGGACAGTTGTGACAGGAGGAGATGCCAGGAGATACTTGTGTTCGTGGACAGTCTTTCTTTGCGCTCTGCTGCCAGCAACAGTAACATAGTAACATAGTAGATGACGGCAGATAAAGACCCGAATGGTCCATCCAGTCTGCCCAATCTGATTCAATTTAAATTATTATTATTATTTTTTTTTTTTCTTCTTAGCTATTTCTGGACGAGAATCCAAAACTTTACCCGGTACTGTGCTTGGGTTCCAACTGCCGAAATCTCTGTTAAGACTTACTCCAGCCCATCTACACCCTCCCAGCCATTGAAGCCCTCCCCTGCCCATCCTCCTCCAAACGGCCATATACAGACACAGACCGTACAAGTCTGCCCAGTAACTGGCCTAGTTCAATCTTTAATATTATTTTCTGATTCTAAATCTTCTGTGTTCATCCCATGCTTCTTTGAACTCAGTCACAGTTTTACTCTCCACCACCTCTCTCGGGAGCGCATTCCAGGCATCCACCACCCTCTCCGTAAAGTAGAATTTCCTAACATTGCCCCTGAATCTACCACCCCTCAACCTCAAATTATGTCCTCTGGTTTTACCATTTTCCTTTCTCTGGAAAAGATTTTGTTCTTCGTTAATACCCTTTAAGTATTTGAACGTCTGAATCATATCTCCCCTGTCTCTCCTTTCCTCTAGGGTATACATATTCAGGGCTTCCAGTCTCTCCTCATACGTCTTCTGGCGCAAGCCTCCTATCATTTTCGTCGCCCTCCTCTGGACCGCCTCAAGTCTTCTTACGTCTTTCGCCAGATACGGTCTCCAAAACTGAACACAATACTCCAAGTGGGGCCTCACCAATGACCTGTACAGGGGCATCAACACCTTCTTCCTTCTACTGACTACGCCTCTCTTTATACAGCCCAGAATCCTTCTGGCAGCAGCCACTGCCTTGTCACACTGTTTTTTCGCCTTTAGATCTTCGGACACTATCACCCCAAGGTCCCTCTCCCCGTCCGTGCATATCAGCTTCTCTCCTCCCAGCATATACGGTTCCTTCCTATTATTAATCCCCAAATGCATTACTCTGCATTTCTTTGCATTGAATTTTAGTTGCCAGGCATTAGACCATTCCTCTAACTTTTGCAGATCCTTTTTCATATTTTCCACTCCCTCTTCGGTGTCTACTCTATTACAAATCTTGGTATCATCTGCAAAAAGGCACACTTTTCCTTCTAACCCTTCAGCAATGTCACTTACATACATATTGAACAGGATTGGCCCCAGCACCGAACCCTGAGGGACTCCACTAGTCACCTTTCCTTCCTTCGAGCGACTTCCATTAACCACCACCCTCTGGCGTCTGTCCGACAGCCAGTTTCTGACCCAGTTCACCACTTTGGGTCCTAACTTCAGCCCTTCAAGTTTGTTCAACAGCCTCTTATGAGGAACTGTATCAAAGGCTTTGCTGAAATCCAAGTAAATTACATCTAGCATATGTCCTCGATCCAGCTCTCTGGTCACCCAATCAAAAAATTCAATCAGGTTCGTTTGGCACGATTTACCTTTTGTAAAGCCATGTTGCCTCGGATCCTGTAACCCATTAGATTCAAGGAAATACACTATCCTTTCTTTCAGCAACACTTCCATTATTTTTCCAACAACTGAAGTGAGGCTCACCGGCCTGTAGTTTCCTGCTTCATCCCTGTGACCACTTTTATGAATAGGGACCACATCCGCTCTCCTCCAATCCCCAGGAATCACTCCCGTCTCCAGAGATTTGTTGAACAAGTCTTTAATAGGACTCGCCAGAACCTCTCTGAGCTCCCTTAGTATCCTGGGATGGATCCCATCTGGTCCCATCGCTTTGTCCACCTTCAGTTTTACAAGTTGCTCATAAACACCCTCCTCCGTGAACGGCGCAGAATCTACTCCATTTTCTCGTGTAACTTTGCCAGACAATCTCGGTCCTTCTCCAGGATTTTCTTCTGTGAACACAGAACAGAAGTATTTGTTTAGCACATTTGCTTTCTCCTCATCACTCTCCACATATTTGTTCCCAGCATC
Source organism: Geotrypetes seraphini (assembly GCF_902459505.1). Classification (NCBI taxonomy): domain Eukaryota; kingdom Metazoa; phylum Chordata; class Amphibia; order Gymnophiona; family Dermophiidae; genus Geotrypetes; species Geotrypetes seraphini. Next base: position 217,968,561 of record NC_047089.1, on the reverse strand, counting down.
TTTCAGCCTAGCAATTCCATTTTTTATCTTCCTCCTTTCACTAATATATCTGAAAAAATTTTTATCTCCCTTTTTTACATTTTTAGCCATTTGTTCTTCCGCCTGTGCCTTCGCCAAACGTATCTCTCTCTTGGCTTCTTTCAGTTTCACCCTGTAGTCCTTTCTGCTCTCCTCTTCTTGGGTTTTTTTATATTTCATGAACGCCAACTCTTTCGCCTTTATTTTCTCAGCTACTAGGTTGGAGAACCATATCGGCTTCCTTTTTCTCTTGTTTTTATTGATTTTCTTCACATAAAGGTCCGTAGCCATTTTTATCGCTCCTTTCAGCTTAGACCACTGTCTTTCCACTTCTCTTATGTCCTCCCATCCTAACAGCTCTTTCTTCAGGTACTTTCCCATTGCATTAAAGTCCGTACGTTTGAAATCTAGGACTTTAAGTATCGTGCGGCCGCTCTCCACTTTAGCCGTTATATCAAACCAAACCGTTTGATGATTGCTACTACCCAGGTGAGCACCCACTCGAACATTAGAGATACTCTCTCCATTTGTGAGGACCAGATCCAATATCGCTTTTTCCCTTGTGGGTTCCGTCACCATTTGTCTGAGCAGAGCCTCTTGAAAGGCATCCACAATCTCCCTACTTCTTTCCGATTCCGCAGACGGAACATTCCAGTCCGCATCCGGCAGGTTGAAATCTCCCAACAGCAGAACCTCCTCTTTCCTTCCAAACTTTTGGATATCCACAATCAGATCCTTATCAATTTGCTGCGATTGAGTCGGAGGTCTGTAGACTACACCCACGTAGATAGAAGTTAACGTAGAAACAGGTTAAAAAATAGAGTTGTTTTTCTTCCTGGTTGCACAGAAAACAGAAAATAGCCTATAATTTTCTGTATTCTTTCCCCAGGTGTCTAGTGTGTGAAGAAAATATTGATTTTAATTCTTTTCCTGCATTTTTGGGCAGAGGAGGGAGGCAGAATGGACTTCCCCCTTTTGGAAAGCCAGACTGCTCTGAAGCATGAGATAAGAGAGCTACATCTGCGCCTTGGGAAAAGTCAGCTGAAATCACTGGAACCAGAGTCAGGTTCTGCTATCAGTTTTAGTAGCTCTCTGTGTATTGTAACGACCTACAATATTATTTTTGTTATTAATGCTGTGGTTGAGAAAACTCGTGCTTAGAGAGTGGCACAGTAATTACAGCAGTAATGGGGAGAATTTAGAAAAATTGCCCTCTAGAATGCCTCCATCTGCTTTATATACTTTTGAACTGCGTAGTACATTCCAAATGAGATCTCACTTCATCAACTTATCATCTGTTTCATGCTTTCCTTTCCACCACAGTATCCTTCTGGCTTTTGCCAGAAATAGTGATCACCACCCATCTAGCTTCCAAAAAGTTATTTCTCTATCAAATCTCTCAGCTTTCTGCCTCTCCCCCCCCCCCCCTCCATCAAATCTCATTTAAATGGGGTAGGAGCGATCCCTCATGGCTTTTGCCTCACCACTTCTGTTTTTCAAATAGTACCAACAGACCTAAGGATGGCACCATTTTGCAAAGCAGCATCAGTGAGATAGGGGTTTGTTTTATTTGGATTTAACTCACACCTTTTTGAAGAGTAGCTCCATGTGAGTTACATTCATGTACAGTAGATATTTCCCTGACCCCCCCGGAGGCTTGGCCAAACTTTTTATTTCGAGGGTCACTTTTTATATTCTGTAACATTAGGAAGGCCAAAACTTACACCATCATATTGTGCTGCATGTTTCGTCAAATAGTACAAAATAGAATCATGCATTGTCCCTTCCTCAGCCTTTGCCCAATCCAGTGGCGTACTAAGGGAGGGGGACCGGGGGGGAGGCCCGCCCCAGGTGCACGCCCTGAGGGGGTGCTCCCGGCCTGGTCATTGGTGTCCGTTCTCCCCCCCCCCCCCCGACGTCCGGTTCTTCCCCTCTGGCCTCCCCGCACCATTTAGAGTAGCAAAGCAGCCTGCAGCAAGATCGCGATGTCGGCGAACTTGCGCTGCTTCGTGCTGTTTCCCCCGCCGCGGTCCCGCCCCCTCCTCTGACGTCAGAGGAGGGGGGTGGGTCCGCAGCGGAGGATAGCACAAGCAGCACTAGATCGCTGACATTGCGATCTTGCTGCAGGCTGCTTCGCTACTCTAAATGGTGCGGGGAGGCCAGAGGGGAAGAACTGGACGTCAGGGTGGGGGGGGGGGCAAGCGGTCCTTCGGGGTGGAGCAGGCAGGCAGGCCTTCCGGGGGAGATGCAGGCCTTAAAGGGGGGGGAGACAAGCTTCATGGGGGAGACAGGCTTTTTTTTTTGGGGGGGGGACAGGCAGGCAGGCCTTTAAGGGGGGGACAGGCCTTCAAGGGGGAAACAGGCGTTCATGTGGGGGACAGGCCTCCAAGGGGGGGAAAGGCCTACAAGGGGATGGGACAGGCCTTCAAGGGGGACAGGCCTTCAGGGGGGTGCAGGCTTTCATGGGGGGTTCAGGCCTTCAAGGGGGGGGCAGGCCCACAAGGGGGGGGACAGGCCTTCAAGGGGGGACAGGCCTACAAGGGGGTGGGACAGGCCTTCAAGGGGGGAACAGGCCTTCAGGGGTGAGATGCAGACCTTTAAGGGGGGGGACAGGCCTTTGGGGAGCACCCTGGTGTAGAAGTACACGGAGGTAAGGGGTGTTCAAAGAGTGCATATGCCAGACTTTGGGGGGGGGAAGAAATAATGGGTCTGAAAATAGAGGAGAGGGAGAGAGATGATGGACCTGGGGGGAGGGGGTCTCTTCGAGTACTGCACTGGACATCCTGTATTCGTGTATAAGATTTTTGTTACCGACATGCATCACCTTGCACTTTTCCACGTTGAACCTCATTTGCCATGTCACCGCCCATTTCTCGAGCGTGTTTATGTCACATTGCAGGTGTTCGCAATCTTTCTGTGTCTTCACTACTCTGAATAACTTTGTATCGTCTGCAAAAAAACAAAATAAATAGGTGTTTAAAGCTTTCTATTAATCACCTCCATAGTAAGGTGCAATTCATAGACTCGCATGTAGCACCCATCTGAGCGACTAACATTTAGACATAGGCTATTATGCCAATGAAAATTAGGCCTAAATGCCTTCATTGTGTGTGGATTGGGCGTATTCTATAACAGTGCGCCTAACTTTTAGGAATGCCCGTGACCTGTCCATTCTCCTCTCCCCTAGGTGTGCCCCCTTTTGAGAGCCATGCTATAAAATTTATATGCACCACTTTATAAAATAAGCTGAGAAAGTTATGCATGTAAGTTATAATTAGTGCCAATAGTTGCATATTAATTGGCAATTATCGACGCTGATTGGTTTGTTAACCAATTAAGTTGTTCACGAAAATCTGCAATGCGCCTAACCCAGGGGTGGGCAACTAGGGCCGTAATCCGGTCGGGTTTTCAGGGTTTCCCCAATGAATATGCATGAGATCCACGGGAGGCAATGCATGCAAATAGATCTCATGCATATTCATTGGGGAAATCCTGAAAATCCGACTGGATTGAAGCCCTCGTTGCCCACCCCTGGCCTAACCACAGATTTGCATGCACAACTTTGGCCACAATGCATCGAATCTAGGAGTAAGAAAATGCAGTCCTATCTTTGCAAGCCTGCACATTTACAACATTATGTTTGTTGGATAACATTAAAAAATACTTTAAAAAAAAAAAAAAAAAAACCTCTGTCAGGTCTCTCTTGTCCTGGGCCAGCTATAAAACATATATTTATTTTTAAAGCAGCTTTGACTGATCAAACCATATTTCTATAACAACCACTTTGCGATCTTGGTTCAAATGCTAGTCCTAACTCAGCTTGACTATTGCAACTCCCTTTACGCGGGCTTATCCTCCACCCTAATGTACAGGCTTCAACTGATACAAACACTGTAATCAGATTTATATCTGGCTTAAAAAAAAATGCAACCACATACTTCACTGGCTGCCTATAAAGGCCCAAATCATGTTTAAACTTTCATGCAAGAGCACATAACCCACCTGTTCTCCTCCTCCTCGTTTGCCTCAACCTGGGTAAATATCACCCACCAGCTGATCATCCCTTCACGTAAAGGGAGTGAAGCACAAGAGCCCTTCAACACCCTCTTCACATACATTGCCAGAAGAACCTGGAATTCCCTCCCACCTTCCATAAGAGCAGAACCAAATTATCTCACCTTCAGGGAAAGACTGAAAACCCACCTGCTTGACAAACCCTTCGCAACGTCGAGTCTCTGCACTCCCACCTAGGCAGTGCAAGCAAGCCGCCACACTGTAACTTACCTGCTTCCTTCTTACAACCATGTAACCGTCCTTTGAACTGCTTTGCATCCTTACAATGTATTCTACCTTCCCTTCTGAAACTATATTCATTTGCATCTTTGTGTTGTAAATTTTCTCCATGTTGCTACATGGGCCTCTTGTAAATCGCCTTGAACCTGTATTGGAAAACTGTGATTAAGAAGTCCTCCATCCAGAAATGGTCCCCAATCCTCCCCCGTAGCTCGATACAGAATAAAGAACGAGGAAATACCAGCTACGGGGGAGGATTGGAGACCATTTCTGGACGGGGAAGAGATCGCATTGTTCCAATAGTTGGATTTTGCAATCCGATTACTATGTTGCTTTTATTGAATATAGTGCTTCTCTCTTACCACAATTTGTTTGTATTGCTATCATATGTTAAATATGTACCGAAGCACACTGTTAATAAAAACATCTTTTTTAAAAAAAGTCCTGATTAGATTTTTTTTTTAAATAAATCTTTATTGATTTTCAAGTGTTAACAGTGCAATACACATATATCCGAATGTATAACAAATCAAGAAAAGCACATTTAACTTACAGATATTCCAAGTAATCATTTCCCCCCACCCCTTTTACATTACATTAGGGATTTCTATTCCGCCATTACCTTGCAGTTCAAGGCGGATTACAAAAGAATTATCCAAGATGTATTACAACAAGAACTTACAAAAAAAAATAAAAAAATTGGTGATTTTCAAAAAGAGTAAGAAATGGGTAAGGTTATTTGTTTGGGGTAGTTGGCTTTAGTGAGAGGTGGAGTTTGAGACTTGCGGTATTATTTCTTTTTTCAGAGTTTTCTTGAAGAGTATGGTCTTTATTTCTTTTCTAAAAGTCTTGTAGTTGAGGGATGCCGTCAGTAGATTGGCGATTTGGTTGTCTAGTTTGGCTGCTTGAGTGGCCAGGAGGCCATTGTATAGTTTTTTCCGTTTGACCTTCTTAATTGGGGGGTATGAGAATGGGGTGTGAGTTTTCCTATGTCTGGTTGCGATGTTGTGGATGAGGCGGTTATTCAGGTAGTTTGGACTGTCTCTGTCTTAAAGAGTAGGCCGTAGAATTTAAATTATATTCTTGCTGGGATCGGAAGCCAGTGCGATTGGAGATATGCTTCTGTAATGTGATCATGTTTCTTTAATGAGTAGATGAGTCTTAGTGCTGTGTTTTGGATAGTTTGTAGTTGTTTTGTTATGGTTGTAGGGCATGGGAGGTAGAGGATAGTACAGTAGTCAAGTAGGCCTAGTATTAAGGACTGAACTATGAGCTGGAATTGAGTTTTCTCGAAGAATTTCCGAACTTGTCTTAAGTTTCTCATGACTAAGAATGACTTTTGTATTGTTTTATTGATTTGCGGTTGCATAGTGCAGCATCTGTCGATAGTTATTCCTAGCAGTTTTAGGGTGGTTTGTATGGGGTAGTTGATTGCGTTGATTTCAATGTTGGTTATGGTTGGTATTTTGTTGTTTTCTAGGAGGATGAATTTCGCTTTTTCTAGGTTCAATTTCAGTTTGTGATCTTTCATCCAGGTTGCTATTGATTTTAGTGTTTGGTATATTGTGTTCGTCATGGAGAGTTCAGGTTGATCGAAGGGTATGAGAATGGTAATGTCATCGGCATAGCTGTAGGAGGTTATGCCTTGTTTGTCCAGGTGAGAGCTGAGGGAGGCTGTATAGAGATTGAAGAGAGTCAGGGGATAGAGGAGATCCTTGGGGAACTCCACAGGGGTTTGACCAAGGTTCAGATTTTTGTTTGTCTGATTTTACTCTATAGGTTCTTGATTTAAGGAATCTTTCAAACCATGTGTATACTTTATCTGTGATACCTATAGTATCCAGGATTTGTAGTAGAATGTTATGGTCCACCAAGTCGAATGCAGCGGTAAGGTCTAGTTGTATGAGCATCATTTTTTTTCCTGTGCTGAGATGTTGTCTGGCTGTGTCCAAGAGAGATCCTAGTAGTGTTTTCGTGCTGAAGTTGTTTCTGAAGTCGGATTGTGTGGGATGGAGTATGTTATGGTTTTCTAGGTAATTGGAGAGGAATTTGGCAACTAGTCCTTCTAATATTTTGACGTAGAGTGGAATAGAGGCAATGGGTCTGTAGTTGGCTGTTTGGTCTATCAGTCCTTTGGGGTCTTTGAGGATCGGGGTGATGATGATTTCGCTGAGGTTAGTAGGGTAGTGGCCATTTGTTAGCGAGATTTGTATCCAGTTTAGAAGAAGAGTGCAGAATTTTGTGCTGGATGTTTTTAGGAGATATGGTGGGCAGTTATTGAGGTCACAGGATGCATGGCTGTATTTTTTGTAGTATTTGTTGAATTCAGGCCATTGTATGTTGGAGAATTGAGACCATCTGCTGCAGTAGAATCTCTATCTATGGGGAGAATTGTGAATTCATTAGGATGGGTAGAGGTGTCATTGAGGGTAGCTCTTGCTTGGTAATTTTATTTTGGAAGTGTTCTGCTAATAGAGTGGCTGAGGGGGGGAGGGTAGTATTGTTAGTGGTCAGGTAGGGTTTGGTGTCGGTTAGGGTTTTTGGAATTTGGAATAGTTTTTTGGTGTCTTGGGTTTCAGTGCCTATAAGGTTGGTGTAATGTGCTTTTCTCTTGTCCTGTAATTGTGATTTGTATTGTTTGTTGATTTTTTTGCAGGCGGATTTTGTATGATCCGAGTTCAATTTTCTCCATTTTCTCTCTAGTCGTCTACATTGTCTTTTGAGTTGTAGCAGTTCGGAGTCGAACCATTTATCTGATCTCCTGCTGGGTCTGGATTTGGTTTGCAGTGGGGCTAAATCATCAAGGGTGTTGGAGCAAAGTCTTTTCCAATGTAAGATGAAGTCCTCGGGGTTGTTTTCTAGAATAGTTTCATCTATTTTAGACCAGAATATGGAGGGTTCGATGTGTTTGCGTGAGGTGTATGTTACTTTATTGAGTTTTGTTATAGTTTTTTTGTTGTTTTTGGTCCAGTTGATGTTGAAAGTGTAGGTGTAGTGGTCTGACCAGATGGATCTGGACCATGTTCCGTTAGATGTATGAATTTCTGTTAAGGATGGTTGGTGGGTCATGAAGGCTGCAATATCAAGTTGGTGGCCTTTTTCATGAGTTGTTTGTGGATTTAGCATTTGGAAGGATAAGGCTTTGAGAAATGAGAGAAAGTTGTCTACTTGTTTGGATGATTGATCATCTAGGTGTAGATTTAGGTCTCCTAGGAGTAGGTTATAGGTTGCTATTAGTGAGTTTTGGTATATGAAGTCTTCCACTTCGGTTCTTGCTAAAGACCAGTTTCCCGGCGCTATGTAGCAGAGCATGCAGTTTAGTGTGTCTTTTAGTGTGGTGCTTGAGAGTTGGCAAGCTAAAAGGTCCATGTACGAGTTAGATGTTTTCTCAATTTTATTAAGGGTTAGATCTTGTTTGATTAAGATTGCTAGGCCTCCGCCTCTTTTTTTTTTTCTCTGCAGACCACTGTAATTTTGTATCCTTGTGGGCAGACTTCAGTTATTCTGGGGTCTGAGTTGGAGGTTAGCCAGGTTTCTGTGAGGAAAAGACAGTCCAGGTTTTCTTGTATTATCCAGGTTTTTATAAGCTCTGTTTTTGGACCTAGCGCTCTGATATTTAAGTAGGCGCATTTGAGTGTGGATATCTCTGTGTGATAGTTGTGGGTTGTGTTTGGATATAGTGATTTGGTGTGCCGGTGTGGTTTAGTCTTAGTGTGTGTTGGTCTTCTTCCCCATGCTGTGGTAATGGAGTGTAGAGTGTTAGATTGTAGGTTTGAGTTTCTGTCACTTGATGTTTTCCTATTTTGGAAGAGAGATTTATTTATATCTGTAGCGGGTGTAGGGAGGAGGTTATTTGCTGCTGTCTTCCCGCTGGTTAAAAGAAGGATTAACAGTATGAAGTGCTGGGTTCGTGAGGTTAGCTTCATTTTGTTTTTTTTTTTAATTTTTTTTTTGTTTAGTGGTTGGTGGTTGGTGAAAGGTGGTAGAAGGATCTTTGGTGGTTTGGCTGCTGTTTTTCAGTTGGTTTTACGTTTGGTAGTGTTGTGGGGGTGGATCGCTTCTTGGTCGCTTCGTAAAGGTGCTATGAGCGTCTTAGACAGCGTGCTGTTAGGCGTTGAATCTTTTATTGGTTCAGCGTAGTCCCGTCAGGTGGGGAGGAGGGGCGGAGTGCGCTCCCACGCTGGCAAGCCTCCCTGCCTGCTCCTGGGTCCAGCGATGTCGGTCAAAGTGAGATTCAAATAAAGCAAAAAGAAAAAGAGACAAATTAAAAACGGGTGCTGGGAGTCTCCCTGAGCCTTCCAACTGGCTCAGTGTAGTCTCGTCGGGTGGGTATTTATGTCATTGATTACTTAATCAATGACATAAATATCCACTCTTATTTAAAGTAGTAATACATTCCAACCCCCCTCCCTCCCACCCCGGATGTATATGGAAATCAAACAGAAAATAAAGAGAAATGACAACTATATAGAAGCAATAGATTATTAATTTTGTCTTCACCGCCTACTACAGAAAGGCATCTACCACCCTTGTTTAAGAAAAATATTTCCCAATCAACAGTTTAATTTCCATATTTAGCACTGGCTGCCATAGTTATGGCTAAAAAGAAGGACAAAACATGGTTATCTGTTTCTTTTTTTTTTTTTTTTTGCTATACCAATAAAAGGTTAATGCAGTGGGTGACAGATAACTATTTCAATGAGCAAATGCTCTCTTATTTGTCTGAACATTACTGCTGTGTTTGTGCAATATTTGTTGATTATAATTGACCTTTTCTTGAAAGCCTGTTGTATGCTGACACTTTAATAGCTAATGATATTAGTGGTTTGTGAATACCATTCTGGCATATTCTCCTGGGGACTCGCAGGGTTAGGATTGCTTAATTTCATTGAGTGGTGATCTAATTCACCATCTCCTCTTTTTCTAGATTTGTGGCAGTGTAATAAGTTTAGTCATGCTGTGTTTAAAAAAGAGAGAGAGAAAGACTAATTCTAAATCAAGAAGGGAAAGACAGGCCTAAACAATGCAATCCGTCATCATAAGCTATTCTGTACCCATTAGCCAGGTTTTACTGGGTGGATGGGGTTTTATGGACTGTGATGATGGATTCCAATTAGGAAGCACTTTGGTCTCTGGACCTTTCTGCTTTTTGAGCAGGTAAATGTCCTTCATTCTCTGTTAATCAAGTTTTCTTAATCTGAGCACACATTACCTGCTGGCCAGTTTGCCAAATTCTCCCCTCCTTCCTCCAACAGATACAGCATACTCATTATACCAAATCTTTACAAATTTATTGATGTATCACATGCTAACACTCCATAGCTTTTTTTAATGAGAAAAAATGGGCTTAGATTATTTTAAAACATAAATCTCCAGATTCTATATATGTACCAAGATTTTTGGCGTTGGAAATTGAATGTGAATGCAACATACATGTGAACATAAGAACATAAGCAGTGCCTCTGCTGGGTCAGACCAGAGGTCCATCAGGCCCAGCCGTCCGCTCACGCAGTGGCCCATCAGATCCAGGATCTATCTATACCGTTCAATCCCCTTTTCCTTCAGGAAATCATCCAATCCTCTATCTATACCCTTCAATCCCCTTTTCCTTCAGGAAATCATCCAATCCCTTCTTGAAACCCAGTAGCGTTCTCTGTCGTATCACACCCTCTGGAAGTGTCCACCACCCTTTGGTTGAAGAAGAACTTCCTAGCATTGGTTCTGAATCTGTCCCCTCTTAATTTTTCCGAATGCCCTCTCGTTCTTGTAGTTTTCAAAAGTTTGAAAAATCTGTCCCTCTCTACTTTTTCCATGCCCTTCATAATCTTGTAAGTCCATAGCATATCCCCTCTAAGCCTCCGCTTCTCCAGGGAAAAGAGGCCCAGTTTCTCTAATCTTTCGGCATATGAAAGGTTTTCCATACCCTTTATCAGTCGCGTTGCTCTCCTCTGAGCCCTCTCGAGTATCGCCATATCCTTCTTAAGGTACGGTGACCAATATTGGACGCAGTACTCCAGATGCGGGCGCACCATCGCCCAATATAACGGCAGGATAACTTCTTCCGTTCTGGTTGTAATACCTTTCTTGATTATACCTAGCATTCTATTCACCTTCTTTGAGGCCGCTGCGCACTGTGCTGACGGCTTCATTGTTTTGTCCACCAGTACCCCTAAGTCCTTCTCTAGGCTACTTTCACCCATTACCAGCCCCCCCATCGTATAGCTGTACTTTGGGTTTCTGTTTCCTACATGCAAGACTTTACATTTCTCTACATTAAACTTCATTTGCCATTTATTTGCCTTCTCTCCCAGTTTGTTCAGGTCCCCTTGTAAATCATCACAGTCCGTTTTATCCTAACCTCACTAAAAAGTTTTGTGTTATCTGCGAATTTAATAACTTTGCACTTCTGCCCTGTTTCTAGGTCATTTATGAATACATTGAACAGCAGCGGTCCGAGTACCTACCCCTGCGGAACACCACTCGTGACCCTTCTCCAGTCCGAGTAGTAGCCCTTCACTCCTACCTTTTGCTTCCTACCCATCAACCAATTTTTGATCCATCTATGTACATCCCCTTCCACCCCATGGTTCTTTAGTTTCCTAAGCAGGCGTTCATGGGGTACCTTGTCGAAGGCTTTTTGGAAATCCAAGTATACGATGTCTATGGGGGCCCCTTCGTCCATTTGCTTGTTTATTCGTTCGAAGAAGTGCAATAGGTTCATTAGGCATGATCTTCCCTTGCAGAAGCCATGTTGGCTTGTTTTCATCAGTTTATTCCTTTCTAGATGCTCATCGATGCTGTCTTTTATCAGCGCTTCCGCCATCTTCCCCGGAACAGAAGTCAGATTTACCAGTCTGTAGTTCCCCGGGTCACCTCTCGATCTTTTTTTAAAGATGGGTGTAACATTTGCTATCTTCCAATCCTCCGGGATCACCCCTGTTTTCAGGGATAGATTGCAAACCTGCTGTAGTAACTCTGCTATTTCCTCTTATAGCTCTTTCAATACCCTAGGGCGGATTCCGTCCGGGCCTGGAGATTTGTCAGTTTTTAATCTATCTATCTGCCTGAGCACGTCTTCGAGGCTTACCTCCATGGATGTTAACTTTTCTGCTTGATCTCCTTTAAAGATTTTTTTCAGGTTCCGGCATGCTGGATGTGTCCTTTCTTGTAAAAACTGACAAAAAGAACATGTTTAGTCTATCCGCCACTTCCTTTTCCTCTTTCACCACTCCCTTTCTACCTCCCTCATCCAGCGGTCCCACCTCCTCCCTTGCCAGCTGCTTCCCTTTAACATATCTGAAGAATGGTTTGAAATTACGTGCTTCCTTGGCTAGCCTCTCTTCATATTCTCTTTTTGCTCTTCTAACCACACGGTGACATTCTTTTTGATGTTTCCTGTGCTCTTTCCAGTTTTCCCCGGTTTTGTCCTTTTTCCACAGCCGGAATGATTTTTTTTTTTCCTTATCTCCTTAATTAGCTAATGAACCATTGACTAGCAATTAATTGATGATAACAATCAATTATTCTGATTAATTGGCACTAATAGGGATTTGCGCATGCATCTGCTTGCATGCTGTTCTATAACCCTGCATGCCTAAATACCCTAGCGTGCAACTTAAAACGGAGCAAAGCCAGGGGAGAGGCAGGAGCATTCTGAAAAATTGTGTCTGAGGTTGTAGAATACCCTAATTTCTGAGCCAAAATGCCAGGAGTTGGGCACTGGCATTTTCACTAGGTTTTATCTGGCATAAAAGCCGTCACCCAAATTGAGTGAGGGAATCAGTATGGAGTGCTGTTCTATAAATCAGTGGTTCCCAACCTTGTCCTGGAGGACCACCAGGCCAATCGGGTTTTCAGGCTAGCCCTAATGAATATGCATGGAGCAGATTTGCATGCCTGTCACTTCCATTATATGCAAATCTCTCTCATGCAAATTCATTAGGGCTAGCCTGAAAACCCGATTGGCCTGGTGGTCCTCCAGGACAGGGTTGGAAACCACTGCTATAAATGACACCCAAAGCATTGTTTATAGGATATTGTTTCATGCCAATTTTTCTCTGATGCCGCCTTTTTGGTGCCATTTATAGAATTCCCCCCCATAGAGGGCACCAAAAGTTAGGTGACAAGATGCAGGACATTGGTGCTAATTTTATAATGACACACATACACACACAAAAGCAAAAACCTCCATATAAACTATATGCAACAACACAGAAAGTGGAGTGCAAAAGTACTCAACCTCTCCCCTTTTTTTTTTTTTTTCAAAAGCATAGCATGATTTATAGTGCCAGCCACGGTGGTAACAGCTCCGATGCTCCTAGGGATTCTATGAGTGTCAGAGCTGTTACCACCATGGCCAGCGCTAAAAAATGCACTATGGTTTTGAAAAAGGGGGGAGGGGTAAATGAGAACGAGAGTCTCTGTCTCAAACCGTTCAGTCAGATTTTATTATTATGGCACAGGCTATGTTTCAGCTATGCAGAGCCTTCCTCAGGGATCTTGTGGTCAATAAACTACACATAAAACATTAAAAAAAGAAATATAACATGTATATTTACTGTATATAATTTAAAAAGCATAGTGAAGTATGTTTATTTAAGATTTGATATACCCCTCCTGCATTTTATTGACTTAAGCGGTTTACAATGTATCAAACTAAAATGAAAGTAGGTACTCAAGGAAAAACTACCCTATCTGTCCCGAAGGCTCACAATCTAGCTAAAGTACCTGATTAAAATAAAAATAGGTAATACATTTCCAAGATCAAAAAATCAAAGAAATAGGAAATAGAAAGAATGAAAGAAGATTAAAAAAATAAAATAAAACAAATTTAAGAGACAGAAAAGTCTCTGAGGTGGCTTGACAGTAAGTTCAGTCTGCAGAACCAAAGAAGCAGGACCAGGATCCACGCCAATGAAGACTACTATGACACCAATCACCAGACAGGCAAGGCCAGGCACCGCCAACAGCAGACCCCTGAAGTGAAGTCCAGTTTCCCTTCGATGTGTCCAACAACGCAGCTGCAGGAGTGCAAGTCCTCCAAGGAGGGGGGGGAGAGAGGGCAGGCCACAGGAGATCCTCCGACGCCGGCATCAATCCACCGCTGGCGACTTATCAGATAACATTAAAGATAGGATGATATCAGAAAGAAAAAAATATAAACTTAAATAGGAGTGGAAGGTGATAATCATGCCAGGAAAATGTATCTCTTTGTGAATAGTGAGAGAAATATATCATATAAATAGAATATGGAATGTTCTAGTGACCATGGATTTCTAAGTGAAACCTGATAGTGGAAAGTGATAATTATGCATATTGTGGAAAAAAAAATGGACATATATGAATTACAGAATATAAAAGCTTATAATAAGGAATGTTCTAGTGGACATAAATTCCTAAGTGAAAGTGAAAACTGATAGTCATGCATGTTGTGATAAATGAATAAACACATATGAATAGCAGAATATGAAAAGCATGCCTGAATATTGTTGGGTCATCCAAGGAATGTACCAAAAATTAGTAAAGATGTTTTGCTATACAGAGGATGCAAGAGATAGAGATATCTCATATCAATGCATTTTAATATTAAACATACTTGTGGTCATAATTTAAAATAATAATAATAAAATATATATATATATATATGTTTAATATTAAATTGCATTGATATGAGATATCTCTATCTCTTGCATCCTGGACAAATCACTTAATTCCCCCCCCCCCCCTCCCCATTGTCCCAGGTACATTAGATAGATTGTGAGCCCACTAGGACAGACAGGGATAAATGCTTGAGTACCTGTATGTAAACCACTATGAGTGTGTTTGTATAACTACAAACTAAACTAAACTAAGCCTTAAGTTTATATACCGCAACTTCTACACGGAAGTGGAGCTCGACACGGTTTACAAAGCTTAAAAACAAAAGGAGAGAAAGGAGAGAGATTTACAGGAGCATATAAATAGAGGGAATATAAGCAGGGAAATAAAGTTATATGTTAGAGAATAGCCGGGTTTTCAGTTGTTTGCGGAATAATTGGAGGGTGCCCAGGTTCCGCAACGGGGTAGTGAGATCGTTCCAAAGGCCTGTGATTTTAGAGAGAAGGGATTTTCCCAGTTTGCCTGCGTAGAGGATACCGTGTAGAGAGGGGAAGGATAGTTTATGTCTGTGGATGGATCTGGTGGTAGCAGGCCTCGAGGCGTTAAAGGATAGTGGGATTAGGGGAGGGAGGATGCCGTGAATGATCTTGAAAGCCAGGCAGGAGCATTTGAAATGGATTCTACAATGAATTCCAATCCCTTTACCTTAGTCAGGCATAACTTATAGTATTCTGTAAGTTACGTGCATAAAGTGAGACTCGCTCATGCCTTACCAGTGCACCTTCCCCTTGCATTTATATTTCTCCTTCTCAATATCCAGCACTATTTAACCTCCAAGGAATGGCTCCTGGCTGGCTAAATAGTGTTTGGCTGGATAACCACTCATATTCAGCTGGAGGCAGCTGGATCTCTCCAAGGAATATTTGTGGCTAGCGGCCAGCTACTAACTGGCTATGATGTATGACTTGATGGGCTAGCTGTGAATATTCAAGAGCTGGCCAGCTAAGTTTAGAGAGCAAATCGAACCACATAAACAGCAGTCCTATCTGCCCGCTATTAACTGGCCAGCGCTGAATATTCACTTAGCCAATTAGGTTAAAGCCAGCAAAAAAATAAAAATAAAACCTGGCTATTCAATGGAGTAGAGTTATGGCCTAGTGGTTAGAATTGCTGCCTCAGCACCCCAAGGTTGAGAGTTTGGTCCCAGCCTGCTCCGTGTGACTCTGGCAAGTCGCTTAGGCCCAAATTCTATAACCAGCGCCTACAGTTAGGCACATATTTCGGAGACGCCCAACTAGATAGGCGCCTAACTAAATTGAAGAACAAGCTCAATTAAGCTTTTTAATCAGCATGGATTGAAACATAGGCACCTATCAAGACAGCACGATTGTGCGACAAGGCGCCTCTATAAATTTAGGCAGTCTTCAAAAAAAAAAAAAAAATAGGCGCTAGCCGTGTTAGGCGTGGGCGTGGCTACGTGTTAGGCACCTTCTTACAGAATCACTGCTCTTAAGCGTGCTTAAGCGCTCGCATGGGCGCCTTTCAGCTGTGCTTAGAGGTGGCCTATTTAATAGGCGCTTCCAAAATAGATGCCGCTCAGCTGTGACTCACTAAACAGCACCCAATTTTACTTGAATCGCGCTGAACAGTGCCTATATCAGCGCCTAACTTTTGGGCATTTCTTATAGAATTTGCCCTTCAATGCCTACCAGCACCTAAGAATGCTTAGGCACCGTTAGGCACAATTCTACAAATAGCACCTTGCAGATGATTGACAGCCACCCTGAAGGGCGCCTAAGGATAAGACGCCATGTATAGAATCAGGACCAGGGCGCTTACATTTAGGTAGGTTTGCCAGACGTCCGGGAAAACCCGGACATGTCCTCTTTTTCACAGGACTGTCCGAGTGCCCGGAGGGATTTCTAAAACCCAGCCGCTTGTCCAGGTTTTGAAAGGCCCTGAGCTCTGGGCCATCTCTGGACGCCCTCTGCGCAGGCGCAGACGTTGACGCGATGATGGCGCACGCATTCACTTGACAACATCGCGTCGATGTCCGTGCACGGGCAGAGGGCATCCAGACATGACCCCGCGCATGGGGAAGGAGACACGTGGTTCATGCGGAGGCGGGGCTGAGAGTGGAGCAGGGCAGGGCTGAGGCAGAACTGGGCGGGGCTAGGCGCCCTAGTTTTTTTTAAAGAGAAAATCTGGTAACCTTACATTTAGGCTATGGTTACAGAAAGAGGAGGATAATAACAAGAACCAAGCTTTCTGCAGATTCCACCAGCCCTGAGGAGTTCAATTAATTGGTACAGCTTGAGTCTATTTAATATCTGTATTTATGCAGCTGTTGGTCAGCAGCATCTCACTCTGTGAATGCTGCTGCTAAAGGTCTGGCACACCAGCTGCTCCATTTCTTTATACCTTCCCCAGAGCACCCTTCTTGTGATCTGAATAAATGCTCCCATGTATAACATGACTTCTCAAACTCCCCTCCCCTCCCCCCTTTGACTGCAGTATGAGTAAACATAAAAATGCAATGCAAGAATTGGATGCAGTCAGGGATTCGGACACTGGATGATGTTTTATCTAATGGGAAACTGCTTGATTTTTCATGGCTGCAACATTCATTCGGTATTTTTAAAGTCTCAACATGATAGGTGGTTGCAGCTGAAGCAGGCTATTCAGAGTGGGTTCCCTGAATGGAAAAACTTAAAACGTATTACAGCTTGCAGATTCTTTGCTACCAGACAGATCTAGTAGGGCATCAGGCCGCCCAGTGGTACAAATTGATTTCTGAATTTTTAAATAAGAAGCCAAAAAAATAGTCTTAGAGACATTTGGAGCATCGAGATAAAACAGTATATTTCTGTATCTCGGCCACGAATTTGGACTTGGAGGTTGAAATATACAGCGTCAGCATCCATGAGACAGACATGGTTATTTTTATTACATAGGACTTTTTGGACCCCAGTTTGTTTACAAAAACTAGACAGTTCTAAGTCTAATAGATGCTGGCATTGTCATATTAATATAGGGACTTTGGATCATCTGTTATATTTTTGTCCATTGATACTTAATTTCTGGAGGTCAATTTGGAGACAAATAAATCTTATTCCTGAGTCATCTATTCCCTTAACTTATGAAGCCATAATTTGGATAAATATAAAAGCCGTCTTTTCTTGATCACGACGGGAATAGCCATCCAAATGGTCGCACCTAACTGGAAGAGCCACGACAGAATAAATTATACATTTTGGTGGGCAAATGTGTGTACCACATATAAATATGAGAGAATGAATGCGGAATGTATGGGGTTTAGTAGTTCATTTAATAAAGTGTGGAGCCCATTGACTACATTTGTTACCTCGCAATAAGGGTCATATATCTCTCCTTTTCATAGATTTCCTTACACATCCAGGGTGGGTGGTGGGGTGTGGGATAGAAATGTATTTTGAGGATTAAAATTACTTAATTATAATATAGTAATCACATCATATGTCTTATTGTATTAATAATTGGGAGGAGGGTGGGAGAAAATGATTGTTTCATGCATTACTTGTGTAGTTAATAGTGTGTTTTATGCAGTATTTTATGTTCAATTAATTGTATTGCACTGTCAAAGTTTGAAAATCAATAAAGATTAAAAAAATAAAATAAAAAATGCAACGCAAAATATATCCTGCTTTCCTCAGACCAACTTTAACCTGGCCTAAATAAATGGTCATATATTAAATGTGATAAAGCTCTTATTACACTATCTCATGCTTTATGGCAATGTCCTCTTATTAAGTCATTCTAGTCTGCCATCCTATTATATTTGGGTCTATTATGGGATAGTTCATTAGTGGAATCCCCAAGGGGGGGGGGGGTTATTTGGTAAAGCTGCTACTTGTGGGATATATGGACAAGGGAGATGCATTTTATTTCAAAAGGCAGGTATGATGGGTCATAAATGTATTTTGCAATATTGGTTACAGAAAGAACCTCCTAGTTTTTGGCATTGGAGGAACCAACTCTATCATTTACTTTTATTTGAGGTTTGGGAGGTTTGGGAGGTTCGTAGATTTCCTAGACAAACTCATCTCTTTATGAAAATCTGGGACCCCTTATTCAAAATCTTTCCTCTAGAGCACGAAGTATGATTCTTAATGATTTACATTGAAGCTTTGGAAACTGCCATGTATTGGGATCCAATGAATATTTGTGGCACCTTCCATTCGGGGGGAGGGGTAGGATGGAATAGGTCAAATGGAAATATTTTTTGGAGGAATGATAGTAATATGTCTGGAAATATCTGAATTGTGAAATATTGGTAATGGAATTTCTTTGTCAATTATTGTATATTTGCTTAATTCCTTCAATGCAATGTTATAAATTGGAAATAAAAAGAATGGGGGGAGGGAAGGGGGAAGGGAACAGGGGGTGTGGGGGTGGGATGGAATAGGTCATATGGAAATATATTTTGGAGGAATTATAGAAATAGGTATGGAAATATCACAATTGTGAATCTAATTTTAATGAATATCTCTTTGTATTATATTGTTATATATTTACTTGATTCCTTCAATAAAATGTTATAAATGGTCATATAATTGATCTAATTTTCCAAGACCATCCTTGCTATGGTCTGACTAAATGTAAACTTGCATTGTTGAATATGGCAACCAGTGCTTTTGCTTACTGCCTAAGAGAACCTGTTCAACTTACATACCTTGTTCCCTGTTGTGCTGGTGAGATGTCACCATGGAAGAAGAGGCAAATGGCTTACTTGAGTTGGACACTACTTTCCAATTTTCAATGCATATCCCTTTTGTTCAGCATATCTCTAAGCCACTCCTATGTATCCAACAGTTTATGCCACCAGCTAACCAACAAGAGCCTGTTTCTGATAAGTGAACTCTTTCTGGTTGATAAAAACCCTTACATGTAGTGGATATGTCCAAGGCCAGTTACTTTTGAAAGATTCAATTCTGTTTGACATTGTTGCCGTTTATATGTGTTAATAAGTTTGTGTGCTGTGAATTGCACCACAGGGTGCCTGTGAATCATTGTTTTATGAGCATACAGAAGTTATAAAGTTGGGACTTATAAAGGGCTCAGATTCACTAAACTCACATTTCCGATCCAATCTGTGGGCAATCCGTGTCCAAGTCTTGCCGGGCAACCGAGTCACTAAAGAGTCTCTACGCAAATGATCTGATCGGACACATGCCCACAAGCAATCCCACGGATCGCTGCAGGGTGATCCAAACGCATGCACAGACCCATCCTCTCTGCCTGGAGATGCGATCTGCGCATGCGCTTGCTCTACGCACAAGCTTGAGATCAAAACAGAAGTGGGGGTAGCAGCTGCACTCACTGGACACACGAAAATCATAATAGAACACGCTTTGCAGCCAGACTGGACCAACTAGCAGAACACGCAGTAGTGCAGCCCCGCTTTAAACCCGCAGGTTAAAAACATGGGTTTGCAGAGAGGCAGGGTGGCAGTGAGGCAGGGCGGCAGCAAGGTAGAGAGGTAGGGCGACAGAGGGCAGAGAGCAGAGCAGGGCGCTTTTTGTACAAGGGAGATGTTTTTTATTTTGATGGTTTCAGGGCTGCAGGGCTGGGATTTCAGGGCGGCAGAGAGCAGGACAGTCGGCAAGGACGTGAGCAACTGGTCCTCAGCAGTCGCTTCTTTTTGGATCAGCCAGCCCAGTCGGTGTTTCTTCATTGGTATAGTGAATCACTTCCTTTCTACTTTGCATTTCCCCTCATTTGTATTAGCGGATCGGATCAGGTGTGGATTGGATCGGCCAGAAGCTTAGCGAATCGGGTTGGGGTTGGAGAAGCTTAGTGAATCTAGCCCAAAATGATTTGAAGTGATTCTCTGTTCCTGGTGGGTTTTGAAGTGAAATATGGATGTAGGGCAGAAAATGAATAGATAAGAAGGCCCTGGAAATACAGTTAAGAGCACAGATAGAAGGAAGTGCAACCAGAGATTGAAAAAAGATGATTAGAGAAATAAAATCAGCAGACAACAAAGGTAGGGAAAATTATTTTCTTTTCAATTTACCCCTTTTATGAAGCTCCATCACTGGCCGTAACAGTAAAAGCTCCAAACTCATAGAATTCTTATGAGTGTTGGAACTTTTACCACTATGACTGGTGATAAAAATCCCTAAAGCGGTTTCATAAAAGAGGGGCAGGGGGTTAGTGATTGAAATGTGTCAGTTTTGAGAATATATTTTGCACTGTTCAGGAAGAAATTAATTTATTTCTATGTCTCTGGTGTTGTACTGTATATAGAGTCTGGCATCTTAGAGTTTCATTTGTGTATATCAGTATTTTTAGTTTATGGTCCTATATCTGTGTTCTGCATGTATGAACAAGGCCAGGTGTTCTGGTATGAATGAATGTTGAGAAGCATATAGTGTAGTTTAATTTTGTGGTTTATCATTATGAATTTTTAATAAGATTATATTATATGTATATATGAAAATGAATGGAAAAAATGGCATTACAATTAGTCAGGGGTGGAGCTTGGGCATGGTCTGGGGCAGGGCTTTTGATCACCTCCAATCATTTTGAAAAGTTGGGTATTATGTATACATTGATCTCATTAAGGTCATATTATAGTCTCATTAGCTACCCTGTCTTAGAGATGGTATGTTTTTCTGCTATGTACAGTATTATGCTCCATAATGATTATACCTTCTCAGAAGTTACGTGCTTCAGATCACAGCTGCTTATTGTAGCTTTGTTCTAAAACTCCCAGAAGCCTCTGCTGTTGTTTTTCATCTTACCAGAATCAAAAGGCTGTAAAATCTTTACTTATCATTTAATGAATTACAAATGTAAGATATCAGCCATTCCTTGCTAAAGGACATGCACCCTGTAGGGAGCAGAGACATCAAAAGACTTTGCCTCTCTGTTCCTCTGCAGGTGACTGCACCGGGAGCCCCACACATCACAGTAAAAACAGAGGTCAGTGTCATTTTCATTCTACAGCGTTTTGCTTTCTCTTTCTCTCTGCCTCACAGGGAGTTATAACGATGGATGCTTATCCACTGAGAAATAATTTTATCCACTTTCCATACAAGTAAGGGTCAGCAAAGAAGAAAGACAGGTAGGTGCAGTGGCGTACCTAGGGTATGTGGCACCCGGGGCCCATCATTTTTTGACACCCCCCCCCTCATGTAAAATTTTTTTTTTTTGCAATAACCATGAAATGGAATAAATGGTCAGAATAGAAACAGGCAGTGAAAATTTTCTTTTTTTTTTTTTTTTTTTTTCCAAAGTATTTTTATTGAGAATGGCAAAAGGTCCAGACAAGCAACCATGGTCTGTACAGAAACTTATACATTATCAAAAAGAACACAGAATGAGAGTAACAGCAACAACAAGCATGAACAAGCCTCTCCCAAGAGAAAATTGCCAATGAGAGGCATAGCAATACACAACAAAAGGCCAAAACTTGGGGCAAGCAAACAAATCCCACCCCAGAACCCACAAGAATAATAAGCCGGACTAGACCCTCAGCCATATTTTATAATGAAAAAAACCCCCACAAGCAACAACACCCAGACCGCTCACCAGACACACCAATCCGCACAACAAGCACCCAAGAAACACCCAGCCACCACCCAGACAAAACTACCAGACACACCTACCCCACCAAGCCCAGACCCAACCCCCCCTCCCCAGAGAGTGCAAGCGCAAAGTGGACCGTGAAAAGGGCAGCTGCAGAAGTGGAAAGCCCCAGATAAGTAGGTTAGCTAAAGAAAGCCCACAGCTAGAAGAAATCAGGATAACAGAAGTTCCAACAAATGCTCCCACAGAAAATTTTCTTTTATTGAACCTCATTTATGTAACCATTATTCCAAACATAACATAACATAAATTATGTCTGAATTGTCATGACATCAGAAGTACATATGGAGTAGTTGCAGGTGATGCTTGGGACAGTTCTGATTATGTTAGTTTGGTTTTATGTGTTTTTTTAATAGAAGGGTTTTTATTTCTTTTTTTAAGGTTTTGTAGTTTGTGGTCGAGGTCAATAGGTTGTAGAGTTGGGGGTCAAGTGTTGCAGCTCGAATGGCTAGGAGGTTGTCGAACAGTTTTTTTCTTTTGACGTTTTTGGTTGGAGGGTGTGTGAATGGTGCGTGAGTTCTCCTATGTCTGTTTGAAGTGGATTGAATTATTTAGCTGAAGAAATTAGTTACCCCCCCCCATTCCACACACATTAATTCTCTTCCATTTTTGTTCCCATTATAAAAAAACACTGATAAGTTCCCAGGAAAAAAATACATTAAAATAAGAAGTGAAAACAAAGGCCCCTACAGATGAGAACATAACATAAGAATAGCCTAACTGGGTCACACCAATGGTCCATCATGCCCAGTAGCCCATTCTCATGGTAGCCAATAGTGCTGCCCGATTCAGAGAAAAATATTTCATTCGATCCGATTCACCCTGTTGAATCGATTTTTCGATTAGATTCACTGTTAATGACACCGCTTTTTAAGTTTAAACAAAGTATAACAATAAATTTCACAACAACAATAAATTTCACAAAGTACTTAAAAAAAAAAAAATCACATTTTTCCATTAAAGCAGTTCTGGAGACATTTGCTTGAACAGTCTTTTTTCCCAGTCCATAAGCAAGCAATATGAAAAAGATTTCCTTAATTATCTACTCAAACATTTTTGCTATTTACTTTCATTGTACCTATACTATTATTCAGTAGAAAAAATGGACTTAACTGTGCAGGAAATGAATCTCCTCATACACCCACCATATAGTGCAAAAATGTGCAAAGGTCTGTTTTTTTCTTTCGATCACTACATAGCCTAATGCCACACAAGCAGCGCTGTTACAAACATATTCTGAAGGTCAATGCTAAGGTTGACAAAGTTTCCTTCCTTGGACCAGAAGGAGATACTGACAAACCACTGGAAGAGATTCTAAAACAACTACCCAGAAATAACACCCAAAGACCCACTCAGTGTGTGAACCAGTTGAGTGGAGTGGACTAACTGGGGGTGGAAATGGGCCCAGAGTTTGCTCAGCAGAATTTCCCAGACTACCTCTTCCTCTCAACACACTGACATGCTACCACCACCACCAACACTAGGAACACCTCACCGAGTATGCCAGCAATGCTTATAAACTTTATAAAACACATTATTATATTTTCTTATAAAGCATATATTTTAACTGAACTCAGCCTTGCCATTCACAAAAATAGAAAAGTTCCCATTTCAAGCTGTCTCATGTACACTTTTCAAATCTAACATATTGTAATCACAAAACAGAAAATAAAATTATTTTTTCTACCTTTTGTTCTCTGATCAATATTCAAATCTTGTTGGTCCCAGGCTCTTGTTGTCTTGCTTGCCAGGGTCTCCTTTCTCCGTGCTAACCATCCGTCTGCCATCTCTGTTCTCCCCTTCCGTTTCCCTTCCCTCTCCCGGAGATCTGGCATCTTTCCTTTTTTTTGTCTCCATCCACAGATTCACCTTTTCTCAACTCCCCACCACCCCAGGATCCACCATCTCTCCCTTTCTGTTCCCAACTATCCTCCTATCCAGTATCTCTATCCCCCCTCCACACCATCCCCTGTTTCCAAGTTCTCTCCCTTTCTGTTCCTTCCCTCCCTAAATCCCATTATGCACCATCTCTCTCCCACTCCTCTGTTTTTAGACCCATTATTTCTAACCCCCAAAGTCTGGCATATGCATGTATCTTTGAACCCCCCCTTCCCTCTCTCCCTCTGTGTACTTTTACACCAGGACCCCCCTCCCCCGAAGGTCTGTCCCCCCTCCGAAGGGCTACACCCCACCCCTGAAGACCTGCACCCCCCGAAGGACTTTACCTCCCACCCGAAGGTCTGTCCCCCTCTGAAGGCCTAAACCCCACCCCTGAAGGACTGCACCCCCCCCCCCCGAAGGCCTGCACTCCCTTGAAGGTCTGCACCCCCCCGAAGGCCTGTCCCCCCCCTTGAAGGCCTGTCCCACCCCCTTGTAGGCCTGTCCCCCCTTTAAGGCCTGCCTGCCTGCCTTTCCCCCCCTTGAAGGCCTGTCTCCCCCTTGAAGGCCTGCACCCCCCTTGAAGGCCTGCACCCCCCCTTGAAGGCCTGCACCCCCCCTTGAAGGCCTGTCCCCCCCCTTGTAGGCCTGTCCCCCCCCCCTTGTAGGCCTGTCCCCCCCTTGAAGGCCTGCCTGCCTTTCCCCCCTTGAAGGCCTGCACCCCCCTTGAAGGCCTGCACCCCCCCTTGAAGGCCTGCACCCCCCCTTGAAGGCCTGTCCCCCCCCCTTGTAGGCCTGTCCCCCCCCTTGTAGGCCTGTCCCCCCCCCCTTGTAGGCCTGTCCCCCCCTTGAAGGCCTGCCTGCCTTTCCCCCCTTGAAGGCCTGCACCCCCCTTGAAGGCCTGCACCCCCCCTTGAAGGCCTGCACCCCCCCTTGAAGGCCTGCCTGCCTTTCCCCCCTTGAAGGCCTGCACCCCCTTGAAGGTCTGCACCCCCCCAAAGGCCTACACCCCCCCCCCCGAAGGTCTGCACCCCCCTGAAGGCCTGCCTGCCCCCTTGAAGGCCTGCACCCCTTGAATGTCTGCACCCCCCCCCCCCCCCGAAGGCCTGTCCCCCCTTGAAGGCCTGCCTGCCTGCCTGTCACCCCCCTCCCCCTTGAAAGCCTGCTTGCCTGCCCGCCCGCCCCACCCTGAAGGCCTGATGCCCCGACCCACCCCGAAGGACCGCTCGCCCCCCTGGCCTCCCCGCACCACCTATGAACAGCCGCAGCAGGATCGCGAAGTCAGCGTCGGGTACCAGCCCTAAGGGGGTGTTCCCGGCCTTGCCGTTCAGTCCCCCGCCACCCCCGAAGGACCGCTCGCCCCCCTGGCCGCCCCGCACCACCTATGAACAGCCGCAGCAGGATCGCGAAGTCAGCGTCAGCGATCCCTGCTGCTTCCTGCACCACGGTCCCGCCCCTCCTCTGACGTCAGAGGAGGGGCGGGATCGCGTCGTAGGAAGCAGCGCAGGGATGCTGACGCTGACTTCGCGATCCTGCTGCGGCTGTTCATAGGTGGTGCGGGGAGGCCAGGGGGGCGAGCGGTCCTTCGGGGGTGGCGGGGGACTGAACGGCAAGGCCGGGAACACCCCCTTAGGGCTGGTACCCGGGGCGGCCCGCCCCCCCCGCCCCCCCCCTAGGTACGCCACTGGGTAGGTGATACCTTTATATTGGACTAACTTCCAAGCAGTAGCGTACCTAGCATATGTGACACCCGGGGCCCATCATTTTTTGGCACCCCCCCCCATCTATATCAAAAATATGATTTTTAGTAACAATCCATATATCGCACAAGAGTGTACCTAGGAAAAGGCAGCATCTTAAACACTGCAGTGAGCACTAGAACACCAATACATACATTGTAAAACTAAACAAGCCAGATCCCGCACAGTCAATTGATCCTGTAGTCAATGCCATCTGAAAACTATGTCCTTTTCATACACACAGAACAGAGATACACCCTTGCCCAATATGGAATAATCACAAACTAAAAATAGAAATATGTAGACAAAAGTTAAAATGAACCGCCAAGAAACCAGACTCTGCATACAATGCAACACCACAACACCACAAAAACAGTGACACATGTCCCCTAATACTGTGCAAAATATAAAGACAGTAGATATAAATTTGAAAAAACTGATACATATCAATCACCACTTTACAAATTAACAAATAAAACAAATAATGAGAAATAAGGTTAAGGAAATGGTTAAGGAGAGCAGCAGTGGCAGAATAGGGAGCTTGGCCGGCTGTGCACCCCCTTGGGGCATGCACCCGGGGGCGGACTGCCCCCCCCGCCCCCTCTTGGTACGCCACTGCTTCCAAGGGCTCTTCTCCCTTCATAAGGCCAGTGAATATACGAGTATAAGCAATTATAGGTTGCATTAGACCAGTGGTCTCGAACTCAAACCCTTTGCAGGGCCACATTTTGGATTTGAAGATACATGGAGGGCCCCAGAAAAAAATAGTTAATGTCTTATTAAAGAAATGACAATTTTGCATGAGTTAAAACTCTTTATAGTTTATAAATCTTTCCTTTTGGCTAAGTCTTAATAATAATATTGAAATTTATAGCTAAAGAGACATATGATCAAGAAACTTTTGTTTTACTGTTGTGATTATGATAAATATATAGAGGGCCTCAAAATAGTACCTGGCAGGCTGCGAGTTCGAGACCACTGTTATAGGCTAAGGCTCTTTACACCTGCATTGTGATGTCACAGAACTTTATGGTTATAGAAACATAGTAACACGATGACCATCCACAGCAGCTACTATCTCCTCCTCTCTCTATTGGCTAAGGCTCTTAACATTTGCATCTCCTCTTCCTATAGGCCAGTGGTCTTCAACTCAAACTCTTTGCAGGGCCACATTTTGGATTTGTAGGTACTTGGAGGGTCTCAGAAAATATAATTAATGTCTTATTAAAGATATGACAATTTTGCATGAGGTAAAACTCTTTATAGTTTATAAATCTTTCCTTTTGGCTAAGTCTTAATAATAATATTGAAATTTATAGCTAAAGAGACATATAATCAAGAAACTTTTATTTTAATTTTGTGATTATGATAAATATACAGAGGGCCTCAAAATAGTACCTGGCGTGTCGCATGTGGCCCCCGGGCTGTGAGTTTGAGAACACTGCTCTAGTCTGAGGGTCTACTGGTATCTGTTTCCAGAGCAGTAAAGGGAAAGGTTAAAGTAAGTGTGGTTGAGGTATCATCAAATGGGTAAGAAAGCTATAGATAGAAATGGTAGAATATACAGCTTTATAGGGGGGACTGGGCTGGTAGCCAACACCTACCTCATAGAGTCCTTTTATTACAAAGCATTTGGCTATTTTACTCCACTCCCTTTTACAAAAGCGCAGAAGAGGTTTTTAGCACCAGCTGGTGCGCTGAATGCTCCACGCTGCTACAACTGTCAGAGTTCCCATGAGTGTCGGAGGAGCGCAGAGCATTCAACACACATGTTGGCACTAAAAATCTCTTCCACACTTTTGTAAAGGGGGGGGGGGGCGTTTTATTTTGAATGTCTTACATTTTTAGGTATTGGCAAAGTCCCCAATTAGTATACTGATTGTGAGGTTATTGATATGGTGATTTGGAGTATTGATCTTGATTTGTTCTGTGATTTGCTATTAGTAGCATTTTCAAAACACTATGACGTTCAAAAAAATGGCATAAATCAGCACTTGGACAATTTTCTCACCAAAACATCGAAGTCAATTTTCTGGATTTCTTGTTAGGCTTCGAGGGGGGGGGGGGGGGAACCTTACTGCCTTTCTGACCCATTACAAAAACAATATAACAATGCAGAAATTTTCGCTTACCTTACCTTATAAGCGAGGTACAGTAATAATATACAATAAAATCTTATACAGTACTCTATTTCTTATCTCTAAAGCGATAGAAGAGAAAAGCGCATGCAATAAATGTTACCCCCACAGACGACAGAGTGGGCAGGCGTCTCTATAAATAATCTTGTTCTTCCCGAAAGAACGGCAGCCGCTCACATTCACGCACATTCGTGGCGGGAGTTTCCCAAAAAATCCACAATAGAGGTAGACTTCCCAAAAGTCTTACTAAAAAATAAAGGTTTGGAACAGGATGCCAATACCAGTGAGTATTAAAGAACAGAACTCAAAATTCAGAAATACTCACAAGGTACTGGTGATATCCAGTCCATCCCGGATGATGCCCCCAAATTGAAATGAATGGGGTCCGTTTCTTGCACACACTCTGTCGCCTTTCAGATATCTGGAGGCAGTCCCCTTAGGAAGGAAGGATACTCAGACTTGTCCTAAAGAGATTGCCTGTTTATTATTAGTCTTACATCCAGTTTTATACCTTTTTACATGGGTCAGTGGTATCAGCAGATGACATGAGTACAAACCATATTTGGAACAGGGTACATAAACTACAAAAAAGTAACCAACACAAGGAAGGGGGGGTGAGCAGCATATGTGCTTCATTGTCTAAAATCTAAAGGTGCTGTCTTAGCAACAGTGTCTTATCTAAAGCTTCCCTTATCTCTCTCAACCAGAACACAGTTGGGGGGGGGGGGGGGCTCGAACCTCCATTGTCCCAAGCAGCTAACTTCATAACAAGATAAAATGACCTTATCTCAGAACATATCAGTAGAATCAAAACAAACTGTGTCTGTTTGTGTTTCCCAGCACAAACAGAGTTAGAAAACTTTACAAGATATAAGTGTGTCCCTTCACTTCTTAGCCACTGTGCATCCAAAGTTCAAGGGAGCGTGTTATGGGCAGGCTTTGGGCATACATAGCACTTGAACACTGTGGGCTGGATTCAGTAAATTGTACCCA
This sequence comes from Geotrypetes seraphini, assembly GCF_902459505.1. NCBI lineage: Eukaryota > Metazoa > Chordata > Amphibia > Gymnophiona > Dermophiidae > Geotrypetes > Geotrypetes seraphini. The sequence continues at coordinate 217,940,273 of NC_047089.1, read as the reverse complement.
ATGTTATGTGGAAGAAAAAAAAAAAAAAAGAGAAGAGATGGCCAAGAAACCAAGCTGGCAAATAAATTTTAATCAAAGTCCAACACATACATGAAATTTAAATTAAGTGAAATCAAGGACCTGCCCCGGCTATATGCAATTTACTGTGCTAGGAAGCTCTGTTTGAAAACCAATGTGCAATCACAAGACAGGTCTTTGCCTGCTACAGCATCGACTGGATTATTATGGACCCCTGATGCAGGCAATTTTGCAGAAACATGGCCCATGTCGGGTCCTTGATTCCACTTCATTTCAATTTGATGTGTTGGGGAGGTCGGTGGATGCCTCGAATATCCTCCCAAGGGAGGTGGTGGAGAGGAAAATTGCGATGGAATTCCAAAAAGCGTGGGATGAACACAGAGGATCGCTAATTAGAATATAAATGAGCAAACTTTCACCTATAAAATCATCCTGCTGACCTTCAAAATAAAACTCTCACACCAGCCTTTATATCTTGATAAGGTTCTCATTCCTCAATGCTCCTCGTGCACTCTGAGGTCAACAGATCAAAAACTCTTACGAATCCCTTCCATAAAAGATTCCTATTACACCCGGAAAATAAATTTTGCAGTAGTCGCCCCAACGTTGTGGAATGCCCTGCCACAGCAACTCCGAGACGAACAACATCTAGATAAATTCAAGATTAGCCTGAAGACTTTTTTATTCCGTGACGCTTTCACCTGTGCTTAGTGCCACCTTTTTCTTTTTTTTTCTCTCTCTCTTTCTCTTCTCTCTCCTTCACTCTTCTGTTCCTCTCTTATTTAACCAACCTCTTTAAAAAAGCGACCCCACCCAATATGTTTTATCCCACCCCCACTTTCTCCATCTCTTCTCAAAACATGTAACTTTCCCCCTCCTTTCCCTTTTACCCTCACTTTCATGTCTGTCCAGTTAATGTTTTTGATGTTCACTCATATCATCTTTAAATATTTATGACTTTTTCCTCTTTCTTAAAATTTTATTGTTAACCGGCCAGATACCTGTTGATGGTCGGTATATTAAAAACATAACAAACTTGAAACTTGATAAACTTCACAGCAAAAGAGACGGTTTGGATGGGCTGGAGTGGGCTTTGGCGGCAACTCCAGTAGTTGGAACTTAGGGACAGTACGGGATAGCCTTCTAAGGTCTATGGCCCAGAAATAACAAAGAATTTAGACATTTTAAATTAATCATGAATTTGTAATGCATTTGATTACAGGGCACACTGGATGGAGCATGCAGATCTTTATCTGCCATCAATTCCTATGATTAAAATTTATTTGTCAGCTTGATTTCTTGGTCATCTCTGCTTTTTGGGGTTTTCAGTCATAGAGGTATTTTTCTCCTCCTCCTCTTATTTTTTTTTCATTTTGTGAAAGATCTGTGCTAAACTCATAATCTGTAAAGGGCACTCTGCGCCCCACGCCCTTTATACGTAGTAACAATTCTCACACAAACTTTGCGCATGAGAACTTACACCTGCTGAAACCTGCTGTAAATCTTCATGCCCCACTGCTGGCGGTTGGGGAAACAAATAATCTTATTCTAATTATTTTGGAATGCTCCCGTTCCCTCCCATGACCACACCCCCTTTTGAATTGCTTGCTAGACAATTTAGGCATACAGTGTTATAGAACAGTGCGCAGGCAGAGCCGTGTGCAAATCCTAATTAGTGCCAATTATCACCAATAATTGTTAATGGCTCATCATTTAATTAGTTTGCATGGGGATCTGGGATCCATGCCCAAATTTGGGGGTGAATGGGTTTCCAGTCTGCAGGGCTGGCTCAAGGCATGGCTCGGGGCACTGGCTCGGGGCATCAAAAGCTTGCCTCGCTGACCCCAAGTCTTCACAGCGGCAAGACTGTGCTTTGCATTCATTACTGTACTCTCTTCTCTGCATGGCCACTGGCACTGCCGCAGGTTTCAAAGCGAGAACAGGTGTTTCTTGTTCTCATGTTTAAATCTGGGTTGATGTTGGCAGCTGAGTGTGGAAGAGAATACAATAGTGAGAGCAAAATAACCTGCTTTCAGTGCTGTAAAAGCTAGAACCGATGTTGGCTTGGGGTACGGAGTAGTGGGGCAGAGGTAGGAGGGTATGGAGGCTGGGAGGATTGCTGTTGATGAAAGTGAAGCAGGAAGGTGCTGATGCGGGGGGGGGGGGGGAGGGGGGGAAGGGGAGGGTGATGGCAGAGCAATAGCCAGTACTTCAAGTCTGACAGGAAGGCCACAAGGGAGGAGGGGCAGAAGCTATGACTACTCACTGACATCCAAGATTTAGAATCAGAAAATAATATTAAATATTGAACTAAGGCCAGTACTGGGCAAACTTGCACGGTCTGTGTCTGTGTATGGCCGTTTGGTGGAGGATGGGCAGGGGAGGGCTTCAATAGCTGGGAGGGTGTAGATGGGCTGGAGTAAGTCTTAACAGAGGTTTTGGCAGTTGGCACCCAAGCACAGTACCGGGTAAAGCTTTGGATTCTTGCCCAGACATAGCTAAGAAGAAAAATTAAAAAAAAATTTAAATTGAATCAGGTTGGGCAGACTGGATGGACCATTCGGGTCTTTATCTGCCATCATCTACTATGTTACTATGTTACTATATTTGGCGTAGGTCACAGCGGAGGTGCAAAGAATGTGGGAACTGCTCTATTTCTGTGACTCCGTGTTCTGATAATGTGACTCCATATTGGGGTCCCAATCCATAGCTTGGGAACGACTGATTTAAACTGAGAGTGAAGACTGCCCTAGCTCCTGTTTCTCTGTTTCCATTCAGGAACGCCTTGTTCATTTCTGCCGTAAAAAATGCTGCTGTATCGTGGTGCCATTTCTGGTGCCCAGAGTGGTTTCCGGAATCTGTAAATAGAGGTCAGTACAAAAGGTTAAGTAGTGGTAACAAGAACGAATTTATTGAATGCACATGGAGGAAGTAAACTCTTGTCCTTGAAATCTTATTATGCCTCAATAAATTGCTTTGTCTGTAAGGTGCCATCAGCCTAGGCGCTGGTTGTTGGTTTTTTTTGTAAGTACAATATTATATGGTCCCCACCTCCATATGCTTTAACTAATACTATAACAGTTTATGAGGATATAGATTTTGTTATCAGGATACTAAAGGGGAATCTTGAAACTGCCAAAAGACTGAGCACCGTGAAAGAAATGCAGAGAAACCAGCCCTACTGCAAATTCTGTTTGTCTTATTTATTTATTAAAATACATAAAACATCAAACTAAAATTATCAAAACAAAGTATGTAACATAAAAAAATGCTTTGCTATCACAGAGAATGTACCCACACCCTGCAGCCTCCATTCCAAATTTCCTAAAAAAATAAAATCGCACCCTAGTCAATTCTAAATTGAAAAAAGGAAAGTTTTCACCTTCCATTTGAAGGTCAGAAAATTTAACTCTAATTATGTCTCCAAAAGAATGCTGTCCCATGGTCGGGAGACTGCCACTGCAAATATCCTAGCCCTCCAACACCCCCTCTTTACCCTATCCAAACTTGCTACTACCAATAAAGCTACAGTATCATAATAAAACCTTCTAATGGATTTGATCCTTCCCAAGTGCACAAATATATATGGTAATAGGTTGTGATGGTGTGTATATCCCGTCACTGGCTAGCAGTGGGACATCTTGGCAGCAGAAGAAGGATGTGGTAAGAGTGGTTAATGTAGCCGATTTTTAAAAAGGTTTGGACAAGTTCCTGAAGGAAAAGTCCATAGTCTGCTGTTGAGACAGACATGGGGGAAACCACTGCTTGCCCTGAATCGGTGGCATGGAATGCTGCTACTATTGGGGTTTGTGCCAGATACTTGCGACTTGGATTGTCCTCTGTGAAGACAGGATACTGGTCTAGAGGGACCATTGGTCTGACCCAGTAAGGCTGTTCTTATGTTCTTAGATGCTGCAAAGACACCTGGGAGCTCTCTACTCACCCTGAGTGGAAAAGAGAGCTGAAAACAAGAGTTAACCAGGCTGCCTCTTTTGATGCAATTTCCTGTTGCCACATGGGTGGTATGCAGTAGAAGGAAGGACCTTGGACTGGCATAGCCCTTATGGCCTGGCTTTATCACTGCCAGCATGTTTGGAGAGTGAGGACCCGTGGAGGGAGAGATAAATGTTGGATTCGCATGGCAGCATGGAGGGAGGTCTGGCCTATGCTAATGCTGTATAGGCCCCTTCTTAAATGCTCCAATTCACCATTGTGGCAATAGTGCATTCTTCCAAACTCAAGGCACTACGCACTGAGCAATTTGTTTGTTACTCCTTGAAGTGATAGGCTCTGTGACTTATGATGGCAGGCATGGCCTTGCAGCTTTACACCCTCAAGGAGCAGGGAAGAGAGTAATTAAAAAGTCCTTTTACCATTGCTGCTCTGTCTCTCTGAGGGACAGAAGGCCTCAACAGCACCTGTATATCTCAGACAGTTGACAGCTGCCTTGTTAACTGCCCTTGGTTGCCTGGAATTTTTATGGATCTGGCTTTTAAAAAGTGAATAGTTGGGATCTGACAGTGAGATGAATACTGTTTAATAAAAAAAAAATGATTACTGAAAAACCTTATGGATTGTAAATATTTCCCATAAAGACACTCCAAAGAATCATAAAAGCTTTCATTTAAAGACTAACTTTTAATTAATAATCCTATTGATCCTTTCCAGCTGTAGTATACCTGTGTATTGAAGTTTCAAACAATAAAGTGTAGGCCTTGATTTAGGAATATGAAACAAAAAGGGGCATTTTCAATATGACGTCTAAGTCCAATTTTGGACATTTTGGGAAAAACATCCCAAAATCCAGTAGATAAAATGACCATTTTCAAACCAGAAAAACTTTTCTCTTTTTTTTTTTTTTTTTTTAAAAAAAGATCATTTCCTAGATGTGTCCTCAGTGCATCAATCTTTTTGAACCATTAACACCCCCCCCCAAAAAAAAAATCCAGATGAAAAACACACAAGAATAACCATTGGGAAGTAGGAGGGGCCAGCATTCTTAGCAGACTGGCCATGCAGACATTCCATCAGAGGGCTGGGGCACCCTAGGGGGCACTGCAGTGAATCTCACAAAAAAAAAGGTCCCAGGGACATATCTCATCATAACCCCCTTACGTTGTATGATAAGCCCTCCAAAACTCACCCACAAGCTACTGTATATCCAAGTTCCAAGTTTAATAGGTTTTTATATACCGCCTATCAAGATTATCTAAGTGGTTTTACAATCAGGGACTCAAGTATGTTTTCCTACCTGTCCTGGTGGGCTCACAATCTATCTAGAGTACCTGAGGCTATGGAGAACTGAGTGACTTGCCCAGGGTCACAAGGAGCAGCGCGGGGTTTGAACCCACAACCCCAGGGTGCCGAGGCTGTAGCTTCAACCACTGCGCCACACACTCCTCCATCCCCCAATAGCCCGTGTGCCTGCAGGTGTCACTTAGATGTCAGTACAGTAGGTTTTGGTGGGCTCATACTTTCACCACAAGTGTATTAGGGTGGGATATGGGCCTAGGTCCTCTTCTCTGCAGTCCACTGCACTGACCACAAGGCTACTCCTGAGACCTGCTTGTTGCTCTGATATGACTGGTCATACCATCTGAAGCTGTCATACAGGTTGCTATGTCATACAGATTTGGGGAGTGGGAGGGGTCAGTAAGCACTGGGGGAAATAAGGGGGGGCATGCCCTCATGCCTCCAGCGGTCATCTGGTCAGTTTGATCACCCTTTTGACAATTATTTGTTATTGAAACAGGTCTAGCTTCAAACATCCAAGTTTTACCCTGGACATTTTTTTTGCAATGTTCCATTATTGCATAAAAATGTCCAGATCATAAGTCCGCCCTAATCCCGCCCAAAAAAACACACCCAGTAAATCCCCTTGCGATTTAGACACACTGCAGACAAATAGCATAGAAAACTGTCTAATAAATGTATTTTAAAAAATGGCAATTTGAACTTTTTAGTAAATACAGTGTCCAAATGCACTTTGCCATTTTTTGATGTTTTTCTCTTAAAAATGAGCCCATAGGCAACTGCCTACAGTATCAAATTCTGATAGGTGTCAATATTATTTCTACTACAAACCTCAGTTTGGATCTAGTGACACTGCGCGTATCAAGGATCTTGTCCCCAAGCACAGCAGCTTGAGGTCTAGTGGCATGATAAGGAGGGGCATCTCTCCTCCGCCCGGCATGGGGGGGATCTCTTAAATACATTCTGCCTTTCTCCCCTGTACCTCTTCTAGTTATCACCAGCAGTGGGCAAGGTCTCCTCCCTGCTGCTTGTACCGGCCTGAGCCCTCCCTCTGACACTGTTTCCTGTTCACGGGACCAGGAAGTGATGGCAGAGGGTAGGCTCAGCTTTTGCAAGCAGTGGGTAAGACATGTTGCTTTCTGCCAGTAACTTGCTACAACACCAATGAGGTCTGCCCAGACTCTGTAATACCTCATCCCTCTTCTTTCCGTACAGGATTTCCGTGGTAACTGGAAGACCAGAAAGAGAAAGATCAGGGTACCATGGGGCCTACTATGCTGCTAAAAGTGGTAGGTAAGAGGAGGATAGTGTAACAGGGAAGTATCTGGTAAAGGTGATTGGAGGGGAGAGTGGAGAAATGAAGGAGTTCCCCTCCCCAATTGCCTTAGGTGCTTACAACGGAAATCCAGCCTTGGTGGGAAAAGGATTGAGGAAAGAAAAGAGGGAGAGTGAATTCAGAATCTAGTGGCCCATCCAGTTCAGAATGTAGTGGCCAATCCACTGGCATAATAAGGAGAGAGGGGGCAGACTGTCCTGGGCGCCATCTTGGTGGGGGCACTGGCACCTCTTTGCCCCCATGCCACATTCGTGCCCTCCCTTCCCTATTCCCACCCCGTGCCTCTTTAAAATCTTCACCAGCGTGAGCAACTATTCTAGCCTGCTGTTCGCGCCAGACAGGCTCCCTCTGAAATCGCTTCCAGGTCGCGGAACCAGGAAGTGACATCAGAGGGAAAGCCAGCGTGAGCAACGGGCTGGAGAAGCTGCTCGTGCTGGTGAAGATTTTAAGAGGTACAGGGGTGGGAAGGAAGGGAGCAAGTGTGGTGCGAAAGGAACGGGGTGGGTTGGCACAGAAGGAGTGAGGGGGGGCGCCACCAACCCTCACTACGCCACTGGGCCAATCCATCTTCAGTCATGGCTGAAGGGAAGAAGAAGAAACAATACAGTGAAAAAACGCTTCTTTGTGTTCAGCACTGCGAGTCAATGAGTGAGAATGTGTGACAAAGTAGAGGAGAGTCTTAAAATGACAGTTGAGGCCTGTCGAGCAGCACAGACCATTTTTTGCCAACATATTTTCTGAACAGATGAAAAAATGGAAGGAGCCCATAATGCTGAAAGTAGAGCTTTAAAGCTACAAACATACCTTCCATGAGTCAGTTTTAAATTCAGATTCACAAATAACAGCGGTCTCAAACTCAAACCCTTTGCAGGGCTACATTTTGGATTTGTAGGTACTTGGAGAAAAAATAGTTAATGTCTTATTAAAGAAATGACTATTTTGCATGAGGTAAAACTCTTTATAGTTTATAAATCTTTCCTTTTGGCTAAGTCTTAATAATAATATTGTCATTTATAGCTAAAGAGACATATGATCAAGAAACTGTTTTATTTTACTTTTGTGATTATGATAAACATACCGAAGGCCTCAAAATAGTACCTGGCGGGCCGCATGTGGTCCCCAGGCCACAAGTTTGAGACCACTGATTTATACCTATTGAAAACATGAGCAGTACAGCTGGTGCAGAGGAAAAACAGCAGAGGTTAAGTCTTGAACAAAGTCAGAAGAGGCAGAATTTTTTTTTTTTTAAAAAAGACCTTATCTGTGCAGCAGTGATGGAGGAGAAGTAAGGCAAATTCATAGACAAGCTCTTATCAGTAAAAACAGTCAACAGAGCACTGCCATTTAGATGGAGTTCTGCAGCTCCTAAAAATGAAGGAACTCCCTGGGCAAGGAAGCTGTTGATAAGAGGTTTGCTCAGGGAACAAAATATTTCCAAAGTCTGAAGAAGAGAAGATTAGCCACCCTCCCCAGAGCAGATGGAGCCTCAAGTCACACAGCTTCCTATAGTTATTTGATGGGGTAGGGTTACCATATGGATCCAGAAAAGGGAGGACGGATTGAGACATCCGAGTTTTACCCTAGAGGAAAGGAGAGACAGGGGAGATATGATTCAGACGTTCAAATACTTAAAGGGTATTAACGTAGAACAAAATCTTTTCCAGAGAAAGGAAAATGGTAAAACCAGAGGACATAATTTGAGGTTGAGGGGTGGTAGATTCAGGGGCAATGTTAGGAAATTCTACTTTACGGAGAGGGTGGTGGATGCCTGGAATGCGCTCCCGAGAGAGGTGGTGGAGAGTAAAACTGTGACTGAGTTCAAAGAAGCGTGGGATGAGCACAGAAGATTTAGAATCAGAAAATAATATTAAAGATTGAACTAGGCCAGTTACTGGGCAGACTTGTACGGTCTGTGACTGTGCATGGCCGTTTGGAGGAGGATGGGCAGGGGAGGACTTCAATGGCTGGGAGGGTGTAGATGGGCTGGAGTAAGTCTTAACAGAGATTTCGGCAGTTGGAACCCAAGCACAGTACCAGGTAAAGCTTTGGATTCTCACCCAGAAATAGCTAAGAAGAAAAAAAAATAAAATAATAATTTAAATTGAATCAGGTTGGGCAGACTGGATGGACCATTCGGGTCTTTATCTGCCGTCATCTACTATGTTACTATGTTACTTCTACTGAAAGCAATGGAAGTAAACAGGGATGTCTGAATCCGTCCTCCTTTTTCTGGATCCATATGGTAACCCTAGGTAAGCCAGCGGCATAAGATCTTGAGAACAACTCTGGTCTTCCCCCCCCCCCCCCTCCGACTAGAATCCTGATCCTGCCAGCCTTTGAAGCTGAACTGCCTTTCTCTGCAATTAGAGTTCAAAGGAAAACTAACATTTAGCGTGTAGTGGTAAAGAAGTCCTGTTCTCCAAGTAGACTGCATGACTTTAAAGGAGAACCGTCATGCCTTTGGGCTGTAATCAACCTGCCCTTCCCTTGGGCTATGCCTGTATGCTGTTTTGATGGGTAATTTTTTATTTAACTACTATTAAATACTACTAAACCATATAATAGCAGTCAGAAACAACTGAGCCAATATTAAGTGAGCATCAGTGTTTCTTTAAATGCAAAATTTGACCCAGTTAATTCCATTCTGGGCATGGCATATCCAGATTATGGCAGTCCACTGGAATTTTTCTGCAGTGCAGGTACTAAGGTTTTTGGTGCCCCCTGCAACCTATAGACTGACGCTCTCCTTTCTCTTTCCGTTTTCCCATTCTGCCAGCGCAGCATCCTCCTTTTCTTTTACCTCCCATCCCCTCCACTGACCCAGCATCTCCCTTTTCTTCCTTCCTCCATTCCCATTCAGCTTTGCTCCTTCTCCCCCTATCCCCCTATATCCTTCCTATCCATCCATCCAGCATCATCCTTTTTCTCTCCCCTACCCTGGTCTAGCATCACCTCCTTTGTGCTCCCCTGTCCAGAATTGCCTTTTCTCTCCCTTCTCTTCCTGTCCAGCATTGCTTCTTGAGCCTGCCTATGTATGAGCGATGCAGAAATAGATTAGATTCTTCTCTTTTCTAACCCCCTTGTACCAACTGTTCCAGTACCACCCCTCTTTTCCCCATCCATCCAGCCTCATGTCTAGCATAACCCCATTCTCTCTCTCCTCGCCTAGTCCAGAATCACCCCTTCTCTCTTCTGCCTGCTCATCTAGTATCACTCCTCTTTCTCTCCCCTTCCCCTTGATCCAGCTTTGCTCCTTTCGTCTTCTCTCTCTCTCACCCCCTCCTCCAGCATTTCCCCCTCAAATTTACTACCGACCCTTCTGCTGTCACTGCCATGTCTCCAGGTCTGCAACAGCAGTAATGAAGCAATTGTGCTAAGTGCTGGGGAGTGGTCAAGACCACATACTCACGAAGGCCTTATTGGTCCCACCGCCGCAAACATGTGCAGAAAGGAGTGGAACCATCAAGGCCTTTGTGATTGCCTAGGTTCAAAGATTCCCTGGTGCTTATCATGACTGCTTGGTCTCACGCTGAACTGCCTCGCCCCCCTGCCTCTCCCTTTTCTGCCAGCCTCACTACATTTGCCTAGTGTATACAATGCCTTCACAAGCATAGCGCTGTTGAATATCCTTACAGACCACCTCAGCACTATAGGGTAATTCATTAAGTGAGCGCTTCCTTTAGGTGCCCCGGATGCTGTGTGGTAAGACTTATTACACCATATGGATGCTGAGATTCCATTATAGAACACTAGCCTAACCCAGCCTCAGCATGACTAAAATTTAGGCACCTAGAGTTACACAAGCCATAAACCTAAAGTAATTGCAGTGCATGTAACTTAGAGCATTCTGTAACTTGCAACACTGCCCATGCACCTTCCATGTTCCACCCATAGGAGCAGCTCTCTTGCATTTATGTGCGATTAGAATAATTCTGTATAGGTTGTCCAAAGTGTGTGTGGCACAGTGGTTAAAGCTACAGCCTCGGCACCCTGAGGTTGTGGGTTCAAACCCACACTGCTCCTTGTGACCCTGGGCAAGTCACTTACTCCCCCCATTTCCCCAGGTGCATTAGATAGATTGTGAGCCCGCTGGGACAGACTGGGAAAAATGCTTGCGTACCTGAATAAATTCATGTAAACTGTTCTGAGCTCCCCTGGGAGAATGGTGTAGAAAATCGAATAAATAAATAAATTGTGCAAAGATCCATACGCAGAATAATTGGCTTAATGATCACAATCAGTAGTTGGCATTTACAGTGGTACCTTGGATTACGAGCATAATCCGTTCCAGGAGCATGCTCGTAATCCAAAATGCTCGTATATCAAAGCAAGTTTCCCCATAGGAAGTAAGGAAAACTTGCTTTGATATGTTCCCACCCCAAACCTTCCCCCCCCTCGAGGCCAGCAGCGCTGCTCCCCCCCCCCACGAGAACCGCCATTACTCCCCCTGAAGGCCCCTCCCGCGAATGGGCACCCTCCCCCCATGATCCGGCACCCCCCCGCCGCCATCATGCACCTCCCCCCCGCCACCACCTGAGATCCCCCAACCCACCCGAACCCTCTTCTTCCAGTGTAGCCTCTGCATCGGCATCGCCGGCATCAGCATGTCCTGTGCCCGAAAATCTGCTTCCTGTGCCGGGCCTTGAGCATTCGCGCATGCTCAAGGCCTGAGAGTTTGAACATGAACTCTCAGGCCGTGAGCATGCGCGCATTTTCAAGGCCCGGCACAGGAAGCAGATTTTCGGGCACAGAATATGCTGGTGCCAATGCGGAGGCTACACTGGAAGTAAGAAAAGGGTTCAGGTGGGTTGGGGGATCTCAGGTGGCGGCGGGGGGGGGGGGGCCCGATGGCGGCGGGGGGGGGCCGGATTGCGGGGGGGGGGGTGCCGGTTCTCGGGGGGGGGGGGGCGCTTGTACAGCGAGGAAAGCTCGGTTTACGAGGCACCAAATTTGCGAATGTTTTGCTCGTCTTGCAAAACACTCGCAAACCGGTGCACTCATAAACCGAGGTACCACTGTAATTGGCACTCATTGGGAATTATGCTCTATACTCTAGTCCAGGGGTAGGCAATTCTGGTCTTCGAGAGCCGGAGCCAGGTCAGGTTTTCAGGATATCCACAATGAATATGTATGAGATGGATTTGTATGCATTGCCTCCTTGAGATGCAAATCTATCTCATGCATATTTATTGTGGATATCCTGAAAACCTGACCTGGCTCCGGCTCTTGAGGACCAGAATTGCCTACCCCTGCCCTAGTCCAGTGGCTCCCAAGTCTGTCCTGGGGGCTCCCCAACCTGTCATGTTTTCAGGATATCCATAATGAATATTCATGAGATATATCTGTGAGCCCTATTCTATACCATGGATGTCTAATTTTCATAATGTGCATAACTCCAAAGGGGCGTGGCCATGGGAGGAGCATAGACAGATTAGGGACATTCCTAGAATTCAGATGTGCTATTATATCATACCTGCTTTTGCACGCCTAATTGTCATTAGTTGGAAGTAGCTAATGCTGTGAGGAGCGAGGGGGGGAAGCCTACCACAGAATTTAAAGTCCGTACCCAATTGTTTTTGATAGTTGACCCAAAGTTTCCATTGTGCCCATTTTGGAAGCTGTCAACTTCTATGCTCTGCTGCAAATTCTAAGGAGCAAAACAGTAGACAGCCCTGACATCAGGAATCCCTTATTGGGTTTATGGCATGTGCTCAACTTTGAAGGGGTCTGGGTGATCAAATTATGAAAACCAGCTTCTTACAGCTGAAGGAGTAGAGAGAAATAAATGACATAATAGGATTTAGGAGATGGGTCATGTCTCATTAAAAATGCCTGAGAGACATTAAAAAAAGGTCTTGTTTCTATCAGTCAGGGATTTTTCTCTCTGAATTAGATAAGCACGCGAGAGAGACAGAGCCTCACATCTCAGAGCTTATTCTTAGCGGCATCTACTTTGAAGGCAACATCAAACAGGAGCGTGAATAGTGAAAAAAAGATATCAAATTAGTGCTGGGACTCCCCTCACAGGGAGTTTTCAAAGCAAATGCTCGATACACACACAAGTCATGTCCTTCTGTAAGAAAAAAAATTAGGAGGGGAGGGGAAGCATAGGCTGGCATGAACTTCTCCCAGCAATCAAGATACAATAGTTAAGAAACACACTAGTAAGACAATGGACACCAGGAGCAGAGGTGAGGCCTGGGTAATCAGGCTTACTGGACAATTTATTTTAGAAAGATGGAAGTGAGAGATGGAATTGCATGCGCAGCGTTAGACGGACTGGAGCCTAGGGGCAGAAGACGAGGAATGGGTCTATGCGGTATCAGGTGCTCCGTTTTGCTTCAGCGACAGCCCTCTGCTTCCTTAAGGGGTGCTGAAACAATTGCTCCAGCTATTCCATCTCCAAAATGGGCCCTGGTAAAGTAGGAAAAATGGAATTCAAGGTCAGAATGAAAAGATGGACGACTAAGGGGAAAAAAAAAATAGAAACAGAGCAGAAAAGACAAAAGTAAATCTTTTGACGCTAGGGAGCTGGGCTTACACTACCCTGCATCTATTAAAAGTTGCCACTTGCTAATTAGGCTCATTTTAATTACAGTGCGTCCACTTAGCCAGGGTCTCTCTTCCCTCGTTAGGAAATGCAGACAAGCACAGGGTTTCCATCCATGATTCCACTAGTTTCTGCAACTTCCGTAAGCAGCAAGAAAGCCCAACAAGCTGTGACTATTTATGTTAACCCCTTAAAATGTGGAAACATAAGTCTTCTAACAATTCACCTGCTGCCTCATACATTTGTGAGTGGAAGTTATCAACATGGGCTACTGTTAAGATGGGTTATTTTACCACTAACTTGTGCTATTGTCGTGAATAATAGGCTAACGTTAACAGTAAAATAATTCATCATAATGTTAGCCCACATTGATCAAACTTCCCTACATGTCTCTCTGGAAATTGAACAAAGGACCATAGTGAGAATATTGGAAGCTGGTCTCAAGGGAAGTAAGATATGGGATATGTTATGAGTTCATACAACTTTTATGCAAGTATGAGAAGCAGGAGCAGTCAAAAATCAAGAACATCTAAACAAAAAACTGGTCCCAATACAAAATTATGTGGAGAAAAAAAAAAAAAAAAAAGAGAGACCTCAGAATATTGGCCTGATATACTATTGCACAGGACCACTCTTAAATCATCACAGATCTTTAAAAATCTCCACATATAAATAGATCTACTTTAAATCAAAATCACTTTCCAACAATTCAGTGAAAACACTTAAGAAATAGCAGAACAGGGATAAATTTAGTAAACTTAATCACTCGTACATGAGAAAAAGATTTCATTAAAAAAACCCAAAAAAACACAACCCACTTGATTTCTCTTGTGTAATCAAACCTCCAACATGTAAAATTCCCAGGAAACAAATGGGCAATCGATCCACAAGATCCAGATAGGGAATGTTAAGGGTGTGGGCATGCCCCTCCCTAGAAAACAGGGGCTACCCTGCCCCCCCTAAACACACCTAACATGCAAAACCAAAGATACTCAAACACACATGCCTTACTGCGGTCTCACAGCCAGTAAATCCACTTTATTCTGTTAATGCTTTCACATAAAATATCAAGAAAAAGGGAAAGAGTTATACATCAAGAGAGGAAGGAATACACAGCAAGATGAATACACAAATGACAGGACAGGTAATGACAGAACCCATGGCTCAGGCAGAACAGTCAGGAGGCATTGTTCTCCCAGAGCAAATTGCTCCGGACTAGAAGGAGCAAGGCCTCCTCCCTTCATACAGGGGCTGTAGCTTTTATCTGCTTTTCAGCTGTGCCCACCTTTAGGGCTAATGCATATTCATAAAGTTCAGATGACCTTATTACAAGTCAGGTCTCACCAATAATCATTCCTGGTTTTCTTTGAGCTCCCTTTTGTTCGTTTCCAGCTGGTCTCAATTCTACCAACAGTACCGTATTTTCACGCATATAACGCGCGCGTTATACGCGTTTTTACCTACCGCGCATACTCCTCGCGCGTTATACGCGTGAGCGCGGTATACAAAAATTTTTTTACATAGTTCCCACCCCGCCCGACGCCCGATTCACCCCCACCCCGAACGACCGCTCGCACGCGCTCCCACCCGCACCCGCATCCACGATCGGAGCAAGAGGGAGCCCAAGCCCTCTTGCCCGGCCGACTCCCCAACTCCCCGACAATATCGGGCCAGGAGGGAGCCCAAACCCTCCTGGCCACGGCGACCCCCTACCCCCACCCCGCACTACATTACGGGCAGGAGGGATCCCAGGCCCTCCTGCCCTCGACGCAAACCCCCCTCCCTCCAACGACCGCCCCCCCCAAGAACCTCCGACCGCCCCCCCCAGCCGACCCGCGACCCCCCCTGGCCGACCCCCACGACACCCCAACCCCCCTTCCCCGTACCTTTGGTAGTTGGCCGGACAGACGGGAGCCAAACCCACCTGTCCGGCAGGCAGCCAACGACGGAATGAGGCCGGATTGGCCCATCCGTCCCAAAGCTCCGCCTACTGGTGGGGCCTAAGGCACGTGGGCCAATCAGAATAGGCCCTGGAGCCTTAGGTCACACCTGGGGGCGCGGCCTGAGGCACATGGGCCCAACCCGACCCGGGGTAGGGGGTCACCGTGGCCAGGAGGGTTTGGGCTCCCTTCTGGCCCGATATTGTCGGGGAGTCGGCGGTCCTTCGGGGTGGGGGTGCGAGTGGTCCTGCCGGGGGGGGGGATGTATCGGACGTCGGGGGGGGGCTTCAGGCTTTCAGGATGGGGACAGAACTTCAAGGGGGACAGGCAGACCTTCAAGGGGGGACAGGACTTCAAGGGGGACAGGAACGGAGAGTCGGGACAGCGTACGGAAAGTCAGGGAGGGTGAACGGAGAGTCGGGACAGTGCACGGAGAGTCGGGGCAGTGCACGGAAAGTCAGGGAGGGTGAACGGAGAGTCGGGACAGCGCACGGAGAGTCGGGGAGGGCGAAAGGACAGTCGGGCTGCATGCGCGGTATACCCGTGAGCGCGTTATACAAAAGTTTTTGTACATAAAATTGTGGTTTCTGCGCGCTATACCCGTGTGCGCGTTTTACACGGGTGCGCGTTATCTGCGTGAAAATACGGTATCATTCCAATTGTTTGTTAATCGCAGTGCTGTGATAGATGAAAGGCAGTACATAGCTCCCCGAGATAATAAGTGCTACCTTGCGATCTGGGTGAACTCACTTATCAGGATGGAAAACTTTGAGGAGTTAATATTAGGTATTAGGTGCCATCGACTTGTGTTTGATGGATTGCAGTTCTAAAAAGAAATTGGTTTTGTGCTAGTCTGGTAAGGTCCTCCGGCATCATCCTCATGGTTGTTATTACTGTGTCCAGACATCAGATTGCAGGTCACCCTCTTCACCTGGTTCATTTGATCTTCCAAAACATGATGTCTTTCTCCAGTGATCTCTCTATTCAGACGGTGTGACCATTGTAAGAGTCGTAACTGCATCATTTGAGCTTTGAGTGACATAGCCAGTTTGATCTTGTCTAGAATCAATTTGTTAATTCTTTTGGAAATCCAAGGCAAGCATAAAATCCTTCTCCAGCACTTGTGCTCAAAGGAGTCAGTCAATATTCTTTCTGTCATGTCCAGCTTTTGCATCCATAACTGACCATTGCGAAAATAAGTGCATGGACAAGTCTGATCTTCATTTGGAGTGTTATTTTCTTACCTTTGAATACTTTGTTGAGAGCCTTCATTGAACAGTGACCAAGCGCTATTCTGTGGAGTATTTCTTCCCCGCTATTTGCTTCTTTGTTTACGAAGGAGCCCAGCAGATTGAAATTCTTTACAACTTCTATTGTCTTCAAGCTCAAAATCTTAATCATTTTCTGTGTTCGTGATCTTCGTCTTATGTTCAGTTTTAATCCCATGTTATGTTTGGCATTGACTTTTCTCAGTAGATACAGCATGTTAACGAGCATTGTATGATCTGCATAGCACAGGTTGTTTATATTTCAATCACCAACTTTGAAACCGATGCTCTCTTCTTCCAAATTTGCTTTTCTGAAGATGGCTTCTTGATAAAGATTGAACAGGTAAGGTGACAAGATGTATCCTTGCCTGATGCCATATTCAGCTCTCACTGCAGCTTCTTGATTTTTATAGAGTCTCTATCAGTTGAGATATGTGTTTGGGTATTCCCATTTGTGCTAGAGTTCTCCATAGTTTATTGTGATTCACAAAGTCAAAATCTTTGCTGTAGTCCATGAAGCAAAAGTATAGGGGCTTTTGGTATTCTTTGCTCTTCTCCAATATCCATCTAACATTGGCAATAATGTCTCTTGCTCCTCAACCCTTTCTGAAAACAGCCTGAACTTCAACATATGATTGTAGCCTCTATTGTATTATTTTCAGCAATATTTTGCTGGCGTTTGGAATTAATACAATCGTTCTCTAGTTACAGTCCTTGGCATCACCTTTCTTCAGTATAGGTATAAACAATGATCTTCTCTAATCGGTTGGCCATGTTTTTTTCTTCCAAATCTGTTGACATAGTCGAGTGAGGGTCATGATAGCACCTTCTGAGCCTTTGATTAATTCAATTGGAATACTGTCGACACCAGGTGACTTGTTTTTATGATAGAGCTTTAATTGCTACTATGACTTCTTTTAAAATATCTGGTTCTTCTTTGGCCTCAGTTTCCAGTTCAATTTCCCCAATGCTATCCTCATTGCCTTTTTTGTATAAATTTTCCATTTATTTTTTCCATCTCTTTTTTAATGCTTTCTGGATCATTTAATATTATTCCATTGGCATCTTTAAGCATCTTTAATTGAGGTTGGAATTTCTGCTGCAATCTCTTAACATCCTGCTATGCTAAACTGATTTTTCCATTTACATGTTCCATTTCAATTTTTTGACAAATATCCTTGAGATATCATTCTTTGTCTTGCCAAACTTGATGTTGGAAACACTTGGTTCATTTGTGATACTTTTTCTCTATCACCAGAAAATTTTGCTTCTCTTCTTTGTTCTGCTACTTTTCTGGTTTCTTCTGAGATTCAAGGCGATTTCTTGGCTTTCTTTCCTTTCTGGAGTGGTTTTTTTTTTTTTAGCTTCTTCACTAATTATGGTTTTGATGTCATTCCATAACTCTTCAGGCTCTCTATCTCCTGTATCAAGACACGCAAATCTGTTGTCTAGTTTTATCTAATAGTCTGATGGCATATTTTCAATGTTGTATTTTGGGAAGTCTCTAATGATCTTCTTGCAAAGCTTTACCTTGATCTTGCATGTCAAAAGCTTGTGGTCACTTCCACAATCCTAGTTTAGTCCTTGCAGTCAAAACTGCGGATTTCCATTCCCGGTCCTATGCAGATGTAGTCAATTTGATTTCAATACATGCCATTTGGAGAGGTTCATGTGTACTAGCAACATTTAGAAACATAGAAACATGATGGCAGATAAAGGCCAAATGGCCAGTCCAGTCTGCCTGTATTCATGATTGATTCGTTTTGTAAAACTTAACTAAGTTATCACCAGCTTCATTTCATTTTCCTATGCCATGCTTTCCAACCACTGCTTCTTCAGGTATACTTCCTACTGTTGCATTAATTCCCCCTGATCATAGATCTTGTTTCAGCATTTGATCCACAATTTAGGTTTGAGCTTGGTACTCTCTAGTAGGGTGGTAGCCAACATATTCATGGAAGCTCTTGAAACCACCCTACTGGAGAGCGCCAAGATCAAGCCTAAATTGTGGATCTGCTATGTAAATGCCACTTTTGTCATTTAGCCCCACAGATGGGAAAACCGTGCCGAGCTCTACTTCCGTGGAGATGATGCGGTATATAAACTTAAGGTTTAGTTTAGTTTAGTTTAGTTTCTAAACCATCTGAAAAACGGCCTCTCCAACATAAACTTCACCATGGAGACAGAGACCAATGGATGCCTTTCCTTTCTGGATGTAATGATCAGTAATCAGTCAGATGGAAGCCTGGGACACACAGTATATAGGAAACCCACCCATACCAACCATTATCTACATCAGGGGATAAACTTTAACTTCTTCCATCCCATATTACACACAGCTCATCTAATATTTTCAAAGCAGCCATGGCTCCAACTAGGACACTCAGGTCTTTAAACATGATGAGCAGATGCCTGGTGGAAAGCTAAGTAAGGAGAGAATATTTGTGCTGTTATTTGCAAGTGCTGATGATATGCATCACCAAAGGTTGCAGTATGTGAAAAACTGTATGCCATGAGTTGCCAGCTCATTTCTTCATTCACAAAGGGCATGGTTTATCTCAGAAATATGTGCAAGGTGGTTTTTCAGTCATGTTGTTCCAGAGGTTTGCCAGTATCAAATGGAAGTTTTAAAGAAGAATGCACAAGCTGGAAAGGCAGTCCTACTCCTAGACAATGTACTTGCCCACTCTTTTCCAGGAGAATGCATGATCTCCGACTTGAAAATTCATTAGACAAATTTTAAAATCAAACTCAAAACCTCTCTTTTTAAAGATGCCTACACTCTTTAATCCCTGTCCTCTTTGACAACTCTTCTCTGCATTTTTGCAGAACCCTTGGAAATCAAAACGCTTCTCTTGAAGTGAGCCCTCCCCAAATGTATTTCCCTTTCCCACTTACCTCCTTTTAGTTTTGGGGTGTTTTTTTTTCCCGATGTATTTAATCACTTCCCTTTCCCTATTTCCCTTTCATTTCATGTACGTCAGTGCGTAAATGCTTCCTTCCTTTTAGCCTAGATATGATTTTACTTTTTAATTATATTTTATTGTTAACCATTTATATACTTGTATGATAAATAGTATATCAAAAATAAAGAAACTTGGAAGGGAGCAGGTCTTCTAGCACAAAGGATTGCTAGAAGAGCTGAATTCTGCTGTTAGATTGTCCTGTTTCTATCATATTAGTCATGTTTTGTGGTCTCTGCATCGACTCCTAATTTTTTGTATAGTGAAATTTAAGGTACTAATCTAATCTAACGCTGTGCTTTTATTCTGCAATTACCTTGTAAGATCTATGCGAATCACATTAGAAGAAGCCAAGAATACCCGGGAAAATACACATTTGACCTTTTCATAATATACAGACCTATAAAAACCTTTCTGGATAACCTGACCTTTTACTGAAGCAAATATATTTCAGACAACCGAGTATTTAAAACTCTCCGAAACAAAAGACATCTATTGGTTCTATGTTTTACATATAAAATCTCCTCTGGAGACGCTCCAACTTATTCCTTTTCTCAGTTAAACCTTTATTCTTCCTGCCTGTGCTTTGCAACCTGAATCCTCTTAAAGGCTTCAGCTACCCAGTTCTCAGGAATATCATTACACTGAAACTCGTAAAAAAAAAAAAAAAATCATTTACATTGGCTGCTTCGTTTGCATGGAATAGTCTGCCACTGGAGGTTAGGGTTGCAAAAACTTTTTGTATATTTAGCAAACTTTTGAATGCAGCTTTCTTCAATCAATCATTAGTTAAATGAGCTTAAGTACTGATGGCCATGTATTATAATGGAATATTTATATTAGGATCGTAAGGGTAGGTGTTCAACCAGCAGTGGTGAGAATGTTTTTAGCTGCCACCGCTGTTATCCCTCAGATTGATATATTCATTGAAAAAAAAAATACAATCGCATTACCACTAATTACCAAGACTCATACTGGCTCCCACGCATACAATATAAATTATTTTGCACCCTCTTCAGAGCCCTAAATGGAACTGGTCCCAGCTACCTAAACAAACACCTGATCAGAAATAACACATCACGACCAAGGAGAACACAAGCTCTCTTCACCCATCCCCCAGCAAAAGGCATACAAAGCAAGAAAACTGTATGAATTACTAGTCACCAGAGCAGCGAAAATAGACCGCCACCTCTCCAAGCTACTGACCAAGACGACCAAATACAAAACATTCAGGAAAGAACTGAAAACTATACTTTGCAGACAATTTGTCAAATGAGCTAATCAAAAACCTTATAAACCCTCCCCCAAGACCCATCGCTCATGCTAGTCTTCATTTCGTGTAAGCTCCCTATTGGTATTGGTGGGATAGAAAATACTAATGTAATGTAATGTAATATTCAATCCAGGTTTATGCGGCCTGCTATCTCTTATGCTGTTTAGTATAATATCATAGAAACATAGAAATAGAAGGCAGATAAGGGCCACGGCCCATCTAGTCTGCCTCCCTAATGACCCTCCCCTGCCTTTACCCTGTGAATAGATCCCACGTGTCGATCCCATTTGGCCTTAAAATCAGGCACACTGCTGGCCTCAATCACCTGAAGTGGAAGACCATTCCAGCGATCAACCACCCTTTCAGTGAAAAAGAATTTCCTGGTGTCCCCGCGCAGTTTCCCGCCTCTGATTTTCCACGGATGCCCTCTTGTTGCCGTGGGACCCTTGAAAAAGAAGTTATCCTCCTCCACTTTGATGCGGCCCGTGAGATACTTGAACGTCTCGATCATGTCTTCCCTCTCTCTGCGCTCCTCAAGCGAGTATAGCTGTAATTTATCTAACCGTTCTTCGTACGGGAGATCCTTCAGTCCTGAGACCATCCGGGTGGCCATTCTCTGCTTAAGCAACATTACGTAAAGATAGGACGGAGTTTTATGAAGTCTGATTTGACCACTTCACGTTTATAAAGCTGCACCGCCGAGCCGCACGCAGTAAATGCGGAGCTGCCCATTCTATTTAGAGTGCTGCTTAGCAGTGCAGCTTTGTAAAAACCCATCCTAGACAGTTAAGTGCTGAATATAGGCACTTAACGGCATAAGTGCCAACTCCTCCCAAGGACGACCCACAGAATTACCGACTTTCACTTTATCGGTCTGTGGTGAATATTCAGCGTCACCAGTTAACAGCTGCTGAATATTGTACTGTGTTTATTGTATGTGATATACCACTTGTACACAAGTATTAATCGGCACATTGAACTACCCTCTCTGTCCCAACCGGGCTCACAATCTAAACTAAAGCGCCTAAGAGAAGAACGTCGCTTATAAAGAAGATAAAATTGAAAGGAGAAAAGAAAGATCAGCTACCGGGAGAATGGGCTACTGGGTTTGATGGATCATTAGTCTGACCCAGTAAGGCTATTCTTTTCTTTTTATTCTTTTTAATTCTTTATTCATTTTTACAACTTACAACAAGTGTAATCAGAAATAACATTTAAACTTACAAACTAACAAACATCACTTGAATTTCTATTACAATCCTCTTAAATTAATGAAATTTATTCCCCCTTCCTACTCTTACCATATCATATGTAATCATGTATATCATATGATATATTCTTTTCTACTAATCCAAGCAATTAATGTAAGATCAGACCCCCCTCTCCCCCCCCCCACACACACCAACCCTCTCAGTTACAATTATGTAAAATAAGGGAAAAGTATTATTTACTCATTACAATAATCTGTCAATGGTCCCCAAACATCTTTGAATTTATTAAAATGTCTGTTCTGTATGGCTAATATTCTTTCCATCTTATACATATGGCATAATGAATTCCTCCAGAAATTAAAGTTTAATCTACTCCAATTCTTCTAATTAAAAGTAATTTGTTGAATGGCAACCCCAGTCATAATTAGCAAGAGCTTATTATTTTTTGAGGATATTTGACTCTTTGCCCTCATTGACATGCCAAATAAAATAGTATCATATGACAGGGCCACCGGATTTTCCAATAAACTATTTATTTGGCCCCATATTGATTTCCAAATATCCAAAATAAATGGACAATAGAATAATAGATGATCTTGAGTCCTAGCTTCGAGATTGCAATGCCAACATCTATCAGACTTAGAGCAATCTAATTTATGTAAACGAACAGGGGTCCAAAATGCTCTATGTAACAGAAAAAAACAAGTTTGTCTCATAGATGCAGACATTGCACATCTCATCCTCCAAGACCAAATTTGTGGCCACTGAGATGCCGTAATTTGATGTAATGTAATGTAATTTATTTCTTATATACCGCTAAATTCCATTAGGATTCTAAGCGGTTTACAGAAAATAGACAATAGGGTGCATTAAAATTATAAGTAAGATAGGTACTTAGAAATTCCCTTACTGTCCCAAAGGCTCACAATCTAACTAAAGTACCTGGGAAAATGACAATTAGTTGAGTAATGAAGAAATAAAAATAGAGATAGATGAGAAAAATAAGAAAATAAACATTCTAATAAGACTACAATGATCTAAAGGACTTTGAAAGGTTGAAAAGAGGGGAGATAGGAAATAGAAGCAGAAGGGAGAACCGTTGAAACTATAGAATTCTGGGGAAATTTAAATAATAAAATAAAAACAAAAACAAGTGGCAAAACAATGAATGAGATTTAAAATATATCATAAACTAAAAAGAAAGTGAAAAATAAAAAACAAAAACAGTCAAGACTGAAGTTCAGCTTGAAATGACTTCACTGCTTTGGCTGCCAAACTTCTCCAGATGTCATCCGATCCTTGTCAGCAAACCGGAAGCCCCAAATCCAGTGTCTCCGGTCATCAACTTGTCTAAGACATTCACACTCGCCTCCTGCATGCCAAATTCGCTGAATCTGTCTCCTTTCTGGACAGGCATCGCCCACGCCTCTCTGACCGTTTGCGGCGCCTCGATGACCATGCCGTCCGGACCAACCATGGCCTCCCAGTGGCGGTGGTAGTCGTGGGGGTCGCTCCTATTCATGGCCGAAGCTAGCAGAATGTTCCCGGCTGCTACTGGGAGGCGGAGCTTGCACTCACGCCGAGCCCGGAGGAAGAGAGGTGGCCTGGGAGTCCTGGAGGTGCCAGATCTCAATGCTCCAAATGTCCCGAACACCAGTTTTTGGTTTTTATATTTATAAATCCAGATATTAATTTGTACCACTGTGCGGCCTGGTGTCCCAGGAAGTCCACCTGAAAGCATAGGAACTCTAAACTATATTGATTAGTGAGGTTTTTCCATTCAGGGAATCCCGCCTGAATAGCCTGCTTCAGTTGCAACCATTTATAACTTTGTGAATTACTTAGACCATATTTATGTTGCAACTGTGAAAACTCAAGCAGTTTATCATTAGAAATAACATCTTCTAATACACGTATTCCTGTAATCATCCAATGCTTCCAGATGACTTTATATCCGCCAATTTGAATCTTGGAGTTCAACCATATAGTTTGATTTGTTGATTTATTAATTGGAATAGGTGTTAGATTGCTCACATATCTTATTGTTTTCCATGTGTCTACAAGTAATCTATTTTCTTTATATACTCTAGGCATTTTGATACTAAGTACATGGCATAATCGCAGAGGATTCTGAAATAGCACTAAATTTACTTTTCACCGAGGGTATACAGTCAATATAGACCAACTCAAAGGGTGGGGCACGTTAATCTAGTCTGTGTTCTGGGTGGCTGTCAGTCTCCTCTATAATAATTCGAGTCTGTAGCTTTAAATCCGGCAAGTAGTCCCGTGACGCTGTTGGCCACGTAATCACGTGGGTACAGTTGTCCCGGGTTCTGCTCTATTTAATTTCTGTAAAAGACGCCGCTGCCATCTCTCTTGATATAGTGGTCAGAGGTTGGCGGTTATTCATGTTGAGGTAAGAAATCTTTAGTTGTTCTGGTTCCATTAAGATTGGTGACCTCGACAGCTATTTTTTTGAATATTATTAATTTTAACTTTTGTTCTTTAACAGGGGTTATCCTTGATAAAGCTTGTATAGCGAAATATGTCGGTGTTAATCCCCTGCCAGAGACCACATGACTAAGCTAAGTGATATGCTTAAAACTATTTCAAAATGTGAATATTGAAGTTTGACACATATAGTATAGACAAAAGTTAAGAAAAATACAAATAATATAATATAAACGATCGATCCAGTGACGAATTGACACGTAAAGCTTGGAGCAATGAGATTGTTTTGAGCTCCAAGTGGTGTCGCTGAGGATCGGGGTAAAATTTATAAGTACTCCAGGGCATGAAAGGGGTGACTAAGTTTTGGTCCACCCTTTGAGTTGGTCTATAATTGCAGAGGAAACATGAGGCGCCATTCTAACCAAAACCAATCTGGGATATTATCAACAGGCTCTGGGAGGATCCAATACATACCCTGGCGCATAATATAGGATTGATGATACCTATAGAAGTTGGGAAAATTTACTCCTCCCTCTAGCTAGCCTTGCTTAAATGTTTTAAGCCTTGCTTAAATGCTTAAAAATCGGTTTTTGAAGAGATACTAAAGCAATTCTAGCCTTTTTACCCAGCCAAATAAATTTTGTTAGAATACAATTTAACTTTTTATAAAAGGACCCCTGAAAAAAACCCCGGTAACATACCCATTTGATAAGAAATCACAGGCAAAATCATCATTTTAATAGTTTGGACTCTCCCCCACCAAGACAGATGTAAAGGATTCCATTGCTCACACATTTCTGTTACCTTCTGTAATAAAAATTTTTCATTCACTTTCATTGTTTCTTCCAATGTGTTTTTTATCCAAATGCCTAAATATTTTATTCCGTCCTCTTTCCATAGAAAGGGGAATGTTTCAAATAATTGTTTTGTATAATGGACATTAAGTGGAAGAACTTCTGATTTACTCCAATTTATCTTGTACCCTGAAAATTTTCCAAATTTCTCTATCAATTCTAATAAGCTTGGAATGGTTGTTTCCGGATTTCTCAAATGAAGCAGTATATCATCCGCATAAGCGGAAACTTTATATTCCCGATCTGACTAAGGAATACCTGTATCTCCTTCACTTGCTGAATAGCTAATAACAAGGGTTCTAATACAATATTAAAAAGTAAAGGAGACAAAGGACAGCCTTGTCTAACCCCCCTCTGCAGATTAAAATGTTCTGAGAAATTATTATTAATATATAATCTAGCAGCAGGGGAACTATACAACGTTTGGATCATTTGTATAAATCCTGAACCTATACCAAACCATTCCATTGCTTGATACATGAAGGCACACTCCACCCGATCAAAAGCCTTCTCTGTATCTAAGAATACAGAAAAGGCTGGATCATTCATAGTTTTTGTTAAATTTAACATGTGAAAAGATAATCTGGTGTTATTAGAGGAATGTCTCTGAGCAACAAATCCTGTTTGGTGCATACCAACAATATAAGGGAGAGCCTTGGCCAAGCGTAAAGTCAATGTTTTAGTTAAAAGTTTGCCATCTACATTAATTAAGGAAATAGGCCTGTAATTTGAAACCAATGTGGGATCTTTATTTGGCTTCGGCAAAACTATAGTAACAGATTCTGCCATAGTACCTATGGTACAACCATTAGTTAGTTGGACCTGATATAAATTTAACATATAAGGTAATAGGGTATTTTGGAATGATTTATAAAACTCTACCGTAAAACCATCTCCACCTGGAGCGGATCCAACTCTAAGGGACTTCAATGCTGTTTGTAATTCATTTATTGATAGTGGCTTTTCTAAACTTTCTTTTATATGCTAGGGAATTTCTGGTCCCTTAATTGAATTTAAAAATTCTAATCCATCTTTTTCTTTATCTAAATAAGGCTCAGAAGAATACAGATCTTTATAAAACTTTAAAAACTGTTTTAGAATAGGACCAATTTGAGAATAAGTATTCCCTTTATCATCTTTTACCGCCACAACTTTTGTTTTTCGTTTTTTTGCTTTTAGATAATTTGCCAATAATCTTCCGCCTTATTTGAATTCCCATAATACAATGCTTGTTGAGAAAATAAATCTTTTCTTATCAATTTAGAAGAAATCTCATTATATTTCCCTTTAGCTTTCAAGAGATCCTGTAGTGTAGAATATTCCCATTTATCAATTAATTTTGATTCCAATATCT
The DNA here is from genome assembly GCF_902459505.1 of Geotrypetes seraphini. Lineage (NCBI taxonomy): Eukaryota > Metazoa > Chordata > Amphibia > Gymnophiona > Dermophiidae > Geotrypetes > Geotrypetes seraphini. The sequence continues at coordinate 217,913,802 of NC_047089.1, read as the reverse complement.
TTAATATCTTGTTCTAACCTGGAAAATTGATTTTTAGTTTGTTTTTTAATATATGCCGAAAAAGAAATAATTTGACCTCTCATGGTTGCCTTAAAAGCATCCCATAAAAGCATCCCACAACGTTTCCATTGAGATATCTTCCTTATTATTAATTTGAAAATAAGGCTATTCTTATGTTCTTACGTGAGCCGAGTATAAGACAATTAAGCCATTGTAACATCACTGATGAGGTTGACTCTGAGGCACTGTGGAATGAGCCATTATGACATCACAATCTCAGCTCTGGAATGTTGCTCTCTTTGGGGTTCTGGATTCTTGCTAATCTTTGAGATGCTGGAATGTTGCTATTCTTTGGGTTTTGGCCAGGTACTAGTGACCTGGATTGGCCACTGTGAGAACGGGCTACTGGGTTTGATGGATCATTATTCTGACCCAGTAAGGCTATTCTTATGTTCTTAAGAACCCGCAGAGAAAACATCATAATAATTGCAAACCAATAGCAAAATTGAACCCAAAACCGATCCCACTGGGACAGACAGGGAAAAATGCTCGAGTACCTGAATAAATTCATTTAAACTAAGAATGAAATAAATTAGAATAATGAATCTAATAAACTAAAGATATAAATTACAAATCAAGCTATCGGTGGATAGCCCTGCACAAGCAATTTATCTGGCTAGGAACAGTTTCTGGCCAGTTTAAATATTGAACCAGGTATTATTTTGGCTCTATTTTTGGTAAATACCGACTATGTAAATCTGTATTCAACCAGATATGTAGACAGAGTGGATTTTAAATATCTTAACAAATATATATGCTGCGCGCAATTGTCAGCATGGATTTGTCGGCACGCCAATGTCCGGCGCACTTTTGACAGGTCATCAGCCCCACTATATTAGACCAGGGTTTTAATGGCCTAATATACCAATGTCTAACATAGGTGCCTACTGGCGCCTAACTCAGTTCATACCCAAACTCTGCCACCAACCACTCTTACTTCCCCTGTAGGTGTCTCAGGATAGACCGCCACCTACTGCGAGGTGGTAGATGCCTACTGCGAGGTGGTAGGTGCTTACTGGCAAATTAATTTTTTATAATTGGTTTTTAATGGCACTTTTCAATTAACTCCCTCAGCAATGATTGAGCCAATTAAAAAAAAATTAAGTTAGGCACCTAGATTGGCTAGGTGCCGAACTGTAGGTGCTTTTTATAGAATCAGGGCCTATGTTCTAGAATACTGTAAAATCTGCACCCAGGTGCTGTAAACTGGACGTCAGTATTTATACCAGGTTTCAGCAGGTGTAAATGCTTCCAATATTCCATTTATCAAGCAGGTACCTAAATGGTTTACAATGAAAAGAGTTAAAAAATAAATTAAAAATTAAAAACATATCTAAAATTAGAAATAGAGAATGACGCGGTGACAAAATTCATCACTGTTCCCGTCCCCGCGGATAACCGCAGGAAACCATCTTCATGTCATTCTTTAAGGAGAGAAGGAAGAATCAGAGTATGAATGGCCACAACCACTGACCCTCAAGCTTTGCTTTGAAGAATGCTGGGGTAGAAGGACTGAGGTTGAAACAGACACTACAGAATGACAGTCTCTGGTATCCAGAGCAGATATTGTGATGTCATAATGCCTCATTCCACCAGTGCCTAAGAGCCAATCACATCAGTGATGTCAAAATGGCTTCATTATCCTTGGCTCACATAAGAATCAGAGTATGAATGGCCACAGCCACTGACCCACAAGCTTTGCTTTGAAGAATGCTGGGGTAGAAGGACTGAGGTTGAAATAGACACTAAAAAATGACATGGAATTATTTCCCGCGGTTATCCGAAGGGACGGGAACGGTGATGAATTTTGTCACCATGTCATTCTCTAATTAGAAATAAAAGGAAGAAAATAATAATTAAAAAAGGGGCATAAACAGACTGACGCGCTGGAAATGAGACGGGAGGAGAAATTAGGTAAGTTGATAAATACATCGAGATTGCAAATCAAAATAAAAGGGAGGAGGGAGGAAGGAGGGCAGTTACATTATGGTAGGGCTTGCTGCAATGAATCCCCTCTGCTGAATATTTCCTTAGCATGGATCTTTCCAGGGTCTAATTTTGGGCACCATTTACTGAATCTGGTCCTGAATGTAAATACGGCAAGGCGCTTAGACCATAAATACTCAGATGCAATTACCTACTGAACAAAGAGATGCCAGTAGATTTAAAAATATCCCTGTGCACAAAAGATATGTGCAACGATCCAAGATGGCCGCATACCTTAAGAGCTGAGGAATGCTCCTCAGAACTCGTCTGATATAAAGAAATTTTCGGCGAGAGGGGTTAGTACTCACAGACATGCCAAAGAGACGAGGACGGAGTGCTGCTGCTGCCTCTCGGCACACCGCAGGAATCTCGGTCGGCACTATCGACGAACTACTGAGGAGGATACAAAGTGCCCCACCAGCGTCAGTTGTGGGCCCGCTGGAGACGTTGAGAGAAGGCGGGACCGCGGCGAATCTCCTTGGGCCGGACACCACCCTCAGCCCTGACGCTAGAGCGCCGCCCTCACAGCCTCGGACCACAAGCTCTCCACGGAGTGGGGAGACCCCGTGGATTGGATTGTCTCCTCCTCTGGAGGCAAGTTTACCAGCGGAGAGCCTGGGAGATGGGGAACTTCACCAGGAGAGCCCCATTGGGGGAACCGAGGCAATATTAACTTCAAGTGAAGGACAAGCCCAGAAGGGAGAAACCCAAGTGGTTTTAACTGACGGTGAGCATTTTTTCACTAACCAAGGTGAAATTTCTATAACTAAACCCACTGAAGTGACTCTGGAATCATTATGGGATCTTGTGGCTAACTTAGGTAAAGCCATAAGTCCCCATTTTCAATACATAGAAGGGAAACTAATTGAACAAACAAAAGAGATAAAAGAACTTCAAAATGATATGCTTTTGTCTAAAGAGACTAGTGGGAAAATGGAACAGGACTTGATATCTTTCAAAAATGTTCAAGAGACATTAATTAAAGATAATACAAATCTTAGGAGAAAAATTGAGTCTTTGGAAAATAATGCTCGTGGTAATAACCTAAGATTGATTAATTTCCCAAGGGTCGCTATGGTGCCCCCTAGAGAAATGGTTAAACGACACTTAAAAGAAATACTGGGAGTTACGGAGGAGTGTATGCCTCCATTCTCCCAGGTTTATTACTTGCCTACAAAAAATCAAGTTCAACCATATGTGACTAACAACCAAGAAGCATTAGATGTTTCAACTTTACTTGAAACATCAGAAAAAGAATTGGCAACTCCAGCGACATTAATTCTAACAGTGGCTCTTCAGCCAGATAAGGCATGGATTTTGAGACTATTCTTTAAAAATAGACAAAAAGAATTTATTGGACTTAAAATCCAGATGTTTCCCGATCTCTCACGTGAAACGCAGAAGCGACGACGTGAATTTTTTCTTCTGAAGCCAGGTGTTTTAGCTTTAGGGGCTACTTTCTATTTAAGGCAACCTTGTAAGTGTATAGTGAATCACCGCCAGATCAAGTATGTTTTCTATGAACCATTTCAGTTAACTAATTTCTTGGTATCATCTCGTCTGAAGGAAGAACAACATCATTAGCTCATTATTAATATAGGCATTAGTCCTCAGCTCTATAGTTTCATATTAGTGATTATTTTCCTAATATTCTCGCATTTTGTTAATCTTGGATCCTAATGTAGGACTTGAGTAAAGTTAGCATATATATATATATTTTTTTTTCTTCTCTTTTGTTTTAATGTTAATCTGATGGAATATGTTTATATGTTAAACTTCTTTCTGTACAAGTTAATATGCTTGATATAAGTTTGAAAATGATAAATAAATAATAAAAAAAAGATATGTGCAACACTACCAAAAGTAAGAAAAAAAAGAAAGCTGTTGGATCTAATCCACAGTGATCTGTGTGGTGCAGTGAAGATAGCAGCCCCTTCTGGAAACAGATTCTTTCCGACTTTCATTAAAGATTGCTCCAGGAACACACAGACTTACCTCTTGAGACCCAAAAGTGAAACACTGATAAAACTAAATAAGTATTTGGTAGTGGCAAGCAACAAGCTTCGGTCAAAGTGCAGAATCATTTGCATTGACCACGAAGGACAGCAATGAACAAAACAACCAGATCTCAGGGAAAAAGCAGTTGAGCACTAGAACAGAATGGAAAGGGCAAAGAACATACCGCTAAATGCCAAACTTCCTGACTTCCTGGGGAGAAGCACTAATGGAGACAAACTTCTTTCAAAACCTGCTACCAACAAGGGTAAATGAGGGAACACAACATAAAATGTGGCGCTGTGGTTAAAGCTACAACCCTGAGGTTGTGGGATCAAACCAATATTGTTTCTTGTGACCCTGGGCAAGTCACTTAATCCTCCCATTGCCCCAGGTACATGGATAGATTGTGAGTCCGTCAGGACAGATAGAGAAAAATGTACGAGTATCTGAATAAATTCATGTGTTCTGAGCTCCCATTATAGAAAATCGAATAAATAAATAGTGTGAAAAGCTTCAGCCTCTGATAACCAGAGCTGGTATTGTGACATCATAATGCCTCATTCCACCAATGCCTAAAAGCCAACCTCATCAGTGATGTCACAATGGCTTGATTGTCCTAGACTTGGCTCACTTTTGCTACATTTTGATTTCTAGAGTGGCACCGTGGTTAAAGCTACAGCCTCATCACCCTGCGGTTGTGGGTTCAAACCCACACTGCTCCTTGTGAATTGGGCAAATCACTTAATCTCCCCATTGCCCCAGGTACATTAGATAGATTGTGAGCTTGCCAGGACAGACAGGGAAATATGCTTGAGTACCTGAATAAATTCATGTAAACTGTTCTGAGCTCCCCTGGGAGAACCGTATAGAAAATTGAATAAATAAATAATGTGAAAGGTTTCAGCCTCTGATAACCAAAGCTGGTATTGTGACATCTAATCTAATCTAGTATTTGTGAGTCGCACAAACCTAAACAGGCTCTAGGCGACTTGAAAATGAAAAGGGGAGAAGGAGGAGAAAACCTAATCGAGCTAAGCAGAGGAACAGGTGCGTAGGGTGAACTTATCAAAGAGTTTTCAGTTTTTTCCAGAATTGGGCATGGTTGGCTTCTGTTCTTATGGTCTCCGCGAGATCATTCCAGATTTTGACTCTCAGGAAGGTGAACATGGATTGCCTAAGAGCCAACCTCATCAGTGATGTCACAATGGCCTGATTGTCCTATACTTAGCTCACTTTTACTACATTTTGATTTCTAGAGTTGTGCAGTGGTTAAAGTTACAGCCTCAGCACCCTGAGGATGTGAGTTCAAACCCACGTGGCTCCTTGTGACCCCAGGCAAGTCCCTTAATTTCCCCATTGCCTCAGGTACATTAGATAGATTGTGAGCCCACTGGGACATACAGGGGAAAATGCTTTAGTACCTGAATAAATTCATGTAAACCATTTGAGCCCACTGGGACATACAGGGGAAAATGCTTTAGTACCTGAATAAATTCATGTAAACCATTCTGAGCTCCTCTGGGAGAATGGTATAGAAAATTGAATAAATAAATAGTGTGACAAGCTTCAGCCTCTGATAGCCAGAGGCTATAAGTGTGACATCATAATGCCTCATTCCACCAGTGCCTAAGAGCCAACTAACTAAACTAAACTAAACTAAACCTTGGGTTTATATACCGCACCATCTCCACGAATGATTGTCCTATACTTGGCTCACTTTTACTACATTTTGATTTCTAGAGTGGTGCAGTGGTTAAAGTTACAGCCTCAGCACCCTGAGGATGTGAGTTCAAACCCACGTGGCTCCTTGTGACCCCAGGCAAGTCACTTAATTTCCCCATTGCCTCAGGTACATTAGATAGATTGTGAGCCCACTGGGTCATACAGGGGAAAATGCTTTAGTACCTGAATAAATTCATGTAAACCGTTCTGAGCTCCCCTTCGGTGAAGGGTATAGAAAATTGAATCCAGTTTCAAGTTTATTAAAAGATTTTTTAAACCGCTTAATCAGGTTTCTAAGCGGTGTACAATATAAAGTTACATAAAAACATATTAAAACGTAAAAACATTTAAAAACAAGGGATACTGGATAAAATCCAAGTGTCATAATAAAGCACAGATAAAACGTTTGGACCGACTTCAAACAATAGGAAAGTGGGGAAGAACTACAATCGTTATAGAAAAGTGCAACATAAAAGGAAAGTACAATACAGTGGTGCCTCACACAACGAACTTAATTGGTTCCAGGAGCAAGTTTGTTATGCGAAAAGTTCGTTATGTGAAACGCGTTTTCCCATAACAATACATGTTAAAAAAAATAATTCGTTCGGTAGCATAAAATATGCTAAGATGACATAAAAAAAGATAAATTTTTTGTTATTATTTTTATTTAGATACATCTAAAAACATAATTGTTTTTTAAAACAACACACATTTTTTAAATTTAAAGACAGACTAAGTAGAGTCTAATTTTACAGTGAGAGAGGGCAGAGTCTCAGCGGCAAAAACTGGGACTTGACTGTTCATTTTTTTTTTTTTTTCTAGCATCGGGGAAGCGGCGAGAGTAGCTCCGCCCCCCCAACGCATCAGCAGTAGGCGCCGGGCCCCTGCGAGCCGACGGTCCGCCACTGCACAGGGAGCCAGGCGGAGAGAGGGCAGTTAAGCGCAGTGCCTGCGCGGAAGGATGCAGCTCGGGCGACTTCGTTGTGTGAAACGAAGTTCGTTGTAGGAAGCAAGACATGAAGTTCGTTGTGCGCAGCGTTCGCTGTGCGAGGCGTTCGTTATGCGAGGCACCACTGTAGGTTAGGGTAAAAAGTAACAGTTTACTTTAATTTTGTCCTTAAAAGGACAGTTGTTGCCCAGGCACTGATAAAGTTTCTTTGAACCAAAGGATGTGGTGGAGAGGAAAACGATGATGGAATTAAAAAAAATTGTGGGATGAACACAGAGAATCGAGTATCAGAAAATGAATGGTATAAATTGATGAATTGAGGCCAGTATTGGGCATACATGGTCTGTGTCCCATATATGGCAATTCAGTTTAGGATAGGCTGGGGAAGGCTTTGATGGAAACTCCAGTAATTTGGAACCTGAGGATAGTGCTGGGCAGATTTTACAGTCTGTATCCCGCAAACAACGAGATGGTTTGGATAGGTTGGAGGAAGCTTCGATGGCAACTCCAGTAGTTGGAACTTAAGGATAGTACCGGGTGGACTTTACGGTCTATGACCCAGAAATATCAATATTGGGCAGACTGTATGGACCATTCAGATCTTTATGTGATATCATTTAGATTACCTGAATAAATTCATGTAAACCGTTCTGAGCTCCCCTTGGGAGAACAGTATAGAAAATTGAATAAATAAATAAATTTATTATATTATTATGTTAGTTTAGAAATTTGGGAGCCAGCCATTGAGACTATTGTCACAATGTCACAATTTAGGTATTTATTTTCAAACTTTGGCAGGATACTAAACATCTGTGCACCTCACAAATTATAAAAAATTTAATGTAAATAATGGATTCCAGCTAAAAAATGTTAAATTCTTATACAGTACTTTCCTCTTCAACCTCAGTAATCATATTCTATCTCTTCCGCCTTCCTCGTCTCCATCAGTTGCACTCTCTCTTTTTCTCCGTCCATCTCATAATCTCTAACAATTTTGAAATTCTCCCATCCACTGCAATCCTCTATTTTTCCATTTGCAAATTGATTGTATTGTATTGCATTGCACTGAATTGTTGCAGTCTCTGTATCTCAACACCGCCTACCTTACCTTTTCCTCTCTGTGCTTGCCTCCTCTTTCTTTGATGCAAAGCAGCAACAGAGATGCCAAGGGTGAATCATTCCAAAGAGTAAGATTTACCACACAAGGGAGTGAGATTGAAGACCAACGAGTGAGATTTTTCAGATGGTACATCCAGGACATAAATCTAGAATGATTTAAGTGTAGTATTGCTTTGCAAATGAATCAAGGAAACATTAAATGATATTGGCTTTTCTTTGGAGCCTCTGAAAGAATAAAAAGTGGAGAGCAATTTGGGTAAATATTTTGAGCAGAAAATGGCCTTCTACCCAATAGTTAAAAGTATGTATGCCACTTTCAGAGCATATCTACTTGCAATTAAGGAAAAGAGACAGGGCTAGCAGAAGCAGCAGGCGGGTAGGTGTGATCAGATTTCTTCCTATTGGTTGGGCTACTTGGTTTACTTCTCTAAGGCTTTCCTCTCATGAAAACAGAAATCAAGATCAGTACTCTGGTACTGAAGCCCTGATGAGTGAGAAATAGTGTACAAAGAATGTGAGCGTGAGAAAGCTTTCAAATGAGTGTGACATACTCCTAATGAGTGAGACTTGGCATCTCTGCAGCAGACAGTATTTCGTTGGCCCATAGTACAGGCTCTCAGCTGACCTGTAAAAATTATCTTTCTTCATTCTCTTTCATTTTCTCTGTTCAATCTCTCCCTCTTCATCTTCCATTTCCTCTCTCTCTCACTTCTCTTTCCCCATTTCCTTCCATTTCTTCATTTTTTCTCTCTTCCCTACATGCGGTCTTACTCTTCCTCCATCCAATTAAGGCAGCAGGTAGCTAAAAGTTGCTGTAGAGAATTGTAGCATATAAGACACTGTATTGTATTATATTTAGAACATGCAAGCACTGAATTCTTGGCTTCCTCCTGTCCTGGCTGCTTACCCAGACTGCATGAGTGCTGCTTCATCAAGGTCTTGCTGCAATAATGTCTTCTAGCTGTAACAACAGCAACCAGAAAATGACACTGGAGCACTGAGAGTGATGGTGATGTTCAAGGCTTTGTTTCAGTTATAACTAAACACCTTTATTTCTTACTCAACTCAGAAACCCCCGGGTATATGGATATTCAAACTAAAAAGCACTTGATCAGAGACTACTACTGTGACCTTGTGGAAGGTATGAATCTCCGTGCATGATCATTGAAGCATTAATTTGGGCTATTCTCCAAGCCAGACTGCAGGAGGTTAATACTCCCTGAATGCATCATCTGACCCTGTATGAAAATGAGTGGGGCTGTAAAGGTTATCTAGACAGCTTGTAAACTGTATTAGCTCTATCTCTATGTACAGAACCTCACCATCTTGCATAGAATGTTTATTTTTAATTCCAATTCGCCAAGTAAAGTATCCATATGTGTTTTTCATATGGAGGTGAAAGGGACTCAGCTCCACACACTTATTGTTAACCCTGAACAAGAAATTGGATCAGCTTGGCAGTATTCTGCCAACAAAATAAAAAATAATTTTCACTGGCTTTGTGGATGTTTCAGAGTTTAAATTGTCAGTAAAGTTAATTTACAAGCAGCCGATAACCTCAGCCACATATGAGTTTCTTCCCTTTTGTGCCTGTTGAAGGGAACGTGGTCTTCATGTCATAAGAACATAATACTTTTACTGCAAACTAGATTCTAGATAGCTTCATTCAAATAAACATCATTATTCATCATTTACTCCAATGTACATTGTTGTTCTTAGTCACTTCTTCAATTAAATCATTTTAAGCATCAAAAAAGTCTCAGAAGCGGCAAAGTAACGGGAATAGTTTACCCAATAAAAACTTATTCAGCCACAGGCTTCCTCATAGGCTTTTGATGCAAACTCTGAAATGTATTCAATCCAATGTATATTTATGAGTATATTTTCAAATGCACTTATCTTTAACGTTGGTGCTACAACAATCGCCAAACTAAACTGCCAACTGCCGACATGCGTGTGTCGCTGTCTTCATCAGGGCTTGGCGTATACCGCTGTATCATACTGCTCGTTCTCAAAAATGGCGTAGGAGAAAAAGGCTCTTCAGGGGATCGATCGACATGGAGGATTCACAACACAAATTTCATGGCTATTCCAAAATGGCACCAACATGGGCATAAAAAAATGCAGCACAATGATGACATCATAATAGCTCCTCCTATAGAAACACCTTCCATTTTAGAGTGCTTTAAACTCCAGGGTGCCACTGATTGCAAAATATAAATACTATACTGTTCTTTTTGCCATAAACAGCCATGCTGGAACACTCACAATTACCGTATTTTCACTCATATAACACGCGCGTTATACACGATTTTACAAATCGTGTATAACCATGCGCGTTATATGCGTGAGCGCATTATCCCCTTTTTTTTTACATAGTTCCCCCCGACGTCCGATTCACCCCCCACCCCCACCCCGCAGGACCGCTCGCACCTGCACCCCGAAGGACTGCTCGTGCTGGAACATGAACCCGCACCCCCACCCCGAAGGACCGCTCGCACCCCCACAACCTCCCCCCCCATCATGTAGAAGTTTCCTACCGTCGTCCTGCTGCTTCCTCTGCCGGTGGTCCTGCCCCTTCTCTTAGCCTTGCATCTACACTGCTTCCTCTTCCGGCGGTCCCGCCCTTTCTCTGATGTCAGTGGCACCCTTGGGTTTAAATCACTCTATTGATTGGAAGGTGTTTCGATAGGAGGAGCTATTATGATGACATCATTGCACTGTTTTTTAATGGCAGCATTGGTGCCATTTTGGAATAGCTGTGAAATTTGTGCTGTGGATCATCGGTGTCAATGACCCCCCCCCAATAGATGCTTATTGCAAAATGGGATGCTCCTGTTGGGACTATAATTGTTTTGGATTTGTAGCAGATGGCTTTTCAGAAGTACACATATTGTTTGTCCCGCTTATTTTTTGGGAGAGTAATACAGTGATGTTTTGCCCATTAGAAGGAATTTTTACTATGCTTTCCCCTCTAAGACTTAGTGGAGTTTTTTTCTAGAACTGTGATGATAGTGAGCTTACTTTGTCACAGTGTAGCATGATATGATTAATTTTTGTTGCATCTAGTGGTTATAAAATTATTGCCTGCATCTCACTATGAAAACTCAGATAGATGCAGTACACTTCCCCCTCCCCATTCGCGGTTTCAGTAATCGCAATTTCACATATTCGCAATTTTTTGGGGAGGAGGAAAAAAGAAAAAAAAAACATCCTTAAGTCTTTCCCCCGGCATCCCGGCCTTACCTGGTGGTCTAGCGGGCTTTCGGGACTGGAGCGATCTTCCTATGCTCCTGCCCCGTGCAGATCGCCATTAGGAAATAGCTGTAGGGAGTTCCCGTCGTAGTCTCGAGAGACTACGGGAACTCACAGCAGCCATTTCCTAATGGCAATCTGCACGGGGCAGGAGCGTAGGAAGATCGCTCCTGCCCCGAAAGCCCGCTAGACCACCAGGTAAGGCCGGGAAGGCGGGAGGGAGGTGGGGGTGGGTCAGAACCGGATATTCGTGTTTTTTCGCCATTCGCGGTCTGGCTCTGCCCCTATCCCCCGCGAATCCGGAGGGAGAAGTGTAGTACATAAAAGTTATTTTACCTTATGGAGGCTTCGAACAATCAGATCTTACTTTGAATTTGCTGCTTTTAGACTATTGGTTCAATCATTATTACTAAGGGCCTGTTTCACAAAGCCGTGCTAGCGGCTGCCGCGCAGCAACAGCCCCGAAGCCCTTTAAATCTCTATGGGCTTCGGGGCCGTTTCCGCGCAGCAGCCGCTAGCGTGGCTTTGTAAAACAGGCCCTAAGTCTTCTTGACTATTGTAATATTGTCTATTCGACAATCACCAAAAAGGAACTAGCGAAACTTGTATTAAAACAGAACACAGCGGTTAGACTGATCTACAGCTTCAAGAAATACAATTATGTCACACCCTTTTATTGCGAGCTACATTAGCTGCCTATAGAGGCTCAGGTACAGTTTAAGTTAGGTTGCTTCTGTTATAAGGCTCTTTATGGTACAGCCCCCCTTTATTTGGTTAATAGATTTTCTTTAGCTTCACACAAACAAAGCAGAAAAACCCATGCCCTGTTTACCTTTCCTTCTGTTCAGGCTTGTATAAGCAAGAAATTTATTAATCATACTTTAGCATTTCAAGCTGCTTCTCATGATAAAGAATTTTGAACACTACTGTTCACAGTTTACTCCTACAAGCATTTTAGAACACAGCTGAAGACCTATCTTTTTTCCAAGCACTTGACTAATTAATTTATTCTAGTCCCCGTATCATGTTTACTTTTATAATGTTTTGTAAACTGCGTTGAACTTACGGTTACACGGTTAACAAGCACAATGTAATGTTAAGTTATGTGAACTAAAGCAGTGTTCTTCAACCACCGGTCCATGGACCGGTGCCGGTCCACAGAAATTTCCTGCCGGTCCACAGGGCCAGCACGTGCATCAGGCCCAAAACAGTGTTCTTCAACCGCTGGTCCATGGTGCGATCAATGCGGCGTTATCTTCGAGCCAGCTCCCTCTTCCTAACTGATTCAGTGCACAAAGCCACGGGCAGTGGCTCCTACGCGCGTCCTGCGCCTGAACCGGAAGCCTTCTCTCTGAAGTTGCAACGTCAGAGGGAAGGCTTCCAGTTGAGGCACGGGACATGCAAGGTGCAATTAGTACTATTATAGGGACAGGTTCTGGGGTGGAGATGGGCGGGGTCTGGCCCACGACTTAGCCCAGTGTTCTTCAACCGCCACAGAATAATTCTGCCGGTCCATAGGTGTAAAAAGGTTGAAAAACACTGAGAGATTCTGGCCATCTGTCTGTAAACCTGAAACCAAAGCAGTTAAGCACCTATTCAGTGGATATGAAAGGACGGCTGGGTGTTGCCAAAGTATCATCTCAGACCTCTTCTCTGCAAGATACTACCCCAGTCTACATGAACAGTACTTAATAATCAGAGGATGGGACATGGAACTGCAAGACAATGACTCTCTTTAACCTTATCAATATTTAGCAAAGACATAGAGCCTAAGCCATTCACAACTGAGATAAGACAAAGCCACTGGACAATGACCTTATTAAAATTCAATCAGGCCCTGCCCAGTCTGAAAGCAAACCAGATGACTTCATCCACTTAGAACAGAAACAAATTTGAATTGAACTCATGCACTGTGATTGGCCACTACTCCTGAATTGCGACTGGTCAATATTCCAGAGCTTCTGCCTTGGTGATTGGGCCAGACTTCAAGCCCCCAGAGTCCATAAAAGGGGGAGATTCACCTAAGTTTCTTTCTCTTTTTGGATCATCAGTTCTACAACACACCTTGCTGTAATCTTTCTTCTACATCCAAGATGCCATGTGCTCCTGAAAAACTATTCTTCCAGCAAGGCCTGTATCATAGTCAGTTACTTTTAATCCAGCTTCTATAATAATATTTTATCTTGTGGCACATTTCCCTTGTTCAAAGATCCCTAAATTGAATCTGAATTTACTGCATTACCTGCATGGTTTTAAAGAAACTTTGCTCTGTAAAAATAAAATTCTAGATCCTCTCAAATGCTCTAAGTTTCTGGTCTTAAATATAAAGAGCTGTTTTAAACAGGTAGCTCAGTCCCCAAATTAACATCTATATTCCTCTCTTCAAGTGTTATAATTTTTATTGGTGGAGAATTCTTGTAACACATCAAGTGTGGCAGCCAGTGATTTCCCTCCCCCCATAGAAGAGAGAACTGTTTGGTGTTTTGATATTAGTCTACTTTGACTTGTGATTCGAGTTTTTCTCACTGGAGGTAATTGAAATCACCCATTATTATACTGTTGCCTAATTTGTCAGGTTCCCTACCTATATATTGCTTCCCTTCATACTTGGAATTTCTATCAATATGGATTCCACACTGCTATCTATGCCATGCAAAATGTTTATTTATTTAATTCATTTTCTATCCCGTTATCCCCAGAGCCCAGAACGGCTTACAGGAAAAACATACATATTATATAGTTGACAGGTTACAATTTGATATAATTACAGAACAAGTGTACGATATAAGGTTGTATCCTAACTTGATGCAAACTAGGGATCTAGTACAAACAATTGGATTTTCCAAGTTACAATTTGCATAGTTATCCTTGGCAGTGCATGTTTTTTCAATTACAAGTTTTTAACCTAATGTGATCCACATTGAAATCTAGTACCAATATACATTTCTCTGAAATCCATTTGTTATGGGCAGGTAACGGCTGTTACTTCTTTTCTGTGTACTGGAGCTTACTAAAAATGTGGAAATGTAAGGGACATATACCTGGTGTAAGTATCATTGTCTTTAAACCAGGTTTTAGTAGTCAGTTATTTGTCCCAGTTTTTATCTGCAAGGTCTTTTAGTATGATGTCTTTGTTAGTTACTAGTCTGGCTTTTATGAGGGTGAAAAATATATTTTTTTGTTGTGGGAGTGTATGAGGAAAAGTTTATTTTGTTTGATTCAATTCCCTTTTTAACATATAACACAATCCCTCCCCCTCCAAACTGATCTACTCTTATCATTGCGATATAATTTGTATCCCAGTAACACAGTATCCCAGTGGCTGTCTTCCTTCCACCAGGTTTCAGAGATGTCTATTATATCTATCCTTTCACTTAGTGCAATATATTCTAACTTTTCCATCTTGTTTCTTAGGTTTCTGGAATTTGCATTTCAAACAATGTCATTCCTATTTACAACTTGCTTAGTAGTTGACATGGATAATTTGCAATCTTTAAAATCTATCTGCTCTGTAATTAACACTACCTGGTCAAATATGGTCTTTATTTTAACCTTGCTAACTGGATGACCTATTTTCCCTGTTTTGGTGATATCTTTTAAAGATATCTTGTTCCGAACCATGCACCTTTGAGCAACTGTCAACCGTCCTCCAGTTTGTTGTTCAAAATCTGCTCTATCTCCTTTTTAAGTGTCAATGCCAGCAGCCTGGTTCCATCCTGGTTAAGGTATAGCCTATCTTTGTCATTTTCACATGAGCTGGAAATGCTCTGCTTCTAAACCGTCAATCAGCAAACCTTATCATTAGCCACAAAGGTCCCAATCCACCAGACCCCAGTGGCTCCACTCAAACCTGAAAAAAAATTTTATTATGATAATTACAAGCTAATCTTGTAATTTGTCTTGTAAGCATACATGGAGGACCATTTTCATATAGGATGCCTTAAATCTGACTTGGATATTTCCCACAAAACGTCCAAAGTCGAAAGCATAGAAATGGCCATTTTCAAAAGCCAAACTGCTAGATGTCTAATTTTTTTTTTTTAATTGCCTACTTGGATGTCTTTGCCAACAGGATGTCCTACCCTTAGGATGCCTAATTTTATATCCCATTTTCGGCCACAAAAACATCCAAGTTGAAAACGTTCCAATCCAGACCATTTGGACATGGGAAAGGCTATCATGTGATGGACTAACTACACTGACATGCAAAACAGAGCAGTGGGATAACTTAAGAGGGCACTGCTGTGAACTTCACATAAAGACTGCCAGAAAAACATCTCACCAGAACCCCCTTATAATTTATGGTGAGCCCCCCAAAACCTAACAGACCCACCTGTTTACCACCCTGATAGCCCTTCTGGCAGTAGGGTTTCCATAAATGTAATCAGAAGTGTTGCTTATAGGTCTGGCTCCTCTTTTCTATGATTCACTAGTCCACCTACCAGATTACTTACCTGTGTGATACTCTACTAGATTTTCCCATACCAAGTACTACTGTCCTATAGACAGGTATATACTGTTTTATTCAGATATTTGTGGGGTTTAGAGGGTTAGTCACCACTGGGGGAGTGCATTTGTATGTATGTGTATGTGTGTGTGGGGGGGGGTCATTACTTAATCCCTCCAATGGTCATCTGGTAAGTTTGGGTACCTTTTTGACACTTAGATTTGTCTAAACAGCTCTAGCCCAAAACATCTAAGTTCCTGAAATAGGTTTGATTATCACTACAAGATGTCCATGTCTAACTCACCCGTAACAGTTCCAAACACATACCTTGGAATGCTGGATGCATAGTGGGCAAAATGCCTCACTAGATATCAAGAAAGTCAGCTTTTGAAAATCGGCACTTGAACATCCCGGCATTTAGGACATCATATTTTTAATAATTCTTAAATACTTGATTATCAAAAAGTACTCATCCTATTCTGTCAATTTTGGGGATTCTGACATGAATTCGCATTTTACTAAACGCTAACATCAGCATTTGCAAACTAAACACACTAATTAGCCACAATAACATTATTTAAAGACCGCCGTCCTTTAGAACGCCTCCATCATCTTTCAACTATTGCCTCAACCAGACATGTCTAAAGGAAATGTATAGGCTTCTGAAGAGGGAGACTAGGTCAGAAATATGTTTTTAGGTTTCCTGAGAGCAATATTGACTCTGTAAATTTGATTTGGATCACTTAGTTGAAGCAGGGTGGATTTCCCAGTCTGCTTTTATGCCACTCATATGAATTAAAGTCCTTAACAAGCAAATGTAGCAGCTTTGAAAAAATATTTCATAGTGAATTGAAAAATATAATCAGAGTGCATGAGTAGTCTAATAGTTAGAACAGCAGGCTAAGACTCAGAGAAGCCACAAATCAAATCCTGCCAACACTCAATGTGAATTAAGTCACTTTACTAAAGTGTAGGCCCTGAGGGGACAGGGAAATAGCTACTATACCTGAACGTAACTCATCTTCATTTACTAAAGAAAAAAATGAGAAATAGGTACATTCAGAGCCAAAGTCAGCCAAAAAAAGCTCAAGGGAGATAAAAGTTCACTCTATTATTACAGGTGCCAACAGAATCTAGCACTTATCTACATAAATGAATTCCTACGTAATTTACTTAGCAGCTATAGACCTGTAATCAGTGGTCATACTTTCTGCTATGGCTCTGCAGTTGCTGTGCTGAAGCAGGCTGAAAGGTAAGAATCACTGAGGGTACCAATTCTATTACAGCATCTTATGTATGACTGGCTTTGCCAAAATCTTCTTTCCCTCAATATATCAAAAACCAAATGTATGCGTTTCTCGCAGGATCAAAATGAAACCCTCGCATCCCCAATACGTATCTCTTCAATCCCAATTTGCTTTTTACCAAACATTATAATTCTAGGAGTGATCCTTGATAACCCATTATCCTTTCAATCTCAGATCAGTTCAGTGGTACAAAAATGTTTCTTTAAACGAAAAATGATTAGATCCTTTAGGTCACTACTCAATTCCAATTCGATCAACATCCTTATCCATTCATTAGTAATTTCAACTTTAGATTACTGCAATTCACATTACCAGGGTATTACTTAAAACACTGCTGTACAAATCATCTTTAATGCTAAGAAATTCGACCATGCTACCCCTCTCCTCAGAAAAGCTCACTGGTTACCTATTTCCCATAGGATTCCTTTTAAAATACTACTTCTTGCTTCCAAAGTCCAATCTAATCATATTCCTCCATTCATAGACAGATTGTTGATCCCTTATGATTCGCATAGGGCACTACATGCTTCCAACAATATCTCCTAGCAGTTCCTTCAATTCGTCAGTTATTTTGTGATACAACACATAAAACAATCTTTTTAGCAACCACACCCACACTGTGAAATGTCCTACCATTGACCCTAAGACAAGAAAATAATCTCAACAGTTTTGCCAGTCAGGGTATTCCAGCTATGGGTCTGAAGCTCTAAATCTAATCTCAAGAACATTTCTTTTCAGAGATGCTTTTGAGATCTATACTTAGCTTTCCTTATTCAAAACACGTGGACATCAGGCCTTACATTAAAGATCCCCTTTACTCCTTTTGTATTTTGCCTCCCCTTTCTTTTATTTTAAGCAATGTATCCTCCCCATCTGCCCATATGTATCATGTTATGTCTGTACTGTAATTGTGAATTTGTTCCCTCTATTTTATATTTTTTAATACTTTGTATAAATTGGAAACCACTTTGTTTATAAAAGTGATATGTTAAGTCCTAAATAAACTTGAAAGTTAAACTTGAAACTTGGTGCCAAAATGCAATTATATAATACTAGCATAAGGTGGCATTGGCATGCCCATGGTATATAGGCTTGTCATGCTATGATACACAGGCTTGTCATGCCACTGAAAACCTGAAAGCTGTGCCATCAGTAGTTTCACTACCAGCAGGGTCTCCCAAGGTTTCAGTGGAGATGACAGACTAACGATGTACCACCCATCTGGGCAGTAGCAGATGGGCAGTGTTTAAGGCGGAGGACAACATCAAATTTATACAGTGCAGAAGAAAGGCCCGGCAATCTACTTCTATATTCTGCCATGAAAACTTGATGATGAGACATAAATAATTGACGCATATTGGAAGAAGGTCCCTTAGGTCAGAAGGCAGTCACCATACTACTAGGGAGGAGCTGATCGTCACCCAGAGTATGCCCAGTGTTTGTGAAGCTGACAGATCAAAGCCACAGGGACATCCTGAGGCTGATGATGCTGGACAGAAAAAGGAGATCAGAAGCTTTAAAGATATTCTTAACATAGGAACATGGAATGTACGAAGCATGAACCAAGGAAAACTGGAAATTATTAAAGATCAAAAAAACAAAAATTGATTTGATAAGGATCAGTGAACTCAAATGAAATGAGCATTGGATCTGCTACTCTAATCATGAAACACACAGGGAAAACGGTGTGGCATTCATCTTCAACAATAAGCTTTCAAAGACAGTATGACGCAGGACCTACTCCTGCTGGAGCATTGGTCAAAGACTTGGCAACTAAGTTTCAATGCCAAAAAATGCAAGGTCATGCACCTTGGCGGCAAAAATCCATGCAGGACTTACACCCTACATGGTGAGATCCAACAAGGACTGTAGCAGAACGTGACTTGGGAGTGATCATTAGCGAAGACATGAACGTGCGCTGGTAGGGCTAGTCTCAGTTAGGGTGCTGGTCTTAGACCAGAGGGCCACCGCGTGAGCGGACTGCTGGGCATGATGGACCACTGGTCTGACTCAGCAGTGGCAATTCTTATGTTCTTATGTTAATCAAGTGGAGAAAGCTTCATCCAGGGCTAGACAAATCAGGGGCTGTATCCGTAGAAGTTTCGTCAACCGTAAGCCCGAGGTCATTATGCCGTTGTACAGATCCATGGTGAGACCCCATCTGGAATACTGTGTACAATTCTGGAGGCCGCATTATCAAAAAGATGTGCGGAGAGTTGAATCGGTTCAGAGAATGGCCACCAGGATGGTCTCAGGACTCAAGGATCTCCCGTATGAGGAACGACTGGGTAAGTTGCAGCTGTACTCACTCGAGGAACGCAGAGAGAGGGGTGACATGAACGAGACGTTCAAATATGTCACGGGCTGTTTCGAGGTGGAAGATCTCTTTTGTCTTAAAGGACCCATGTCAACAAGAGGGCATCCGTTGAAAATCAGGGGTGGGAAATTTCATGGCGACACCAGAAAATATTTCTTCACCGACAGGGTGATTGATCGCTGGAATAATCTTCCACAACAGGTAATTGAGGCCAGAAGCGTGCCAGATTTTAAGAAAAGATTGGATTGGCTTGTGGGATCTCTTCATGGAGGTAGTTAGGGGGGGTGGGTCATTAGAGTGGGCAGACTAGATGGGCCGTGGCCCTTTTCTGCCGTCATTTTCTATGTTTCTATGTTTCTAAAGTACAATGTTATCAGTGATAGTGTCATGTCAATCCATCTACAGGGAGAACCTTGATCTAAGTATATGATGTTACATACAGAATTAGATTGTTTCTGAGATGTCCAGTATACATATACATGTATAAAGCATTTACCTAGTCTAACCTTTGATTGATTCAACAATTAAGAATACTATAACCTTATATCCCTTCATTATACCTATTTATATAATTAGCCTGTATAAATGTACATACTAAAACTTTTAGTTGCCATTTAAGTGTTTCATAATTTAAACTTCCTTTGTATATCTTGCTTTATCCTATCATATATGAACTGTGAAGTAGTGAGCTTCTGCAGCTACAGTATGGCTGGGAAACATCGTGTCACCTAAGCTGCTGCACAGATTATAGCTTCTGTCTCTTTGCAGACAGAAAATGTTACCCATGCAGAGGGAGTGGTTCCATGTGTAAGCTGTCTTCAGTTTATCCCTCATGAAGGAAGTAAAGGAACTGAGAGAGAAGATAGCAAGACTGAGAAGCATCTGTGAGAATGCGAGGTATAGTGATTAAATGGTTCATGAGGCACCAAAGATTTCCAGCAGTAGGGAAGAAGAAGCTGTGGTGAGGAAAGACAGCTAGGCTCAGATTATAGAACCATGCAAGACTGGTACTGTGACTCCACTCGCCCTTGAAGTGAAGAACCAGTATGCAGCCCTGAAAGTAGAGGAGATGAGTATACCAGAGAGAGGAAGGACCAAAGCTTGAAATCCCCATAATTACTGGATCTGTGGATCACTAGGAGGCGTAAGGTAGTGGTGGTTGGTGGCTTCCTTCTAGGGGTACAGATGAATCCATCTGCAGACCAGACTTGATGTCCTGAGAGGTATGCTGTCTGCCTGGTGCCAAAATCCAAGATGTTATGGAGAGCTTGCTGAGATTCATCAAGCCTGATGTCTATCATCCAGTATTGCTCATCCATGTTGGCACTAATGATACTGCCAGGTACCCCTGCAAATGTATCTAAAGTGACTTTCTGGCTCTGGGAGAGAAGGTAAAGCAGTCAGATGCACAGGTGGTATTATCGTCCATCCTCCCTGTTGAGGGTAAAGGCCAGGGCAGAGAAATTTGCATCCTGGAGATGAATACATGGCTACGTGGATGGTGTTTTGGTTTCTTAGACCATGGGATGATTTTACAAGGGCTGCTGAGCAGCGATGGTATACATCTATCAAATAAGGGAAGAAGTGTCTTCGGCAGCAGGCTGACTAATCTACTGAAGAAAGCTTTAAACTAGAGGTGATGGAGCAGGGTGAGCAAAGCCCCCAGGTGAGTATAAGCCCTCAGGTAAGTAAATCACTGAATGCCTTTACACGGATAAGAAAAGGGGGCAATGTCTGGAAAGCAGTATATACTAATGCTCGAAGTATGGAAAATAAGATTCTGGATCTAGAAGCTGTGATGGAAGAAAATGAGATTGATATAGTGGTGATCACGGAGATGTGTTTCACGGAGAACCATGACTGGTATGTAGTTATACCGGGCTATAATCTGTTCAGGAAAGACAGGGTAGGAAGAAAAGGAGGCGGAAGAAGCGTTATATGTTAAAGATCATATTAAAGCCACACAATTGCAGGATCTGTAGGGCAAGGAAGAGGCACTGGAAAGAGGGAATGGTAAATATATTTACATTGGTGTGATATACAGGCCTCCTTCACAGACGGAAGTGGACAGAGATTTAATATTTATTTATTTAAGTATTTATATACCACTTCGACTATAGCAAAGCTTTTGACTGTGTGATTCACGATAAACTATGGATAACTCTAGCACTAATGGGAATACCCAAACACATAACTCAGCTGATAACGAGTCTCTACGAAAATCATTAAGCTGCAGTGTGAACAGAATATGACAATACTGATTGGTTTCCAATAAAATGTGGCATCAGGCAAGGATGCATCTTGTCACTTTACCTATTCAACCTTTTTGGTGAAGCCATCTTCAAAAAAGCAAATTTGGAAGAAGAGAGCATTGGTTTCAAAGTTGATGGCTGAAATATAACGCTCATCACCAGCAGCAAAGAAGGTATACTGTATCTACCGAGAAATGCCAAAGCCAAAGCTGAAAGTCATAACATGGGATTAGAACTGAACATAAACAAGATGAAGATCATGAACATGGAAAATTATTAAGATTTAGAGCTTGAAAGCAATAGAATAGAAGTTATAAACAAAGAAGCAACTAGCAGGGAATAAATACTCCACAGAATAGCAGTGGGTTGCTCTTCAATGAAGGCTTTTGACAAAGTATTCAAAGGCAAGGAAATAACACTCCAAACGAAGATCAGACTTGTCCATGCATTCATTTTCTCAGTAGTCAATTATGGATGCAAAAGCTGGAAAGAAGATCAACTCATTTGAGCTTTGGTATTGGAGAAGGATTTTATGTGTGCCATGGACCACCAGAAGAACTAACAGATCAAACATGCTATGTCACTCGAAGCCCTAATGATGAAGTTACAACTGTCTTATTTTGGTCACACTGTCAGAAGAGAAAGATCATTGGAGAAGGACATCATGCTTGGGAAGATCAAAGGAACCAGACGAAGAGGGCGACCTGCAATCAGATGGCTGGATATGTTGAAAACAACCATGGGGATGATGCTGGAGGACCTTACTGGACTAGCACAAAACCAGTCTCTTTATAGATTTGTAATTCATCAAGTCACTAGGACTCAAACACGAATCAATAGCACCATGTCAAAGATAAGGATAAGTTGGTGCACTTAGGTGGGCCAAGTGGTTCATACAGTTTGTAGTCTTCTATAAATTATGCTTGTATATGGGAGAAAGACCTGTATAGCATGCTCACATGTATGCTCCCTTGCACTTAGGTGCTACCTTATAAAATAGCATGTATGCACTAACTCCTGATTCTATATTATATTATTTATTAACTGCTTTTTCATGAAGAGATTCATCCAAAGTGGTTTATAACACATTGAATAGTAATCAGGTACTCAAGTATTTTTCCTATCTGCCCTGGCAGGCTCACAATCTAGCTGTGGTACCCAAGGCAATTGGGCCACTCCTCGACCCCATGCACATGGTGCCAAAGTTGCATGCCGAACTGTGCAAGCTTCAGAGATATACATGCAAATAAATTGGATGAGCTCAGTACTTCAGTACTAACAACCAATTATTGATGTTAATTGGCATTTATTAAAGTATGCACATTTATTTATTTTTAATATTTATATACCACTTATGTCTAAGTGGTTTACATTCAGGTACTCAAGCATTTTTCTCTATCTGTCCTGATGGGCTCACACTCTTATCTAATGTACCTGGGATAATGGGGGATTAAAGGGCAAATTCTATAAGAAGTGCCCAAAAGTTAGGCACCGAAATAGGCACTGTTCAGCGCGATTCAAATAGAACTGGGTGCTGTTTAGTGAATCACGCTGAGCAGCACCTATTTTGGAGGCGCCCATTAAATAGGCCAGCTCTAGGCACAACTAAAAGTTAGGCGCCCATGTGAACGCTTAAGCTCGCTTAAGAGCAGTGATTCTGTAAGAAAGCACCTAACACGTAGCCATGTTCACGCCTAACATGCATAGTGCCTATTTTTTGAAGGCCGCCTAAATTTTTAGAGGCGCCTTGTTACAAAATCGCGCTTTCTTGATAGGCGCCTATGTTTCAATCAGTGCTGATTAAAAAGCTTAAATGAGTTTGTTGTTCAATTTAGATAGGCGCCTTTGGGTACTGGTTACAGAATTTGGGCCTCAATGACTAGCCAAGGGTCATAAGGAACAGCATGAGGTTTGAACCCACAACCTCAGGGTGCTGAGGCTGTGGCTCTAACTACTGCACCGCACAGTCCTCTGGAGTGCATCTGGATTTCACTTTTCTGTAAGGCATGGTGTCCAACTCCCATACCGTGTATTTCAAAATTAAGCATGACTAGTCGATTGTGTGTGTGGGAGGAGGCTTGGGGGGGGGCAGGGCATTCTAAAAAGTTATGCACAGAATTACAAAATACTGACTAGCTGCACCTAACTTGGATACTGCCACTTACACCAAGTTTTTAGCAGGCATAAGTCCAACACCCAAAATTTAGACTAAGATCTGCGTTAAATGCTATTCTATATGAGGTACATAGTACCATTTGTTGAATTCCTTCCTGTCAATTTTAATGGTGCCTTTGATGTTCCTATATCTAGGTATCACTTTATAAATCGTCCCTATTCTCTAAACCTATCCAGGTAGGTGACTTCTATTAGGATAATGAAAGCATTGCTGCCTTACGATCAAGCTGTGCAGGCTAATTCTTAGGCTTCACTCCTTTCCATGGAGTTTCTCAGCGCCCTCTTCCTCAACTGGAGTGCTCATGAAAACAGGTGGGCACAGTTCCAGGAGGTCTGGATTACGTGTGTGCGGATACAAGCAGGCACAAGTGTAAGTAGGGCTGGTTCGGCTTACGTGCGTGCGGATACAAGCAGGCACGATGTAAGCAGGGGTCAGCTTGCG
The DNA here is from genome assembly GCF_902459505.1 of Geotrypetes seraphini. Taxonomy (NCBI): domain Eukaryota; kingdom Metazoa; phylum Chordata; class Amphibia; order Gymnophiona; family Dermophiidae; genus Geotrypetes; species Geotrypetes seraphini. The sequence continues at coordinate 217,889,773 of NC_047089.1, read as the reverse complement.
TGCTCACGAAGACATGTGCGCACAATGCAAGCAACACAGAACCTCGTGCGCCAGATCCAATCAGCGGACGCACAATTCATGAGGATCCAGTGCATTCATCCTTCTCCTGCATCCCAGTCATTTCTTTTGATGATTCAGGCATCTTCAAGGTGATGAGTAGAAAAGTTGTAATGGAGAGCTGTAGAAAAACCGACCGATGGGAACGGGCGGAAACTAAAGACTGGGGATTAGGGGGAAGCAGGGGGAAATGGGTAGGGCTCGGGCATGCCCAATGGGGCCCGGGCACTGCACGTGCTCAGAGAAAAAAAAAAAAATCTCTCTGAGCTATTGGAGAGCTTATCCGCAAATTGGGAGCTGTTGGGACAACATCCATATGTGACTGACTCATCTTGCTTGTCCTAGGAGAATGAAAGTTTAACGATGAAGATTACAGGGGCTCTTGAAACAAGCGCTGTCGCTGCCCAGCAGCTTGGCTGGGTGGCTGGGTCTCTGGCTCCAGGTTTCTTTTTGCTGAGTTAACACAGTCTCTTCTTGCTACTCACTTACAAAAGTGATACATATCCCACATTGGCCACTTATCAGCTCTATACAATCTATTTATTTTTTTCATTGCTTGTAGAAATTCACTAACCAGGGGAATTTCATTTCTTTCTTTTTTCCACAGATAAATTTGAGGGAGAGCTAGAGATATAGGGAGGCGGGGGAAGGGGGGATAGAATTGCTCATATTCAGAGGACTGGAAAGGTCATTTTGCAGGGTTGACACTCTAATAATTTGCTGTGGTCAATAATTTGTAACAAGAAGGGAATGAGTGGAAAGGGCTGTGTTATGGAGCAGAGAGAGATTCACAGAAAGATGACATTGCCGTTGATAGTCAGTAGTTCAGTGGTTCCCCCAACCTGTCCTGGGGGAACCCTGGCCTGTTGGCTTTTATTTATGCATTTATTTCTTTATTTATTCAGTTTTCTTTAAGTACCTTCTTACTTCTCATTTATAATCTTAATGTATATTTTCTTCAAACCGCTTAGAACCTAACGGATGTAGCGGTATATAAGAAATAAATTACAGTGGTGCCTCGCATAACGGACGCCTCGCACAGCGAACGCTGCGCACAACGAACTTTATGTCTTGATCCGTACAACGAACTTCGTTTCACACAACGAAGTCGCCCGAGCTGCATCCTTCCGCGCAGGCACTGCGCTTAACTGCCCTCTCTCCGCCTGGCTCCCTCTTGCCCCCCCCCCCGACTCCCCGACACGATCGGGGCAAGAGGGAGCCCAAGCCCTCTTGCCCCCCCGACTCCCCGACACGATCAGGGCAAGAGGGAGCCCAAGCCCTCTTGCCCCCCCGACTCCCCGACACGATCGGGGCAAGAGGGAGCTCAAGCCCTCTTGCCCCCCCGACTCCCCGACACAATCGGGGCAAGAGGGAGCCCAAGCCCTCTTGCCCCCCCGACTCCCCGACACGATCGGGGCAAGAGGGAGCTCAAGCCCTCTTGCCCCCCCGACTCCCCGACACGATCGGGGCAAGAGGGAGCCCAAGCCCTCTTGCCCCCCCGACTCCCCGACACGATCGGGGCAAGAGGGAGCTCAAGCCCTCTTGCCCCCCCGACTCCCCGACACGATCGGGGCAAGAGGGAGCCCAAGCCCTCTTGCCCCCCCCCCGACTCCTCGACACGATCGGGGCAAGAGGGAGCTCAAGCCCTCTTGCCCCCCCGACTCCCCGACACGATCGGGGCAAGAGGGAGCCCAAGCCCTCTTGCCCCCCCGACTCCCCGACACGATCGGGCCAGGAGGGAGCCCAAGTCCTCCTGGCCACGGCGACCCCCTAACCCCACCCTGCACTACATTACGGGCAGGAGGGATCCCAGGCCCTCCTGCCCTCGACGCAAACCCCCCCTCCCCCCAACGACCGCCCCCCCCAAGAACCTCCGACCGCCCCCCAGCCGACCCGCGACCCCCCTGGCCGACCCCCACGACACCCCCAACCCCCTTCCCCGTACCTTTCTGTAGTTGGCCGGACAGACGGGAGCCAAACCCGCCTGTCCGGCAGGCAGCCAACGACGGAATGAGGCCGGATTGGCCCATCCGTCCCAAAGCTCCGCCTACTGGTGGGGCCTAAGGCGCCTGGGCCAATCTGAATAGGCCCGGGAGCCTTAGGTCCCTCCTGGGGGCGGGGCCTGAGGCACATGGGCCCAACCCGACCATGTGCCTCAGGCCCTGCCCCCAGGAGGGACCTAAGGCTCCCGGGCCTATTCTGATTGGCCCAGGCGCCTTAGGCCCCACCAGTAGGCGGAGCTTTGGGACGGATGGGCCAATCCGGCCTCATTCCGTCGATGGCTGCCTGCCGGACAGGCGGGTTTGGCTCCTGTCTGTCCGGCCAACTACAGAAAGGTACGGGGAAGGGGGTTGGGGGTGTCGTGGGGGTCGGCCAGGGGGGTCGCGGGTCGGCTGGGGGGGCGGTCGGAGGTTCTTGGGGGGGGGGCGGTCGTTGGGGGGAGGGGGGGTTTGCGTCGAGGGCAGGAGGGCCTGGGATCCCTCCTGCCCGTAATGTAGTGCAGGGTGGGGTTAGGGGGTCGCCGTGGCCAGGAGGACTTGGGCTCCCTCCTGGCCCGATATTGTCGGGGAGTTGGGGAATCGGCGGGGCAAGAGGGCTTGGGCTCCCTTTTGCCCCGATCGTGTCGGGGAGTCGGGGGGGGCAAGAGGGCTTGAGCTCCCTCTTGCCCCGATCGTGTCGGGGAGTCGGGGGGGGGGGGGCAAGAGGGCTTGAGCTCCCTCTTGCCCCGATCGTGTCGGGGAGTCGGGGGGGCAAGAGGGCTTGAGCTCCCTCTTGCCCCGATCGTGTCGGGGGTGCCAGGGACCACACGGAGTCACCAACCGTACCACCCGATTCGGGTAAGCGCAGGTATCGGTGGGTGGCTTATTTGCGGGGGGGGGGTGCCTTATTTTACATTTTTTTCTAAAAAGGGGGGGCTGTCTTATTTGATGGCCCTGCCTTATCATCGGGGAAACACGGTAGAAAAAAAAAAAAAATGAACAGTTAAGTCCCAGTTTTTGCCGCTGAGACTCTGCCCTCTCTCACTGTAAAATTAGACTCTACTTAGTCTGTCTTTAAATTTAAAAAATATGTGTTGTTTTAAAAAACAATTATGTTTTTAGATGTATCTAAATAAAAATAATAACCAAAAATTTATCTTTTTTTATGTCATCTTAGCATATTTTATGCTGCAGAACGAATTATTTTTTTTTACATGTATTCTTATGGGAAAACGCGTTTCACATAACGAACGTTTCGCATAACAAACTTGCTCCTGGAACCAATTAAGTTCGTTGTGTGAGGCACCACTGTACATTACATTACATTCTCCCAGGGGAGCTCAGAATGGTTTACATGAATTTAATTCAGATATTCAAGTAATTTTCCCCGTCTGTCCCGCCGGGCTCACAATCTATCTAATGTACCCGGGGCATTGGGCGACCAAGTGACCTGTCCAAGGTCACAAGGAGCAACGCATGTCAGAACCCACCACCTCAAAGTGTTGAGGCTGCAGTTCCTATGGTAAGAGATAGCATGGAAAACATTGTCCGACAGGGATGAATCTGTATGCACTGCCTCATTACTGCAAATTCATTTCATGCATATCCATTGTGGCTATGCTTAAATCCTATTGGCTGAGCGTCATCCAGCATGGAATTGGGAACTACAGGACTATTTTTTTTTAATAAATTGTATTATTTTCCAATATGAACAGTGCAATATAAATATATACATCTGAAACATATCAAGCCATTACAAAGTACTTTTGAACTACAGAAATTAAAAGACATCATTACCCAACCCTGTATAACTCAGAAATGTAAAAATACTTCACTCCTTTTTGTTTTTCTTTCCCCAACTTGGTTAGTAGGACAGCGGTATTCAGATTAGCTCTTTGTCTACTACCAGTCCACTGCTGCATCTCCGTTAACACCATCTTGAGTGAATCTCTTAATAAATACGGTTAATACATCTTTATACATAGATAAAATACATTTTGTACTCCTCCCTTTTGCCTTCATGGATTAGCATCCTGGGCAGCTGCCCCTCTCACTAACCTTTAATTACAGGCCCGGACTATACTGCAAACTCTGTCCACATGAAGGCTCCCCAGATAGGAAGCCATGACGGTGACCCAGTGATGAAACCTCCCATTGTTAATGAATGCCACAGCCATGTAAAGGCACTTGACATTGTGCTAAGGGCTACTAATTATCCTGGCAAACTCAGCATTCGTACAAAATCTCCAGAAATTAAAAAGAAGGGAGGGGCTGCTGAAAAGTTCTCAGCCCAACCGACAAAGCTGGGGCAGTCTCCATCGAGGGCTATACGCTTAGTTCAGGGATTTTCCACTTTTTTCATTCCATATTTTTCCGACGGAATGACAATAAAAAGTGTATAGCCCTCGATGGAGTCTGCCCCAACTTTGTTGGATGGACTGAGAACTTTTCAGCGGCCCCTTGTATGTTTGTTTATTTGCATTTGTTTTTAGATGGTGTGGCCCTAGCTGGGGCCTAACCTGGAGCACACGGGCCTCGGCCGAGCGGTAAGGCTCGGCTCGGAGTGGAGATAAGGCAGCAAACACACAAGTGTTTAAGGTGGAAAAAGAAAAATGTGCTTTATTGGTTTACACAGTTCAGCACTTATTACAGTTTCATAAGGTTTCAAGGATGTTGCAAAAATCAAGAGAAAACATATCATACAAAATTCAAAACATCCATTCTTTCTGCTGCTTCTGGCTTTATTCTATAATGTGAAAACCAGGTAAGTCATGAACAATCAAAACAAAAAACCATAAATGGCTTGTAGCCAGGGCAGGATTAATTCGTCGAGGGCCCCTAGGCACACAAGTACACTGGGCCCCCTGCCCCGCCCCACCCCATCATGCGCCCAGGCGAAAACAGGAAGCTGCTTCAGAGGGAAGCTTTGGGCAAGCAGCACCGCTTGCAAAATTACAGTTCTCATTGCCTTTCTTACCCGTGTTGCTTGCTTGTCTTACTTTCCGTCGATGGGGGGGGGGGTTGCCGATCGGGGTGGGGCCCATGTTGCCGATTGGGGGGGGGGGGCGCATTGCCAATCGATGCTGGAGGGGCACATCACCATTTGGTAAAAACAATGTTGATGCCTTCCTTCATCGGGCCTACCTTACCATTTCGGGCCCTAGGCACATGCCTACTTAGCCTATTGGTTAATCCTGCCCTGCTTGTAGCTCAGCTGCTGTGCCCAGTGCCCAATTGCCAGTGCTTGGGGAGGGGGGGGACATGAAAAGTAAAAACAAAATTCTTCCCCAAGCTTGAGATTTCACCTTCCCAACTAGGAATCTGAACTATAGGTTTTAGTTGAGCTCCATACATGCTGGATCAACCCCACCTCACACTCTGCAATCTCCATGCTGCAGGTATCCCGTGGTTTCTATAACTTCTGGCTCCATTCTAACATCCTCAGAACTAAAAGCTGGTTCAAAATTAGAGGACTTTACCTGAGCCTTTTGTGAGGAAGCTGCTTTCTAGCCCTGTGCTGGAGTAGACTCCATTCAGAATCAGTCAGTCTGTAGGTGGAAGATTCTCCTGCTTCCTACTAACCAGTCCTTTTTCAGTTCCCTGGAGCTGATTAGCACTCCAGTTACCTGAGCTCCCTTGGCTCAAGCCATCAATTCTCTGGGTTGTTCTGGGCTGATGACTGCTCCTTGCACTTGAGCTGATTGAGCTAATCATTTGCTTTGCTCCAACCCTGGGGCCTGCTGGGATAGGTAGTCCCTGTTGTTTGCTGTTTGGGGAGATTAGAACAAGCTTTGAATAATTTACCAGTTTCAGAACTGGTCTGTAAAGGATTCTGCTCATGCTGCAGTGCTCTGGACCTAACTCTGGGGACAGGTATTGCATCTCCTACAGTCCAGTCCGTGCCTCCATCCCAGTTTCTTGGGCACTGCAGGGTTTCCTTTACCGGCACAGGAGTGACACTGTGACAACGTATAGGTCGCTTATAACTAAAAATCTCTACTTTCCTACTGTTTATGGCTTAACTGGACTTTCTCCCTCTGGGTTGTCCAAAATTAGCTGATGTTCATGCTGCCACAGACCAGAACAGACTTCAATATGATTTGTTCAGAAAAAAAACCAAAACACACCACACACACACACCCCATAAAATCAACAAGCCATTTTGTGTCTCTGTTTATGCTGCCCCAGTCACCTGGCAATTGACTCTGAGAATCCCTCCCAACAGGAAGATAGATGGGAAGATGAGCAGCCTGAAATTGCAGTAGTGTTAAATTACGCTGGGTAATGAATTGGAGAAAGATGGCAGATGGCGAGTCCTGGAGGAGAAAACGCAGCAGGTTTCCCAGTTGCCAGGGGATGGGACCTCGACTTTTTCTAAAGGATGAAAGCGCATGCTGGTAGAATCTTTCACTTTGGCCTCACAGGAAGAGCTCGGGCAGACCTGAGCCAAATACAGATTAAGAGTTTGATTCACTGAGTTGCTTTACTTGTAGATACAATATGGGGAATAAATGCCTCTTTAGTGTTAGGGGTGTGCGCTGGAAAAAAAATCTTAAAGTTTTTCTTTTCATCTAAAATTGAAAAAAAAAAAAAAGAAAACAATACAAAACGAAAGTGCCCAGTCCTTAGCCTACTAAACCTACTAAGCCATAGCCTACTAAGGGATCCTTTTACTAAGGTTTTAGCATGCGCTTAGTGCGCACTACAATGCCACGCACGCTAAACGCTAACGCCTCCATAGAGCTTGCGTTAGTATTTTTCATTTAGCGCGTGGCTAGCGTGCGCTAAAAATGCTATCTCATCTTAGTAAAAGGAGCCCTAAGTGAGGGGAGTGTGTGGTGCAGTGGTTAGAACTATAGCCCCAGCACCCTGGGGTTGTGGGTTCAAATCCCACACTGCTCCTTGTGACCCTGGGCAAATCACTTAATTCCCCCAGTGCCCCAGGTACATTAGATAGAGTATGAGCCTGCTGGGACAGAGAGGGAAAATGCTCGAGTACCTGAATAATCTGTAATCCACATAGAATTGTAGGAGATGCGGAATATAATAAATACTCTCCCGGGTATCAAAAACTAATTGCGCCCTCTGATCCCATTCTTGAGTTTAAATAGGGTTGGAGTGTGCTCTAGTTGCTGTCCCCCTGCTGATCCAGGGGGGGTGTGGTAGGGGAGGGGCCAGTTGAACAGCATCTTCTCTTCAAAATGATAAAGGAAGACAAATGAAATTTGATTTATTCTACTTTTATTTTACGTTGAAAGTGAAAAGAATTGAAATAAGAAACTGACTACTACTATCTGCGGGAGTGTGTGGCGCCTCAGCACCCTGGGGTTGTGGGTTCAAACCCCATGCTGCTCCGTGTGACCCTGGGCAAATCATTCAGTCCTCCATAGCCCCAGGTACATTAGATAGATTGTGAGCCCACCAGAACAGAAAGGGAATACTTGATTGGAAAACCACTTAGATAAACCTCGATAGGCAGTATATAAACACCTAATAAACTTGAAACTACTTATCATTTCTTATAAGCTGCTAGACATGTGCAGCGCTGTACATCAAACACACATATGAAACAGTCCCTTCTCGACAGAGCTTAAATTCCAATCAAGACAGACAAACAGGACAAAGAAGGGATTATGGAATTCCAATTATTATGGGATTAAAATAGCACTGATACTAAACAGGTCAATAAGGGGTTAAGAGAAGCCTCACAAATTTCATTCTTGTTTCAAATGAAAGCAGGTCCCTGTTTAGTATGAAAGACCCTGGATCATAGATTAAATAGAAATGTACAGTCTAAAACTGAACTAGAAACCCCATGAGACCAGGCCCTGCATGTAGTGAATTGCCGGGGAAAATAGAATTGCAATTTCCTCCTGAGCTGTGCAAAAGACAAAGATGTCCCATTTCTCAAAGATGAGAGAGACCCGCCACAAAAAAAAAAAAAGTGCTTGAAAGACTCTATAATCTTGGGGGAGAATTGGTGGGAAAGTGTGGTCTTTATGTGTTATTTTCAGGGCTGGCTGTTTGATAGGCTGAGCTGGGCATTTACTCAGGATCCCATGAGATGAAGACGGGCCAAGGCAATGTCAGTGCATTTGTGTAACAAAGCCTGTGACAGGGACATTATTAGCACTGGGCCCACAGGAACCATGTGGCATGTCAGGGCAGGATCAATTCTTCAAGGACCCCTAGGCACACAAGTACACTGGGCCCCCTGGCCCTGCTTCGCCCATGCCCCGCCCATTTATCTGTTTTCTTATTTACTTCTTTATTTCCACTTGTATTTCTTTTTTTCTTTTTTTTTATTCAAAACAAACAAAGATTAGCATACCAGTGCACAGTTTTTCTTCTATGTAACCCCCAAACATCTCTGAACAAATCACCCTTTCTTCCCTTCCCACCTACTTACCCAGGACTTTAACTCTGAACCCTTTCCATCCTATATAACAAAAGGTTAGCGGCGCATGCGCTTTAAAAAAAGCGTGATTACTGCCGCCGTGGTGTGTGATCCGTGGCCGTGTTCCATTTTAGAACCCGGCCAATGATCACTCTGGCCACTCCCCTCCTCCCGCCCTCACTCACCCTGGAAGCCAGGCAAGCTCTCTTCCTGCCTGCGTCCTCGGCAGGGAACACACCTCGGCCCTCACTCGCCGCCGTTGCCGCTGCTGCTGATCCTCCTGTAAAGAGCAGCCTGCGATGGTGGCCGGCTTTAGCGAACCTCGCAGGCCGCTCTCCAACTCGGTAGCACGTTCCCTCTGACGCGATCCCGTGCGTCAGAGGGAACGTGCTACTGAGGCTGGAGAGTGGCCTGCGAGGTTCGCTAAAGCCGGCCACCATCGCAGGCTGCTCTTCAGGAGGATCAGCAGCGTAAGAGGAGCCACCGCCGGCACTTTTAAAACTTAAAACAAAAACCTTCGGCCGCAGCAGGCCAGCCCGCGGGAAGGGAAGGGGGAGGGGCCGAACGGAGCAGGACAGCTCACGTAAGAGAAGGGAATTGCTCCACAGGAACCTGGAGGGGAAGGGAAATACGCTGCTGCTTCTGCAAAGGAAAGTGGGGGGAGGGTTGGGGGGGGGGGAGGAGAGACAGAAAGAAATACAGACAGACAAAGGAGGCCAGGGAGAGAGACAGACAGAAATAAAGACAGACAGACAGACAAAGGGTGCCAGGGAGAGAGAGAGAAAAATAGCAGGAAGGAGAGAGACAGAAAGAAAGGAAGAAAGAGACAGGAACAGGAAGAGAGACATAAATAAAGACAGACAGACATATATTCTAGCACCCGTTAATGTAACGGTCTTAAACACTAGTACATATATAAAAGTGTTCAAACATATTGTAAAGCAGCAATACTATCAGAAATACTGTATAAGTCTATATTAATAACCATGTTTACAACGCCTCTCAACTGCCTCACTCTATGTCAACCAATTATAACCCATATGTATGGATAAACAACCAAATCTGTAACTCCTCTGGTATGTTCCACTCCATGTATGTTAACTTGTAACGAAATAACAAGGCAAATAGTCCACCAAAGAATCTAACATGAAACAAAAGAAGACTGTCAGAAAATAAGGAGATTCAAATCAGGTTTATTCAAGGTGTTCCCAAGAACCATGCCAGATGCATTTCGCCAAACAAGGCTAGTCAATGCTAACAGAAAACCATGTCTTTCATACACACAGACACTTTAATATGGAGAGAAGTATATAAAATATCCTGTGATAATGTGTTTAAACGATACCTTCTATAATCACAGTTAAACTTATAATTAAATCCAATAATTAAATCCAATAATTAAATGTTGTGAAAATCTCAGACCCTAAACCCGTGACTGGTGTTATCACCAAACTGGGGTTCATTTAGGGGACCATCATAGTTTTTCACTGTCCCCGCAACCATCCACCAAAAGATTAAATAAATACCAGATAGACAAAACTTATCTGTGAATGGGATGGTATGATGTCGGTAATGACCCTCAGCGGTGAATAAATAAACTGGTGCTTGTGGTGTGTTAAAAACAATCACTGTAATTCCTTCGTGATATATGCTTGTCCCCCCGACTCGAGTTTCGAATAACTTCCTTCTTCAGGGAAGGACTCTATGAGAACAAGTATACAGGAGGAAAAACAGTGAGCTTATTATATATATTAAAGATTAAAACCACTATATACGGGAATCTATATTATCTTTCTTGTATATTCTAGATACATCAATATCATAATCAATCCGTAACTACTCACAAATCTCATACTATTACCGGCTCCACGACTCGGCTGGAACAGTAAGCTGGGCTGAAGTGTGTTTAAGATCGTAATTATAAGTTTAACTGTGATTATAGAAGGTATCGTTTCATACACACAGAACACACATACACCCTCACCCAGTATGGAATAAGTAATCACAAACTAAAAATAGAAATATGTAGATAAAGGTTAAACTGAACCTCCAAGAAGCCAAACTGCATACAGTGAAACACCACAGAAACAATGACACATAGTCCCCTAATACTCTGTAAAATATAAATATAGCAGATGTACATTTGAAGAACCTGAGAATCACCACTTTACAAATTAACAAACAGAAATAAAAACAAAAATTGAAAATAAGAATATGCCATTTTATTGGACTAATCCATTTTTCAATTAACTTTTAGATGCCATAGCCTCCTTCAGGTCAATATAGTATACTGCTGTTACATTATACTGTCCTGACCTAAGAAAGGGGGTTTTGGTATCAAATGTATTAAAATTAGTTCAATAAAAAGATTAACTTATTTTCTGTTTATAAAAGTATTAGCAATACAACTACAATACTATTTTATTCTAAAGCAACAAAAATCTTTTTTCTACCTTTTGTTGTTTCTGCTTTAATCATCTTGTCTTCACTCTCTTCTTTCTAGCCAGCATCTGTCCTCGCTCTGTCTTCCATGCATCATCAGCACCTTCCATCCACTGTCTGTTCTCTCTCTCTTTCCCTTCCATCCACTGTCCGCCCTCTCCCCATTCCATGAGGTATCTTCCCTCTTTCTATGCTCCTTCCATAAACTGTCTATTCTGTGCCCCTTCTCGCTTTTGTACATGATTCATTTCAGCTTCACCCCCTCTCCATTTTTCTGTCTCAACCCCCTCCCCTATGCTTTTGCATCTCTCTCTTCTCCTTTCCTTCCTTCCTTCTCACTTCATCCCATGGTCTGGCATCTCTATTTCCTTCCCTTCCCTCCCACCATGCCCTGGCATCTCTCTCCCTACATGCTCTGGCACCTCCTCTCCCTCCTTTTCCTCTGGTGTGGCATTTGTCTCCTTAGTTTCCCTTCCCTCGACCTTTTCCCTGGCATCTCTCTTCTCTCCTTCCAACTCCCCCTCCCCCTCCATTATCTGGCATTCCTCTCCTTCATTTCTTTCCCTCCTTCCTTCCTTTCCCCTGGTCTGTCATCTGTTTCCTTCTCTCCCCCCATGCCATGGCATATTTACCTCCCCCTCCATGGTCTGGTATCTCCTTTCCTTCTTTCCTTTCCCTCTCTCCCTTGGACTTGGCCCCTATGCCTGGAATAAATTACCTGAGTTTGTCCATCAAGCCCCTTCCCTTGTTTAAAAGCTGACTGAAAACCCACCTTTTTGATATAGCTTTCAATCCTTAACCCTATTCCTCTGCCCTCCAACCCTGCCTGCTGATTAACCGTTCCCCTTAACTGTATCCATGACATCCTGTTTGTCTGTCTTGCCTGTTTAGATTGTAAGCTTTTTCGAGCAGGGGCTGTTTTCTTATTCTTTGTGACTCTGTGCAGCACTGCGTGCGTCCGGTAACGCTATAAAAAAATTAATAGGAGGAGGAAAAGGAGGAGGAGAAAGCATGAGGGATAGAGAGAATGAGGAAGAGTGAGTAGGAACATGTGGTAGTGAATTAGGGCGAGGCAGTAGAGGGTGAGAGGGAAGAGAGTTGACGGGGGATTTGAACACCACTTCCCCGTTCTTAGACTGCTGCTCTGTTATTGAGAAGGAGAGAGAGAACCAGGAGCTGTGAGAAAAAGAGTGGCAGGGGAAAGGATAGAGCAGAGATCGGCAACCTTTTTTTAAAGCAAAGAACCATTTTATCCTAAATGTTTGACCCAAGATTTACAAAGAACCGCAATGGGTAAAAAAAGGGGATTTGAGATATTCCAGGACTCGTATTATTTTTTCCCTCCCCATGGTCTAGATTCTCACCCTTCAACCCCTATTAGGTTTCTGCACTCTCATCCCTCCCTCCCTCCTCCCCCCATCCCATTGTCAAGGCTCTCTCCCCTCTCCAGGCCCTGACCCTTTGATCTTCCTCCCAACCCCATGATTCCCCTCCTCCTGTCTACTTAGGTACCATGTCCAGAGGGGGGTGGGTCTTCGGGGCAGGGCAGGGCAGGGCAATTCTCTCACCCCCATCCACTCCACCATGTATAGGTAGTCCCTACTAAGGTACCTGGTGGTCCAGTGGGGGTCTTTGTGGCAGCCTTCTTACTTCTGCCTCCTCGCAGCTGCCTTCTAAAATGACTGCCATGACCTTTTGCAGCTTCTCATAGTATTTCCTGTAGAAACATGATCTTCCGCAAGAGGTTGTGGCAGCCATCTTAGAAGGCAGCTGCAAGGAGGCAGAATGAGAAGGCTGTGCTCCTGCCACAAAGACCCCAGGTACTTTGGTAGGTCTGTGGGAGGGGGGAGGGGGAGGCTATCTATACATGGAAGAAGAGGCACAGGATGCCATCCCCTGGGATAGAGGGAGAGGAAAAAACATATCATTATATGGAGGGAGAAAAAGAAAAGATATATGATGGGGACGAGAGAGGGGAAAGGACTAGGGATGTGGTAAGAGAGAGAGAGTCATGTATGTGGTGATGGTACTAATTAGGAATCCAAGATGTTAATACAGGAGGAAGACAAGAAGGAATGTAAGAAAGAGAAAGATACAAAGTAGGAGAGGAATGGGGAAAGGATGACAGAGGAAAAAGAATGTTTTTTAATTTCCTATTTGGTTGTGAGGGTGTCTTTCCTATTTTATTTTGGAGTTCCTTTCTTAATATCAAAAAGCAATAAACAGAGACAAGGTGGAAGGGAATAAGGGAGAGAAGCAAAAAAGAACAAAGGAAGAATTATTTTAAAAGTGAACTCAAGAAAATTGAAGGGTAAAAGAAATAGAAATGAGTTTGATTGAGCACATACAATGGTGCATTTCTCTTTCCTCTCGTCCCATGTTCTCTTACCCTTTTCTTTCTTCTTACACTCTTTTTGCTTCGTTTTTCTTGGATACCTCCTTCCCTTTCTCTCCCTCTTACACTCACTCTTTCCATGGGACCAAATTGTAGTTCTTCTGGTAGAGGGGCCCAGACTTCCCACCACTGTGAGGCTTTCACAGCCTAGACCAGCTCCTGCCAGTTTGCAATACATTACGTCTTGCTGTTCCTTTTCTACTAGGTACACATCAAGTTTCAAGTTTAATAAAAATTTGATTTGATCGCAAAATCGTAATTCAATGCGATTTACAAATAATAATAAAATTGGGGTAAAAAGAAAAACACATTAATCAAACCAGATGGTTAAAACAACTTTAGACCAACCAAACACAGAAGGTAAAAAACAAAAAATAAAGGGTTAAACACAATTTATAAACAAATAAAAAGGGCAGCGTGATGAAACAATAGGATGGGGAAAAAGTTACCTGCTCAATTTTCACCTATCAGCATTACTAGTACTCTAACACGCATCCTGATTGGGGTGGGGCTGGAGCATGATCGGGCATGGATAGGTGGAACTGGGCGGGCCTGGGGGGGGGCGGGTCTAGGGGTCTAGAATTTACTAAAGTAAAATCTGGTAACCCTAACCAGGTTGGTGTTTAATGGGGAGGGGCTAAAACAGGTGGGCTATAAAGAGAGCCTAAGAATGTCCAAAGTAGCACGACACAGTCTATTGTGTTCTGGAGAATCCCTGTTGAAGACCGGATTCTGTAAATGGCGCCTCAATCAGCAGTGTCTAAAAAAAATGGACGCCCGCCTTATCTCAATTACACTTAGGCACCATCTACAGAATCACAATATAGACCAGTGTTTTTTTTTTCTGGCCTACACTGCAGGTGGCTTAGTTTTTTATGTGAATCATGTCTAACAGCACCTAAGTCATGATTATTTCTCTAACCCTGTTTACATGCATGTTTCACCAATTGTACAGTCCTTCTTGATTGTGAACCGCCTGGAACTCATAGTTGGGCGGTATACAAGAATAAATATTCTTATTAAGTCCCACTCTTCTCATAACCGCGTCTATTTAGATGTAAGGTATCATTAGGCATTTTGCTATAGATGTGTTAACAGCGTCCACACTGTAGACACTTCCCAGCGCCTACTTTTTAAATGAGTTTTTAATCGGTTATAAACTACGCGGTCAATTACCGTGCTGATCAAAGCCAATTAAAACAATTGTTAGGTGATGGTAGGGCACCTATCACCGCCTTACGGTGCTGTTTATAGAATATGGCCCCCGAGAGTTCAGTACATTGAAAGAGAAGCAAAAAGAAACGCAAAAAAATGATGAAACCACTGTGACAGGAGGGAGAAAACAACAATATCGAAAGGAGCAGAAATAGGTTTTTTTTAACGTGCAACAGCTCAAAGATGGAACTACAAGGAATAGTGTCGTATCAACTCTTTATTGGCTTCCCTCATGTGTACATGTTTTAATAAGCAACAAAAAGGGTGGTTTGTTTTTATTTTTTATTTTGGAATGAATTAATTTGCTCTTGTCCTCTTCTGGCCGTATCACAGTGCAATTTCCCTCTATCTGCAATAATCAAATTCATACAAATAGATCTGAGCAAGCAGTTACGCACATCCCTGGGAGAGGCATTAAAGGCCTCTGATGTGGGGAAGGTGACAGTTTCTCAGACATTGGTTCCAAGGAGCTGCACATAGCCGTGCTGTGTTAGCATCAGGAGGCAAAGACATTATTAGATGAAAGCGAGGGCACATGGCAGCAATGCCAGGTTGGTAATGACTCCCGTGGTTTCAGTCAGAGCAACTGGGCAGCAGCCCAGCAACTTTCTCCTAAACCTTGAAACCCTGGCTGGGTCTTTAAGTGCAGATATGCATGGAACTTTTTTTTTTATGGTTTGTTATTTTATTTCATTTGCTCTTTGATGTCATTTCATTTGTTAATTTTAAAGGTTCCCCCCCCCCCCCACACACACACATTTATTTCATTCAGTCATTTGTTTTGTTTTCACTAAATTAAATAGTGGGAGTGATTCTCCCTATATACATTTTGTTTTTAGCACTGGGCCTTTTCATCCAAGTTTTATGAAATTTGTACACAGGCATTGGCAGCAGTACCCCATTGCATCAAACGTGGGGCAAAGTGTCAGAAAGAGTGATATGAACACTGTATGGCACAATGAAAGGGGAAAAGTGAGCAACAGTGGCAAGAGGAACAAAGTGACCAAGTACTGGCATGGGCATCCTATGGCACAGTGAGGGGGCAAAGTGGCTGAAAAGTGGCTGACACCCCCTCAACCCCCCCCCCCCCCCCGATAGAGGGACACAACAGCACAGAGAATGGTAAAAACAGCCCAAGGCACCATGAAATAGGCAGGGCATCAGACTACTACTACTACTACTATTTATTATTTCTATAGTGCTACCAGATACACGCAGCACTATACATTAAACACGCAAGAGACAGTCCCTACTTGAAAGAGCTTATGATCTAACCATGACAGACATACAGGACATAGGGTGGATCAATATATGGTGCTCATGAAGGGACAAACATAGGATGAAGAGGAAGTAAGGGTAGGGGCTACAGAGGGAGTGAGAACAGATCTAGTGTATTACAAGCTGCAGGAGTTAGGACCTATACACAGCTTCAAAAATGTGGGCTTTGAATTGCACCAGGGATGGAGCCTGGTATTCCGATTCAGGCAGGTTGTTCCAGGCATACAGCGCAGCAATGCAGAAGGGGCAGAGTCAGGAATTGGCAGTAGAGGAGATGGGTACAGACAAGAGAGACTTACCCAAAGAACAAAGTTACCGGGGAGGGCTGTAGGGAGAGATTTGAGAGGAGAGATATTGAGACACCGCAGAGTGAGTATACTTGTAGGTCAGTAAGAGGAGTTTGAGTTGTATGCACAAGCGGACAGAGAGCCAATGGAGCGACTTGAAGAGAGGGGGTAACTCTGGTGGAAGACAGTGGCAACCCTGATTGGTCCTTTCAATAGATAGCACTACTTCCAAAGTTTCTTCCAGCACTCAGTGTCCCCCACCAAGAAGCTGCCCCCCCCACACACACATTCTACAGCAAAAACACCCATATCCCTGAATTTGCTTAACAAATATTTCTGTTCTGTGTTTACAGATGAAAGGCCTGGAGTAGACACAGAGCACAAATAGGAGGGGAAGTGAAGTAATTTGTGAATGACTTTCAGAAGACTGTGTTCGTAAGGCACTAGCTAAACTAATAGCAGACAAAGTAACAAGGCTTAATGGGACGCATTTGAGGGTACTGAAGAAATTTAGAGACGTTCTGGTGGCTCTATTGTCTGTCCTTTTCAATGCTTCAGAGGACTGAAGAAGGGCAAATGTTGACCCTTTCCACAAAATCAGATGTAAGGAGAAAGTTGGGAATTACAAGCCTTCTGCGGTATTAATGGAAACACTTCAAAAATAGAGGACACTATGATTTATGGAATCCAATGGATTAAAGGTCTTGAGGCAGTATGTTATTATTTTACCAGAGGTATGTCTTGCCAGATGAATCTGATTTATTTCTTTAACTGGGTGAACAGACAGCTGGTTTGAAGAAGAACTCTAGAGGTGGTATGATTTCAGCAAAGCTTTTGATATACTTGCACATAAGGGACTTCCTGTATTTTTTGGATCACAGTGGATGTAGTAGATGCACAGACTGGATGGGCCATTTGGCCTTTATCTGCCTTCATATTTCTCTGTTTGTATACTATACCATTTGATCGATTAATTTAATCTCTGTGGCATGAGAGATTGTAATTCAAAGATCCAAAATTGTTCATCCGCAAGGAGACAAATCTGACCTGATAGACCTTCAGCAATATCGCTTACAAAAATGTTAAGAACAGGCCCAAGAACTAAACCTTAAGACACACCACTGGTAACATCCCTTTCCTCAGAGAGATCTCCATTGACCACTACCCTCTATTGCCTTCCACTCAACCGGTTCCTGACCCAATCTGTCAACTTTGGGGCCCATCCCAAGGATACTCAGTTTATTTATTAGATGCCTGTGTAAAACACTGTCAAATGCTTTGCTAAAAATCTAAATGCACCACATCTAGGACTCTCCCTCTATCTAATTATCTGGTCACCCAGTCAAAGAAATTGATCAGATTTGTCTGGCAAGACCTACCTCTACCTCTAGTGAATCCATGTTGCCTCTGGTCCAGTAATCAACTTCACCATTCTCTGTTTTAAAAGCATTTCCATTAATTTGCTTAGCATAGAAGTCATATTTACTGGCCTGTAATTTCCTACTTCTTCCTTACTTCACTTTTGTGGAGATGGATCACATCTGACTTTTTCCATTCCTCCAGTACTGCTCCCAATTCTAGAGAAGCATTGAAAAAGTCAGCAAGCGGAGCAACTAGAATTTCCTTAAGTTCCTTCAGTACCCTCGGATGTACACCATGCAGCCCCATTGCTTTGTTCACCTTTAGTTTAGCTAGCTCCTCATGAACACAATCCTCTGAAAATTGATCAGGGTCTACCTCATCTCAATCCCTACTTGCATTTGTCTTCTACGGTCCTGCTCCCTGCACTTCAGTGTGAACACAGAACAGAAATATTTGTTAAGCAATTCTGCCTTATCTTTATCAGCTTTGTGATAATTAAGATATGCCTGCTAGCAGTGTACTGATGACAGCAGAGCCATCTGCTGCTGACACAAGACGTACTCCTCAGTTAAAAGCAGGAATTGCTGAATCTACTGGTGTTGAGTCTAAAGCCACCAGAGAGAGTATGAGTGCAGATAGCCCTATAACTCAATGCACACGACCTACCAGAGGTTGGCCCTTTAAACACCATAAGAGAAGTCTCAGAGTCCCAAGAGAAACTTCCACACCTGGGAGTTGGGGTAGGGTACTAGGTTCTTAAGCATGAGGGCAGCACTCTTAAAAAGAGCTTCCCAGAATCATGGAGAGATACAGAAGCATGGCAATGGAACCTCAGGGCTGAGCGGTAAAGCAGAAGTTGAACTGCCAATGACCATGGAGGTGCAGGAAGCAGGAGCTGAGGCTACAAGCTTACAAAGCCTACAGGACCAGCCCTTGGAAGTACAGACTTACCCAGACCAGCAAGAAATGGAAATATGTTGCTCCTCTAAGGCAAATGGAAACTATCACTTGTTACAGAACATGGATAAAGTTTTGTATTCAAAACCTTTTTTTCTGCTGGCTCACTACAAGAGACTGTTTGCTCGAATAAGAGACTGTAATTCAGAACTCTTTGCTAGACAGGAACAATTGAAATTTTAAGGTTTTTTAATTTTTATTTTTCCTTGCTGTGTATTTTGTTTCCCCTCCTGCAAGTGTGTATGTATGGGGGGGGGGGGGGGGAGAGAGAGAGAGGTGCTTTGTGTTTTGAGGTAGGAACATGGGAAATAATTAGAGTTTCATCACACAAAGTAGCACTCTCTGGCCAGCAATTAGAAAGACTGGTAGTCCAGTGCTTGTCACTGAGATTGGGATATGCAGTGAGGCACTTCCCTGAAAACGCTTGAGAAAAGTATTGCTTTTATTTTTGATGTTGTCACTATGATAGGCTGAAACCTTTTGCTGCACAGCAGGGGAAGTCAAGACTCTTTTGCTTGAAAGCTGACCTGTTTCATTTTCCATTGTTTTATGCACGTGGCACGCTGAGAAGCTGGCCAGAGTATTACTGGAGTCCGGAATGGCACAGGGAAGCCCTGAAGAACTGTTTCCTGATTTATTCTGTGACTTTATTTGAATCAGTGCTGAGAATCTTATAGTGGGAACATTCTGACACAAAGAACTGTATTTTTGCTTTTGTTTTGACCCTTTATCATTGAAGCCTTCTGTTGGTCACTGAAAGACCAGGGACTGGTTTAATTTGAGCTAAACATTAATAAAGCATGGTCCTAATTCAGCTCTAGTAACTTTGTAGTGTTGGTATTTGAACTCATTAGTCTCCTAAACTTCAGTTCACCCTTTAGCGCAACAATCCTGTCACGTGCCACTCAACATACTCAGGCCTAAGGGTGGCCGTGACACCTTCTACGTATTTCTCTCCTTAATTTCTGAGTGTCACAATGCCACTTTTGCACATCTTCCTATCACTGATATATCTTGTCTTCCCATTTTACCATGTCAGCTATTTTTCTTCCATTTGCATCTTTGCTTTCCTGGCTACTTGACCAACCAGTCTTTCTTAACTTTTCCAGATATTTTTGCCCGTCTTCCTCTTTCTGCAATCTTTTGAAGTTTATGAAAGCTAACCTCTTATTCCTTACCTTCTCAGCTATTACTTTTGAGAACCAAAGTGGCCTTCTTTTCCTCTTACTTTTACTTTTACTTACTTGCCTCACAAAAAGGTTTGTCGCTCTTACAATAAATCCTTTTAGTTTTGTCCACTGCATTTCTGCTCCTTCCAGACGTTCCCATCCAGACAACAATTCCTTGACGTAATCCCCCAGCCAAAGTTAGTTGGGATTTTTTTAAAGTTTAGAACCTTTACTTTTAAATGAGCCCTCTCTATACTATCTTAATATTAAACCACACCATGCAGTGATCAGTGGATGCCAGATGATCACCCACTCTAACATCAGAAACATTTTCCCCGTTTGTAAGCACTAAGTCCAGCATGACCCCATCCCACTGGGTTCCATTACCAACTGCTGGAACAGTTCTTCTTGTAAAGAATCCAGGATCTCCCTACTTATAGAGATACCCCAACAATAGAGATACCCCAATCAACATCCGGCATGTTAAAAATCACCTAGTAGTAAAACTTCTCCTTTTTTTAGATATATTCTGAATGTCTACCATTAAATCTCTGTCCACTTCATTCATCTGTGAAGGAGGCCTGTATATCACACCAATGTAAATATATTTACTATTCCTTCTTTCTAAATTGACCCACAGTGTCTCTTCCTTACCCTGCAGATCCTACAATTATGTGGCTTTAATATGATCTTTAACATATAACGCCACTTGCCCTGTCTTTTCTGAACAGCCTGGTATAACTCGTATATCCCAGTTTTTCCGTGAACCATGTCTCTGTGATCACCACGTAATCCAACTCAGCCTCTTCCATCACAGCCTCTAGATCCAGAATCTTGTTTCCCATATGACAAGCATTATACTGCTTTCCTTTACCCTTGACAGGGAGGATTGACGAGAATACCACTTGTGCACCTGACTGCTTCACCTTCTCTCCCAGAGCCACAAAGTCACTTTGATACATTTTGGAGAGGTATCTAGCAGTATCATTAGTGCCAACATGCATGGGCAGCATTTGGTAATAGTCGTTAGGCTTGATGAGTCTCAGCAAGCTTTTCATAGCATTTTGAAATTTAGCACCAGGCAGACAGCATACCTCTTGGGACATTATGTCTGGTTTGCAGATGGATGCCAATGTACTCCTCAGAAGGGAATCACCAACCACCATTACGCTACACCTCCTGGTGAGCACTGATTTAGCAACTTTGGAGATTTTGAGTTTTGTTCCTTCCTCTCTCTGGGATGGTCCCATCTCCTCCATTTCCAGGGCTGCATACCATTTCTTCAGTTCAAGGCAGGTGAAGTTACTGTGGGGTCCTGTAATCTGTGTCCATCTGTTCTCCTTCAGCACAGCCTCTTCTTCCCCACTGCTGGAAATCTTTGATGCCTCATGAAGCATTTCATCGATGTACCTCTCATTCTCATGGATGCTTCTCAGTCTTGCCACCTCCTCTCTCAGTTCCTTTACTTCCTTCATAGAAGGATTCAAGGTTAAGACAGCTTTCACATGGAACCACTCCCTCTGCTTGGGTAACATGTTCTGTCTGCACAGAGACAGAAGCTGTAACCTGAGCAACAGCTTTGGTGACACAATGTTTCCCGGCCATACTGTGGTTGCAGAAGTACTCACACCTTTTCCTAAATTTGAATGCCAGCAGGTAAGATATTCCAAAATGGAGTTTTTCTTCCCCTTAGTAGATCCTCACTCAGCATCTCTTCAGGACAAGGAACAGCTGAGGTCTAATATGAACTTGTTTACTCCTTTGTAGTCATTTTAAAATAGTGTTTTTGAAACATCAGCCAATAAAGTTGGGTATATGGAGGTGAGATTGGTATCTGAATTCAAGAAAGTTTGGGATAAGCACATAGGATCTTTAAGGTCTGGCTGCATGGGCCATATGGTCTTTGCCTACCATCATTTTCTCTATTTCTGAGTTTCAATGTTTCTTTGAAAGGGAAGGATGATAGAAACTGAAACATCTATTGCCCTATCTCCTTTATTAATATGAGCATACTGACACCAAAAATCTGGCCAAGATTCTTCAACAAAACAAAAGCTAGAGGTCAGTGACAAAATATTCATCCACTCAATGTCTGTTTAATATAGTTCATCTGACTGGCAGAGAAGACTTTTGTTTGACTGCAGCAGCCTTTTCTGTTCAGTACATTTAAGTTTTTGGACATACTTGTGCCCTGGATCAGGGCTTTATATGCAGCCCTAGAGCTTGAATCCATACTGGCACTAGCAAGGGTGTCTTCTCTTTGCTCTTTGATTTGTATGTTGAACCTTTGGCTCAAACGATCAGGCAGAGAGCTGGTCTGACTGGGTTTTCTTGCAAGGGTTTGACATAGCTCGTATAAGATTTCCTTGAAGTGGATAATGTGTTATTGCTTGTTATTAACCCAACATTTTTCTCTGGAGCACTGTTGAGGGTTTTAAATCAATATAAAGAGGTATTAAGCAATTAAATTAACCTGTCTGAGCCTCAGCTTTCATTATAGGTTGGGTAGAGCAGCTTCCTACAGCAAGGTTTAAGCACATTGGCCGCAGTGTTTGCTGTTTTAGGATTCATGTTGTCTCAAACTTTAAAGACTTAAATGTGACCAATTAAGTGCTCATTATTAAATGTATTATAAAGGATTTAACTGCCTGAGATGAGCTGCCAGTCTCTTGGGCTACTAGGATTAACTTCTCAAAATGAGCATTCCGTTAAGCATACTCTACCTTTGTTTTCAATGTATTTCATGCGAGGTTTCAATATCATCAGTTTTCGTTAACAGCAGAAAGTATTTTAAGCTAAGTACTCTGTGGCTTTCAAAGATGAGGGAGAGATGGCATTACACCATCTTAAACTATTGTTTTTTTAAGCTGATATGCCTATGGGGCTGGTTCGATCTGGACTATTTTGCCCCATAGTTGCACCTAGAAACATAACAGCCTGAGTCTTTTGAATCATATGCACTCCCATTTCTATCTGCTGTTTCTCCTATTTTATGGTCCATTGAAGATATAATCCTATCATAGCTCATATTTTACAAGTCTGCAACAAACTCTTCTCAACTTTGAGGAGCTAAGGTGGACCTGATCTTCCTGAATCCTTATGGTAATGTAATGTAATGTAATTTATTTCTTATATACCGTTACATCCGTTAGGTTCTAAGCGGTTTACAGAAAATATACATTAAGATTAGAAATAAGAAAGGTACTTGAAAAATTCCCTTACTGTCCCGAAGGCTCACAATCTAACTAAAGTACCTGGAGGGTAATAGAGAAGTGAAAAGTAGAGTTAGAGGAAAAATAAAAATAAAATAAACATTTTAACAAGACAGCATTGATCTAAATACTTTGGAAGGTAGAAAATTTGCTGAAGTAGGCCATCTTGAGGCTGGTTGATAGGGGCTTGGTTGTCTTGGAGCTTAGCACTATTGATCTGGTATTAAGTTCAAAGTGGACACAGCCTAAGGGGATTTTTCAGGCTCCATAAGGGTATATTGGAAAACTAATCGGGACTTTAATTAGATGGTTGATGCTAGAGAATATAGGCATCCTTTTGTATCAAGATGGTTAAATTGTTGCAGAGATGCTACGAAACACTTTTGTTTCTTTGCTAGAATTAATGTCAATCCTTCTAATTTATGTTCAAGGGGCTGTGGGAGAATTAAAACCTATCTACCATATGGTGGGAGTACACCACTTGTGAGGACAGATGATGTATGAATTATCTAAAATGCTTTGTTGTTCCATTAAGTTGACTCTCTTTTGAGGTTGACTTCACTGACACAAGCAGCTTGGGGATCACTTGCCCAATTCACCACAGCCTAAGTGTTGAAGATAACTCCTCAGATTGTGTTCTTGTGTATCCAGGCACACAATAGCATACATTGAAATGCTTGCTTTCACACTCAAAATGAGAAGGACAAAATATGACTGGTTTGAGGTCTTTTTTTGCAATTATATAATCTATCCTAAAGCTCTGCTCGGCATACGTACTTGGTTTATAAACCTGTTGTTACAAATTTTATTTCCTATCTATTCTCGCATGGCTATATGCTCCACTGTCATATTCCTCATGTCTGTACCATTAGAAACAAAATTATTAAAAAGAGGTTCAAATCTCATCTAGAGAGTAGTACCCAGTAATCCACCTGAGCACCCACAGTCATTTTCTCTTCAAGTTCCCCAGTGTTTTCTCTATCGGGGTTGTTTTGTTGTTTTTGTAAATTTATTAACTCTCACATCAACTCTAAACTAGGGGCTGCATCTAAGAGCTTAGATGTTATTGTGGAAACTTGCAATAGTTTCTTAGTTACCATAAACGATTGTTTTGATCCATTAAGAACATAAGAAGCACCATCTCCATATCAGACCCTCGGTCCATCAAGTCTGGCGATCCGCACACACGGAGGCTCCGCCAGGTGTACACCTGGTATAATTTTTAGTCGCCCATATCCTTCTATGCCTCTCGTAGGAGATGTGCATCTAGTTTGCTTTTGAAAGCTAGGATGGTCGATTCCGCAATAACCATTCTCTGCATGAAGCAGAACTTCCTGATATTTGTCCTGAACTTGTCCCCCCCTTAGCTTCATTCCATGTCCTCTTGTCCGTGTCGAATTGGACAATGTAAATAATTTTTTCTGCTCTATTTTGTCGATTCCTTTCAGTATTTTGAAGGTCTCGATCATATCCTCTCGGAGTCTTCTTTTCTCAAGGGAGAACAATCCCAGTTTCTTAAGTCGATCCTCGTATTCCAGTTTCTCCATACCTTTTACTAGCTTCGTTGCTCGTCTCTGCACCCTCTCCAGCAGTTTTATATCCTTCTTTAGGTTGGGGGACCAATGTTGGACGCAGTATTCCTAAGGCAACTGGGCCAATTCCAGTTAGCCCAGGCGCCTAAGGCCCCTCCATTGGGCAGGACTTTAGGCACCTGGACTAATCAGGCCCTAAGGCCCGCCATTCTGCGGATGGCGTGCCTGCTGTGCAGATAGGCTTGGAACCCATCCGTCCAGCCAACTTCTTTGAGGTAAAGGGGGGTGTTGGGGGTGGGGGGTGTTGCGGGTTTGGCGGTTAGTGGGGGTTCGGGGGGGCCGATCAGGGTTCAGGGGCGGTCATTGGAGGGGTTCATCATACGCAGGAGGACCTGGGAACCCTCATGCCACATCTTAGTGGGGGGGGGGGTAGAGGGTTGCTGGAGTAGGAGGAGTTGGACTCCCTACTGCCGTGATCTTTATCGGGGAGTCATCCGGTCTTCGGGCAGGAGGGGTTGGGCTCCTTCCTGCCATGATCTTCATCGGGAGGGGGTCATCCGGTCTTCAGGCAGGAGGGATTGGGCAAGTCTTTCTTGCCACAATCTTCATCGGGGGGGGGGGGTCATCCTGTCTTCCGGCAGGTGGGGTTGGGCTCCCTCCTGTCTGGATTGCTACAGTAGGGGGGGGTCACGGCAGGAGAGATTTGCTATCTCTCCTGCCGCGATAGGGATCCGAAGTGCCGCAGTTGGTGACATTTTAGGGTATCGTTATCGTGGCAGGGGAGATGAGCCATCTCGCCTGCCGCGATAATTGCAGTAGGGGTAGGCAGGTTGCCAGGCCTGCTGAGCTGATTGCGGCAGCCGCGATCAGCTCAGTGGCCCCTTTTTCGGCATTTATACCTGTTTTGACTTGGTTTAAGTCTAAACGTATAAGTGCCAATTAGGCAACATGTCTA
The DNA here is from genome assembly GCF_902459505.1 of Geotrypetes seraphini. NCBI lineage: Eukaryota > Metazoa > Chordata > Amphibia > Gymnophiona > Dermophiidae > Geotrypetes > Geotrypetes seraphini. The sequence goes on along the minus strand of NC_047089.1, from coordinate 217,864,536 downwards.
AACTTTTGGTTATACCTGCTATATGACTATGTCTAAGTCGGCCTACCTCCCGCCCTTTCCCCTCCTCTAAAAATGCCTCTTTTCGCTCTATGCGTTTAAAGGCAGGGGAAAGGCCTAAGCTGGTTTTAGATACGTCTTAATCCAGCTTTGGTTATCGGTATTTGGACGATCAGGCTTTTTGATTGTTCATGTACTGATTTAGGCCACTTTTTTGATTTTTTTAATTTTTTTATTATGAGCCCCTAAATATCTCTTTCCCCACTGTTGTTTATATAATTCTTATCCTATACTCAGCCACAATAATTCTAATATTCTACACTGTTTGTAATTTCCCAGAAACTGTATCAAGCATCATGGGAAGACTTTCAGCTTTGGTGTTTGACAACCTTATTGGAACTGTCTTATCCAATCAATCCTTGAAAATCTCATCCAGTCTTTTACGATATAAATAATACCACTTCTCCCTCATGGCTTCAGCTTCAGCTTATAAAACAATTTCTTTTTAATTTTCCCCTTCTGAATTAAGAATTTCAGGACTTATACGACAGTGGTTCCATAGTTTCCTAACAATAGATTCACTAAGCCCACCGATCAAGTCCCGACCACTTAGTGACCCCTTTACGACCTGGGCCCGATTCACTAACCTGCCTCTCATTCCGATTTCAATCCATGCATGCAAAAGTGGGGAGGGACATTCAAAAGTAGGGAAGGCAGTGATTCACAAACAAAAGTAAGGAACTCTGACTGGGTTGGACAATCACAAAAGAAGCGACTGCTGGGGACTAGTCGTTCACGTCCCTGCCAACTCCCCTGCCTCAGTTTCTATAGAATCAGCTGAGGCACAACTCCTGCTCTCGAATTGTGCTCATGCCGGTTTTTTGTTTTCCTTTTCAGTTTTTTAATTTAAGTTTCATTCTTGGACAGTGCTGGCAGAAAGCCCCTTTAAGCTGTAGCACCTCCTGTGTGGAGGATTTTTGTGTACCCTGGACTGGCAGTAGAGGAGGTAGCCAGAACAGCATTACTGTCAGCTCTCGGCTTGACTCTCCTGCTCTTGCCGCCCCATTTTAAACCCGTGAGTTAAAAACACGGGCTTGCACTGAAGTTGTGGCGGCAATTGCAGGAGAGTCAGGGTGAATCTCTAGGCCAGTCACCAGAATAGGGCAGTGCTCCTCCAAAAAAGCTTTCACCAGACTCCAAAGTTTAAAAAAGAAAACCCTCAAAAAACAACTCTGCCGGGCCCGGAGGTGTAGAGCGATCCGGGCAGGCAGAAGGGGGCGGTCCTCCGATCCATCTGCATATTCAACTTTGAAGAATTCATTGGACCTGCCCGGATTGGGCAGGTTCGCGAATCTAGCCCAAACAGACGATACTGAGTACTAAAGGATGACACCTACTCTAATTATTGGTCTCCATAATGCAGAGTACCCCAAGGATCCTATATCTCGCTGCTACTATACAATATCTTTATGACCACTCTAAACACAATAGGCCTGGGGAATGGCTTTTTTTCCTATGCAGACAATGACCTCCTATTAATTCCTGCAACTGTAACCTGTTAACTGTATTTTTTGTATGTTTAACCTGTAACCCGAGATAAAAAACAAATTAAATAAATAAATACTAGGCAAAATTCTCTTGGCATATACATCAGTCTATAATTGCATCATTTTAATCAGCAATTTGTGCTTATTTATTCTCTGGTTTGCCGCCATTTTCTGATGAGACACTGATGGTACTGTACATGATACTCGTGCATTAGTTTGTAATTCCATCATTGTTTTAACTGGCAGTTTGTGCCTTTTTATTCTCTTAAAAGAACACCTGATGCAGGTGCTATGCACCAAAACATGGCCAATGTCAGGTTAATTCAGTAAAGACAAGTCCCAATTTTTGAGGCCCTCGGTGCTTTCTATTCTTGGCCTACAGCAGCTCTGCCTTTCTGAGTTGCACCGAGTCCTGCAGAATGCATCAAAGAAGCTGCCATCTCTTTCTTTAAAAAAAAAAAAAATCATTTGAGACAAGTTACAGCAAATTAACTCAGTTTATGGATCTTTGCATTCTTATATAATTGGTATAAATAACCTTGAAATGGCATAAAATCTATCTAAATTGAAAAATAGCAAACTTGAGAGATTTCTAAAAGACGTGAGGAGGAAAGTGGAACACAGCGACAGCAGAGGGCTAGCTTTCTTCCCTGCTCTGCCATTCATTATAATCTTAGTAGTTAACACACTGGTTTAACTGGTAAAAATTCTAAACTCAATGAAAATTCACAATTAAAATGGAGGTTGGAATGTTATTAGCATTAAACCCCTAATATGTGTCAAGTTAGGATAAAAAACTTGTACTACTTGTACTAAAATTATGGCAAATCTAACATAAATTGTAACCTGTTAACTGTATACCATGCATGTTTAACCTGTAACCCGTTCTGAGCTCTTTGGGGACAATGGGACAGAAAATGAATTAAGTAAATATGGTATGGGGTAACAGACGAACATCCGGTTAAAATGTGCCTAATTTTGTAGTTTGCAGTGAAGTAATATTTGTATTACAATATCATTTTTACAGAAGTACCCAGACCTGCAGAGGTGAAGACTTGGCCAGTCCTCCTCACCTGGTCCAAAATGCTCATAGAAAACAAAAACAAAAACTGTGGATACAGATGTTCTGGAGATAATTTATTAAACACTGACATATAAAACCATGAAAATTCAATGAAAAAAGTACAATGATAAAAAATACTGTGATAAAAATCCAACCGGACCCTACACAGTCCGTGTTTTGGCAAGTCTTCCTCAGGGGTCTAATGGTTTGCAAACTCACATATAAAGAATTGGACTGAAAACAGTTTATTGTCTTTAAACTATATAAAAAAGACATTGTATTTAAACATGAAGAAACCATAATAGGACATGAACACATAGAATAATGCAGTTAAAATAACAGAATAAAACGACTTGGCGTGTTCGCCGAAACACGGACCGTGTAGGGTCCGGTTGGATTTTTATCACAGTATTTTTTATCATTGTACTTTTTAAATTGAATTTTCATGGTTTTATATGTCAGTGTTTAATAAATTATTTCCAGAACATCTGTATCCACAGTTTTTTTTTTTCTTTTCATCGGTGGATTGTTTTCACTGTGGATCATTGGGTCTCCCCATTTTTCTTTGTTGTGCCAAAATGCTCATAGAGCAGGAGCAGATGATATGGCACTGGCCATTTGCTCATGTGGAGTGTAATTCCATAGCAGGCTGCCTACAATGGAAGATAAGAAGTGCATATTTTAGCTTATTTTATAGAGATACAAAGGTATTTATCTGTCTTCATAAAAATTTCCCCTGAAAAACTGAAGCCACATACATTTATAGCAGGTCAGGAACTGATGGAAATGTACATGTGTACAATACATAAAATACTGGGGTGGCTAATTTAAATGGAGAAGGAAAATGATGAGAATCAAAATATAAAGAGTCCTCTCTTAAGAGTAAAGTGCGGTTACAAATTATACTAACAAAGCTTATCTGATAATGTAATTTTGTATGTGTATGCTCAGAGACCTGGACACTTTTACGAGATAGTTGTCTCAAAATATTGTCTCATTGAGCAATCATTGCATATAATAATTGCAAAATATATTCATGAATTAATACTATTGTTAAATCAATAAACAGACTTATGGTCCCTATGGATGCTTTTTCAGATGTGTGATCATGTGATCAGGCCAAGCAGTCCCTACCCATCACACATCTGTTCCTAGATACTTCTAGTCTTTTCCTCACTAGACACTGTTAGAACAAACACAACAGTGTTCAAACACATGACCATTCATACTCTTCTAAAATCCATGGCCAGATCCCTCCAGGCTCCTCCTGGTCATCACCAGGTCCTCCCTGGCCTCTGTTCCTCTCCAGGTCCACTCCAACCCTTCATTGGCTCTCCGGGTCTTCGGGTAGCTCTTGGTACCATTTACTGGGCTCTCCATCGGTCCCTCGCCAGTCACCTTTGGCCAGTGCTCTCAGGGTCTACAGGCTGTTTCCTCTTGGGTTTTCTGGCAGCTTCTGATACCCTTTACCGGTCTTTCTGCCAGTCCTGCTGGTCATTCCACCAGTCACTCGCCAGTTACCTTTCAGCCTTGGACCTTGAACTCTTCCTGCTTCTTGTGGGACCACCGCCAGTCCATTACTCCCTGGCCTCTTGGGTCCCCAGACCCACCCATGATCATCAAGCTTGAGCCCCTCCCGGACTCCAACCTCTACCGGGTCCTTTGGCTATTCTTTCATTCCAGACCCTCTTCCAGTCACTCAGATGTCTTTTCCTGGACTCACATACTGAGGTCTCTCCCAGTCCCTCAGTCATCTTTTCCTGGACTTGTGCCCTGAGGACTCCTTACAGTCTCTCAATCTTCACACGTCCCAAAGACTCTCCCTGTCTCTCAGCCGCTCTCTGTGAGGACTCTCCTAGTCGCTCACTCTCTTGGTCTCTCACACATTCCCCACCAGGCCCTCTGCCAGTAGTCAAGGTTGAGCCCCCCCTAGCCCCACCCCCCGTAGACTTCAAGCTGTACTGGGCCAGCTGGTCCATCAGGCTTACCAAGGGTTTGGCCAAAACCAGCATTCCTCCCTTTGAGGGTCACATAGTTCCCGAAGGGGCTCCTTCTTTCTGCTGCTCAGTCTCCCTCTGCTGGCCAGAGACAGGAGCTTCACCCTGTCACACCATGCTATGCCCCAAATCCTCTTCCCCCAAGCAGACCTACTTAAGAGTCACATACAATTACTCAGATCCTTGGCAGTGAACACACTTATACATGCAGGGTAATTTATATATGTGCATATGCTGTTTATATATATATATATATATATATATATAGGCATGTCTTAGTTGTATAAGACACCTCCATCAACAGACCGATAGCCCAGGATTCCTACAGAACACTCATTTCCCATTTCTCTCCCCTCTTCGCTCTAGTGTACCAAGGGAGGGATGTTAGGGCAGTCCACCCCAGGAGTAGGCAGTGTGTGTGTGAGGGTGCATGGAGCAGTACCGGTCCATTGTCCCATGCACATGATCATCAGCTATGCTGGCCCCCACCCCCTCTGATGTCAATTTCCTGTTCTGAGGTACAGAACTGGCAGAGCCGATAGTCACGCAATGGCAGAACGTGGCCCCGCAACTGCTCAATGCCCCCCCCCCTCAACACACACACACACACACTGCCTGGAGGTTCTCCAGACAAAGGAAGGGATGCTCCTTCCCAAGTGGCTGCCACACCAGGTACACCGCTGCCTCTTTGCTCAGTGCTTACACACTCCTTTCCAAGGGAGCAGGTTCTTATCAGGAGAAGGGATTTCCCTTCAAGGTCCTAGCACAGAAATGCTTCGCACCAATCACTCAGAGACAGATATGGGATGATCCAACTCACTTTGACAAAGATAATGAAGATAAAGAAGAAGATGCAAGTGATGAATTAGACAGCACTACTTCTAAAGCAAGTGACAATGAAAAAGTACTCTCATACGGAAGTCAAGTATTTCAGACAGAGAATCTCTTGATCAATACCTGCAGCCCAAGTCAGTAATACCACAGCCTCACCTAATTTGAAGGCTTTTTTTTGTAATCAGACTGAACAATCTACTTTGTGCTAGTGGGATTCTTGCTATACTGGATTTCCAAGTCATAAGCACACATGCATAAGTGACAGCCATTTTCAAAAATATGGGGGCTCCTTTTACTAAGGTGCGCAACGCATTTCAACGTGAGCTAAATATACGTGTGCGCTAAACGCTAACACTCCCATTATAAGTCTATGGACGCATTAGCATATAGCGTGCACTAATATTTAGCGCACGTTAAAAAGGATAACGCGCCCTTGTAAAAGAGGGGGGTTAGTTTTACTAACAGCAAAGTGGATTGAACTGCCGAGCAATAACGTTGATGGGATAAAAATGTTAATAGTTGCACTTATTGTGGTTGTGGTACTTTTGTTTTTTTACTCAAGAAGTAATATATTAGGCTATTACGTTTTTACTTTTACTTAAATAAATTTGTGGGATTTTTTTTTTTTAATCTTTATTGATTTGTAATCTAAAACAGTGTCATACAATTGAAAGAACAGTAGGTAATACACACATTACACTAATACCTGTATAGGTAACATATAGATCATTCAAGATTTTCAGTTTCTTACATATAATAGTAATATAATATAACATAATGGGGTCCTTTTACAAAGGCGCGGTAGCGGTTTAACACACGGAATACCGTGTATTAAACCGCCTGCCGCGCTAGTACCTAATGCCTCCATTGACGAGACGTTAGGATTTTAGGCTGCCGCGGAGTTAGCGCGTGATGAAATGTCTGACGCGCTAACCCCGCTAGCGCACCTTGATAAAAGGAGCCCTAAGTTGCTAAAAAACCAAGGAGAGATGGCCACAGAAAGTGGCAAAATTATGGTATTTTATTGTTCTAATGAACGCTGGGTTTTACTAAACTGCGAAAGAGCTTCTTACCATAGGCTGGCGAGATAAATGCTCTGGCGCTCAAACCTCCCCTTTTACATTTTTAGCGCTGGCTGCGGCAGTACCAGCTCTGATGCTCAGACAAATTCTATGAGCGTTGGAGCTGTTACCGCCGTGGCCAGCGCTAAAAACGCTAGCGCGGCTTCGCAAAGGAAGGGGATAGGAATTGAATGAGCATCGGAGCGTTTATCTCACTGGCCAGTGGTATGAAGTAGAGAATGACACGGTGACAAAATTCATCACCGCTCCCGTCCCCGCGGATAACCGCGGGAAACCATCTTCATATCATTCTTTAAGGAGAGAGGGAAGAATCAGAGTATGAATGGCCACAACCACTGACCCACAAGCTTTGCTTTGAAGAATGCTGGTGTAGAAGGATTGAAGTTGAGATAGACACTACAGAATGGCAGTCTCTGGTATCCAGAGCAGATATTGTGATGTCATAATGCCTCATTCCACCAGTGCCTAAGAGCCAATCATATCAGTGATGTCACAATGGCTTCATTATCCTTGGCTCACATAAGAATCAGAGCATGAATGGCCACAACCACTGACCCGCAAGCTTTGCTTTGAATAATGCTGGGGTAGAAGGACTGAGGTTGAAATAGACACTAGAAAATGACATGGGATTATTTCCCGCGGTTATCCGCGGGGACGGGAACGGTGATGAATTTTGTCACCGTGTCATTCTCTAGTATGAAGCTCTTCTGTGGTTTAGTAAAAGGAGCCCTAAAAGTGGCTTAAAATCTTTTTAATGGATTAATTTAAAATGTGCACATAAGTTAAAATGTGTATTAAAATTCAATAAATAATTTAAAAGTATGCCAGAACTCTTTAAATAGTAAATTCAGCTGAAATTTTTGACCTGAAAGTTCTGCTTTTTCCAATTTAACAGAAACACTTTTAAATCACAGCCTTCTGTAAAAATTGAATGAGTGTCAGAGCATTTACCTCGCCGGCTCATGATAAAAAGCTCTACCATGGTTTAGTAAAAGGAGTCATAAAAATTAGTATAAGATACCGCTAATACTAGACAATACACATCAGTATTGTTAGCCCAACAGACTTGAAAGGCTATGGCCTCAGAATCGGAGCCTCCGCACAGCAGTGAATCACAAACTGAGATAATCCGCGTAGTTATACAGCTCCTGCTCCAATCATTGGCCGGTATTTACTTTTTTAAAACTTTTTCTAAAGCAATTCAAGGAAGCTAAACCCTTCACCCCAAACTTCAAGAACTTTTAGGGGATACTGTGTATTTTAGCCAGGATTTGACAAAAAGTAGACCAAAAAGACTTATCTTATTGCTGACTTGTCTTTAAAGCATATTCGGTCACTAGTGTCTGTTTGCCCCATGTTTTCCAAAAATATTTTATTTTTAAATGCAGTCCATTTTGGCCACTTAAACTTTAGTTTAAATTCTCCCAAAGAATTCCAAGCTTACATGATTTCATTATAATACTGAAATCATATCATATGTATTAGTGTTTTAATAATTCAGATAAGAAAGGGGTGAAAATGATTTTTTAATAGTAATAATTGTATAGTTCACAGTGTGTTTTTGTAAACTCTTTTTGTTTTACCATTTGTATGACGCTATCAAAGTTTAAAAAAAACTATAAAGATTTACAAAAAAAAAAATAAAAAAATTCTCCCAAAGAAGGGAAAACCCCACGGTTCTCTTTTTCTCAAAATCTTTAGTAACCTTAGAAAATTTCTTCCTTTCTTTAAAAATATTCTTTTCTCTGACTATCAGAATTCTTCTTCACACCCTTTAATAGAAATATTATTCACAAGAGATTCTTTTAAAATAAAAGAGATTCTCTTCACCAATCTTCCTTTTCAATAACAGCAATTCTCCTGCTTATATAAGGCTACTGTCAAAACTTCCAAAAACTGGTAACTGCTTAAAGAAGATTCCTCTTTTATAATTCAAAATTACTAAATTTAACTTTAATTAATGTTTCACACACTACTTGCTTTTCTTATTCCCTCACTAAGGGCTCCTTTTACTAAGGGCTCCGTTTATCAAGGCGCGCTACGGGGGTTAGCGCGTCAGACATTTCATCACGCGCTAACCTCCGCGGCAGCCTAAAATCCTAACGCCTCGTCAATGTCGTTAAACCGCTACCGTGCTTTTGTAAAAGGACCCCTAAGCTGAGTTAGGGCTTTAACGTGCGGAATAGCCCCGCGCACTAGACCTTAACGCCAGCATTGAGCTGGTGTTAGTTCTAGAAGTGTAGCGCGCGGTGTAGCGCGCAGTAATTTCCTGTGTGCGCTAAAAACGCTAGCGCATCTTAGCTAAAGGAGCCCTAGGAAGAATTAACCTTCCTAAAATGACCAATTTTTCTTTAAATTTCTTACCACAGTTGAGAAACAGTGTATTTAAAACGTATTCCCATAAAACTCTATAGTAATTTATTTATTTTCCTTCAAATTCCACCATTCACACACACAAACAACCTCATCAAAACGTCTTCACAGCCCAACAGCTTCTCTTCTTTTCCAATCTTCACTTCCAGCGCACAGTTGAAAACAGGTCCCTTAACGGACTTGTGTAGCCAATCAGATTCATGCCCTGAGATTCTATAGAAAGCTCACGCCTGCACATTTACAGTAGGAAGCTCAAACTCACAGAAACATCTAAAATTAAACCTTTAAAACCCTTCATTTTTGGATAAAACTACTTTAAATCATATCACAGCATTGCATGAACCTGAATTATGTAAAAATTAATATTTGTAAAACCCGTGGTAACCCAGAATGGAAATCTGATTTTTTTATTTTTATTTTTTGCATTTTTAAACATTAAACAACCCCACTCCTCCGTTTTACAAAACCCTAGTGTGTTTTTTAGTGCCAGCCGTGGCAGTAACAGCTCTGATGTTCATAGCATCGGAGCTGTTACCACTGCGGACGGCGCTAAAAACTGTGCTCTGGTTTTGTAAAAGGGGAGGGGGGAGTAAATGACTCAAACTAAGGTCACAGTATCTACAAAGCACCTCTAAACATCTGAATTATTACATTAGCTTTACATCCCAAGCTTTTTAAACACTTTAATAAATTAATGGTGTCAGTGCCAGTCTCCCTTGACTGCACTAAGCATGCGTGTGAATCCGTACCAAAAATGGGCTGTTTATGGGCTTCTTTTGCCCCCCCCCCCAAGCTCCCACAAGTCTCTGGGGCTTATTTAGTATGAAAAATATACTTTTGTGGCACACTATGGCCCTGCTCCTTTGGGCCTTTCTGCCCCTGTGGCCACTTAAAATATATATACTGTATTAAAATTTTGAGGACCTCAGCCAAAAACTTCTTTCCTGGGCTTCCCCTATTATACCAGCCTGATTCTGGGTTTCCGCACACTCAGGCAGAGCTGAGGTCTTTCCTGCCACTCTCTCTGACCTGAAATGTGCTTCCCACAGCTCGTAGCTACAGCTCCTGCCCCTAGATCACTGAAAATCGCAGTAGAGTCACTGGGACCTTGATTCCTGTGTCTCTCACCTGGACACACCCCCTGACGGCTCCTTCTTCACCTGGATCCCCAGGGAAGATAAAGTAATTATTTAATTACAGGTTACATTAAGTATTAAAATATACATGTATTTTTACTTAAGTACTTTGATATAAGAACATAAGAACTGCCATACTGCGACAGACTGAAGGTCCATCAAGCCCAGTATCCTGTTTCCAACAGTGGCCAACCCAGATCACAAGTACCTATCAAGATCCCAAATAGTAAAACATATTTTATGCTGTTTATTTTAGGAATAAGCAGTGGATTTCCCCATGTCATCTCAATAATGGCCTATGGACTTCTCTTTTAGGAAAATATCCAAGTCTTTTTTAAACTCCGCTAAGCTAACTGATTTCACCATATTCTCCGACAAAATTCCAGAGTTTAATTATACGTTGTGTGAAGAAATATTTTCTCCGGTTTGTTTTAAATCTACTAAGTAGTAGCTTCATCGCATGTCCCCTAGTCCTAGTATTTTTGGAAAGAGTGAACAAGCGATTCACATCTACCCTTTGCACTCCACTCAGTATTTTATAGACCTCCATCATATCACCCCTGAGCCAGCTCTTCTCCAAGCTGAAAAGCCCTAGCCTCTTAGCCTCTCCTCATAGGGAGGTCATCCCAAATCTTTTTATCATTTTTGTTGCCCTTCTCTGTACCTTTTCTAATTCCGCTATATCTTTTTTGAGACCTAATATTTTGAATAACTTGGGGGGTTACTGGGATCTGTGATAGCTTCAGGAACTAAGGACATATATGATACCATTTATGTGTACTTTAGAACAGGCTGTACATTGGGTAGAGAATGACACGGTGACAAAATTCATCATCGTCCCCGTCCCCGCGGATAACCGCGGGAAACCATCTTCATGTCATTCTTTAAGGAGAGAGGGAAGAATCAGAGTATGAATGGCCACAACCACTGACCCACAAGTTTTGCTTTGAAGAATGCTGGTGTAGAAGGACTGAGGTTGAAACAGACACTACAGAATGACAGTCTCTGGTATCCAGAGCAGATATTGTGATGTCATAATGCCTCATTCCACCAGTGCCTAAGAGCCAATCACATCAGTGATGTCACAATGGCTTCATTATCCTTGGCTCACATAAGAATCAGAGCATGAATGGCCACAGCCACTGACCCGCAAGCTTTGCTTTGAAGAATGCTGGTGTAGAAGGACCGAGGTTGAAATAGACACTAGAAAATGACATGGGATTATTTCCGCGGTTATCCGTGGGGACGGGAACGGTGATGAATTTTGTCACCGTGTCATTCTCTACATTGGGGGACTACTCCTAACAAGATGCAGGATTTGAGGGACCCTCCTCCCAGAACCTTAAACCCCCTGCGAAGCCCAGGTAGATTTAACATTATAATTTTTTAAATAACCTCTATTTACATTTCATATCTCCTTCAGCAGCCCAGGTCCTGAATGGAACTTCTTTTTGAGGGACCAGGCTGCCGCAACACCCTTTAATTCAATAGCAGACAGAGAGGCAGTAACCACTTCTACCTGACACATTCATTTCACACTGGAAACAAAACTAACTGAAACATACAGTAAACTAAATAGGCCCAAAGGCTGAGGCTTAAGCATATACGAGGGGCCGCTGAAATATTCTCAGCCCAACCTGCAAAGTTGGGGCTTTCTCCATCAAGGGCTATGCACTTAATCCAGTGATTTTCTTCTTTTTTCAGTCTGTATTTTTCTCCTAGGACAAGCAGGATGAGTCAGCCACATATGGATGTTGTCCCAACAGCTCCCAATTTGCGGATAAGCTCTCCAATAGCTCAGAGAGATTTTTTTTTTTTTCTCTGAGCACGTGAAGTGCCCGGGCCCCACTGGGCATGCCCGAGCCCTACCCATTTCCCCCCGCTTCCCCCTAATCCCCAGTCTTTAGTTTCCGCCCGGGAACCAAAAAAAAAAAAAAGTGGGAAATCACTAGACAAAGTGCATAGCCCTTGATGGAGACTGTGCCAACTTTGCTGACTGGGCTGAAAACTTTTCTGCGGCCTCTCATACTATACTCTATACTCCACCACACGACCACACACTCTCTTAGGGTCTCTGACACATGTAGGGGGCAGGCAGAACCAGTAAAAGGAGATACTGTAACCAAATGCTAACACCCCCCTCTCTGTATTGAACTAGGATGGTCTGGAATGCATGAGCATACTGGGCTAGTGAAGGTCCTGAAAGGATTCTTACATATCCATAAAAAGGCCTTTGTATAATTCTGGCAGATGTGGGGGTACGGTGTGACTTGTATTGCACGGATTTTAGGCACCAAGAGGGCATCTTTTGCGCTTATCCTACACGCAAAAGTAGAAGGAGTAGCTTAATGGTTAGTGGCCTGAGAACCTGGGAACTGGGTTCAATTCCAACTGCAGCTTCTTTTGCCCCTGGGCAAGTTACCTAACCCTCTATTGCCCCTGATAGAAAAAAACAGATTGTTAACCCAGTAGAGCTGGTGGGTACCCAATATTTTTCTTACCGTTTTGTTTTATTTATTTATTTTTGCTTCTTTTTAAAAATATTCTTTGTGTTATTTAAAAGTAAACCAAAAGGACCAAACAAACTAAAGACATAAACATGTGTGCGGACCTCGGATCTCAATGCCTCAGAGCTTGGAAATTAATTCCAGTGCTGTACAATTGGATGATGGGAAATTAATTCCAGTGCTGTACAAACTGGTGCCTGCTGAAACACCAGTGGGATAAAAATCAGATTAATTACAGAACAGATTTTGCTTCGCCCTTATTGCTGTAAATGTCCTTTATTAAATACTGGCTGAAAGCGCCAGACACGCCAATGTAATTTTGAAAGTTCGCTGTAATGTCGCTGTCTGTATACAGTCTCTTCCTTTGGTAAACCGCTTAGAACTGTTTGTGGTATGGCGATATATAGAAATAAAGTTATTATTATTATTATTTCTACACAGAAACAGAACCAAAGTGTCTTCATTTCTGTCGCAACTGGATCAGCCTCACTATGAACGAAGGATGCCTCATCCTGAGTCACTGCTCTCCTTGAATTCTATGGAGGAAGGCTGTAAATGAAAAAGAATTACTAAGAGATGAGAGAAAGCTATTCCTCTCGGTGTCAGGTCAAAAGCGCGCCAGGACAAAGGCGCGAGCAGACAACTGAGCGCAGCGCAGAGGTGCGCGCCGAAGAAAAAGACTGTTTTTAGGGGCTATGACGGGGGATGTGGGGGGGAACCCACCACTTTACTTTATACAGATCGTGCCGCATTGTGGGGGCGTTATGGGGGGTTTGGGGGGTTGTAACCCCCACATTTTACTGAAAACTTAACTTTTTCCCTGTTTTTAGGGAAAAAGTTACATTTTCACTAAAATGGGGGGGTTACAACCCCTCAAATCCCCCACAACGCCGCCGCGTTCTGTATTAAGTAAAGTGGGGGGGGCTCCCCAACAAAAACCCCCATCGCAGCCCCTAAAAACAGTTTTTTTCTTCGGCGCGCGCCTCCGTCTTGCGCTCAGTTGTCGGCGGGCGCCTTTGTCTTCCGCGTTACTGTCTATGAACCATTCCTCTGTATCCCAGGACATTCAGAAACAATCGCAGGCATCTTCACTGAATGAGTCCTCCGGGATCTGCTGTCCTTAGAGGTCCAGGTAAAGCTCCAGAGTGCCCCACACTTCATATACTCGGGCACTGAAAAGAGAGATGTTTGAGTATCCAACGAACGCCACTTGCTCTCCGGTTTGCTGAGCCACTGTTTATTGCTGCTGGTAACACACCAGTTTGTATTTCTCCACAGCTCATCGCCTCCCAAGTGCGGGGAACAGTGGTGTTTATCCATCGCTCAGAGGATATTGACTCTGAACTTCCTGCCTTTCTGAAGGTGGTGACTGGCTGCCACTAGTAACAGAGGAAGCATTAAGGAACGCTTCAATAGAACCTTGGAGACATTAACTCAGATCTGAGCAGAAACAGAACAGAACATGATTATGAAAAGGAAATTGAGAGCAAGTGAGAGAAAAAAAAAAAAGAGGGGAGGAGGCAGGGGGAGAGAAAGAGATGAAGAAGGGAGGGAAGATGGGGAGAATCAACTAAACTGTGGTTCAGTGAATAAGGCTCAGGCTCCCAATGACAACGGCAGACAATACATTTATATCACAACATTATCGGCTAAGATTGGAATGCAGCAGCCCATTAATATCACCTACAAAGCCCGGAAATTGTTTAGATTTATTTAGAGATAATGCTATTCAGCTCTCTTTAGAAGCAAATCAGAGCAGTTTACAATGATTATAGTACAAAAAAACTAGGAAAACCTTTGTAGCATCGTTAAGAAATATGAAATTGTAAAAACACAGAGCAGTTTATACACACCAGACCTAATCTAATACAAAAGCAAACCAAAATAAAGCAATGCTTTCTCTGAGCAGAGGACTAGCCTAATAGAGCAGAAGGCTGGGATTCAAATCCCATGGCAGTTCCTTGTGGCCTCAGGCAAGTCACTTAACCATTAATTTATTGGGATACAGTAATGGCAACCCATTCCTGGATCATACCAAGAAAAATGGGGATGGGGGGGGGGGGGGCAGGGGTCCCAAATTGTGCAGTGCTAGGAGTCAACTGACTTGAGGGCACATCTAGAGTGTCTTCTGTGGTCTCCTCAGGTTATCTAGCCCTCCAGATAAGCCAATACAAAAAATACATTCTCAAACCTTTTAAAATTTAACTCTTTACACAAATATTGTTGAAGGAAATTCCAATGTGCTGTGGCCAGATAATAAAACGCAGCCTGTCTGGTAGAATCCAATCTAGTGCAAGCTGACATAGGGCAAACAAGACAATGTCCAAAAAGTGGCATAAAGGGGCAGTTGGTCAATTTTTTCCCCAAACCTTCCAAATCACTATTCTTGAAACCTATTTTGTAGATGGATTGCTATGCAGTTTGTCTGAAGTGTGTCTAAATCTCAAGGGGGTGTGCTGGAGGTGTATTTTGGGTTGGAGTAGGATGGGCTTATCATTTGGATGTTTTTCTGCAATAATAGAACATTGTAGAGTATGTCCAGGGCACAATTTGGATGTTTGAGGCTATACTTGTTTTTCTTAATAAGTACCAAACGAGTGCCCAAACTGATCACATGACCACTAAAGGGATGAAAGCATGACCCGCCTTATTCCACCAGTGGTTACTGACTCCTCCCACCTCCCAAAGATGTGCATAAAACAGTACACACTTGCCTGTATGACAGCTGCAGATATTATGGCCAGTCCTAGCAGTGGCGCACCAAGGGCGGGATGGGGGGGGTGAACCACACAGCCACAGCCGGGTCTGGAACCTCCTGGGACCTGCACTTCAGCACGGCTGCCGGTCCACCCCCGCGGCCAAGAAAAAGGCTAAGAAACTGGCGGGAGCGGCGAAAGCGTCCTTTAAGGAACACCCTCCCGATCTGGCTCTATCCCGCCCCCTTCGTGACGCCACCAGACAGCGTTCTCAGCCATTTTATCACACACTAAATATTAGCGTGCGCTAAACGCTAACACGTCCGTAGACTATATCAGATGCATTAGCATTTAGCGCACAGTAAAACGGCTAGCGCGCCTTAGTAAAAGAGGGGGATGGTAAGACTTTTGTGCAGACTGGACGGATCACTCGGGTCTTTATCTGACATCATTTACTTTGGGGTCCTTTTACGAAGGCGCGCTAACCAATTTAGCGCATGCTAAAGATTAGCACATGTTAAATGCTAACGCACTCATTATGTTCTATGGGCGCATTAGCCTTTAGCGGGCGTTAAATCAGTTAGTTAGCGCATTAGTAAAAGGACCCCATAGTAAATGATAGCAGATAAAGATCTGAGTGATCTGTCCAGTCTGCCCAAAAGTCTTTATTTTTTTTCCTTTGATATTTCTGCCTTAAAAGGCTGCCTGGCACTGTCATTAGGTTCCAACCTCTGGAGTTGCTGTCCAAGCTCACTCCAGCCTTTCTAAATCATCCCAAAGTATTGTAGTTCTCATCAAAGTCTTCGCCAGCCCATCCCAACCATATAGTCATATACGGTACATCAATCATGCAAGTCTATTGTTTTCCGACCCTAGTTCTTCAATTTATAGCCTTCGCCTTCTGATTAGAGATCCTCTGTGTTTGTCCCATACTTTTTTGAATTCCGTCACCGTTTTGCTCTCCACCACCTCGGGAGGGCGTTCCAGGCATCCACCACCCTCTCCATGAAAAATAATTTCCTAACATTACTCTTAAGTCTACTATCCCGTAACCTCAATTTATGCCCTTTAGTTTTACCATATTCCCTTCTCTGGAAAAGATTTGGTTCTGTACTAATACCTTTTACCTGTAAGTATTTAAACATCTGTAGTCGAGTCTCTTTCATTTGAAAGGAAACTCTGCAATGAGAGGGCATTGGATGAAGTTAAGAGGTGATAGACTCCGGAGTAATCTAAGGAAATACTTTTTTACAGAAAGGGTGCGAGATGTATGGAACAGTCTTCCAGAAGAGGTGGTGGAGAAAAAGACTGTGTCTAAATTCAAAAGGGCCTGGGATAGGCGCATAGGATCTCTCGGAGAGAGAAAGAGATAATAGTTACTGTGGATGGGCAGACTAGATGGGCCATTTGGCCTTTATCTCCATCATGTTTCTATGTTACTAAAGTTCTATGACATCACAATGCAGGTGTAAAGAGTCTTAGCCAATAGGGAGAAGAGGAGATAGTAGATGCTGTGGATGGACAGACTGGATGGACCATTTGGCCTTTATCTGCCATCATGTTTCTATGTTTCTATTTAACATCTGCTCATAAGTTATTTATTTATTTATTTTAGGTATTTATATACTGCCTAGCCAATTTATCTAAGAAGTTTACAATCAGGTACTCAAGCATTTTCCCTATCTGTCCCGCTGGGCTCACAATCTATTTAATGTAGCTGGGGCAATGGGGGGATTAAGTGACTTGCCCAGGGTCACAGGGAGCAGATTAAAAAGCACTATCATGGGGGCGTGCTCAGGCGTTCCATGGTGGTTTTAGGATTGGTACATTCTACCCCCATATTTATTTTTTTTTTAGCGCTTGGAGCATGTCTGGGGGTTGAGAGTGTGTTCTGCACTGATCGGTTAGTGGAGCTACCTTGCCGCGCAGTAACTAATTAGCACGTGGCTAGCATGTGGGCCTGTACCACCTAGAAAATAGGTGTCAGTAAGTGCTCATGTGCAAATGGCCATCTGTTAATGGGAAAATGAGCAGAAACCAGAGTGGAATTGTCCAGATCAGAATGATGTGCATTAAAAAAAAGTGTCCTTCAACTCATCTGATAATATGAAGATCTTTATTCCTCCAATATCACAATGTTACATTCAACGACTCAACGACTCGACATGTACATGTTTCGGCCAACAGGTCTGCCTCAGGAGTCTTAAAAGTCACGAATGATGAATGATGATATTCGAAATATACTGCCACTCAAACTGATTTAGCCAAAATTCATTCAAAAAGGAGTGTCATATCTCGTGTGATATGAATGCTGCCATCTAACACCAAGCGTCTCGCTCCTAAATTGTACTGTGTTTTGGACTCATGTCCCCCAGAAATTATGAAAGCAGCTCCATTAGATTTTAAACTATCTTTGCTGAATTATTTAACCGATAACTTAAAAAATGGTAAATTCCTCACTAATAACGGTCATATCATAATAACCCCAGTTCCAAAGAATTGTAAAGAATCATCAGCATTAGTAACCAACTACAAACCAGAAGCATCCATCACTTTTATTGTAAAAATCATGGAAGGATTGGTACATGCCCAATTGATGGAATATCTTGATCAGTTCTCTCTCCTACATGAAACTCAATCTGGTTTCATAAGAACATAAGATCACCGGATCAGACCGAGGTCCATCTTGTCCGGCGATTCGCACACGCGGTGGCCCATTTAAGTACACCTTTTAGGAGACCCGGATTTCCCGTATCCCTCAATATGGTTTTCAAGAAGATGTGCATCCAACTTGCGCTTGAAACCCAGAACAGTAGTCTCTGCCACAACCTCCTCCAGGAGAGCATTCCAAGCGCCAACCACTCGCTGTGAGAAACAGAACTTCCTGACGTTTGTCCTGAACCTGCTGCCACTCAGTTTCAGGCTGTGACCCCGTGTCCGTGTGACTTCCGAAAATGTTAACAATGCTGCTTCCTGGTCTATTTTATCAAATCCTTTTAATATTTTAAAAGTCTCTATCAAATCCCCATGCAGTCTTCTCTTCTCGAGGGTGAACAGTCCCAGTTTTCTGAGACGTTCTTTGTAGCTCAAATTCTCCATACCTTTGACTAGTTTTGTGGCTCGCCTCTGCACCCTCTCCAGCAGAGTTATATCCTTCTTAAGGTATGGAGACCAGTGTTGGACACAGTATTCCAAGTGAGATCTGACCATTGCTCTGTAAAGTGGCATTATGACCTCTTCCGATCTACTCGTGATCCCCTTCTTAATCATGCCCAACATCCTGTTTGCTTTCTTCGCCGCCGCCACGCATTGAGCTGAAGGCTTTAGGGTTCTGTCTATCAGTACCCCCAAATCCCTTTCTTGTTCGCATTTGGCTAATGTCACCCCCAACATCTTATACTCATGTTCTTTGTTTTTCTTTCCGAGATGCATCACCTTGCATTTGTCTATGTTAAAATTCATCTGCCACTTTTTCGCCCAAGTTTAGATCCTTCTGGAGTTCCTCGCAGTCCCCTAGAGTTCAGACCTTTGTTTAGCACTGAGACAGTAATTGCGGCTATCTTGGATAATTTACGGTTCTTGTTTAGTAAGGGCCTTAATGCCCTGGTCATGAAATTCGATATGAGCTCTGCCTTTGACTTAGTGGACCATGGGAAACTGTTACAATGCTTAGATGCAATTGGTATCAGAGAAGAAGTGTTAGACTGGTTTCGAGGCGTCCTTATGTCCCGTACCTATCAAGTACGTTTTAATTACGATCTCTCTGATACCTGGAGCAATCCATCTGGTGTGCTGCAAGGGTCACCATTGTCCCCAATGTTTACATGTCGTCATTAGGTGCACAGCTAACCCAGCTGGGAATACAATTTAGTTATGCAGACGACGTTACAATCATTATCCCATTTGCTATTTCTCTCTCGGAAATCACTCCTAAGGCAACAGAAGTACTAAACTCGCTGGAGCAAACTGAAGCTTAATTCAGAAAAAAACAAAATTTTTTGTTGCTTCGCCACACCCATTTGACACTAAAACATCACTGTGCATCAATAAACGTAGTTATCCCATCCAACCCACTATGAAGATATTGGGTGTAACATTGTACCAGAGTCTAACCATGAAAGACCAGGTGGACTCCTTAGTTAGAAAGGGTTTTTTTTTACTCTCTGGAAGCTTCGGTCCATTAAAGCATATTTCGATGTCTCATCATTTAGAATCCTAGTACAATCCCTTATACTGAGTCAACTAGATTATTGCAATATCGCCTACCTGGCAATTTCCCAGAAGAATATGCGGCGATTACATTTGGTGCAAAATGCGGCAGTCAAGCTAATTTTGGGGTTGAAGAAGTTCGATCATATAACACCTTCCTACCAACTTCTGCATTGGCTACCGATGGAGGCACGCGTGAAGTTTAAGTTTGGATGCTTTTGCTTTAAGGCACTATTCAGTTTAGCCCCTAAATATATAACTGACCTCTTCTCTTTCTCAAGCAAAAGACATAAGAGAAGCTCACACTCGAATTTTGGTTCCCCACCGGTTAAAGGATGTAAATTTAAAAAACACCATCAACATCTTCTCTCACATCAAGAGGCATTATGGGGCAAAGATCTGGAACAATTGCTCACGCCTACTACTTATGGGGAATTTAGAAAACACCTAAAAACATACCTGTTCCTGAAGTATTTAGGCAACTAACCTGCACAATCCTACTCCACAATAACTGATCTCTCGTGCTGTTAATAACTAGCTTCTAACCTTGTTAATTCTAATTAATTTGTAACATCTTTTAACCATTGTAAACCGCTTAGAACTTCTTGGTCCTGCAGTATATAAACTGTTGTTATTATTATTATTAAAAAGCGACCAGGAAAAAGATCATGTCTTGAGGGAATACAAATCATCAACAGAACTTAGGAATTGTCCTTGTTATTGTCTTTTCAGTACTTTGCATTTTATTGTTATTATAACCATTATACATATTGCTCTTTTTCATTTTCAATTACTTTCAGGATGGGTCAAATGTAGGAATTAAGGTTTGGGCTGGAGCAATTACATGTGGGGATTTTGAAGTCATTTCTCCTGCTTCTGCCTGGTTTTCCCTGCAGAGTGTGTGGGTGGGGTGAGAGGGGGAACCTCTTACCCCCCCTCCTTTTTATGAACCTGCAATAGCAGTTTCTAGCGTGGGGAGCCACGCTGAATGGCCCGCGCTGCTCCCGATGCTCATAGGAACTCTATGAGCGTCGGGAGCAGCGCAGGCCATTGAGCGCAGCTCCCCACGCTAGAAACTACTATCGCAGTTTCGTAAAAGGAGGCCTTAGTGGTACCATAAACTTGGCAGTTATTGAAATGAAACGTCTCAAGGATTTTCCTTTGAAAAAAAAAAAACAACAACCCTTGCAGGTCCACTAATACCAAGTACCTGCAGGTCTGCAAGCTCTGCTGACTTTCTGGAAATGATCCTCTTTATTCATAATTTTGGCAGCACATGTACAAACAGTTATATCAACCAAGTTTCCTGAATCTGAATCATTACTTTCTGCCTCTTACGGCACTTGTGTATTCTGATCTCGCTAATGAATCTTCTTTTTTTCCGTACTGGTGGCAGTGAGTGCTTTGGTACATGAGTAGCTGTGTGCAACCAGGAGATTTCCCTTGACAGAAGATGCAAGCGGTGCTTGCTTTCTCCTCATCTTCCTTCTCCCTGCTGGCGAGAAGCCAGCATCTTCCCTCTCTTCCCGAGTAGAATCTGCCACGGAAAAGTGATGAATGGGTAAAGCTCTGAAGACTGTGCTACAAAACAAAGCCAGGAAATTGTCTGGTGTCAGATTCCACCTAAACGCAATTAGTCAAGGAAAGTGCAACAGGTATATAACATTGGACAGGAGCTGTGAATAAAACTGTCTATAGAAAGCATAAAGTAGATATCTCGCATGATGTAGCTAAAAACTGGACTGAATATGTCTCTTCTTTCCACAGAGCTGGTGTTTTGCACCTCTGGGGCATTTCTATAAAGGCTGTGGTTTTTAACCCAGTCCTAAGAGTACACCCAGTCACTTTGGTGTTCAAGTTATCTTCAATGAATATGCATGAGATAGCTTTTTATACTAAAGAGACAATGCATGCAGGGGCGTAATAAGGGGAAGGAGCGGTCTGCCCCAGGCACCATCTTGGTGAGGGCTCATGCACCCATTCTTATCTCGCCCCCCCTCCCCTCTGTCGTGCATGCACGACTCTTCCCCTGTACCTCTGTAATGTTTCTGGCACGAGCAGCAACCCTCAAGCTGCTGCCACGCCAGTGTTGGCTCGTCCTCTGATGTCACTTCCTGGACCCGCACCTAGGAAGTGGCATGGAGGAAGAGCCGGCTCTGGTGTGACAGCAGCTTGGGGATTGCTGCTCCTGCCAGGAACATTACAGACTTACAGAGAAAGGAAGCGGGTGAGCGCACGACAGAAGGGGGCAGGGAAGGAGCATCTAGAGGTGGGGGTGGAGAAGAGGGGAGGGGCACACCTCTCCAGGCGCCTCTCACCCTCGTAACGCCACTGAGTGCATGCAAATCTATCTCATTCATATGCATTGTAGATCCCAAATGGTGGGTGTGCCCAAGAAGCACTGCTATAAAGGGCACCTATGTTTAAGCACCTAGGCCCTGATTCTCATAGGGACGCAAAAAGTTAGGCAGCAGTAGGCGTCCTACTGCCGCCTAATGTAATTGGTTTAATTGGCAATGAATGATGCGGTAATTGACTGTGTCATTTAAACCCAATTAAAAACTAATTTGCAAAAAATGTAGGTGCCTGTCCAACGAAGTCAAAGTGGCCGAGGCGTGCGCGGGAAGTGACCTTGGGCGCCAGTAGGAGCTCCTGTGAACTCAATTCTCATGTAAATAAAGTAGGCACTAGAAATATAGGTCAGTAAAACCTTCCCTACATTTCTGGCATCTACTTTACACGTGGCCACAATTCTGCATGCATCTGGAGCCTATTTTATAAAAGAAGGTAGGCGCCTACTTTATAGAATACTAGCGTCATGGGCAAAATGTGTGTATAATTTAGGCATGACCAATTACACCAGCTATATTGCTGTTGTAAATGTTTGTACTTAGTTTACTAAAAATGCATAAAAAAACATAGAAAATCATGATGGCAGATAAAGGCCAAATGACCCATCTAGTTTGAGCATCCGCAGTAACCTTTATCTCTTTCTCTCTTCGAGATATCCCAAACGCCTAGCCCAGGCCCTCTAGAATTCAGTCACAGTCTCTGTCTCCATCACCTCTTCCGGGAGACTGTTCCATGTATCTGCCACCCTTTCTGTAAAAAAAGTATTTCCTTATATTACTCCGGAGCCTATCACCTCTTAACTTCATCCTATGCCCTCTTATTGCAGAGTATCCTTTCAAATTAAAGAGATTTGACTCATGTGGATTTATGCCACATAGGTATTTAAATGTCTCTATCATATCTCCCCTCTCCCACTTTCCCTCCAAAGTATACAGATTGAGATCTTTAAGTCTGTCCCCATACGCCTTATGATGAAGACCACACACCATTTTAGTAGCCTTCCTCAGGACCGACCCCATCCTTTTTATATCTTTTTGAAGGTGCGGCCTCCAGAATTGTACACAATATTCTAAGTGAGGTCTCACCAAAGTCTTATACAGGGGCATCAATACCTCCTTTATCCTACTAGCCATGCCTCTCACTATGCAACCTAGCATCCTTCGTCACCTTTTCAACCTGTTTGGCCAACTTAAAATCATCACATACAATCACACCCAAGTCCCGCTCTTCTGTTGTGCACATAAGTTCTTCACCTCCTAAAATGTACCGTTCCCTCGGGTTTTTGCAGCCCAAATGCATGACCTTGAATTTCTTAGCATTGAATTTTTAACTGCCAAATTTCAGACCATTCTTCAAACTTTGTCAGGTCTTTCTCCGTGTTATTCACACCATCCAGCGTGTCTACTCTATTGCAAATTTTGGTATCATCCGCAAAGAGGCAAATCTTACCCAACCCTTCAGCAATATCGTTTATAAAAATGTTAAAAAGAACAGGCACACCACTGCTAACATCTCTTTCCTCAGAGCGATCTCCATTGATCACTACCCTCTGTTGCCTTCCACTCAACCAGTTCCTGACCCAGCCTGTCACTTTAGAATCCATACCGACGGCTCTCAGTTTATTTATTAGACATCTGTGTGGAACACGGTCAAAGGCTTTGCTAAAATCTAAATACACTACATCTACATACATCCTCTATCCAATTCTCTGGGCACCCAGTCAAAGAAATTGATCAGATTTGTCTGACAAGACCTACCTCTAGTGAATCCACGTTGCCTCTGGTCCTGTAATCCACAGGATTCCAGAAACTTGACCATTCTCTATTTTAAAAGTGTTTCCATTCATTTGCATAGAGCAACACGGAAAAAATCCAACGTAGGTGTGCTGTCCAAAACACGGACCGTGTCGGGTCCCTTGGTTGGTAATAATGTTGTATATTACTGCATTCTATTTTGGTACAATAAACATTGCCTGCATCTTGTACATAGCCTGCAGTTTTTTCTTGGTTTCTTCTTTCCATTCATTTGCATACCACAGAAGTCAGACTTACCTGCCTGTAATTCCCTACTTCTTCCTTACTTCCACTTTTGTGCAGAGGGATCACATTATAGTATGTTCCTGCTCATGCTCTGCCCTAACCCCGCCCAACATTTAGGCTCAATGTTGTAGAATAATGCATCGCTGAAATGTAGACCTTTAAATTATTGCCATTTACATATGTTCTTGTCAACCAAAATTTTGACACCATCTTTATAGAATTACTGCTTTAATGCCCTGGAATTTTATGTTTCAATTTGTTTTATGATCCCTGTATATGGGTTCTAGGCTGGGGCTACCAAGCTACCTCCTCCTCTTTCTTCTCATTTTTACCAAGGGCCAGATTTCAAGTAGGAATGCCCATAGGCAAGATGGGAGACCTCCTCTGTAGCTCCACCCAAATGCTCCATCATGATCCTTCCCTCACCCGGCTGACACATCCCCTTCACCTGGTGACTGATGCCGAGTGGCAGCAAAGCAATTTCAATTACAGAGTTCAGCATGGGGCCCATGAGCCCTCTTTGACCTAGGGGCCACCGCAGGAGTGGACTGCTGGGCACGATGGTCTGACCCAGCAGCGGCAAATTCTTATGTTCTTATGTTCCAGCACTAACATGACCTGCCCTCTCCTTTCATGGGTTTCTATGGTAACAGGAGAGCTGGGTAAGCCAAGATGGCATGGCGCTGCAGGCCTTGTCAGTGCCAGAGGGTTTTCAGGCCCTGTCATTGGACTCTGCAATAGAAATCACCGTGTACCACTGCTGTTCAGAATCAACTGCTCCAGCCTCAAGCCAAGATTAGGCATGCAAACAGTGGCAGCACTCCAGTGCATATCAACATTTTGTGCTGAAGGCAGTCAAACATAAGAAAAAATAAAAAAAATAATGCATTTTGAATATTTAATGGTTGAAATGTGTCTGCTTTTTTTGTATTTTGAATAGTACAAGAGGAAATGCATTTATTTCTCTTTTCCTAGTAATGCCCTGCTTATACAGTCTAACTTTGTTGAAGTTTCTATTTTGATTTTTGTCTGCATTGTGTCTTTTGCTCGCAATAATAATAATAAAAAATACATAGTAACATAGTAGATGATGGCAGATAAAGACCCAAATGGTCCATCTAGTCTGTCCAATCTGATTCAATCTAAAAATTTGTTGTTTTGGTTTTTTTTTCTTCTTCTTACCTATTTCTGGGCAAGAATCCAAAGCTCTGCCCGGTACTGTTTTTAGGTTCCAACTACTGAAGTCTCCGTCAAAGCTCACTCCAGTCCATCTACACTCTTCCAGCCATTGAAGCCCTCCCCAGCCCATCCTCCAGTAAACTGCCATATACAGACACAGACCGTGCAAGTCTGCCCAGTTCTGGCCTTCAATATTTACTATTATTTTCTGATTCTAGATCCTCTGTGTTCATCCCACGCTTTTTTGAACTCCGTCACCGTTTTCTTCTCCACCACCTCTCTCGGGAGCGCATTCCAGGCATCCACCACCCTCTCCGTAAAGAAGAATTTCCTTACATTGCTCTTGAGTCTACCACCCCTCAACCTCAAATTATGTCCTCTGGTTTTACCATTTTCCTTTCTCTGGAAAAGATTACGTTCTACGTTTAATACCTTTCAAGTATTTGAACGTCTGAATCATATCTCCCCTGCCCCTCCTTTCCTCTAACGTATACATGTTCAGGGCTTCCAGTCTCTCCTTGTACGTTTTTTGTCGTAAACCTCCTATCATTTTCATCGCTCTACTCTGGACCGCTTCAAGCCTTTTTGTGTCCTTCACCAGATACGGTCTCCAAAACTGAACACAATTCTCCAAGTGGGGCCTCAACACCTTCTTTCTTCTATTGGTTGCGCCTCCCTTTATACAGCCCAGCATCCTTCTGGCAGCAGCCACCACCTTGTGCACTGTTTTTTCGCCTTTAGATCTTCAGATACTATCACCCTAATGTCCCTCTCCCCCTCCCAGCATATAAGGCTCCTTCCGATTGTTAATCCCCAAATGCATTACTCTGCATTTCTTTGCATTGAACTTTAGTTGCCAGGCATTAGACCATTCCTCTAACTTTTGCAGATCCTCTTTCATATTTTCCACTCCCTCTTCGGTGTCTACTCTGTTACAAATCTTGGTATCATCTGCAAAAAGGCACACTTTTCCTTCTAACCCACAGGTGTCAAAGTCGGTCCTCGAGGGCCGGAATCCAGTCGGGTTTTCAGGATTTCCCCAATGAATATGCATGAGATCTATTTGCATGCACTGCTTTCAATGCATATTCATTGGGGAAATCCTGAAAACCCGACTGGATTACGGCCCTCGAGGAGGGACTTTGACACCAACCCTTCAGCAATGTCACTCACAAACATATTGAACAGGATCGGGCCCCAGCACCGAACCCTGAGGGACTCCACTACTCACCTTTCCTTCCTCCGAGCGACTTCCATTAACCACCACCCTCTGGTGTCTGTCCGTCAACCAGTTTCTAATCCAGTTCTCCACTTTGGTTTCTAACTTCAGCCCTTCAAGTTTGTTCAAGAGCCTCCTATGAGGAACCGTGTCAAAGGCTTTGCTGAAATCTAAGTAAATTACATCTAGCAAGATCACTTCTTGCTTTATTTGTTCCAATTTTGCGAACTAAATACGAACTAAAATTTTGGGGAGAGCTGGACTAAAATATCGCTAGTACTGAGCTGACGTTTGGTTTTCTGTGTGCAACGCAGAACCCAACATGCCTCACAAGTTATACTTATAGTGCTGTTCTTTCAATCAAAATAAAAGTTAGAACAACCACCACACACACACACACACACTATAGACTTACAATGTTTATTTATATGCCATAAGCCCATAAAAGTCTTAAAACAGGAGAATTGCGCCATTCTTGTAGGATAGGACCCTGCGCGCCCGATATTTCTGCAAGACGTTTTCTTTTTCCACAAAGTTTTTAAACTTCATTATTACTGGGCACGGTCTGCGATTTCCATCCCTGCACTGCCCCAGTTGGTGTGCATGCTCCAAGCTCAAGCACGGGAGATCCTCACCCAACTGCAGTGCCGCAGGCAGCCAGGTTTCCAACCATAATCGGAGATCCCCCCTCCTTAATAGATTCTGAAATCCCTATAGCCCTCAGGTTGTTCCTACGGGTTCGATTTTCATGATCCTCCACACGGTACTGCAACTGCTGAGCAGTCCATTCCAGCAGCTGGAGTCGATTCGAGTGGGAATCCGTCATGGTTTCCTCTTGCATGAGGTGTTCCTCCATGTGCATCACCCGTGTGTTGAAGGCGGTAAGTCCATCTTTAAGCTCTTGAATAATCACCTTCAGGCCAGACATTATATCATCAAAGATCGCAGTTAAATGCTGTTTAAGTTCCAGGAGGGCTGCCTCCCTGAGAATCACCGGTGGTGGAGTAGCTGCTAGTTTTACGGCCAGCCCGTTTTCTGCCGCCATCTTAAGTGCAGGCTTACAGGGTGCAGTGCGATGACTTTGGGATCCCTTATGCGGCATAACCCGTCCAGAATATCAGCTGAAACGCGGATAAAAGCTCACCGCATGAAAGAAATGTTTGCACTAGTTTGGAAAGGGTGCGTGCACGGGAAAGCAGAGATATTTCCAGAATTGGTAGCACGGGTCCCAGAGCTGCTCCTCGGGGCGTCTTATTTAGATCGTGCACATCACGTGACCCCCCCCCCCCCCCGATAATTGACTTCTTAACAAGAAATTATTAGCGTTACTTGGATTTAATTTAAAATTATGTGCGAGATCTGTGCCTAAAACTTAGGTGTGGGGCCAAAAGCAGGACATGGAAATTGGACGGTCATGGGTGGATCAAGGGCATTCTCAAAGTTATGTGTGAAATTATAAATTTCTGCGCCCAGTGTCATAGTAAGGGGGGGTGGGCGCCAGCACTCGTCCTCCTCTCCACCCCTCCCCCAATCCTTCCCACTCCTCCTCCCACCACGTGTACGCTTTCACTTCCCTTCCTCCACCGTACCTCTGGCTTTTCACTGGTGCAAGCAGCAACTCCATCCTGCTGCTTGTGCCAGCATCAGCTCTCCCTCTGACATCACTTCCAGGGCCTGCCTATACGAAATGACATCAGAGGGAGAGCCGACGCTGATGCGGGCAGCAAGTTGGCGATGTTGAACACACCAGGAAAGTTAAAGAGGTACAGGGAAAGGGAAAGGTGCGTGTTTGCTTGGCCAGGAGGGGGGGAGGAGGGAGGGCAGGGAAGGAGCAGGAGGGGGGAGAGGCCACCAACCTGGACACCTCTCACCCTCACTACGCCACTGTATGTGCCTAAGATTAGGTTTGAGGTCCCGCCTAAAGTTAGGCACAGCTCCTGAGCTTAAGTGTTATTCTATAAACCATGCCTAACTTTAGACACCGTTTATAGAATAGCACCTACACCTTTTTTGGCACCAATGTTTTAAGATGTAATATATAGAATTCAGTCCTATATGTAAATATTTCATGCATTTTCATTTTGTGAGTTATTCTGTAGGAGGAGACAGCATACAATTATGGAGCATAGCATAACCTGATTATTATTTATATAGTACCAGCTCTCTCCCCATGTCTCTCTCGCTCTCTCTTTGCTCTCTTTTTCCTGATCTGTGAAGCTCTGGTAAGTACACAAATGGGAATAAAAGGAGCTCATTAATTTCTATAAAGCAAACAAGGGGCCAGAAAACATGGAATTAAATTGTTAACATTTATGAAACCAGCATGAGAAATAATTCATTGCAACAGATTATTAATTTATTATTGAATTAATTGTTTATTTATTATGACACCCATGTCAGAGTATACTGCACGAATGTAACTTAGAACACAATGAATTATAAATTAGAGGAATCATTAACACCAGGGTCAGTGACTTGAAAAGCAGAGAGGGAAGAAAAATCATTCTGTTTATAGGTGAGTGCGAAAAATCCTTTAAAATGAGAACAAATATTACATAGAGTGCTTCTGGTAATCAGTATCAAGCCAAAGAAGCCCAGCAGATTCAAGATTAGCAAAACTACAATGTGGAATGCTGGGGAACGAGTAATGAATAAATTACAGTAAAAGCATTTTGAAATGATTAATTAGAGACAGAATTGTAATCTGTCTGTACTTTCTTTCTAGCTCAATGTTTGAACCTGCTGGCATTGTAAAAATATAGAGCGTGACAGTAGATAAACAGGACAATTTTAATAGGCAATTCCTCAGATGAAATAGTATTTATGCTGAGAAATAGGCTTTTATAAAAATTTCTCTCCTTGTTTAAATGTAAAAAAAAATATATGCCTATACTCTGTATCACCATCGGGTCACCTGTATATAGGTGAGGCATTCCTGGGAGCGGGTTTGAGAAGTGGTTCAGTCTTTACATGAATACTTTTGAAAGTGTGCTGTTTTGAAAATTCAACTGTATCCCCACAGGAAAAGGTATACAAGTCATGTTTATGGATTTATGCAAATTGTATAATGTCCTTAAAGGTCGCAAGGGCTTATCTAGACTCTGTCCATCTTTCCTTCCTGCTGCAAGCTCACAAAGCCTCCGTAACATAGTAGATGGCAGCAGATAGATCCCTCAAGTCTGACTAACAAGATAAATTCATAGCTTAACATATGAAGCAATACTGCATAGGCATACTTGATCTTGATTTCCTCCTTCCCATTTTCAGGGCACAGACTATAGAAGCCTGTCCAACATGCGCCTTGTTCTCCAACTACGGAAGCTGTAATCGAACTCCCACTCCAGTCCATCCAATTGTTCTCAACCTTTTTATATTGTAAGCTTCCCTGAAACAAGAAAAGCTTAGTTGCTTACCTGTAATGGGGGTTCTCTGTGGTTAACTGGATAATGCAGACACACTTGGTATTTCCTTGTTGGTAGCCTGTAAAGCGGAACAGCCCTCTCTAGCTTGTTGAAATTCTTTTCCTCCAATTGGCAGTCTGCATTCCTCCGACCTTGCTGGCGTCATAGGAAAACATAGAAACATGATGGCAGATAAAAGGCCAAATGGCCCATCCATTCTGCCCATCTGCAGCATCCACTATCTCCTCCTCTCCTTAAGTGATCTCACGTACCTGTCCCATGCTTTCTTGAATTCAGACACAGTCTTTGTCTTCACCACTATTGCATGCATCTTTTTTTTTATATATATCTTTATTAAATTTTCCAACTACAATTGTGTATACAAATAATTCTTATTTGGGTTGGCCCCATCTTATCTTGTTGCTCATTTTAGATTTTTTTATATGTAAAAAAATATATACGTAGAACCGGCTGGTTTTATTTTCCTTCAGTGAAAGCGTGCCGTTTTAATAAATTTTTAGATAGGACTCTGGTGTTTCAAGCAGGAGTAATGAATACAAGCTTGAATGTTCTTATTACTCCAGCCCTCACTTATCAGCAATTTCGGAAAGATTTTAAGACCTACCTATTTAAACAGTACAATACTTAATAGATATCAATATCAATTTGATAAATGGATTTTTATTATGTTTATGGAATAAGGCTTACAGAAGCTTATCTATTTTAGTATAAATAATCTGTATTATGCATACTTTGTTTGAATGAGTTAGGGTCGTACTTTGTTAATTAGCATCTTTTATTGAATTGTGTTATTTCCTTCTATAAGACACTGTTATCTGGCTCTATATTTTAAATACTTTGTAATTTATTGTGTAAACCGCCAAGAACTGATGGTGTGGCGGTATACAAAAATAAACTATTAATATTAATTCACGTACATATAATATTTCAAGAAAAGCACAATAAACTTACATATAGTAATAAGCAATTATTTTCCTCCCACCCTCCCACCTATTAATCAAGAAAGTAAATACCCACAAGAAACTATTTAAAAATTCCCCCAAACAATTCCAGTATCAACCCCTCCCCTCTCCCTCCCCTGGATATGTATGTTTAGCTGGGACTATGGATCATTTATTATACTATTATCCCTTGATACTTAAATTTTGGAGATCTATCTGGGATCAAGTGAACAATATATTGGAAAATCCAATGGCATTGATGCACAATACCATCCTATCTGGTATGTTAATGAGAACTAAATGTCAAATATCTGCTAGGAATAACAAACTTCTCTTTGTAATGACAGGGGTTGCCATACAACTTATTTTGAAGAATTGGAAGAATTGGGATAGGTTAAATTACACTTTCTGGTGGAATCCCTTTGTTATACTTTTAAAATGGCTATACAGCAGGGAAGGTACAAGAAATTTATGGATGTTTGGGAGCCATTGACTAAATTTTGTAAGGAATAACTGACTTTATTTTACTGACCTTTCAACATATTGCATGCATCTTGAATTCAGACACAGTCTTTGTCTTCACCACCTCTACTTGGAGGCTGGGACCCTATCACCTCTTAACTTTATCCTATGCCTCTCATTCAAGAGCTTCAGTTCAAATGAAAGACTCATCTCGTGTGCACTTATGCCATATAGGTACTTACTATAATGAAAATAGCAGGAGAAAAGTAATCATAAACTACAATTTCAAATTTTTCAACATTAAAATTCTCAACAACACGGAAAAATCTCACCAAAAATCAAACAATGTAAAAAAAATATATTACTAAAATAGATAGTGCTCAGTATAGTATACCAGCCAGGATAGCGATGGCATATAAAAACATTGCACCTGAATCTCTACCAACTAGACTGGAACAGAACATACACAGGTAAGGCTAGACGCAAATAGGGCATTGGTCTTTGACCTAAGGGCCGCCGTGTGAACAGACTGCTGGCACAATTGACCACTGGTCTGACCCAGCAGTGACAATTCTTTTGTTCTTATGTTCTTTGGCTGGTATTTAGTCAAAGACAATTTGATATTGGCTTTCTTCTAGATTTTAGGCAGCTATTTGAAAATAATACATAATATTGAAACATACACATCCAATATTGACAGAGAAATAACAGAGGATCCAGTTCTCTGCCCATTGTTTTTTTATTTACCCAGGGAAGCTCATCCAGGTAGTAGCACCTGCTTTCCGGATAAATGCAACTAACTGGGACAGAAATCATTATAGACCAGTGGTCTCAAACCCGCGGCCTGAGGGCCACATGCGGCCCGCCAGGTACTATTCTGAGGCCCTTGGTATGTTTATCATAACCACAGAAGTAAAATAAAACAGTTTCTTGATCATATGTCTCTTTAGCTATAAATGACAATATTATTATTATTAAGACTTAGCCAAAAGGAAAGATTTATAAACTATAAAGAGTTTTACCTCATGCAAAATTGTCATTTCTTTAATAAGACATTAACTATTTTTCTGAGGCCCTCCAAGTACCTACAAATGCAAAATGTGGCCCTGCAAAGGGTTTGAGTTTGAGACCACTGTTATAGACCATCCCGGTGCTGTCTGGATAGCATCAGGGCAGTGCATATTGCGGACAGTGAAATGATCCAAATAGCGGCAATATTCAGCTGTTTGAAGTTATCTGGATAGTTATCCAAATACGAGCACTTAATATTACCATTGTCCAGGTAAATCTGGCAGCTAGCAATCTATACAGATATTCAGCACTAGGGATAGGCAGCCAAAAATTTTTTTATTTCATTTCATTTTCCATGCCATTTGCAAAACTATTATGAGGG
Source organism: Geotrypetes seraphini (assembly GCF_902459505.1). Lineage (NCBI taxonomy): Eukaryota > Metazoa > Chordata > Amphibia > Gymnophiona > Dermophiidae > Geotrypetes > Geotrypetes seraphini. The sequence goes on along the minus strand of NC_047089.1, from coordinate 217,832,088 downwards.
GTGTCGAAAAGTTCTCAGCCCGATTAACTTCCTGAATTCCAAGTGTTATTTTGCAAAGTGCCAATTTATAGAATCATAATGCAATGTTTTAACATTGTTTCAGATCACTGATTGAACCATGTCAACAAAAAGTATAGAAATTTTGAGTGTGGAACTCCGAGCAGTCACGAAGTTCCTATTCCTGCAGAAGAAACCTCCAAAAGAAATTCACGAATGTATGATGCAAACACTGAGGTCCTGTTTTATAAAGCCGCACTAGCGGCTGCTGTGCGGTAATGGCCCCGAAGCCCGTAGAGATTTAAAGGGCTTCGCGGGCTGTTGCCGCGCGGCTTTGTAAAACAGGCTGTGAGTGACAAATGCCTATCTTACTTCATGAAGTAATGTACAAACTTTCAGCATGAAGATTTTGAGACCGAAGTTGCAGCAATATCTGGGAGGCCTCAAACGGTGACAATTCCTGAAATTGTTGACCATGTCCATGACCTGATTTTTGCAGATCAGTGAATATCGGCTACAACAATTGCTGAGGCACTAGAGATATCCAGAGAACATGTTGGGTGTATAATCCACGAGCAGCTGGGTATGCCGAAGCTATCAACCAAGTGGGCGAACAAATATTTCAATGCTGACAGGAAACAATGTCAAGTGGACAGTTCCAAATTGATTTTGCAGCATTTTCAGCGAGCTGGTGGCAACTTTTTGGAATGACTAGTTACTGGTGATGAAACATGACTACACCACTATGATCCTGAGACAGAACAACAGTCCATGCAATGGTGGAACTCAGGTTCTCCAAGACCCATAAGTCAGCAGGAAAGGTCATAGCCACAGTGTTTTGGGATCAGAAAGGTGTTGTAATGGCTATCTTAATACAGAATGCTACTGTAGCTTCCTGTGCCAATTAAAGAAGGCATTGAAAGAAAAAAAAATGAGAGGGACGCTGCGGAAAGGACTTCTCTTGTTGTAAGACAATGAACCTGCACAAGGCTGGCAAAACAATAGATGTTTTGATGCAGATGGGGTTCCAGTGCATAGACCATCCACCCTACTCACCAGATCTTGCTCCATCTCACAGTTTTCTGTTTCCAAACCTTTAAAAGAGCTTGAAAGGGTGACAATTTTAGAAACATAAGAACATAAGAAGTTGCCTCTGCTGAGGCAGACCAGAGGTCCATCTTGCCCAGCGGTCCGCTCCCGCGGCGGCCCATCAGGCTTATTGCCTGAACAGTGGTCCCTGACTAATTTTATAACTTATCTCTAATCCTATCCCTATAACATAGAAACATGATGGCAGATAAAAGCCAAATTGCCTATCCAGTCTACCCATCCACAATAACCATTATCTCTTCCTCTCTCTAAGAGATCCCACGAGCCAATCCCAGGCTTTATTGAATTCAGACACAGTCTCTATCTCCACCACTTCTTCCGGGAGACTGTTCCATGCATCTACCACCCTTTCTGTAAAAACTACTTCCTTAGATTGCTCCTGAGCCTATCACCTCTTAACTTTATCCTATGCCCTCTCGTTCCAGAGCTTCCTTTCAAATGAAAGAGACTCAACTTATGCGCATTTATGCTATGTAGGTATTTCAACATTTCTGTCATATCTCCCGTCTCCCACCTTTCCTCCAAAGTATACATAATGAGATCTTTAAGTCTGTCCTCATATGCCTTATGACAAAGACTATACACCATTTTAGTAGCCTTCTTCTGGACCGACTCCATCCTTTTTATATATCTTTTTGAAGGAGCGGTCTCCAGAATTGTGCACAATATTCTAAATGAGGTCTCACCAGAGTCTTATACAGGGGCATCAATACCTCCTTTTTCCTACTGGCCATACCTCTCTCTATGCACCCTAGCATCCTTCTAGCTTTTGCCATCACCTTTCATCCTGTGTGGCCACCTTAACATCATCACATACAATCACACCCAAGTCCCACTCTTCTGTCATGCATATAAGTTTTTCACCCCCTAAACTGTACCGATCCCTCAGGTTTTTGCAGTCCAAATGCATGCCTTTACATTTCTTAGAATTCAGTTTTAGCTACCAAATTTCAGACCATTCTTCAAGCTTTGCTAGGCCCTTCTTCATGTTATTCACACTATCCAGGGTGTCTGCTCTAGTGCAGATTTTGGTATCATCCACAAAGAGGCACATCTTATCCGACAGTCCTTCAACAATATCGTTAATAAAAATGTTAAAAAGATCAAGTCCAATAACAGAAACTTGAGGCACACCACTGGTAACATCCCCTTCCTCAGAGCAATACGGTAACATCCCTTTCCTCAAAGTGATTCGGAGGTGATTGCAGCAGCGGAGCAATATTTCAGTGACCAGACATCAGACATAATATATCCCCAGAGTCAATGGGGAAGAATAATGTAGACGTGAATGTCTTTGTATCCCTTCTTTGCAACCTAGTGTGATGGCAAGGTTGATGAGATAAAGGGGGGGGGAATGTTTGGTTGGGGATGAGTCATTGGTTGGAAGCATTTTGGCGGCATTCTGTTAATCTCAGGTGGAGGTGAGGGGAAAGTTTTTTGGCCCCTCCCATTCTCCTGAAGTATGTTGGTTGAGTGTTGTCACAGCTGGTTGGTGGTGATGGTATGCCTTGCTTTATTTCAGCCAAATGACGATGTCATGATATTCGAGCATGAATATACATAATCTTTTGCATTACCACTTAAGAACGATTTGAGTGCTATGATAAAATATGAATATGGAATGCATTTGATCCAAATAGCCATTTACATCACCGCAAGGGTTTCAGAAGGCCTGAACCGGTATTTGATTTATGTATGATGGCACCATCTGGTCAAATAGTTATGAAGCTTTTATTATGTTATGAACTAGTCTTTAAGCCCGTTACATTAACGGGTGCTAGAATATATGTCTGTCTGTCTTTCTTTCTTTCTTTCTGTCTTTCTCTCTTTCCCGATGTCTCTCTCTCTCTCTCTCTCCATGACTCCCTTTTTCTGTCTGTCTTTCTGTCCCTCTCCCTGTCCCTGTGTCTTTCTTCCTTTCTGTTTGTCTCCCTCCCTCCTGTGTCTGTCTGTCATTCTTTCCCTCCATTTCCCTGTGCAGTAGTATTTCCACCCCACTTCCCTGCAACAGCATTTCCCTCCCCCCCCCCCGACTTCCCTGTGCAGCAGCAGCGGTATTTGTCTTCCCCTCCAGGTCCCTGTGCAGCAGTTGTAGCATTTCCCCCATCCCTTCCCTTCTCTTACCGCGATCTTGCCTACTCCGTTCGGCCCCTCTTCCGCGTTCTGGCCTGCTGCAATCTGGATGCTCCGGTCGGCTCCTCGCGGCTGGAGTCCTCTTCTTTGTCGGCCCCCCCTTCCCTTCCCTTCCCTTCCCACGGTCTTGAGCTTCGGTCTGGTCTGGCCTGCTCGCCTTGCCGTATTTTTTTTTGTAGTTGAAAGACGTGGCGGTGGCTCCTCTCATGATCCCCACCTGCGTCGGAAGTCCGACACAGGCGGGGATCGTGAGAGGAGGCACCGCTGCGTCTTTCAACTAAAAAATGCAATACGGCAGGGAGCAGGCCAGACCGAAAAACAGAACCGTAAGCCGCGCATGCACACTTCCTATGGGTCGCTACAGCTCACGGAAAAGCGGCGCACACATAGGAAGTGCGCATGCGCGGCTTACCGTTTTATTATATTAGATGACTGAATAGGCAACTTTTACTGTGTTTGAGATATCATAATAGGAGATGCTATAATGAATAATAAATATGGGGCCTTGTTGTTCCATAAACAATTCTGTCTGTAACTTTTGTGGTTGAAAAGAAAGAGGGGGCTATCGAAATTGTCCGTGTTTCATTTAGTTCTGTTTAATCTTCATTTTTGTTTCAGGGGCAATATCATTAACCCCCTCTTCTACAAAGCTGCGCGGTAATGGCCCCCAAACCCATAGAGATTTAAAAGGCTTCGGGGCTGTTGCCGCGCAGCTTTGTAGAAGAGGGGGTAAGAGAGTGTATTTGGATCTGGTTTTGTTAGATGATAGGGGATCATTTGTTTTCATATGCTGAAAATATTGTTAATCTTAATTCAGAGAGGAGGAAATTTTTTTTCACTCAGAGAATAGTTAAGCTCTGGATCGCGTTGCCAGAGGATGTGGTAAGAGCGGATAGCGTAGCTGGTTTTAAGAAAGGGTTGGACAAGTTCCTGGAGGAAAAGTCCATAGTCTGTTATTGAGAAAGACACGGGGGAAGCCATCGGGGGGAGGGTTATTATTATTTAAGTTTTCCATTTATAGACTTTCACAACAAACAAAATATGCCAGAGTTCCAAAACCCGTTAATGCAAAACAATATCAATTCCAATGATTTACACATTTCATATTGTACTGTTTTGTTTTTTAAACAATTTACTTCAGAAAATTGTTAGTTTTTAATGATTGCTGCTTTGGGGCATTTGGGCTAGATTCACTAAGCAAACCGATCGTGTACTGATGGGTTTGCGAGCCCTTAACAACCAGATTTCCCTCCTGCAGTATTCACGAACCTATGTAGCGATCCGCTTCCGGAGTGCGCATGCAAATGAGGGGAACTGCATGCAAAGTAGGCAGGGACGCGGTTCATTAGTCATTATTTGTAATTCCCAATCTTATGCTGGTTAATCTTTTGTAAATTTTTCTCGAGTGTGAGGTCAGATTAGATTAAATTATTTGCAGACAGTGCGCAGTTTTGGAAACTGCGCAATCTGAAAAGAAGATGCACATTAACAGCAAATAAAAAAGATACAAATGTCTTTTTTTCTGTTTGATTTTATGTGTTAATGACATGGGATATAGCACTGATGTTTTCTATGTTATTGCAATTGATAGCACATCCCTCTAGCAGCCAGCACTGAGTATCTGGGAATATTTTTAAACATTTTAAGCAATGTTTCTTTTAAACACTGACAGAGTAGTTTAAATATTGACTTGAGTGTGATTCTTGCAATCAAGGAGAATAAGAAACTCTCTTCTGACAAAGGAATGTAGTCTGGCTGCTATGGAGAAAGAACTATTAAAGATAAGGGATCTCTGAATTGTAGAATCTGTTGCAGTTATCATTACAACTGCAGACACACTTTATAATCTTTCGGAAGAAGCTGAAGACTGTTTTTCTTCAATCAATTAATACGATTACTTTGCAGGATTCCTTTTTTGATACAGGAGGGTCAAATGTCAAATTTTAATATGGCTTTTAATAACTTTGTTGAAGTGTCTTTTAAGGGATTTCATTTGAGGAATTGTTGGGGTTAAAGGAATATATTGAATCTCTTCAGGGAGGTTAGTAATCTAATATAATAAAATGCTAGGCCGCGCATGCACACTAAAAAAACGTGTTCCCTGATCCGTCGTGAAAACACGAGTGCGCATGCGCGCGTTTTACGTCATCACCTACTCTCCACCTAGCGCCACTGATCACTGTCATCACCTGCTCTCCACCTCGCGCCACCGATCACTGTTCCTCTAGACCATGCCACGCCAGGCATGTCCGCCGCCGGCCTCGAGCTCCTGGGGGCCGGCAGGGCGAGCCGCCCGGCGGTGCTGTGCTGAGGTCCCGCCTCCCGCTTCCGCCCTACATGGCGCCGCCAGACCCGGCCCTACACTGAGATCCGCGATCAGGGTTGCCATGGAAACCCCGCTGCAGCCTCGCGGCTAGGTAGGGGGACAACAATCGCGCTTATGTTCAAGCCGCCGCCACGACTCCTCTCTCGAACCGCACCAGGATCGAGAGAGGAGCTGCGGTGGGGGGCTTGTGCATAAGCGCCATTGTTGTCCCCTTACCTAGCCGCGAGGCTGCGGCGGCCTTCCTCACCCGGCTCACATTGAATCCAAGTAAACAACCGGGGCTGCCTAAAGAAACAAAGTTTCACGGTGCTTGGCCCGCCAAACAATTCCTGCTGTTGCCGAAATTTGCCCCACCGTTCCATCCCTTCCTCCATCAGGTACAGTTCAGCTCCGCCTATGTTAAAAGGAGTTGCTTTGAAATTGGAGCCCTGCCGCCACCATAACACGTTCCCTCTGCCGCGGTCCCATATGTCAGAGAAGGGGCGGGACCAAGGCAGAGGGGAACGTGCTAGGCAGTGGCAGGGCTCCGATTTCGACGCAGCTCCTTTTAACATTGGTGGATTCACTGCACCTGATGGAGGGAGGGAAGGAAAGGTGGTTGTGCGCTGTTGAGCCCCTCTTTGCCCTCAGACCCTCTCCCTAACTGCTCCCTCCTGTCTCAGACCACTGGGGGGAGGTGCCTGTCTTTAGCTGCCGGGATGGAGGGAGGGAAGAAGAAAGAAGGGGCCCTAGCAAGCGAGTTATCAAAAGCCAACCATAGCCTGGGACCCCTACATGGTATGACTAATGACCAGACAACAAAAGGTAAGAAAAATAATTTTATTTTCTGTTTTGTGATTACAATATGTCAGATTTGAAATGTGTCTTGAGGGAGGCTGCCGCTACGGCTTTGGACAGAGGGGCACCATTTTCGTGGGAGCCGGCCTTCGGAGAGGCATGGGAAGCGGGGACGGATGCGGGAGGGGCTGCTGCTGTGAAGGGCTTTGGTGGGGGAGCCAGCCAGACCGCGAGTGTGGGGACGTTGTAAGCGCGGATTGGTCAAGAAGCCGCCGCTGCCGAGGCTTTGAAATTGCTCTCCCACCGTCACTCCCTCCCGCCCCGGCTCTGCCTCTGCCCCTGCCCAGGTTCAAAAGCAGGAGACATCTAGCACCCGTTAATCTAACGGGCTTAAACACTAGTGAGATATATAATGTTAATTGTCAGGTTATCTGGGTAGATTAGAGAGATGGACACAGGTTTTGCTGTGTAACCTGCCTTGATTCCAATAAGTCGGGGGTAGGCAATTCCGGTCCTCAAGAGCCGGAGCCAGGTCAGGTTTTCAGGATATCCACAATGAATATGTATGAGATGGATTTGCATGCACTGCTTCCTTGAGATGCAAATCTATCTCATGCATATTTATTGTGGATATCCTGAAAACCTGACCTGGCTCCAGCTCTCGAGGACCGGAATTCCCTACCCCTGCAGTAAGTAATAGTGGGTTATAAATGTCAATTATTACCCTCCCCCCCCCCCTTTTTACAAAAGTGTAGTAACAGCTCTGACACTCATAAGAACATAAGAACATAAGCAGTGCCTCTGCCGGGTCAGACCACAGGTCCATCCTGCCCAACAGTCCGCTCCCGCGGCGGCCCAAACAGGTCAAGACCTGTCTGAATCATCAGAAGGGGCTCCCCTGCCACCTTGGTTTCCCATTTAAGTCCTGCCTTCCTATCGAAGTCCTAGCCCTCCGGTCTTGCACATGCACGACCTGGTTGGTTTATACTCATTTCCTGGTTAACTTCCTATACTTGTGTTACATCCCAGCTCCTCCCTCAGTATCCCACGATCCCTTTATCCTTCAGAAATCCGTCCAATCCCTGTTTGAATCCCTGTACCGTACTCTGCCTGATCACTTCCTCCGGTAGCTCATTCCAAGTGTCCACGACCCTTTGTGTGAAAAAAAACTTCCTTGCATTTGTTTTGAACCTGTCTCCCTTCAGTTTCTCCGAATGCCCCCTCGTACTTGCTTTCCCCTTCAGTCTGAAGAATCTGTCCCTATCCACCCTCTCTATGCCCTTCATGATCTTGAAGGTCTCTATCATATCTCCCCTGAGCCTCCTTTTCTCCAGAGAGAAGAGCCCCAGCCTATCCAGCCTCTCGGCGTATGAGCAGTGTTCCAGCCCTCTTACCAATTTCGTTGCTCTCCTTTGGACTCTCTCAAGTACTGCCATGTCCTTCTTGAGGTGTGGCGACCAAAACTGAACGCAGTATTCCAGATGTGGACGCACCATCGCTCGATACAATGGCATGATGACTTCCCGTGATCTGGTTACTATGCCCTTCTTTATGATTCCCAGCATCCTGTTGGCTTTTTTCGAGGCTGCTGCACACTGTGCAGATGGCTTCAGTGATGCATCCACCAGCACACCCAAGTCTCTCTCGAGTCTGCTGTCTTCCAATAATACCCCCCCCAATTTGTAGTTGAACAACGGGTTCTTTTTCCCTATATGCATGACCTTGCATTTGTCCACGTTGAAGCGCATTTGCCATTTGTTTGCCCAGTCTTCCAGCTTGTCCAGGTCCCTTTGCATGTCCTCACACTCCTCCCTGGTCCTAACTCTGCCGCACAGTTTGGTATCGTCTGCGAATTTTATAACCTCACATTTAGCCTCCTTTTCCAGGTCATTGATGAATATGTTAAAGAGTAAAGGCCCCAGCACCGATCCCTGTGGCACACCGCTCGTGACTCCCCGCCAGTCAGAATATTGACCCTTTACTCCAACCCTCTGCAGTCTACCCGACAACCAGTGCTTGATCCATCTGTGCACATCCCCTCCCACCCCGTGGTTCCACAGCTTCTTAAGTAGCCTTTCATGTGGCACCTTGTCGAAAGCCTTTTGAAAGTCGAGGTAAATGATGTCTATGGGCTCTCCATTGTCCACCCGACTGCTTATTCCCTCAAAGAAGTACAGAAGGTTCGTTAGGCACGACCTTCCCTTACAGAATCCATGTTGGCTTGTTCTCAGTAGGCCATTCCTCTCGATGTGCTCGCAAATGTCGTCCTTGATCATGGCTTCCACCATCTTCCCTATAATTGAAGTCAGGCTCACCGGCCTGTAGTTACCAGGGTCACCCCTCGATCCCTTCTTGAAGATGGGTGTGACATTTGCCAATTTCCAGTCCTCTGGTACCTCACCAGTTTTCAAGGATAGGTTGCAAACATGTTGGATTGTGCCCGCTATTTCCTGTCTTAGTTCTTTCAGAACCCTTGGGTGGATCCCGTCCGGGCCTGGTGATTTGCCACATTTTAACCTGTCTATCTGTTTGAGGACATCCTCCCTACTTACCTCTATGTGCTCTAATTTTTCATCCTGTTCCCCACTCATGAGCTCCTCTGAGTCTGGTATATTAGATGTGTCTTCGCTCGTGAAGACCGACGAGAAGAACGTGTTCAACCTCTCAGCTACCTCTTTTTCCTCCTTAATCACTCCCTTCCTGTCCCCATCGTCCAACGGCCCTACCTCCTCTCTCGCTGGTCGTTTCCCCTTCACGTAACTGAAGAATGCCTTGAAGTTTTTCGCCTCCCTGGCCAGCCCCTCTTCGTACTTCCCCTTTGCTTGTCTAACCTCCCGGTGGCATTCCTTTTGGCATTTCTTATGCGCCTGGTGATTTTCCTCCGTTGGGTCCTTTTTCCATCTCCGGAAAGATACTTTTTTGTCCTTTATCGCCCTCTTTACTTCTATTGACATCCAAACCGGGTCCTTTGATCGCTTGTTCTTGCAGCCTTTCCTGAAATTGGGGACGTACATTCTCTGTGCTTCCTGCAGGGTGTCCCTGAATAGGGTCCAGGCGCTTCCCACAGTCTCCATCCTAAAGATTTTTCTGAGCTTCCTCCCCACCATTTCCCTCATAGCAACATAGTTCCCTTTCTTGAAGTTCAGCGCAGTTGTTGCGGTCCTCCTAACTATGGGTGTCCCTCTTTCTAATGTGAATCTGATCGTGTTGTGGTCACTGTTGCCTAGTGGTCCTCCCACTTCTACCCCTCTTGCAGGCCCCCCTAATCCGTTTAGGATGAGGTCAAGAGTAGTACCCCCTCGCGTCGGTTCTTTGACTAGTTGCTCCATGAAGCAGTCCTTCACAGTTTCTACAAATCCTGTCTCCCTAGTGCAGTTGGAGTGACCCGTACTCCAGTCAATCCCTGGGTAGTTGAAGTCCCCCATCACTGTAACACTTCCAGTCTTGCACTCCTGTCTCAATTCTGCTTCCAAGTCATGTCCGACTCCCTCTGGCGTACCAGGTGGTCGATAGTACAGCCCCAGTTTTATGCCCGCACCCTTGTTTCCCGGTAATTTGACCCACAGCGATTCCAGCCCCTCTGCCTTCGTTGCCATATCCATCCCGACCGAGTGGATAGAGTCCTTTATATATAGTGCTATGCCTCCCCCCTTTTTGTGGGTCCTGTCCCTCCTATAGAGCTTGTACCCCGGCAGTGCTACATCCCATTGATTTTCCTCTGTCCACCAGGTTTCTACAATTCCAATTATATCCAGGTCCTCCCCCTTGGCCACGACTTCTAGTTCACCCATCTTGGCCGTGAGGCTTCTTGCATTTGCATATAAGCATCGCAGGTCCCGTCGTTTTTCTTCCACCTCTGCATTTACCTGGGCCACTTGCCCTTGGATTTCTGGCAGTTTTCCCGCTCTCTGTGTTTCTGCTTTACCCTCAGCCTTTACCTTCTTAGCTTTCAGCTTCCCCACATTCCTGCCACCCCACTTCCCCGCTTTTCCTCTGGGATTTCTAGCCCTACCGGCCCCCTCCTGGGCTATCATCCTTTGCGCCTCTGTTTGATCCCCCTCGCCTTGTGGTACCTCTATATTACCCTCGGCTTTCGCCCTTATGACACCCAGTCCCCCTGTGTCCACAAGCCCCTTAGTCTTCTCCCAGCAAGCTCCCTTTACCTGATGTTTCCCTCGCTGTCTGATTTGGAGATCTTCCGGTCCCTCTGTTTCCTCCCTGCAGTCAGCCCGTTCAGCATCTGTTCTGGATACTGTTGTCCGAAGCGTCAACATCAGATCAGCTGTCGGCTTTCCCCCTCTCCTCAGTTTAAAGCCCTCTCGATCTCCTTCCTCAAATTGGCTGCCAGTAGTCTAGTTCCCGCTGTGCTCAGGTGCAGGCCGTCCCGCCGGTAGAGCTTGCTCTTTCCCCAGAAGGACGTCCAGTTCCTCACAAAGCGGAAGCCCTCCTCCTGGCACCATCTCCTCAACCATGCATTCACAGCTTGGAGGTCTGCCTGCCTCTTTGCATCTGCTCTCGGCACAGGCAGGATCTCCGAGAATGCTATCCTCCGAGTGCTCCGCTTCAGCTTTCGTCCCAGGACCCTGAACTGGTCAGTCAGTGCGTCCATGCTGAAATGCCTCCGGCTCACATCGTTTGTTCCGACGTGGATTATTACCGCAGTCTCCTCTGTCTCTGCTCCGTCCAGGATCCTCTCAATCCTGTCAGTGATGTCTCGTGTCTTGGCCCCTGGGAGACAAGTCACTAGCCGGTCCTCCCTTCCTCCAGCCACGTGACTGTCTACCTCTCTCAAGATCGAGTCTCCCACCACAATAGCAGACTTCCCTTTCCTCAGCAACCTCCTCTGCCTCAGGTCCGTGTCCTCGGTGTAGTGTGGTGCCTCTCCCTCGGGGTCCTGGTGAGTCGCGGTCTCCTCCTCTTGCGTTGTCCCTCCGCTAGGTCCTTCCCCGGTATCGCCTTGTGGATCCTGGGTCTCGTCTACCGACATCCGTCTGTGCTGCTGCTGATCCCGTTCCTCCACCGTCCTATAGGCCTCCTCAATGAATCTCTCGAGGTCCCTCACCTGGTCCACAATGGGGCCTGCTCCGTCTGTGTTCTGGGTAGACCAGCTCGTCTCCTCCGTGGTGCGCAGTTCCTCCAGTCCCTCTAGCTCCTGGACCCTGACCCTCAATCTGCCGACCTCCATCCTCAGGCTTTCCAGTTCCTGACACTGACTGCATATGTACTCCCGCCTTCCCAAAGGGAGGTAGTCGTACATATTGCACTCTGTGCAGTATACCGGAAAGTACCTCTGGGATCCTGGGTCCTCCATCGCTCCTGTGAAGTGCTGGTGTGCTCCTGCTGTGGATAAGAGAAAAGAGGAAAGAGAAAAGGAAAAAAAAAGAGAAAAGAAGTGAATTACTTAACGTTTCTGGCTGAGTTAGTCTGGTGACGTCGGGGGGTAGGCGGAGCTAACTCTCGCCTCTTCCCCTCTCCGTGTACCGTCTGCCTCTCTCCCGGTCTGCTCTGCTACTCTGGAGTTCCTCCGCTCCACTCGCCGCCCTCTCTGTCCTCTCTCCGCTTCACTGCCTCCTCCGCTCTGCCTCCACTCACTCCTCCGCTGCCTGCTCCTTCCTCTCTCGCCCCGCTAGCCCTCTCACCAGTTCGTTCTCCTCCCTGCACCGGCCTCTCTGTCTCCTCCGCTCTGCCCTCTGCTAGCGCTCTCCTCTAGCCGCACGTAGCCACGTGCTTGCCAGGCTCAGCTCGCCCTGCAACTCCTTGGCTGGCCCAGCGCTGTGGATTCCTTCGTTGGCTCCTCCCCTTTTATGGGGGGAGTTAGTCTGGTGACGTCGGGGGGTAGGCGGAGCTAACTCTCGCCTCTTCCCCTCTCCGTGTACCGTCTGCCTCTCTCCCGGTCTGCTCTGCTACTCTGGAGTTCCTCCGCTCCACTCGCCGCCCTCTCTGTCCTCTCTCCGCTTCACTGCCTCCTCCGCTCTGCCTCCACTCACTCCTCCGCTGCCTGCTCCTTCCTCTCTCGCTTATAGAATACTTATAAGCATCTGAGCTATTACCGTTGCGGCCAGTGCTAAAACCGCGCCATGGTTTCTTAAAAGGGAGGGTTAATATTATTAATATTATATTATTACTATTATAATCATTAAAATTGCATGATAGTGTTGTAAATAATTAAACAACTGTGTATATTAATAAAGGCTGAACGTCCATCTACATTTTGGTCTAAGCCACACATGGGCAACTCTGGTCCTCGAGGGCCGCAATCCAGTCGAGTTTTCAGGATTTCCCCAATGAATATGCATGAGATCTATTTGCATGCACAGTTTTCAATGCATATTCATTGGGGAAATCCTGAAAACCCGATTGGATGCTGGCCCTCGAGGACCGAAGTTAAAGAGGTTGGGGAAGACAGTCCACCCCGGGCGTCATGTTGGTGGGGGCGCCATCACCCCTCCTCCTCTCCGCGCCGCCTCTTCCCACTCCTCCCCTCACCACACACACGGCCCCCCTTCCCCCATACCTCTAGTTGTTCACTGCCGCAAGCAACAGTTTTAACGTGCTATTCTCGACCGTGTCGTCTCTCCCGCTGATGTCACTTGGAGGAATGATTGTATTTAATAGAATATGTGAGTTGAATTTTCTAAATGTATGAAATCATTTATAATGAATATCTATATCTACTATAAAAAAAAACGCTAAGTGCGCATGCACACTCTTACCTGAGTGATCCGTGATCCCTAGGTCCGTGGCCGGCAGGAGTGCACATGTGCGCATACAACGGTCCCTGCGGTCTTGCCGGCTCCCTTCCCTCATGACAGTGAGATCCCTGGAAAGAGCCTCCTCCCGAGCAGGCACAGGAAAGGGGAGTGGGAAGGGGGGGGGAAATGGGGAAAGGCTGCTGATCCCGGGAAAGAGCCTCCTCTCCGAGCAGGCACAGGAAAGAGGGGGTGGAAGGGGGGGGGAAAGGCTGCCCGATCTGCTTGAATAGCACAGGCATGAAGGGGAAGGGAAGCAGGCAAGGAAGGGGGAAGTTAACTCAGTGCCATCGCAGTTCTTCCCCACTCTGTGCGAGAGTAGCGGTGAGGCCAGGAGAAGGAGCGGATGAAGCATGATCACAGCACGAGGGAGACTGTGCAAAGGGAAATGCAAGGGGGTTGAAAAAGTGAAAGGTGGGATGGGAAGGGGAAAGAGAGGGGGGAGGAAGCCTACAATGAAAAAAAAAAAAAGGACTTTATACAGAGGCGAGCAGAGGCTCTTCCTTAGCTTTAGCGGTGATCTTGGCGACAGCTCCCGGTACAATCCTCCATCCTGAATTCAAATTGAGTAGGAAAAAATCACCGACTAACAGAGGGAACAAGGGCAGGAGGAAGAGGAGTCTCTAGCACCGGGCTAAAACACTAGTGTATTACATAAATGTTTATTTACTTTATTCCTTCAATAAAAATGTTAAAACGTAGATTTAAGGGTGGGAAAGAGGTTTGACGTATATGAATATAGGGCATTAATCATCCAGGATAGGAGCCTGAAATAACATATATGATATAAGAGGTTTTATGTTCCGAGGCCTTGCCTTGATAGGATACTTCAATCTCCTAGTTTATTAAGTACGTAGGAGAGTTTTGTAAGAATTGGGATGCTCTATAAACAGTGTGAGTAGGGCATTTATATGGTTACCATCAGATTCACACATGAATGAGACATTAATTTGTTTTGACTTTTTTAATTGTTGATACTCTAACTAATCTAATCTAATCCTTAGGTTTGTATACCGCATCATCTCCATGTTCGTAGAGCTCGACGCGGTTTACAATAGGAGAAATAGGAAGGAAGTACAACAGAGGGTTAGAGGTAGAAGTGTGAAGAAAATTTACAGGACTTGGGATGCCAAGATATAAGAGTTTCCTTGATTCCTAAGTTGGAGGGAGACTTACATTTTTTGAGAAAAGCCAGGTTTTCAGATGTTTGCAGAAAACTTGGAGAGAGCTCAAGTTTCGAAGAGGGGAGGTAAGGTTGTTCCAGAGCTCAATGATTTTGAAGTGGAGGGAGGTCCCTAGCTTTCCTGTGTGGGAAATGCCTTTTAGCGAGGGGAAGGATAGTTTTAATTTGTGGGAGGATCTGGTGGTATTAGGGTTTGAGGAATTCCAAGAAAGAGGGATAAAGGGAAGGAGGATACCATATAGGATTTTGAAAGTTAAACAGGCGCATTTATAGTGGACCCTGGCTATTATCGGAAGCCAGTGGAGCTTGGCCAGGAGCAGGGAGACATGGTCAAATTTACTTTTAGCGAAGATGAGCTTGGCCGCGGCATTCTGAATCCATTGGAGTCTGTGGAGGTTTTTCTTAGTTAGGCTTAAGTAGATAGAGTTGCAATAGTCCAATCTGGAGAGGATGATGGATTGGACAAGGAGGGTAAAATGTTTTTGATGGAAGCAGGATCTAACTTTCCTCAGCATGTGAAGGCTGAAAAGCATTTTTTTTTACCAAGGATTGGAGGTGGTCATTGAAGGACAATGTGGAATCAATGATGATGCCCAAGACCTTGCTTGAGAACTCAAACTGCAGAGAGGAGCCAGAGGGTAGTTGGATGGAGGTGGGTAGGTGATCTAGTTTTGGACCGAGACAAAGAAGTCTTGTTTTAGACTCATTCAATTTCATTTGCACAGTGTAGGCCCAGGATTGTAGGTTCATTATAATTTCAAGTTTCAAGTTTATTGTCTTTTTAATATACCGACCATCAACAAGTATCTGGCCGGTTAACAATAAAATTTTAAAAAGAGAAAAAAAATCATAGATATTTAAAAATGATGAGAGTGAACATCAAAAACATTAACTGGACAGACATGAAAGTGAGGGGAAAAGTTGCATGTTTTGAGAAGAGAAGGAGAAAGTGGGAGTGGGGGTAAAACATATTGGCTTTTTTAAAGCGGTTGGTTAAATAAGAGAGAAACAGAAGAGAGAAGGAGAGAGAAGAGAAGGAGAGAAAAAAAAAAAAGAAGATAGCTCTAAGCACAGGTGAAGGCGTCACGAAATAAAAAAGTCTTCAGGCTAATCTTGAATTTATCTAGATGTTGTTCATCTCGGAGTTGCTGTGGCAGGGCATTCCACAAAGTTGGGGCGACTACTGCAAAATTTATTTTCCGGGTGTAATAGGAATCTTTTATGGAAGGGATTCGTAAGAGTTTTTGATCTGTTGACCTCAGAGTACATGAAGAACATTGAGGAACCTTATCAAGATATAAAGGCTGGTGTGAGAGTTTTATTTTGAAGGTCAGCAGGATGATTTTATAGGTGATACGAAGTGTGATAGGGATGAGGATATGTTCTTAGACAGGTCGGTGAGGTTCGAATCGGTCTCGAGGAGGACGAGGATGTCGTCTGCATAAGTGTAAATTGTTTCAAGGGGGGGATAGGTGGAGGAGTTTTAGGGAGGACATATAGATGTTGAAAAGGATAGGGGATAGTGGAGAGCCTTGCGGGACTCCACAATTCGGTTTCCAGGGGGAGGATGAGGTGCCATTCATGTTAACAATGTAAGAACGAGAGCGGAGGAATTTAGAGAACCAACCTAGGACTGTGGAGTTGATACCTATCTCAGAGAGTTGGTAAACAAGAATATCATGGTGAACAACGTCGAAAGCAGCGGAAAGGTCAAATTGTAGGAGGACGGCGAACTTGTTTCGAGAGTGAAGTTGTTGAACCCTAACTGTCCAAGAAAACCCCCTCTTTGGTTTTGATCCCATTGAAATCCAGCATGCAATACACTGCTTTTTAGTGAACCCTAGTCTTGATTTCCAGGACATGTACAGGGTCTGTGCTACAATCAGTTTATATATTCTATGCATGTACTTTCTCTGTCCCTGCTGGGCTCACAATCTCTTTTTATGTACCTGGGGCAACGGAGGGTTGGTGACTTCCCCAGGGTTACAGGGAGCTGCAGTGAGAATTGAATCCAGTTCTCAGCCCACTGCACTATCCAGCAGGCTACTTACTTTAATTAATAACATTTTATTGAAGGAAATAATGAAATATAATATAACTAGTCTTTAAGCCCATTACATTAACGGGTGCTAGAGATGTCTGTCTGAGATTTTTTCTTTGTCTCTCTCTCCTTGGACGCTGTCTGTCTGTCATTCGTTCTGTCTGTGTGTCTCCCTGGCCCCCTGTCTATCTGTATTTCTCTGTTGCGCCATGCCTGCCTGTATCTCCGTGGCCCCCTTCTGTGCGCCCCCCCCTTCCCAGAGCAAAGCATGATTGTTTTGTGCCCCCCAGCAGCCCCCTTTCCCTCTCCCCTTGTTGTGCCATGCCTTCGTGCTCCATGGACCCCTTCTGTTCCCCCCCCCTGGGTAGATTGCTGTCTACCCCCAGCACACCCCTCCCCCCAAAGCAGCCCCCTTTCCCTCTCCCCCTGGTCCCCCGTTGTGCAATGCCTGCCTACTCCTTGGCCCCCTTCCATTTCCACCCCTTCCCATTCTTACCCTCCCTCCATGCCTCCAACTGGAGCTGGTCCTCTCGGCCCAGATCGTCATGCAGCAGGCCCGGCGTCCTGCCCCAGTACTGCTTGCCGTCGGGAAGGTGAAGAGTGGCTTGCAAGGTTCACTACAGCGGCTGACGAACCTCAGCAGGCCACTTTGAAGAGGAGCAGCAGCGGGAGGGAGGAGTCGGTGGCACACGCGCCTCCAGCTAGCGCAGGCACCATGAGGACTGCCACAGAAGCACACCTCACGGCACCAGGAATCACGCAGTTTCAACAGCGCATGCGCGCTTAGGGTTTTATATATAGAGATATACATAGATTTTCATTTCCATTAGATTCCCAATCATTATATTTTCATACATCTTTTTATCATTCCTTGAAAATATATTTTCAAATGACCAATTGCAAAACATATTATACTCCCCCACTCCCCCCTTCCCTTATCCACTTCCCTCCCCCCCCTGAATGGAAGATGACACATATTACTAGGTATTGCGATGCAAAAGGTTCAATGTAGAATATTAATAATCATACTTGCTTTAGTCCCTATATTATTACAGCTGTTCAACAGAAACCTGGACTGTCCACGAAGACCCCATTTTTGGTTTTGAGTTAGGTAATTGTGGGTTGGATATTGTTACAAGTGATCCGCTTTGGTCTGTTTTGGGTTTCAATGGGATGGCAGCCCACTGTGCATATCCAACAACTCTATCTTGCTTGCACTGCTTTGGAGAAGTCACCAGGGGCTGAAATTCTTCCTAACTGGATCTTTCTACTGTATAGTTTCTCTCCTCTCACATTTCTGCTGTGTTTGTTTCAAGGTTCTCGTCTTCCCTTTAAAGAAACAAATGTCTCAATTATTTAACAAAGTGCATGTGGAAGAGGCTGCCGGTATTTCATATCGTGCTGTGTGGCGTGCTATGTAAAGCAGCGGCACATCAGAGCCCAAGTCTCAGCTGTGGGTTTTCTAGTCAATTAATGCAGCTTCCTTGTTAGCCCGGGAAATTTATCAAATGCCACCGGAGATGACTAATCCCTTGTGCAGTTTAAGAAAGCAACTCAGTCAAACTCATTTTGACAGAGCCAGCAACGAGGATGGGATTTGCGTCTCATGGGGGAGGAGAGACGGTGTTCCCCCCGATCCAGCCGCTCGCTTAATTTCACGGCTGCAAGCTATTTATTTCATGGCGGGGGGAGTGCAATTTGCCATGCTGGCTGCCTCCACAGGCACATGGCACTTTATGTTGATTGAATCTCACTCGCACATGAATGTTCATCTAAGAAGTTTAACTTTCTGCTCTGGAAGCTCATGTAATCAGAAGACATACATTGCGTTTTTTATTATTATTCAGCTCCGGAGATAAGGAGAAGTGCTGGGGCTGACTCAGGTCTGTTCTCGAGCTTGGATTAGGGGCTCTCTGGCTCTGTAGCTTGTGAAATTCTGATCACTTGCATTGTCTGCCCGCCTTCCCTTGCTCCACAGCTGCCAACTAACTGGAAGCCACAGGGGACACTTAAAACCAGCCTGGGCCTTTCTTTCAAACTTAGATCCTATTGATTTTTTCTATAGCTACAATCCAAAACCAAAGCAGGACACTTTTAAAGGATGGAGCAGAAAAGCTCCATTAAATGAAATCATAGAGCTTTGGAAACATTCATTGCATTTCAACACCCGGTAATTTGTGTCATCTTTCATTCTGGGGGAGGGGAGGGATTGGGAGGGATGATAGTAATATGTATGGAAATACTTGAATTGTATATTTGCTTAATTCATTAATTACAATGTTATAATTTAAATAAAAACAATGGGGGGTTGGGAAGGGGGGAAAAGGGGTAGGAAAGCGGGGATGGGGAAGGGGGATGGGCATAGGGGGAATGTATAGAGGTATGAAATAGGTAATATGGAAATATATTTTGGAGGAATGATAGAAATATGTATGAAAATTAGTATTATGAATATAATTGTAATGAATATATTATTGTATACTTATTTGATTCCTTCAATTAAAAGTTATAAATTAAATTAAATCATAGCTTAAAATGGCTGTGCGAACAGCAGGGATTAGAGGCTGTGTCTTCATAGCTACTGCATACAAACATTAAACCCAGACAGGAGATCATATGATAATGAAACCTAAAGGCTCTGGAAAGACAGCCTACCTGTGGTTTTCACCTACCTAATTACCATTTGGCTCCAAAAAAAGGAGGACGGATTGAGACATCCGGGTTTTACTTTCATTGAAAGCAATGGAAGTAAAGAGGATAGATCAGTGGACTCAAACTCAAACCCTTTGCAAGGCCACATTTTGGATTTGTAGGTACTTGGAGGGCCTCAGAAAAAATAGTTGGTGTCTTATTACAGAAATAACAATTTTGCATGAGGTAAAACTCTTTATAATTTATAGATCTTTCCTTTTGGCTAAGTCTTAATAATAATATTGTAATTTATAGCTAAAGAGACATATGATCAAGAAACTGCTTTATTTTGTTTTTCTGATTATGATAAACATACCGAGGACCTCAAAATAGTACCTGACAGGCCGCGAGTTTGAGACCACTGGGATAGACTCAGACCTTTGGGTTTTACTTCCATTGATTTCAATGGAAGTAAAACCCGGATGTCTCAATCTGTTCTCCTTTTTCTGGAGCCATATGATAACCCTAAACCTACCAGAAGCCACTTGCTTCAGGGCGTGGCAAAATAACGTCTCCAGGAGACTGACACACCAGCATAAAGTGTTTGCACGGATAGCCAGGGGGCATTCATTCAGACAAAAGACCTCAATAGGGCTAGCTCTGCAATGGGTGGCACCATTTCTTTGTATCCTCATGGAAATATTGATAATGATGCCTCCTTCTCCCTACTTGCTAGTTTCCATCTCTGGAAGAAAGTTGCTGTCCTGCAACCTTGTTTACCACTTATTATTCCCCCCTTCTTTTTAATTTATAACATTTTATTGAAGGAATCAAATAAATATACAACAATATACAAAGAGATATTCATTACAATTAGATTCATAATAATAATATTTCCATACATATTTCTATCATTCCTCCAAAATATATATTTACATATGACCTAATCCATTTCTTTCTATACCCCCCCTTGATTCCTTCCCCCTACCCTTCCCCCCTCATACTTTTTACTGGTTTATGTTATAACATTTTATTGAAGAAATCCAACAAATATACAATAATATAATACAATAAAATAGTCATTACATTTAAATTTACCAAATTAATTTTTCATCATATGTCTATCATTCCTTCAAAATAAATTGCCAAACTACCTATTAAATCTCTCAATACCCTCCCTCTGTTTCCTTCCCCCCTACCCTTTCCCCCATTCCCCTCCCCCCATTGTTTTAATTTAATTAGAACATTGTAATAAATGAATTAAACAAAAATACCATTCTAGTAATTCCACACATATTAATATCATCCCTCCTATTCCTACCCCTACCCTACTATTCCCACCCCTACCCTAGAATGAAAGGTGACATCAAATACCAAGTATAAAAATGCAAAGAACATTTCCAAAACGTCAATGTAAAGTAGTAAGAATCATACTTCTTGCTCTAGTGGATAAATTTTGTATATAAGGGTCCCAAATTTTCAAAAATAATGAGTTCTTCTAGGAAATTTACGAACCTCCCAAGCCTCAAATAAAATTAAACAATGAAATTGATTCCTCCAATGCCAATAACTAATGCATCTATGACCAATCCAGTGGCATACCAAGGGGGGAGGCGGAGGGGGGGAGGTGCACAGCCGGCCACTCTCCCTATTCTGCTGCTGCTGTTTCCTTAACCAGCAGCAGTGGCAGTAAACAGGGGTGTCCGCGGGTGCTCACTCAGGCATTGTCACTCCGGCATTGTACAGCTTCTGTCCGACTCCCCTGCTCAAAGCCGCAGGCGTCGGCTCTTTGCGCGATCCGCGGCTGCGTTGGAAGCATTCCCTCTGATGTCACAACACTGTTCTAGTGCTCACTGCAGTGTTTAAGATGCTGCCTTTTCCTAGGTACACTGTTGTTGTACGATATGTGGATTGTTACTAAAAATCATATTTTTGATATAGATGGGGGGGTCAAAAAATGATGGCCCCTGGGTGTCACATATGCTAGGTATGCCACTGGACCAATCATACATGCCTTTTGAAATAGAATACAGTACTTCTTCCCTGTCCAAAAACCCTTCTTTTTAGCAAGGCAGTACTGATGACCCAGAAAGGTCAGGAGCAGCAAATGAAAGGCAGGAGAGAGAGAGAGAGCAGTGTCCGAGAGAGAGCAGTGCGTACTTGTGACGCCTGTGTACAGTGCATACTTGTGAGACCTCGCAGCGTCCGAGAGAGAGCAGAAACAACGTGATGGTATATTAATATAAACCAGAAGTTTTAGACTGACTGAAATTTCAACTCATAATTTTGATTACCACCGCATAAGACGCACCCCATATTTTAAGTCTATTTTGAGGGAAAAAAGTGTGTCCTATACGCCGGCAAATTCAGTAAATCAGAACTAGAGTTATCAGCAAGCCCACTGAGAAAAATAAAACTTCAAATCTATGCAAACTGTAGGACAAAATCGGGACTGGATCAGCCTGGTTGACTGACCTAGGGTGATATGGCTAGTCTGATCAGAAAAGGCTCTTCAATGTTTACCATCCAGTTAACGACAATTAATTCCGAGCCATTAAAGATAACCTGAGCCAGGGCTGGATTTTAAGCATGAGTATCATTCTGAGACTTGTCATCTTACTTTGTCAATGTACAGCGCAAGACTACAGGTCCCATAATGTTTCAGCGCTGGGATACAGAGACCAAGACCGACTGATGGTGTCCCTAGGATTGTGGCATTCTCTGAGAGAGCTGCAGAGATGCTCAGATAAGGTATGCCATTTTATATCTTGAAAAAGAGAACGCACAGCTTAAGAATCCTAACAGGCAGCTTCCATCTGGTAGGGGCTTTTGTCATTTTTATCGCTCGTATTTTGATTAAATCCTGTCCCTCTCCCCATCTAGTGCCTGAATGAACAATCTAATAGTTCATTTCATTTGCATGGAATAGGCTATCTTTCCTTTCCCCATGGGGGTCCCATCAGATATCTTCCTCCTTCAATACTCCCTGCTGACTGCTGAATTCACCATTATCAGGTCATAGTTTTTCAAATGATTCATGTAAACAAACATTTTTATCTATAATTACTCTAACAGAATCTTCCCACTCCATTGTAACAGAAAAGAAACTCATTCAGTCTGCGGTTGCTTAGCCATTATTTCTTATCAATGCTGTCACCTCTTGGCCAGAGGCATGTGGTGTGTTGTGCAGTACATAGAGACCTCCCTTTCATCTCTCCCTCCCCCAGAAAGGTGGGACTGTGCAGCAGGACTTATAAGCTTTCTGTTGTGCTATCTTCTAGGGGTGTACATAGAAAAAAAAAACAACTATTCATATTGTTATTTGATTTCGGATTTATATAGTACGTGATTCATTCATTCCATTTTAGCTCATGTTATATATTTTTTTCAAGATTCATAGTAACATAATAATTGACTGCAGAGAAAAAGTGGCATGGTCCATCGAGCCTGCCTGGAAAAATTGTAGAACTTGCCGTGCAATACAGGCTACTTTCTCTATGCTGGTGCTGTTGGGGTGGTACCTGCCGTGCGGTGCAGGTTTCTTTCATCATGTGTTGTGGGGTTGTTCCAGCTGTGCAGTGCGTATTTCTTCGCCATGCTTTTGTTGTTGGTGTTGTACCTTGTCACACAGCTGGGGTTACTTTCCCCATGTGGGAGTGTGTGGTGCAGCGGTTATATCTACAGCCTCAACACCCTGAGGTTGTAGATTCAAATCCCACACTGCTCCTGGTGACCCTCAGAAAGTCATTAAACCCCTGTTGCCCCAGGTACATTAGATAGAAGCAGGACTGCCCAAGTCCGGTCCTCGAGATCTACTGGCAGGCCAGGTTTTCAGGATATCCACAATGAATATGCATGAGAGAGATTTGCATACCAAGAAGGCAGGGCAGGGCAAATCTTTCTCATGCATATTCATTGTGGATATCCTGAAAACCTGGCCTGCCAGTAGATCTCGAGGACCGGACTTGGGCAGCTCTGAGATAGAGTGTGAGCCCACCGGGACATATAGGGAAAAAAATGCTTGCGTACTTGATTGTAAACCACAATTATAGAGACCACCCCCGGCAAAAGAAAAGATGTGATAGTAGTAAAGGCTGCAACATAAGCAATATCAGCAACTCATTTCTTAGTATTGCAACGGAAAGTGAAACGACACAAAAATCCATACGAAAAAGGAGATTATCGCTGAAAAATAGCTGGAAAGCGATGACCACAAATGCTCGCAGTCTAAGCAACAAAGTTCATGATCTGCAAGCCCTGATATTAGAGGCAGATCTAGATATTGTTGCTATCACAGAGACATGGTTCAGTGAATCACATGGATGGGATGCAAACATACCGGGATATAATCTTTTTAGGAAGGACAGAGATGGTCATAAAGGTGGAGGAGTAGCTCTCTATGTAAAGATCAATATCCAAGCGACCGAAATGCAAGGGACCTGGGGAGAGGAAGAAGCGATATGGATTGCTCTGAAAAGAGAAGATGGAACTTCTATCTATGTGGGTGTAGTCTACAGACCTCCGACTCAATCGCAGCAAATTGATAAGGATCTGATTGTGGATATCCAAAAGTTTGGAAGGAAAGAGGAGGTTCTGCTGTTGGGAGATTTCAACCTGCCGGATGCGGACTGGAATGTTCCGTCTGCGGAATCGGAAAGAAGTAGGGAGATTGTGGATGCCTTTCAAGAGGCTCTGCTCAGACAAATGGTGACGGAACCCACAAGGGAAAAAGCGATATTGGATCTGGTCCTCACAAATGGAGAGAGTATCTCTAATGTTCGAGTGGGTGCTCACCTGGGTAGTAGCGATCATCAAACGGTTTGGTTTGATATAACGGCTAAAGTGGAGAGCGGCCGCACGATACTTAAAGTCCTAGATTTCAAACGTACGGACTTTAATGCAATGGGAAAGTACCTGAAGAAAGAGCTGTTAGGATGGGAGGACATAAGAGAAGTGGAAAGACAGTGGTCTAAGCTGAAAGGAGCGATAAAAATGGCTACGGACCTTTATGTGAAGAAAATCAATAAAAACAAGAGAAAAAGGAAGCCGATATGGTTCTCCAACCTAGTGGCTGAGAAAATAAAGGCGAAAGAGTTGGCATTCATGAAATATAAAAAAACCCAAGAAGAGGAGAGCAGAAAGGACTACAGGGTGAAACTGAAAGAAGCCAAGAGAGAGATACGTTTGGCGAAGGCACAGGCGGAAGAACAAATGGCTAAAAATGTAAAAAAGGGAGATAAAAATTTTTTCTGATATATTAGTGAAAGGAGGAAGATAAAAAATGGAATTGCTAGGCTAAAAGATGCTGGGAACAAATATGTGGAGAGTGATGAGGAGAAAGCAAATGTGCTAAACAAATACTTCTGTTCTGTGTTCACAGAAGAAAATCCTGGAGAAGGACCGAGATTGTCTGGCAAAGTTACACGAGAAAATGGAGTAGATTCTGCGCCGTTCACGGAGGAGGGTGTTTATGAGCAACTTGAAAAACTGAAGGTGGACAAAGCGATGGGACCAGACGGGATCCATCCCAGGATACTAAGGGAGCTCAGAGAGGTTCTGGCGAGTCCTATTAAAGACTTGTTCAACAAATCTCTGGAGACGGGAGTGATTCCTGGGGATTGGAGGAGAGCGGATGTGGTCCCTATTCATAAAAGTGGTCACAGGGATGAAGCAGGAAACTACAGGCTGGTGAGCCTCACTTCAGTTGTTGGAAAAATAATGGAAGTATTGATGAAAGAAAGGATAGTATATTTCCTTGAATCTAATGGGTTACAGGATCCGAGGCAACATGGCTTTACAAAAGGTAAATCATGCCAAACGAACCTGATTGAATTTTTTGATTGGGTGACCAGAGAGCTGGATCGAGGACATATGCTAGATGTAATTTACTTGGATTTCAGCAAAGCCTTTGATACAGTTCCTCATAGGAGGCTGTTGAACAAACTTGAAGGGCTGAAGTTAGGACCCAAAGTGGTGAACTGGGTCAGAAACTGGCTGTCGGACAGACGCCAGAGGGTGGTGGTTAATGGAAGTCGCTCGAAGGAAGGAAAGGTGACTAGTGGAGTCCCTCAGGGTTCGGTGCTGGGGCCAATCCTGTTCAATATGTATGTAAGTGACATTGCTGAAGGGTTAGAAGGAAAAGTGTGCCTTTTTGCAGATGATACCAAGATTTGTAACAGAGTAGACACCGAAGAGGGAGTGGAAAATATGAAAAAGGATCTGCAAAAGTTAGAGGAATGGTCTAATGCCTGGCAACTAAAATTCAATGCAAAGAAATGCAGAGTAATGCATTTGGGGATTAATAATAGGAAGGAACCGTATATGCTGGGAGGAGAGAAGCTGATATGCACGGACGGGGAGAGGGACCTTGGGGTGATAGTGTCCGAAGATCTAAAGGCGAAAAAACAGTGTGACAAGGCAGTGGCTGCTGCCAGAAGGATTCTGGGCTGTATAAAGAGAGGCGTAGTCAGTAGAAGGAAGAAGGTGTTGATGCCCCTGTACAGGTCATTGGTGAGGCCCCACTTGGAGTATTGTGTTCAGTTTTAGAGACCGTATCTGGCGAAAGACGTAAGAAGACTTGAGGCGGTCCAGAGGAGAGCGACGAAAATGATAGGAGGCTTGCGCCAGAAGACGTATGAGGAGAGACTGGAAGCCCTGAATATGTATACCCTAGACTAGAGGAAAGGAGAGACAGGGGAGATATGATTCAGACGTTCAAATACTTAAAGGGTATTAACGTAGAACAAAATCTTTTCCAGAGAAAGGAAAATGGTAAAACCAGAGGACATCATTTGAGGTTGAGGGGTGGTAGATTCAGGGGCAATGTTAGGAAATTCTACTTTACGGAGAGGGTGGTGGATGCCTGGAATGCGCTCCCGAGAGAGGTGGTGGAAAGTAAAACTGTGACTGAGTTCAAAGAAGCGTGGGATGAACACAGAAGATTTAGAATCAGAAAATAATATTAAAGATTGAACTAGGCCAATTACTGGGCAGACTTGTACGGTCTGCGTCTGTGTATGGCCGTTTGGAGGAGGATGGGCAGGGGAGGGCTTCAATGGCTGGGAGGGTGTAGATGGGCTGGAGTAAGTCTTAACAGAGATTTCGGCAGTTGGAACCCAAGCACAGTACCGGGTAAAGCTTTGGATTCTCGCCCAGAAATAGCTAAGAAGAAAAAAAAAAAAAAAAAAATTTAAATTGAATCAGGTTGGGCAGACTGGATGGACCATTCGGGTCTTTATCTGCCGTCATCTACTATGTTACTATGTTACTATGTTACTTATACTATAAGTGTTATATAAATACTAAAAATAAATAAATGCATTTCTAGGATTCTATCTGCTGCGAAGTGATGGTCATTTTCCCAAACTTGTGTTGTTGGGGGTTGAACCTTCCCCATGAAATCTTAGTAGTGTGACATAGTGGTTAGAGCTACAGCCTCAGCACCCTGAGGTTGTGGGTTCAAATCCTACACTGATCCCTGTGATCCTTGGCAAGTCACTTGGGCTAGATACACTAAGGACACCGATCGTGTCCCGACTACTTTGTGACCTGATTTTCCTCTGACCCGATTCACTAACCTCATGGC
This sequence comes from Geotrypetes seraphini, assembly GCF_902459505.1. Classification (NCBI taxonomy): domain Eukaryota; kingdom Metazoa; phylum Chordata; class Amphibia; order Gymnophiona; family Dermophiidae; genus Geotrypetes; species Geotrypetes seraphini. The sequence goes on along the minus strand of NC_047089.1, from coordinate 217,805,556 downwards.
CGGTCATCCTCTGAACCAATCCGATCTGCGCATGCAAATGAGGGGAAACGGCATGTAAAGTAGGCATGCAGCAATTCACTAACAAAAAACTGAAACACCGACTGAGCTGGCCAATCAAGAAACAAGCGACTGCTGGGGACCAGTTGCTCACGTCCTTTCCGACTGCATCTCCTGCTCTCAGCCCCGATCACCGCCCTGCTTCTGCCCCAACTCTCCTGCTCTCTGCCCCGACTCTCCTGTTCTCTGCTCCGATCACTGCCCTGCTTCTGCCCTGACTCTCCTGCTCTCTGCCCCAATCACCACCCTGCTTTTGTCTCGACTCTCCTGCTCTCTGCCTCGATCGCTGCCCTGCTTCTGCCCTGACTCTCCTACTTTCTGCCCCAACTCTCCTGCTCTCTGCCCCGATCGCCGTTCTGATTCTGCCCCAATTGCCGCCCTGCTTCTGCCCCGACTCTCCTTACCTTCCCCGCAGTGCGAGCCCTTGGTCTTAACCCGCGGGTTTAAAGCGGGTTAAAACCACGGGCTTGCGAAGTATAAGTACAAAAAAAGTTTTTTTAAAAAAAGGTTGCTGCTCTGTAAACATGCGCAGACCATCTACGGATAGTCTGAGCATGCGTCGGGATCGCTATTCAGCAATCCGTGCAGTTGGTTGAGGGCGTGATTCCGATCATCCCCATTTGCAAGAGGACGCATCGTGGATCAGCCCCCCCAGCCACGGATCGGACCCGGATCGGATCAGAAAGGGGAGTTTAGTGAATCTGGCCCTTAATCCTCCACTGCCCCAGGTGCATTAGATAGAGTGTGAGTCTACCAGGACAGATATGGACAATGCTTGAAGTACCTGTATGTAAAACTGCTTTGACTATAAAAACCATTTAGGGACCCACTGTGTCTTTTTCGCTTCTACCATCTCTTTCCAGAGGGCATTTCAGGCGTCCACCTTTTCTTTAATAACACATACTAAATTGATACCTCAACACAAAGCACTGTTTTAATTTTTTTTTTCCTGGCATTTACAGAGAAACAGAGAAAGAAAAATGCAGATAAACACCATATGGACCATCTGGACCATCCAGTCTGCACATGGCATATCCACTATTTCTTCCTTTCACTTAGAGATCCTATGTATTTGCCCCAGACTTTCTTGAATTCAGATACAGTTTTTGTCTCCACCACCTCCCCTGGGAGAACATTCCACAAATTCACCATCCATTCTATGAAGAAATATTTCCTGAAGTTACTTCTGAGTCTATCCCCTTTCACTTTCATCCTATGCCCCCTCATTCCAGAGTTTCCTTTCAATTTAAATAAACTCGCCTCCTCCTCATTCCAGAGTTTCCTTTCAGTTGAAAGAGACTTGCCTCCTTTAGGTCACGTAGGTATTTAAACATCTCTACCATATCTCCCCTCTCCCACTTTTTCTCCAATTGGGTTTGAGGACCTGCTACAGTATATATATACAGTATATAAAGACCCTGAAGGAAGCCACATAATGATGACTGAAATGTCAGTTCTTCCTGATAAGATGCAACAAGACCTGGAAATCCGCAATAATCATGATGCCAGCTGTGGAAACCCTGAGAGAACATATAACCCAGCTTCTTGGGGAGAACATATTTAAATTCACCAGAGACTTTTCCATTTTATGGGAAAAAGAGGCCACCAACAGATTTTCCTACCAAAATTCAAATTGGTGACCAACTGACTTTCTTACCTCATTCACCTCAAGCTCCAGCGTATCGGGTTTGAGAATTCTACCTGACAAGATGCAACGAGACCTGGAAATCCACAATAATCATGATGCCAGCTGTGGAAACCTTGAGAGAACATATAACCCAGCTTCTTGGGGAGAACATATTTAAATTCACCAGAGACTTTTCTATTTTATGGGAAAAAGAGGCCACCAACAGATTTTCCTACCAAAATTCAAATTGGTGACCAACTGACTTTCTTACTGAACGGACACGTATCAGAACTTTAGTAAGTGTCCTTAGGCATATGTTGTTTAAAGATGCAAAGGTAGGCCCTGTTTATCTTTCCCTTCTTTGAAGATGGTATAAGGACATCTATGTTTGTCTTTCTTTCTTTGACATGAATGTTTAAACAGAGTTGTAGTGAAGTGAATTCAATTGTTTTGTTAAGCCGTATTTACAGACAGCTTTAGTTAAGAAGCTCTGCTGGTCAAGGCTTTTTCTTACCTTTTGGACTTCAATCTCTAGATAGGAAAAATGCTGATGTGTTTAAAGTTTCATGTGACCTGTATCCATATATGGTTTGTATTTACGTCACATGCCATCACATGCTGACAAACCTGATTCGTATAAAAGATGTGAAACTCATAGTAAAAGACGGACATATTTGAAAGATGGTTTCTGGTCTTTAAGATGTGTCCCCAGGTACCTGACTTACATATGACAGAGACAGAGAAAGTATGGGGCAGGAATTGGGACCTGAATCCTTTTCAGTTGGGGGCACGTCCGCGATGGGCAGATGATATCACCAGTATTTTGTGAGTATTTCTGAATTTTTTCTGTTCTTTAATACTCACTGGGTAGTGGTGACCTGTACCCAACCCCTTATTTTAAGTTCAAGCTTTGGGTTCTATTATGGAGTTTTTTTGGGAAAAATCTCGGGGTACTTTCGGTAAGCGCCCCTCATATATATAAGCAGCTGCCATTCTTTCGGAAAGAATGAAATTATTTATAGAACCCCCCTGCCCACTCTGTCATTTGTAAGGTTAAAACTTTTATAGAGTTTAAGATTTTATTGTCTCTTATTACTGTACCTCGCTTATAAGGTAAGATAAGCGAATATTTTTGCATTGTTATATTGGGTTTTATAATGAGTCATAAAGGCACTTACTCCTAGACAAATGAGACTTGTACGGCTGTGTGTGTGTATGACATTTTTCCTTTTGCTCCCATCTTTCTGTGTCACCAATGTTTACCACTGAGGTAGGACATGCTGTTATGTGGAATGAATTGAATGCGCTGTTTGAATCAGTCTAAGATCTTTCCCTTGTAGTTAAAAAAAGAAAAAGAAAAAATTCCGTTTTAGAGGTTTTCTTTCTTGTGCAGAGCAAAGCTAATCTGTTCTTTGCTTTCATTATCAGGGTCTGTGCATGAATGTTTTTGTCCCTTCCCCCAGACTTCTCTGTTTGGGCTTCCACTGACCCCCTATAGTGCTTCTTTGAAGTTACTCATTCTTGGTTTTATAAAGCAGTAAGGTGAGATTCCACTGCTCGTCTCTTGACTTTTCTCCGGCATTATCAAAACCACCATCTCTTTTTATAATACGCCCATCGCTCTTGTTGCCAAAGCTGATGGCATTCCCTGTTTCGTCCTAGATTTAGGGCTGTTAATGTTTTGGTAATTCTCATTGCACTTATGTTTCTTCCACCATTCCACCGGCAGCCAATGATTTTTTTTTCTGTCATTATCCTAAAGAATGTTTTATTTTAGTCCCTTTGGTGAGGCTTTTCAGCTCTTTTTTTTGCCTTCACCTTTAAGCAACAGTATACCTAGTGTGGAATGTCCTTCGGGCTATTCTACAAAGTCATGCACTGCCCTTCATGGTCCTATTCTTATTTTGTACAACTTTTTGTGTTCCATAATTCAGGAGACCTGTCAGGCTGATAGTTTGTACCTTTTATAATGATTGTCTGTGTGTGGTCACAAGGTGTCATGACATAAACTGCACTGGTGTACATCTGAAGTGAAATACCTGGGTTTTGTCCTGTCTCATGGTCAGAGGAAAATCTGCACTTTCTGCACTGCTGCTATTCTGTGTCTGCCCCGCCCAGCTACCAAGAAAGACATGCTTACTTTTCTTGCTATGATTGGTCACTGCCGCCAATGGATCTCTGCTTGTTCCTTCTATGACCAGATTTTGAGACAGACCCTGGTTTCTGAAATGACTGCTCTTATCAGATGGACTTATGAAATGTTGGACATTTAAGATGTGCTTTGGTTTCTAGCTCAAGTTTGGGTTTTCCTGCTTATGCCCACATGTTTTATCTCTTTGTTTGGGACTATTGTAACACCATGAAGGGAGAACATGGCGGTAAGTTACGCTCTGTTGCCTTTTTTTATAGTCACTCCTGTTCAAGAAAGCCCTGGCTGCTTGTGCTATGGTGGTAGAGATGGTTACTTTTCTGATCCTAGGTCACCCCATTACCCTTCATACTCTTCACGATGTTCAAGCCCTTCTTTTAATGGGTTTTTGGGTTTCACGGGTGAACAGGATTCTCTTCCTCTCTTTTTTCACAGCTCCCTCTGAATTTGATGCCTGGCGTTTGGCAGGTGCCCAAAGCCGCCCTTTTGGACGGACTTTGGTGCAAAGAGGGGAAACCCTGGATACCAGCTGCTAGCTCTCCCTTATTCATTGCCCAATATCATGGTATTGGTTATCGTAGTGCTCGCTCGACATTTTAACTTCTTGCTAGTGATATTTTCATTCTTGACCTTTTGCTCCTTGATACAGAGATATATAGCTCAATAATTACAGCTGGCATGGTTGTGAATTGAAAATAAATTGGAAAATACAATTCCTTTCTATTGTTTTAGCTGAAATTAGGATGTTGCTAATTTAAAATGTTTTTTCCGGATTTATACATAGCCATCCCAGATCCATTTTGGCACAGATATTTCTAATGTTTTCCACGGGTCCTCTTTATCACTGCAGAGATAGAGACGCTCCAAAGAGACATTAGCTTTATGCCTTTTTTCAAATATGTGATGGTTATGATATACATTATTTGTTGTTTTGGTTTTTTTTATATCAATGTGTTTATTTGCAGAGTTAAATTCAGCCCTGCACACTTGACAGATGGAGTAATAGCTCCACGCTTAAAACTTTATGTTTTGTCTGTGTCATGTCTACTTGTTTTAGTTTAGTGGGTACCCCAGGATACATAATATTGGCCATTTCTAGAGCTCTTTTTCCACTTCTTACTAGCCTAACTGCGCAATGTTCTTTTACTTTTAGCTTTTATATTCTGAATATAGTTTAGTTAGGGGTTATAAGAAAAAGTTTTACTTTATACAGCGTTTATTTCGTGGTGTTCCCTACATATGATCCATTCAATATACATTTCTGAATACATTCAGTACATCAGTATGGTCTCTCTGAGGTGCATAATAGTTATATGCAGCACGCAAAAACATATCCTTTTGGATTGTTCAATTAAGAACCTTAAGTAAGTGAGTATTGTCTCTCTTTTGCCATGGCTATGCTAAGTGAATGAATTGGTATTGTGCATGTTGCCACATTCAGTACAGGCAACATGGTTTCTCTTGTTTTCTATCTCTTATTTGGATCACATTGGAGTACAGCTGCTGAATGATATTTGGAATGCTTTTCAAGCATTTCTTTTCAAGTATCTCTTTCTGTATGCACAGACATCTGGCTGTTCTCCCTTTGAGATTCTCACGGGATGACCTTTCCCTGCCCCATGGGTAGATTTTCCCTTGATACAGGAGGAATACGTCTAAAAGCTAATTGAAATATTAGGGTTTGTTCAAAGAAACGTGTCTTGCACTTCTCCTTTCTCTCCACAGATTCCTACCCATTTTTTCCAGCCTGGTGATTATCCAGCAGCTTTCCAAGGATCGGAAGCAGACGGATTTCCCCTTTGGCCTTCCCACTACTGTGATCGCTGTGACCAGGCCCGCTGCACTCACTGAGGAGTTTCCTGTTTGGATCCACGCAAGTCGCTTGAAGAGGGTTAACCTAAAACCCCAGAAGCAAGTCTTCCCTGCGCAGATTTCACTTCCTCCAGTAGAACAACATAATCATCTCATTGCAGCATTCTACCAACTTTATCATTCTCTTACTGGCACCGCTGCTGCTAGTTTTTCTCCCTGTATGGATCATTTCTAACTGGGTCTACAGGGATGATGTGTTCTGGGTCCACGACACTTTCTGCCCATACCTATCTGTAAATGACACTCCTACTGTAAACAGCACCCCCGACACCTCTTTGCGAACACGACGTCAAGCTGGACTACTCCCTCGCAAAGGCTGTCCTTCAATTGGAATCCAGAAAAGACCGATGCTACCCTTTGGTATAATTCCAGCAGTGTGCAAGTTGCCACCTTCTCCTTTGAGTATTGTGACATTGTGGACTGTTCATCAATTGATATCCCAAGGCTGTGCCATTGGTCCTCAGAGATTCCTAAAACTAAGGACATATATGTATATGTTACTGACTCACGTTGGGGGGGATAAGTGTGCATTCTGGGGAGTGGTAGGGTGGAATATTAATGCTGACTGGGCTTATAAACTAGAAAATACCCTGAAAAACAGTGGACCAAAATGGTAAATCACTGCTTACTTGTATGACCCTTCATAAGGTTGGACACTGTTATAGGAAAAGTGTTCCTGCACAAATTATTAAGCTTTCTCTTACTATTGACAACCCTAGACCTACTGATGAAGGTATGTACATTATGGACATGTGGTTTAAGGGTGGGTCTAGCTATCATCAGTTTTCTTACGGGATCTATCTACCTCCACTCATCCTCTCCCGCCATTTTGTGGGGGCCCCAAAAAATACTAACTCACTGGCCCCTACATTCAATAAACTTACTGACATGATGGCTATTGCCAATCCCACTTTTGAAGATATTGTGGCTGTTGAGGTAGGGTTTTCAGAACGTAACCTTTGGTTAGAATGGATGAAATTCACTGCTGATCAACATAATAAGAGTAATTGTTACATATGTGCTCAAGCTAGACCCCATCTAGGAACCGTACCTCTGGACCTCCCTCCTGGTATCCAACCATGCTTTTTGGGTTATTTACCAGTATCTCCTCTAATTTTACCTATCCTCTTTGTGCACTGCAGTGTTCTAAATACCCTTTGTTGCCAGGACAGCAAAAGCTTGATATTGCCGTTACCATCTATAAGGGCAATTACACATGTCATGTTTCTAATCTGACACAGAGTAGTTTTGTAGGTAATTTACCCCCAGGTTATTGTTCTGTCTTGGCTCATAGGTATGCCCCATTGTTGCTGCATCAGATTTGATATGTACTGGCTTTATGGAGACTTTTGGCTCCCTGTTAAGCTACCCAGCCAGTGGATAGGCCAGTGCACTTTAGTTAAGGTTACTATGCTTCTGCATATTCTTTCTGAAAGGCATCCTTCCTATTCACATGGTTTTTCCTTTTATTTGTCTTGATATAAATCTGATCACATGTATACATAGATGCTATAGGGGTCCCAAGAGGGGTCCCAGATGAATTTAAGGCCCGAGCTCAGGTTAAGGCTGGGTTTGAGTTCCTTATTCCCTTTATTACTATTAATAAGAATGTTGATCGGATTAGTTAAAATTATTATAATCAGCAACGCTTTGTGAACTATTCTAGGGACGCCTTGCAAGGTATTACTGATTAATTAGGCTCCACTTCTCAGATGGTTCTCAAAATCGTATGGCCCTAGCTAGGATTCTAGCTGAAAAATTCTCCTCAGTACTTTAAGCTGTTGTACTTTTCTTTCTGACAATATAGGTCCTACTATGGACATTCAGAAATTAGCAGACCTCTTTGCTGAGTTCAAATGTAACTCTGATTTATCTAATTTTTGGGATCAGCACTTTAGTTGAATGCATAATCTCTTATTATTTGCACTCTTGTCTTGACTGCTCATGTACTGTGTTATTCGTATTACAGCTCCTAAAAAGACCCCTCCTTGAGAGACATACCTAGAGTATCACTCCCTTCCAGCTCATGCTGTGTATTTGTGACGTCATTTACATGACGTAAGAGGGGAATTGAACGGACACGTATCAGAACTTTAGTAAGTGTCCTTAGGCATATGTTGTTTAAAGATGCAAAGGTAGGCCCTGTTTATCTTTCCCTTCTTTGAAGATGGTATAAGGACATCTATGTTTGTCTTTCTTTCTTTGACATGAATGTTTAAACAGAGTTGTAGTGAAGTGAATTCAATTGTTTTGTTAAGCCGTATTTACAGACAGCTTTAGTTAAGAAGCTCTGCTGGTCAAGGCTTTTTCTTACCTTTTGGACTTCAATCTCTAGATAGGAAAAATGCTGATGTGTTTAAAGTTTCATGTGACCTGTATCCATATATGGTTTGTATTTACGTCACATGCCATCACATGCTGACAAACCTGATTCGTATAAAAGATGTGAAACTCATAGTAAAAGTCGGACATATTTGAAAGATGGTTTCTGGTCTTTAAGATGTGTCCCCAGGTACCTGACTTACATATGACAGAGACAGAGAAAGTATGGGGCAGGAATTGGGACCTGAATCCTTTTCACTTACCTCATTCACCTCAAGCTCCAGCGTATCGGGTTTGAGAATTCTACCTGACAAGATGCAACGAGACCTGGAAACCTGCAAAAATCATGATACCAGCTAAGGAAACCCTGAGAGAACATATAACCCAGCTTCTTGGGGAGAACATATTTAAATTCACCAGAGACTTTTCCATTTTATGGGAAAAAGAGGCCACCAACAGATTTTCCTACCAAAATTCAAATTGGTGACCAACTGACTTTCTTACCTCATTCACCTCAAGCTCCAGCGTATCGGGTTTGAGAATTCTACCTGACAAGATGCAACGAGACCTGGAAATCCACAATAATCATGATGCCAGCTGTGGAAACCTTGAGAGAACATATAACCCAGCTTCTTGGGGAGAACATATTTAAATTCACCAGAGACTTTTCTATTTTATGGGAAAAAGAGGCTACCAACAGATTTTCCTACCAAAATTCAAATTGGTGACCAACTGACTTTCTTACCTCATTCACCTCAAGCTCCAGCGTATCGGGTTTGAGAATTCTACCTGACAAGATGCAACGAGACCTGGAAACCTGCAAAAATCATGATACCAGCTAAGGAAACCCTGAGAGAACATATAACCCAGCTTCTTGGGGAGAACATATTTAAATTCACCAGAGACTTTTCCATTTTATGGGAAAAAGAGGCCACCAACAGATTTTCCTACCAAAATTCAAATTGGTGACCAACTGACTTTCTTACCTCATTCACCTCAAGCTCCAGCGTATCGGGTTTGAGAATTCTACCTGACAAGATGCAACGAGACCTGGAAACCTGCAAAAATCATGATACCAGCTATGGAAACCCTGAGAGAACATATAACCCAGCTTCTTGGGGAGAACATATTTAAATTCACCAGAGACTTTTCCATTTTATGGGAAAAAGAGGCCACCAACAGATTTTCCTACCAAAATTCAAATTGGTGACCAACTGACTTTCTTACCTTATTCACCTCAAGCTCCAGCGTATCGGGTTTGAGAATTCTACCTGACAAGATGCAACGAGACCTGGAAACCTGCAAAAATCATGATACCAGCTATGGAAACCCTGAGAGAACATATAACCCAGCTTCTTGGGGAGAACATATTTAAATTCACCAGAGACTTTTCCATTTTATGGGAAAAAGAGGCCACCAACAGATTTTCCTACCAAAATTCAAATTGGTGACCAACTGACTTTCTTACCTCATTCACCTCAAGCTCCAGCGTATCGGGTTTGAGAATTCTACCTGACAAGATGCAACGAGACCTGGAAACCTGCAAAAATCATGATACCAGCTATGGAAACCCTGAGAGAACATATAACCCAGGGCAACAGTGTGGGTGGAGAAGAGGGGATAAAAGACCCCTGAGACAGTCCAGCTCTTTCTATAAACCAGCATTAATTTCCCAACTTTGGGCGGCTTCAGGTCAAAGGAACTGGTAGCCTGTCACTCTTTAGCTCACACAGAACACCAGCAGTTTACTGCAACAGATAAAGTAAGTAAAAATTAAACTTATTTAGGATAGCAGGATTCATAATCAGGGGAAAAAAACCCCCAACATTTCAGACACATTGCTAAGCAGGGTAGCCAAAAGTCCCTAAACAAACAGACACAGCAGTTCAGGCCTTGAAAAAGCAAGGGTGGCAGTCGGGCATTCAAAATTAAAGAAAACAGCAGTTCAAGCAATTTCCAAGAAACCAGAGCAGACGCCAGCGAAAACAAACAGCAATTCACAACTTCCAACTACGGGCCTGCCTCACTGAGACCCAGATTCTCAGAAGTTTAACACCGTCACCAAACTGGTTTCAGATGGTTTAGCCTTCATGTATTTTAGCAGCAGATTATCAAAACGGCTTATTTCTGACAAGCAACATTAAAATGAGCACTCTGGTGGATTCTTTAAAATCACTGAGACATCTCTCTCGCTGCTGTGGGGGGGGGAGGGGTAGGCGGGTTGCTTGTCAGCAAAAGAGAGTGGGCATCATGCAAATTTAGCGAGTCTTCACTACTCTTCGCCAACCTCATTTACAGGAGAATTTTGGGGAGAATGACTCACTTTTTTCATTCGCTACCAGAACAGCTGTGATAGCAGCCCATTGTTTTTTTAACGTGTTTTTTTTGTTTTTTTTTTAAGAATCTAGGCTTCAGTCCTCAAGTCAAATAAAAGGAAACTAGTTAGCCCTTTCTTCAGGCTCCTTCTGTCTTTGACTTTTCTTGGGCTCTTTCTTCCTTCCTCTTGCTCTGCTCTTTTTATTCCTGCCCACTTCCTGTTCCTTCAGATGTTCTTGCTGGGACTTGCCCATTAGTGAGCTTCCTCAAGTGGACTCTGATCCTGCAGGAGATTGGCCACTCCTTTACAGCCAGTTTCATGGGAAGAACACCTTTAAATTCACCAGAGACTTTTCCATTCTATGGGAAAAAGAGACCAGCTGATTTTCCCACCAAAATTCAAATTGGTGACCAGCAAACTTTCTTGCCTCATTCAATACAAACCCCCAGCAAATTGGGTTTGAGGACCTACTATATAAAGACAAACTGCATAAATCACAGCATACCCTGAAGAAAGCCACAGTATGATGGCTGAAACATTGGTTTTTTTGGAGGGTTGATTTTTCTTTTAATCATTTTTATTAGTGAGGTCATTGGTTCTACCTGACAGGACACAATGAAACCCAGAAACCTGCAATAAGTATACATATTGAGATCTTTATGTCTCTCCCCCATACACTTTATGACAAAGACCACTGACCATTTTAGTAGCCATCCTCTTGGCTGACTCCAGCCTTTATATATAGGTATCTTTTTGAAGGTGTGATCTCCAGAATTTCAGGTAGGAAATACAAGCAATATGTAAGTATATACATATATAGCCCCATTTTAGATAAAACATGTTAGAAATCAGAATTAAGACATCTAGGATGGTACATGTCCACTTCTAGTAGTATTTAAGAATTTGCTACGTCTAAAATATATACAGACATGCATAGGTACCATATGTACAAAGTGCATAAAGTGGGAACAACCATTTTATATTTGTCAATATCTAAAACATTAACCCTCAACAGCTCCCACCCACCCTACGGCTGATCTTTTGATTTATAGGCTTTTCAGCTAATTAGGAACAGGGCATTGCTTTGAAAGGATTTTTCTTTTTTTTGTTTTTTCATCAGATGAGGGTACTTCTGCAAATACAGTATGGGAAACATTGTGTCACCAAAGCTTGGTTTCAGCTTCTGTCTCTGTGCAGTCAGAAAATGTTACCCAAGCAAAGAGAGTGGTTCCATGTGCAAACTGTCTTCAGCTTGAATCCTTCATTAAGGAAGTAAAGGAACTAAGAGAGGAGGTGGGTAAGACTAAGAAGCGTCCATGAGAATGAGAGGTACATCGATGAAATGCTTCATGAGGAATCAAAGATTTCCAGCAGTGGGGAAGAACAGGCTGTGCTGAATGAGGACAGCTGGATTCAGATTATGGGACCCTGAAGGTTTGATACTGTAATCCACTTGCCCTTGAACTGAAGAACTGGTTTGCAGCCCTGGTAGTGGAGGAGATGAGAGCATCCTAGGGAGAGGAAAGACTAAAGCTCAAAATCCCCAAAGTTGCTAGATCCAAGACCACTAGGAGGTATAAGGTGGTTGGTGATTTCTTTCTGAGGGGTACAGAGGTACGCTGGCTGCCTGGTGCCAAAATCCAAGAAGTTACGAAGAGCTTGCCAAGACTCACCAAGCCCAATGACTATTATTGGATGCTACTCATCCATGTTGGCACTAATGATACTGCTAGGTACCCCTCCAAACATATCAAAAGTGACTTTGTGGCTCTGGGAGAGAAGGTAAAGCAGGTGGTGTTCTTGTCAATCCTCCATGTCAAAAGTAAAGGCCAGAGCATAGAAGCACACATACTGGAGATGAATGTGTGGCTGCTTGGATGGAGTCATCAAGAGCGTATCAACTTCCTAGACCATGGGATGATTTTCCAAGGGCTATTGAGCAGGGATGGAGTGCATCAAAGAATGGAAGAAGTGTCTTCAGCAGCAGACTGGCTAAACTACTGAAGAGGACTTTAAATTAGAATCATTGGGGCAAGTTGATCAAAGCCCCTAGGTTAGTATAAGCCCTCAGGTAAGTGAATCATTAAATATCTCTACACAAATGGGAAAAGGGGGAAATGTCTGGAAAGCAGTATATACTAATGCTCAAAGTATGGGAAACAAGGTTCTGGATCGAGAGGCTATGGTAGAAGAGGCTGAGTTGGATTTAGTGGCAATTACAGAGACATGGTTCACAGAGAACCATGACTGGGATATAGTTATATTGGACTCTAATTACGCAGGTGGAATCTGCATGCTGAAATTTCTGGAGGGAACTTGGTAGCCGGAGCAGGGAGACCTTACAATAACGTTTTGAGTTGTAACATGTAAGCTATCAGCTTTTAAATGTGTTTTTCTGTTTGTGATACATCCGTATTGATTCCATATACATATAGACCCTGATGCAGGCGGACATGCCGAAACATGGCCCATAAGAACATAAGAATTTCTGCTGCTGGGTCAGACCAGTGGTCACTCGTGCCCAGCAGTCCGCTCACGCAGCGGCCCCGGGTCAAAGATCAGTGTTCTAAAATGAGTCCAGCCTCACCTGTGTACATCCAAGTTTAGCAGGAACTTGTCCAGCTTAGTCTTGAAACCCTGGAGGGTGTTTTCCTCTACAATAGACTCCAGAAGAGCATTCCAGCTCTCCATCACTCTCTGTGTGAAGAAGAACTTCCTTATGTTTGTACGGAATCTATCCCCTTTCAACTTTAGAGCGTGCCCTGTCGTTCTCCCTACCTTGGAGAGTGTGAACAGTCTGTCTTTATCTAAGTCTATTCTCTTCCATATTTTGAATGTTTTGATCATGTCTCCTCTCTGTCTCCTCTTTTCAAGGGAGAAGAGGCCCAGTTTGTCTAATCTTTCACTGTACGGCAACTCCTCCAGCCCCTTAACCATTTTAGTTGCTCTTCTCTGGACCCTTTCGAGTAGTACCGTGTCTTTCTTCATGTACAGCGACCAGTGCTGGATGCAATACTCCAGGTGAGGACGAGATGTTGGGTCTTCCTCAATAAAATATACATTGATCACCACCACCTGGAGGTCCTTTGTGCTATTTGTTCTGCTTTTCATTTTGTGCTGTTTCCCTCTTCATTTTGTATTCTGTAAAGATCATATTAAAACCACACAATTGCAGGAGCTGCAAAGTAAAGAGGCACTGTGGTTTAATCTGGAAAGAGGGAATGGAAAATGCATTTATATTGGTGTGATAAAGGACCCCTTCACAGAGAGAAGTGTGCAGAGACTTAATTGTAGACATTCAGAAAATAGCTGTAAATGGGAAAGAATTACTAATAGGTGATTTTAACATGTCAGATGTTGATTGGGGTATCCCTATTATGGGGTCATATAAAAATAGGGAGATCCTGGATTCTCTACAAGGAGCACTGTTCAAGTAGTTGGTAATGGAACTCATGCGGGATGAAGCTATACTGGACTTAAAAACAGGGTAAGGGTTGCAGATGTTACAGTGGGTGATCATCTGCCATCCAGTGATCACTGCATGGTGTGGTTTAATATTAAGAGGTGTAGAGAAGGCTCATTCAATGGTAAAGGTTCTAGACTTCAAAAACCTAACTTTGTTCAGATGGGGGATTATGTCAAACAACTATTGTCTGGATGGGAATATCTGGAAGACAGTGGGCAAAATTAAAAAGAGCTATTATAAGAGAAACAATTTTGTAAGGAAAGTAAGGAAAAGAAGACTGCTTTGGTTCTCAAAAGTAGTAGCTGAGAGGGTAATGAAAAAGAGGTTAGTAGAAAGAGGAAGATAGGCAAAAATACATGGAAAAGTTAAGAGAGGCAAGTTGAGTAGTCAGGAAAGCAAAGATGCAAATGGAAGAAAAAAATAGCAGACATGGTAAAACAGGGGAATCAGACTTTTTTTTAGATATATTAGTGATAGGAAGATGTGCAAAAGTGGAGATATATGTAGAAGCTGATAAAGACAAGGTTGAATTGCGTAACAAAAATTTCTGTTCACAGCTAAAGTGCTGGGAACGGGACCACAGAAGACAAATGCAAATAGGGATGGAGGTGTGGTAGACCCTGATCGATTTTCAGAGGATTGTGTTTGTGAGGAGTTAGCTAAGGTAAAGATAGACAAAGCAATGGGGCCGGATGGTGTACATCTGAGGGTACTGAAGGAACTTAGGGAAGTTCTGGAAGCTCCACTTGCTGACCTTTTCAATGCTTCTCTAGAACTGGGAGTGGTACTGGAGGACTGGAAAAGGGTGGATGTAGTCCCTCTCCACAAAAGTAAAAGTAAAGAAGGAGTAGGGAACTACAGGCCAGTAAGTCTGACTTCTGTGGTAAATAAATTAATGGAAATACTTTTAGAACAGAGAATAGTGACATTTCTGGAATCAAGTGGATTACAAGGCTGGAGGAAAAGCATGGATTCACTAGAGGCAGGTTTTGTCAGACAAATCTGATCAGTTTCTTTGACTGTGTGACCAGAGAAATGGATAGACTGAGTGTGCTAAATATGGTGTATTTAGATTTTAGCAAAGCCTTTGACAATGTCCCACACAGGTGCCTAATAAATAAACTGAGTGCCCTCGTGATAGGCTTTAAAGTAATGGACTGGGTAAGGAATTGGTTGAGTGGAAGGCGACAGATGATAGTGGTCAATTGAGATTGCTCTGAGCAAAGGGATGTTACCAGTGGTGTGCCTGTTCTTGGGCCTGTTTTTTTAAACATTTTTGGAAGCAATATTGCTGAAGGGTTGACTGGTATGATTTGCATTGTTGAGGATGATATCAAAATCTGCAATAGAGTAGACACCCCTGATGGTGTGAATAACATGAGGAAGGACTTAGTGAAGCTTGAAGAATGGTCTGAAATTTGGCAGCTAAGATTTAATGCTAAGAATTGCAAGGTCATGCATTTGGTTTGCAAAAACCCAAGGGAATGATACAGTTTAGGGGGTGAAGAACTTTTGTGCACGAAAGAAGAGCGAGACTCGGGTGTGATAATATGTGATGATCTTAAGGTGGCCAAACAGGATGAAAAGGCGATGACGAAAGCTAGAAGGATGCTAGGGTACATAGGAATAGTTATGGCCATTAGAAAAAGAATAATAATAATAATTTTATTTTTATATACCGCCTAACCAAAAATGGTTCTAGGCAGTTTGCAACAAATATGCACAAGTCATACAGTAGAGAGTACAATTTAAAAGGAAAAACCAATTCAAAACAAAATACAATAAATAAGAAATGGTCCTACAATAGAAAATATGATTTAAAAGAAAAATGCAATTTAAAAGAGTGATTCTAAGCGGATTACAACAAATAAGAACCGAGCATACAGTAAAAATACAATTTAAAAGAAGATACATTGCATGACGGAAGCATGGAATTATTAAACGAAACAACCAGTTAGGATACAAATTTTTCAAACAGTTGGGTCTTCAATAGTTTTCTAAAATCAAGATAAGAAGAAGATCCTAGCATAATTTTACGAAACCAATCATTCAATTTGGCAGCTTGAAAAGAGAGAGTTCTCTCCAGAAATCTTTTGTAACAACATAATTTAGCGGAAGGAAATGTAAACAGACAAACTCTGCGTGTGACCTTATTTGGGTGGTTCAAAGGAAAATGGGAAACAAGGCGTCCAGGTGACAAACCAAAAATGGATTTGTAACAAATGCAAGCAAACTTAAACAAAACTCTGGCCTCAATCGGCAGCCAGTGGAGTTTCAAATAATATGGTGTAATATGCTCCCACTTTTTCAATCCAAAGATCAATCGAACTGCGTTGTTTTGAACCACTCTCAATTTTCTTAAAATTTTCTTAAAAGCACCCAAATAACATTACAATAATCAAGAATACTTAAAACGGATGACTGCACTAACAGACGGAATGAAGCTTCATCAAAGTATTTCTTAATAGTGCAAAGTTTCCAGAGCACAGCAAAGCATTTCTTCAATAATAGATCAGTATGATATTCTAAACTGAGATGTTTATCTGCGACTCATATTATCTAACTGGAAATCGTTTGATTCCTTAAACGTGCACTTTTGGTACCAATCTGTCCTACTACAACACAAGCGTGAAATGCTGATCTCTGCTGCTATTCCCCTGAACGCTAAAGTCCATATTAAATGGGCTAAGTTCACCGAATACCTGAATTCTCTCTAATGCCTTACCGCTCATAAGTTAATGCCTAACGTCTTTTATATCTTATATCTCTCTTTCCAACTTCTTCCTCTCTCTCTTTCTGGCCTCTGGGGGACTCTCTCTTCTCTTTCTCACCCCTTGTTGCTTTCTTACTTACCTTTCGCCCTCCGTCATCACCCTTCTTTTTCTTTCTTTTCCCTCTTCTCTCCTGACATTTTTTTTCTTTCCTTGAATATCTTCCCGCTACTTATCACAACACCATAGAATATTTTTACCTCTGATTATATGTATCTAACGATTTTCTGTTGTGCTTGAATAATTGTTTTTACTCATTTATTGTTCCACGATTATGGTATTGATATTGATTGTTTGTTTCTCTCCTTTTTTTGAATTTTGATAAAATTTTCAATAAATTTTCAAGAGAAAAAAAAAAATCTATAGTCACTCCCAATATTTTTATAGACTGTTCTATAGTATAATCAAGGCCATTCCAGTGAATCGATGTTTCTTTAATCTTGTCATTGGGGGTTGCAAGAAAAAATTTAGTTTAGAATGTATTGTTATCCTTGTATAAGACTGGTGAGACTCATTTATAATATTATGAATAATGCTGGAGACTACACCTTCAAAAAGATATAAACAGGACAGAGTCAGTCCAGAGCAAGGCTACTAAAATGGTTGGTCTTCGTCATAAAACGTATGAGGGCAGACTTTAAAATCTCAATATGTGTACAGTAGATTTGAGGAAAGGCAGGAGAGGGAAGAGATGTTGAAATGTCTACATGGCATAAATGCACTTGACGCAAGACTCATTTGAAAGGAAGTTCCGGAATGAGAGGGCATCGGATGAAGATAAGAGGAGATAGGTTCAGGAGCAATTTAAGAAAATACATTTTTACAGAAAGGATGGTGGAATAGTTTCCCAGTAGAGGTGGTGGAGACAAAGACTGTGTCTGAATTCAAGAAAGCATGGTACAGGCACCTAGGATCTCTTAGGGAGAGGAGGAAATAGTGAAGGCTGCAGATAGGCAGACTGGATGGGCCATTTGGCCTCTATCCACCATCATGTTTCTATGTTTCTAACAGAGGCAACTCTGCAACCTGAACATCTAAATGTCAGCATGTACTGATGTAAATTGGATGTCAGTGAACATACCGTAGATATGTAAGTGCCATTACATAGACATATATGTCTGCCATTTTGGAAACCTACACATCTATTAAATTGGGGGGAGGGAGAGAAATCACTGTGAGATAAAGCGGGAAGCCTCTTGTTATCTTATTTGTAGAGCATTGCCCAAAACAAGCTGTTTTATAAGACCTGCAGTATACATACTATTAATCTGTCATCATAGATGTACATTCACCTTCTGAAATTGAGAACATAATATATAATTATAATATAACAAGTTTATATACCGCAGGACCGTGAAGTTCTATGCGGTTTACAATAATTAGAAGATGATACAGTTTGAATGGATTTAGCAATGTTCTGCTGGTTAACATTGATTGAAAGATACATCAAGTTGAGTGGAATTAGCAAAGTTAGAAACTAGTGATTAACAACTCTAGGGATCAGTTATTGTGGGATGAAGTTAGTTGCCTAAGTACTTTAGGAACAGATATGTTTTTAGGCGTTTCCTAAATTCCCCATAAGTAGTAGACGTAAGCAATTGTTCTAGATCTTTACCCTATAATGCTGCCTGGTGTGAAAGGAGATGTTGATGATGTCTTTTGAATTTACATCCTCTAACCGGAGGGGAGACAAAATTTGAGTGTGAACTTCTCTTATGTCTGTTGGCTGAGAAAGAGAAAAGGTCAGTTATGTATTTAGGGGCTAGACCGAATAGTACCTTGTAACAGAAACAACCAAACTTGAACTTCACACGCGCTTCCATCGGCAGCCAATGCAGAAGTCGGTAGGAAGGTGTAACATGGTCGAACTTCAACCCGAGGATCAGTCTGATCGCTGTATTTTGCACTAATTGTAGTTGCCATGTATTCTTTAGGGAAATTGCCAAGTAGGTGATGTTACAGTAATCGAGTTGGCTCAGTATGAAGGATTGAACCAGAATTCTGAATGATGACACATCAAAATATGCTCTAATGGACCGAAGCTTCCAGAGAGTGAAGAAACCCTTTCTGATTATGGAGTCCATCTGGTCTTTCATAGTTAGGCTCTGGTCCAGTGTTACACCCAGTATCTTCATAGTAGATTGAATAGGATAACTGAGTTTATGTAGATTTTATGTATATGTATATGTAGATTTTGGTTTTGCCTTAGTCATACCGAAACCAAACTGCCTTGCCATATGCACGAAAAGCAAATTTATATGTATAAATCTTGGCTTTCTAGAGCTCGGTTTCCATGTTTATTTGGAATGTATGTGCAAATGCCAAAATTTACACATGTAAATCATGAAAAGGGCGTCTACCCTAATGTCTCTCTGGTATTTTTTTACCCAGGAAATCAAGACTACAAATCCGTGCATGCAATAGGGCCAAACCAGGCCTGGTTCAGCTTGGTGGTTTATTGACCTGAGGTTGATGTGTTAATAGGGTTACGAGATGTTCCCGAAGGAAAATCCTGACCCATGGTCATGCCCCTTTCTGTCCCCAGCCCCACCCCAGACGGCATCCACGCATACGCAGATGCCCCTTCCCGACCCGATTTTGATGGGAAGCTTTTCAAAACCCGGACAAAGTGCTGGGTTTTGAAAAGTCATTCGGACCCCTGGATATGTCCTCGAAAATGAGGGCATGTCCAGGGAGATCTGGAGGTTTGTTAGCCCTGCTCGGAAAAGGTTCTTCAACATCCCAATGTTCCTCTCCTCCTTCACATGCTGCAGTCTTTAAACACTGAATGATTTGGTTTGTCTTCTGACGCCACAGGAAGATTCTGCTTAAAAGGCTGTTTATCTCCTAGTACTGTGTCATTAACAAGAAAGTGCACCACTTTCCCAGCATTACTGACAGCTCTGCTGGGGAGCAGGTTCATTAACATTAGGCAGGATGGCTCAGAAACCCAGCTGCAGGCTATGCCGTCTGCACGTTCCTTGCATGACACATAGGCACAGATGGTTCCCTAGATGATCATTAAACAATCAACCTATTACCAGCCTGGTTCTCTGTCATCCTGAGACTCCCATCCATTCCTGGCTCTCTAAGTCAGACTGATCTGCGCTGGTCCTTGTCATTGCTGGTTAGGCATGGGGTTTGGTTTTACAAAACCAGGACTGGATAATCCTTTCAGTGGTTTGCATAAATATGTCCCACCAATATTCAGCACTATTTAACTGGTCATGAATGGCTCCTCGCCAATTAAACAATATTTGGCTGGCTAATCGCTAATTTTCAGTGGGAGACAGCCAATTATCTCCGCTGAATATTTGTAGTTAGCGGCTAGCCAGCTATGTTGCGAGCATTCAGTTCTGATGGGTTAAGATTAGTGGGCAAATCGGACTCCATAAATTGCGGTCCTATCTTTGCCTGCTATTAGCTTAGCTGGCCAGTACTGAATATTCACTTAGGGTTCCTTTTACAAAACCGCAGTAGAGGTTTCTACTAGAGAATGACACGGTGACAAAATTCATCACCGTTCCCGTCCCTGCGGATAACTGCAGGAAATAATCCCATGTCATTTTCTAGTGTCTATTTCAGCCTCGGTCCTTCTACCCCAGCATTCTTCAAAGCAAAGCTTGCGGGTCAGTGGCTGTGGCCATTCATACTCTGATTCTTATGTGAGCCAAGGATAATGAAGCCATTGTGACATCACTGATGTGATTGGCTCTTAGGCACTGGTGGAATGAGGCATTATGACATCACAATATCTGCTCTGGATACCAGAGACTGTCATTCTGTAGTGTTTGTTTCAACCTCAGTCCTTCTACACCAGCATTCTTCAAAGCAAAGCTTGTGCCCAATTATACTCTGATTCTTTCCTCTCTCCTTAAAGATGGTTTCCCGCGGTTATCCGCGGGGACGGGAACGGTGATGAATTTTGTCACCGTGTCATTCTCTAGTTTCTACCATAAGCCGGTGAGGTAAATGCTCCGACGCTCATAGGAATTCTATGAGCATCAGAGCATTTACTTTGCTGGCCCATGGTCGAAACTTCTACCATGGCTTTGTAAAAGCCAGCATTAGAGCTGCCCCCCCAAAAAAAACTCCTGGACAAGCACTGTCAGTAGCCAGATGGGCCTAGTGGTTAGTGGAGGAGTGGTCTAGTGGTTAGAACTCCGGCCTCAGCATCCTGAGATTGTGGGTTCATTCCCCACACCACTCCATGAGACCCTAGGCAAGTTACTTTTCCCATGTCCGACTTTGGGCGACTTGCGACTTAGGCCCAAAACGGACTTAGACGTTTCTTTTGATTACGCCCCTCCATGCGTTTAGCAATTTTTTTTTTAAACTTTGGTTCAAACTATCAATAAAGCATTTGTGACTGCAGGTTGGTTTTGACATCTCCAGTGCCTCTTTTTGTTTGTTCTGTTTCGCCCTGAGGCTTGGTATCTTCTTTTCTTTTCATTGTTTTATTAGAGCCATTCTTTGGAACACAACACTTTGTTATCTTCAATAAAGGTCCTGCATCCTGTACATCGACTCTGCAGTTTTCTGGTTTCTTTTTGGTTTTGCTACCTCATCTTCACTGCAGACCTGTTGGACTTTTCTTTGTTTTTCCCTCAAAGAAGAGCGACCATGATGATTAAGGGGTTGGAACTCCTCTCGTAAAAGGAAAGACTAAAGAGGTTAGGGCTCTTCATCTTGGAAAAGAGATAGCTGAGGGGAGATATGATCAAAGTCTACAAAATCCTGAGTGGTGTAAAATGGGTACAAGTGGATTGATTTTTTACTGCATCATGATTTACTAAGACTAGGGGACACTCGATGAAGTTATAGAGTAATACTTTTAAAACCAATAGGAGGAAATATTTTTTCACTCGGAGAATAGTTAAGCTCTGGCATGCATTGCCAGAGGTTGTGGTAAGAGCAGTTAATGTAGCTGGTTTTAAAAGAGGTTTGGACAAGTTCCTGGAGGAAAAGTCCATAAACTACTGTTGAGACAAACATGAGAGAAGCCACTGTTTGCTGTGGATCAGTGGCATGGAATGCTGCTACTATTTGGGGTTTTGCCATATACTTGTGACTTGGATTGGCCTCTGTGAAGATGGGATACTGAGTTAGATGGACAATTGGTCTGACCCAATAAGCCTATTCTTATGTTCTTATGTAAGCAATGTAGTTATGTTCTTGCATAGTTGTTTATACGGTACGCAGAGTCCTCCAAATAAATGCTTTTAGTTTAATATTTTTATAGAAAAGACAAAAATATACAACAATAAACGTAACAAGGACATCCGCTATAATAAAAGTTTAGCGCACATACGCAGTTGAAACTTCTTGCAGCCGTGATCCCTGATCCATTGCTCCTTGTTGCCACAAATGCCGGCTGACTTTTGACGACGCCTCTCCTTCTCACCCCTGGACCAGCAGCAGCAGCAGCCGCGGGGCATTTGCTAGGCCGGCCCACTTTGATAATGCGAGGCGGGCCAGCCTAGCAAAAGCCCCGAGGCTGCCCGGCCTAGCAGATGCTGGACAGTGAGCAGGTAAGGGAGAAGGGGTACTACTAGACAGGGGGGAGGTAAAAGGAATGAAGAAGGGCTACTGCTGTACAGGGGTAGCAGTAAAGGGGTACTGCTGGACAGGGGGGTAGGTAAAAGGAAGGGAGAAGGGCTATTGCTGGACAGGGGGGCGGTAAAAGGAAGGGAGAAGGGAAGTCAGACAGGGGGAGAGAGACAGAAAGAAAAAAAGACAGACGGTGCAGAAGAATACAGAAAAAAAAGAAATAAATACACATCTATTCTAGCACCCGTTAATGTAACGGGCTAAAAAAACTAGTTGTATTATAAATGGTACAATAGCAAAGATGAAATAGATAATCCAAGTTTATTAAAATATTATAATCCCACACCAAGGATAATCCTTCTGGGCAGTTTACACTGTAAAATCCAATAATACAGGTAAAACAAATTAAAACAAGTCATATATGCACAAATTTGAGGCTAAAAGGTTGAACTACAAATTTTATAATAAAGAAAGGAAAGGATTTGATAAATCTTATATTCTACAGAGCTCCTCCGGTGCAGTTAAACCCACGCTATGATTCTTCTATGATAGCAAAGATATTAGTCAAGTTTTATATGCATCTGCAAACAAAAATGTTTTTAAGACCAGTCTTAAATTTTTCAATAGGAGTTCCAAAACTGAGGACCATTTACTGAAAAAATAGCCGCTCTAGCATGTTCATGGAACTACAAGGTGGTTTTGATTTGCTGGTCTAAGAGATCTTAGCGGTAAATACGGAATCAATAAACATATAAGATAGGGAAACTGTCCCTTAACATTCATCTGTCCCTTAACATTCCCTAGGAAACTGTCCCTTAATATTCATCTGGAATGTCTCAATCTCTATTTCTTCATATGGAAGTATAGAGCCATATGGACTCCTTGTAAAATGTGTATGGCTAAAGTATTGCCCCCATGATACCTGTTGTTTATTTATTTATTTGATTTGTTTTCTATCCCGTCTAGAGGTCTGCACGGGAACGGGGATCCTGCGGGAATCCCACCCTAACCCATGGGACTCCCACAGGGACCCCCCTCTGGCCCACGGGACTCCCACGGGAATAGAAGGCTTTGGAAGCAGGGTTCGTCCATATAATATAATGGACACGTTAGCCGTAGTAAAAGAGGGGGTTTATAAGTTAATTACCTGAACAGAAAACAAAAAAGGATTCCACCAAAGAGATTCCACAAGGAAAACAGCAGCGCAAACCCAAAAGAACCTGTGGAATTGATGAACCTGTCAGAAGTTGAGAGAAAGAGGAAGATAAAGCATGGAAGCTCTGGATAAATCCCTATAAGTCCTGACATTAGCAAACCAGGTGAAGTGGGATACATCCCTGTAAGTCCTGACATTATTGAACCAGGTGAAGGGGGATAGGAAAAAGACAAAGATCACTTTTCTCTTTACAGAAAAACTGCCCTCACCCCCTGCAACTGACATCTACCTTATCTATCTCTGCAGATGATAGAAACAGTAGATTAACTGTGGAAAGATATTTCACCATTGACTAAAGAGCATGCAAAGATGGAGAAATACGCTGTTTTTAAGCTCAATTAGCTACTGTAGAAGTAAAACTAGAGAAAAAGCAACAGGTCTTGAGGCTGTGGGTTAGCTGTGGTTTTGCACCAAGGCCCGCCCAGCCAGATGCCATGAAGAGATAAACAGACCATGGTCAGAAGACAGAATTCTCAGAAGAGAGAATTCATCAGAAATATCATATAATAGAAAATATCAGGGATATTTACAGTTGGGAGGGGGTCTTGTGCTCGGAAATACTAATATGGTGGGGAAACAGGCATTTCGGGGAAAAAGATAGGTTTTACAGAAAACAGAGTGAACATATAACATGACATAGGTGAGAATAGCCAATAAATGAATGTAGTTAGGCAGTAATGCATAAGTAAATAACCAATAAGGATGTATCATGTGATGTAAACCAACGTGGTGTTGGCCACTAAGAAATGTATAAAAACCAGGCCTTTAGAAGGGAGAGGGCAGAACAGACTCCTGAGAATCTCCAGGCCTGGAGATCACCTTCTGTTACGCTATATGCTAAATGATTTATTCCTGTAAGCTGTTATTGATTGGCTAAATAAATATATACTTATTGAAACCAGTATATAGCGTTCGAGGTCTCATTACCGAGGTAGATCTGGACAGCTGCCTACATCAAAGTAATTGCTGCTTTTTATGGGGACGTGCGGGGATGGAGGTAATTCCTTGCGGGGATGGGTGGGGACAGAGAGGATCCTGACGGGGATGGGTGGGGACGGAGAGGATCCTGATGGGGACGGGTAAGGATGGAGAGGATCCTGATGGGGACGGGTGGGGATGGAGAGTATCCTTGCGGGGATGGGTGGGATTTCTGTCCCTGTGCAACTCTCTAATCCCGTCCTCTCCAAAGAGCTCAGTATGGGTTGGCACTGCATGTCCTCCTCAGAAATCTTTAAATGTATGATCTATGAATGTCCATCAATTTACTCTTCTGTTTGTAGCTGATCATGGACTATGTCTCATGGTTTGTGCCTTACACACACCACCATGACCGATGGAATATTTATTTTAGTATTTATACACTGCTTATAGACTAAGTGGTTTACGTTCAGGTATTCGGCTATTTCTCCCTATCTGTCCTTGAACAGTAGAGTGTTAAGCGACTTGCTTGGGGGGGTCACAGGGAGAAGTGCTGGGCTTGAACCTACAACCTCAGGGTGCTGCATCTGTAGCCTTAACCACTAGGCCACTCCTCTACTCCGTTCAATGGTAAATTGCACCAATGCAAAATTATGTCAGAGGTAGTGAGTCCCACTGTATATGATGAGCTGTGCTTGGAGCATTCTTAGCTAATGACCTATAATTATTCATAAACGATTTAGGATTTAACAGCTAGGAAATGAAATGTTTAATTGTATCACCACATAATTAATGTTAATGGTTGTTACGTATAAAGTATAATGAAGACTTAATTGCTGATGTTTGAAGATTGAAAACAAAACAAAAAGTCAGATTATTTTTGTTTGTCTACCCGCTTGGTGAAAAAATTGGGCCGTGTTTGTACAGACTTCATTTATTATCTTCGGTACTTAACTATTAGCTTGTATTGTTAATTAAATTCCAATATAGTTATGGCAAGAAATATTCAAATAATAAGGAGGTTTTCTGTTCTTTAATCTTTTTGATAAACAATGAGAGTCCATTGAAAATGCCTCAATGTCCAAAATTCCCATTCAGAATTGAACTTCTTTGAAACTGTGGCTTTCCTGCTGTTAGTGGGGGAGGTGGGGTCTTCCTCTTTTTATTGAAGCCCTTTCTCTTCTAGCCCAAGGTGGAAATAACAGCATATTCGCTGGAGAGTGACCACAGACTTTTGTTTCCTTCCAGACCTGGAATGGGTATACCCTGAGGCTAGCTTAAAGGTGTCACTGCTAGGGTACTTGTGACCTGTGACAGTGATATGAAATGAAATAAAAAAGTGTCAAGAAAAGTGTGCAATAACTTGTAAACTTCATGGCCCCACATCATTCTCTTCATGGTTGGGCTGAGAACTTTTCAGCAGCCCCTCGCATTGTTAGTGTGTATGTATATATATATATATATAGTAAACTGCCTTGGATGATTGCCATCAATTAATAAAGAATAAGGGAGACCCTGTTGCTTTAATAAGTGTTGCCCTTATAGCAGACAATTACCATAATGCCTTTCTGAAGTGGTATAAAATTAAGCTCAGGGAGAATAAGTATCCACTAAAGATTTTACAATACAGACCAACAACTTAAATGGATCTCAACCTGAATCCCTAGGCTGGAAAGGAAGCTGAGATGATTATTTCTATTGATCTATTTGATTGATCTATTTCTATTGATCTATTTGATTGATCTATTTGATTTCATAACATCGCTGGCTGTATACAGTCTCTTCCTCTGTAAACCACTCTGAACTGCTTGTGGTATTGTGGTATACAAAAATAAAGTTGTTATTATTATTATTATTATCAGCATATAACATACAGAGCTGTATCAGTTTAAAAGGGGAAGCGATTCTACTGAGTCAAAGAAAAAACCAGCATCCTCAAAAAAAAACCAACAAAATCTTATTTCCCATCCTCATTTTTTATAGATGAAAAATATACGGGTGTATACTATCTCTATCCACTTATCTGTTTGCACCAGCCTTCACAGCAATGGAAATGGAGTACATTCCCAGACAACCCTCTTGGGACAGCTTCATGCGGTGTCAGTTTCTCTTCACTCTCGCCGAGCAGAAACGAATCCCTACTGATATGACACCACTACATGTTTCTGTAATTTAAAATCCAGGGAAAATTAGCTGCTATTGATTGGAACTGTCTCTGCAGCAGATGATTATTGATAAGAGAGAGGCAGAAGCTGGTGGTTGGAATCATTTATGAACAAGGGCACAGCATGATTGGAGCAAGGGCATGAGATCCAATTTGGATCTCATATAGACAGGTCTGGAAGAACTGCAGGTAATATACATGGAATTAGACGGGATGCTTTAGTGCATTGGGGCAGCATTGGTTCAGAGATAAGAGCCTAAAGCCATGATGGGGGCATGGGCTATAGTACCTGAATGTAAATGACCTTGAACTACTACTGAAAAAGATGTGAATCAAATACAAATAAATAGGCTCAGTATAGTTTTTTTCTTGTTTTCCTCCTCTAAATCTAGGGTGCATCTTATGGTCAGGTGCGTCTTAGGTTAGGTTGTTGGTTTTTTTTTATATACGGCCTATCAAGATTATCTTAGCGGTTTTACAATAAAGGAGTAGCTTGACCTCTAGGATTATATTTGAAAATGGGTTCCGCAGTGACCTAGAAAGAGAGTTGGTGCAAGAGTATTATACAGTACTCCCCCGCGAAGTCGCGGTTCAGAATTTGCGGCCCCAGTCATTCGCGGTTTTTCCCTAATAATGTCTTTTTTTTTTCACATACAAATCGAGCGCTGTTCTTCACAAAGCCAGAGGAGCTCCGGGAATTTTTGGTGGGTCTGCCATGACATCCACAGGGTGGTCCTGCTGGGGGCCTTGGCTCCACCTTCAGTGAACTCTTCCGTACTCAGTTTCTTTTTGAGCGGCCCTGGGACTCTCAGTAGGGGCTAGTGACCAGAGAGATATCGATCTTGTGCATTGGGGGACTCTGCCCTTCTGGAGACTCTCTTCAGTTCCTGCTTTTCAGGGTCAGTGTCGCGGGCCCTATAGTCTTACTGTGCACTCCATTGAGAGTTGTTACTGTTTTCCTGCAAAGCACACTTTGGGCTATACAGTAAGCCCCAAAAATTTGTTTTGGGGAGCATATTTAGGCATTTTTGTACCACATCCAATATTTGTGGTTTTTCACAATTCACGGTCACTCCAAGAACATAACCCCCGGAAATTTCGGGGGCTTACTGTACAATCTAAGCAATCTTGCCCCCTTCCTCAAATATTTTTCAGATCTCAAAAACATCCTCTCCCTGAAATTTTGATGATTAAGCTCAACAATTGTGATTACCTCAACTTGAATCCTTCCAGAATGATCCTGTAAAAACATATAAATGGATTTTATACTTTGTAAATACTGAACTTTTTATTTGTATATGTGAAGTATGCATGTAGATAAACATGGTGTCATGTCGGGAGGCTGTCTAACATATATATCATTTAAGGTAAAGTGACCCTTTTCATATATTTTGTATACAAATAATAAAAAAGATATATGTTGAAGACATTTGATGGATATAGGAAAATTAGACTGATGAAGAGTTTGATGACAAAGTGGCACCAAAAAACTATATGGATTGCCTTATGTACCTTCCGTTCTGGGCTTTTTGGGAGAACGGGCTAAAAAATTAATACATAAATAAATAAGCTGGAGGTAGAACTAGGGATAGAGTTGAGGACAGAGCTTGGGTCCCCAAATAAAAGGTGCTCTGTTACCCCTGCACCCAAGTATTTCAGAAGACTTCTAGAGACTTTTTCAAAACACTAAGATGTCCCGTAAAATGACATAAATCAGCAATTGGACGTTCTTCTCACCAAAACGTCCAAGTGATGGTTTTCAAAAATGTTTTTCTAGACATCTTACGAGGTGTCCTAGCCAATGTGCATCCAAAACAAAAGGATAGCATGTTGGAGCCATGTTCTGTATGGGCTTTGGGCATGCTTAGACTTGGATGTCTTGTGGTGATAATCAAACCTTTCCCAAGATATCCTGGATGGAACTTAGGTGTTATGAGTTAGACCTATTTTATAAACATCTAACTGCCAAAAAGGTACCCAATCTTATTAGATGACCACTGGAGGGATTAAGTAATGACCCCCCTCCCTCCTCCCTTAGTGGTTTCTGACCCCCTCCCATTCTCTAAAAATCAGAATGAAATAATACATACCCGTTTCTAGAACAGCAGCTCCTAGTATGGCAAATCCTAGTAGAGCGTCACACGGTTGTTGTAAGTAGCCTAGTGAGTAGACTAGTGAACCACAGAGAGGAGGACCCAGGCCCATAAGCAACTCTAACCACTACATTTATGGTGGAAAGTGTGAGCCCACCAAAATCCTACTGTACTGTCATATAGGTGCCACCTGCAGTCATATCTCCTAATTGTACAGCTCCCCAAATTGTAAATCTACTGGAATAGCCCAGTCATCTTTTCTATATCCTACTCACTAAATTGTAATTCTCCAATCTTCTTGTAATTCTCCTGGAAATGTCCAGATGTTTCTTTTGTAATCCGCCCAGAACTGCAAGGTACGGGCGGAATAGAAGCCATTAATGTAATGTAATGTAATGTAATGCAATAAGGGTTATTGGGGTGGTAGGAAGGTAGGTATAGTAGGTTTTGGGGAATTTTGAAGGGCTCACCATATATTAGTAAGGGGTTATGGTGAGATGTACTTTTGGTACCCTCTATGTGTCCTCTAAGGTGCCCGACTGCTCTATTGGCATGTTCATTACAATGCTGGCCCCTCCCATGTCCAAATGGTCTAGATTAGGCCATTTTGAACTTAGAAAGTTTTATGGTTGAAAATGGTGAACAAAGTTGGATGTCCTAAGGTCGGGCATCTTAGAAGCCAAGACATCTAATTATGCAATAAATGTTTTTTAAATGGACATTTTGCAGTGTTTCTGGTTTCAACAATGGCTGTTTCTCCACCTCTGACTTCAAATGTTTTGCAGGAAATGTCCAAAGTCGGACTTACGCCCTCTTCTATTAAACTGGGCTAGCAGTTTTTAGTGCAGTGAGCCGAGCTGAACGGCCCGTGCTACTCTCGATGCTCATAGGGTTCCTATGAGCGTCGGGAGCAGCGTGGGCCATTCAGCGCAGCTCTCTGCACTACAAACTGCTAGCCCAGTTTAATAGAAGAGGGGGTTAGACATCCTATTGAAAATGCCCCTCCATAGGTATTGGTAATGCTTAGAATGATCACATGACCTTAGAATCCCAATGGGCAAATCTTTGGGGATAAACTGAACATCAGTGCCTGAACTTTTCACCCTCATTGTCTTGGTGTCTCAGCTTCAATTTTGTTGCTTCTTCGTCCCTTCATTTCCAGATACCTTGGGATCTTCATGCTAATTCTCAAGGAAAATGGCCCCCAAATGTAAATGGTAACCATAGAGCAGGGCTACCCAATTCCAGTCCTCGAGATCTACTGGCAGGCCAGGTTTTTAGGATATCCACAATGAATATGCATGAGAGAGATTTACCTGCACTCTCATGCATATTCATTGTGGATATCCTGAAAACCTGGCCTGCCAGTAGATCTCAAGGACCAGACTTGGGCAGCCCTGCCATAGAGTATATAGGCATGGACAAACTGATGAGAAAAACCATCTGCTGGTAGGAGAGCAGATGTTTACAGTATCACAAATTTGCCTTCGAAACAGTCGCCTGAAAGTTGATGGCAAACCCTCATACAAAGCTCTTCCTGCTACGATATCCCTTTTTGTAGCATTTGATTTTCTTTAGAAATTTCTTACCTATGTCCTAGCTGCCCAGCTATAGCTTTTGATATTTAGCAAGATCAATCTTTGGCCGTTTTGGCTGCAGACCATTGCCATCAATGATGAAAAGGAATTACTACTATTCAGAGATAATACAGTGATTAAGTGTTAATAAAACCTGGACCCTGGCCTGTAAAGAACATTCCAAGTATTTTATTAGGTTATCATATATTTTCATTAGTTATGGTGATGCAAGCTTTTAAACTTTATGGGGTGTTTCACTGTTTAATTTTGCTGTGGTTTCTGATTACTTTGCTAACATTTCAGTGGTAACATGGGCCATTTGCCTCCTGCTAGCAGAAATTTCTCAACAGTCAGATTGGTATAAATGAGGTCAGTTTCCCATCTGCTGATTGAGGCAAACTTGCCACTGAAACCTGAAAAAAGGAACTACGCATCCTTCCCACAATGAACAGATTTTCATAATGCCAAGTTCCCAAAATGCTACTTATATAAGACTTTTTTTTTTTTTTTTTCCGAATATTGCTTGCACAAGTTAAATGTGGTTCCAATTATTGTAGCTGCCTGCTGAAGTATTTGCAAACCTGAGGACTGTTTCTTAAGCTGATAGAGATTTCGTGTTTTGCATTATGAGAAGCAGCAATATGAATCAGAAGGTAGCACTAATAGAAACTTGGGTTATGATCCATTTGAGGATATTATGGCTAAGTGTTGGCATTTTCTGCTTTCTGGTCTACAGTTTCCAACTTTACAGAGACCCGCTCCTACATTGCAAGGCTCCCAAGTTGCCTTAGTTCAGGAGGGAGACTTTCTGGCCAATCCTGGTTTTGAACTTACACCCCCAAAGCAATGTGGGATTTATAGTCCATGATTCTTAACCATTTAAATCAATGCTGAAGGTCCCATTATGCTTCCATGATATGCTTGTCATAAAGTTAGGACAGGCCTAAAATCTCCCCCTTGGAACTGGGTGACTTAGAGGCTCAGTCATTGTAGCCATTCGGTGCTAGTTCACCTCTCCCCCATATACCCTACATTGCTGAAGTTTAGCCCTGTTATTAAAAATTCTCACCGGAAATATCTGCCTTGTAACTATTTTCTCATATAGGTAGAGTGCCTTTCTGTAGATACCAGATTCATCAAAAGTTGAGCTGTTTCTTTCTAACTTTGATTTTGCTTTGAAATATTCTGTTCCCTGTACTAGTCTATTATTGTGATTTTGCTGCAGATATTCTTACAAAAAAAATCCTATTTCTGCCTTGCTTTTCAATAAGAAAGCAAGACTCTAATCTTGTCTTGCCCTTCTCTACTCCAGTCTATTCAGTATCTAAAATAAAATAAAGTTTCTGGTTTCTCTATTTTTCTACTGGCTGTTAATAAAAAAGGGATTTGAGATTGCTTCAAGTTTGCCTCTGACTAATATTGGATCCAATGTTAGGTAGTCAAAAACTAGGCATAGACTTTGTGAATGAGTAGGAGGGGTTTTTGAGTGGCTCTGTTCTTTTGTGCATGATCTTTGGGGTAGGACCCATAGTATTGCTATGACTGTTGCCTTAATTGTGACCAGTTGTAGAATGTTTTGTAATACCATGAGTTGGCTTTGGGAGCCATGTTGCCTTCCAAAAGTCAGGGTCTGATTAAGGCCATCATTGGAGAGGGTTTGTATGGTGGTAATATGGTTCTGGTCTCCTTGAGCTTCTCACAGAAGATTTTTTTTCCCCAGATCAAAGAGAAATCTATCTTGTATTTATGGATGTCCTCATAGAGACCCAAAGGTCTTAGCCAAGCATCTAGCTGCAATGGATACATTGGCCTTCTAGGAGTCCATTTTGAAGGTATCAGAGGCTGCATGGATAAGATGTTCTCCACACTCATTTAGTGTGGAAGAAGTGGAACCGTAAGCTTTGGCATTCAGGTTTTAGAGATGTGAGAGAACCGCTGGCCTTTTCTAGGATGGAGTCCTC
Source organism: Geotrypetes seraphini (assembly GCF_902459505.1). Lineage (NCBI taxonomy): Eukaryota > Metazoa > Chordata > Amphibia > Gymnophiona > Dermophiidae > Geotrypetes > Geotrypetes seraphini. The sequence continues at coordinate 217,773,496 of NC_047089.1, read as the reverse complement.
GTAAAGGATCAGTTAAAATTGATGTGCTACTATGCAGGAGCTGAGCATGGTTCCATGGAATATATTCTTGACTGAAAAAAAAAGAAGGATAAGAAACACCAGGCAAATGAATATAAAATTTATAGCTCTTTATAGTAGAAATAGGAGCCCGTTTTGATAAGACCCAACTGTCTCACTAATCCATCATTGTTGGGTCTGTTATGAAGGGGTCCAGGAACTCCCACACCCACTCTAAAGGTTCACTCTGGACATGGTAGGCCATTGTCAGATGGTGTTCTGAAAATTACGCAGTTATCATGATTTTAAATACAGCTCCTTAATCTATTTAACCATCAAGGTATTTATTGTGTTCTATAAATTCCTGATGGAGGCAATTTCTGCTATAATACAGCCCATGTTGGGTCCTATTATTACAATTAAGAGCTGCAAATTTTTTATTCATTGCCTGGTGTTTCCCCACACTTCAGTTTTCTTAAAATGGTGTTTATCATTTATGTATTGATCATGCGATTTTATTCTTTTAGTTATTCTTAGGCAATTCTGTAACTGGGCAGGTCAAGTTAGGTGCCACAATGGGCACATTGGGTGTTAGTTCTCTAATGGCAATTAAGCATGCCTAAATTGTTATACACTGTGAACTGGAGAAAAAAAACAAAACACCAAAATGTTTTTTGTCATATCTTGGCTGATTCTTATGAAATGTAGGACTCCTTTTACTAAGCCGCGTTATGGCTTTAACGCGTGGAATAGCACTCGCTACATTGTCCCCTGGCATAGACCTTAACGCCAGCATTGAGCCGGCGTTAGTTCTAGAAGCGTAGCGCGCGGTTAGTTCCTGCGTGCACTAAAAACGCTAGCGCACCTTAGTAAAAGGAGCCCTTAGTGCAGGGGTGTCCAACCTGCGGTCCACTGAAGTATTTTGTGCGGTCCCGGTCGAGGGTGATGCACTGTTTTCCTCTGCTGCATCTGGGTGTTTACCGTTTTGCCGGCTCCCTCCTCTGTCTTGCAGCAGCGTTTGCGCATTTGTGCGGCCCAAGAAACATTTTTCTCGGCCAATGCGGCCCAGGGAAGCCAAAAGGTTGGACACCCCTGGCTTAGTGTGTCATGTCCTAAAATGAAGTTGATGTAAAATGTCTTATTGTAATCTTCACATATTCATCCATCCCAGATCACATCTTTTCAGCTGTTGCTCCACGATTATGGACTGTGCTTCCAAACCATATTCGAATGGAACTTACCACTGAAAGATTTAAAAAACATTTCTTGTCATGGATGCTGACGGATGACGGGCTAAAAATTTTGAACAGAGCAGACTTGTTGGGAACAGTCTTGGACTAAGCAAAAGTAACAACTCTGAAACTCTTTCTATCCTATTAGATTGTATTTCTAATTTCTATTAGATTTTTTTAAAACTTTGGGCTCCTTTTACTACGCTGCGGTAGAGTTTTTAGCACACGCTGCAGATTAGCGCGCGCTAACCCCCGCGCTATGTGGATAAACCAACGCCAGCTCTAAGGAGGCATTAGCATGCAGCGTGCGCTAAAACCGCTAGCACTGCTTAGTAAAAGGAGCCCTTTATTTGGCAGATCTGCTGGCTGGAGGGCGTAGGCTTCTCTCCGGACGGCCTTGGACTGAGGTATAGGGGTGTTGGGGGATGGGTATCACAAGCATCAGGAGGGAATGGGCATCCCTTCTTCCGGTGGTGTCGGGGGAGGGGGGACAGGGACCCCAGTGGTGGGAGGGAATGGGCATCCCTCCAACCGTCCTTTAATTTGTGGGCCTTTTTTTTTTTTTTTTTTTAACGTGCGGGTGTATTCTGCATGTGTGCCGATCGCTGTCACCAGTGACTCGTCACATGCACATATAGCCAACCCTCCGTGACTCTCTGCGAACTTCATTTGCATGCATGGGTTTTTGAGACCAAGACCAAGGAGACCAAGACGATAAGCTGGTCGATTTAGAAGTAAGCCAAGAGGATGTACTCAAGCAGATTGACAGACTAAAGAGCGACAAATCGCCAGGTCCGGACGGCATCCATCCAAGGGTACTCAAGGAGCTAAAAAACGAAATAGCGGAGCCATTTCGACAGATATGCAACCTATCCTTAAAAACCGGAGAGATCCCGGAGGACTGGAAAATAGCAAATGTCACACCCATCTTCAAGAAGGGCGCAAGAGGAGACCCGGGAAACTACAGGCCGGTGAGCCTGACCTCAGTCCCGGGAAAGATGATGGAGGCACTGATTAAAGACAGCATCTGTGAGCACATCAAAAAAAATGGGCAGTTAAAACCGAGTCAACACGGCTTCTGCAAGGGTAGGTCATGCCTCACTAACTTATTGTACTTCTTTGAGGGGGTGAGCAGCCAGATGGATAAAGGGGAATCTATAGACATCATTTACCTTGACTTCCAAAAAGCCTTCGACAAGGTGCCACACGAGAGACTGCTTAAAAAGATATGGAACCACGGGGTACAAGGGGAGGTCCACCGATGGATCAAAATCTGGCTGGCAAACAGGAAACAGAGGGTTGGCGTAAAGGGCCACTACTCTGACTGGAAAGAGGTCACGAGCGGAGTTCCGCAGGGGTCGGTGCTGGGACTGCTCCTGTTCAATATCTACATAAACGACCTAGAGGCGGGAACCAAGTGTGAGGTCATTAAATTTGCAGATGACACCAAACTATACAGCAGGGCTCAAACCAGGGAAGACTGCGAAGATCTTCAAAAGGATCTAACACAGCTGGAAAAGTGGGCCGAAAAATGGCAGATGAACTTCAACGTGGGGAAATGCAAGGTCATGCACGTGGGGAAAAAGAACCCGATGTTCACATACAAAATGGGGGGAACACCACTAGGGGTCAGCAACCTGGAGAGAGACCTGGGAGTGATGGTAGATGCAACACTGAAGGCATCGGCGCAATGCGCCACGGCCTCAAGGAAAGCAAACAGAATGTTGGGTATCATTAAGAAGGGTATTACAACCAGGACGAAAGAAGTCATCATGCCGCTGTATCGTGCAATGGTGCGGCCGCATCTGGAGTACTGCGTCCAGTACTGGTCACTGTACCTCAAGAAAGACATGGCGGTACTTGAGGGAGTACAAAGAAGAGCAACTAGACTGATAAAGGGAATGGAAAATCTCCCATATACCGAAAGATTGAAGCAGTTGGGACTTTTCTCCCTGGAGAAGCGAAGACTTAGAGGAGACATGATAGAAACCTTCAAGATCCTGAAGGGCATAGAAAAAGTAGACAGGGGCAGATTTTTCAAATTAAGGGGCGCCACAAGTACAAGGGGGCACTCGGAGAAATTGAAAGGGGACAGGTTTAGAACAAACGCTAGGAAGTTCTTTTTCACTCAGAGGGTGGTGGATACATGGAACGCGCTTCCAGAGGCTGTTGTAGACAAGAAAACATTAAATGGTTTCAAAGAAGGTTTGGATAGATTCCTAGAAGAAAAAGGGATTGAGGGGTATAGATAGGTATAGACCATTGCTCAGGCAATGGGCCTGATGGGCCGCCGCGGGAGCGGACTGCTGAGCAGGATGGACCTAGGGTCTGCCTCAGCGGAGGCAACTTCTTATGTTCTTATGTTCTTATGACTCAAATTGTTGCAAAATGTTATATTTACCCCTGCGACGGTGGCCCATTGAATTTTATCACAGATTTTTGAGAATCTTCCCCTCAGTCTGTTATCTGGATAACTTATCCAGATAAACTAGGAAAGATAGCTTGTCAAAGTTATGTGAATATGATATCTGGATAGCAGGCTGAATAGTGCCAGAATTTGGATAAGTTCTGGTACTGACTACCTTATCTGGATATTCATCACCACCTTCTAACTAGATTGTGGTGCTTAATATCTGCATATTTTTTTAACTGCTTCTGCTAGCATTTAAAAAAAAATGTTGACCGCAGCAGCTGAATGTTGACCTACATGGTTTTAATTAAACTTGTCCTTTTATTTCTAGGTTATTTCATAACTAAATTGCTTTTAGAGTCTTCTAGTTATCATAATTTTCATTGTTGTGGCTCCTCAGCAATCTGTTCATTGTGTGTGGGGGGGGGGATGGAGGGGGGTTGTTTCTCGCTCTCTTTTTTTCTTTTGTTATTGCATATGTTTGCTTATAGAATCCCAAGAATCCTGAACTGCACACACAGCTCAAAATCACAGAGACCCTGCAGTATTAGAGGACACAATTTTATTCACTATAGTAACTCTACCATCTATAAATCACTTCTTTAAATGGTTTACGTGAAGTAAAATAGTAACAATCAAAAAAAGGGGCAAGAGGGACATAATTAATTTTTGTTACATACAGGGGTGGGAGAGAAAGTGAGAAAGAGAGACAAAAACATGTGGCTGCCTTTGAGAAAAAATGAAAACAGCAATGCGAAAATAGATCCTATGTGGTGTTCATTAACAAGAAGAAATGTTTAACAAAAAGGTTAGCTGTGAGAGTGGCTTTAATCCTTTTGAGGGACATTTCAAAAGGTAGTTCTACAGCAGTGGTCTCAAACATGCCGCCTGGGGGCCACATGCGGCCCACCAGATACTATTTTGAGGTCCTCGGCATGTTTATCACAATCACAAAAGTAAAATAAAACAGTTTCTTGATCATATGTCTCTTTAGCTATAAATTACAATATTATTATTAAGACATAGCCAAAAGGAAAGATTTATAAACTATAAAGAGTTTTATCTCATGCAAATTTGTCATTTCTTTAATAAGACATTAACTATTTTTTTCTGAGGCCCTCCAAGTACCTACAAATCCAAAATGTGGCCCTGCAAAGGGTTTGACTTTGAGACCACTGTTCTACAAGGAGTGAATTTCAAAGAACAAATTTTTAAGATATTGTCACCACTAGGGGGCACCCTAGTGGGCTTGTCACAGACCTAAATCTTCCCCCAGAGCCAAAGACTGTTTGAGTGGAGTTTACCTTTCTGAAGCAGAGAGAATCCCTTTCTACTACTCCACCCACTACGTTAAGTTCTTGGGTGTCAAAACCCTCCCCCCACCCAACTAGGCAGCTGCCTAGTACAGTGTTTCTCAGCTCGGTCCTGGAGTATCCCCTTGTCAGTCAGGTTTTCAGGAAATCCACAATGAATATGCATGAAAGAAATTTGCATATAATGAAGGCAGTATATGCATATTCATTGTGGATATCCTTAAAACCTGACAGGCAATGGGGTACTCCAGGACCAAGTTGAAAAACACTGGCCTAATGAATAGCCAAGCCTTCACATGGTTTGAACAAACAAAATACCGCTTATTCTGGGTGCAACAACTTTCATACACTGAAACAATGGTGCTCCCTTCATCTTTCAGAGAGTAAGAGTGGGCTGGTGGAGCTGTAGCGTTTGGTTCTAGCCTTTCAGGAGCAGGGAAATTGAAGCTAAATCGGGGACATGGAATTAGAAGCTGACTGAGACTGAGGGCTCCTTTTATCAAGGCGCGCTACGGGGGTTAGCGCGTTGGACATTTCATCACGCGCTACCCCCCGCGACAGCCTAAAATCCTAACGACTCGTCAATAGAGGCATTAGGTACTAGCGCGGCAGGCGTTTAATGCACGGTATTCGCGTTAAACCGCTACCGGATCTTTGTAAAAGGACCCCTGAGTGTGGTGAAATGACTGGAGTTTATTTATTTTTTTTTTTTTGCTTTATTTTTCTTGGGCTTGTTTAATTTTGCTATTTTTTTTCTGCTTTTATTTTTAGGATTTTTCTTTTGAGTTCTTTGATATTGAAGTTGTCCCTTCTGTTGTGCCTTTTACGCACCTATAGTGTTGAATCTATTGTATTATCTTTTCCCTCTTCCTTCTCTTTTATAGGGAAATGTAAATAATTATTTCTTTCATAGGTACTATAGTTAGATTGTAAGCCGGTTGGGACAGAGAGGGAAATTCAAAGTACCTGATTCGATTTTTGGCCATTACTTAAGTCAATTTAATTCTTTTATAACTGCTTCGAATCCTTTGGAAGATTTAGCAGTATATAAGACACCACATTAAATTAAATTAAGATAATGCAACAAAAATATTTCTTGGGTTACCTGCACAATTATATAATAGGGGCATTTTTGATATGATGTCTAAGTCTGAGTTTAGACGTTTTAGGAAGTGCTTCCAAATATCAGATAGAGAAAATGGTCATTTTCAAAACTGCAAAATGTTTCCTTTTTTTTCCCAAAAATGACCATTCTAGATATGTTATACCTTTAGTGCATTATTTATTTATTTTTTTTACCATTTTTGAAAACCAAAATGTCCAAATGAAAAAATGCATAAAACAAGCCATTGAGATGTAGGCGGGGCCTGCATTTTTAGTAGACTGGTCTTACAGAAAAGCAGTGGGGCACCCTTGAGGGCACTGCAGTGAACTTCACATAAAGGGTTCCAGGTACACATCACATCATAACCCCCTTAAAGTGTACAGTAAGCCCTCCTAAACTCACTTGAATGTTTTGCCCTTACCATAGGATGAAAATGAGAAGGAGACAGTCCCAGTAATTCCCAGCTGGCTTAATTAATATAGATCATCTTTAGTGAGAGCAATAGGACCTGTTTGTCTTGCTCCAGAGAAGACAAGATAAAATTCAGTGTTCAGTACAAAAATGTTGCCGGAACCCAACTTGGCTTGGGTACAAGGCATTTGTTTTATCTAGAAACAGAGGTATGAAAAAAAAGCTGGATAACTGCTAATTAATGGCATCGTTGGCACACGTTAGTGGTGCATACCTCTAGGCACAAGTTTATAGAATTGCCTCTTATCTGCTAATCTACAAGCACTCTGCCCAAAATGCACCCCTGTGCAGTACATGCTATCATGTCATAGCAACTGCATTTACACCAGTCAGTATTTTAAAAGAGGGCATTTATGCACATATGTGGCTTCTGATATCCGCCTTGAACCGCAAGGTAATGGCAGAATAGAAATTCTTAATGTAATGTAATAATACTCAGAAGCTAGAACTCAATCAACATAATCTCAGCCCCCCCCCCCCCTAAATGTAGATTATAGGACATAGTCATCCCCTCCCTCCTAACTTAGTGCTCCTTATACGAAGGCACATTAGGGCCTTAACGCACGGAATAGTGCGCGCTAAACTGCCACGGGCGCTAGCCGCCTCCTCTTGAGCACGCTAATCCGGTGCATGCGCTAAAAACGCTAGTGCACCTTCGTAAAAGGAGCCCTTAATCTGTCACCCATACTATCTGGTAATTCGCTTCCTTATAAATAGTCTTTCAGTTTTGGAAGTTTTAATGAGTTCTGAGCAAATTCTAACCCATCATATTTCCTCAATGGCCAAATCATGCTTTTCTTTGCGTTGTAGATATCAGATTACTTAGACCTAATCCTGAAAAGGATGCTTTGCTGATACTGATTCACACATTGGCTATAAGCTGTATTGACCACTGTAATGCCTTGTATAATGGTGTCTGTCTTCCCTCAAATCATTTTAAATTGTTCAAAACACTGCAGGCTAACTTATTCATTATGCAAGGAGTTACAATCATGTCATTTATTCATTGACAAAGAACCTCTGGCTACTAGCATCCTATAGAATCAAATTTGTAATCCTTATCTTGATTTTTTTTAAGGTTCCGCACTCTGGATAGCTTCTATGCTTTTTTTAATGCCTTAATATCATATTCACCTGTATGTGTATTGCAGTCACAGAGTGGCAAGCTCTTGATAGTTCCTCCACCCTCTTGAGTTCGCTTAGAGTCAATATGTCATTTGACATTTTATATATTAGCACAGTTGCTCTGGAACACTATTCTGAAATATCTTTGTCTTGGGATCTCATTCAATAGGTTTATGTCTAGTATAAAAGCTTAATTTTATAGGCAGGTCTTAACTATTAGCAGGCCTGTTTAGCAGGTATTCTATTCGTATTGAATTTCAAGCCTTTTCTGTGGTCTTTGCTCTGTTTTCAATGCTCTCTCTCCTACTATTTCCTCTTTTGCATTATTAACATAAACTACTCAGGTGCACTATGTAAGGGCAGTGCAAAAAGCTCTGAAATAAGCATAAATATAAACAGAAACACACAATCACGGGAAAGACTTAATAAACGTACCTCCAAAGGGATATTTATGAACTATTAATGCACATTAATAGCATTAGTACATGCTAACCATTAGTGACACTGAAAGTGATTCAAATAAATGACTGTCTAAAATATTTTGTAAGTTGTCTGGGATTAAGCAAAAATTAAGTGAGATTTTGCCTAAAATTATGGAGGAAAATCAATAAATTGGTGCCTAGAGATTTGCATAGCTTACGTGCATTAAAGACTCCATTAAAACTGGCAGGTAGAGAATGACACGGGGAAATATTTTTCCCCCCTCCCATCCCCGTGAGTTTTATCCCTGTCCCAAGCCTCGAGCACTTATGATTTTAAAGTGTTTGAGGCTTGTGCAGATGAGGACAGAGCTTAGGCATTGGTGGAATGAGGCATTATGACATCACAGTCTGAGCTCTAGAATGTTGCTACTTATGATTATAAAGTGTTTGAGGCTTGTGCAGATGAGGACAGAGCTTAGGCATTGGTGGAATGAGGCATTATGACATCACAGTCTGAGCTCTGGAATGTTGCTGCTTATGATTATAAAGTGTTTGAGGCTTATGCAGATGAGGACAGAGCTTAGGCATTGGTTGAATGAGGCATTATGACATCACAATCTGAGCTCCAGAATGTTGCTACTTATGATTTTAAAGTGTTTGAGGCTTGTGCAGATGAGGACAGAGCTTAGACATTGGTTGAATGAGGCATTATGACATCACAGTCTGAGCTCTAGAATGTTGCTACTTATGATTTTAAAGTGTTTGAGGCTTGTGCAGATGAGGACAGAGCTTAGGCATTGGTTGAATGAGGCATTATGACATCACAATCTGAGCTCCAGAATGTTGCTACTTATGATTTTAAAGTGTTTGAGGCTTGTGCAGATGAGGATAGAGCTTGCAAGAATGGGGCAGGGACAGGAAAAGAACTCGCCGGGAGGGGAAATCGAGTTCCCGCAGGGATGGGGAAAAATTTGTCCCCATGTCATTCTCTACTGACTGGCACTGTCCCCATGTTCTACATATGGTACCTAAAATATCAGCACTGATCAGAATGGTGCTTAGCGCAATTCTATAAAGGGCACCCACTATGTACAGAATCGCACTTAGCAGCCGTATGTGGTATTACATTAAATTGCAAAGATTTTTAAATATTCCGCCTAGTCCTTATGAGTTCCAGGCGGATTACAATAAAACAGATGACTGGAAACAAACCCAGTAAAACAGGCAATATTGAAAAAAATCATATAAAGAATCATTTCAAAAATTGCTTGAATAAAACTGTTTTTAAAAGCTTTCAAATAGGGCACTGGTCTTTAAACTAAGGGCTGCCGCGTGAGTGGGCAGCTGGGCACGATGGACCACTGGTCTGACCCAGCAGCGGCAATTCTTATGTTCTCATGGTCTAATTAGTTTCTGATCTAACAGTGAAAGGAAGTTTGTTCCAAATAGTCAGAGCTTGATAACTAAAAGAAGCTCTAAGTTGACAGAATAGCTTAATTGATTTAGGCGATGGAAACTGTAAACAGAATTGATTTCGTTGTATATGACCCTGTCTACCTATCATTAAGTAAACTAAATCCTGAAAATAAGAAGGAGCTAAGCCATATAAAATATTAAAAACCAATACACAGAGCTTATAAGTTATCCTAGCAGAAATTTTTTTTTTTTTTAAATCTTTATTCCTTTTTATTTCTTTCAACAAGTGTACAGTATTATTACAATTAATTTACATAACACACTTGGCATTCTTAAACAATATTATTATACATGTTTTTATTCCCCCCCCACCTCCCACCCTTTTCCATATCAATAAAATATTCCTTCCAAATTTATATATAATTATACATCCCTTTTTGATAATACAATTAATCTGACATGAAATCTGTCCCTCCCCCCATCCTTCTTCCTCAAACACTTTAAACATTTTATTATACCCAGTAATGCACAACAATAAATATCCCATCCTATTACATATATCTCCTTATTTTTCATAACAACATCTTTCCAATATTTTTCCCTCCCTATCCCTCCCATCCCATCCCATTTCTATATATTATCCCCTAAGGAAAAAGAATAAACTTTACTCGTTATAATATTCAATTAATGGCCTCCACACCTCCTAGCAGAAATTGGTAACCAATGTAATTGAACAAAGTAAGGTGTAATCCTTTCATATTTGGGAATTGAGAATATAACTCTAAGTGCAGCATTTGAAACAGTTTGGAATCTCTTTAGGAGTCTTGTAATACACCCGAGATAAACTATATTACAATAATCCAATTGCGAAAAAATTAATGGCTGGACCACTAGTGAAAACGCTGAAATAGCAAAACATTTTCTGACTAATCTTAAAAGGCCCTAAACTTGTTTACTCTCTAATTTAACCAGATATTCCATAGTTAACATATTATCTAGTTGAACTCACTCTACTTACCTACCTACTTAGGTACGTAGGTACTGTGACACTGGGGCTGTCTATCTTCACACCGGCAGTATTCCAAGCGACGACCAGAAGGACGTAGCCATGTCTCCCCTTGCTGGTAAATCTCAGAGGAAGAGTTTTCTTTACAAGTGACTGTAATCAAACAGGAAGACGCTCTTTAGAGCCGAACAATGAGGTCATAGAAGCATAGAAAAATGAAGGCAGATAACGACCATATGGCCTATCTACTACTACTGAAATGTTAGATGGAAACGTGATTGAATGTCCAAAAAACGATACAGGGATCAACAAGCAAAATGGATCACCCGATTATTACATATAATGTAAATTTAAAACAGAGGAAAAAAGACCTCAAAAACCCCTGGAATATAATCAAACAGACCATAGCCAATTGGGGTTGGTTTTCATCACTGGTCAAAAAACCCCTGTATGAATTTTAATTTTTTATGTGATATTGATTTTATTCTTATCAAATATGTGCAATGTTTTTTTAAACTTTTTCTAAATTTTTTAATTATTATATCAAAATTTCTCTTGTTAATAATTGAGCATGAAAAAACCAGCAGCTCTAAATGAAATTCAATGTTTGAAAAAACACCATTGCTTTTAAATATCAAACACTTATCTTAGTGACCTGACGGAGGTCCCATCCGTTTCGCTTACCCCCGAAGAAGCCCGTTGGAGCGAAACGGATGGGACCTCTGTCGGGTCACTAAGATAAGTGCTTGATATTTAAAAGCAATGGTGTTTTTTCAAACATTGAATTTCATTTAGAGCTGCTGGTTTTTTCATGCTCAATTATTAACAAGAGAGATTTTGATATAATAATTAAAAAATTTAGAAAAAGTTTAAAAAAACATTGCACATATTTGATAAGAATAAAATCAATATCACATAAAAAATTAAAATTCATACAGGGGTTTTTTGACCAGTGATGAAAACCAACCCCAATTGGCTATGATCTGTTTGATTATGTTCCAGGGGTTTTTTGAGGTCTTTTTTCCTCTGTTTTAAATTTACATTATATGTAATAATCGGGTGATCCATTTTGCTTGTTGATCCCTATCTACTACTACTACCATTTTATCACTTATATAACGCTGAAAGGCGTATGCAGCGCTGCACATTTTGACATTTAGTAGACGGTCCCTTCTCAGAAGAGCTTACGATCTAACTTGGACAGACAGACAGACATGACATATAGGGTTGGGGATGCAGAACCCAAGGTGAGACTCCTTTTATTAAGGTGCGCTAACCGATTTAGCGCCCGTGTGCTATTGGAATATAATGGATGCCTTAGCATTGAGTGCGCATTAAATCAGTTGGTGTACCTTAATAAAAGGGCCCCTATGTTACAATAATCCAATTGCGAAAGAATTAATGGCTGGACCACTAGTGAAAATGCTGAAATATCAAAACATTTTCTGACTAATCTTAATTTTCTTAAGAGCCCCAAAACCTTTTTACTCGCTAAATTAACCTGATATTCCGTAGTTAACATATTATCTAGTTGAACTCCCAATACTCTAGTTTGCATTTCAAATTTATAACCATTCTGACAGAAAGAGGACAAAAGATCTGATCTAGCCAAACCTGCCGGCCCCAAACAAAGGAATTTGTGTGAGGGGAGGGTTGTATTTATCTTCAATTTATGAGCAATAATCCATTGTTCAACTGTAGTGAGCAAACATTTCAACATTTAGATGCACCCATTTAGGCCAAGGAAAACCAGGCCTAAATACCCTGCGCCTAAGTTGTGCGTGGATTGAGTGCGTTCTATAGAGACGACCTGTGGTGCTCAATCTTTTATGCACGTACTAGACCTGGCACGCACGTGTTTCGGCCCTAAGGGCTGCCTCAGGAGTCTTTTATCTAATATAATAAAGTCCTAAGCGCGCATGCGCACTCCCACCTGCGTGCTCCCGTTTTCCGTGCGCTGTAGGGATCCGCAGGTAGGAGTATGCATGCGCACAGCGGCGCGGAGCCTGTCGGCCGTGGCGGATCTTGCCGTCTGAAGGATGTGAACTGGCCAGGGCGACATTAGCGGGATCGGAATGGACTTTAATTCCTGCCTCCCAGGCTTCTCCTCCTGCTCTGGCTGGGCCCGTGTAAAAAAAACAAAACTCCCCAGAGCTCGCTTCGGGTCCAGCATAGCTGCAGGTCCCGAAACCTTCTGATTCAAGCAGCGTCTGCAGCACTCTACACACGCTGCTTCGGGGCCTTCTACTGCCCTGATTTGCTGGGCAGTAGAAGGCCCCAAAGCAGCGTGTGTAGAGTGCTGCAGACGCTGCTGGAATCGGAAGGTTTGTCGGGACCGTAGGAAGGGAAGGGGGGGGGGGGGCGGTAAGGGACTAAGGGAGCTGGCCAGACCGCAGGAAGGGAAAGGGCGGGTAGGGGAAACGCTGCTGCTGCACAGGGAAGTGGTGTGGGGAGAGGAAAATGGAGGGGGAGGGAATGTTGCTGTGGCTGCTACACAGGAAAGTGGTGGGAGAGAAATGGTGCTGCAGGAGGCAGGGAGGCAGGGAGAGAGACAGATAGATAGAAAGAAAAGAAGAAAGACACAGGGGCAGGGAGAGACACAGAAAGACAGACAGACAAAGGGGGCCAGAGAAAGAGAGACAGAAATAAAGACACACAGACATATATTCTAGCACCCGTTAATGTAACGGGCTAAAATACTAGTATTGAAATAATTCCATTCAAAGTCACAGACGGTGATTCAAAAAGGTGAGTCGCCTCTTTTGTTCTTCTGTGTTCTACCTTGAGGAGGTAGAAATCTCCTGAGTGTATTCTATAACAGTGCAGCTAACTTTTAGGAAACCCCACAATTTGCCCATGCTCCTCCCCTGGCCACACTTCTTTTTGAGATTCATGCACTAGAAGCAGCACACACTACTTTATAGAATGCACCTATAAAGTTGTGTGTGTAACTTCCAATGAATGCCAATTAGCATCAATTATTAGGTATTAATGACCAATTAAGTCTCATTCAAAGACAAAACTGGCCACCGAGGTAGATCTCTTTACATCTTCAGGATCTGAAGTTGCCAATAACCCTGAGACATCCAAACTTTCCACAGATAGTTGCCCACGATGCTGTTCTTTTTCTGCTGAAGATCTTCTCCTTCCTCCTGGGGGGGGGGGGGCATTATATCTTATTTAGAGGGGGAATTGCATCTTTAGAAATAACATTTTTTTGTAAGTACCTTTTAAACATTTCCTTTACATTCACCAAATGTAAGGCAGGAAAGTTAAATAAAGATTTAAAATTTCTAGCATGATTTTCCAAAGCTTCAGTTGTAACCGTTTGTCCTTTCATTAAGTTCTCACTAACCGCTTACAATTCAGAAGCTTAAAGTTGTTATAAAAAAAATTTGCAGACGATACCAAACTGTGCGGCAGAGTTAGGGCCAGGGAAGAGTGTGAGGACCTGCAAAGGGACCTGGACAAGCTGGAAGACTGGGCAAACAAATGGCAAATGCGCTTTAACGTGGAAAAATGCAAGGTCATGCATATAGGGAAAAAGAACCCGTTGATCAACTACAAATTGTGGGGGGCATTGTTGGGAGATAGCAGACTAGAGAGAGACTTGGGTGTGCTGGTGGATGCATCACTGAAGCCATCTGCACAGTGCGCAGCAGCCTCAAAAAAAGCCAACAGGATGCTGGGCATCATAAAGAGGGGCATAACAACCAGGACGCGGGAAGTCATCATGCCATTGTATCGAGCGATGGTGCGTCCACATCTGGAATACTGCGTTCAGTATTGGTCGCCGCACCTCAAGAAAGACATGGCGGTACTTGAGAGAGTCCAAAGGAGAGCAACAAAACTGGTAAAAGGGCTGGAACACTGCCCATACGCTGAGAGGTTGGATAGGCTGGGGCTCTTCTCTCTGGAAAAAAGGGGAGATATGATAGAGACCTTCAAGATCATGAGGGGCATAGAGAGGGTGGATAGGGACAGATTCTTCAGACTGAGGGGGACAACAGGTACGAGGGGGCATTCGGAGAAACTGAAGGGAGATAGGTTCAAAACAAATGCAAGGAAGTTTTTCTTCACCCAAAGGGTCGTGAACACTTGGAATGCACTACCGGAGGAAGTGATCAGGCAGAGTACGGTACATGGATTCAAACAGGGATTGGACGGATTCCTGAGGGATAAAGGGATCGTGGGATACTGAGAGAGGTGCTGGGATGTAACACAAGTATAGAAAGCTAACCAGGTAATAAGTATAGAAAGCCAACCAGGTCGTGCATGGGCAAGACCAGAGGGTGAGGACTTTGATGGGAAGATAGGACTTTAATGAGAAACCAAGGTGGCAAGGGGCCCCTTCTGGTGATTCAGACAGGTCGTGACCTGTTTGGGCCGCCGCAGGAGCGGACTGCTGGGCAGGATGGACCTATGGTCTGACCCGGCGGAGGCACTGCTTATGTTCTTATAAGCCCTCCTTGTGCAGAGATTTGTTAGATCTTCACTTGTTAAGGTTGCAATATCCATAGCTGCTTTAGAAACCTTCTCATGCATTCTCTCCAAAACAGACCATCAAGTGTCCAGAGTTCAAAGTAATAGGAACCCCTACTCAGAGAGCTGTAACTAACAGATATTTCTGAGGAGGCTATAACAGGCACAATCGCCACTTCAAACTCTCTCACCATGGGATGCTAGTTCTCATTTCTCCTGTTTCAGGACCTCCTCTAGCTGTTGCTTTTGATAAGAGGGTATCTGTGCCTCACGCACTGATTGCAGTGGTGCTACACTTTATGTTTATGTAGGGTTGCCTGGTGTTGTTTTCAAAAAAAGAGGACAGGTGGCTCCTGGTCCCACCCTGTTCCACTCATATCCATTCCATTCCATTAGTGACTTCTATTCCGCTTGTACCTTGCATTTCTAAGCGGATTACAGTAGAAGATAACTGGACATTTCCAGGAAGTTACAATTTAAGGGACGGATACATAGTAGAGGCGATGGAAAGTTACAATTTAGGGGATTGTCCCATAGTATAGGCAAAGAGGAGGATTGAGGTTTACTAGTAGAGAAGATGCAGTTTAGGGTAGATACTTGATAGATGCAGTTTAGGGTAGATACTTGATATCCCTGCCCCATAGTCCTTCCCCGTTCCATCCCCCAACTCCAACCCCACACAAACCCCATCTCTTCGGGGCCACATCTGAAAACCCGTCTGGATGCCTGGACAGTCCTCTAAAAAGACAACATGTCCGGGTAAATCTGGACATCTGGTGTTTATGCCTATTATTTATGCCTATGTTTACGTCTATTATTCACTTGATACCTCGCTAGTGCGATAAGTCAAAGCAGCTTACAAAATTAAAATCTCATAGAAAGGAACACCAGTATTAAAAAGCAAAAAATAACACCATCAGCAAGCTAAACAATCATACTATTATAAAACAATTAAATAATTAAAATATACATCAAAGTAAATGTACCGGTACCTGCTTTTCTGTTCAGTCTACCCCAAGAAAACATTAAAAGCTTACCTGAAAAAAAAAAAAACATTTTCAGGAGCGATTTAAACTTTTAAAAAAAGGTTGTTCAGCTCAGATAAAAGGTGGAAGATTATTCGAAAAGAAAGGAGAAATAAAAAAAATACGCTGATGATCATACAGATTCATAATGAGATAATCTTGTGGATAGAACAAATCTATTAGAGTTGAGGTACCATATTGAATGAGAGGGAGTATATGGATTTCTGGAGTTCCAGTGCCCTTGACGTTCTAGTATGCCCTGAAATCATCAGTCTGTGCTTTATCACTTTGAAGGAGCTCTGATGTTCTCATGGAGATACTGGGAAAGGGTCGCTCTGGCAGTGAGAGTGAAAAATCAAGCCCTGGTTAGGGATAGACGCCAACTGACTTCCCAACAGCAGTTCCTGTTGTTCCTGTGGCAATGCTGACAAATTTCTCAGTGGTCTGTTGACATGGGAGGGTCAGTGAGGGCTCCAAAGGATAAACCCTTACTTTTATTTGCTGTTTGACCACTGGAGCTAACTGAAACAGCATGGTGGAAGGGTACAAGAAAAAAATATTAAACAGGAGCTCAAGTTCAGGATGCCATCTTGGTTCTACCCCCATTGTGTGCCATTTGTAGGGTTTTTACTCTTGTTAGGAGTCAGCATGTCAATAATTGCTCTGAACAGTATAAATATCAGGAAATTGGTTTTCTATTCTTCCCTAAAAGCAGGTATGACTTGGACTGGTGACATACTGTCATCATGACTGAAGTTCTTGTTACCACTGAAAATACGGGAGGGTGCTAGGGAGCAGAATAAGAAATTTGATAAATTTGAAAATAAGAGCTCCAAGCTTATAATTGGGCTGGATTAACATGGGACTGAATCTTTGCTAGACTAACTATGGAAGTAGGGGAGGAAAAGGTGGTTTGTGGCTCAGGGGACACTAAGATCTTTGGCGCATCAGGTGGGAAGTCAGTTGGAGTTTTGTGTGAGGAGAGACTATTTATCCACCCTACCCTAAGTTGGATTAGTTATTATGTTGGGTGAGATTGGAATTTTGTTGCAGCTTGACAGGTTTGGAAGGAGAGCCTTGGTGAGTTCCAGCTGACAAAAGGTAGACATAAGAATTTAGGCATGGCAACGGTAACCTCATGTGACCTGGAAAGCCATGTTAAGCTGTTGCCTGTGAATCCAACTGCTATCTCTGCAGGAGTTAAGGAAGGCAAAAATGAGAAGTGATGCTCTCAGTTAGACTAGGACGTCACTGGCTAGTGGTTTGGATGAGGATTATTGCTTTTATTTATTAGGGTTTATTAGTCATCCTTATGAAGAGATTCACCCAAGATGGTGTAAAGCAGGAAGGCTAGAATGGGAAAACCAAACTGAATTTATTTTATGTTATTCTGCTGTGTTGTTATATGTAAGTAATAAGGCTGGGGCTCATTATCCCAGCTGATTTGTGTTTCTGGTTATTTTTTTTAGAAGGAAAGGTGACTGTGAATGCCCCATATTAAGGAAGAATGTGATATATTCAACTTTAAAAGGGAAATGAAATTTCATACTAATTTAGGAAATCAACTGAATGAAGTCTGATAACTCAAGCATATGTTCTGTTACTGGCATTCATCAAGGTGCTCTGAGTGAAGCCACTAGCACAGTGGTTCTCAACCCTGTCCTGAGGACCCCCCCAGCCAGTCGGGTTTTTAATGAATATGCATGGGAGAGATTTGCATATAATGGAAGTGACAGGTATGCAAATCTCTCTCATGCATATTCATTAGGGATATCTTGAAAACCCGACTGGCTGGGGGGTCCCCAGGACAGGGTTGAGAACCACTGCTTGAGTGACTAGCAGATCACACAATGCAGGAACCCAGCTGGATGACTGAGAAGCAGGCAGAGTGGAGGGAAATCTATACCATTAGACCCACAAAACAGTCTCTGCTAGATTCATTCCTTAATAATTAATACTAGTAGTAGTATTTATTTTTGAATAATAAAATAGATGTCCAAGTATGGCTGTCGGGACAGCTAATGAAACATTTGATTATTTTTCTTGTGTACATGTAGAAAGCTCTTTGCCAGTGAAGTCTGGCTGAGGAGGAGCCCCATATTCTTTGGCTATTTGCTAGTCAGAAATTCCAGCCCCTTTCCCTTGCAGCAGGAGTGCGGCATCAGCCCCGTCTTTATGGGCTCCTATCTGTCACGTCCCCCACACGACTCCCAGCTCAATGTGGAGTACATTCAGACTGAAGCCAATCCTGCCGCACTGCTTAATTGCACTATATTTCACTCCTATTGCATCTGCTTGCCACCTCATTCTTATCTCAGCTCCATAAACTTTTATTAAGGTATATATCAATGAAAATATATCTCTCTGTGACACAAGTTTTGAAACAATGTGGTGGGAGTATCAGTAGAAGTTCCTGTCCAGGAGTTTGGCTTAATCGCTGAGACATAATCGCCAGTTTATCCCGAAGAGTCCCACTGACCTTCTAATCTTCGCTCCTCCACATTCTAGGAGTTACCACCAGTGCATTGGCTATGAAGGGTTAGTTTTAGCTTCTCCTCATATTAGAAATACCAAAAATATTCTAACATACTGTGTCAAATGTATGGTTTTATAAACCACTCATGTCCGTGTTGGTAACTGAAAACTTAGAAGAACAAGAGAGAGGGAATCCAAGGAAGCAGAAAGAAAAGAAAAAGTGACAGATAGAATAAGGCAGACAACTGAGAGAGGGAACGAGAGAGAGAAATAAACCTCTTCTCCCTAATAAAAGGGCCCTTTTACTAAAGCTTAGTATATGCTAACCCCCTCTTCTACTAAAACGCGCTAGCAGCGTGGGTAGCAGCACTGATTGGCCCGCGCTGCTCCCTACGCTCATAGGAATGCATTTTAGTAGAAGAGGCCCTAAATCTTAAAAAAAAATGTGGATATAAAATGGGCTTCTTAGCATATAGGCCCTGATTCTATAAATGACTCCTATAATGAGGTGTCTAGAACGGTGGGCCTAGCTAATCTAGATGCCTAGCTTAATTATTTAAAAAGCTTAAACAGTGCCGATAACAAACAATTAGCACCTCACAATTAGCTTAAATTAAACTTAATTGGATGGTAGGCACTTAACTTGGTAGGTGCCTACGCCAAAGCACCTACCTGAAAGTAGGTACGGTTAGGGGCAGATCATGGGTATGTTTTGCATGTAGGTGCCTAAAGTGGATATAGGTGCCATGAAAACCCTGGCATTAGTAGGGGTGCGCCTAGGGTTCAGACACCTACCAGCGCCTAAATCCGGTAGGTACCTAAATCCGCTAGGCACATGTCTATAAATGGCACCTATTTCTGTTGATAACACTCTCCTCCTCCCTGTCTCGTCCGCTTGCAACCTCGGGGTGACCTTTGATTCCTCACTCTCCTTTTCCGCTCAGATCCAACCAACCGCTAAAACTTGTCCCTTCTTCCTCTACGATATTACCCAAATCCGACCTCTCATCTCTGAGCACACTGCCAAAACCCTTATCCACACTCTCTCAGGTCTCCCACTCATCCCTCTCTCGCCCCTTCAGTCTGTTCAAAATGCTGCTGCATGACTCATATTCCGTGAGAGCCGCCATGCTCACATTACCCCCCTTCCTCAAGTCACTTCATTGGCTCCCCATACATTTCCAAATACAGTTCAAACTCCTCTTGCTGACTTACAAGTGCATTCACTCTGTAGCTCCTGAATATCTCTCCTCACTCATCTCCCCTTACATTCATCAGGTAAGTACCTCCAGGGCAGGATTAATTCATCAAGGGCCCATAGGCACACAAGTACACTGGGCCACCTGCCCCGCCCCGCCCCGCCCCACCATGTGCCCAGGCGGAAACAGAAAGCTGCATCAGAGGGAAGCTTTGGGCAAGCAGCATCGCTTGCCCAATTACAGTTCTCGTTGCCTTTCTTACCCGCGTTGCTTGCTTGTCTTACTTTCCGTCGATGGGGGGGGGCCCCGCGTTGCCGATTGGGGGGGGGGGGCCCGCATTGCCGATCGATGCTGGAGGAATCCATCACTGTTTGGAAAAAAGATGCCTTCCTTCATCGGGCCCCCATGACCATTTCAGGCCCTGGGCACGTACCTACTTGGCCTATTGGTTAATCCTGCCCTGAGTACCTCCACCGCCAACTCCAGACTCCATCCCTTCTTTCTTGCCATGATGCTGTATGCCTGGAACAGGCTGCCAGAGTCAATATCTCATGCTCCGCCTCTAGCAGTGTTCAAATCCAAACTAAATGCCCACTTTTTTGATGCTGCTTTTAACTCCTACTCACTGTTAGATACCTATACCCACTGTATCATTCTTTCTAGCAGAAACTCTTCAACCCTGAGATATTCTGTCTGTCTGTCCATATTATTATTATTATTTTTATTTTTATAAATCTTTATTGATTTTTAAACTTTGACAATGCAATACAATTATCTGAACATAAATATTTCATCAAAAGCATTATTAAACATACAATTTATACTTAGAACAATAAGACAAATTATGTAATTATAATATTATAATTAATTATTTTAATAAACAAAATATCTTTCCCTCCCCCCTCCCTCCCCTGGATGTGTAAGGAATTCTACCAAACTCAAAAAAAAAAAATATATTACAATTATTATGATGTTACAAATATAGTCAATGGACTCCACACTCTATTAAATGTACTGCTAAACCCCAAACACTCTGCATTCATTTTTTCATATTTATACATGGTACAAACATTTGTCCACCAAAACGTGTAATTTAGTCTGTCATACCTCTTCCAATTATGTGTAATCAATTGGATAGCTATTCCCGTCATTATCATAAAAAGTTGACTTTTATATTTATCCAAAGAAGGCTTGACATGTAAAAGCGTACCACAGATTATGGCTTCATATGTTAGGGGAATTGCTGAATCAAGAATAAGATTAATTTGTCTCCAAATTGATTTCCAGAAATTAAGTATCAAAGGATTGCAAGCTCTTCTTAGCAGGGACCATGCATTCAATATTAAATGTACAGAACGGTGTACTCCCTTCAGCGCTATAGAAATGATAAGTAGTAGTAGACATGCATTGAAGTCCAAATTCTGTAACCAGCATCTAATGTTAGGCACCTATTTTGGAGGCGCCCAACTAGATAGGCGCCTATCTAAATAGATTAACAAGCTCAATTAAGCTTTTTAATCAGCAATAATTGAAACTTAGGCGCCTATCAACAAAGAGCGATTCAGCAACAAGGCGCCTTTAAAAATTTAGGCGGCCTTCAAAAAATGGGCGTGGCTATGTGTTAAGAACATAAGAATTGCCGCTGCTGGATCAGACCAGTGGTCCATCGCGCCCAGCAGTCCGGTCACGCGGCGGCCCCCAGGTCAAAGACCTGTGCCCTAACCGAGACCAGCCCTACGTGTTAGGCACCTTGTTGCAGAATTGCTGCTCTTAAGCGTGCTTAGGCGTTCATACAGGCGCCTAACTTTTAGTTATGCCTAGAGCTGGCCTATTTATTGGGCGCCTCCAAAATAGGTGCCGCTCAGCGTGATTCATTAAACAGCACCCAATTTTACGTGAACCGCACTGAACAGTGCCTATGTCAACGCCTAACTTTTGGGCGCTTCTTATAGAATTTGCTCTTGAGTGCTTTGTTTCCAGGCACCTATCACGAGCAGAACTGTCTGGCTATACCACCACTACTATTTATTATTTCTATAGCGCTACCAGACGCATGCAGCGCTGTACATTAAATACGCAAGAGACAGTCCCTGTTTGAAAGAGCTTACAATATAATTATGATAGACACAGATGGAACAGGGCGGATCGATATATACTGTCCATGAAGGGAAATATAAAGGGATGAAGAGATGGAGAGGGTAGGGGGCTACAGAGGGAATGAGAAACGTGTATAGTGTATTACAAGTTGGAAGCGTTAGAACCTAAACACAGCTTCGAAGAAGTGGGCTTTGAACCTGGATTTGAATACTGCCAGAGATGGAGCGTGGCGTACCGATTCAGGCAGGTTGTTCCAGGCATGCGGCACAGCAAGGCAGAAGGGTTGTAGTCATGAGCTGGCAGTAGAGGAGAAGGGAACAGACAAGAGAGACTTAGCTGTAGAATGGAGGTCCCGGGGCGAGGTGTAGGGAGAGATAAGAGAGGAGAGATATTGAGGAGCCGCATAATGAGTACACTTGTAGGTCAGTAATCTGTAACATTTCTAAAAATTGTAAACCGCATAGAACTTCACGGTCCTGCGTTATATAAACTGTTATTATTAGTAGTAGTAGTAAGAGAAGTTTGAACTATATGCAGATGCGGACAGGGAGCCAATGAAGCGACTTGAGGAGAGGGGTAACATAAGCATAACGATCCTGGTGGAATAAAAGGTGGATTGTCAGGAGACCTGCGGGAAGCAATTGCAGTAATGCAGGTGAGAAATGATGTAGGGGCGACTATGTTTGTGAAACATGGTAAAACTGGAAAAGGGTTCAAAGCATACTCTGTAGCTTCAAAGTGCTCTCGCAGTGAAGAAAACTCATGTCCTGTCAAAGAGGTGGTGTCTTTGCTAATGGGGAAAAGTTCAAGTTTGGGGAACACTCTGTGGACACCTGTCACTAACACCTCAGCGTTCAAAGTAGAAGAGCTATGTGATTCAATTATTTCAGTTTGTGCTGTGAAGATACTGTAAATAATGTAAATATCTTGCCACTCTTAAAAAAAAAAAAAAATTCAGATTATCCTAGCCAATTTTCAAGCTTGGTGCAATGAATATGCATGATATACAATAGAGACACCCCATGCAAGTCTGTTTCATGCAGATCCTGAAAAACAGACTGCCTGGGGTTTATTCCAGAACAGACTGGAGAGACACTGAGCCAAAGAATCTGGATTTGAGAAATCATTGCCATATGTAGTTCTGACAAGAAAGAAGAATCCTAAGCAAGAGAGCCAAGATGAAATCCCCAAACTGGATTACCAGAAGGAAGCTTACTAGGAAGAAGCTGAAGGCAATCTTCTTTAAGGAAGACTTTGTTGGTTGGGTGAATTAATTAAGCTCTTTGATCTTTGGTTCTGCTTTTTCTTTTTTTTTTGGCTAGTCTTATCACTTGTCTCTTTTTGTTCTGGATGATTTATCATAGTTTGTTTATAGGTTGAAATGTATCCACTTTTTGCTATTTAATATTAATCCCCGAGTCTTTTGCTAGACTAGCAGATTATAAACATCTGTAAATAAATACCGTAAATGTGGTTTCTGTTGGCACTGGTTGAGACACATTCACGCTGCTTTAGAAAATTAAGAACTCTTTTTACAAAGCCGCGCTGGCGGTTTTAACGCACGCACCGGATTAGCGCGCACTAGCCGAAAATCTGCCACCTGCTCAAAAGGAGGCGGTAGCGGTTAGCGCACATGGCAATTTGGCACGCCCTATTCTGCGTGTTAAAGCCCTAGGGCAGCTTTGTAAAAGGAGCCCTAAGTGTTTTCTTCCTCTTGATTGGATGGTTGAGCCCATTAACATTTAAAGAGAATATTTTAAAATTCATCTTCCCAATTACCAAAATATATATTCATAAAAATCATCTGTTTACCTAATATTACCTCGAAATACATCCAGGGTTCCCCTTCGCATTCCCTCCCTACCCCCCCCGCACCCTGTAATAATACGAACAGTTGGATGCAAGCATTGG
This sequence comes from Geotrypetes seraphini, assembly GCF_902459505.1. Lineage (NCBI taxonomy): Eukaryota > Metazoa > Chordata > Amphibia > Gymnophiona > Dermophiidae > Geotrypetes > Geotrypetes seraphini. Next base: position 217,749,810 of record NC_047089.1, on the reverse strand, counting down.
ATCAATAGCCTCCAAACCCCCCATCAATGCCTAATACATCAAACCTCCCAACCCACTAATATACTCTCAATCATATAATTCAAAATAATTAAATACATAAATAAATAAATGAAACACTTCAAAAATGAATCTACCATAATAAAACTCTAAGTGCACATGTGCACTCTTACCTGCGTGATCCGTGATCCCTGATCCGTAGGTCCATGGCCGGCAGGAGTGCGCATGCACGCATACAACAGTCCCTCTCTCGCAGACACCAAGGTGATGTGCAGTCTTGCTGGCTCCTTTACACTTTACACCCAGCTGAAGTTTATTTTTAAGTTTAAAAGCCGCGGCAGCGACTCCTCTCATGAGCCGCACCTGTGTCAAAGAAGGCTTCTGACACAGGTAGCGATCATGAGAGGAGTCGCCATGGCATCTTTAAACTTAAAAATAAACTCCGGCAAGGGACTAAGGGAGCAGGCCAGACCGCGGGAAGGGAAGGGGGGTAGGGGAAAATGCCGCTGCTGATGCACAGGTATGTGGAGGGGGAGGGAAATACTGCTGCAGATGCTGCATAGGGAAGTGGGGTGGGGGGAGGAAATGCTGCTGCACAGGGAAATGGAGGGAGAGGGAATGCTGCTTCAGCTTCTGCACAGGGTAGGGGGGAGGTAAATGCTGCTGCTGCACAGAGAAGTGGATGGGGAGGGAAATACTGCTGCTGCTATTGCACAGGGAAGTGGGGTGGGGAAGAAAATGCTGCTGCACAGGGAAATGGAGGGGGAGGGAATGCTGCTGTGGCTGCTGCATAGCAAAGTATGGGGGGAGGAAAATGCTGTTAGCTACAGGGACAGGGAGAGAGACAGAAAGACAGACAAAGGGGGCTAGGGAGACAGAAAGAAAGAAAGACAGACAGCGGGAGGGAGAGAGACAGAAAGAAAGACAGACAGACAGACATATATTCTAGCACCCGTTAATGTAACGGGCTAAAAGACTAGTTCATAATATAAACACCTTACTAAATTATTTTATAACAATACATATATACTTGTTTTAAAATCCTTCACTGCTTAAGTATGAATTTAATTTACTCCTAAGATATTGTTGGACCAATTTTGAAAGGAGTTATAATTTTAGTAGCAGAGGGCCTGAGGTGAAAATCACTCAAATTGTTCCAGCATGATTCATTTGGAGGACATTTCTATGACTGGTGTCTATAATTAGACACCTGGAAGGTACCTTGTAGGAGCCTAGTCTATGAAGTAATATAGGGTCTGGGACGATTCAGCGCAGCCAGTTCAGCGCAGTCAGATCAACATGACCATTTCAGGGCTGAATCAACCACGGTGAATCTTCCTACACACTGACAAAGATTGTCTAATCAGAAGTGCTTGCACCACGTTGAAATTTCAGCTGACGTCATGCTAGTAGGCTGAATTTAAATGCGGATGCTTGGAGTCTCTTTCACATCGAGATGCCATTGATGAAACGTCAGCTCAAAGTTCTAAACTTATGTTCCTTCAGTCTTGTTGAGCCTACCCTATTTATTTCAGTCCTTTGTGTGTCCCTGGAAGAAGCCGATTCAAGTGCGGCGAAACGGGCACCGTCAGGATTGGACATATTTTAAGATAAGTTTGGTGGCTCTTTATTTTCATGTCAGCCGTTATTATCTAATATTCAATGTGCATCTGATTAGATTCCAGAAAATTTGATTCACAATTTCTAGTATAACTTCATTCACTACATATATAAGGATTTCATGAATGTATAGTGGTATCTGAAGAGATCACTTTTGAAAGTATTTGAAATTACTAAAAATTATAAATATACACAAAATAGGATGTTTGGTAGTATGAGAGGTTTTTTGTAGGATCTGTGATTGAAATCTGGAACTGATAAGTCTCAGAGTTGAATCTTTTAGTATTCCATCAGTTTCTGAGCAGGTTTCTGAGATCCTTTTCCTCTCATATATGGCTAAATACTTTTAATTTGTTACTGGAAGTCATAATTTTATCTGAGCTTGAGCCTATAATTAGACACCTGGAAGGTGCCTGGTAGGAGCCTAGTTTATGGAGTAATGTAGGGTCTGGGATGATTCAGCGCAGCCAGATCAGCACGGCCATTTCAGTGCTGAGTCAACCATGGTGAATCTTCCTACACCTGGCTGTCAGCTCAGGGGGGCATCATAGCAGCATTTGACCTCGTTTGGGGGGGCAATGCCCCACACACCTCCAAACTAGGAATGCCCCCTACCCCCCCCCCCCCGACACATTCCTCTTGAAAAGATCACCGGTGTAAACAACATATTCCGCCACCTGCTCGTGCAGGCCTCGGCTCCCCTCTGAAGTAACATCCTGGTCCTGCGACTAGCAAGTGACATCAGAAGTGAGCCAAGGTCAGCGTGAGCAAGGGGTGGATGATGATGCTGACGCCAGCAAACTTTTCAGAAGGTATATGGGGAGATGGGGTGAAGATGCCCCCAGGAATATGGCACCTGGGTGGGGCTGTCCACACCCCACCCCAACCCGCTTCCCCTTACTATGCCACTGGGGCGGAGAGGAAGAGAAGTGCTGAGAGTAACATGGAGAGGTGGAGAGGATGATTTAGTGTGGCCATTTCAGTGCAGCCACGTTGAAACATCCCACGCTGAAATGGCCATGATGAATTGTCCCGTTCTGGTAACAATTTGATTTTTTTAAAAAATCTTTATTGATTTTCAAACTTTTACAGTGCAAAACAATTAATTGATCATAAACACTGCTTAAAATGCATTTTAAAATATACAAGTAATACATGAAACAGTCATTTCCTCCCCCCTCCACTCAATTATTAATACAATAAGACATATTATGTGAATACCATTATAAATAAATAATTTTAATACTCAAAGTACATTTCCCTCCCCTCAACCCCCCGGATGTGTAAGGAAATCTAATAAAAGGAGAGAGATATATGACTATTATTGCGAAGTAATAAATGTAGTTAATGGGCTCCACACTTTATTAAACGAATTACTAAACCCTAAACAATCCGCATTCATTCTCTCGTACTTATAGGTGGTACATACATTTGTCCACCAAAATAAAAAGCCAAAAAATAGTCTTAGAGACATTTGGAGTATCAAGATAAAACAGTATATTTCTGCATCTCGATGGCCACGAATTTGGTCTTGGAGGTTAAAGTGTACAGCGTCAGCATCTATGAGACAAACTTGGTTATTTTTATTGCATATAATTTTTTGAACCCCAGTTCGTTTACAAAAACTAGATAGTTCCAAGTCTAATAGATGCTGGCATTGTCATAGTGATATAGGGACTCTAGATCATCTATTATATTTTTGTCCATTGATACTTAATTTCTGGAGGTCAATTTGGAGACAAATCAATCTTATTCTTGAATCATCTATTCCCTTAACTTATGAAGCCATAATATGTGGTACGTTATTACACGTCAGCTCTGAAATCTACCCTACACGAAGCTACCAACCTCTATATAAAAACAGTAAGTAAATAGCGGAGAAACAATAAACCTCAGTGATTCTCTGCAGAGATCTCAGACCTCGTAAAAAAGAAGAAAAGAGCATTTATCCCCTGCAAACAATCAGGAAAACGAGAAACTAAAGAAGACTATCAGGCCAAGTCTAGAGCTGTCAAAACAGCAGTCAAAGAGGCCAAACTCCGGATGGAAGAGAACCTAGCAAAGAACATTAATAAGGGGGATAAATCCTTCTTCAGGTATATTAATGACAGAAAAAGTAACACAGATGGGATAATGCGCCTTAGGACACCAAACGGGAACTATGTAGAATCGGACTCCGATAAAGCCTAATTACTAAATGAATACTTCTGCTCAGTCTTTACCTGCGAGGCGCCGGGATCTGGTCCACAGTTGCAGACAAGGCTCAAAGTGAACAAAGCCATGGGACCAGACAAACTACATCCCAGGGTGCTTAGGGAGTTGAGAGATGTCCTGGCGGAACCGTTATCCACGCTCTTCAATCTTTCCCTAAGTACAGGAAGAGTCCCATTGGACTGGAAAACAGCTAACGTCATTCCATTCCATAAAAAGGGATGCATGACGGAGGCCGCGAATTACAGACTGGTGAGTCTCACATCGATAGTGAGTAAACTTATGGAAACACTAATCAAACACAAATTAGACACAATCCTGGACGATGAGAATCTACGAGATCCCCATCAACATGGATTTACAAAGGGAAGGTCCTGCCATTCCAATCTAATCAGCTTCTTTGACTAGGTAACGAAAAAGCTGGATATGGAGGAAACCCTGGACGTTGTGTACTTGGACTTCAGTAAGGTTTTTGATAGTGTCCCACACCGCAGATTATTAAGCAAGATGAGTTTGATGGGATTAGGACCGCTATTGGAGGAACATTAACTGCATGGGTTAAAGACTGGCTCAGAGTTAGACTTCAGAGGGTGGTGGTGAACAGTACTCTCTCCGAAACGACGGAAGTGATCAGTAGAGTGCTGCAGGGCTCGGTCTTGGGTCCGATCCTATTTGATATCTTCGTAAGGGACCTGGCTCAGGGGCTTCGAGGTAAAATTACATTATTCGCCGATGATGCCAAACTATGCAACATAGTAGGCAACAGCACAGTGCCCGACTGTATGACGCAGGATCTACTCTTACTGGAACAATGGTCCATAACTTGGCAACTAAGTTTTAATGCCAAAAAGTGTAAGGTCATGCATCTTGACAGCACAAATCCTTGCAGAACTTACACCCTAAAAAGTGAGACCTTAGCAAGAACTGCAGCAGAACGAGATTTGGGAGACAGCCAATCAAGTGAAATATGGGACCTAAACTGGTATGTGTCTAGAGGAGGCGCTGATAGCCTCTATGTGATTTTCATGGGGGTTTATATTATTTGTATGTGTTATGATGTTTGATATTGTTGAAATGTATATGATTTTGATTGTTTGTATCTTATTGTGACCCGCCTTGGGAAAGGCAAGATATAAATAAATAAATGATAAAACTACAAAAACATCGGCACCTACTTTTCTTTACAGAATACTCAAATAAGTGGGTACATACACTTAAAAGTTAGGCAGGATGGTAGTTCTCTTGTAGATTCATCAAGGGGAGTAATTTTTGGAAAAGCTGCGGCTTGTGGGGTTTTTAGTAAAAAGAAGTGTCTCTTATTTCAAAAGGCGTGTTTAATAGAACATAAATGTATTATGCAATTTTGATTATGAAAAGAAGCACCTAGTTTTTGGCATTGGAGGAATCAGTTTCATTGTCTATTGTCATTTGAGACTTGAGAAGTTAGGCTAGGAAAATTTGCATGTTTAAGGAAATTTGGAATCCGTATATTCAGAATCTTTCAACTAAGGCAAGAAGTTTAATTCTTAATGATTTACATTGAAGCTATGATTATTTATCTAAAATTCCAGTTCTTTACTTTTATTATTCTTTATTTTAGTCAGCTTTCATTGGGTTTGGGGGGTTTATTATGATTCTTTCAATAAAATGTATAAACTAAATTTGGGGGGGGGGAGGATGGGGGAGAGGTCAATAGGGAATAGGGAAGGGGGTAGGAATTAGGGAGAGGGTATTGAGAGATGTAATGGGTATTTTGGAAATATATTTTGATGAAATGAAAGATATTTGATGGAAATTAATATGATGAATTTTAATTTAATGACTATTTTATTGTATTGTATTATATTATTGTATATTTACTGATTAGTTCAATAAAAAACGTTATAAATTAAAGGTATTAAACACACAAAAAAAAAAGTTAGGCAAGAACACTTACACCAGCTGCAGATCCTGCATAATTTGTAGTATGCTATAAGTAATTAAGGGGCTCTTTTGCCAAACAGTGGTAAAAAAAAAAAATGACATTAGTGTTCCCTTAGGTAGGTGTTTCCCCTGCTCTATAGCAGGGTTGTCCAACATCGGTCTTCGAGGGCCACAATCCAGTTGGGTTTTCAGGATTTCCCAATGGGGTTGCATGAGATCTAGTAGCATGCACTGTATGCAAATGGAGCTCATGCATATTCATTTGTGAAATCCTGAACACTCAACCTGGCGAGGGCTGAAGTTGGACGCCCCTGCTCTATGACCTTTTTTTTCCTCTAAGGTCAAATGGCTGAATTATCTGTTTTGCATATTAATGGCCATGAGCTAGTTTTGCCATTTGCACATGGCCTTTAAAACAGAAGGATTCACGTACGCACGAATCGATTAACGCATGGCATTGTAGCTGCAGTAACTGATTTAGTGCAGAGCACATCCAGTCTTCACCCCAGACACTCCCCCCCCCCCCCCCGCACCAATTTTTTAAAAAAAATTTAGTGCACAGGTAGTGGACATAACATAAGAATTGCTGCTGCTGGGTCAGACCAGTGGTCCATCTTGCCCAGCAGTCTGCTCATGCAGCGGCCCTTAGGTCAAAGACCAGTGCTCTAAATGAGTCCAGCCTCACCTGTGTACATTCCAGTTTAGCAGGAACTTGTCCAACTTTGTCTTGAATCCCTGGAGGGTGTTTTCCCCTATAACAGACTCCGGAAGAGCGTTCCAGTTTTCCACCACTCTCTGGGTGAAGAAGAACTTCCTTACGTTTGTACGGAATCGATCCCCTTTCAACTTTAGAGAGTGCCCTTTCGTTCTCCCTACCTTGGAGAGGGTGAATAATCTGTCTTTATCTGCTAAGTCTATTCTCTTCAATATTTTGAATGTTTTGATCGTGTCCCCTCTCAGTCTCCTCTTTTCATGGGAGAAGAGGCCCAGTTTCTCAATCTCACTGTACGGCAACTCCTCCAGCCCTTTAACCATTTTAGTCGCTCTTCTCTGGACCCTTTCAAGTAGTACCCTGTCTTTCTTCATGTATGGCGACCAGTGCTGGACGCAGTACTCACCATGGCCTGGTACAGCGCGGCATGATAACCTTTTCCGATCTGTTCATGATCCCCTTCTTTATCATTCTTAGCATTCTGTTCACCTTTTTTGCCACCACCACGCATTGCGCGGACGGCTTCATCGACTTGTCAATCAGAACTCCCAAGTCTCTTTCCTGGGAGGTCTTTCCAAGTACCGCCCCGGACATCCTGTATTCGTGCATGAGATTTTTGTTACCGTGGGATTCTTCTATGCCTTCTGCAGTATACCATTTTTTGCTGTGCTGTAAGCATGCTTTAATGCAGTGCATCGCAAACTGTGTGCCGCAGCACACTAGTGTCCCTCCTGAGATTTTAGGTGAGCCGCTGGTGAGTAGGATAGGCGCCAACACTGGCTGAGTGCCTACAGGACGTGCCTCTTGAGGTACATGCTGTAGACAATCAGCTGGCGCCAGCACCTCTCCTCTCCGCATGTCTTCCCTGATGGCACCCCCAACTGGTGGCTCAGGGCCCATCTGGAGGGCCTTCACGCATATGCGGACATCGATGTGATGATGTCATGTGCATTGCGTCGACATCCACGCACTTCCAGATGCCTCGAGCCACTATGTTTAGCGTGCCGCGGCTCGACAAAGTTTCCGAGACACTGCTTTAATGCACACCGCAGCTTTGTAAAAGGGCCCCTACATTTGAGCCCCGCCCCTACTCTGCCCAAGTTCTGCCCATGTTTATTCCTCCCTTCAAATGTGATGTGTAAGTTAAATGCTTATTGCAGTGCTTAAGTGGAATTTTGATAGTTAGACACCAATGTGCACAAATACACATGCAAATGACATTGGGGGTCAATTCTATAACCTGGAATTTCCAGTTAGGCATGTTCGTGGGCAGCGGAACGCTGTCCTGTTTGGGCGGGGGGAGGGAGCAAGAGCTCTGCTCTGGCCCTAGAGAAATCCTGCGGCATCTCTTCTGATCCACCTTCTCCTGGTGCTGTAGTTTTAAATCTTTGGGCAGCTGCTGCGCATTGCCAAGGAGCAGGCCTGCCCCCGGAAGTAGAATGAAGGGTTCCGGTTCAGGCCTGCTCATAGACACTGTGTGGTGGCTGCCTGAAGATTTAAGGTAGAATGCAAGGATATAGGAGGGCAGGCTGGCACCAAATTTTGGGGGAGGCCATGGCCCCTGTGGCCTCCCCTGTTCTGACACCTATGAGCATGCTGATGGCACACACAGAGCACCAATTCTTTGATGGCATCTCTGCACCATGATTGTCTCCACTGTGCAAAGAGCAAAGTGATGCATGTGGGAAAGAGGAACCCAAACTATAGCTACATGATTCAGGGTTCCAGATTAGGAGAAGGATCTAGATGTCATTGTTTTGGATACGTTGAAACCCTCAGCTCAGTGTGCGGTGGTGGCTAAGAAAGCAAATAGAATGTTAGGAATTATCAGGAAAGGAACGGAAAACAAGAATGAGAATGTTGTAATACCCTTATATTGCTCGATGGTATGGCTGCACCTCGAATACTTGTGCAGTTCTGGTCGCCACATCTCAAAAAAGATAGCGGAATTAGAAAAGGTACAGAGAAGGGTGATAAAAAAATGATAAAAGGAAAGGGACAACTTCCCTATGAAGAAAGGCTAAAATGGCTAGGGCTCTTCAGTCTGGAGAAGAGACAGCTCAAAGGAGATATGATAGAGGTCTATAAAGTACTAACTAAGATTGCTTGTTTACTCTTTCCAAAAATACTAGGACTAGGGGGCATGCAATGAAACTACTAAGTAGTAAATTTAAAACAAATCAGAGAAAATATTTCTTCACTCAACATGTAATTAAACTCTGGAATTCATTGCTGGAGAATGTGGTGAAAGCAGTTAGCTTACCAGGGTTTTAAAAAATGTGTGAATAATTTCCTAAAACAAAAGTTCATAAGCCATTATTAAAATGGTTTGGGGAAATCCTAAAATAAGCAGCATAAAATCTGTTTTATTCCTAGAGGTCTTGCCAGGTGCTTGTGATCTGGGTTGGCTGCTGTTAGAAATAGGATACCCTGCAAAACTTTCCAGTTCTATGCAGATAACAAAATAAGATGATCTGCACAAACACAGTGAGCTACAAAATCTTAGTTTTTTATGCCATTATGGAATACTATTGAAAATCTGAATTTGCATGCCTAAATATAGACCCTATAGACCCTATAGATATAGATCAGGTGTGGGCAATTCCAGTCCTTGAGGGCTGGAATCCAGTCGGGTTTTCAGGATTTTTCCAATGAATATGTATTGAAAGCAGTGCATGCAAATAGATCTTATAGAAACATAGAGTATGACGGCAGAAAACGGCCGGCGGCCCAACAAGTCTGCTCACTCAAGAACCCTCCCTCCTTTGAGAATCCATCTTTTAAGTATAACCTGTAGCAACCCCGCCTGTTTGTCCCATATTCATTGGGGAAATCCTGAAAACCCGACTGGATTCCGGCCCTCAAGGACCGGAATTACCCACCCCTGATATAGAGCCTATTTATACTGACCCTTTTGGAGAAAAGAAAAGAAGAAAGAAAACTACTGTTAGATAAGGATATTTTTAAGAAAAAAATAGGAAAGATTAGATATTTAAGATTTATAGATGAACATATACAAAAGAAAAATTAAAAAATGTTAAGAAATCTTTTTAAAAAATAAGGGTGAGAGTAGTTTAAAAAAGGGTGGATGGTAGATAGAAGCCAATGATTAAAGCTAAGAGAGCTGAAGAAAGTGAAAACTTACCCTCTCAGCTTTGTGTAGTCGCTCTAAGGGCTCCTTTCACTAAGCTGTGATAGCGGTTTTAGTGCATGCTTAGCGCGTGCAGAATTGCCGCATGCGCTAGATGCTAATGCCAGCATTGAGCTGGCATTAGTTCTAGCCGCTTAGCGCAGGTTTTGGGCGCGCTAAAAACGCTATCGCAGCTTAGTAAAAAGAGCCCTAATTCTGAGGCAGCACTATTCCACCAAATATAGAAATAGACATTAAGCTAGATAGATGAGAGATCTTAGAGTGGTTTTGATAATATTTTAACTCCAATGGATTAGTAGTAATACTAAATAGTTTATAATGTTTTATCCATTGTGAATAATATAATCTAGTATTCTAGTGTTTCATTAGCTAAATATAGACATGACCATATAGACGCCAGCTCTGTGGCAGCTCCTATGGCCGCTAAAGATGGCTCATGGTGATTCTGGCACAGTTTACGTAGCATGGACCACTGAGCTGCAGGCCACACTCCTCTTCCTCAACGTTCACATGCTAATTTTAAGAGTCATAATATAATGAATGGACTAATCAGGTTCAATATTTAACCAAACAAGAGAGGAAGAACTTGGGGGGAGGAGGGGGTCATGAACTGGTAGGTTTATTGAATATAAATGGATAATTACATGTTTGCCAACACATTACATATTGAGCGACATAATTAGGATTGGAGAAGATGGGCTCCAAAAGTTAGAAAGTATTAGTTGAATGTACACCTAATTGACAGTAATAGATGCCTGGGTTACTGCAGCTGAATATGCTAATTAGCCAGTACATTAGGATGCATGCAGAAAAGGATTAATAAGAATGTAATTATATACAAGTTGTTGATGGAACGCGGAGCTCATTACCCAGCAAAGAGCTTTTATATAAAATGAAAATTCGAGATCATGTAGGAGCAACCAGGAAGGAAGATCTGAAGCACTATTTAAGCCATTTTCAAATACTCAGCTTGCTGAGCTGGCGGACCCATATACAGCTCCGAATTCTGCCATGTGCAGTGAAACAACAGCTTCACAGCACATCCAGTGATGACATATGCGAAATGCCACTGACCGTCCATATGAGTATTAATTTATATTACGTAATGGACTTAAAGCCACCTAGGTTTATATACCAAGAATGCACATCAACGCTAGTACACATGTGCTCTTAAATGAATATTTTTTGGCTGTATGCACACCTGCAATCCAGTAACTATGCACCGATATCAGACAGCATGTCCTTACAAGTGGGTGATCACATGGGCAGTGTTGGGGCAGACTTTGGGCGGGGATAACATTTATGCGCTAACCCCCAAATTCTGTATATGGCGCCTTAGGAAGTGCACACAAATCAGTGCACACAGCTAATTTGCCTGCACAATTTAATTATTTGGCCTAATTAATGCTAATAATTGGCAATTAACACTTTGGAATTGACAGTAATTGACACGAATTAAAAGTTATACGTACTAAAAAATATGTGCCGTTCAAGGCCCAGATTCACTAACCTGCCCGATTGGGCCCAATTCGGGTCAGATCCGGGCAGGTCCAGCGAATTCAGGAACGTAAAATATGCAGATAGGGGCAATTGAAGGAATGCCTCCATCTGCTTGCACGGATCGCTGTTGTGCGATCCGCGCGCTATGCGCAGACCATCTGTAGATAATCTGTGCATGCCCGTCTGAGACGTGACCTTTTTTTTTTTAACTTAAAACTTTTTTTTGATAGTTTTTAGCCCTGCAAGCCCGTGGTTTTAACCCACTTTAAACCCGTGGGTTAAAACCAGGGGCTCGCAGGGCGGGAAAGGGCAGGAGAACTTCAGGGAATGGCGGGGAGAACGGCGATGCGGCAAGAGAAATTCGGGGAAGATCGAGACAGAGCAGGGCGAGCAGCAGGAGATATGAAGTAAGGCAGAGCAGGGTGGCATTCGGGGCGAGCAGGCAGGAGAGATTGAAGGCAGGGAGCAGGGCTTACAGTTGGAAAGACGTTTTCGACTGGTCCCTAGCAGTCGCTTCTTCAGGTATTTCAGCCCAGTCGGATCTGAAATAAGGTGCTGTGAATCGCGTACCAGCCTACTTTGCATACGTTTCACCTCATTTGCATGCACGGATTCGAAGCGGATCGTAGGAGAGGGTAAGTGAATCAGGCCGGAGGGAAATTTGATAATAAAGGGGTCGCAAACCGATCGGTACACGATCGGTTTGCTTTGTGAATCTAGCTTCAAGTGCACAAATTTGAAAAGGGCATGGTCAGGGGAGGGGCATGGGTGGATCATGAGCATTCCTAAAAGTTACACACATTGTTATAGAATGCACCTGATCTATACACAACTTAGGTGCAGGCATTTTGGCCTGGTTTTAACTGGCCTAAATGGATGTGCCTAAAAGCTATGCGACGGAAAACAACTCCGGAAAAACTGCCACAAACCTAATCAAGAAAACTACAAAAAGGCAGAAGTAGTCAAGGGGTTCAGGGAGTAGACGCTCAAGGTCAAATACCTGTACACACAACGCAAAAAGTGTGTGTAAACTTAAATAGGAGATAATGTGTGAGGTGCCCTCAGTGTGAGGGAGCAGCGACGGGAGACAACGTTCCAACGCTTCACAGTATCAGGTAGAGGTAATATACCTCCACCCGCACAGCATCACTGGGCACCCAATGTGTGCAATAAATCAACAGTGAAAAAGATCACAAATCAAATTAAAGTGAATAGCAGGTGAAAACCGCTGAGCGACCACACACTAACCCCCCCCCCCAGCCAACTCCCCAACAAAAGTCAAAAAATGACAGACTTAACTGAAAGATGAAATCATGCCTGGGGCTAAGAGCAAAAACGCCACAGGATACCAGGTTCAACCAGCCTGGTTTCGGGAACAAACCCTTCTTCAGGAACCCATGATCAGAAAAACACAGTGGGAGTCCGATCCAGCTGATTTGTGATCTTTTTCACTGTTGATTTATTGCACACATTGGGTGCCCAGTGATGGTGTGCGGGTGGAGGTATATTACCTCTACCTGATACTGTGAAGCGTTGGAGCTTTGTCTCCCGTCGCTGCTCCCTCACACTGAGGGCACCTCACACATTATCTCCTATTTAAGTTTACACGCACTTTTTGCGTTGTGTGTCCAGGTATTTGACCTTGAGCGGCTACTCCCTGAGCCCCTTGACTACTTCTGCCTTTTTGTAGTTTTCTTAAAAGCTATGCGATGCACTGGCACTTAGGGCTCCTTTTACTAAGGTGCACTAAGCATTTTAGCGCGTGCTAAATATTAGCGTGTGCTAATCACGCGCTAAACACTTAGCGCACCGTAGTAAAACAGGGGGTTAGTGCGATTCTATAAAAGATACTTGCAGCTTGTAGAATCACGCTGAGCGCTGTTCTAGTCAGCAATGATTTTTGGGACACCATATATAGAATTTGGGGGATACGGTGTAAAATCCTGAGTGGAGTAGAAGGGGTACAAGTGGATCAATTTTTCACTGCATCAAAATGACAAAGTCAATGCAGGGAAATACTTTGAAAACCAATAGGAGGAAATATTTTTTCCACTCAGAGAATAGTTAAGCTCTGGAACACATTGCCAGAGGTTGTGGTAAGAGCGGATAGCGTAGTTGGGTTTTAAGAAAGGTTTGGACAATTTCCTGGAGGAAAAGTCCTTAGTCTGTTATTAAGAAAGACATGGGGGAAGCCACTGCTTGCCCTGGATCGGTAGCATGGAATGTTGCTACTCCTTCGGATTCTAGAATCTTGTTACTCTCTGGGATTCCGGGATCTTGCTATTCTTTGAGATTGTGTATGGAATGTTGCTACTCCTTGGGTTTTTGCCAGGTACTAGGGACCTGGATTGGCCCCCGTGAGAATGGGCTACTGGGCTTGTTGGACCTTTTGGTCTGATCCAGTAAGGCTATTCTTATGTTCTTACGATGCATGCATTCTTTAACAATCTAGGTGCAAATATTTACAGCAGCTGTAAGCAATCACATCTAAAATGTAGGCGTGTTTTTGACCCACTTTTCTCACAGAATAGGCTCCATATAGACACATTCCTTTATAGAATTACCCTCAACCTGTCCAAAAGGTGCTTCTCAGACCTTGACTCTCCCAGTAAACAATCCAGGGAAAAGTGGGCTCGGAATAACAGGTCCAGAACCCCCTATCACGAATGCCACCTCCCTCTTCTAAGAAGGTGCTATAGGATAGAGCTGCGTGGGGAGAAATGGAAGGGATGCTGCAGGGCAGACATAAGATGGAATTAGTAGCATTTTGTGGGGATCTCAGTACTGAGTGGGGGCTGTTGAGGTGAATTCGCAGAGTTGTTGGGGGTGGGGAGGAAAGTCTAAGAGCTACCATACCTGGAGGTGCTGAGGAGCGAGACAGAGGTACATTGACAGATCTGTAAAGAAATGGGTGGGAAGTCAAACGCGCGCAAGACAAAAGCGCGTGGACAATTGCACTAAGACAACCACAATTGCGCTCAAGGCAATTGTCTGCGCGCTTTTGTCTTGCGCACATTTGACTATGAACCAAAGAAATGTATAGGTCTCCTAAAGTCACTTCATTGGCTTCCTATCCATTTCCAAATACAATTCCGAACTCTTCTTGCTGTCCTACAAATGCATTCACTCAGCTGCCCCTCATTATCTCTCTTCACTTCTTTCCTCCTATGTTCCTCCTCTGTGAACTCCGCTCAACTGGTAAGTCCTTCCTCTACCAACTCCAGACTCTGCCCTTTCTGTCTGGCTGCGCCGTATGCCTGGAACAAACTGCCTGAATCCCTATGGCAGGCTCCGTCTGTTCAAATCCAAGTTAAAAGCTACTACTATTAATTATTTCTATAGCGCTACCGGACGCACGCAGCGCTGCACAATGTCACAAAGAATAAGAAAACAGTCCCTGCTCGAAAGAGCTTACAATCTAAACAGCCAAGACAGACAAACAGGATGTCATGGATACAGTTAAGGGGAGCGGTTAATCAGCCGGCTGGGTTGGAGAGCAGAGGGGAATACAGGACAATCAAGCCATTGCGACATCACTGATGAGGTTGGCTCTTATTGGTGGAATGAGGCATTATGACATCTCAGCTCTGTTTCCCAAAGACTGAAACTCTTCACACTCCTACTTTTACTATGAATTATTTCTATAGTGCTTCCAGACGCACGCAGCACTGCACAGAGTCACAAAACAGTCCCTGCTCCAAAGAGTTTACAATCTAAACAGGCAAGACAGACAAACAGGATGCCATGGATACAGTTAAGGGGAACAGTTAATCAGCAGGCTGGGTTGGAGGGCAGAGGAGTACGGTTAAGGATTGAACTCCTAACTCTTCTCAGCTTGGGTTCTGCATCCCCAACCCTCTATCTGTCCAAGTTAGATTGTACGCTCTTCTGAACAGGGACTGTCTATGTCAAAATGTACAACACTGTAGAAGTGTTAACTGCATGTACATACTGTAGATATGTGCACATATAAATGATCTTCAATATCACATTGGCATAATCAAGATAGAACCATCTCATCATCTTTCATAAGAGCAAAGATAAGGGTGCAATTACAATCTTTATGATTTTGTATGACTGGAATTCACACTTGAGTGTGGAGCTGGTATTAAGTAGAATGAGTGAACAGCTATACAGTATAACAATTCGTAATGGGAATAACTATTGTGCAATGATGGTTCTTGAAACATTGGTCTCATGCTTTTGTGACTGCACTGATGGTGAACTGAGCACAATAGTACATTAGAATCAAAATTTAAAAATTGCACTATATTGTTTGTTTAATATTATTATAAGGATTAAATCACATATATGAGTTATATGAATTTTACACATATAAATGTTTACACATATAAATGTTTATTCATTTTTATAGCTCGTCCTCCCCAGGTGCCCAGAACAGGTTACAAGGATACATACACAAAGTTTTCGGGAACAGAGATACGTACGCTACAGAGCCCATAACATGCTACAGGATCAAAACACAAAGCTATAGATTCAATAACTTAAAACTTATAGAGAAAGTGACTAAGAACACATGCCAAGAAAATAAACCATAGAGTCACGAATGGGTATTAACATATCTGCGGTGAATGGTAGAAGAACTGGTTGGCAGGCACAGGTGTTCTGAGGTAAGGTACGTTGAAGCAAGGTCTGTCAAAGTTTGAGACCAGAATTGATCCGGTCCCTGAAAAGAAGCGTCTTTACTACTTTCTGGAAGGTCAGTAGGTTATCAATTGGAGTTGATTCCATAATTTAGGTATGCTATAGGAATATGATCAGTGGAGGCTGTTTGCTGGAGGGTTGGAAAGTCAGAGTTTATTTTATTTAGTTAAAAAAAATTTCTATACCGTTTATAACTAAACGGTTCACAGAACTACATACATAATTTAAAAACAAAAACATCATGACATAAACATACACATAATCCTTAAAAATCATTTCTACAAACTAAAACCATAATAAAAGAGATCATGAACAGTTTGTCAGCTTTGTCAAAAAAGGCAATTATTGACTAGAAGAAAGCATCTACGAAGAGCTGTGTCTTGAGTAATTTCCCTAACATACTCTTTTCATGGCAATTTCGTATTTGGCCCACAAGGGAGTTCTATGTTTTAACTCCTGCACAGCAGAAAGTCATTTTGAGTTCCCGCTACGAACGGAGGGGCCGCTGAGAGTTCATATCAGTGTATGTGCAATGAGAGAAGGTGGAATATATTGGAATTACAAATTTAAGAGCTGTAAAAAAAAAAAAAAAAATTATCTCATGCATTGTGGCAATGTCCTCTTATTAAGTCTTTCTGGTCTGCCATCCTATTATATCTAGGTTCATTATGGGATAGGCCATTAGTGGAGTCACCAAGGGGGGTGTTGTTTGGTAAAGCTGCAGCTTGTGGGGTGTTTGGACATGGTAGATGTATTTTATTTCAAAAGGCATGCATGATTGGTCACAAATATATTTTGCAATATTGGTTACAGAAAGATTCTCCTTGTTTTTGGCACTGGAGGAACCAACTCCATAGTTTAATTTTATTTGAGGTTAGGGATGTTTGTAAGTTTCCAAGACGTAACGTTTATTTTTGAAAATTTGGGACCCATATATTCAAAATCTTTCCTCTAGAGCACGAAGTATGATTATTAATATTTTACATTGAAGCTTTGGAAACATTTATAACTCTGTAATACCTGGTAATATGTGTCATCTTCCATTCAAGGGGAGGGAGAGAATTGGGGGGTGTAGGGGTAGGATGAAATAGGTTATATTGAAATGTATATTGATGGAATGATAACTTTCATATTATTTTCTTGTTTAATTAATTACTTTAATATAATGTGAATAGGAGGGGGAAGGGAGGTGGGGGGGTAGTAGGGGGGATGATATGAGTCATATGGAAAAAAATTTGGGAGGAATGATATGGAGAAATATTATACTTGTGAATCTTTTTGAAATGAAATCTATTTGTGCTATATCATATTTCCTTCAATAAAATGTTATAAAGTAAAAATTAAATAAATTGCCTGCTATCAATTGCAAACCGTATTGCCAGTGCACTGAGAGAAGCAAGTGCTTTGATAATTCCTCCTCCTTTCACTCTCACAGAATCACATCTGATGTAATCAGGAAACAGGAAAGAAAGAACTGACACAGGAGAAAGCTTCCTAGGACACCATGGAAGAGGAGGAGGGACGGTCGAACTGGAAGTGTTCTTGAAAGTTTGGTGGGAAGTTTTTCTGCTTACTGATATGCTGGTTGCCCCTGATGACTTTGAGGACAGTGACTGAATCTGCTCCTCACCTTCTCACCAGAGACACCAATTCAGCTGCTCCTTATCAGTGTCAGGCACCTGTCAGAGCTTCTGGCTGGTGGGAGCAGGAGGGGGACAATTAGAGATCGATGGATTCCTATGTCTTTACATCTTTGAAAAGATATCTGACTTGAAGCAGCAAGGTGCATTAGCCCGACTCCTTATTTGCTCCTCGGTTCCCTGTAGATGCCAGAGAGTCACGGCCGTGCAGCAGAGCTGAATGCATTATTGTATCAATAACTGTTTGAACTTCATCCCATGCCGGGAAGGAGAGAGGCTGCCACTGCAGGCAGCTAACAAGCTGGGGACAAGGACATGAATGAGCCTCATTCACAGCCTGTCCCCTTCTAATTCCATCCTGTACATTGGAAAGAGGAGGCATTGAGCTCCTAACAATGGAAATTAATTACATTGGAAAGGGCCACTGTCTGCTTATCTCGGGACAGGATCCTATTGGTACTAGAACAAAATCCTCAGTCACCGCTCTTCAGTTCTGCTTTTAAGAATGTGTTATCAAAGTCAGACATGGTAAAGCTGCCTTCAGCCCCATGAAGACTGCTAACCAGTTCCAGTAGGAAAATTGTAGGCCAGTTCTGGATTTCTGACAATCCTAGCCTAATGCATTTTGCCAGAGCAGAACAAGGGCATTCTAAGTCTATGGAAAGTCAATGATATTTAGCTGCTATATATAGTATTTGGTTATATGGATACATTTAGAACTGCAATAAAGGCTGTTCTAAACATATTCATATATGATTGCACCCACTGCTGTATAAGTATATTCAGAGCTGCCACTTCTGTGGTCAATGACAATGGATTAATGTTAAAAAAAAACCCCAAAACCTGAGTGCCACAGCCAGTGTTTAAAAAGATGATGACCGTGGCATTTGAATATTGACCTGTTCTTGTTTTGAATCCACTGAAAGCACATCCCTAGTGTGCATTTATAACCTATATTTATAACAGGCACTGTTTAGAGAATCGCGTTGCCACTGAGCTGATCACGGCAAAGGAATCTCCCTGCCACGATAAGCTGAGTGGCAGTGGCTGGGAAACCCCGAACCCCACCATAAGTCGTCCGGCAGGAGGGATACCCACTTCCTCCCGCTGCCTCCCCCCTCCCCCCCGCTCCCTTCCACACACACACACACACACACACACAGTCTGCGGCAGGAGGGATGCCCAATCCTTCCTGCCACAAACCCCAAAACAATCCCTGGCAAGAGGAATGCTCACACCCTCCTGCTGGCAACCCCCCCCCCAACATCCCTAGCAGAATGCATGCTCACTCCCTCCTGCTGGCAATCCCTCTGAACACATGACTCCCCAATCCCCAAAACCCCAACTCCCAAAGCACACATGGACCTCCCCCGTACCTTTATGAGCAAGGCCGGCTGGAGGGATGATTACTCCAACCTCTTCAAAATGGCGGGCCTTCCCCTTCCTGGTGTATCCTGGGATGCACTGGGGAGGAGCCTAAAATCCTAACTGGCCCAGGCACCTTAGGCCCCTCCCATAGGAGGGGGCTTTAGGCACCTGGGCCAATCGGAGTCTTAGGCCTCCTCCCTAGAGCATTCTGGAATGCACTGAGAGTGGCCTAGGACTCCGATTGGCCAGATCCCTAAGGCTTCTCCCAAGGGAGGGAACTTAAATGCCGAAGCTTTATAAAATACTATGCAGTTATTTACACAGGTAAACACTTATGCATTTGTGTGTGTGTGTGTGAGGAGGGGGGGGGTTGTTTGTTTGTTTTTATAAAGAATGGGCTTACTTTCTGATTGCTGATGTATCACCCCAACTCAGCCCCAGAAAATACCTACACAAGCATAGTGTGAAAGAATGCACTACTTTTCATTTACTTTTCTACATATACCGGTAAATCCCAGGAAAAGAACATAAGAATTGCCATACTGGGACAGACCGAAGGTCCATCAAGCCCAGTATCCTGTTTCCTAAGTACCTAGTTAGAACCCAAATAATAAAGCAGATTTTATGCTGCATATCCTAGGAGTAAGCTGTGGATTTCCCCAAGCCATCTTAATAAGGGTCTATGGACTTCTCTTATAGGAAATTATCCAAATCTTTTTTTAAACCCCACTATGCTAACTGATTTCACCACTTTGGAGAAAAATCTATTAAAACGGTTTACAATAACCTTTTTACACAGAAAAATGGAAACACGAAGGCAGATAAAGACCAAATGGCCCATCCAGTCTACTTATCCACAGTATCCACCAACTCTTTCTCTCTCTAAGAGATCCCATATACCTGTCTCATCCTTTCTTGAACTCAGACACAGTCTATGTCTCCCCTGTTTCTACCACCCTTTCTGTAAAAATGTATTTCCTTAGATTACTCCTGAGCCTATCACCTCTTAACTTCATCCTATGCCATCTCATTCCGGAGCTTCCTTTCAAATGAAAGAGATTTGCCTCATGTCTCACCCCTCTCCCACCTTTCCTCCAAAGTCTCCATTTTAGTAGCCTTCCTCTGAACTGACTTCATCCTTTTTATATCTTTATGAAGGTGCAGCCTCCAGAATTGTACACAATATTCTAAATGAGGTCTCACCAGAGTCTTATACAGGGGCATCAGTACCTCCTTTTTCCTACTGGCCATACTTCTCCCTATGCACCCTACTTTCACTGTTGCCTTTTCAACCTTTAGATCATCACATACTTTCACACCCAAGTCCCACTCCTCTTTCATGCACAAAAGTTCTTCACCCCCTTAAACTGTACTATTCCCTTGGATGTTTGCAGCTCAAATGCATGCCCTTGCATTTTTTAACATTAAAATCAGCTGCCAAATTTCAGATCATTCTTCAAGCTCTGCTTTAGTCCTTCCTCATGTTATTCACACCATCAGAGGTGTCTACTCTATTGCAGATTTTGGTATCATTCACAAAGATTTGGTATCATTCACAATATCGCTTACAAAAATTTTAAAAAGAAAAGGCCCCAGAACTGAACCTTGAGGCACACCACTGGGATGTTTCCTCAGAGAGATCTCTATTGACCACTACCTGAATTTCCTGGCAAAATCATGCTTTTTCAGCCTCCACATGCTGAGGAGAGTTAGATCCTATTTTCACCAAAAACATTTCACCGTCCTTGTACAATCCATTATCCTATCCAAACTCGATTACTGTAATGCCATTTATTTATGCCTAACAAAATAAAGTCTTCGCATACTCCAGCTTATCCAGAATACTGCAGCCAAACTGATTTTTGCTAAACGCAAATTTGATCACGTCTCCCCACTACTTACCAACCTTCACTGGCTCCCAGTACTTTCCAGAATTCATTTCAAATGCTCCTGCCTGGCTTTCAAGATCATTCACGGCATCCTTCCGCCCCTAATCCCTCTATCCTTCCTCGCCCTGACGCCTGCTACCACCAGATCAGCCCACAGACATAAACTATCCTTCCCCTCTCTACACGGCATCCTCCACGCAGGTAAACTGGGAAGATCCCTCCTCTCCAAAATCACGGGCCTTTGGAACGATCTCACTATCCCGCTGCGGAACCTGGGCTCCCTCCAACTATTCCGAAAACAACTGAAAATCTGGCTTTTCTCTAATATATAACATCTCTTCTCCCGTTACATCCCCTCTTTATATATGCCCTTGTAAATCTTTCTCCTCTCTCTTCCTATATTTTTAAGCTTTGTAAACCGTGTCGAGCTCCACTCCCGTGGAGATGATGCGGTATATAAACTTAAGGTTTAGTTTAGTTTAGTTTACCCTTTGTTGCCTTCCACTCAACTGGCTCCTGACCCAGTCCATCACTTTGTGGCACATCCTGAAGGCACTAGCGCGCTCCCTTTGTCCAATTTTCTGGTCACCTGGTCACAAAATTGATCAGATTTGTCTGACAAGACATGCTTGAAAGAGTACTTTATGCTTTTTATGCAACTTTTATGTGAAGCTGGGGAATTTAATGCATTAGGTTTTAGAAGAGTTGATTGCTTGATGTACGTTTTATATTTTGTATGTTGATTGTACACTGCTTTGGTTTAAAGCGGTATCTAAGTGTTTTAATAAATTTATAAAATTGCCACATTAGCTAGTCATTCTGCCTTAACTCTGCCCCGGCACTCTCTGGTTGTTCTGCCCTGGCACTTTTTAGTTGTCCTGCTCTAATTGTGCCCTATCATTTTCTGGATGGTGCCACAGAGTTTGGAGGAATGTTTGATGACTCTATCATGTAATGTGAGAAATTTTTGGTAACACAGTCTAGTAATGCTGAAAATGCAAATATAGGGGACTTTCCCCAAAAGATTTAGAATATTTACTCAAACTCTTTTATCTGAAATCAGCAGAAGATCAGGGGAAATTAGGCACGGTATCTGTTCCAATATGAAGAAGGGAGCCTAACTCTGAAGTTCAAAAAACATGAAATGGTAAACGTTTATCCTCTTCCATAAGGTGCATTTCATGTTCATCTCCTTCCTGTTTTCCTTTCTCTGGCTTTTTATCATTCTGCTTATGTGTGTCTGGTCGACTATGCTTTTTTTTGCCTTTCCCACTGGACCCTTGAGTCCTCGGGCTGGTGCACACAGCCTTGACTCATCTAGGCTTTGGAAATTAAAGATGGGCTGTAATGTGGACCAGTGAGTGTTGGTAGAGGGGATGTTACTTCACTTCTAGCAATGTGCTTTTATTGGGATCGATTAAGTTACAATTTTTGGTGGGAATCTCTGTATTACATTTTTAAAATGGAACATTTCATGGCCATACAGCAAGGGCGTTACAGAAAGGTTATGGATGTTTGGGAGCCATTGGCTAAATTTTGTAAGGAAGAATAATTGATTTGATTTTATAGACTTGTAAACATACACATCCAGAGTGGGTTGGGGGGGGGGGGAAGGGAGTTGCATTGGAACTTGATTCAGGGTACATATGGATAGTTTCTTGTGGGTTTTATTTTATTTGAGTATTGGGTGGGAGGGTGGGGAAAATTTAATTATATATTAATGTCTGAAAGTTTATTGTGCTTGTCTTGTGATATTTTATGTATATGAATTACTTGCTGTACAATTGTAGTTTGAAAATCTAATAAAGATATTAAAAAAAAAAAAAAGCAATGTGTTTTATTTAAAGTGTTAGTAATACTGCAGAAGCATGCACCCTTCCCTTCCTTCAAATGAAAGCCCAGCTGGAAAATACAGTCATTCCTGCTACGAGAATGAACCTTCATCTTTCTCCCTCCAATCAGCACTTGCATAGCTGCAATCAAACAGCACATTAGAGCATTTGAATTGACTTCTTTCTATTGTCATTGCATTGGGGTATGGATGCTTTTGGAGGTTTGGGATAAGCTCTGCCTCATTCTTCATGACATCCACTGGCTTCGCTGACTATTATTTAAAAAACCTATTCATGCCTCTTTAGACAGAAATTGATCATTGGTTCCGCAGTATCTAGAGGCTTAAATTTGCTTTCTCTCATTGTTGTCTTTTTGAAAGGCATAGGAACTGCTTATTTAAGCTCAGCCCCATATCTGGCATCACCCAGCTGCCTAACTGGCTACCCGTGGCATAGCCATTGGTGAGTCTGGGTGGGCACAGACTTACCCAGCAGCAGCTCAACGGTGATGTATGTGCTCAGCTAGCTGACTGGCTAGCAGGCATCATCAAGCCCTGCCAGCTGAAGACTCGATTCCCCTCCCCTCCCCTCCCCGCTTTCTGTGATAAGCAAATGAATGGAAATGCTTTTAAAACAGAAAATGGTGACGTTTCTGGAATCCTGTGGATTACAGGACCAGAGGCAATACAGATTCACTAGAGGTAGGTCTTGTCAGACAAATCTGATCAATTTCTTTCACTGGGTGACCAGAGAATTGGGTAGAAGCCTTTGAAAATGTTTCACACAGATGTCCAATAAATAAACTGCCCTCGGGATGGGCCCCAAAGTGACGGGCTGGGTGAAGAACTGGTTGAGTGGAAAATGACAGAGGGTAGTGATCAATGGAGATCGCTCTGAGGAAAGGGATGTTACCAATGGCGTGCCACAGGGTGCTGTTCTTGGGCCTGTTCTTTTTAACATTTTTATAAGCGATATTTCTGAAGGGCTGTCAGGTAAGATTTGCCTCTTTGCGAATGATACCAAAATCTGCAATAAAGTAGACACCCAGGATGGTGTGAAAAACATGAAGAAAGACCTAGCGAAGCTTGAAGAATTGTCTGAAATTTGGCAGCTAAAATTTAGGGCTCCTGTTACTAAGGCGCGCTAGCGTTTTTAGCGCATGCAGGATATTACCGCGCGATACACCGTGCGCTATGCAGCTAGAAACTAACGCCAGCTCAATGCTGGCATTAAGGTCTAGCATGCGTAGAAATTCAGAGCACGCTATTCTGCGCGTTAATGCCCTAACACAGCTTAGTAAAAAGAGCTCTTAATGCTAAGAAAAGCAAGGTCATGCATTTGGGCTGGAAAAACCCAAAGGAACTGTACAGTTTAGGGGGTGAAGAACTTATGTGCATGACAGAAGAGCGGGACTTAAGTGCAATTGTATGTGATGATCTTAAGGTGGCCAAACAGGTGAAAAGCTGACGGCGAAAGCTTGAAGGATGCATAGGGAGAGGTATGGCCAGTAGAAAAAAGAAGGTATTGATGCCCCTATATAAGACTCTGGTGAGACCTCATTTAGAATATTGTGTACAATTCTGCAGACCACACCTTCAAAAAGACATAAAAAGGATGGAGTCGGACCAGAGGAAGGCTACTAAAATGGTGCATGATCTTCGTCATAAGGCATATGGGAAAAGACTTAAAGATTTCAATATGTATACTTTAGAGAAAAGGCAGGGGAGGGGAGATATGATAGAAGCCCTTAAATACCTCTCTGGCGTTAATGCGCATGAGTTGAGTCTCTTTCATTTGAAAGGAAGCTCTGGAATGATAGGACATAGGATGAAGTTAAAAGGTGAT
This sequence comes from Geotrypetes seraphini, assembly GCF_902459505.1. Lineage (NCBI taxonomy): Eukaryota > Metazoa > Chordata > Amphibia > Gymnophiona > Dermophiidae > Geotrypetes > Geotrypetes seraphini. Next base: position 217,725,457 of record NC_047089.1, on the reverse strand, counting down.
AAGCTCAGGAGTAATCTAAGGAAATACTTTTTTACAGAAAGGGTGGTAGATGTCTGGAACAGACTCCTGGAAGAAGTGGTGGAGACAGAGACTGTGTCTGAATTTAAGAAGGTGTAGGATAGGCATTTGGTAACTCTTAGAGAGAGGAAGAGATAATGGTTACTGCAGATGTGAAGACTAGATGGGCCATTTGGCCTTTATCTACCATCATGTTTCTATGTTTCTGTGTTGAAAGCTGGGGTGAATAGGGTATGTTGTATTATACAGTTCTCTGCTCTATACTTAAGATAGAATTTGTTGGATTTATAAATTTGATTAGAATCTCTCAAGCGCTCCAAGTTGTGGTCTTTTTTACCCAGAGGGTGGTGGACACATGGAAAGCGCTTCCAGAGGTTGTGATAGGCCAGAGCACAGTACAGGGGTTCAAGGAAGGTTTAGATAGGTTCCTAAAGGATAAGGGGATTGAGGGGTACAGATAGAAGCAGAGGTAGGTTATAGAAATGGTCAGGAACCACTTCACAGGTCATAGACCTGATGGGCTGCCGCGGGAGCGGACCGCTGGCGCGATGGACCTCTGGTCTGACCCAGTGGAGGCAACTTCTTATGTTCTTATGTTCTTATGTCTAGTAGATAATGAAGTGAATAATCAATATTTTTGTTGTTATAACCTTTTAACCTCTATGGGCTTCGGGACTATTACCGCAGCAGCAGCCGCTTGTGTGACTTGGTAAAAGGGGGGGATAATGATGTGTACCTAGTTCTCTGTTCCTTTGGTTGTAACATAATCATAAAGTTTAATAATTAAAAAATAATAATAAAGAAAGAAAGCTGGGATGAGTATTATGGCTGGGCTGAGGGCAGTAAGCTGAGATGTATATGTTTAGCCAGAGCTATCCTTGCCACATGGAAAGGAGATGAATCATATTTTTTGTGCAATTAAGAGCTGCTTTAACCTAATTGATGCTATTAGATGAGCCTCTTCAGGCTCTTACATATATAGAAAAATTGCTCAGTCCCAAGGGCCCTCCACTCAGAAAGTACTACAGTACCTAAGGGCCTGCTGTGCTCTAGTGATGAGAGTTCTGCTCTGACAAAGCTCATTTCCCAGTGGAACAAAGAATTTGAGGGCGACAAATTGGAACATAGGTATACAAGATCTCAGATCTCAACGTGCAGTAAAAGATTGCATTTCTGAGAATTTTAAATACATCCAAGTTCTAACATATTTCTATAGATTTAATCGGATGTCCAGTCCCATGTAATTTAATATAAAAGATAAATAATAATGAATAAGATTTTTGGATATAGAAACTCCTAAAATTGTTTATTTGGAGTATCGGTTATTAACAGTCAAAATTGTTCACTAGAACTGTTTCTCTGAGTTAACATACGATCAATGATAGTCTGCATATGAGTCTTTCCTTATGATTTGCCCTGAGGTCTGACTGCAGACACTTGAGATCTGTTATCTCTGTGTAGTGAACACTGACTGTCTCCACTCTTAAACAAAGTGAGCCTAACAGCAGGTGATTTAGTATGGAGGCAATAGGCCACGTGAGGCACATATCTCAATATTTGATGGTCCTGCCACTTGCCAATGCTTTTGGCAGGCGATAGAAACAAATGTGTGTTGTGGGGGGTGAATTTAAGAAAGGTTTTTCTGTGTGTAAAACTTGTTTTACAGGGAAAGGGCCTTTTATAAAATTGCACACGAATATATGCGTGTCCGTGTGTGTGTATCAACAAGATGGTATATACCTACAGTATATACACCATATGGGGGGGATTCCATATAGGTCACCCAAAATTAGGCTCTCAGTTCTGTGCACAATGTAATTGGCTAAATTGGTGATAAGAATCAATAATCGGCACTAACAAACACTTAGGGCTCCTTTTATCAAGGTGCGCTACGGGGGTTAGCGCGTCGGACATTTCATCACGCGCTAACCCCCGCGGCAAGCCAAAAACCTAACGCCCCGTCAATGGAGGCGTTAGCGACTAGCACGGCAGGCAGTTGAACGCGCGGTATTCCACGCATTAACCGCCTACCGCAGCTTGATAAAAGGAGCGCTTAATTGGCAATCATTAGGGGTTACAAACAGATCTGCCCTACAAACTATTCTATAACATGCTTGCCTAATTTTCATTTTTTACTAACAAACCCACCAAAAGAAAGATGGCTAGTAATATTTATCAAAAAAATCTTTCAATGCAGAAAGAGAAAAGAAATGCACTCTCATATACAACACTCTACCCCAATAAAAATGAATCAAATAAGTCCACATGGAACCCATTACATCTGTCTTGATGGGGGAGGGAAATGTATTTTGAGGATTAAAATTACTTAATTATAATATTGTAATCATATCATATGTCATATTGTATTAATAATTGAGAGGAGGGTGGGAGAAAATGATTGTTTTATGTATTATTTGTGTAGTTAATAGTGCGTTTTATGCAGTATTTTATGTTCAATTAATTGTATTGCACTGTCAAAGTTTGAAAATCAATAAAGATTAAAAAAAATAATAATAATAAGTCCACCTGGTATTGTCCTACGTTCCAAATGCTGAAGTTGCCGTCCAAGCTCACTCCAGCCTATCCAACCATCCTGTTTGCAGGATATCTACCATAAAGCCTGTCCAAAAACATCCTCCTGTTCCAAGTTAGTGGTTCCCATTAATGCCCTCCCCAGCCCATCCTACACCAAATCACCACATATGGGACACAGACTGTGCAAGTCTGTCCAGTACCGGCCTTTAATTTACATCCTTTGTTTTCTAATTAGAGATCATCTATTTTTTTATCCCATGCTTTTTTGAATTCCATCATGGTTTTCCTCTCCACTACTTCCCTCGGGATGGCATTCCAGGCATCTACCACCCTCTCCGTGAAGTCTTCCCTCCCACAACCTCAATTTATGTCCTCTAGTTTTACTATTTTCCCTTCTCTGGAAAAGATTTTGTTCTATATTAATACCTTTCAAATATTTATACATCTGTATCATATCTCCCTTGTCTCTCCTCTCCTCTCCTCCTCTTCTCATACTTCTCGTTGCCAGAGGATGTGGTTACAGTGGTTAACATATCTGGGTTTAATCAAGGTTTGGACAGGTTCCTGGAGAAAATAAGTTATCCTGCCATTGTATCGGGCGAAGGTGCGCCCGCATCTGGAGTACTGTGTCCAATATTGGTCGCCGTACCTAAAAAAGGATATGGCGGTTCTCGAGAGGGTTCAGAAGAGAGCGACGTGTTTGATAAAAGGTATGGAAAACCTTTCATACGCTGAAAGATTAGAGAGACTGGGGCTTTTTTCGCTGGAGAAGCGGAGACTTAGAGGGGATATAATAGAGACTTATAAGATCACGAAGGGCATAGAGAAAGTGGAGAGGGACAGATTCTTCAAACTTTCGACAACTACATGAATGAGAGGGCATTCCAAAAAATTAAAAGGAGACAGATTCAGAACCAATGCTAGGAAGTTCTTCTTCACCCAAAGGGTGTTGGACACCTGGAATGCGCTTCCAGAGGGAGTGATAGGACAGGGTACGGTACTGGATTTCAAGAAGGGATTGGACAATTTTCCAAAGGAAAAGGGGAAAGAAGGGTATAGATAGAAGGCTAGTATACAGGTCCTAGACCTGATGGGCCACCGCGTAAGCGGACTGCTGGACATGATGGACCTCATGTCTGACCTAGCAGAGGCACGGCTTATGTTCTTATGTTCTTATAGACCTGCCCAATTTCCGATTCGAATCGATTCACCGATTCACTTTGGGTGAATCGATTCTTAAAAAAAAAAAAAAATTGGCCTCACCAATTCGGTGACCAACCCTCCTCCCCATGCCTTCAGGTCTCCTAAAGCAGAAGTGGAAGTGCTGCCTCTTGCTGGCCATCCACTGCCACTGCCACTGCCACTGCCACTCCTGCTTTAGGGGACGAGGGTCAGTCGCTGCAGTGCTTAGGCGTTCTTTGCAGCGTCCTCCGGAACCCTCCTGGCCTACCGCTCTTATCTTCAGATAATTACGGCAGCCTGCAGAGAGGATCACCGGTGCTGTAACGATCCTTGCAGGCTGCCGTCGTCCTCAGCAGCACGTTCCATCTGCCAAGATCCTGCCCCTGACGTCAGAATAGGGGCGGGACCGCGGTAGAAGGAACGTGTTGCAGAGGCCAATGGCAGCCTGCAAGGATCGCTACAGCACCAGCGATCCTCTCTGTAGGCTGCCGTAATTATCTGAAGGTAAGACCGGGAGGCCAGGCGGGAAGCTGGAGGACGCTGCAAAGAAGGGGAGAACATGCATGACTTCGGGGGTGAGGTCTTCGGGGAAAGGGGGCCCTGGTATAGAAGTACACGGAGGGAGGAAAGAGGGAGTTCAAAGAGACGTGCATATACCGGACTGGGGGGGGGGGGGAAGAAATAATGGGTTTCTATACTGTTCTCCCAGGGGAGCTCAGAACAGTTTGTGTGAATTTATTCAGGTACTCAGGCATTTTCCCTGTCTGTCCCGGCGGGCTCACAATCTATCTAATGTACCTGAGGCAATGGGAGGATTAAGTGACTTGCCCAGGGTCACAAGGAGCAGTGTGAATTTGAACCCACAACCTCAGGGTGCTGAGACTGTAGCTTTAACCACTGTGCCACACTCTCTCCCTAAAATCATGCTTAATGGTGCCTAAGTTCTTCTCCACCCCTAAACATGCCTACTTTGGAGTTAGGTGTGGTTAGACGCCATAAGATAAGCGTCTATCTTATTTAGAATTGTGCCTAAGAAGATAGGCGCCTATCACCCAATTAATTTTTATTTTTTTCAATTATGAGCTTATTAAAGCTCATAATTGAAGCCAATATAGTAATTAACCCCGCCCCCCCCCTCTTTTTTCAAAACTGCACAAGAGGTTTTTAGCACCAGCTGGCGCACTAAATGCTCTGCGCTGCTCCAAAGCTCCTAGGAATTCTGTGACAGTCGGAGCAGCGCTGATCATTCAGCGTGCCGGACGGCGCTGAAAACCTCTTGCATGGTTTTGTAAAAGGGGGGTAAGTTAAGTGCCTAACATAGGTGCTTATTTATTTAGGCGCCTATGTGGCACCTATCTATAGGTGCCTTTTATAGAATTTCCCTAAATGTAAATACAGACAGAAAAAAATTGCATGCTATAAAGAAATACAAAACATACAGTGGGGCTGATATTCAGCCAGCGCCAGGCAGCACACTATCCACCAGACACTGGCACTCAACCCGGATATGCAATGCCAGGCCATTTCCTTTGATCAGCATTGAATATCTGGCTTTATTTTTATCCGTGTCAACTTAACTACCGTATTTTCACGTAGATAACACGCACCCGTGTAAAACGCGCACACGGGTATAGCGCGCGGGAAACCGACATATATGTTTAAAAAATTTTATATACAGCGCACACCCGTATACCGCGCATGCTGCCCCGACTCTCCCGTCGCCGCCCAACTCTCCTTTCGCCCGCCCCGACTCTCCTCTGGCCACCCCGACTCTCCTTTCCCCCGCCCCGACACTCCTCTCCCCCTTGAAGTCCTGTTCCCACCCTGAAAGCATGATGCCCCCCCCGATGTCCGATTCAACCCCCCCCCCACAGGACCGCTGGCACCCCCACCCCGAAGGACCGCTCGCACACACCCGCACTCCCACCCCGAAGGACCGCTCGCACGCACTCCCACTCGCACCCCCACCCTGAAGGACCGCTCGCACCCCCACAGCCTCCCGACCCCCCCCCCCCTCATCATGTAGAAGCTCCTACCGGTGTCCTGCTGCTTCCTCTTGGCGGTCCCGGCCCTTCTGTAAGCCCTGCGTCTGCGCTGATTCGTCTTCCGGCGGTCCCGCCCTTTCTCTGACGTCAGACGTCCCGTGATGTACTTAAATGTCTCAATCATGTCTCCCCTCTCCCTACGCTCCTCGAGAGTATAGAGCTGCAATTTGTTCAGTCTCTCTTCGTACGAGAGACCCTTTAGCCCCGAGATAGGCAATAATATGCTATTTAACAGGGCGGGAGCAAGTTCTTTAATATTTTCACATCATTACACCAGTTTAATTTCCCAAGCACCGATAGCAACATATGCTATCACTTAATTTCTCATGTGGACAATTTCCATTAACCCCATTCGGCTCTTTATCTGCCGTCATCTACTATTTTACTATGTTTTTGAGTCTCTCGCAAATGGTATTTTTCGCCATACATTCACAACAATTCTCATAAACCATCTTGTGTTTCACTCCATTGGTATTTTCCATCATGCTCTCACTATCCAAGGGTTGCATATACTTCTTCGATGGCAGATCTCACACCTAATTGACCTCATTTCTCTATAGGACCCCTGAAGAAGGAATGTTTCTCCGAAACACGTACCATGCTGGGTCCGATCTCCATGTGTATGAGAGCCGTCCTTTGGAATATAAATTTTCAGTGACTTTTAATAAAAGTTCCTGTACCTTGTACATTCCTTTCTGCAGTTCCTTTTTCTGTATGGTTAAATAGTTTTAAATATCACGGGGAGTATGTCTAGCCCAGGGGTTTTCAACTTTTTTTTGAAATGATTCCCCTCCTAATGTTTTTGCCACTCCCCATTTACCGTCCTTTTTTATTAATTTTACTTCGATGTATTTTAAACAATCTTTCCCTCCGTTTCATGTACGTTAATCTGAATTCGTCTAGTATTTTTAATATTTGATAAAATATTGCTTTTATTTACCTATTTTAATTGTCCCATACAATCTTTTTATATTGTACACCGTCTAGACACTTGTTTCGATAGACGTTTTATAAAAAATAAAGAAACTTGAGTCTGATTTTCAGGATATCCACAATGAGATAAATTTCTATGTAGTGCCTCTATTGTATGCAAATCTATCTCATGCATATTCAATGTAGGTATCCTGATTACTTGACTGGCTAGGTGTTTCCCCCTGGTCTGGCCTTTATCATGAACTAGATGCAGAGAAAATATTACAATCTAAAGTAAACCAGAAGTAACAAGACAAATAAACATGATTTTAAAAAAACTGGTTACAGTACACTTCAAAATCTTAGCCCTGATACCCTCTAAAACGAAAAGAAATCCCAGTCACGCTTCTTTATCTAATAAAAATCTTTCAGGCTGCAATGGATCAACAAAAACATATTTATTACTTTGAAACTGCGCCACTTTAATGGGAACATTAGACGGGTCTCTCAGAGCGTGTGGCCTTAGCCTTGCTTGCGTCTTCATTTTAAGTACATATTTAAGTGCTTACGCTAGATTTTTTATAAAGTAAAGTAGACACCTACATAGAATGTGCCCCTTATAGGCCCCCTTCAGGCATGCTCCGGGGGCCTAATTATAGATGTCCAGTTATAGAATTGTTCTTTACTACTACTATTTATTATTTCTATAGTGTTGAAAGGCGTACGCAGTGCTGTACATTCTAACACACAATAGACAGTCCCTGCTCAGAAGAGCTTACAATCTAATTTAGACAGGACATTTCAGGATTGGGGAGATTATAGTGGGTATAAGTATCGCTCAGGAGGTGATTCTATAATCTGGTGCCTGGACATATGTGGCATTTAAACATATCATGTGGTTAGGTGCCATTGACTCATATTCGAGTCCTAGCGACTTGATGAATTACAGATCTAAACAGAAATCGGTTTTGTGCTAGTCTGGTAAGGTTCTCTAGCGTCATCCTCATGGTTGTTTTCAACGCATCCAGCCATCTGATTGCAGGTCGCTCTCTTTGTTTGGTTCCTTCGATCTTCCCAAACATGATGTCCTTCTCCAGTAACCTCTTTCTTCTGATGGTGTGACCCAAATAAGACATTCGTAACTTCATCATTAGAGCTTCGAGTGACATAGCTGGTTTGATCTCTTCCAGAAATAATTTGTTAGTTCTTCTGGCAGTACACGGCATGCACACACATATCATAGGTGCCAATTGGTAGATACTGTGACACCTAAGGGTGTCACAGGAGCACCAGAATATTTGTATTCTCCAGGATTAATGAAGGAGCTGCAGAGGAAACCATAAAGGTTCAGATTTAGAAGCTGGGGGAGGGGCATGCAGCCATACCCCAGGGATTAGTAGGGCAATCCAAAAAAGACTAGTGCAAGCCCAGACAAACTCCATGGAGTATTAGGGCAATCCGGGGGTGAATGGTGCAAGCCCAGCCATAGTGAGACAAGCAGCCAAGCTCCAGGGATTACTAGGGTCATCCAGGGGAGAGTTTTCAAGCTCGGCCATAGTGACGACTTAATGCTAGTGTTTTTAGCATGGAATCTTGGCGTGAGATACCTCTACTGTGAGTATTGTTTGCAATTCAGGTCACTGAATCTCAAAAAAGATATAGGGCTCCTTTTACAAAGCTGCGCTAGCGGTTTTAGCACGCGCTAAATTGCCTCATGCGCTAGACGCTAACGCCAGCATTGAGCTGGCATTAGTTTTAGCGCGGGTTTAGCGCACGCTAAATTTCTGCGTGCGCTAAAAACGCTATCGCAGCTTAGTAAAAGGAGCCCATAGTGGAATTAGAAAAGGTTCAAAGAAGGGCAATCAAAAGAATTAAGAGGATGGGATTCCTCTCATATGAGGAAAGGCTTAAAAGTTTAGGGCTCTTAATAGAGGTCTACAATATCCTGACTAGTATAGGACGCGTAAAGGTGAATTTTTATTCTTTTGAATGTATTAAGACAAGCAAACACTCAATGAAGTATCTCAACAGAAGTAAAGAGGGCAATAAATGACAAGAAAGTGTCCTTCCGGAGATGGAAAAAGGACCCAACGGAGGAAAATCACCAGGCGCACAGGAAATGCCAAAAGGAATGCCACCGAGAGGTTAGAAAAGCAAAAGGGAAATACGAAGAGGGGCTGGCCAGGGAGGCGAAAAACTTCAAGGCATTCTTCAGTTACGTAAAGGGGAAGCGACCAGCGAGAGAGGAGGTGGGGCCGTTGGACGATGGGGATAGGAAGGGAGTGATTAAGGAGGATAAAGAGGTAGCTGAGAGGTTGAACACGTTCTTCTCGTCGGTTTTCACGAGAGAAGACACATCTAATATACCGGACTCAGAGGAGCTCATGAGTGGGGAACAGGCTGAAAAATTAGAACACATAGAGGTAAGTAAGGAGGATGTCCTCAAGCAGATAGACAGGTTAAAATGCGGCAAATCGCCGGGCCCGGACGGGATCCACCCAAGGGTTCTGAAAGAACTAAGACAAGAAATAGCGGGCACAATCCAGCATGTTTGCAACCTATCCTTGAAAACTGGAGAGGTACCAGAGGACTGGAAATTGGCGAATGTCACACCTATCTTCAAGAAGGGATCGAGGGGTGACCCCGGGAACTACAGGCCGGTAAGCCTGACTTCAATTATAGGGAAGATGGTGGAAGCTATGATCAAGGACGGTATTTGCGAGCACATCGAGAGACATGGCCTACTGAGAACAAGCCAGCATGGATTCTGTAAGGGAAGGTCATGCTTAACGAACCTTCTGTACTTCTTTGAGGGAATAAGCAGTCGGGTGGACAATGGGGAACCTATAGACATCATTTACCTTGATTTTCAAAAGGCTTTCGACAAGGTGCCACATGAAAGGCTGCTTAGGAAGCTGTGGAACCACGGGGTGGGAGGGGATGTGCACAGATGGATCGAGCACTGGTTGTCGGGTAGACTGCAGAGGGTCGGAGTAAAGGGACAATACTCTGACTGGCGGGGAGTCACGAGCGGTGTGCCACAGGGATCGGTGCTGGGGCCGTTACTCTTCAACATATTTATCAATGACCTGGAAAAGGAGGCAAAGTGCGAGGTTATAAAATTTGCAGACGATACCAAACTGTGCGGCAGAGTTAGGTCCAGGGAGGAGTGTGAGGACCTACAAAGGGACCTGGACAAGCTGGAAGACTGGGCAAACAAATGGCAAATGAGCTTTAACGTGGAAAAATGCAAGGTCATGCATATAGGGAAAAAGAACCCGTTGTTCAACTACAAAATGGGGGGGGCATTGTTGGGAGAAAGCAGTCTTGAGAGAGACTTGGGTGTGCTGGTGGATGCATCACTGAAGCCATCTGCACAGTGTGCAGCGGCCTCGAAAAAAGCCAACAGGATGCTGGGCATCATAAAGAGGGGCATAACAACCAGGACGCGGGAAGTCATCATGCCATTGTATCGATCGATGGTGCGTCCTCATCTGGAATACTGCGTTCAATATTGGTCGCCGTACCTCAAGAAAGACATGGCGGTACTTGAGAGAGTCCAAAGGAGAGCAACGAAACTGGTAAGAGGGCTGGAACACTGCCCATACGCCGAGAGGTTGGATAGGCTGGGGCTCTTCTCTCTGGAAAAAAGGAGGCTCAGGGGAGATATGATAGAGACCTTCAAGATCATGAGGGGCATAGAGAGGGTGGATAGGGACAGATTCTTCAGGCTGAAGGGGTCAACAGGCACGAGGGGGCATTCGGAGAAACTGAAGGGAGATAGGTTCAGAACAAATGCAAGGAAGTTTTTTTTCACCCAAAGGGTCGTGGACACTTGGAATGCGCTACCGGAGGAAGTGATCAGGCAGAGTACGGTACAAGGATTCAAACAGGGATTGGACGGATTCCTGAGGGATAGGGGGATCGTGGGATACTGAGAGAGGTGCTGAGATGTAACACAGGTATAGAAAGCTAACCAGGGGTCGCGGCCTGCTCTGGTCGTGCATGTGCAAGACCGGAGGGTTAGGACTTCGATGGGAAGATAGAACTCAATGGGAAACCAAGGTGGCAAGGGGGCCCCTTCTGGTGACTCAGACAGGCCGTGACATGTTCGGGCCGCCGCAGGAGCGGACTGCCGGGCAGGATGGACCTATGGTCTGACCCGGCGGAGGCACTGCTTATGTTCTTATATGTTCTTATGTAAGTTACATGGAAAAACTTTAAAAATGAATAGGAGGAAAAATTTATTCAATCAAAGAATAGTTAAGCTTTGGGCCTCATATCAGAGGATGTGGTAACAGCAGTTAGCGTGGCTGGGTTTAAAAAAGGTTTGGACAAGTTCCTGGAGGAAAAGTCCATAGTCTACTTGGAGATAGACATGGGTGAAGCCACTGCTTGCCCTAGAATCAGTAGCAAGGACTTTTGCTACAATTTGGATTTCTGCCAGGTGTTTCTGACCTAGATTGGCCATTGCCAGAAACAGGATGCTCAGTCAAATAATCAAATAGGGCAAAAAGACTCTCCAAAGAATTGAGAGTAGAGTGATCAGAGAATCGTAGCAAAAATAGAAAATAATCACTCAATTTAAATAATCAGATCTAGACATCATATACAACTGATAGTGAATTAGTATGCTCAGAGATATGAAGGTGACACGCTATCAGGAGGCTGTTTCCCTATCAATGAATACGATATGAGTTGTTATTCAAATGTATGAGTTGCATAACGCCCGCATTTTTGGGGCTCTCTTGTGAATTCTTTTTCGGTTCCCTGAGGCAGGAACGAAACGTGTCCGTGTCACGTCGGAACCCGCAAGCCTAAGATAAATTTGCGTTACCAGACTAACACTTATATAGCGTTTGTTATTTTTCAAATACGGTAGCTGTGTGCACGTAGATAAATATACATAACAGTGTAAGACCCGTACAGCTGGTGCTTTGAATTATGCGATGATTGGGCGGTGATGTGGTAGTGTTGGGTGTTCCCTGTTATCACCTTTATATATCTGAGCATACTAATTCACTATCAGTTGTATATGCCCCACTCCTAGCCCCAC